>NC_137169.1:93184509-94637588 GCF_951394435.1 Stenella coeruleoalba
GACCAGGGAGATGGAGTTGCTTTTTACAAAGCTATGCAATATGGGGAAAAAAAAAGAATCTGGAAGACAAAATTACAAATTCTTTCAGGAAGAACCTGTTAAATAGTATTTCTACAATGTTTAGGTGGAAATGTGCAGGAAGAAGTTAGATTGCCTTGGGAAAAATTGGGGTTATAGAAATACATTTTTCTCTCACATGCATATATGGGTGAGGTTCCATCTAAAGCAGGAGAGAATGGCATCCAAGGAGACTAAGATTTAAAGCATGCAGAGTAGTAGTAGTAGGCTGTAAGAATGGGATATCAGAAATCACCACAGTTTAAGTGGTATGCAGAAGAGATGCTCACAGGAGAAACTCAGAAGTAGAGGTCAGAGTGGGTAAGAGGATAACTGGTCCCACAGAGGGAAACTAGGAGTTTCAAGAAAGTCAAAGAGCTTATACATACATCCAATAAAAGTTATTGCTGTAGGCCTTTATTCTGGGAACATAAAAGCTGAAACATGTCCATTGATTTTTGACCCTTGCCAGAGCAATTTCAGTTTGTTTGGCACAAAAGCTAACTGCTGTGAGTTGCATTGTAAATGGGAAATGAGGAAGTGGGGACAAGGAGTATAGACTACATTTTCACAAAGGAGAAGAGGGCAATGCGGCTGAAACCACAAGGAGGTATGAGGTCAAGACTGGCAAATTTAGGATGGGAGAGATCTGAGGACATTTAGAAGAAAAAAACACTAGAATGGGGACGTTTGGAAAGGAAGTGATATTGGTGAATGATAGAGCAAGGTCAGCAGGGAGGAGTTGTGTTTGAGAGCAGCAGGAGAGGCAGAGGTAAAGGAGAGAGAACTCACAATTGAGAATAAAAAGAATAAAGACACTACGTCCAATTTTGCTATCTGTCACTTAGAATTGTGATATTAGACAATTTACTAAATCAAGTTCCTAATAATTTTATCTTCCCACATAAGGGAAGTAGCTTAAATAAAGTAAAGCAAGTAAAACAGAACTTTCAATTAATATTAATATCAATATTGGATTATAAGTGAAGATGGACAAGGTAATGTGGTGTGTGTGTGTGTGTGTGTGTGTGTGTGTGTGTGTGTGTGATGGAGAGAAGAGAGCTAAGGAAAACCAAACCTATTTCCTTAAATTTCTTAATATTGTCAGTGAGATCTTTCCCTTTGCTCCTCCCTTTGTCCACATTCCTTGGGATAGAGTGGGGCTGTGTGGTAGACAAAACGTGTCTAGAAATTTCAACTTTCATCTCAAAATTTGTTGATCATCTGCTATATTCAAGCCCTCTACCAAGAGACAGTGTTTAAAAGTAGCCCATTCAAGCCTTAGCCCATTCATGCTCACAATCTAGTGGGGTAGAGAGGTAAATATAAAATCACCTGAAGGGTAAACATACTGTGATCTAAAATTGTATCTTTTACCTTTTAAAAGCAAAATAGGATCCAGCTATTTTAGAACACCATTCTACTTTAAGGCCTGAGATATTTAGAACTCTTGAAATGTCATTTGATGTGTAGATACATTTGACATACATTAAAGAAGAAGTCACCTAAGAGGTTTGTCAGACCAGAAAAAGTGTGACTTTCTGGCCTGAGAGGGGGTGACAGAAGCCATTGAGATGATTTATTGATAAGTGATGATGTGCAGCTGTAGTTCAAAGAAGGGCAGAGTCAGCCCTTAATAAAAATTCCAATCCAAGGGTTTCCTGCATTAAAAAAAATATATATTTCAGAGATAAAAATAGGATGTAGGCATGCACACACACACACTCTGATTCCCCAACCACAGATCCAAGAATGGCAGGCTATTTCAAGTTGTATGTGTATATTCCCACTCCATCCCCCTACACTGTCCTTTCCTATCTGTATACCAGTCTCCTCCTTATTTAATTCTTCTTTAGATTATAGCCATTTCCCCATCATGCACATATTTGTGTTCCTACACCTGATAAAGATTACGTCAGCATATCCATCTGGAATTCTAAGAGTGTAACGCTCATGGCCACAGATGCTTCACAATAGAAAGGGGAGTAGGACTCCATTAAAATAATCAGGGATCTCTATGAGATGGACAAAGAGGGCTGTGATGTTGGGAGCTAGAAGGTTGGATTGGGTTATAATTTCACATGGCACCTCAGCTGTGCTTCACTCCAGAATCAGCTTCTCTTCCCAGTTCAACATCAAGTAGCTGAAAGGCTTAAGCCAGTTTTTCTGTTCTGGTTGCTGAGCCCAAAGGACAGGAAATCATTACAGGAAAAACATTTCTAGCAAAGGTCACTGTAATAGAAAATTACATCAATCACCTCGAGGAAAAAAGTACATTTCAATTGATGTCATCCGTCCATGGGATAACATCCATTTTAGTTTCTGACTTGGGTTTTTAAAAGTTAGTCTAACTTTTGGAGAAAGCACATCAAAAAGTAACCATGCCTTCAACAGTGATTTCAATCTTTTGAAAAGGAAGTGATGGTTATTAGCTATTTCATGTCAGAAGCTAAATGGTTACCTGCTTAGAAGAGGAAGAGATTTTTTTGGGATGTACTCCAATGGAATGGTAAAAGGAGCATTCCAGAGCTTTCAGAGTTTTTCAGCATACTTTCTTATATGATTGAAATGTGGCAGATACACAGCTTAAAGATAGTGATAATTTTTTCTATGTATTTTAAGTAAATGCCATTTACTTTCTAAAAATGCCTTACAGTCCTGTCTCAGTATCCATGGGATATTAGTTTCAGGACCCCTTGCAGCTACCAAAATCTACAGATGATAAAGTCCCTTACTGTCCCCTCTCTATCCATGGATTCAACCGACTGTGAATTCCATCTGTGGATATGGAGGGCCAACTGTATTAACTTGGCTTTACTCTACTCAGTCCAGAACGCTTTCCCCTTTAATTCCCCTCAAATATTTCCAAATCTAGACAGTGACTGAAATAACTTCTCAATCATCTCCTATACAAAACTATATAGAATATTTAACACTGATATTAAGTGAAGATTTATCATGTAGGCAAATTGCTGCAAATGATTCTATCTGAATAATCAGCCTTAAGAGGCCAGGGTGTCCCTGACTCCCAAACTATACACATATTCCAGCCTTGGTCTCTGAGCCTTCCTTTCCCTTATAGGCAACCAAAGTGCAAAGTCTCATCACTACAGCTTGGAAAGTACTTGCTTGAACTCTAAGAACAACTTCTATCTGCCTTATTGCAATGAATCCTAAAGTGTGGTCCCCAGACTAGTAATATCTGCGTCACCTAAGAGACTTCAGGCTTCACCTCAGACTCACTAAATCAAAAACTCTGGAAGTAGAGCCCAGCAATCCATGTGTCAGCAAGCTCTCCATGTGATCTGGATGTACACTAAAGTCTGAGAACCATGGCCCTTTGGATTCAAATAAAGAATGGGTCCCACCTTTCTCTTCTCTACCCAACAGCCCTGGACCCCTGGATCTGATACAAATGAAAAAGATTATTTGAGAAAATGTGCTGGAAGGAATGGCTGGAGAGGTTCTAGGGCTCAGCTAAAAGTTCTATTTCACTGGCACAGGAAGCTTCTGTTTCCCATTGCCAGGCTCAGAAAAATAAGCAGGCCAATGGCCATCACAGGCAAACCCCTACCAAATCTGAAAGGATTTACACTGGGGAGTAAGTCTATCTTGTACAGTGGTCTGGAAGCACAGTAATCACTTTAATCTGGCAGGATGTAAACTGAACTGGGTGGGCTGTTTGATCATAATACCTCACAACGCTTCTTCAGGGCCTTACTTGGGTCCACTATACAGTTGACCCTTAAACAACAGAGGTTTGAATTGGGTGGGCCCAATTATATGCATATTTTTTTCAGTAGTAAATACTACTGAACTACACAATCTGCAACTATTTGAATCTGAGGATGCAGAACTGTGGATACAGAGGGACCATATACACTAAAGGCTAACTATAAGTTATACTCAGAGTTTTGACTGCCAGGAAGGTCAGCATTCCTAATCTTATGTTGTTCAAGGATCAACTGCATTCAGCAAAGAAGTAAAATGAAGCAACTTGCAAAGTGTTGTCCCAAGGATGGCCTGGCTCTCCATATGCTCACCACAGTGTTTTTCTCCCTGTGTCTTGAGGCCAGGGGAGTCAAGCCAGAACAAATGAGTTCATATTTCTATTATCATGAGGAGATGAAGGCAATTGAGAAGAACTACAACTTCTTGTAATTTAATAGCTAGTAAACTTTCTCAAGTGGGGAAGGTTTCTGAAAATTCTCTTTTCTCTGTAAATTTGTATATTCTTATTACAAATATCACTCCCACCCCACCTACAGTCATAGAGATCCTTTCATATAAAAACGTGTTATTTCATCAGTTATTAGAGATTCTGCCCAAAATGTCTTCGCATCAGTTAGGTTTATTTATCTTATCTACATTTTTATGCTTTGACTAGATTTTGTAAATGTTTTATCTCATGGTACTATGTTAGGTCAGAAAACCAACATACAAAAAATCCTTAGCAGAATTATAGCATACCCACCAAAAGGAACACTTTGGTTTTAGTAATTTTTTCCACATTAGAAAGGAATGAAAAATGCTGCTGAAAAATCTCAGTGCCAAAGAGATACTGTAATATGTGCTGTGATGGAATTATATTGAGTTTTCTGGGAATTTAGAAGAATAAGTTTCAGCTTATCATATGAGCAATATCATCCTCAAAACTAATGACAACAAAACATTTGCATTCCAAACCCAAGGGAAATTCCATTTTGAGAGACAAAGGAGATGCAGACAGAGCCTCGGGTTCCTCCTCTCTTGGATCTGACTTAATACCACTTTTAGTTCTATCACTGGGGAAGGAAGGAATGATGTAGAGTAGACTATGCCTTTGTAAGGGAGGAAAATATCAATAATATTTCACCTACCCTTCTGAGTTCTTATATGAGACCCCTGTAGTAAAACATAAACAGAAGTTTATTAACACATATACCTCATATATGCATGGGAGATACAAAGGGAAGAATAACTAGCTCCCCAAACTAGCTTAGAATTCAGACTGAAATACCATCTGCATACTGAAAGAGGAGGAGGAATGTAGGCCTCTTAGGGGAAACTAAATGATTTTTAAGAAAGATGAATGGGCCCTTTAGATGGGAGGTATGGCTGTGATAAAGTTTATCTGGGTGTGGTGTTGACTTTTAGTCTCTTCTCCTATGATGAGAATCAATCGTTCCTGATTGATGAAACTCCAGGGAGAGGATTTATGACAATCCAGTCCTTTATGGAGGACTTGTCTTTAGGCAGATAAGGGGAGTTCAGAGAGAGCCTCTCCCTGAATTTTCTGTATTTCAAATACCTACAGCTCAACATAGCCAATATACCACAATGGCATATTTTTTAGTGACATGTTCTGAACTCCTATAGTCATATATTGGGGTGGTATATTCTCCTACCCTTCACTTTCCTATATTGACCTCTCTTCAACTGGCAGAAATCTCAAGATGTTTCCAAGATGGTTCTTTCTAGATCTCTAAACTTGATGTGGGAAGATTCATGCTCTTTGGTATTATGGTGGGAACATTTATCCTTAGGGTGGGGTATCCACTTTCCAGATTCCTTCCAAAGCTCCTAAAATCCAAATATATAGGGTAGAGATAATAAGCAGTGTTTGTGAATGTTGGACAAATCTCTCTACAGGCAACAGAAGATCTTAATCCATAGGCAGACTGGGAAGACCTGGGGACCGTTGTCTTTCTCTGCCTATTGACTTATGTATAGTGAACTAGAATGATGGTCTGGCCCCAGGTGAGCTCTGTTTCAAACCCTGGGAAAGATGTCATAAATATTGGATTATGTCTTTTAAAATTTTAGGGATCTCTCTATTCTAGAAAAGAGACTTACCAAAAATTTCCTAGTGTACCAGTCTTGTCAAAACATCTTCCAGAATAACTCCTTGTTTTCCTTTTACCAAGAGAGAATGCTATCACTCTTATCCACCCAATGGCCGGGCAGGTCCCACTGGTCAGTGAGACTCTGTTGGGATCCCAGTATAACTTTGAAATGCAATGAGAGATGCTCTCCTGTGGAAATACCTATAATCCTAGTACAGATGCTGTCATCTTTTCTTCTTTCCACACTCAACCACTAATGCCTTTGGGGAAACAAGATATCTTAGAGAATAGCTATCAGCTGAACATTAGTCTACTTACCTTGACATTAGATAAGGACTGGGTTACGTAAAACAAGAGAGTTGATTCCATAAGGAAATTCAATGTCCTTACCACTCTTGGACAATAAACATTAGAATTTAAATACAGTGTTCCCACAAAGGACCTTTCACTTGCCTTGAAATTCTACTGTGAAAAATCTTCATGTACAAATAAGTGAATAATTTTAATAAATTTGACTTGCAAAGAGACAAACCTTTGCTTTCCTTCTTTTCTGAACATCTCAGTTTTCTGTGTTAGCCCCTGAGAACCACATTTAAAAAAGGAAATTCATGAGAACTGACTTTCTAAATGTTGCTGTATTCCCCCTTAGAACCAAAATGAAAGTAAAAATTATTATGGTTACTCAACAATCTTAGTGTACTTGGATAATATTTTGAGATATGTATTTTCTGTCCTTTATCATTTCCCTTTGTTCCCTTCCATTTTGGCAGTTAGCTGGTTCTGTTCCACGTTGCCTTAGGGTCTACATGTGGTAAGTAGCAAAAGTAACGTAAAGAAGATGACTTAGTAGTTACGTGTGGATTCCAGAGTCAACATGTCCTGGTTCTAAGTCTCACTGGCTATTTAATAGCTGTGTGACCTTGGGTAAAATATTTAACTCTCTGTTCCTCAGATTTTTATCTGCTATATATAAATAATGATGGTATCAGTCTCATAAAGTTTTAATATTGAGATACTATATTTAAAAGGATTTAACCATGCTTTAAAATGGTAATGATAATCATTGACACTTATAGAGCACTTACTTTGTGTTTGATACTGTTCTAAGATACATAGTGACTCATTTAATATATGCAGGCATCCTGTGCTTTAGGTATTATATACTAACACCACCACCACCATCATTATCATTCTTAAACAGAAATGATGGCATACCACAGTTGATTGGCTGCAGTTCTGATGAAGTTGGCTGGGATCAGATGACTCCACTCCAGGCTATAGGGTAGGTTCAGGACTGCTCCAAGCATTTGTTCTTGGAACTGTTGCTATCAGAACTTGTACTTCTCATAGTGAATCATAAGAACACAACAGAAAAAGCCATATTCAATAACATTTAAAATCTCTGCTTGTGTCACATCACTATTAAGACCGGTGGCAAAATCTTAAGGAAGTAAACTCTGCTGGCCATCAGGCCTCGACAAAGGTGAGAAAGTACAATGTTAATGAGAGGAAGAGGATGAGAATTAAAAGCATTAAACCACTCTACCATATAGAGAAAATAGATATGCAAAGAAGTATTTATAATATGATACAATGAAATCACATTTAAACTGAATGTTAGAATAGAAAGTCAGTGAGTCAGAGGAAAATTGTATATAGTTTAAAAATTTTCCAGAAAACCCTTTAGGAAGACACCTTTGTTGAAGACTGAGTCATTCATAAAATCCTACTATGAGAGGCTTCTCTTCAGTGTGGGAAGACATCATTGTTTTATTGGTCGATCACCAAATCAAATATAAGCCTATGTACAGGGGTCATGTTGAATGAACCCAGCATGATGCTGAGATCCTACTTTCTGGGATGTAGGTAATTGAGAACAGCTAAGGGAACCAGGCTACGAACTCGTGCTCATTAGGGACATTTGCTTTGAAAGGAAGGGAATATGCCTGGGTACTATAAAACCATCCTCTGTTTAAAATAAATATTTTCCTCAGATTCGTTCAAGATGGCAGAGTAGAAGGATGTATGCTCACTCCTTCTTGTGAGAGCACCAGAATCACAACTAACTTCTAAACAATCACCAACAGGAAGACACTGGAACTCACCAAAAAGATACCCCACATTTAAAGACAAAGGAGAAACCACAATGAGATGGTCGGAGGAGCGCAATCACAATAAAATCAAATCCTATAACTGCTGGGTGGGTGACTCAAAAACTGGAGAACACTTATACCACAGAAGTCCACCCACTGGAATGAAGGCTCTGAGCCCCATGTCAAACTTCCCAACCTGGAAGCCTGGCAACGGGAGGAGGAATGCCCAGAGAATCAGACTTTGAATGTTAGCGGGATTTAATTGCAGGACTTGACAAGATTGGGGTAAAAAGAGACTCCACTCTTGGAAGGCACACAAAAAGTATTGTGCCCATCAGGACACAGGGGAAGGAGCAGTGACCCCATAGGAACTGAATGAGACCTATCTGCTAGTGTTAGAGGATCTCCTCCAGAGGTGGGGGTGGTTGTGGCTCACCATGGAGACAAGGACACTGGCAGCGGAAGTTCTGGGAAGTACTCCTCGAAATGAGCCTTCCCAGAGTCCGCCATTAGCTCCAACAAAGACCCAGGTAGGCTCCAGGTCTGGGTAGCCTGAGGCCAAACAACCAACAGGGAGGGAACTCAGTCCCACCCATCAGCAGACAAGCAGATTAAAGTGTTACTGAACTCTGCCTACCAGAGTAACATCCAGCTCACCCACCACCAGTCCCTCCAATCAGAATGCTTGCACAAGCCTCTTAGACAGCCTCATCCACCAGAGAGCAGACAGCAGAAGCAAGAAAATTACAATCTGAAGCCTATGGAAAGAAAGCCACATTCACATAAAGATAAACAAAATGAAATACAGAGGACAATGTACCACATAAAGGAACAAGATAAAACCCCAGAAAAACAATTAAATGAAGTGGACATAGGAAACCTTCCAGAAAAAGAATTCAGAATAATGATAGTGAAGATGATCCAGGACCTCAGAAAAAGAATGGAGGCAAAGATCAAGAAGATGCAAGAAATGTTTAACAAAGACCTAGAAGAAGTAAAGAACAAACAACTAAACAGAGACGAACAATAAAATAACTGAAGTGAAAAATACACTAGAAGGAATCAATAGCAGAATAACTGAGGCAGAAGAATGGATAAATAACCTGGAAGACTGAATGTTGGAATTCACTGCCATGGAACAGAATAAAGAAAAAAGAATGAAAAGAAATGAAGACAGACTAAGAGACCTCTGGGACAACATTAAATGCAACAACATTCACATTATAGGGGTCCCAGAAGGAGAAGAGAGAGAGAAAGGACCCGAGAAAATATTTGAAGAGATTATAGTCAAAAACTTCCCTAACATGGGAAAGGAAATAGGCGCCCAAGTCCAGCAAGTGCAGAGTCCCAGGCAGGATAAACCCAAGGAGAAACACACTGAGACACATAGCAATCAAATTGACAAAAATTAGAGACAAAGAAAAATTCTTGAAAGCAACAAAGGAAAAATGACAAATAATATACAAGGAAACTCCCAAAAGGTTAACAGCTGATTTCTCAGCAGAAACTATACAAGCCAGAAGGGAGTGGTATGATATACTTAAAGTGATGAAAGGGGAGAAACTACAACCAAGATTACTCTAACCAGCAGGCATCTCATTCAGATTTGATGGAGAAATAAAAAGCTTTACAGACAAGCAAAAGGTAAGAGAATTCAGCACCACCAAACCAGCTCTAAAACAAATGCTAAAGGAGCTTCTCTAAGTGGGAAACACAAGAGAAGAAAAGGACCTACAAAAAAAAAAAAACCCATTAAAATAAAGAAAATGGTAATGGGAAAGTACATATCAATAATTACCTTAAAGATGGATGGATTAAAGGCTCCAACCAAAAGATACAGGCTTGCTGAAAGGATACAAAAATAAGACTCATATATATGCTGTCTACAAGAGACCCACTTCAGACCTAGGGACACATACAGACTGAAAATTAGGGGATGGAAAAAGATATTCCATGCAAATGGAAATCAAAAGAAAGTTGGAGTAGCATTACTTTATCAGATAAAATAGACTTTAAAATAAAGAATGTTACAGGACACAAGGAAGGACACTACATAATGATCAAGGGATCAATCCAAGAAGAGGATATAACAATTATAAATATATATGCACCCAAAATAGGAGCACCTCAATACATAAGGCAACTGCTAACAGCTATAAAAAGGGAAATTGACAATAATAGTGGGAGACTTTAATACCTCACTTATACCAATGGACAGATCTTCCAGAGAGAAAATTAATAAGGAAACACAAGATTTAAATGACACAATAGAACAGATAGATTTAATTGATATTTATAGGACATTCCATCCGAAAACAGCAGATTACACTTTCTTCTCAAGTGCACTTGGAACATTCTCCAGGATAGATCATATCTTGGGTCACAAATCAAGCCTTGGTAAATTTAAGAACACTGAAATCATATCAAGCATCTTTTCCGACCACAACGCTATGAGATTAGAAATCAATTACAGGGAAAAAAGCATAAAAACCAAAAACACATGGAGGCTAAACAATATGTTACTAAATAACCAAGAGATCACTGAAGAAATCAAAGAGGAAATCGAAAAATACCTAGAGACAAATGACAATGAAAACACGATGATCCAAAACCTATGGGTTGCAGCAAAAGCAGATCTAAGAGGGAAGTTTATAGTTATACAAGCCAACCTCAAGAAACAAGATAAAAATCAAATAAACAATCATCTAACCTTACACCTAAAGGAACTAGAGAAAGAAGAACAAACAAAACCCAAAGTTAGCAGAAGGAAAGAAATCATAAAGATCAGAGCAGAAATAAATGAAATAGAGACAAAACAGTAGAAAAGATCAATAAAGCTAAAAGCTTGTTCTCTGAGAAGATAAACAAAATTGATAAACCATTAGCCAGACTCATCAAGAAAAAGAGGGGTGGGCTTTCCTGGTGTCACAGTGGTTGAGAGTCCGCCTGCCGATGCAGGGAACATGGGTTCGTGCCCTGGTCCAGGAAGATCCCACATGCCATGGAGCGGCTGGGCCCGTGAGCCATGCTGCTGAGCCTGCACGTCCGGAGCCTGTGGTCCACGGTGGGAGAGACCACAGTGGTGAGAGGCCCGCGTACCGCAAAAAAGAAAAAAAAAAAAAGAAAAAAAAAAAAAGACAAAGAGGGAGAAGACTCAAATCAATAAAGTTAGAGAAGAAAAAGGAGAAGTTACAACAGACACTGCAGAAATACAAAGCATCCTAAGAGACTACTACAAGCAACTCTATGCTAATAAAATGGACAACCTGGAAGAAATGGACAAATTCTTTGAAAGGTATAACCTTCCAAGACTGAACCAGGAAGAAATAGAAAATATGAACAGACCAATCACAAATAATATAATTGAAACTGTGATTAAAAATCTCCCAACAATCAAAAGTCCAGGACCAGATGGCTTCACAGGTGAATTCTATCAAATTCATTTAGAGAAGAGCTAACACCCATCCTTCTCAAACTCTTTCAAAAAATTTCAGAGGAAGAAACCCTCCCAAACTCAGTCTATGAGGCCACCATCACCCGGATACCAAAACCAGACAGAGATACTACAAAAAAAGAAAAGTAGGGACCAATATCACTGATAACTATAGACATAAAAATCCTCAACAAAATACTAGCAAACAGATTCCAACAACACATTAAAAGGATCATACACCATGATCAAGTGGGATTTATCCCAGGGATGCAAGGATTCTTCAATATATGCAAATCAATCCATGTGATACACTATATTAACAAACTGAAGAATAAAAATCATATGATCATCTCAATAGATGCAGAAAAAGCTTTTGACAAAATTCAACACCGATTTATGATAAAAACTGTCCAGAAAGTGGGCAGAGAGGGAAACTACCTCAACATAATAAAGGCCATATATGACAAACCCACAGCAAACATCATTCTCAATGGTGAAAAACTGAAAGCATTTCCTCTAAGATCAGGAACAAGACAAGGATGTCCCTCTCACCGCTATTATTCAACATAGTTTTGGAAGTCCTAGCCATGGCAATCAGAGAAGAAAAAGAAATAAATGAATACAAATTGGAAAAGAAGAAGTAAAG
Source organism: Stenella coeruleoalba (assembly GCF_951394435.1). Lineage (NCBI taxonomy): Eukaryota > Metazoa > Chordata > Mammalia > Artiodactyla > Delphinidae > Stenella > Stenella coeruleoalba. Next base: position 93,196,564 of record NC_137169.1, read on the forward strand.
CTCTCACTGTTTGCAGATGACATGATACTATACATAGAGAATCCTAAAGATGCCACCAGAAAACTACTTGGGCTAATCACTGAATTTGGTAAAGTTACAGGATATGAAATTAATGCACAAAGATCCCTTGCATTCCTATACAGTAACAATGAAAGATCAGAAAGAGAAATTAAGGAAATAATCCCATTCACCACTGCAACAAAAAGAATAAAATACTTAGGAATAAACCTGCCTAAGGAGTTAAAAGACCTGTACTCAGAAAACTATAAGATACTGATGAAAGATATCAAAGATGACACAAACAGATGCAGAGATATACCATGTTCTTGGATTGGAAGAGTCAATATTGTGAAAATGACTATTCTACCCACAGCAGTCTACAGATTCAATGCAATCCCTATCAAATTACCACTGGCATTTTTTACAGAAGTAGAACAAAAAAATCTTAAAATTTGTATGGAGACAGAAAAGACCCCAAATAGCCAAAGCTATCTTTAGGGAAATAAATGGAGCTGTAGGAATCAGGCTCCCTGACTTCAGACTCTACTACAAAGCTACAGTAATCAAGACAATATGGTACTGGCACAAAAACAAAAATATAGTTCAGGGGAAAGATAGAAAGCCCAGAGATAATCCCACACACCTATGGTCAACTAATCTGTGACAAAGGAGGCAAGGATATACAATAGAGAAAAGACAATCACTTCAATAAGTGATACTGGGAAAACTTGACAGCTACATGTAAAAAATGAGATTAGAACACTCCCTAACACCATACAGAAGAATAAAGTTAAAATGGATTAAAGACCTAAATGTAAGACTGGACACTATAAAACGCTTAGTGGAAAACATAGGAAGAACACTCTTTGACATAAATCACAGAAAGATCTTTTTTGACCCACCTCCTAGAGTAATGGAAATAAAAACAAAAATAAACAAATGGGACCTAATGAAACTTACAAGCTTTTGCACAGCAAAGGAAACTATAAACAAGATGAAAAGACAACCCTTAGAATGGGAGAAAATATTTGCAAATGAATCAATGGACAAAGCATTAATCTCCAAAATATATAAGCATCTCATGGAGCACAATATTAAAAAAACAAACAACCCAATCCAAAAATGGGCAGAAGACCTAAATAGACCTCTCTCCAAAGAAGATATACAGATGGCCAAGAGGCACATGAACATCTGCTCAGCATCATTAATCATTAGAGAAATGCAAATCAAAACTACAATGAGGTATCACCTCACACCAGTTAGAATGGGCATCATTAGAAAATCTACAAACAACAGATGCTGGAGAGGGTGTGGAGAAAAGGGAACCCTCTTGCACTGTTGGTGGGAATGTAAATTTATACAGCCACTATGAAGAACAGCATGGAGGTTCCTTAGAAAACTAAAAACAGAATTACCATATGACCCAGAAATCCCACTACTGAGCATATACCCAGAGAAAACCATAATTCAAAGAGACACACGCACCCCAGTGTTCATTGCAGCACTATTTACAATAGCCAGGTCATGGAAGCAACCTAAATGTCCATCAACAGACGAATGGATAAAGAAGATGTGGTTCATATATACAATCGAATATTACTCAGCCATAAAAAGGAACGAAATTGGGTCATTTATAGAGACGTGGATGGACCTAGAGACTGTCATACAGAGTGAAGTAAGTCAGAAAGAGAAAAACTAGTATCGTATATTAATGCGTATATGTGGAATCTAGAAAAATGGTACAGATGAACTCGTTTGCAAGGCAGAAATAGAGACACAGATGTAGAGAACAAATGTATGGACACCAAGCAAGGAAAGTGGGGGCGGGTGGTGGTGGTGGGATGAATTGGGAGATTGGGATTGACATATATACACTAATATGTATAAAATAGATAACTAATAAGAACCTGCTGTATAAAAAGATTAATAAAATAGAATTCAAAAAAAATTTTTTCCTCACTCTGGTCTCTCTGTCTGTCTGTCTCTGTGTCTCTGTCTCTTTCTCTGTCTCTTTCTCTCTGACTCTGTTTATCCTCAATTTCCATCCATGGTACAGTTAGTTGAATTTGTATTATTAAGTGAATGTTTAGTCTAGTAACTGGAGACGTATACTAGAAGGAGAAATAACTATCAACTAGACTACAAACCCTTCCTGGAGGAAAGAAAGCCTATGGATGTTTAGTGGATGCCTGCAAAGATAAGGCACTAGGCTGGCCTACAGTATATGAATCACAATTAAGCTGAAACTTAAAAATCGGCAGGGATTTAAATAGACAGAAATATGAAGGAAGGGTATTCCAGGTGGAAAGAACAGTTTGAACAAATGCACAGAGGAAGGAAAATTAAATAACTGAGACTAATCCCAATTCATAATAAGTTAACGAATAAGAGTCAAGAATCAATTACCAGTGGGTTATTTTTACTGAAATATGTAATGTCATTCAGAGCTGATATTTACAATGGTAGAATGCTATTAGCAGAGGAATATGTTTAAACAATCATTAGGGCAAATTCTTTTAAATTCTCGAAATAACAGTTTTAACAGTGGCTTAAAAAGTTATTTTCAGAGTAACACCCCCATTTAAAAAATAAACTTTGACTCACTATAAAACCTGACTATGGGTCATCTATTTAAATTAAAGTATGTTTAGTGAACACTAGATAACATTCCAACAATAAATTGACACCGTAGAGAAAAATCAAGTTTAAAATAATTAAGGAAGCAAGCCTGGCATTAGGATTATAAACTTTGATTTAATTTATAGAAGATAACAGTTGCCATTTTATAGTTAAACAACTATAAAGGGCTACTTGTACAGCATGTTGAGGCATCTAAATAAAAGCCAATTTCTCCACATGATTTGTATTTTACCTAAAAAGTAGATAAAACTCTGCATTTCCCAGCTTTTCAAGGTGAATAATAATTCCAAAAAGTTCAAAATTTGAATTTCTTCAAGCATGAGGGTGGATACTAGGAGATATATATGGATTAGATATAAATATAGATATAGATGCTGTAAATAAAGTATCACATAAATCTGATAACTGATAATGCAACAAATGGCCTTACTATGTGTCTTGTTCTATGATTTGTAGGACCATTTAGTAAATTTAACGTCCCTAAATCTCAAAATTCTGAAAGCAAAGCTCTCTACTATCCATTTTCTTTACATCTTTAATTATTAATCCAACAACAGAAAACAGACTTCTATTAATCAAAATTTACTGAACTCTCAGAATCTACAGGGCAGTTTTACATACTATAGGTGTTTAGGAAGCAAGGGTTTCCTCAATTCATGACATCTTTTATTTTCAAGATGACTCTCTTGAAATCTCAGTTTGTCTGTGATATTGAGGCCAATTTTCACTGAAAATCAACTCATTCCAATATTTGGTTTATGTCACTTTATTACATGACTCCAACTCTTTAGCAGCTATAATAGCATAGTATCTATAATAGCATAGGAATAAAAAGCTCAGAAATTGAAATTCAAAATCTTTTATTAAGAAGCTAGCATGTGGCCAGCTGGAATACTAGGAGATGGAATACAATGATGAATAATATGAGATCCAGACTACGTCCTAAAGAGCTGAAAAAAAGTGAGTCACAATAGAGAATAAATAATCATAAGCCAATGTGAGAACTCTAATTAATAGAGATGGTTCAAAATGTTAAGAGCAGACAAACCATGGTGGGGTCACGGAAGATGTCATTAAAGAAGATGATAGATTAGCTTAAATTTAAAGGGAGAGCACAAGCTTTCCAGGTTGACAAGTGATGGGGAAAGATGCAGTTTCCTAGGATGCTAATGAATTTCTTTGTAGATTTATTTGCATGTAATTCCCTCTTTTCCTCAGTCCTAAAACACCATATCCTTATTCTTTTTTTTTTCCCTCACAATGTCTCAGCAGGGGATGATAACTTAAAGTAATACTGTAAAAATCCAACCATGAAGCAAGGGGGAAAGCTCACACTAGATGTGAAACTCATCTCCCTTATTAAGGTTTGGGGAATTGTTACATGGAGTATTTTTCCCCTTAGCAACTGGATCACTGTTTTTGTGAATTTATCGTTAAATTAAACACCATGAAATCATTCAAGACAGCAAATTTATTATTATTTGCATGTGCTTCTCTCTTGTTTTGGAGTCTCCTCTGTATTCTCAGATTGGGGTTAATTACTCATGATTTCTCCCTTTGTATTCATAATTTTTCTCTGGCAGTTTCACACTGTTATTATTGGGACTTCTTTTGTCCTGCTTAATTAAATGCTGAAAGGCTTCCAGTTGATTTTGCAGTCTGCTGAGGTAGCTAGATAATTTGCAGTCTAAATAAAATGTTCAGCCTTGACTCAACTTTCAAGACCCACTCTTGCAGGCAATGTGTATGAGATGATGCCATTGGTGTTATTCATCTGTGTTTAAAAGCAAACAAACAGACAAACATTTCTTTAGGATAAACTTCACTATCCTTCAGACAGAACCTTTCTTCTTGGGTTGTGGCTTTCTGTGCTTTCTTTATAATTCATTCAGTATTGAGAACTAATTGTCATCATCACATTGAGTCACCCATGCTAAAGAAATAAAAACCAGCACTCCTTGGGTGACAGTGATAGCGCCAAAGCAGCAGGCAGCTCCATGTGTGAAGCGATTGAGAATGGCTCTGTGTCACCAAGGAAAATGGCCTCTTTGCAATGCCTATAAGAGTCAGTGCTCTAAGAAGGCAGCTTAACACACAAACACATTTCTGTAAGGTCAGCTTGAGAGAATGCATTTCTCAAATAATTTTTTAAAAAAGCAGTAAAAGTGAGGATGCTGGATAGCATTTGGTGGGCATTTATGTAATAAATAACAGTATATGCTTATGCACACTTGCATTATTGTAGTAAATAACCAAAGCCCTGGGATGAAATGACTTGAAATCTGAAAGCCAATGGCCATTGCATACAGACCTATGAAATATACAAATGGAGGTACTGTGGCTTTTTTACCACTTTGGGATCTTTAATGCACTGCTTAAGATTAATTAAAATAATAAAATAAAGCCCACAATTCCCATTTCTGTTCAGAAGAGGCACCGTGGAAATAAACAGACCTATATTTTTCCACAAGCACTTCCTACAGATTCGGCACACTGCTGGTTTCTCTCCACAAACCGTTTTAATCCATGGGCACTCTCTCTGAGTGCTCCTTTGTGATGCTGAGTGGGGCTCTGTAGTGCAGCAACCGCTGCTGTTTACTAAGCTCATCATCAGCTTGAAATGCATGCAGGAACCAAACAGGAGATTGGTTATCGATATGTGTGACATGGGAGTCAGCAGCCCTTTCAATGGAAAGACACCATCTCTGACTCCGTTTGATCTTCAATATGGTTACATTAGGGCCTTTGAGAAATCTTATAATGTTCCCTTCAGCCTTTATGCAAAGTTAAACCTAATACATGGAATCTCACCTGCTAAATATTCATTGAATCGTTTCTATGATCCTAGGCATAACAGACATTATGAGAGACAAGGAAATACGGAACTTGATTCAAACCTTAAACAGGTTATAATTGAGTTAGAGAGCAGAACTACAACCAGAATAATGACATAAATAAAAAAATACATATCAAATAAGATTTCAATGGTACATTTCATAATAAAAATATAGGTATGTATCAATTAAGTAATAGGAGTCTCTAAAGCTTAAAAATCACCAAGGAAGGATAAAATCTTACTACTTCAAGTGTGATCCACAGCCCAGCACATGAGTATCACCTGAGAGCTCGTTAGAATGCAGAATTTCAGGTCATGCACCAGATCTACTACAGCAAAAAAATAAAACAAGATTTTAACAAGATTAAACAAGATCCAGGTGGCTTGTATTCACAGTAAAGTTTGAGAAACACTGGACCAAACTACAAGGCCCAAGTGGGCAGAAATCCTAGCTATATATTTCATGGCTGATCTCCAGTGACTAGTCTCCCAACATTGATAGGTGATCAATAAATGCTCATTGAAGAAACCAATGTGGTCCATTGCTAAGCACATACAGCACAGGGGAAAATCCAGGGTACATAAGATAAAAAGGATGTACATGTTTTTAAAACGTCTAGAGAAGCCCCACTCTGGGCTGCAAAAGTAATATTTAGATTAATTAGAAGAGTCATTATTTGGTTTGAGAATATCATTTGAATTCTTGGGGATTGATACTTGAAATATAATTTAAGGAAAAGATATTTCTATTCATTAATCTCTATTAAATAATTAAAATTATTTATAATATTTTAAATAAAAATTTATCTTTTGATATGCATGTTCAAAAATAGAAAAATTATAAATGTATGACTTCAGAACATAAATTAAAATGGACTTTAGAAATATTTTGCTTTCATATAATTATCCTTTATTGATAAGATCCTATGAAAATGTTTTTTCTATTAAACTCTCAAAAGAATATTAACAAAAATATGACATCTCTTACTATGCTCATTACTGACTACATGAAAAGTTAGAGCATTATAACGTTAGGAATGTAATCAAAAGGGCTTTAAAAAGCATGTCTGTCTAATTTTTATTATAGGGTTTCTATAACTAGGCATAACTTTGTGATTTTTTTAAACGCTGAAAAATTCCAATATAAAAATCAATAAAAACACAGAGAACATTATGTAAACATTCCTTGGGGTCTCTGAGTGATGTCTGCTAACATAAAGAAGAGACTGGTCTAAATCAGTGACTCTCAACAATGACAACTCATTTTAACAGCCTGGATAGCTTACCAAAAATACCAGTGGGCAGGCCCCAGCCAGTCCTATTAAGTCAGAATTTCTGGGTGTAAAATTTACTGTCTGTCAGGTGAAGGAGGTCTGTCTATATTGTGTCAGTCCTTTATAGTTTTCTTTATAATTACATTTCTCATTTATACACATTGTACATTATTATCAGTATTCATATTTTGCAGTAACTTTATTGGCATAAACCATATAAGTACTTTGGCTAGGAATAAATAAAAGACCCATTATGATAGAATTCAAAATCAATCTATAGTTCGTTTTTTGTTGACTCTTCAAGAAAGACAAAAAGGATGTAGGACTTATAGGTCTTCATTAAGTTATAACTCTGAGCCCTGTCTCTGATTTTACTCTTAAATGTAGATATAGAGTTGTTAAAGGTGGATGTTGATGATTCTTTGCAAGCACACCTCTACAACTCACTTCATTTTAGAAATTCATTTTTGTCGTCATTTCCTTTGGGGTAACAGCTTAGTATGGCTGCATAAGTCTTCCGTTAAGTCAGGAGTCAAAATTTTAAGGTAATAAAAATTATACACAGTAATAAAAATTTAGTTATAATTTCTAATTATTCAACACTATTTACCAAATATTTATTGAGGGTTTGCCATGTGTCAGGCTCTGTCCTACGTATTGAGATATGACAGTGAAAATGGCAGACATGATCCATGTGCTCAAGGAGCATACTGTCTAGTCCTGAGAGGCAGGCAATACACAGCAGTAAATGAGATAATTTTTCAGGTAGTCGTAAGTGCTATGGAGAAACAAAACCGGACTAACGTGATCGTTATTGATAGGATGGGGTGGATGGTCAGGGAGGGCCTCCCTGACAATGTAACATTTGAGCTAAGACTTAACGACAAGAAAGAGTCATTCATAGGAAGATTACAAAAAAAAATTCCAGGCAGAAAGAATAGCTTATTGCAAACCTGTAAGATAGGAATGAGTTAGGCATTGTCAAAGAACAGGACCAAAGCTTATGTAGCTAGAGCAGAATGAGCAAGAATTTGAGTAACAATAAATCAATTGAAAAAGATAAGTAGAAACCACGTGATGTGCCACTTCAGTCACCATAGTGGGAATTTGAATATATGATCTTGTATGTTCACTGAAGTGAGAAGCCATGGAATTTAAGCATTTGTGGGGAGATAAGGTAGGAAGAGCAGTGGGAGGATTAGGTGGTGGATAACATGTCTTAGATAATGAGTATCTGGGAATCTCTCTTGATTTTTGCATTGATTTTTATGGAAACAATTCCCTTTATAAGTTTATTTGCTTTAAGTTGCCTTTTCTCGGAGTATATCCTTAAAATATTTTGTGAAACTTCTGCATTATCTTACATTCAATAAAATACGCTCAGAGAGTTCAAAAAGCTTGCCAAAGGCCACAAAGCTGGTAAATGGTAAGACTTGGAGTTAAATTCGAGTTCTAAAACTTTAAGTAACATGTTCATTTTTGGTGTTAAAAAGAAATGAGAATAAAATGACAAAAACAAAACAAAACAAAAACCCTTCCTATTTAGTACATATTATAATTTCGATTCTGAAGATAAGTACTTATGAAAATGTCCTACAAGAGTAATGTTCCAGAAAGCTGCGAAGTTCAAAATGTGAAAACTTTCAGTTCAAGGCAGTATGGTGATAACAATTTGTGATAAGCCCTATCCTAAGCCATCATTAAATTACCCATTCAAACCAAAGACAAAGACAAAAACTGTCAACAGCTCAAATTAAAACCAATGAAAGTGACCCATTTTCAGGATTCTAGGAGGAAGTCTGAACATCTCTGTTGATGGACAGAGCTTCTCAAGTCTCCAGGGAGGTGGGACAGTGATGAACAAGGAGCACAACATGGTAGGGGAACTAAGGGGGGATCCAGGTTCCCTGCAGTGATTAAATATTCATTTTTGCAAGTCCTTTCCTTAACTATCTCTAAACCTTCATTAAAATACTAAAGTGATAGTCTAGGCTCCTACATCTCACGGGGGATAAAAGCATTCCCCATGCTTAGGAAGAAGCAGACAAATGGAAAGTGGTTATCTCCCCAAGATTAGAGTTGGGTAATTAGGCTATCACCAATGGAGGCATTTTGTCCCCAACACAACTGGCAATGAACAGGGATACCCTCAGAACCATCTGGAAAATACTGTGTGGGCACTATTTTCCAACACATGAGAGCCTGTGCCACCATAATTTGGACTACATGTGGATGTAGGGAGCAATATAGTAAATTGAAACCTGGAGCCAGACTGCCTGGATTCAAGTCCCACTCTTCTACTTACTAGCTATGTGATCTTGTATGTCACACCTCTATGCTTAGATTGTGTTGTCCTTAAAATAAGAATAGTAATTGTGCATATTTCATAGAATTAACGTGAAGACTATGTGAGTTAAGTATACACAGGGCATGGAAAAGTGTCTAGTACGTAACTGCTATGTAAGCATTGACTATGATTATCATTTAGTATTAGTATTGCTGTTGATGTAGTTATGTAGCTCTGGGTCCTTAGGCTGAATAAATGTGTGCATTACAGACAGGGGCTAATAGAGCCCTGTATCTTCAGACTATAGATAGCAATTTGCAACTTTTATCTTTAATCTATTTTCCATATGAAAAACATAAATACACCTGTAGATTATTGATGAAAACATACATACTTTTCAACCTAAAACTCTCGATGCTTATTTATGACAAATGGAGCAAAATTAATGGGATGCTATGTGTACCATAAACACCATAAAATTATATATGAGAAAGTCTTCAGCATGACTATTTTTATAATCTTAATACCTGATACCATGAACAAATTAAGCTTTAAAAAAATATTAATTGACATGACAATAATTTAATGGATGCTTTTTGATTTTTTTTAATAGACTAAGAGTCACATGCTAGGCAGACACCAAGTTCAAGCATATTTAGCAAATGAGTCAGTGGACATATTTAAATGCCCAACAAATTGAAACACAAATCCTGGAAGCCACCAGTCAGGCCCACCATCCTCCTGGCTAGTATTAACTTAGGCCTTCACTGGTCTCTCCTACTCCTCCAGTTCAGCAGCCCTTCCCACTGGCTCATCCTAAGAATGGAAACCATTGTAACTAAATGCCTGCTGCAACTGAAATTACCTCTGCAAGAAATTTTAAACCTTTGAAATGAGTACATTTATTAAATGAAATGGTAAAGACAGGATTTGAAGAAGGAAAATAAGACTCTCCTTTTCCCCCCATCAGAATGCCATGTCCTTCCTGAACTTTCACAGACCCTCTTTTCACTGAGTCCCAGAATCAATGGACTGTCCCACCTCAGCTCATACCTCAGTCAACCTGCTGCCGACCTTCACTCCTCCACACAGCCAGTGACCCTCCCAAGGCCAAATCTGCCTACTAATCCCAAGCAAGGTAGTGAATCTCTGTAGATGTTTCCTCAGCTAACTCATGTTGCCAGCTGACTTCTGTTTCATAAATGTCTCAGCATTCACTTAGCTTTCTGCATTATCCTCACCTCTGAGCCCCAGAGAATTTCCATATCCTCTTTTAGGCCCTAATGCAGTTTTATTCACTATATGATACACATTATTTATGGCATTATCTGTGGGCATTCCAGGCCATGATCTAGAAACTGAGAAATCAAGGCTAAATACGAGGTGGCCATGCTTTTGTGGACTTCACAGTTTAGCCAGGAAACAACATCTATGCAATTATTAAAAGGTTATCTGTGCAATAAGAGTACCTGGGAGCACAGAGCAGACACTGACTGGAGAGGAGGTGGGGACCACTTCCTAAGAACTGACATTTGAGATGAGTCTAAAAGGACAAGACAAGTTCCATTAGTAGAAAAAGGCTGGGAGTGTAGTGGGTGGGATGGGAAAGACATGTTAGACAAGGAAATAATATTTATAAAATCCAAAAATATTACCTATTCCAGTAGTATTAGTTTTATATTATCTTTTACTGTGGAGATTCTCTACTTGTCTATCAGTATCTCTTTCTCACTTACCCTTGGCACAATTTAAAAATATAACACCTACTTCTAGCTCCTGTTCTTTGAGCTCTCACTCCATCACAATAAAGTATACAATCAGTACATGCCTCTGGAAAATGAATAATTTAATAAAATGAATTCAAATACTTAGTTGGACATCTGAAACATAAAAAGAAAAGAATGTGGAACACATTCCGGATGGATCAAATATTTAAATATAAGAAAGAAAACTGTACAATTATAAATGTGGAAAAAATGAGGTAATATTTTTTATAACCTTGGAGTGGGAATAGCCTAAATGTGACATCAATACCAGAAACTATAAAGACGTTTAACCAATTTGATGAAATAAAAATTAGATACATAAATTTGGCAAAAGGCAACAAGAGCAAATATAAAAATGACACTGTAGTTTTGCACCTTGACATCCACTTCCCATCATTTTTTAATCTGCTCTCCATCTCTGTGGCTGAATAGTGGACCTCCAGAGCCTCTGGGAATCCCAGAAATTGACTAAATTAGTGGCTCCTGGGAGCTCTCTGGTTTCCCTGGGCTCATCCATGACGAGCCCCAGCAGGCTCTGTGGTCACTTGAATCTTGCTGTGCCACTCAGTCAATGTTCACTGTTCTCAGTTTCCAGAAACCTCTCCCTCCCCTCTTCCTTTCACCTTAGAAATAGTCAGCTCTGGGTTACTGCATAATCCCTTGCGGCTCCTCCTCCCATATCGTTGTAAAACAAGGTCCTGTGAGTTTTGTAATTGAATTTTTTTTCCAAATTATTCTAATTTGATTGTACTGTGTGTTTTTTGTTGATACCCTGAGAGATACACTGGGAAGTTGAAATGTATATAACAGACAAAGATTAATGTTTACAATATACATCATAAGGAAATAATAATTGCAACATTAATAGCAATGCTATTTATTGTTTACTCTATTCCAGTCACTTTGCAAAACTTGTTCCAAGAATTAGTCCATTAATTCTCATAAGTATACTTAGAAAATTTTAATGTTACTGATAAGTGAACTACAGTTTAGAGACACGAAGTAGTTTGCTCAGTCACATGGCCAGTAATCAGAGTCAATTTCAGAATCCCATCTGATTACAGAACCCACACTCTTAACTATAATGGTATACTCAGAAGAGAAAAAAAAAGATTAAGTGATTGTAATAACAGCAAAAATAGTTAGCATTTATAGAGTATTTACAGGCTATCAAAAATATTTTTAAGCATTTTATTTCTATTAATTCATCTAATTCTCAGAAAAACTTAATGAGGAGGAAGGACGAAGCAATGTGCTCAAGATCATACAGCTAGTAAGTAGTTTTCAAGCCTAGATACACTGATTTGAGAATCTATGAACTTCATCTCCATACTTTACTGATTCTTAGTAGTGAACAGAAAATTTACTAGAAAAGAAATACAAACAAATATTTGCAATATATCAAATAATCAAAAATTGAAAATAACATTGAGATATTTCTTTTAATCTATAAGATTGGCCAAAATTATCAAGATTTTTTAAAAGCTAGTATGGGTTTTTTAAATCTTTCTCCATATGGGTGAGACTGAGAAAAAAATGGACACTGTCATATGCTACTAGTGGGAGTATAAAATGGAATAATATTTTTTGAGAACCTAAATATTTATCATTAGATAATCCATTAAACGAATTATGGGACCATGCAGCACTGCCAAAATTGAACTCTATAGATATACCCATTGGCAGGAAGATGATTTGAAATCACATTTTTCAGTTTTAAGGAAAGCTTATAAAACAGTATGCCAAATATGATCCTAATGCTACCCCTTATGGTGCCTGTGTGAACTTAAAGAAGCCCTCCCCCACCTCCCCACTCCTCAGGGGAGCAGACGGTAGGCTAAGGTGTTCTTTTTCATTGATTCTTTGATCGAGACGCCTGCGTGGACTACACATCTTGCCAGTGTACACGTCAACTCCCTGTAAACGGTGTTATACTTTAACTTAAATACGTTTTATCGAAATAGAAAAATGCTTCTTATTTCTTTTTATTTTTTTGCGGTACGCGGGCCTCTCACTGTTGTGGCCTCTCCCGTTGCGGAGCACAGGCTCTTGACGCGCAGGCTCAGCGGCCATGGCTCACGGGACAACTTCCAGCGATGGTTTTAATTCCATTCGTTTTTTGCCACTCTGGGGACTTTGCTCCCTCTCTCCTACCCCCTCAAGGTTTTTCTCTCTAGTATTTCCCCTTCAGTTCTCTCTCAGCACATCATACACCATTTTCCCACCTAGAGTACCTCCCTCACTGACACTCCATTTCTTCTTTCTCAGCCAAGTGTCTTGAAAAGTATCATACTCAACTTTCCCCATATTTTCTCCCATTTGCTTCTCCAGCCCCTGCACTCTACCTTCAGCTGTCTCCACTTCTCTGAAACTACTGTGACCAAAGTCATGAGAGACCAGATCACCAATTTTGCTAAATCCAATGGACACTCCCTGCAGTCCCTATCTTACTGGATCTCTGCTGGTTTTGATAGAGGTTTGCACTGATTTCTTCTTAAAATTTTTCTATTTTGGTGGTTCCCGTGACATATATTATCTAATAATATTTCACCCAACCAAAAACTATGTTAGCCTGTTTCATGTCTTTGCCACTATCTCTCAGTCTCTTTACCATGCTGTCCAGTTCCACCTTTAGCCTTCACTTTAGTTTCATTTATCAAGCTGTCTATTGTAGGACTTAGCAATACAGCAGTGAGCAACCGAAAGTCTCTATTCCCACGTAGCTTGCATCCTAGTTCATGTCTGTGTGTGGTAAGTGAGGTCAGAGATGGAGAGACAATCTATAACAAAATAAACAATGGAAAACAGCAGATTATGATATGTGCTATGCAAAGGATTCAGTTAACCTGATACGATAGAAGATGACTGGGAGTCTAATGAGGTTTCGCTGAGGAGGCAGCATTTGAACTGAGATTGAATGGCAAGATGAGGGCAGCCATGTGAAGTTGCCTGGAAGAGCAGTTCAAGCAGAAAGAATGACCAGTTCAAAGCTGTGGATGAACTGAGCATGTCTGAGGACAGAGATTCTGTTGGGCTGCAAGTTTTGTGGATAATGAGGCACACTGTAGTCAGAGTGTGCAGGATCAGTAGAGGCTTTAAAGCCAGAGTGAGGAGGATTTAATGGAAAACAGTGGAGTGATATGATGGAATTTATATCTTTAAAAATTTACGTTGTTTGAGGAAAGTAAATTGCAACCAGGGAGGGGTGGCAACAGGAAGACCAGTTAGGTGGCTTTTGTAGCGGACTGTTTAAGATATAACAATGATTTCCTAGACTAGCATGGTACCAGCAGAGGTGGCAGCAGTGGCCAATTGGGGGTACATCTGGAGGTAGTGGCAGAAGTTACTGGTAAATTAAGAATAAAGAGAAAGGGATAAATCAAGGCATTGGGTTGATCAGTGTGTGACTGATGATATGATTCATTAAGATGAGAGATGGGAGAGTAGTTATGATGGTAGAGAAACAGGTATCAAGGGTTCTGACTTGACAATGTGTGTGATTATTATTGATATTCCTGTGGAGGTGCCAGGAACTTGGAAAAGTCCAGTCTGGAAGTTGGGTGAAAACACAATGCAGGTAATATAAATTTAAAAGTTGCTGCCGATGATTTTTATTTAGAGCCGGGGACAAGATAGGTCTACCAGGGAGACTGTGTTGATTTAAAGGGAGGGGAGAATGGAGCACAGGTTCACTCCAAGGTTTAGTCATCACAAGAGAATGAGCTAGATAGGGAGGGTGGGAGGGAGGGAGACTCAAGAGGGAAGACATATGAGAACATATGTGTATGTATAATTGATTCACTTTGTTATAAAGCAGAAACTAACACACCATTGTAAAGCAATTATACTCCAATAAAGATGTTAAAAAATTAATTAATTAATTAAATTAAAAAAAAGAGAATGAGCTAGGAACAGAGATTAAGAAGAGAAATAACCAGAGCAATATATTACAAAAGTTAATGGAAAAATGTATTTTAAGGAGAGAATGAATAACTGGTTGAATGTTGCTTTGGGTCAAATAAGATAAGTGAAGAAAACATTCAATTTTGACACAATGAAAATCATTTGTGACCTACCCAGGGACAGTCTCAGTGAGATGGTGAGGGCAGGGACCCTATTAGAGAATCTGAGAGGACAAGGTGAGAAGCAGTGGAGTCAGTAGCTCTATATAGCACCTTCAGGTAATTTTGCAATCAGGGGTAGCAAAGAAATGAAGTGATAAGTAGAAGAAATGAAGTCAGGAGAGGATTTGTGCTTTTTGTCTGTTGTATTTGTTTGATTTAATTTTTAAGACAGATGAAACTGCCTCCTATTTGTTCCAGGTTTCTGTTAAGGCACCACTATCAACTGCATCCCTCAAGACTGGAACGTGGAAACTTTTCTCACTCCTTTGTCTCCCTCACTCATATTCCATCAAGTTTTATAAGCAGATTTCCTTTCTGTTTCTTGAATCTAGCTCCTCCTGTCCATCTCTATTATTATTATTTTAGTTTGTATACTTACCTAGATAGACCTCCCTTGTCCAATTTTACTATCTTTTAAATCATTTCTTTAAGTTGCAACCAGAGTTGACTGGATAAAATTTAACTATTTCAATATCTTGCATAAAATGGCTATTTCCAATTGTCTGCAGAATTAAGTTCAAGCATTGTAATTTGGGAAGAAAAGCTCAATCGACTTTCTCTTTCATCTCATCTCACTTCTTGCTTTAATATTTATCAAAATTCTGTGGAATATTAAATTACTGGACTAATTTTTTTGTTGAATACCCATATTGTTTTGGACTAAGATATTTGTATGGCTGACTTGCTCATTCCTTAATGGATAGTTCTTATTTATTCTTTAAGGTTTAGATTAATATTCTACTTCTTAAAAAAAGTGTTCTCAGAAATTTAAGATTAGATTAAGCATACAGTGTTGTGGAAGCCCATAGAAGTTTGAATATGAGTGCTTCTGTGTGTCTGTACCCATGTCTGCGTGTGTGTATGTTATTGAACCCAAATTATTTGCTTAAGCATGTCTCCATCACTAGTGTGGGTTCTTTAGGACAGAGGCCATTTATTATTCATTTTTGTTGTCCCAAGCCATAGCTGTTTCCTCAGAAGCGCTGAGCAAGTGATTGTTAATCCAAACACCAGTTCACTATGCAGATCTAATGCTCAGTGATACTTATGCCACACAAATATCCTTTCCCAGATGGGATGTTCATGCTTACCAGATAAAGGGCAAGTTTCTATAGCAAACAACTATAGACTTTGGATGCAGTAGAGATTGCCTTCAAATTCCAGGACTGCTATTCATTTGCTGTCCTATAAATCATCTAGACTCTCTGAGCCAGACTTTTGTCAATTGTAAAAAGAGGTTACTAACACCTATTTTCCTGGTGTTACTAATACTTAAAATATTTTGAGAAATAAAAGGTATAATATTTATAAAACTACATAATAGGATAATGCCTGGCAAATAATTAGTGGTCCATAAACGATCATTTCCCTCCCATCTATGAACTACAGATTCATTCATTCTCCAAATATTTATTAAGCACCAACTATGATGCAGAAACCCTCTGAGGAATTACAATCCAACAATAAACAAGACAAATATGATTCTTACATTAGTAGAATTCAAATACCCTAATGAGGAAGACCAAGGCTTAGTAAACAATTATACATTTTGTTATTTAATTAGTTTTAACTTAAATTAATTATTATTTAAATTATTTAATTTGAATTTAATTATTTAATTAATTAAATTTAAATTGATTGTTATTTAAATTTAACGATTAAATTATTTAATTATTAAATTTAAACTTAATTATTACTTAATTGTGAAAAGTACAACCAAGAGGATAGTGTATATGAAAGTATTTGAACTTACCACCCATAACTTTTTCCATTACTTCCCTCATCTGTTAATAGAGTTCATTTAGACACTTGCTCAACAACATTACTTTTGATTCGGAGACAATCTGTGAGTGATCAAGTATATATATCAAGTGTTAAATAAAGCAAAGAACTGGGTTACTCATTATAAGGGATACTAGGAAACACACTATAGTCTTTGGTGTCAAGGGACTCAGGAGTGGAAATTAGCACTAAAAATGAGTAAATAAGTGCTACAGGAATTTAAAAGCAAAGACTCCCAGATGTGAAATCAATTTGAAAATGGCATCTGGTTTGGATTTTTCAGAATTGCTGGAAGTTTGAAAGTAGATCTTCATTCTGTTACCAATAAATTATGCATTTTAATCTCTCAGAACCTTCCCTCTACCCAATAGTCACTACAGTAATTTAAGCTTTTATTACTTGTCACCTAGATTATGAAAATGTCTTCTAAATGGCTTTCTACTCCAATCCCTTTCCTCTTTGTTTCTAGGGTGATCTTTGCAAAAACACAAATCTGATCCTGTCATATCCCTACATTCAATCTGTCAGTGGCTGTTTTGGTTTTCAAATACAGCCCACATTCTCAACATGGCATTTGAGCTCTGGGAGATCTGAGTGTCCTGGTCCAGTGTTGTAGTGAGTGCCCTGCATGCTGAAGTCTAGCTACAGCAAAGAGTGTACAATTCCCAGTCAGCTCATACTCTTCAGAGCCCTCTACTTTCCTCCATTCTCCTTCGTTTCATTTTCCTAACTCCTTCTATGCTTCTAGGTTCAGATCACATGCCATCTTTACAGGAGCATCTTCTGAATCTCTTCTAATTTCTGATAGGAGTGGTCATCTGCTCCCATGAAACTCACTATCTCTATCTTAGCAGCTACCATCTGTACTCGCTCATCTATTTGTCACTCTCCCCCATTAGACTGTGACCTTGTAGGGCAAGGACTATGTTTCTTGTTTTTGTTTCTCCAACACATAACAGACTTCTTGGAATAAAAGAAAACTCCACATTTTTTGTATGAATAAGTACATGAATTCTTGAGGTACTAGAGGTATTTCATGTCATAGCGTTAAACTGATTAAAATGGTTAAAAACAAGGTGCAACCTGTTAGAGGATAGAAAGGGGTCTAATTTGGCAAGAACAGAAATTATTCAGATGAGAACAATAGATAACAAATGTAGAAGGAATGTGGAGCAGGACTGTTAGATACAACTTTCTGTGATGAGTATTTTCAGTTTGGCATTAATACAGTAGTCACTAGCTACCTGATCTATTGAGCCATTGAAATGTGGCTAGTGCACTGGGTGAATAAAATTTTTAATGTTACTCAATTTTAATTAATTTAATTTTAATAGCCTCCTGTGTGGTCTACTCTATTGGATAGCACAAAAGAGACAAGTTTGCAGAAGGCTCTGGGTATCAGGGTAATGAAACAATACCTTTGGAGGTAATACAAAAAATTTGAAGGGCTCTAAGCAGAAAGTTGAAATAATCCAGAATATCTTAACGAACTATCAAAGCTAAATACTAATAAGCAATGATATAAAACTATGAAAATCATATATTGTTATAATTGGTATTCTGGCTTATCCTTCTAGAAATTTTATTTTGTCTCTCACTTTAACGGTGTAATGAGGTGAAGATAATGGACAATGTTTTTTTTACCTAACTTACTAATGTAAAATGATAATGTAATTTTTTGGAAATATTGCTGATAGAATTTTTTTTTGAATTTTATTTTATTTGTTTTTTTATACAGCAGGTTCTTATTAGTTATCTATTGCTGATAGAATTGGAGTAAAAAGCTTGACTGTCAATTATTTCCTTATAATCTAATTAGTTGGATAGTAAAACACAATTTACAAAATTACAATTTGTAATTTTGAAAGTATTTGACTTTTCATTGCATATATTTCATGTAATAGACAAATAGGAGGCTCATCTGTTTGATCTGCATCCAGAAAAATGTTGATACTGTGCAGCTATCTGACAATGGCTTAGGCAAAAGGCGACCACAAAACTTACCTTCTTGGGGACAGTACCAGGTACATCTGATGTGAATGAGTTGACACTTGTTAATAGATTTTTAACATCTAGTTTCAGTCTCAAAAGTGTCCATATTTGGATGATAAATTATATGGTCACTATGCATCCCTGTCACAAACTGCGATATACTTTTCTTTTAGGAAATGTGTACATTAGGAAATGTGTACATAGTGTAAATGTCTAATACACTTCTCCTATTTCTTTTTTTTTTGTCTGCCAGCAAAAGCATGAGAGCAGAGAGCTTGAGATTTTCAATAAGGTAAGAGTTGAGACTGTGGTGAAGATATTCCTAACACATCTGAAAAGTTTATGAACATCAAATGGTAAGGTCAGCTTCTTAAACTTGATGACACAATTGTACTTCCTCATATGGTTTATCAGGATTAATTAAAGTGATTGTATAAAGCACTCAAAACAGTATTCTGCAGAACATGATTGGTGAATATCAGCTGCTATAATTCTTATTGTTATTTGTGTTCTTATTATTAATGTTGATTTCCTGTTCTACTACCCCTCTGGATAAGTTCACACATCCTGGAGTGAGACTTGGCCAGAAAGAACACACCCAGCATTCGATAGCTCAGATGACTCCAGTCCTAACAGGAGGCACAGGGCACCAGGAGATTGATTTTCTGCCTTCTCTTCAGGCATGGATTCTAACATGTGCCGGAACAGGGCAGGTGTAAAATTACACTAACCTGACCAGACTTAGGAAAGGATGTAATATGTCTGAAGTGTCCCATGAATTCACAAACAGGAATCCCTGTGTTTATTTATTTATACAGTACTTCCCAAAGTGCTGCCTATTTCCATGCCCAAAGCAAGGTTGCTTTGGCACATTTAAAATTACTGAGGCATTAGAGTATAGTGTGAGACTAGGGGTCCCACATCTACTTATTTAGACAGTATTCCTGCCTCAGAAGTTGTGATCATTAAAGACGTTTAGAAAATACTGTTTCCTACTAAGTGTTTTTTTCTAAATAGTAACTATTATCATTTTCTAATTGATTTAGAGATTGTGATAGATGAACAGTGTTGGGAAAATATGAAAAAAGACATATGAGAAAAAGAAAAGAAAGGAAAATACAATAATTCAAAACTGTGGCCGTATTGGATTTAAAAGAATGAATTTGGGGGAAAGGACTCAAAATCTTTCTAAAAATCTGCGAAGTTTACCAGGAAGCTAAAAGCATTTAGGCAAAGAGTCTTAAGTGATTTTTAAAAATTTGCATCATAAATGTATAATCCTAGGAAGGAAACAACTTCAAACATACCAAAGATGTTTGGAAAGAATTTAAAGCAATGAAAGAAAGAGAGCTGTACGGATATACTCTGTGGGAGTGCATATATTAACGTGAACCTGCTTGGCCATCAGCAGAAGACCAGGGGCTAGTGAGTGAAGAGGAAAGAGTAGAGGGCTTTGTTATGACAATTGGGCCTCAGAAGAAAATCTTAAGCTTTCAAAAAGAGAATGCCAGGATCTAAATGATGGTTTAGGAATCTGTTTCTTATGGCTATATGTAGGATGATTGTGCATGATGAGAAATTTGGAAAGGAAATAATTAAATTAAATCCAGATGAAAAAAGTGGCAGGTAGGGCACAACGGGGTCAGGGTGAAATATTAGTGATTTAGCTTTCTTGTTTGTTGTTTAAAAAAGAGAAAGCCTTCATGCAATATTCAGATAATACTGATATAGGACATGTTAATAACCTCAATGGGGGTAGAAAAACAAAGCAGTGATTCCTATATAATAAGCATGTAAACCAACATATTGATTAGAGTCTATGGAAATTCATCTACAAAACACTACTTTAACTCAATTGACATAACTAAGCAGAGTAAATGAAACGATGAGCTGACAAGATAGATTGTTCTTGTTTTCTTTTTGTGCCTGCAGGCTGTATGATACTCAGTCTGTTGATTTTTACATTGAATCACACAATACTTTCCCTTAAACTTGGGAAGATGTTTAGACTTTTGTTCAGTGTAGGATGGTGATTTTCAGTAGTCTGAAAGGAAATATGTTCTAAATTTCACATCGGTCTTGTATCTAATGACCCAGGCTCATCCACTAAGGGCCAAGACAACAGGACTTGTGGGAAAGGGTTGCTGGATATTTTTGTCAAGAACCAGCCAAGAGATTAGGACATTGAGGGAGAAAGATGGAAAGATGCAAAGACAAGGAAAAATGGGGAATTTCCCAGGAGAGCAGAACCAAGATGTTGCCAAAATAAAGACAATCTGAACTTAGACAGGAAGAAACTTTATTCAGAAGAAAGACTATTGCATTAGGACAAAATTCCCATCTCAGAAATCTGCATCTCAAAATCAACAGGTAAAGGCTTTTATTTATAAGGCAAGGAGGGGTAAGCAAAGATAAACATATCTTTTAAAAGGAAGTTGGACAAGCAAGAAGAAATAAACTGGGCATGACAGGAAAAGTGCCTTGCTGATTTCCAGGAGACCCTGACAAGGAACAGGTTCCACTTTCAGTGCTCGCTCAGGCTTGTAGGCCAAGATGAGTTTAGGGACCCAGAGGAAGGAAAGAAGTTTGACTCAAGTTTGGTCAAGAGAAAGCAAAGGTAAGAACTAGGCAGCTGTGAACACTTGGTCAATATTATTCCAATACATAGGAGGAATAGCTAAGATACCTACTTGGGTGGGAAGCTCTATGCCAGATTCAAGGGGAAGATAGGATCAAGGGAAACTAGTGTAGAAACTGGGACTAAATTTGAGAGCTAGAATTGCAAGGTGATGAAGCCACCAGGGCCTAAAAGCCTCAACCAGTCCCTCATTCATAATGTGCAAATATCCTGCATAGTTGGCAAGAGTTATCCAGCCAATGAAGGAAGAGCTAGGAGCAATAGAAGAAGCCTCTTATTGGAGCATAATGAAAAAATAGAACAGACTTCTCAGATAATGAAAAATATATATTCATTATATATATATATATATATATATATATATATATATATATATATATATAGCTCCATTATTTGATATGAAATTTTTCTCAGCTATCTCATTGTAGTGAGTAGTTTCAAAAAACTGGGATGTCTGGAATATCACCTGACAAAAGTTAAAAAAAATAAATTAGGATTGGCCTGAATGATTCAAGAAACACAACTGCCAATCTATGTTCACCAAGATGGATATATACTCACAACAATAATAGTAATGATGGCTAGTCTTTATCGAGTGTTTGCTATGTGCCTATTACAGAGTTGATGTCTTTCATTCATTATAACATGTAATCCTCTGTAATAACCTGATAGATAGGTATTATTATTATTACTATTTTGCAGA
The DNA here is from genome assembly GCF_951394435.1 of Stenella coeruleoalba. NCBI lineage: Eukaryota > Metazoa > Chordata > Mammalia > Artiodactyla > Delphinidae > Stenella > Stenella coeruleoalba. The sequence continues at coordinate 93,218,606 of NC_137169.1, forward strand.
TAATGATAACCTTTACTAAAATTCCATGAGGTAAGTAAATGAAGCTCTGAACCCTTAATTACTTACTGAAGGTCACATGACTCCTAAGGGCAGCACTAGAAATTGAAACCAGATGTTTCACTGAATGTATTCTCAACTGATGATCTGCCATATTCAGACCACTGAAATCTCTTCACATACACATACATTTGGACTGGACATGTATATTTAATATACTCAGATCATTCTCACTGGGATCTCTGCAGGTTGACCTCCTTTGGTTTAAATCACCTTATTTCATAATCCCTCAGCTCTGATATAAGCTTTGTACTATGTACTCCCACTTGCTTATAGGTTTACAAGCTCCTGAGGTTTCCAGCCTGTGAGTTTTGTCTGCTCAGCTGGATATCAGGCATCTTGAGAATAATCACAGTAGTGTCCTTGACATTTCCCAAAGATTCAAAGACCTTAGTTGATGATATTTACATTATGAAATTACACAAAAGATTTTTATAAAAGTCAACAACGTGTCTAATAGAAACAATGTCTAATGCACAGGATGATTAACTGTACTTGCAAATATAATGACTATTATGCTTCAGTTCTACTAAATTACTTAAGGATTTTGGGATTGGGGATAGAAAGAGCAAAAAGAACTATCTCCTGAGAGCAAATTATGTGCCAGCCATTTCATATACATTATTTCATTTAATCTTGTCAAGTACCATTTAATGTAAGCATTACTGCCCCTCTTAAAAATGAGGAAACTGAAGATGGCAGAAGAGTAAGTAAGACGCAGAGATCACCTTCCTCCCCACAGATACACCACAAATACATCTACGCGTGGAACAACTCCTACGGAGCACCTACTGAACGCTGGCAGAAGACCTCAGACCTCCTAAAAGGCAAGGAAATCCCCATGTACCTGGTTAGGGCAAAAGAAAAAAATAAACAGAGACAAAAGGATAGGGATGGGTCCTGCACCAGCGGGAGGGAACTGTGAAGGAGGAAAAGTGTCCACACACTAGGAAGCCCCTTCGCGGGCGGAGACTGCGGGTGGCGGAGTGGGGGAGCTTCGGAGCCGCGGAGGAGAGCACAGCAACAGGGGTGCGGAGGGCAAAGCGGAGAGATTCCAGCGCAGAGGATCAGTGCCAACTGGCACTCACCAGCCGAGAGGCTTGTCTGCTTGCCCGCCGGGGCGGGCGGGGCTGGGAGCTGAGGCTCCGGCTTTGGTAGGCGTGCCGGGAGAGGACTGGGGTTGGCAACATGAACACAGCCTGCAGGGCGTTAGTGCACCGTGGCTAGCCGGGAGGGAGTCCGGGAAAAGTCTGGACCTGCCGAAGAGGCAAGAGACTTTTTCTTCCCTCTTTGTTTCCTGGTGCACGAGGAGAGGGGATTAAGAACGCTGCTTAAGGGAGCTCCAGAGACGGGCGCGAGCCGTGGCTAAAAGTGCGGACCCCAGAGACAGACATGAGACGCTAAGGCCGCTGCTGCCGCCACCAAGAAGCCTGTGTGCGAACACAGGTCACTATCCACACCCCACTTCTGGAGAACCTGTGCAGCAGTGTGATTTCAGGGGAAATCAACAGTAACACATTCATATAGGGGACTTTAAAACCCCACTTTCACCAATGGACAGATCATCCAAAATGAAAATAAATAAGGAAACACAAGCTTTAAATGATACATTAAACAAGATGGACTTAATTGATATTTATAGGACATTCCACCCAAAAACAACAGAATCCACATTTTTCTCAAGTGCTCATGGAACATTCTCCAGGATAGGTCATATCTTGGGTCACAAATCAAGCCTTGGTAAATTTAAGAAAATTGAAATTGTATCAAGTATCTTTTCGGACCACAATGCTATGAGACTAATTATCAATTACAGGAAAAGATCTGTAAAAAATACAAACACATGGAGGCTAAGCAATACACTACTTAATAACAAAGTCATCACTGAAGAAATCAGAGGAAATCAAAAAATACCTAGAAACAAATGACAATGGAGACACAACGACTCAAAATCTATGGGATGCAGCAAAAGCAGTTCTAAGAGGGAAGTTTATAGCAATACAATCCTACCTTAAGAAACAGGAAACATCTCGAATAAACAACCTAACCTTGCACCTAAAGCAATTAGAGAAAGAAGAACAAAAATACCCCAAAGTTAGCAGAAGGAAAGAAATCATAAGAATCAGATCAGAAATAAATGAAAAAGAAATGAAGGAAACGATAGCAAAGATCAATAAAACTAAAAGCTGGTTCTTTGAAAGGATAAACAAAATTGATAAACCATTAGCCAAACTCATCAAGAAAAAAAGGGAGAAGACTCAAATCAATAGAATTAGAAATGAAAAAGGAGAAGTAAAAACTGACACTGCAGAAATACAAAAGATCAAGAGAGATTACTACAAGAAACTCTATGCCAATAAAATGGACAACCTGGAAGAAATGGACAAATTCTTAGAAATGCACAACCTGCCAAGACTGAATCAGGAAGAAATAGAAAATGTGAACAGACCAATCACAAGCACTGAAATTGAAACTGTGATTAAAAATCTTCCAACAAGCAAAAGCCCAGGACCAGATGGCTTCACAGGCGAATTCTATCAAACATTTAGAGAAGAGCTACCACCTATCCTTCTCAAACTCTTCCAAAATATAGCAGAGGGAGGAACACTCCCAAACTCATTCTACAAGGCCACCATCACCCTGATACCAAAACCAGACAAGGATGTCACAAAGAAAGAAAACTACAGGCCAATATCACTGATGAACATAGATGCAAAAATACTCAACAAAATACTAGCAAACAGAATCCAACAGCACATTAAACGGATCATACACCATGATCAAGTGGGGTTTATTCCAGGAATGCAAGGATTCTTCAATATACGTAAATCAATCAACGTGATACACCATATTAACAAGCTGAAGGAGAAAAAACATATGATCATCTCAATAGATGCAGAAAAATCTTTCAACAAAATTCAATACCCATTTATGATAAAAACCCTGCAGAAAGTAGGCATAGAGGGAACTTTCCTCAACATAATAAAGGCCATATATGACAAATCCACAGCCAACATTGTCCTCAATGGTGAAAAACTGAAAGCATTTCCACTAAGATCAGGAAAAAGACAAGGTTGCCCACTCTCACCACTATATTCAACATAGTTTTGGAAGTTTTAGCCACAGCAATCAGAGAAGAAAAGGAAATAAAAGGAATCCAAATCGGAAAAGAAAAAGTAAAGCTGTCACTCTTTGCAGATGACATGATCCTATACATAGAGAATCCTAAAGATGCTACCAGAAAACTACTAGAGCTAATCAATGAATGTGGTAAAGTAGCAGGATACAAAATTAATGCACAGAAATCTCTGGCATTCCTATACACTAATGATGAAAAATCTGAAAGTGAAATCAAGAAAACACTCCCATTTACCATTGCAACAAAAAGAATAAAATATCTAGGAATAAACCTACCTAAGGAGACAAAAGACCTGTATGCAGAAAATTATAAGACACTGATGAATGAAATTAAAGATGATACAAATAGATGGAGAGATATACCATGTTCTTGTATTGGAAGAATCAACATTGTGAAAATGACTCTACTACCCAAAGCAATCTACAGATTCAATGCAATCCCCATCAAACTACCATTGGTATTTTTCACAGAACTAGAACAAAAAATTTCACAATTTGTATGGAAACACAAAAGCCCCCGAAGAGCCAAAGCAATCTTGAGAACGAAAAACGGAGCTGGAGGAATCAGGCTTCCTGACTTCAGACTATACTACAAAGCTACAGTAATCAAGACAGTATGGTACTGGCACAAAAACAGAAATATAGATCAATGGAACAGGATAGAAAGCCCAGAGATAAACCCACACACATATGGTCACCTTATCTTTGATAAAGGAGGCAGGAATGTACAGTGGAGAAAGGATAGCCACTTCAATAAGTGGTGCTGGGAAAACTGGACAGCTACATGTAAAAGTATGAGATTAGATCACTCCCTAACACCATACACAAAAATAAGCTCAAATGGATTAAAGACCTAAATGTAAGGCCAGAAAGTATCAAACTCTTAGAGGAAAACATAGGAAGGACACTCTATGACATAAATCACAGCAAGATCCTTTTTGACCCACCTCCTAAAGAAATGGAAATAAAAACAAAAATAAACAAATGGGACCTAATGAAACTTCAAAGCTTTTGTGCAGCAAAGGAAACCATAAACAAGACCAAAAGACAACCCTCAGAATGGGAGAAAATATTTGCAAATGAAGCAACTGACAAAGGATTAATCTCCAAAATTTATAAGCAGCTCATGCAGCTCAATAACAAAAAAAAAACTAACAACCCAATCCAAAAATGGGCAGAAGACCTAAATAGACATTTCTCCAAAGAAGATATACAGACTGCCAACAAACACATGAAAGAATGCTAAACATCACTAATCATTAGAGAAATGCAAATCAAAACTACAATGAGATATCATCTTACACCAGTCAGAATGGCCATCATCAAAAAATCTAGAAACAATAAATGCTGGAGAGGGTGTCGAGAAAAGGGAACCCTCTTACACTGTTAGTAGAAACGTAAATTGATACAGCCACTGTGGAGAGCAGTATGGAGGTTCCTTAAAAAACTACAAATAGAACTACCATATGACCCAGCAATCCCACTACTGGGCATATACCCTGAGAAAACCATAAATGAAAAAGAGTCATGTACCAAAATGTTCATTGCAGCTCTATTTACAATAGCCCAGTGATGGAAACAACCTAAGTGTCCATCATCGGATGAATGGTTAAAGAAGATGTGGCACATATATACAATGGAATATTACTCAGCCATAAAAAGAAACGAAATTGAGCTATTTGTAATGAGGTGGATAGACCTAGAGTCTGTCATACAGAGTGAAGTAAGTCAGAAAGAGAGAGACAAATACCGTATGCTAACACATATATGGAATTTAAGAAAAAAAATGTCATGAAAAACCTAGGGTTGAAACAGTAATAAAGACACAGACTTACGAGAGAATGGACTTGAGGCTATGGGGAGGGGGAAGGGTAAAGTGTGACAAAGCGAGAGAGAGGCATGGACATATATACACTACCAAATGTAAGGTAGATAGCTAGTGGGAAGCAGCCACATAGCACAGAGCTAGGTGCTTTGTGACCGCCTGGAGGGATGGGATAGGGAGGGTGGGAGGGAGGGAGACGCAAGCGGGAAGAGATATGGGAACATATGTATATATATAACTGATTCATTTTGTTGTGAAGCTGAAACTAACATACCATTGTAAAGTGATTATACTCCAATAAAGATGTTAAAATGAAAAAAAAAATGAGGAAACTAAGGCTCAGAGGTTAAACAACTTTCTTAAGTAACTATTGCTAATGCACTCATAAAACTGAAACTTGAAGGTAGATTTCTATAACTCTGAAACCTGTAACTTTCTCACGTCCTCCAGTGACCTCAGCAACTTTTTGTTTGACGATTCGGCATCACTAGATAACAGAACAAATTCAAGAGCTAATCACCATGCATTTCTAAATTAATTTATTTAAACTTGAAGGTTTCATTATTTCTTCCTCTATGAGCGTTCAACTGTCTACTGATAAGCCGACATTAAAGAGATATGCAAATAATGTAAAAGAATGCCACCCTTCTATTTCGTTTTGTTTTGCTTTGCTTTGGAAAATGTAACTATTGTTCATAAAAATATACTATTTATGTTAACATGTAAAGGGCTTACTGCAGTTTTTGAAATGAGTTAACATTTTAATTCTCAGTTTTAATTTCTAATAGAGGAAATATCTGTAAATATAACCCACATAACAAAAACACTTTGATATTCTCAAGAATTTTTAAGAATGTAAAGGAATCCTGAGTCTGAAAGTTTGAGAACTGTTCTTTAAAGCCAGTAACAACATCTTTTTATTTTCTAAAAGGCACAGAGGTAGAACGTTTAAGTTCTCACATATCCTACACAAAGTAATCAACCAAAGCCTAGGAGCTGCGGCTTTCAAGATCCTTAGTTTTATATTTATTTTGTATTCCCCATAACTTCTAGGACCAGCTTTGAGCCCTGAAAGTAGACAATACTTCTTTAACAAGTAAATTGCATCGTTTAACACCCTGCCTCCCAGATTCAGCTATATCACTAGGAAGCAGTGTGTCTAGTAGACATTAAAATGTGTTCCTGAAAATACAAGAGAGGAAAGGTCCAATCTGAGGTTGCATCTCACAGGATTGCTTGAGATAAAGAATATGACTCATTCATTTCTTCAACAAATATTTATAATATACCTACTCAGCGCAAGGCACTATTGTTTGGCACTGGGAAGTCAGAATCAAAGATGACTGGCACAGCTCCTGTAGCCTTGGAAATTATGTTTTGGGGAGGGAGAGCCATTACTCAACTAATTGCACAATTAGTGGTTGATTTATATTTGTAATGAGTGTTAAAAAAGAGACCTGTAAGATCCTATAGGATATTACCAGGCATAAAAAAAAGCCAGAAAAGGGATTTAGGCTAGTTTCTCCCTGTTTAGAATAAAGAAGAAAGTAGTCCTGGAGGGGAATGGCTCATTCTCTGGAACAGTTGTCAAAATTGTATTCATATAATTGTTAGTTTAATAATTTGACCAATGCCTGTTTTCTCTACTAGTCTGTAAGTTCCATGAAAGAAATGGCTATTTCTGATTTGTTCACAGCTCCCCAAATCTAGCAAAGCCCGTGATACATGGTGAGACATAGTACATTTGTTAAGTAAATGAATGAATTTCACATGTACCCAGAAAGCTTAGGAGAGCTTCCTAATAGATTCCTACTATATATTGAGTTTATTTTTTTAATATATAAAACATATTAAAAAGGAGGAAAAGAGGCTAACGATTTTTCAACTGTAATTAAATTTGCTAAGAGTCTGTTCCAATACATCAATGTGTCAAGATGTGCTCATTAAAAAGTAAAAAAAAACTAGTAAACACCAAATGCAGAATTTTCTTTTGGCAAACAGATAACCAGAGCAGAAATAACTAAAGAAGAAAACTGAGGAAGAAAAGAAAAGTAACTGAGGGCATAACAATGTAAATGGTGACGTAAATGAGACAACTGCAAATAGAAGAATCCAATGCATGAAATAAAAGTATGAACAAAAAAGAAACTGAAGAAACAGAATTTATTAAAATGGCAACACAACTCATGGGATAAAATCAAAGGCTGATAATCACATTGTGAGATACAGGTGATGAGCAGAGAAAAGAAAAACGGAGAACAAGAGAGAAGGAAAGAGAAAGAGAGAAGTAGACCGAGAGACCATCCCAATCACCTTGGATTGGTACATTTTAACTGACTCCCTGTGAGAGAAAGAATTAACAACCTGAACAATTCTGTTTGTAAAGGCTTTCAAACATTTAATTTTTCATGCTACATACAAATGATTGGTACATTTATTTCATATGTCTACCCATAGTGATAAAAATATTTACATTATCAAGTAAATACTCCAATAAAAAAACTAACAGCAAGTAGAGGGTTATGTCCAAAATACCTAAGTTTGTTTACATGCTATCAACAATCTGGTCCTTAAAGTGGTGCCTGGGAATGCTCTTACTGGTCTTCTAAAACTGTATTACTTAGTGGCACTTGTTCTATTGGTTGTACTCCAGGCTTTTGTACCTTCGCCAAGGGTTACTGATTTGTGTGTATGTGATTTGTGTGTGTGTGATTGTGAGGTGTTGATTTATAGTGAGAAATATATATCTGGTGTTTGTCCCCATGTCTGGCACAGAGCTCCTGAAGCGCTTAGAATTTCTGAAATGATGAGGGAGATAAAGGTGCCTTTCGTTACTCATAATCAGTGGCTTTCCACCATGCCCAAGTGTATGTTAGTGGGGTGACTTTTGGAAAGCCCCTAGGTTACTTAAGGATGGAGGCTGCTTGCCAGAGGAACCAACTAGAATTAGAGGACTGGAACTTTCAGCCTTACCCCCTGATCTCCAGGGAGGAGAGAGGAGATAGAGATTGAGTTTAATCACCTTTGGCCAATAATTTAATCAAATATACCTATGTAATGAGCCCTGCAGGAAAGCTAAAAGGACAGGGTTCTGAGAGCTTCTGGGCTGGTAAACATGTGGAATTTCGGGGAGAATTGTTCCCAGAGAGGATGGAAACCCTGTGCCCCTCCCTCTCCCCCATATCTTGCCCCATGCATCTCTTCCATCTGGATATTCCTGAGTTATATCCTTTAATAATAAATGTGTAATCTAGGAAATAAACTTTTTCTGAGTTCTGTGAGCCACTCTAGCAAATTAATGGAAACTGGGGAGGGAATCACGGAAACCTGTGATTTCTAACTGGTCTGTTAGGAGCACAAGTGACAACCTGGACTTGCAATTGGCATCTGAAGAGAGAGAGTAGTCTTGTGGGACCGAGCCCTTAACCTGTGGGATCTGTCACTATCTCCAGGCAGATAGTGTCGGAATTGAGTTAAATTGTAGGACAACCAGTTGGTGTCCTAAGAATCTGAGAACTGTTTTGTGTGGGAAAAGTCATCACACATTTGGTGATCAGAAGTGCCAGAAGTGAAGCAGAGAACTGAGAGACCAGACACACAGAGGAACGTTTTTCCTTAAAGTGATGGTAAGTAATGTATAACAGCATTGGTTTATGAAAGTAAGTATGTTTATATAAAAAATTATGTCGATTTTGAACATAAATGTAAGACCTTAAAGAAATTCATGCTTAAGCAGACATTACTCACCAGATCAAACATGCCCCCTCCATGGTGTACTTTAGAAGGTGTAAAATCCTGCACTGTATTTGTATCCTGAATTGGAAAAGGGAGTACCATGATACCACAGAAATTGTACAAAACAATTAATACTCCCTTAATTTTAATTTTTATAATGTGAACAGACAATAGATAATTAAAAACTGAAGATAAAAATCAAAATTCCTTTTTAGGATTATCTTTATTCTTATCTAGGCATTGACTGGCACTGATAATTGGTAGCAAAATTAACTGGCTTTAGTTTCACCTTCTTTTATCCACATCTTCATCCCCAGGAAAATCCTCCTACACAGATCAAAATATCGGTACAACCCAAGAAAAAGAAAACTGCTGTGGTCTGATTGTTTGTAATCCCGCCCCAAATTCATATGCTAAAACCCTAATGCCCAGTGTGATAGTATTAGCCGGTGAGGCCTTTGGGAGGTGATTAGGTCATGAATGGATTTAGTTCCCTTATGAAAGAGGCCCAGGAGAGCTCCTTTCCCTTCCGTGTGAGGTTCTAGTAGAAGACAGCCTTCTATAAGAAACTGGGCCCTCACCAGACAACGAGTCTGCTGGCGCCTTGATCTTAGACCCCCATCCTCCAGATCTGTGAGAAATCAATTTATGCTGTTGATAAGCTACCCAGTTTCTGGTATTTTTGGTAAGGTAACCTGAACAGACTAAGACAAAAACCAAGAATGGAAAGAATAGTTACTGCTCTTGCAGAAAGATGGAAGTGTTCATTGCGGCTGGGGAGGAAGTCCTGTGTTAATTATTCTTTTTGGCCATTTTGGATGTTTTCAGTATGGAACAGTATGGCTCAGACATTTCTAGGTTTCTCCTGTCTCAGCTAGAAGGAAAACGTTCTATGAAGACAAGTTCAGGCTTCTAACGCTAATGGTTTTTGAGATTCTCATTTGATTGGGCTATAAATAGATTTGTGAAGATTGGTGGATTAACCAAGGATAATACTTAGGAAACAATTTAGGAGTATAAACTGTTGACTAAAAATAACTGCTTCACAGGGACCCAATCCCACAGCGAGTAGGAATGAATAAAGCATGGTTCCTCCTGGGAATAAAGAACTTTCTGAGATGAATCACAAGTAACAAAAGAAGAAAGCCACATTCTTAACTGATGAATGGAAATCCCTGAGGAGGAAAGATCTCATTTGTACTTTTCTCCTTTTGTGTGAAGCTGATTTCCAAAATGTTAATTTCATTGTGTAAGCCACTTCTTTTCTGCTCTCAGATTTGTCTGGACAGAGAATATTGTCATATAATTGTTCTAATTATTTTAACTCAGTTTTACTAAGTGCTCCAACATTTAATCAGTTCTTTACATCCTTTAATTGGCATTTCATTTATGTTAGAAACTATTAAGAAAATGTATAAAATATGCATTAACCAAAAGAACAAAGAGAATTTTCCCTCCTCTGCCCACTCTCATTCCCACAGCAACGCCTCCTCCTCGCACATCACCTTGACAGATCCTGTCTTCCTCATTGTATTTTTCTCCATAATACTTATCACCAACTGACATGCCATGTATGTGGGCAAGCACAGTTTTAAGATGACCCTCAGTGGATCACATCCAACGTTAAACCACTACCCTTTTTAAAAATTGATTTTAATTTATTTATTTTCCACTTTTATTGAGAAATAATTGACATACATCCCTGTATAAGTTTAACATGTAGAGCATGATGGTTTAATTTACATATATTGTAAAATCATTACCACAATAGGTTTAGGAAAGCATCCATCACCTCATAGAGATACAATAAAAAGAAAAGAAAAAATAATTCCCCTTGTGATGAGAACTCTTAGGCTCTACTCTGTTTTAACAACTTTCCTATACATTATACACCAGTGTTAACTGTAGTCATCATGCAGTATATTACATCCCTAGCACTTATTTATCTTATAACTGGAATAAACCCCTACTCTTGAATCCAAGCAGGACCTGTGACTTACTTCTAGAAGATAGAAAATACAAAGGTAAAGGAATGTCACTTCCTTGATTAGGTTATGTTATTTAGGACTCCCTAGCAGATGGGAACAAGGAATTCTCCTGATGGCCTTGAAGAAGGAAGCTGTCACTTTGTGAGATGCTGTGAAATGACACATGGCAAGGAATGGTAGGGGTATCTAAGAGCCTAGAGTGGTCTCTGTTGATGGCTAGCAAGGACATAAGGACCTCAGTCCTACAGCTTCAAGCAACTGTATTCTACCAACAACCATGTGAACTTGGAAGAGAATCCCAAGCCTAGACAGGAATGCAACCCAGCCAACACCTTGATTGTAACCCAGCTCAGCCATGACCAGACTTCTGCCCTGGACACTGCAAGATAATAAATACATGTTGCTGACAAGTTTGTGGCAATTTGTTACCTAGCAACAGAAAACTAATGCACTCTGTGATTTATTTATCTATGTATCTATACATGTATTGTCTACCCCCTCTCCCTCCCAACACAGTCATTAGCTTGTCATGAGAATAGGATTTTTTTCTTTTGCCTAATTTTAAAACTTCTGTATCTTCATTGCCTAGAAGATAACTCAGCACCTAGTAGGCTGTCCTTAAACATATGTTCGGTGAAAAAATATTTTTGGAAAGTTCCAAGTTTTCATCAGTGAATATATCTTACATCAAAACTGCCATAAAATTAAATTCAAGATAACACGTTTTAAAATATATGGCCTGTTCTTGTCCTGCTGCTAGGTTCATCAGAATCATTTTTTTTTTTTAAGATTCCATATATATATGTTAGCATACGGTATTTGTTTTCCTTTTTCTGACTTACTTCACTCTGTATGACAGACGTAGAGAATGGACTTGAGGACATGGAGAGGGGGAAGGGTAAGCTGGGACAAAGTGAGAGAGTAGCACTGACATATATACACTACCAAATGTAAAATAGATAGCTAGTGGGAAGCAGCCGCATAGCACAGGGAGATCAGCTCGGTGCTTTGTGACCACCTAGAGGGGTGGGATAGGGAGGGTGGGAGGGAGGGAGACGCAAGAGGGAAGAGATATGGGGATATATGCTTGTGTATAGCTGATTCACTTTGTTATAAAGCAGAAACTAACACACCATTGTAAAGCAATTATACTCCAATAAAGATATTTTTAAAAAAAGTATGGCCTATTAATTTGTAGAGAATTGGGTTCCTTCTATCCCATGGCTCTATTTTAAATTTTGATTAGAAAGTTTTGTTTTTAAACAGAAGTAGGACATTCAAAGATGATTTAATCATGCATTGAACTAACATATTAAACACTTAGAGTGAGTGGATTACTGCACTGGGTATTGGGCAGTACAGAGAGGAAGGAGACTTACTTCTCTCCTCTCTTCAGTCTAATTAATGGGAGACACGCAAGTCACCAGACATTGCATAAAAGTACAAGGAATTCCATAATAGCAGGACTAGCAAAGTAAATGAAGAAGGACAAGAGTAGCAACAGCTGGCGTTACTGAGTTTTGCTGAGTACCACACCCTCTCGCAAAGCACTTTGCATGCATTTTGTCACTTTGTTTTCCACTGTTCCTACCTCTGTTTTAGAGCTGTAGAAAATTAGGTTCACAGTAGATTAGGTAACCCACCCCTGGTCACGCAGTAAGTGACCAAACTGAGAGTTGGACTCACATGTGCCTAATTCTAGAGCCCAAACATACAATCACTACCAATGGCTCTCAAACATTAATGTGAATAAGCATTACCTGGAGAGTTTGTTTAAGAGGATTCTAGAGGCCCTTTCTCTAAGGAGTCTAGGAGAAGCTCAGAAATATACTTTTTAAAAAAGCGATTATCCGATTGATTTTGATTCAGGGCATTCAGGGCTTTAAGTAACGCGGCACTTTACTATAAATTCCGTTATAGGGAGAGGTAAAAAGGAAGACTTCTTCCAAGAAGTAACACTTGGTAAGATATAAATCAGCTGGAAAAGGGGAAGGGAAGATGAGAGCCTAGAGCAATATCACAACTTACATGAAAACATGTAGATTAGGCACACATTGTATGCCCCGGGAATTATAGTAAATGTAGATGGAATTTAGGGTGGGTATGGTTGTGTGCAGTGAATTAATAGGAGAGGGAGACAGAGGCTTGATCACGAGAGGTCTGTTTGCCATCCTGGAAAGGATTGTCACATAGTGTATAGAAGCACAGGATCTGGAGACAAACTACCTGTAGTCAATTCCAAGCACTTCTTTTAAGAGATTTGAGAATATGGATAATTAATTGCTCTGTGACTCACTTTCCTTATCTATAATTGGAGATAGCAACCTTACCTTATAGACTTATAATTTTCCTGGAACATAGGCACACACTAAACATTAGCCATTAATTTTATGCTGAAGTCAATGTGTTGCCCCTGAGTAATTTTTAAGCCAAGTCAATCAGGTAGCTTTTTAATGGCTGGATTCAGTGGGGGGAAATGCTGAAAACAAAATGACCAGTTAGAAGAATATCTCATGTGTGCCAAGAGTACACAGTTGGAGGAGGGCTAGAGAAGCAGGGGCAGATTTGAAAAACACTGAAAACAAAAAGTTATAGAGCACAGTAATGATTGGATGTTGGGAGTGAGAGAAGGAGGATGGCTCCTGGATTTCTGACTTAGGCCACTGAAGGTTTCACTAGTGAATTCCCCTCACTATGGCCTGGATGTCTGCGTTGTTAGGTTATGATAACAGATGTTGGATCTTTCCCCCTTTCATTAGCTAACTGTCTAAAGGGGTTGGCAATTTTCTCTGTGCTGAAAGCAACATCATTGCTTCCTCTGCACAAGGGACACTAACACAGCCAATTTCACAGTTTTTGCAGTCTGCCTTGGCCTTGCTTCTGGCTATATCTTGATTTATATCAACATACTTAAAGCCTCATTAATGTCACCCAGGGTAGACTGTCAACTGGAATAAGGTTTCTAGCAAGTTTTCTCCCACCTCCTCTCATTTTCAGCTTCATCAAACAAGGCATACGTTTCTGTCATTGCCAAGTTACTGACATACACCCCAGAAAGTGCATTCCCATTAATTACAGGGCTGTGTCAGAAACATCTTGACACTGGAGCCAGCAAAGGTTCCCCTTATATATGCACTAATGGTACACCTTGTACATATCTCCCAAAACCCAGCTACAAAATTCCAAGAATTTGTCATCCTGAAGTGAAATCCTTAGAGAATATGGGTGACTTTTTACAAGTGCCTACACTTGAAGAACTTTTAGTGAATAACAAATCAGGATAGTATATTTTTGGAGAGAGTGAATCTTACAAATAAATATCCATTTTTCATATAAACTGGTAAGTAAAGAGAAATCTCTGACTCTATATGAGGGTCTAGTCTTTATCCCATAATAACAACTTCTCTCAGTACATCCTGTTATTTGCCCCTGAAGAATCAGAGCCAATGGGCTGCAGGTTTATATGTAAAGATGAGGAATGTCAGTGGGGCAGAAAGTCAACAATACAGGAACCAATATATATTTTATAGTATCAATATGTGGAAAGAGGAAGGGTGGATTTGTAGAATAAAAATTGGAGACACAGTGATCATTTGGGAGATTATGGCTGATAAGAAATGATGAGGACATGACCTGGACCAGCAGTGGTCAAGATTAGTTTGGATGTAAAAAGAGGTAATATAAACACAGTTTGTTGCTTTGCCAGAATCCACAGGTACCATTCCACAACTTAAGATCATCTTTAATGGTTCTACTCTCTAAAGAATAAAGTTCAACCTCATTTTTGCTACACTAAACCTCCCACCCCCAGAGTGATCTTCAGCACATTTATTCTATTTCTTGACACATAAGATTAAACTTATCATCCTACTTTCACTAACTCATTTAAAAATCCCAGTCAACTGCAGAAATACAAAAGATCATGAGAGATTAGTACAGGCAACTGTATGCCAATAAAATAGACAACATGGAAGAAATGGACAAATTCTTAGAAGTGCACAACCTGCCAAGACTGAACCAGGAAGAAATAGAAAATATGGACAGACCAATCACAAGCACTGAAATTGAAACTGTGATTAAAAATCTTCCAACAAACAGAAGCCCAGGACCAGATGGCTTCACAGGCGAATTCTATCAAACAGTTAGAGAAGAGCTATCACCTATCCTTCTCAAACTCTTCCAAAATATAGCAGAGGAAGGAACACTCCCAAACTCATTCTACGAGGCCACCATCACCCTGATACCAAAACCAGACAAGGATGTCACAAAGAAAGAAAACTACAGGCCAATATCACTGATGAACATAGATGCAAAAATCCTCAACAAAATACTAGCAAACAGAATCCAAAATCACATTAAAAGGACCATACACCATGATCAAGTGGGGTTTATTCCAGGAATGCAAGGATTCTTCAATATATGCAAATCAATCAACGTGATACACCATATTAACAAATTGAAGGAGAAAAGCCATATGATCATCTCAATAGATGCAGAGAAACTTTTAACAAAAGTCAACACCCATTTATAATAAAAACCCTGCAGAAAGTGGGCACAGAGGGAACTTTCCTCAACATAATAAAGGCCATATATGACAAACCCACAGCCAACATCATCCTCAATGGTGAAAAACTGAAAGCATTTCCACTAAGATCAGGAACAAGACAAGTTTGCCCACTCTCACCACTATATTCAACATAGTTTTGGAAGTTTTAGCCACAGCAATCAGAGAAGAAAAGGAAATAAAAGGGATCCAAATTGGAAAAGAAGAAGTAAAGCTGTCACTCTTTGCAGATGACATGATACTATACATAGAGAATCCTAAAGATGTCACCAGAAAACTACTAGAGCTAATCAATGAATGTGGTAAAGTAGCAGGATACAAAATTAATGCACAGAAATCTCTGGCATTCCTATACACTAATGATGAAAAATCTGAAAGTGAAATTAAGAAAACACTCCCATTTACCATTTCAACAAAAAGAATAAAATATCTAGGAATAAACCTACCTAAGGAGACAAAAGACCTGTATGCAGAAAATTATAAGACACTGATGAAAGAAATTAAAGATGATACAAATAGATGGAGAGATATGCCATGTTCTTGTATTGGAAGAATCAACATTGTGAAAATGACTCTACTACCCAAAGCAATCTACAGATTCAATGCAATCCTTATCAAACTACCATTGGCATTTTTCACAGAACTAGAACAAAAAATTTCACAATTTGTATGGAAACACAAAAGACCCCGAAGAGCCAAAGCAATCTTGAGAATGAAAAATGGAGCTGCAGGAATCAGGCTCCCTGACTTCAGTCTATACTACAAAGCTACAGTAATCAAGACAGTATGGTACTGGCACAAAAACAGAAATATAGATCAATGGAACAGGAGAGAAAGCCCAGAGATAAACCCACGCACATATGGTCATCTTATCTTTGATAAAGGAGGCCAGAATATACAGTGGAGGAAAGACAGCCTCTTCAATAAGTGGTGCTGGGAAAACTGGACAGGTCCATGTAAAAGTATGAGATTAGAACACTCCCTAACACCATACACAAAAATAAGCTCAAAATGGATTAAAGATCTAAATGTAAGGCCAGACACTATCAAACCCTTAGAGGAAAACATAGGCAGACACTCTATGACATAAATCACAGCAAGGTCCTTTTTGACCCACCTCCTAGAGAAATGGAAATAAAAACAAAAATAAACAAATGAGACCTAATGAAACTTAAGAGTTTTTGCACAGCAAAGGAAACAAGACCAGAAGACAACCCTCAGAATGGGAGAAAATATTTGCAAATGAAGCAACTGACAAAGGATTAATCTCCAAAATTTACAAGCAGCTCATACAGCTCAATAACAAAAAAACAAACAATGCAATCCAAAAATGGGCAGAAGACCTAAATACACATTTCTCCAAAGAAGATATACAGATTGCCAACAAACATATGAAAGAATGCTCAACATTATTAATCATTAGAGAAATGCAAATCAAAACTACAATGGGATATCATCTCACACCAGTCAGAATGGTCATCATCAAAAAATCTAGAAACAATAAATGCTGGAGAGGGTGTGGAGAAATGGGAACACTCTTGCACTGCTGGTGGGAATGTGAATTGGTAGAGCCACTGTGGAGAACAGTATGGAGGTTCCTTAAAAAACTACAAATAGAACTACCATATGACCCAACAATCCCACTATTGGGCATATACCCTGAGAAAACCATAATTTAAAGAGTCACGTACCAAAATTTTCATTGCAGCTCTATTTACAATAGCCAGGAGATGGAAGCAACCTAAGTGTCCATCATCAGATGAATGGATAAAGAAGATGTGGCACATATATACAATGGAATATTACTCAGCTATAAAAAGGAACGAAACTGAGTTATTTGTAGTGAGGTCGATGGACCTAGAGACTGTCATTCAGAGTGAAGTAAGTCAGAAAAAGAAAAACAAATACTGTATGCTAACACATATATATGGAATCTAAAAAAAAAAAAATGTCATGAAGAACCTAGGGGTAAGACAGGAATAAAGACACAGATCTACTAGAGAATGGACTTGAGGATACAGGGAGGGGGAAGGCTAAGCTGTGAAAAAGCAAGAGAGTGACATGGACATATATACACTACCAAATGTAAAATAGATGGCTAGTTGGAAGCAGCCGCATAGCACAAGGTGATCAGTTCGGTGCTTTGTGACCACCTAGAGTTGTGGGATGGGAGGGCGAGAAGGAGGGAGACGTAAGAGTGAAGAGATATGGGAACATATGTATATGTATAACTGATTCACTTTGTTATGAAGCAGCAACTAACACACCATTGTAAAACAATTGTACTCCAATAAAGATGAAAAAAAATTCCCACTCAACAAATATTTATTGAGCATATACTATACACCATGCGAGTTCCTCTTATTTCCTCCTTTCTAATGATACAACAAATCAACATGAATTAGAAATCTGAAAATTACTTAGTTATGTAATTGATAAATATACTGAGCACATTCCATGTTTCTGGAAATGTTCTAAGCGCTGGGAATGTGGTAATGAACAAAATAGATTAAAGTACCTTCTGCAGGGGACTTTCAGTCTAGGTAGGGGGACGAAAGTCAACAAACAAAATAAACAAAATATTTGCTGTGTCAGGTGCCTCTAAGTACAGTGAAGAACAATAAAGTAGGGGAGTGGATGGAGTAGATTAAATGTGTCATCTGAGGGAAATGAAATTTTAAATACAATTGTCAAGAAAGACCTGATGCCAAGCTGTATTTGAGCAAGACCATGTAGAAGATGCAGAAGAAAGCCATCCAGATATCCAAGAGAAGAGCATCCCAGGCTGTGGAGAGTGTGAGTGCAAAGCTCTGCAGTGGGGCCATGTCTGGGGTATCCCAGGAACAGCAAGGAAACACAGTGTGACCAGAGCAGAGTGAGCTTGGAGGAGAGAAGTGGAAGATGAGGTGGCAGGAAATGTAGGGCCAGACTGTATTGACCATTTAAGGATTTTAAATTTTACTTAGAGCAAGAATTTTGAGTAAAAGAATAATACAATATGACTCAGACTTCCATAAAACACAAAGTTCAAAGCAGGGAGGCCAGTCAGGAGGGTATCGTGCTAACCTGATGAGAGGCAATATTATTGTGGACTAAGTGACTGTTGTGTATGTGGGAAGAGTCAGTTAGACTCTGGATGAAGTTTTATGTGATTGATTCATACCACATAAAATGTGATGTGTGTGAGAGAATGAAAGAAACTCAAAGAGAACTTGAAAGTCAAGTTTTCATTTCCTGAGATGGGGAAGACATTAGGAGAAGCTGGATTCAGGGGAAGTCCAGAAGTTGGATTTTAAACTGCTAAGTCTAATATCCATTAGAAATCTAAGTGGGGATATTGAGTACACAGTTGGATATAGTCTTGTGTTAGGAGGAACTATCTAAGCTAGAGATAGAAATTTAGGAATTGTCATTTTTGCTGCCCGATATGACATTCACTAGGCGCATGTGGCTATTTAAGTTTAAATTAATTATAAAAAAATCAATGAGTCCCACTAGTCACATTTCAAGTGCTCGGTGTGGCTGGCAGCATATATGCCTACAGGCGATCGTATTAGACATCCATATGGAACATTTCCATCACCTCAGAAACTTCTATTGGACAGCACCAGATTGGTAGTATTTAGAGACACAAGATAGGAGACGCAATGAAATAAACCTAGAGAGTAACTTTCTAAGACTGGAGAAGGAAAGACTTTGGGGAGAGGGGTTCTTACAAGTAATTGGCTGAAAAAAATCTTCTGATTTTATTCTTAGATATTTATCTAGTTAATCTCCCCTTCTCCCCCTTCTTCCTTCATCTAGTATTTGCAGCCTTCCTTATGTCTTACTTGGATGATTGCAGCAGCCTCCTGACTGAGCCTTCCACCTCAGGTCTGTGTCCCTCATATGCATCTTCCACACCCCTAAAATAAAGAGCCTACTAAGTCATTCTCCAGTTTAAAGTCTCCCAACAGCTACATTACAACCTACAGTGTAAAGTCCATATACGGTATTATAGCATAAGAAACTTCTGTAACCCACCTCTTCCCTTCCTCTTCAGCCTCAGGTCTCATATTCTCCATCTCTAACTTTGTGATCCAACAAGAATGAACTCCTGGTATCCTCTTTCTAATCTCTCTTCCTTACTTAGCTTCTTCTAGTCTCCTTCTTCTGAGATAAATGTTCCACCCCCGACAGACTAATTTTTCCCCATCTCATAAGGAAGAGCTTAAATGTTGCCTCCTCTAGATTTGGGTAAGATGTTCCATATCTATGCTCTTATAACACCCCACACTCCTCTCTGTCATAATAGTTAACACCTGTCACTGGAATGATCTGTTTAGACATCTGCCCAGTGGACAATAGCTCTAAGAGGTCATTGCCTATACTTTCTACATTTTTCTATCTGCAAGGCTAACTATATTATCTGGCTCATGGAGGGCAAGCCATAGCTGCTCTTTGAACTGAAAGGAAAGTAACAGGGGACTTTGTGGTTTCCTGGCACATGCATGAACTATTCTCATGTGTGTGTTCATGCTGCTTCAATACTCTTCTTATTCCCTGAATTGTCCTACTCCTTCTCATGCCTCAAAGCTCAACTTAAATGTCATTTCCTCTGTGAAACTTATGTGTCCTCACCTGAGACAATCTCATCTTTCCTTCAGAAAGAAACTCTTGGCACTATTCATATGTCTCCAAGATAGCACTTTTCACAGTAATAACCATGTCCCTTTTGCTTTTTAAGTAAGTTTTAGGGACAGAGAGGCTCTGATTCATTTATTATATCTTGTATCTTTTGTACCACTTAGCACATAGTAAACATTCAATAAGTGCTTTTGAATAACTCTCTTAATTAATTATCATATTGATTTACTAATAGCTCCTGAAGTGGACGATTGGATTACATATAAAAAGCTGTGATTAGAAGCAGATATGAATGTTAATGATTTTTTAAAATGATTAAATCTGGAATGAGCTTTGAAATTAATGTAACTTTACAGATGAAGAAACTGATGCCAAGAGAGTTCAAATTAGTTTTTGAGCCAGAAAGAAGACTTTAAGTATCCTGGCCATCACCAGGCAGCATCCCGCCTTGCCCACTCTACATTTTCTTGCTTTGCTTCTCTCTGACTCTTCCATACCTAGCTTGTCACTCCACCCTCTCCACGATGCAATGCTTGCATGGACATTTGATATGATGGACAAAGATAAGATATATATTTCCCCAGCTATGGATGACAGTGGCATTTTGATTACGAGGTAAAGATTTCTGTCTGAGTAGAAACAAAAGCTAATACAATATTTAATTTAGAAATAATATGAATCACAAGCCCAATTCCTTTCTCCCCATAGGAGTCTAAAGCCATCCTGTACTTATTCAATAAAAAGAAATGGAATGATCAGGTTTCTTGCAATAGATTGTTTCAGCCAGAAAAATGTTTAGAGAGAGCTGGAAATACTCTTGTCTCTTGAATGTACAGCGAAATTAACAACTGCTACACAGA
Organism: Stenella coeruleoalba; assembly: GCF_951394435.1. NCBI lineage: Eukaryota > Metazoa > Chordata > Mammalia > Artiodactyla > Delphinidae > Stenella > Stenella coeruleoalba. Next base: position 93,239,399 of record NC_137169.1, read on the forward strand.
GAACTGAGCTTCTTAATACCTGTCTTCTCACAGATAGGTTAATTGCATGAGAGTTGAGTTTTCTAAGACAAAAACAATCTATAGACACAATCTCCATTATTTAAGCATACACACACGTACACACATACACACACAGAGCAGACAATGTGTAGAAATAAACTATAGTAATTTCCCCCCAAGAAACTATGAGATATATATGTGGTCATACCAAGAACATTTAGAGGCCTAATAATGAGTATTTACCATGAGTGAAGGTGAGTTAATTACTACCTTCCAGTTGAAAACATTTGAACAAATAGCAAAATGCTTGTATGTATAATTGATCCAGAACCTTAACCTTCAAAATATACATTTGTTTTTTTCTTGAAAAGCAAGGGGGCATACCTTTAAGAAATAGTATCTAAAAGCATTTAAGGAACTGACATGGCCATAATTCTAAATTAAAATTATTAAGACTATTTCTGGTTTCCAAAGAAACCTAATTATAGCAAGCCTGATTTTTTTTTTTTTTTGGTTTTATGATACCTTTGTTCCAAGACTTTTGTCTTGAATAGCTTTTTTTAATACATTTTTCTCTTATAAAAAATGTCATTTTATACTAGTTTCTATTTTTCCACATATGTGTAATGAGCATAAATAAGAAACTTATGTGAGAAACTCCCAAGATCTTTTTTCCTCCAGGATTCAGTTGTGTAAAGTGGAAAAGGGTCTGAAAACAATAGGTTTTATAACTAAGAAAATGCATCAGTATTTAGTCTTTAAATCTAGTTCTCCAAATACCAAGGATTTTGTTACTCTTGACTGACTGATCAAAAGCTCTTGTCCCAGTTCAAAGGACAAGCTCAGTTCAAGGTTACATTTACTATGGTTTACTTCTAGAGCAGTGAATACGTTTTACAATAAATCTAAACTAGAAAAGAAGCAGAGGGTGGACACAGCTTCCCATTGTCTCTTTGTATTCCTTTTAAACATGTCCTCAAGTTCAGAGCTCTCAGAAGCCTCTGAGGAGAGAGAAGCCCTTTGGGTCAGAGGCTCATGGTATGATGGGTTCCCTGACTTATATTCAGAATCACATCAGTGCATAGCATCAGCTCATACTCTTCTACTCAGGAAACCACATCACAAAGCCTGTTTTGCAAGATCTGGTTCTTGCAATTCTCTTGTATTGGCACAGGGAAAATGCCCCCTTCCCTGTGTGTACCTGGCTCGAAGACTTTGCATGCTTTTTTGTTTTTATGGGTTTTTTTGTTTTGTTTTGTTTTACTTATTTCACACGTGGGGACCTCCTGAAGAAGACCAGCCATAGACTACCACACCATTCAAGGGAGAAAATTGTACTTGTATCCTCATAGGAAAATAAATAAGAGCAGCGGTACTATTGGTGGTCACAAGACCATTCATTACCCCAGCTCTTCTCTTATAAAGAGATAAGATTAGGTTAAAATTTTAAAAAAGGAATACAGTCTCCATGTTCTCAATGTGAATTATACAGAGGGACCCTTAGATGAAGTTCTGCAGTGATTTTTTTTTTTTAAGTCAGTCTTTGGAGACTGTCAAAAATCCCAATTAGTGCCAAATAGTACAACATTTTTATTTTAAAGCAAAATCTATTTTGCAGTAAGCCTGTATATGTTAAGGGCTTTATATTATCCAGTTGAAAGAAAACTACAAAAGAAAGGAGGCAAGTTAATATTCCTGCAAACAATTTTGAAGTCTACCACCATGAATTATTTAAAAACTTGTAAGAGGATATTACATATTTCCAAGGGATATTTTAAATTAAAAAATTAAATATTCTTGCTCCAAATGCCATATTGTAAATAATATGACAGTCACTTCAACATATTTTCCCCTTGTCCAAAGAAAAGAAAGAATTATGTATAATTCTCCTTTAATACCCTCCATCTGGTGTAATGATGTTCTGAGTGGCTAAGGACTCAATTTATTTGGAAAGAATATTATCAATATTAAAGAATTGGTGATCTGTCCCAGATTCTCCAAAATTGATATGTTGACCCGTTCATATACTAAAGGCACAACAACTCCCCAGTATAGCCAAGCTTCCTTACCTATAAAGATCGCTTTCCCCATTATTCTTGAAACACAGGCTGGGCACTTGAACTCTGCACTATTTTTGCATATTGTTTCATCACTGTTATTTTCAAGGAAATCACAAACTGATCAATTTTATAGAAGAAGTGAAAACAGGGTGTAATGGGGACTTCCAGGTGATGCTCCCAGCTCAGATTGTTAGAGAGACATTTGGGGAGGAAATAGTACTTAGCCAGGCAAAGATTAGTTAACGGACATTTTAGAAAGAAGAAGAATTGCATGAAAAAGAATAAAGAATTGGTATTTTATAGGAGAGACGGTAAGAAATCTTGGCTAGGTTTAGGTACTTGAGGGTCTGTGTGATATACCAAGCCTGGACTCTATCCAGAACATTAGAATGAGTAAAAGAAGAATTTAAATAGAGAAGAGAAAATGAACACAATCGTATTTTAGAAAGACAACTCTGCAAGCAATATGGATAATAGATTCAATCAAGACTAAAGACTTAGTTTAGAAGTAAACTAAAGTGCATTTCTTCCCCAGGGAGAAATGATGACAACTGATTGAATTAAGGCAATGGCTGTGAGAATAGAGATAGAATGGATTCCAGAAATGTCAGCTCGATTGGTGAACAGCAAGATGGGGAAGGTAATGGAGAATGAGAAACTCAGAAAGATTCCCTAGTCATTGACTTGAAAAACCTGTATGGATGATATCACTATTTACAGAGATGTGAACTAAAAGAAACAAAAGATGGGGTTTTTTTGGAGAGAGGGTTGGAAATCATGAATTTAATTAAACTATAGTTTGTGAAATAATAATAAAATTAAGAATACAGACTAACAGGCACTACTCTGATCTATTTTTATCTTTATCTCATTTTCTCCTCACAAAAAATCTCTGTGAGGTGGTTATTATTATCATTCCATGTTACAAATTAGGAAATTTAAAGAAACTAAGTAATCTTTTCAAGTTTACCCAAATAGTTAAATTCCATGCCTAGTAGACTGTTGTGAATACGTGGTTAAAGCGCAGAAGAGAACACTCTCATAGACGTTTAAGTGTAGAACTTAATAGCTTTGTAGTTGAAGTCCTGAAAATACACAGATACAATGTATAGGATGAGAAGGGAAGACCAAAGGCAAACCTCTGGGGAAGACTATCTCCCAGGAACACAGTGAAGATGTAAGATGTATAAAGGCAGGAAGTCTAGGTAGGAAACATTATCAAAGTTCAAAATCTGCGTGTTGATCAGTGCTACAGCATGAAATATGTTGTCTGGATTTAGCATCTAGTAAGTCAGGAGTAACTTGGAGCAGAGAAAGGGTGTTGGATTTTTTCAAGGATGAAATCAGATAACAGTGTGCCCCGGCATGATTAGGAGGAGAGTGAGTAGAGCTAGAAAACGGAAAATGACTTTTTTCTTTTTTTGCAGTACGCGGGCGTCTCACTGTTGCGGCCTTTCCCGTTGCGGAGCACAGGCTCCGGACGCGCAGGCTCAGCGGCCATGGCTCACGGGCCCGGCCGCTCCGTGGCATGTGGGATCCTCCCGGACCAGGGCACGAACCTGTGTCCCCTGCATCGGCAGGCGGACTCTCAACCACTTTGCCACCAGGTAAGCCCGGAAAACGACTTTTTAAAGTAGCTTTGCTGTGGATGCAGAAGAGAGAGTAGCAAGATCTGGGGAATAGGTTGCTTTATTATGTTTTTTTTTTTTTTTTTTTTTAATACAGGAGAAGTTTGAAGAGAAAAAGAGTATAAAGTTAGGGACGAAAGAGAAGGCAACTGTTTGAATGATGTTATTTAAGAGATGAGATTTTAGCAAAAATGAACTGATAAGCCTCAGAAAAAGCAAGAGCTCCTCTTCCTCTAAACAGAAGGAAGGTTCTTTTCTGTCAAGATCTGCATTCACTTAAGCTTTCCAAACAAGACGGAGGGGTATATAAGTAAAGTTATTTATTTTTGTTTTAAAACTATTTTAAGTACTTTGAAGGATTTGAAATTCCTCTTCCCAAGAATAGTTTCCAGCTAATGACTGAAGTTTCTAGATCAGATTCTTTCCTTTTTGTTTATCATTGACTTTAATCTTTACATCCCTTTTACTTCTAAAATAGTTGTGGAAGACATAATCCGTTCAATCTTTAATGAAACTGTGCTTTTTTTTTTTCTTCAAAATACAGTCTTCTGTTGGAAGTTTAATAGCAATTGTAGGCAAAGGATGAATTACCTCAGAAAAGGATGGGATGTGTCTTAGAAAGTTTTGTTCACTTTACAGTCCCTGCTGCCTCATAATTCTAGATTACATTTATTTTTCACTCTCCGAGACTGTCTCTGTGCCTCCAAACTGCATTTCTAATCCTTGGTTGTCTTAGTCTCTCTGGGCTGTCACAACAAAATACCATAGGTTGGGTAGTATAAACAACAGAAATTCATTTTCTCACAGTCTGGAGGCTAGAAATCCAAGATAAGGGTATCAACATGGTTGGATCTGATGAAGGCTCTCTTCCTGGCTTGCAAATGTCCACCTTCTCTCTCTGTCCTCACATGGCATGGTGGAGAGATCTCTCTCTTCCTCTCCTTATAAGGCCACACTCCTATCCGATTAGAGCCCAGCCCTTTCGACCTCTTTTAACTTTAGTTATCTTCTAAAGGCCCTTTCTCCAGATACAGTCATACTAGGGATAAGGCTTCAACATACAAATTTGGGGGTCCAAGTTAATGTCCATCATTAAATGACCAACCTGCCATTCTAGCTTCATCAGCTATTGATCGTTTGAGGGTACATGAGCAGAGAGTACATTGACCTCACCTGGAACAATGTTCACTGGGCGGAACTTAGTAATGAGTTCACAATCCCCCCCATTGTCTGCAGCTCTGAGGCAGCAAAAAGGTACTTAGCAGGACTTGAGGACAAGGAAAGGGCTCCTGGCCCTTGGACTGTAGGATTTATTACCACAAGATAATGGAAGCACTAGTGCTTTCCCTAGAATGAGTCAGCAGCTGGTCTGAGGTTTGCACTTAGAGTAGTAAGAGGTGGTGAAATCTTGTTCTGCCTTCTATGTAGTCTACTAGATTATGCATACCTTACATCTTTTTCCATTCATTGACTTTCCCTCTCCAAGCAGTCCTTCTACACATAAGGCTGGTGTTTGCTCTGGGCTGCAGCTGCAGGGGACCAGTCTGACATCTGGTTAACCCTAACCTCTGCTTTTCCTACTCTACCCATATACCAACCACTCAGAGCTGATTATTATCCCAAAGTAGTTATACTCATCACAATTCCTATTTTTGAGTTCCTTCTCTTTGTGTAGGATTTCTCTTTCTTCTCTTCTACTTGGGGAACATCTTCTAATAACCTAAGACATTCTCTATCCAAAAGAGCCAAGAGGAATCTCTCCAATTATCTTACCACATTGTTTGGAGTATTCTTCTATGACAGAACTTATCAAAGTATTTATTTGTTGAATATGAATTTATTAAAGACAAAAATCATATCTCATCCTTCCTTGTATTCCCAGGTTTTATTACCATGCTTGGTATGTGACAAATGCTTGATAAATCTATGTTGAGTAAATCATTAAGTGAAATAGTTTCTCAAATCTTGGAATTCGTCAAAGAATGTATAGCCTGTACCTCACATTGTATTCATTCATTCGTTGATTCATTCTTCCAATGAAAAGTTATTTGATACTTTCTTTGTTTCAAGCATCATGCTAGGTTCCCTGAGTACAACCGTGGACAGAAAAGTGGAGTCTGGTGTCAGAACTGAGTTCACTTCTGGGTTCTTCCATAGTAAATGACTGCAGGCAAAATATTTTACCCCTTCAAGTTCCAGTTTCATTATATATAAAATGGGAGGATCATAGTGCTTTCCTATGCAGTGTGCTATGAGAATTAAATATGACCACTCAATTTAAAAAGCTTAGCACTTTTTTGACACAGAGTAAAAACTTCTTCTCTTGCTACTTCTTCCTATCATTATTACTTGAAGAATGATCACTGCTCTCATGGATCCCACCCATGGTAAGTACATAGAAGCCCTTTGTATTGACATTAAGTTGTTTCACATGTGTAAATATTACTTATATGATTGGATTGCAAATTCCTTGGAGGCAGGGATTCTGTGCAAACAGAAACTCTGTGAAGAGCAATTTCTCCTTCTTGATAACACTGTAACATCATTTTCAAATGGTAACAATATTAGCAAAGATAAAAAGTTAGTTGCTCAATGTATGTATTAAAGAGGGTGAAGAATCAGGGTTGAATCCCAACCAAGGGATAAACAATAAGTACAATAATAAAAATATACTTTGACAGAATGATCCCTATGGATCAGGTTCAGTGTTCTACGTGGATCATATAATTTTATTCTCACAGAAACAGCATCACATAAACATATGTTACCCCTGTGGAAACTGAGTTTCAGAAGTATTAAGTAAGCTGCCCCAAGTCACTTCTTCTTCCACCCATACTTTACCAGGCTAGTGATTCACAGTTATATTTTATTTTGTGATGTTTTGTCTTTTCCCGCTTCCATCTTTCTGTCCATCCCTAAACTATAAAGCAATATGTGACACACCATAGTTTTCCTTTAGAAATACACTTAGAGAATTTTTATTTTGTGGGTTTCTTTTAAAGAACTGTGGCACTCTAAAGAAGAATAGAAATGCTCTGGGAAATAGAAAAGTCAAAGTGGGTAAATATGCTCAATCAATTAAAAAATGTTTAGCATGTTTTTGACAAAAAATTTTTTTTGACAGCAGAGAGAAATAAACAGGTATAACATTGCATGTGTTGGATATGGGGAGTGTCAAATATGCACTGGAGCTCTCTGTGCTGTATTTGGTCTCAGTTACAGGCCAGAGAAAACAAATGGATGTCATGAGCAATCACATTAGTTTGGCCCATTTTATCTTAAAATGCTTTAAAGTCTCTGTTGATGATTATTATATAGTTAGATTTGGAATTTTGTGTCCTCCACTTTCGTTATGTAGTATGTTTGTATTTGTAGTGAATGATTAATTGTATATGGTAACCATATGTCCTGATTTAGCAATTGCTCTGTATTTTTCATTTTTTAATAAAATATTATTGTTAATATTTACAATAAATTGAGCCAGCATGGATCTGGAAGACCTCCATGTTTTTCTTCCTGCTGCTAGCATGATCACATCTGCTGGTTTGTGAGGCTTATATATAGTAAAGAGAAATCACACTTTAATACATGGTTAAACCGGAAAGATGACCAGAGATAATTGATTTTTCTTTCCCAGCTCTCTTTTGGGGCAATGTAACCAACACCACCCTTTCAAGGGAAGCATGCAGTGTACTTTCTGATAAAACGAAGTACTTTTGGACACTGATGGCTAAGAGCAGCAAATTCCTTCCAGTCTTGAATAAAGGTGGAGAAGTAGTCACCACTGCTCCCCTTATGAGACACTTGGTGAGCCAGCTCTTGTGCTGGGGCCCATGGAGTGACTTAAGAGATACATGAAGCTGTAGATTATCAGTTGGCCTATAATATGCTGGACAGCCAAAAAAAATAATAGTCATTAAAATAGACATCATAGAACATTGGTCTCCTTAGGTCTCTGTGATTAGTATTGTGGTGTTGGGAGGTCATGACGACTGACTAGAGGTCTCCAGTATCATTAACAATCTAAATCAACACGTTCTCTCAGATAACGCTGCTCACTCTTGGTAACCCATCATTTATCATGCCCATTGGTAACAAAAGAGATTGGGGTTCAGTTTCAATCTCCATTGTAAGTGCCCCTGCTTGTAATGACCCAGACCTCTCCTTGGCTATAAGTATGACCATGACATTCTTGCGGTTGCCTTTCTCAGGAGATGATCTGCACTTCTGCTATTCATGATCATACCTCCTGAACATAAAAGATACACTCATGTGGACACCTGAGTATTGATGCACACCTACATTTCTACTCATGTGCTCTGAAGTCCTGGAAAGAACATCTCCTTATTTTAAAGCCCTTGTTATTTGTCTAAATTTTGAGTAAAGTTTGCTGCAAACTTTGAGTAGTGTGCTTTGGCCTACATAAACTGGATTTCCCTAGATTTAAAAAGATTCTCTAATGTTCAGTTTGCTCTATCAGAGAAAACTATGTTCGGTAAAGATAAGAACTGTGGGGGGAAAGTAAAGAAGAGAAGAGAGATACAAACTTCCATGGATTTCAATTTTAGATCAAGCAGTCACAGAAGTTTTCACTGAAAAGATAATATTAAAGAAAAAGCATAGAGGAAATGAGGAAGACAGCATGAAATGTTAGGAGAAGGACCTTCCCGACTGAGGGGAAACTAAAACACAAAGGCCTTGCAGCAGAAACATGCTGGTGGGTTCATAGAAGAGCAAGGAAGACAGTCTAGTAAGAAATGGTGAAGAAGTAGCAGGTCAGAAAAATAATGAAGCTTACATTGTTTAGAGCGGCACTGTCCAATGGATATCACGAGTCACATAAGTAATTATAAATTTTTCAGTAGCCACAAAGATAAAGTGAAAAATGGAATCTGTGAAATTAATTTTAATAATGTTAATTAATCCAATACATGAAAAATATTATCATTTTAACTTGAATCAATTAAAAATATTGACATATTAAAAATTTTTTTGTACCAAGTCTTTGGAATTTGGTGTGCATTTTTTACTTACAGCACATCTCAATTTAGACTCCACATCTGGAGTGTTCAGTAGCCACGTGTGGAGATGACCACTGTGCTAGACAGTGCAGATTAGGGACTTGAAAGCTATTTTAAGGACCTTGGATTTTACTGTGAGATAGAAAGCTACTGGAGGATTTTTAGAACAAAAAAAAAGGTAAGATTTGGCTCACATATTTTAACAGGATCACTCTGACTATGGTGTTAAAAGACTGAAGAGTGGAAACTATTGCAATATCCCATAGGAGATATGAGAGTAGCTGAGGTGTCAATTGTGGAGGCTTTGTGCAGTGACTAGGTTCTGGATATATTTTGAAAGTAGAGCCTGACATAATTTTCTGGCATATTGGTTGTCAGATGTGAAAGAAAGAAGTTAAAAATATAAATTGGGCCAGGTACGTATATATTTTAAAGCATCTCTGATAATTCCAAATTGCATTATTGGTCAAGAATCATTGGTTGTTGGCAGTTCCTGTTTCTTATCCTGATGTAATCCCCATTGCTTTGCTTTCCTGATAAATCTCTAGACCTGGAAAGTTATTTATTTTGGATAGAGACATAGTGGGATTTGGAGCTAGAGAAGTAAGTAAGCACTTCCAAAGACCTTAGAAATAGCAGAGAAATTCCTTGATTATTATTTAGAAAGCAGCAGTGAAGAGAAACAGGGAGATTGTTTTGAAGTCTATTTCAATGGCCTAACTAAGAGGTTCCAAAGGCTTGGGCTAGTGGATTTTGGGGGTGTTAATTATTTGTTTCTTGATCAGTATTCTGGATACATGACTATTGTCAGCATCTGAATTCATGGAGCTATACAATTATTTTATATAGATATAGTATTCCAACAGAAAGCAAAATAGAAAACATTGACCAGTCTCTCTGAAATGTACCAAAATTCACCAAGCTTATAAAGTCAGAAGGCCCATGTTTTAATTTATAGTGAAAAATACAAATATTATTTAGAATGAAAAATTGTCTTAATTGATTCTGCAGGTAAAACTACATAGGAAGCCAAAATATAATCAGAAGGTCGCTGGGTGAAAATGGAATCAGAACAAATGGAGTTACTAAAATGAAATTGATTAGTGTAATTGAGCTCTGAGAGCATAACTCACCCATCCTCACTACAGAGACATAAGTCTTGAACATTCAGGGTTCAGAGCTGGAGCTGTTTTCTATGGAGGTTGCTGAAAACTGTTATTTCTCATTGCTCTTCTGCCTTTCTCTGCTGAGCCATCTCCCAGGATTGATATAATATTTGTTGTTTCCTTGAAATGTTTTAGCACCGTAATAAAGTCCTGGAAATAAAGTGATTTTAAGATTACTTTCTAGATCTTATTCTAGAATATCTATATTACGACTTGACTGAAAAAAAAATCTTCAAAGCTTTTTAAGGAAAGCCACGTTGTTTTCCTCATGTAAAACTCACAGCATCTTGAGATGCTGGACACAGCACTTAGAACACGTTGAAAAGTCAAAGATGACCTGGAAGATCCTTGCCTTGGAAGCATATTATGCTCTTTCATTAGCCGAAGTAAATAAGGCAGGAGGAGGAGTAGTTTTGGGGAGGATGGTGCTAGGCACACTCTAAAAATGTAAAGTTTGAGGTGATGCATCCAATTGAGTTCACTCTGTATCTCAGAAGTCCTAGAAGACAAGACAGTTTGAGCTATAAATGTGTTGATCATTTTGCTCTGAGGCAGACTAAAATTGAGAGAATTATTGAGATCACTCAAGGAAAGAGGAGGAGGAAAGAAGTGTGAAAAGATGCAGAAGAGTGAGGTTTGAAGAAATACTGTCAGCTGGTTTTAATATTTTCAGTGACATAATATACAATGATTTCTATCAAGGCCATTGATTGATGAAGTAGCTTAGGGCCTTGAGATAATTTGAAAAAATCTGTAACTGCCTCAAAAGAGGCTATAGGTGTATGTACACAGGGATTGCTGAGTCATTTTTAAACAGCTCGTATAAGGTTGACCATATAAAAGAGTCTTTTGATTTTTTTAGAGAAGTTTTGGGTTCACAGCAAAACTGAGTGGAAGATACAGAGATTTTCATTGTTCCCTTTGCCCACAGTGAAGCCTTTTAACATATTTAAGGAAGTGTTGCGTAGCATCATTCGACAGCTATGACTGCACAATATTTTACAAAGAAAGGGAAATAGAGAATATGAAGGGCACGTACTATAATCACTAAGTTGAATTCCTTAGAAAGAAACTTCAGGGTTCAAGTCTTGAAAGTGGTAGGGTTTGGTTCCCGTTTTCTCTGTTTTGTTCTGCTGTTTGTTTGATAACAAGCTGGTATGAAATGCTGAATGTGAAATGCTGAAAAAGTTCACTGGAATTTAGGAGATAAAGTAACAGAGGCCAACACATTGGAAAAGTCATTGATATAGATTTTTTTTTTACATCTTTATTGGAGTATAATTCCTTTACAATGGTGTGTTAGTTTCTGCTTCATAACAAAGTGAATCAGTTATACATACACATATGTTCCCATATCTCTTCCCTCTTGCGTCTCCTCCCACCCCACCCTCCCTATCCCACCCCTCCAGGCAGTCACAAAGCACCGAGCTGATCTCCCTGTGCTATGCTACTACTTCCCACCAGCTATCTACCTTACATTTGGTAGTGTATATATGTCCATGCCTCTCTCTTGCTTTCTCACAGCTTACCCTTCCCCCTCCCCATATCCTCAAGTTCATTCTCTAGTAGGTCTGTGTCTTTATTCCTGTCTTACCCCTAGGTTCTTCATGACATTTGTTTTTCTTAAATTCCATATATATGTGTTAGCATACGGTATTTGTCTCTCTCTTTCTGACTTACTTCACTGTGTATGACAGACTCTAGGTCTAACCACCTCATTACAAATAGCTCAATTTCATTTCTTTTTGTGGCTGAGTAATATTCCATTGTATATATGTGCCACATCTTCTTTATCCATTCATCCAATGATGGACACTTAGGTTGTTTCCATCTCTGGGCTAATGTAAATAGAGCTGCAATGAACATTTTGGTACATGACTCTTTTTCATTTATGGTTTTCTCAGGGTATATGCCCAATAGTGGGATTGCTGGGTCATATGGTAGTTCTATTTGTAGTTTTTTAAGGAACCTCCATACTGTTCTCCACAGTGGCTGTATCAATTTATGTTCCCACCAACAGTGTAAGAGGGTTCCCTTTTCTCCACACCCTCTCCAACATTTATTGTTTCTAGATTTTTTGATGATGGCCATTCTGACTGGTGTGAGATGATATCTCATTGTAGTTTTGATTTGCATTTCTCTAATGATTAGTGATGTTGAGCATTCTTTCATGTGTTTGCTGGCAGTCTGTATACCTTCTCTGGAGAAATGTGTATTTAGGTCTTCTGCCCATTTTTGGATTGTGTTGTTTGTTTTTTTGTTATTGAGCTGCATGAGCTGCTTATAAATTTTGGAGATTAATCCTTTGTCAGTTGCTTCATTTGCAAATATTTTCTCCCATTCTGAGGGTTGTCTTTTGGTCTTCTTTATGGTTTCCTTTGCTGTGCAAAAGCTTTGAAGTTTCATTAGGTCCCATTTGTTTATTTTTGTTTTTATTTCCATTTCTCTAGGAAGTGGGTCAAAAAAGATCTTGCTGTGATTTATGTCATAGAGTGTTCTGCCTATGTTTTCCTCTAAGAGTTTGATAGTTTCTGGCCTTACACTTAGGTCTTTAATCCATTTTGAGCTTATTTTTGTGTATAGTGTTAGGGAGTGATCTAATCTCATACTTTTACATGTACCTGTCCAGTTTTCCCAGCACCACTTATTGAAGTGGCTGTCCTTTCTCCACTGTACATTCCTGCCTCCTTTATCAAAGATAAGGTGACAATATGTGCATGGTTTGAAGTAATCAAAAATAACCACATAGAAGATAAATATATCAGCATCCTGTGTACTTCAAGTGTTGTGGGGATGAGTGTTTAAAAAGAGAAACAAAGATTGGGGAAGCTTGTGGAACAAAGAATTAAAAGAGTGAGGGATGTTGGCAAAACAAAAGAAAACACCTTGCAGGGAAGCAAGAATTCCACCGACTTCTTGCAGTCAGGATTTTGCAGGTAGTATCTCTACCCCTACTAGGATGGTTCTGAAGAAAAAGGTGTCAGCTGGTTTGTTTATTTTAATAAAGACTGTAATGGCTAAAGTTGTATTTGGAGAATTTCTATTGCCATCTCATTAGACATTTTCTGAACTGTTTATTTCTAGGTTTCAAAGGTGAGTTTTAATGAATTTTTACGTTACACATTCAATTTAGACAGGAAAGCCGTATGCTGATAAACTTACTGACACTCAATCTGCTTATCATGGTTTCCCTTCAAACCTCAAATTGCATATAAACAGAAAAACTAATCAACTGAAGCAGAAACACAGTATCAATTAGGTTGATGCCTGGGAACTGAAAAAAGAGCAAACAAAATTAATTCCAATCAGTTTGGTAATAAAAAATCAAAAATGTGTAGTAACTTGAGATGACTATCCAGAAAGTAGCTGTGATTTGGCAAAGAATTTTTATATAAATGCTTAGAATCCTTCAAAATAGTATTCAAATATATATCTATTTCTTTTTTGTGGCTGCAACACATGTTATTTCAAAACAATAAACATTTATTGAGCATTATTCTGTACTTTATGAACTTCACATACTTAAAAAAAATCACTGTGGTACTCATTCACAGCATGATGGACTTTACTGTATTAAAGAACCTACAGATAAGAGAATCTAGTGATGGAGGTTTCTCCAAATTGCCTTCAAAAGTGAAGAAATTATATTTAAACACCAAGCAAGACAAGAGAATACCATCCCTTGACCGCCTTGATAGAATGAGTCAAATTAGATTCAGGAGACATTACATACCTCCTGGTAAGTGAGAGAGGAGAAACAGAAGCACAGGATCTAGGTGAGGAAAATAAGGAAATAATGATCATCCTCTCCTTTTCCTTTCCTCAGTCTTGCAAAAAGTCCAAGCTGAAGCGTGGGAAATCCTGGAATGAAATTGGAAATTTTGATTACAACCTGGAACTCAACATAGTAATTACTGAACTGATACTCTTTACCAAAATTTATTATTCAAGACTATCCAGAAAATGTGTTGTGATTTTTCTTAAATTGCATCCCACGGACATAGTGGTGCCAACAAAGTGGACTTGCAAAGACTTTAATTAAATAAACAATCTAGCTGTTTTCTGATTTTAACCTATGTGCCTCTTTAGTTCAATTTAACAGTTATAGCTACATGATAAATACAGTTACTTAGCATAGCACTTAAGGCCTATAAAAACTGGGCCCAGCTTGCCTCCACTTTTTCATGCATTTCCTAAACTACTCTTCTCTCCTGTATTTTAAATGTATGTACAACTCTTAGATTCCAGCCAATTTTATGAGTCTGTTCTATTTTCAAGGTGGTGGTTCTAATGAAAGTTCCCATGCCAATTGCTAAACTATAACTTTCAAAAAGTTAAAAATATGACTCTCGTGTGAATATAAACACCTGAGAAAAGATTTTATTAAACTCACTATTTAATGAGAGAACTAGTAAAATGTCAATACCATCAAAAGGAAATAAAAAAAGATATACAGATATATAGATATATTTACATATCTATATCTATTTACTATCTATCTACCTATCTAATGGGCACTGGGCCTACACACACACACACACACACACACACACACACACACACACTCACAATATTTAGTTAGGAAAGCTGAAATAAGCTTACATATATTCAGACCAGTTAGTATCTCATATCCTTTAGGGTGATGAAATGCAATGTTTAGGTTACTATTTGTACTGGATAAAAATCAATTCTATCTTTACTGGAAAAAATATTTTTATTCCTATGAATATGAATGATTTGTGTGACTTTCAGTTTCCTAAAAGTTAACTCCTACCCCTTCAGATTTGAAAATAACCTAGTCAATAGAAAGTTAACCAAAGGTACACAGTCCTGACCACTAAATATCACTGAGCACTCCCCTGAAAGGACATCTAATAATATCTTTTGCTCATTTCTATGCCTTGGACAATTTTTCTGAAACCATCGATTTACTGGTAAACACGCATTTGTCAAGACTCACCCAGTTGCCATCTCCTGGGTGAAAATGTTTTGAATGACTCCATGAAAACTTTCTGAGATCCCTCTGTTACATCACCTACATCGTACTTTAGATCAAGAGGGTAGTAGTTCTGTATGTCTTGTCTCTCTGTTCAATGACTAATAGTATTCTCAAGATACAGAAGCTTATTCAAGTTGCATTGCTATTAGAAGGTTTGAAGCTTGGCTCCATCAATTAGTAGCTGTATAACATCATGCAAATTATTTACCAGTCGAAGTTTTATTGATCTCATCTTCTGAATGAGAATAATGTCTAGCACAAATTTTACTGTGAGGAGTAAATGAGGAAAAAAGCTTAAAACATTTATTACAATATAGACTCTCAATAAATAATAGTAGAAATGGTAGTAAAGACATCAAGAACATAGAAAATGGTAAAAGGAAGTGAAATTTAGATATACAAGGTTAAACTCATGAGCTCTGAGAATTTCTCAGAATGTATATTTTATGTACCACTTGGTATATTCCACTAGACCATAGGAAGATCCTTAAATCAGACTCAGAAATGTCTGTTTCAAGTCCTACTGAAAGTGGATTGTGAAAAAGTACAAATCATTTACTTTATCAAATTATGTAAATTAGAGTAATTCACAAAGCAATTCAAGTTTCTTAAAAATTTATCTCCAAAAGAATTTTATACATGTTTCTTTCTTTGTTCTTTTAGTTTATAAACTATATAAAATACATTTCTTAGAATTGTGTAATCTTCAGACTCTCCTACCCAGATGTTATTAACATTTTTCCAAAGGAAAAAACTAATAAAAATATAATAGTTATCTCTAGGAAAACATGGCTTAATCAGTGAGAATGTTTTATTTTAATGATTGTATAAAAACACAATTCTAGCAAAAGAAATGATGCAGGAGAAATTAGAGACGTTGTGGTTTCCAGCATAATATTTACACTCATCTAAGTATTCACACAGAGGGGACTATAACACTGTTTGAGCCAGAAAACCTGCTCTATTAATTTTCTTCCAAACCATCAGACTTCTTATTTTAGAGGGAGAATGAACAACAAATTAATTCTGTTTTAAAGACAGACAAAATGGGAGCCTGAAATATGACAACAAATCACTTGAATTCTTCATGGAGGTTTACCCAAAACCTGGCAGGACAATCACCATCAGAACAAGTAAAAAAAAAATAACATCAATGCATTCTCAAAAGAGGTGTACCACTTCCACACAACAGTTTTAAACAGATTTAAAAACATTGGAAGGACTAATGATTCAAATGAATCCTTAGTTTAACCTGTTTTTTTAATGCCAAAATTCAATGGCTTTTCCCTTTTTTCTATTTTATGAACTTGTATCTCCATAGAACAGAACAAGAAGTTAGCTAATTAGGATATTTGTTGTGACTATTGTACATTCTGATACCAGATTTGGAATGCCAGTGTATGACCGTGAATTATGTTATCATGAATAATAAATATATCTAACATATTGAGTGCTTGCTTTGTGCCAGACAGTATACCAAGTGCTTTATATGGACTATCTCATTTAATCCTCATAGTACAAAAGCGAGGTTTTGTTTTGTTTTGTTTTGTTTTGTTTAACAGAAGAGGAACACAGATGAGGTAGTTTGCCCAGATAAAATGACGGAGCCTGGATCAGACAGAGTTTGATGCCAAAGCCAAAGTCCTTAACAACTCCACCATCCAGCTTTCCCTTCCTTAAAGAGGTTGAGAGAGTAGTCACTTTAATACATGAAAAAAATGATTTGTTCATTAAATTTCCAAAGATAAAATGCCTCATTTTCAGTGGCCCAGTATGAATAAGCTTAAGAAAAAAGAACTATTTATTTCTCCTATAATCTTAAGAGGCATTTTAACTGCCCTCTTTTGGGAGTGTGGAGGAAGTAATACTTACTTTATTTTTAGCTTTTCATTAAAGGATTTGGGTTGCTTTGACTCAATTTGTGTAAATGCAAACTGCATTTAGAAAATTGTTAAATCTATTAAATTTACCTGCTACTGGTGGATCCAATTTTCAGGTATAATGAAACATGTCAAAGAGAAAATAATGAAATGAATGTGTATTTTCTCAAATAAGACTAACAAGGATCATAAAGGGGTCAACTTGGTAGAACTGCAGGAAGCCTCATCAGGCTGGCCATGGTTTCTAACTCATATATCTCTCATCAGAAATACTGCATAATTATACATTACCTATTCAAAGAAATACATTAGAAATCCTAAAGGGAACAGACTTCTTTCTTTTCAAATAATGACTAATTAACATAATAATCATCTTAATATTTCAATTAATAATCAAGAAATTTTGTTGAAACCCAAAGGGGTTACAAAAATGAGGTAGGATCCCAAAAGAGGTATGGTTAGGTAGCTTTCAGTAATTGTCATCCAATCCTTCCCAGCCATTTAATTTTTCCCTTTCCAAGTTCATCTATGAAATTGTAAGCAGAAGGCATACGACTGTTTGCATTGCTTTGAAAACAGGAATATAATCTAAAAGAAAAAAAGAAGTGAGAAATTGTCCAAAGGTAGGTTGCAGTTATAGGAAGGATCAGTTTGTTGTCTTAGAGAAAATCAGTGAAACTTAATCTTCCAGAATCCAATTTTAGGTGTCTTTTTAGAGCTTAAAGGTGAAAAGACTCAGTTGAAAAAGACTCACTTTGGGGTCCTAAGCATATAGCTTATAACCTCTGATATTTTAAACTTTGCAAAAAGAATGAAAAGAAAAATGAGACTAATAAGAGGACTCAATAGAATGGAAAAATGTATAACATGAAGAATTTAAAAGCTTGCTAGAGACCTTCAAGATGGTGAGGAGTAAGACGTGGAGATCACTTTCCTCCCCACAAATACATCAAAAGTACATCTACATGTGGAGCAACTCCTACAGAACACCTGCTGAACGCTGGCAGAAGACCTCATACTTCCCCAAAGGCCAGAAAATTCCCATGTACCTGGGTAGGGCAAAAGCAAAAAGGAAAAACAGAGACAAGAGATTAGGGATTGGACCCACACCTCTGGGAGGGATCTGTGAAGGAGGAAAAGTTTCCACACACTAGGAAGGCCCTTCATGGGCGGAGATGGGGGTTGTGCGGGGTGAGGAAGCTTCAGAGCCATGGAGGAGAGTGCAGAAACAGGGGTGCAGACGGAAAAGAGGAGAGATTCCCACACAGAGGATCGGTGTTGACCAGCACTCACCAGCCCGAGAGGCTTGTCTGCTCACCCGCTGGGGCAGGTGGGGCCTGGGAGCTGAGGCTCAGGCTTCAGAGGTCAGATTGGGGTTGGCTGCGTGAAGACAGCCTGAAGGGGGCTAGTGCGCCACAGCTAGCTGGGAGGGAGTCAAGGGAAAAGTCTGGACCTGTGTAAGTGTCAAGAGACCACTGTTTTGGGGAGTGAGAGGAGAGGGGATTCCTGCTCTGTGTGCCCACAGAAGGCACAGCAGCACCTAAGTGAGCTCCAGAGACAGGCAAGAGCTGCAGCTAACAGCTCAGACCCCAGACAAGAGGCATGAAATGCTAATGCTGTTGCCGCTGCCACCAAGAATCCTATGTGCAAGTGCAGGTCATTACCCACATCCTCCAGGGGACTGTGCAGACCTCCACTGCCAGGGTCCCGAGATCCAGGACATCTTCCCTGGGAGAACACATGGCACACCTCAGGCTGTAGCAATGAAATGCTGGCCTCTGCTGACACAGGCTCGCTCCGCATTGCAATTAATACTACCATACCCCTCCATCTCCCGGGCCTGAGTGAGAAAGAGAGCCCTAATCAGCCACTGCTTTTTCACACCCTCCTGTCTGGGTGGGGAACAGATGCCTGAGGGCAGCCTACACACAGAGGTGGGGCCAAAACCAAAGCTGAACCCCAGGAGCTGTGCAAACAAAGAAGAGAAAGAGAAATTTCTCACAGCAGCCTCAGGAGCAGAGGATTAACTTCCCACAATCAACTTGATGAACACTGCATCTGTGGAATACTTGAATAGACAACAAATGTTCCCAAAATTGAGATGGTGGACTTTGGGAGTAACTGTAGACTTTGGGTTTGCTTTCTGCATCTGATTTGTTTCTGGTTTTTATGTTTATCTTAGTTTAGTTTTTAGTGCTTGTTATCACTGGTGGATTTGTTTATTGGTTTGGTTGCACACTTTTTTAAAAAAATTTATTTTTTTTTTCCTTTTTGCTCTTTTTGTGAGTGTGTATGTGTATGTTTCTTTCTGTGATTTTGTTTGTTTAGGTTTGCTTTTATGATTTGTCCTAGGGTTCTGATTGTTCAGTTTTTCTTTTAGTTGTTTGTTTTCTTTTTATGAGTACGTGTGTGTATGTATCTTTGCATGATTTTGCCTGTTTAGTTTTGCTTTTATAACTTGGTTTGGGGTTCTGTTTGTTTGTTTCTTTTTTTCTTCCTCTTCTTCTGAGCTGTGTGGCTGGCAGGGTCTTTATGCTCCAGCCTGGTGTCAGGCCTCAGCCTCCGAGGTGGGAGAGCCAAGTCCAGGACATTGACCCCCAGAGACCTCCAGACCCCATGTAATATCAATCAGTGATAGCTCTCCCAGAGATTTCCATCTCAACACAAAAAACCAGCTCCACCCAATGGCCAGCAAGCTCCAGTGCTGGATGCCCCATGCCAAACTAGCAAGACAGGACACAACTCCACCCATTAGCAGAGAGGCTGCATAAAGTCATACTAAGTTCGCAGACACCACAAAACACACCACCTGATGCAGCCCTGACCACCAGAAGGATAACATTCATCCCCACCCACCAGAAAACAGGCACCAGTTCCCCCCACCAGAAAGCCTACACAACCCACTGAACCAGCCTCCCTCACTGAGGGCAACACCACAAACAATGAAAATTACAAACCTGCAGCCTGTGAAAAGGAGACCCCAAACACAGTAAGTTAAGCAAAATGAGAAGACAGAGAAATATGGAGCAGATGAAGGAGCAAGGTAAAAATCCAACAAACCAAACTACTGAAGAGGAAATAGTCAGTCTACCTGAAAAAGAATTCAGAGTAATGATAGTATAAATGATCCAAAATCTTGGAAATAGAATAGAGAAAATACAAGAAACGTTTAAAAAGGACCTAGAAAAACAAAGATGGACAACACAATAATTGAAATTAAAAATTCTCTAGAAAGAAACAATAACAGAATAACTGAGGCAGAAGAATGGATAAGGGACTTGGAAGATAAAATAGTGGAAATAACTACTGCAGAGCAGAATAAAGAAAAAAGAATGAAAAGAATTGAGGACAGTTTCAGAGACCTCTGGGACAACTTTAAATGCAACCACATTCAAATAATAGGGGTCTCAGAAGAAGAAGAGAAAAAGAAAAGTTCTGAGAAAATATTTGAAGTGATTACAGTTGACAACTTCCCTGACATGGAAAAGGAAATTATCAATCAAGTCCAGGAAGTGCAGAGAGTCCCATACAGGATAAATCTAAGGAGAAACACACCAAGACACATATTAAACTATCAAAAATTAATTACAAAGAAAATATATTAAAAGCAGCAAGGGAAAACAACAATGTACAAGGGAATTGCCATAAGGTTAACAGCTGATCTTTCAGCAGAAACTCTGCAAGCCAGAAGGGAGTAGCAGGCCATATTTAAAGTGATGAAAGGGGGCTTCCCTGGTGGTGCAGTGGTTGAGAGTCTGCCTGCCGATGCAGGGGACACGGGTTCATTTCCCGGTCCAGAAAGACCCCACATGCCGTGGAGTGGCTGGACCCGTGAGCTATGGCCACTGAGCCTGCACATCCGGAGCATGTGCTCTGCAATGGGAGAGGCCAAAACAGTGAGAGGCCCACATACCATAAAAAACTAAAAATAAAAAAATAAAGTGATGAAAGGGAAAAACCTACAACCAAGATTACTCTACCCAGCAAGGATCTCATTCAGATTCGACAGAGAAATTAAAACCTTGACAGACAAGCAAAAGCTAAGAGAATTCAGCACCACAAAGCCAGCTTTACAACAACTGCTAAAGGAAATTCTCTAGGCAGGAAACACAAGAGAAGGAAAAGACCTACAATAACAAACCCAAAATAATTAAGAAAATGTCAATAGGAACACACATATCAATAATTACCTTAAAGGTAAATGGATTAAATGCTCCCACCAAAAGACATAGACTGGCTGAATGGATAAAAAAACAAGACCCATATATATGCTGTCTACAAGAGACCCACTTCAGACCTAGGGACACATACAGACTGAAAATGAGGGAATGGAAAAAGATATTCCATGAAAATGGAAATCAAAAGAAATCTAGAGTAGCAATTCTCATATCAGACAAAATAGATTTTAAAATAGAAATGAAGGAAACAATAGCAAAGATCAATAAAACTAAAATCTGGTTCTTTGAGAAGATAAACAAAATTGATAAACCATTAGCCAGACTCATCAAGAAAAAAAGGGAGAAGACTCAAATCAACAGAATTAGAAATGAAAAAGAAGGAACAACTGACACTGCAGAAATACAAAGGATCATGAGAGATTACTACAAGCAACTATATGCTAGTAAATTAAACAAACTGGAAGAAATGGACAAATTCTTAGAAAAATACAACCTTCCAAGACTGAAACAGGAAGAAGTAGAAAATATGATCAGATCAATCACAAGCACTGAAATTGAAACTGATTAAAAATCTTCCAACAAACAAAAGTCCAGGACCAGATGGCTTCACAGGTGAATTCTATCAAACATTTAGAGAAGAGTTAACACCTATCCTTCTCAAACTCTTCCAAAATATAGCAGAGGGATGGACACTCCCAAACTCATTCTATGAGGCCACCATCACCCTGATACCAAAACCAGACAAATATGTCACAAAAAAGAAAACTACAGACCAATATTACTAATGAATATAGATGCGAAAATCCTCAACAAAATACTAGCAAACAGAATCCAACAACATGTTAAAAGGATCATACACCATGATCAAGTGGTGTTTATCCCAGGATGCAAGGATTCTTCAATATATGCAAATCTATCAATGTGATACACCATATTAACAAATAGAAGGATAAAAACCATATGATAATCTCAATAGATGCAGAAAAATCTTTCAACAAAATTTAACACCCATTTATGATAAAAACTCTCCAGATAGTGGGCATAGAGGGAACTCACCTCAACATAATAAAGGCCATATTATGACAAACCCACAGCCAACGTCATTCTCAATGGTGAAAATCTGAAACCATATCCTCTAAGATAAGGAAGAAGACAAGGTTGCCCACTCTCACCACTATTATTCAACATAGTTTTGGAAGTTTTAGCCTTGGTGATTAGAGAAGAAAAGGAAATAAAAGGAATCAAAATTGGTAAAGAAGTAAAGCTGTCACTGTTTGCAGATTACATGATACTATACATAGAGTATCCTAAAGATGCTACCAGAAAACTACTAGAGCTAATCAATGAATTTGGTAACATAGCAGGATACAAAATTAATGCACAGAAATATCTTGCATTCTGATATACTAACAATGAAAAATTTGAAAGATAAATTAAGGAAACACTCCCATATACCATTGCAACAAAAAGAACAAAATACCTAGGAATAAATCTACCTAAGGAGACAAAAGACCTGTATGCAGAAAACTATACAACACTGATGAAATATGACACAAACAGATGGAGAGATATACCATGTTCTAGGATTGGAAGAATCAACATTGTGAAAATGACTATACGACCCAAAGCAATCTATAGATTCAATTCAATCCCTTTCAAACTACGAATGGCATTTTTCACAGAATTAGAACAAAAAATTTCACAATTTGTATGGAAACACAAAACACCCAAAATAGTGAAAGCAATTTTGAGAAAGAAAAGCAGAGCAGGAGGAATCAGACTCCTGGACTTCAGACTATACTACAAAGTTACAGTAATCAAGACAGTATGGTACTGGCATAAAAACATAAACATAGATCAATGGAACAGGGTAGAAAGCCCAGAGACAAATCCACGAACATATGGTGACATTATCTGTGTTAAGGGAGGCAAGACTATACAATGGAGGAAAGACAGTCTTTTCAGTAAGTGATGCTGGGAAAACTGGACAGTTACACATAAAAGAATGAAATTAGAACACTCCCTAATACCATAAACAAAAATAAACTCAAAATGAATTAAAGACCTAAATGTAAGACTGGACACTACAAAACTCTTAGAGGAAAACATTAGTAGAACACTCCATGACATAAATCATAGCAAGATCCATTTTGACCCACCTCCTAGAGAAAGGGAAATAAAAACAAAAATAAACAAATGGAACCTAATGAAACTTAAAAGCTTTTGCACAGCAAACGAAATCATAAACAAGATGAAAAGACAACCCTCAGAATAGGAGAAAATATTTGCCAACAAAGTAACTGATGAAGGATTAATCTCCAAAATATATAAGCAGCTCATGTAGTTTAATATCACAAAAACAAACAACCCAATGCAAAAATGGGTAGAAGACCTAAATAGACATTTCTCCAAGGAAAACATACAGATTGCCAACAAATACATGAAAGGATGCTCAACATCACTAATCATTAGAGAAATGCAAATAAAACCACAATGAGGTATCACTTCATACAGGTCAGAATGGCCATCAACCAAAAATCTATAAACAATAAATGCTGGAGAGGGTGTAAGGAAAAGGGAACCCTCCAGCACTCTTGGTGAGAATGTAAATTGATACAGCCACTATGGAGAACAGTACGGAGGTTCCTTAAAAAAATAAAAATAGAACTACCGTATGGCCCAGCAATCCTACTACTGGGCATATACCCTGAGAAAGCCAAAATTCAAAAAGGGACATGTACCACGATGTTCATTGCGGCACTATTTACAATAGCCAGGACATGGAAGCAACCTAATTGTCCATCGACAGATGAATGGATAAAGAAGATGTGGCACATATATACAATGAAGTATTACTCATCCATTAAAAGAAACAATATTGAGTTATTTGTAGTGAGGTAGATGGAGCTAGAGTCTGTCATACAGAGTGAAGTAAGTCAGAAAGAGAAAAACAAATACCATATGCTAACACATATACATGGAATCTAAAAAAAAAAAAATGGTTCTGATGAACCTAGGGACAGGACAAGAATAAAGATGCAGACGTAGAGAATGGACTTGAAGACACGGGGTAGGGGGAAGGGTAAGCTGGTATGAAGTGAGAGAGTAGCATTGACATATATACACTACCAAATGTAAAATAGATAGCTAGTGGGAAGCAGCTGCATAGCACAGGGAGATCAGCTTGGTGCTTTGTGACCACCTAGAGGGGTGGGATATGAGGGTGGGAGGGAGGCTCAAGAGGGAGGGGATATGGGGATATATGTATACATATAGCTGATTCACTTTGTTATACTGCAGAAACTAACTCAACATTGTAAAGCAATTATTCCCAAAGAAAGATGTTAAAAATAAATAGAAAAATAAAAGCTTGCTAAAATAACAGCAATTAATGGCATTAGTATCTGACTGAGTCTATCACGTGTGATGATCAAAGCATTTTAAACTTTGGAGGATTAACAGATTAAAATTAGATAGTCTAGCTGTTTTAACTGCCTAGTCAATTACCAATTATTTAAACTGGATAATTTATAAATCAGATTTATATCTCAACCTTCTTTTCAGAGTTAAGCCAGGGATCTAGGAGTAGCCACTTAAATCAAACAGTTCTATTTGGCTGCTCTTGTAAATGTGAAATCTTCCAAACCACAAGCTGCTTTTGGTGTTTAATAATTCTACAGGTAAAAAACCTGTGGATATGTAACTATGTGAGAAACCATTGTATTCCTCATTTCTGCAAAAGAGATGAAACCTAAACAATTCTATATCCTTTTTTTGTCATCTTAATTTACTCATTGGCAATAAGTACATTTTCTGCCTTCTTGCTAAGTGTAATTCTAAAGCTTAGAAACTTCTTTTTTCATGGCCCAAAAGGCCATGTCTTTTAGAAACCAATCACTAAGAGCAGATTGGTGGTCACCCTCCCCACCCCCAAGGCTGATGAATCACAGTGAAGACAGCTTCACTGTAATCCATTACCTCCAACATAGCTGATAACATAATAAAAGCAAAAAGGAAAAATTAATGTCCTTTTCATGGATAAAATATTGCTAGGTGCATCATCCTTTTTTTTTTTCTTACATTACACATTCCAAAGAGAAAAATGAAGTTGGAGTGGCATTGTATTCCAAAGTAATGCTAATGTATCTGCAATCAAGAAAGAAAAAAAGAGTCAAGATTTTTAAATTATAATTACAACCAACACAGGTTGAGATTCTCACATTGAAATGTGTCTTGTGGAATAATAAGATAAAAAGTATTTCCTTTCATCACCATCAAAGTACTTACAGCTAAGGAATTTGCCATTAGATAAAAATTAGCAGTGAGACTGAGTTCACTGTTTACATGATTAAGTGCCCTTGTGTGGTCTAATGTATGTTGGGAGATGTCTCAATCTCTGAAGGTCAGATATTGAAAATACAAAGTAACAATGAGGAAGAAGATAAAAGCTTGCTTGTGGCAAAAACATTTCAGAAGAAAAAAAAATTCTGGTAGTGACTATCATATTTATGGGACTAGAATCTATCCCTTAGTACCTTGTGAAGACTCATAGACAAAAAGCAGTTATTAAAATGAAGAATGTCTTCAAATCTTTACTGAGAATATATTCTCCACATGACATGAAACAATTGTCAGTTGATTCAATAACATAGAAGTATATGTTATTGATCAGAAAGAGCAAGAAAAATACAAAAGTGTATTGGTCTCTTCTTGCTTCTGTAACGAATTACCACAAACTGAGTGGGAAAAAAACAATAGAAATTTATTCTATTACAGTACTGAAGGTCCAAAGTCTAAAATTAATGGGTCATCTGGTTTGTGTTCCTTCTGGAGTGTTCAGAGAGAAATCCTTTTCTTTGCCTATTTTAGTTTCTAGAGGCTGCCTGCATTTCTTGGCCTGTGGCCCCTTCCTCACGTTACTCCAACTTCTTCCTTCTCACATCACATCTCCTATTTCCCATTGCCTCCTTCTTATAAGGACCATTCTGATTATATTTAGGACCCACCCAGATAATCCAGGATATTCTTCCCATCTCAAGATCCTTAATCACATCTCCAAATACACTTTTGCTGTACTAAGTAACATATTTGTAGGTTCTAGAGATTAGGCAGTAGATATCTTTTGGGGGACATTATTTAGCCTACCGTTAAACCACCAATGATAAATGCTAAGTGGTAAAATTATTTATGATTTATGTTCATTCATTCATTCATAAATTACTCATTCATCATTCTCAGTTCCTTCTACATGGAAAATATTGTACCAGGTGGTAGAGATACAGAGAGAAAAAGTACAGCTCTTACCCTAAGGAATTTAGTGTCTTATTTGAAGAGAAACAAACAGACAAAAAACTAAAATGTGATGGGTGAATGAGAAAACATGTAACTCAGACTGAGGGAAAGGAATATGTCAAGGAAGTCTTCTAGGAAGTATCAGGACTGACACGTGAAGAAAAAGTTGGAATCAGTCAGCAAAGTGATGGGGCACAGGCTGAGTTCAGGCAAAGATAACAGCATGAGAAAAAAGTCTTCTTCATAATTTTAGTCACATGTTTTAATATTTCAGAGAAAACTATGAGTAAAAGTTATAATAAATGTTAAGCAGCCATTTCCTTTTCCTTTACTGATCTGTAATGTTTAGTCATACACAAAAGTGTATATCAGTTCCTGTCGCCACCCATTGCTGATTAGACCATGACTGGACTTGAGGACAAGCAAACCTTTGCTGGTTAATAGTTACTCAGGTTTTCTCTCCCATATGTTTAAACTAAGAGGGACATAGACTGAGGTTAGTTGATGGTAGGCTCTAAAGCTAAAACACTATGATTTAAAGCAGTGGTATACAAGAATCACCTGTAGAACTGTTTACAAATATAAATTTAGAATATCATGGCATAGTTTTGTATCTTGAATTCCCACATAAAATTGGACAAAGTAACTAAACTGCAAAATCAAAGCCAACCAGAGAACACTTACAACAAAACTATGTGATGAGATATCCCTACAAACACAGATATGTCCACAGGTGGGGAAAAATTGCCAACAACCACAGGAACTTGTATATTATTGACATAAGGTCTGACAGAAGCAAAGTGATGTTTGACCTGAAAACGAGAGAACACCAAATGACCAAAAGATAGTCCCTGGAATATGCAGCAGACCAATTTGATAACAACAGCTAAAACTGAGGGGTTTTCCCCAACATTAGCAGGTAAGTGAATTCAAGGGGTGCCCGGCAAGATCATCAGAGGGGCGGAAGCAGTTTGTCCCATATGAACTCGAACCTGACCCACTAGAGCTCCCTTCTAGAATAAGAATCCACATTAAGGAGAAGCAAAGAAAGGAAAAACATAAATAAAATAAATATAAACACACAAATAGAAGAAAATACTCTGTGAAGTTAGCTAGTTAGCTCTGTGAAGACAAGCTAATTAAACAAAGACATTTTCTAAAAGTTCAGGAAAAATTACTTAACAACAAAATGAGCAAAATATAAATATCAAACTCAAATTCCATACAAACCTCCACAGTTTACAAAAGAATTACAAGGAGAGTTTGTTAAAAATACAGATATCTGTCTCCTCTCCCAGGAGATCTCAGCCATCAGTGATTCACCATAACATCTCCTCCCCCCCACAAATAATTATTTCCTTTTTTATGTAAATATTCAAGTACTCCCTACCTTAATATCAACAGTAAGTCTCTAACCACACTCTTTATGTGTACCTTACTAGCTTAATTCTCAAAAGGTAGCATTATTTTCTACTTTTTTTTTCTGTAAATTCATTGCATCCTACCACATTTATATGGACTATATTTATCCTCTTAAAAAAATGGTTTACTCCTCCAAATATGCCTTGGTCTCTCTTAATGAAAAAATGTGAAAACAAAGGCATCAAGATTAACTCTAGTCTAGATTATATAGTGAATGAAATGTATTTTTAAGCATATTGGAAGAAGTTAACAGTGACCCTATATATATGTATATTAACAGAGATAGAGTGAAAAATATTAAGTAACAGATGTAAGAAAACACATGACAACAGTGATTAACCTGACATATTTTGACTATA
This sequence comes from Stenella coeruleoalba, assembly GCF_951394435.1. NCBI lineage: Eukaryota > Metazoa > Chordata > Mammalia > Artiodactyla > Delphinidae > Stenella > Stenella coeruleoalba. The sequence goes on from NC_137169.1 coordinate 93,267,404, forward strand.
ACGAACATAATAAAACATAAATGGAGTAGAAATAATTTCAGTACCTAGGGTTTCAAACTTTCTATGACAAATGGCTTGTCAAATTTACCTCCTAGATGATGAATAAAAGCATATCATCACTTGAAAAATATTTTATTACATTTTTTAGCTATATTTTGGGATTTTATAGTTCAGCATGGCTTAGGTAGAGTGACATGAATTGTATATAATCTGAACATATTAAAACAAAGCACTGGAGAAATGGCAGGTTAATATGTAACCAAACAAAAAATTTTATCTGTAATAGTGTCAAATACATTTGTTACCTGGGAAATAACTTAGGCTAGATGTTAAAACCAAACAATGATATGAAGTAATGCTTCCAATACCTAAATTATGCACTGAGCTTGATGAAACTGAGCGTGACAAACATTCAAAAAAGTATTCAAGAACTTGATGCATAAAATGGATTTCTTACTATTGTATTTCTTATTATATTCATTTTCATGAAAACTCCTAGAATTTCTGCAATTGCCACAAAGGAAAACACAGCTTTCAGAATACTCTACTTCATGTCAGATTTCTTACATTCAAAATAAATTTATAAAATAAATATAATAACATGAAATGTATAGAATCTTGTTAGAATAAACCTTATGCTGGTAATTTTCATTCATAGCAACTATGAGCATCATCAGTCTTCTATGAAAGTCTTATCTACTATATTAATAAGTTTAAATGTACTAAGCATTATATCACAATCAGTACCTTTGAATCACGTCATACATTTAGCCTACTGTGCCACTAAAATCTCCTGATTTACACCCACAATATGTAATCTGGAAGTCTAAATAAGAATGAACCCCAACATTGTCCAATGTTATCACATTTATACTTTACAACGTGACATAAAGGCGATTAGTCAGGTACTTTGATCAATATTTACAGGCAAATTTGTCCACTTTGGCTAATATCCTGAAAATAGCTGTTGACAATTTGCTTATTTTAATGTTTATCCTTACTTTTCTATGATTTTAAGTGGAATGTTTAGTTTTTTCATTTCATATTTCTTTTACTCTCAATTTATAAACTCAAGATAGAAAGTTGTGTTTAGTTTAATATTCCCTGAATTTAAATTGAGCTACAACCAGATTTAAAAAGTTATTTTATTTTCCTCCAATCTGAGAAATGTTGATACAATCTCTACACTTGGGGTAAAAAAGACTATAAAGATAAAATATAGATCCTGAGTACATTTTTTTACCTGTAGCCCATAGGTTTATTTTTTCCCCAGATTTAAAATGAATATTTATTCATCAAGATTCCCAAACAGTTTATTAAATATCTTTCCTCCACAAATTGAATTAACACCAGGATTTGTCAGGAAATCTAAATGAATTAAATGCACTACATAGGAACTGAACTAAATCCACTGTGTCTGAAATCTGTTCATCACAAAATTTGAGTCTGGTACATAATTCCTTTCTGTCCTCCGTTACTGTACATCCTTCCTTTAAGACTGGAACTGAGACCATGAATTGGCTAATACAACATAGCAGTCACTGTAATCCTCCAAAAGAAAAATAAGTTATTTGATGACATACTTATTTGGATGATTACTTACTGGTAATTATCATTTCTACATTATTTAAAAGTCAATCATTTTAAGTGTCAATACATATTAGGCTAGTAGTAAAACGTTGAAGCAAAGCCCTCTCTTTTGATCTCACATAGTCATATCCAATATGACAAGAGAAGATATATCTGATTTGTGCCAATCAGACTTCATGGAATTATTTTTAAAAGTTTCCTGATAAAGATGAACTTGGCTTATCATAGAAAGAAAGTTCTTTGAAAGCTCTACTAAATTCATTTTCTTTTGGGAAAAGTAAATTTAAGGCATGATAGTGCAAGGAGTAAAATTTTCATTTATAGATTAATTATAGAACATTTATAGTTACTTGTGCTTAGTCTCTAATTTCTAATTTATTTTAAAGAACAAAACCTATGTTCATTATTTTACTTTGCCTAAACTTAACTGTACATCCTTGAATCACACCAGAATTAGGCAATTTGATTATCTTAATGGCTGTGTCTTAAAACCTGCACACTGGGACCAAAGGTGAGGATCTGTATATGTGAAGCTCCAACAAGTTCTGTGAACAAGGACTCTCCTCTTGGGAGTCCAGGGATCTAAGAAAGCAATTCTCCCTCAGAACAAGTTTTCAAATATTGTCTCAATAAGTAATTAATAAAAACAGTGCTAAGTGGAGAGTGCATCTTCTTTAATTAATTCTGGGAGGTCTGAGTGTTCCTGGAGCCCTCTTGGGTATATGTCAGTGGTGGCAAATTCCTCAAACGTGAGTACTCCCTAATGTTAGGGGGACGGGGGTCAATCAAAGTTTCATCCTGCTCCACTTCCAGAATATTTCAGTCTGGCACTAATGGAAGCATAATTGGAAGAGCTCATGGCTTGAGATCAAGGCATAAATACTCTACTTTTCATGTGAGAAAGGCTCGAAGTGGTTTCTTGACTGTGTGTGAAAATCAGACTAAGAGGGAGGAGGATCAGAAAGCTCTGCATATCCCAGTGTACTTCTACCTCAGCTACAGACTCATGGCATCAGAGGACCAAACATGGGTTCCAAACTTTCAGACGGCATCTGTTTGCTTACCATTGCCTGCTGCAATCTTCCTTCTTGTTCTTTTTTAGTTTGTTTGTTTTTCATCTGAGTGATTTGTCTTCTTAATTTTTTCACTTCTGCCTGACAAGATTCAACAACTCACTCACTCTTTTCCACAGCTGCACACACTGCCTGCGTGAAGTGCGATATAAACCTGTGAATAGCCCTGATGTCTTTCATTACTCCGTCCTTGTTAAAAAAAAAAAAAAAGTCATGACCATGCTCTTTAATAACTGGCATAACTCTTAATATTTGGCACTGAAGGCACTTTGTACTCATGCTGGCTAATCTTGCCTACGTTGGGAATAGCGAAGGATTTCCTTTGATTACATCTTCGATTTAGTCTAAAGAGAATATTTACTAAAGCATGAGTGGAGTTGTTGGCTGTGCAGATGAAACTGCAGAGAAGGAAAAGGAGGTCCAGCTTGGGGAGAACGCTGGTGAGCTGCTTGTGGAATACCTCCTCTCTGCGTGTATCTGCTGTGTGTTTTGACAGAATCTGTACCCACCAATAACTTTCTCTGATCTTTAATACCATGCAAACTCTCTTTACTAACTTTGCTTGCCTAGTTATAAAAACTAAAAAGTTTTGAAGAAGGCTAATGGTTTCAATTACTTGCAAAAATTCTGCGTTGTTGATTTGTGAGTCACCAATGATAAGGTTTCACCTTGTATTACCTGTTCCAGCAAAAATCCTTCCTCAAATTTATCCCTTAAAAATAGCAGTCCCCAATTATAATCATGCTTAGGCTGGTGCTTCCATGAAGGGGGTCAATCTGGTCCTGGCAAGGAAGGGGGAAGCAAGTGAGATTCTGTCTGGCATACATCTGTGCTAAGGACCCCAAATTTATGATGAAGGTGGACGTCAGAGAAGCGCTAACCCAGGGAACTCGGTGTGGGCCTTGGAGCACTCCCCATAGGTGTTTACATGTAGAGTCTAAAAAATGTACTCTATATTTTTAATATATTTTATCAATTCAATATAAGGTCTTTCAGATTTTTATAGAGATTTTAAAGCATTAAAATTTATTGTTCTAATTGTTATTTAGATGTCATCTTCTATAATCCTATTTTATGCTCTTATTTTACTGTTTCCTTTTTTTCAACATCTTTATTGGAGTATAATTGTTTTATAATGGTGTGTTAGTTTCTGCTTTATAACAAAGTGAATCAGTTATACATATACATATGTCCCTATATCTCTTCCCTCTTGCATCTCCCTCCCTCCTACCCTCCCTATCCCACCCCTCTAGGTGTTCACAAAGCACCGAGCTAATCTCCCTGTGCTATGCGGCTGCTTCCCACTAGCTATCTATTTTATGTTTGGTAGTGTATATATGTCCATGCTACTCTCTCACTTTGCCCCAGCTTACCCTTCTCCCTCCGTGTATGCTCAAGTCCATTCTCTAGTAGGTCTGTGTCTTTATTCCTGTCTTGCCCCTAGTTTCTTCATGACCATTTTTTTCTAGATTCCATATATACGTGTTAGCATATGGTATTTATTTTTCTCTTTCTGACTTACTTCACTCTGTATGACAGTCACTAGGTCCATCTACCTCACTACAAATAACTCAGTTTTGTTTCTTTTTATGGCTGAGTAATATATGTGCCACATCTTTATCCATTCATCTGTTGATGGACACTTAGGTTGCTTCCATGTCCTGGTTATTGTAAATAGATCTGCAATGAACATTTTGGTACATGACTCTTTTTGAATGATGGTTTTCTCAGGCTATATTCCCAGTAGTGGGATTGCGGGTTTGTATGGTAGTTCTATTTGTTGATTTTAAGGAACCTCCATACTGTTCTCCATAGTGGCTGCATCAATTTACATTCCCACCAAAAGTACAAGAGGGTTCCCTTTTCTCCACACCCTCTCCAGTATTTATTGTTTGTGGATTTTTTGATGATGGCCATTCTGACTGGTGTGAGATGATATCTCATTGTAGTTTTGATTTGCATTTCTCTAATGATTAATGATGTTGAGCATTCTTTTATGGGTTTGTTGGCAATCTGTATATCTTCTTTAGAGAAGTGTCTGTTTAGGTCTTCTGCCCATTTTTGGATTGGGTTGTTTGCTTTTTGATATTGAGCTGTATGAGCTGCTTATAAATTTTGGAGATTAATCCTTTGTCAGTTGCTTCATTTGCAAATATTTTCTCCCATTCTGAGGGTTGTCTTTTCATCTTGTTTATGGTTTCCTTTGCTATGCAAAGCTTTTAAGTTTCATTAGGCCCCATTTGTTTATTTTTGTTTTTATTTCCATTTCTCTAAGAGGTGGGTCAAAAAGGATCTTGCTGTGATTTATGTCATAGAGTGTTCTGCCTATGTTTTCCTCTAAGGGTTTGATAGTGTCTGGCCTTAGATTTAGGTCTTTAATCCAATTTTTTTTTGTGGTATGCGGGCCTATCACTGTTGTGGCCTCTCTCACCATGGAGCTCCGGATGCGCAGGCTCAGCGGCCTTGGCCCACGGGCCCAGCCGCTCTGTGGCATTTGGGATCCTCCTGGACCGGGGCACGAACCCATGTCCCCTGCATCAGCAGGCAGACACTCAACCACTGAGCCACCAGGGAAGCTCTTTAATCCATTTTGAGTTTACTTTTGTGTATGGTGTTAGGGAGTGTTCTAATTTCATTCTTTACATGTAGCTGTCCAGTTTTCCCAGCACCACTTATTGAAGAGGGTTTCTTCCCTCCACTGTATATTCTGGCCTCCTTTATCAAAGATAAGGTGACCATATGTGTGTGGATTTATCTCTGGGCTTTCTATCCTGATCCATTGATCTATCTTTCTGTTTTTGTGCCAGTACCATACTGTCTTGATTACTGTTGTTTTTGTAGTATAGTCTGAAGTCAGGGAGCCTGATTCCTCCAGCTCCATTTTTCTTTCTTAAGATTGCTTTGTCTATTTGGGGTCTTTTTTGTTTCCATACAAATTGTGAAATTTTTTGTTCTAGTTCTGTGAAAAATGCCAGTAGTAGTTTGATAGGGATTGCACTGAATCTGTAGATTGCTTAAGGTAGTATAGTCATTTTCACAATGTTGATTCTTCCAATCCAAGAATATGGTATACCTCTCCATCTGTTTGTATCATCTTTAATTTCTTTCATCAGTGTCTTATAGATATCTGCATACAGGTCTTTTGTCTCCTTAGGTAGATTTATTCCTAGGTATTTTATTCTTTTTGTTGCAGTGGTAAATGGGAGTGTTTTCTTAATTTCACTTTCATATTTTTTATCATTAGTGTATACGGATGCAAGAGATTTCTGTGCATTAATTTTGTATCTTGCTACTTTACCAAATTCACTGATTAGCTCTAGTAGTTTTCTGGTGGCATCTTTAGGATTCTCTATGTATAGTATCATGTCATCTGCAAACAGTGACAGCTTTACTTCTTCTTTTCCGATTTGGATTCCTTTTAATTATATTTCTTCTCTAATTGCTGTGGTTAAAACTTTCAAAACTATGTTGAATAATACTGGTGAGAGTGGGCAACCTTGTCTTGTTCCTGATATTATTGGAAATGGTTTCAGTTTTTCACCATGGAGGACGATGTTGGCTGTGGGTTTGTCATATATGGCCTGTATTATGTTGAGGAAAGTCCCTCTATGCCTACTTAATGGAGGGTTTTTTATCATAAATCAGTGTTGAGTTTTGTCAAAAGCTTTTTCTGCATCCATTGAGATGATCATATGGTTTTTATCCTTCTGTTTGTTAATATGGTGTATCACATTGATTGATTTGTGTATATTGAAGAATCCTTGCATTCCTGGGATAAACCCCACTTGGTCATGGTGTATGATCCTTTTAATGTACTGTTGGATTTTGTTTGCTAGCATATTGTTGACGATTTTTGCATCTATGTTCATCAGTGATATTGGCGTGTAGTTTTCTTCCTGTGTGACATCTTTGTCTGGTTTTGGTATCACGGTGATGGTGGCCTCATAGAATGAGTTTGGGAGTGTTTCTCCCTCTGCTATATTTTGGAAGAGTTTGAGAATTATAGGTGTTAGCTGTTCTCTAAGTGTTTGATAGAATTCACTCGTGAAACCATCTGGTCCTGGTCTTTTGTTTGTTGGAAGTTTTTAAATCACAGTTTCAATTTCAGTGCTTGTGATTGGTCTGTTCATATTTTCTATTTCCTCCTGGTTCAGTCTCAGAACATTGTGCATTTGTAAGAATTTGTCCATTTCTTCCAGATTGTCCATTTTATTGGTATATAGTTGCTTGTAGTAATCTCTCATGATCCTTTGTATTTCTGCAGTGTCAGTTGTTCCTTCTTTTTCATTTTTAATTGTATTGATTTGAGTCTTCTCCCTTTTTTTTCTTGATGAGTCTGGCTAATGGTTTATCAATTTTGTTTATCTTCTCAAAGAAGCAGCTTTTAGTTTCATTGATCTTTGCTATTGTTTCCTTCATTTCTTTTTCATTTATTTCTGATCTGATCTTTATGATTTCTTTCCTTCTACTAACTTTGGGGTTTTTTTGCTCTTCTTTCTCTAATTGCTTAAGTGTAAGGTTAGGTTGTTTATTTGAGATGTTTCTTGTTTCTTAAGGTAGGATTGTATTGCTATAAACTTCCCTCTTAAAACTGCTTTTGCTGTATCCCACAGGTTTTGGGTCATCGTTTTTTCATTGTCATTTGTTTCTAGGTATTTTTTGTTTTCTTCTTTGATTTCTTCAGTGATCTTTTAGTTATTAAGTAGTGTATTGTTTAGCCTCCATGTGTTTGTATCTTTTTTGCAGTTCACTCAGTCCCATGTAATTAATTTTTTTTATCTTAATATTTTGTTAGCACTTTTATGAATTCATCAGTTTTCCATTAGAGTTATGAAAATGCTTATTCATTCAGTTCAGCAGTATAGTCAATTACCAGAAACCTGTACTTGTCAGAGTCTTTTCCATGAATTCCTTGAAGATGAAACTCTTTTATGGGAACATATTTGCAAAAGCATCAGAGTACACCCAGAGCTGTCTGTAAATGCCAAAGACTTAAAAATGACCACAGTTAAAGATTTGATGAAAGTTCACAATAATGCAATTGACAAGGAAATCTAGTTATTTCTGAGATATACATTGTAAGGTAATAACTATAATTATGACTTATAACATTATACCAGAATATATAAGATTTTTAGAAATTTCATGTAATGTCTGAAACATTTATATTAACATATGTCCATACAAATAACCCAAAGAAAGATTAGTATTACTTGTTTTTGTTTGTTTGCTTGTTTGTTTTTTATACTGCAGGTTCTTATTAGTCATCAATTTTATACACATCAGTGTATAAAAGTCCATCCCAATCGCCCAATTCAGCACACCACCATCCCAACCCCACTGCTGTTTTTCCCCCTTGGTGTCCATACGTTTGTACTCTACATCTGTCTCTCAACTTCTGCCCTGCAAACTGGTTCATTTGTACCATTTTACTAGGTTCCACATACATGCATTAATATACTATATTTGTTTTTCTCTTTCTGACTTACTTCACTTTGTACGATAGTCTCTAGATCCATCAACGTGTCAACAAATGACTCAATTTCATTCCTTTTTATGGCTAATATTCCAATGTATATATGTACCACCACTTCTTCATCCATTCATCTGTCAATGGGCATTTAGGTTGCTTCCATGACCTGGCTATTGTAAATAGTGCTGCAATGAACATTGAGATGCCTGTGTCCTTTTGAATTACAGTTTTCTCTGGATATATGCCCAGTACTGGGATTGCTGGATCATATGGTAATTCTATTTTTAGTTTTTAAGGAACCTCCATACTGTTCTCTACAGTGGGTGTATGAATTTACATTCCCACCAACAGTGCAAGAGGGTTCCCTTTTGTCTGCACCCTCTCCAGAATTTGTTGTTTGTAGATTTTCTGATGATGCCCAATCTAACTAGCGTGAGGTGATACCTCATTGTAGTTTTGATTTGCATTTCTCTAGTAATTAATGATGTTGAGCCCCTTTTCATTTGCTTCTTGGTCATCAGTATGTCTTCTTTGGAGAAATGTCTATTTAGGTCTTCTGCCCATTTTTGGATTGGGTTGTTTATTTCTTTAATATTGAGCTGAATGTGTTGTTTATATACTTTGGAGATTAATCCTTTGTCTGTTGATTCATTTACAAATATTTTCTCCCATTCTGAGGGCTGTGTTTTAGTCTTGTTTATGGTTTCCTTTGCTGTACAAAAGCTTGTAAGTTTCATTAGGTCCCATTTGTTTATTTATGTTTTTATTTCCATTACTCTAGGAGGTGGATCAAAAAAGATCTTGCTGTCATTTATGTCAAAGAGTGTTCTTCCTATGCTTTCCTCTAAGAGTTTTAAAGTGTCCAGTCTTACATTTAGGTCTTGAATCCATTTTGAGTTAATTTTTGTGTATGGTGTTAGGGGGTGTTCTAATTTCATTCTTTTACATGTAGCTGTCCAGTTTTCCCAGAACCACTTATTGAAGAGACTGTCTTTTCTCCATTGTATATCTTTGCCTCCTTTGTCATAGATTAGTTGACCATATGTGCATGGGTTTATCTCTGGGCTTTCTATCTTGTTCCATTGATCTATATTTCTGCTTTTGTGCCAGTACCATATTGTCTTGATTACTGAAGTTTTGTAGTATAGTCTGAAGTCAGGGAGACTGATTCCTCCATCTCCATTTTCTTCCCTGAAGACTGCTTTCTCTTTTGGGGTCTTTTGGGTCTCCATACAAATTAAAAGATGATTTTTTCTAGTTCCATAAAAAATGCCATTGGTAATTTGATGGGGATTGCATTGAATCTGTAGATTGCTTTGGGTAGTATAGTCATTTTCATATTATTGATTCTTCCAATCCAAGAACATGGTATATCTCTCCATCTGTGTGTATCGTCTTTAATTTCTTTCATCAGTGTCTTATAGTTTTCTGCATACACGTCTTTTTTCTCCCTAGGTAGGTTTATTCCTAGGTATTTTATTCTTTTTGTTGCAGTGGTAAATGGGAGTGTTTCCATAATTCCTCTTTTAGATTTTTCATCATTAGTGTATAAGAATGCAAGAGATTTCTGTGCATTAATTTTGTATCCTGCAGCTTTACCAAATTCATTGATTAGCTCAAGTAGTTTTCTGGTGGCATCTTTAGGATTCTCTATGTATAGTATCATGTAATCTGCAAACAGTGACAGCTTTACTTCTTTTCCAATTTGTATTCCTTTTATTTCTTTTGCTTCTCTGATTACCATGGCTAGGACTTCAAAAACTATGTTGAATAATAGTGGTGAGAGTGGACATCCTAGTCTCGTTCCTGATCTTAGAGGAAATGCTTTCAGTTTTTCACCACTGAGAATGATGTTTCCTGTGGGTTTGTCATATATGCCCTTTATTATGTTGAGGTAGGTTCCCTGTATGTCCACTTTCTGGAGAGTTTTTATCATAAATCAGTGTTGAATTTTGTCAAAAGCTTTTTTGGCATCTATTGAGATGATCATATGGTTTTTATTCGTCAATTTTTTAATATGGTTTATCACATTGATTGAGTTGCTTATAATGAAGAATCCTTGCATCCCTGGGATAAATCCCAGTTGATCGTGGTGTATGATCCTTTTAATGTGTTGTTAGTTCTGTTTTCTAGTGTTTTGTTGAGGATTTTTGCATCTATATTCATCAGTGATATTGGTCTGTAATTTTCTTTTTTTGTAGTATCCTTGTCTGGTTTTTGTGTCAGGGTGATTGTAGCCTCATAGAATGAGTTTGGGAGTGTTCCTTCCTCTGCAAATTTTTGGAAGAGTTTGAGAAGGATAGGTGGTAGCTGTTCTCTAAATGTTTGATAGAATTTACCTCTGAAGCCATCTGGTCCTGGACTTTTGTTTGTTAGAAGATATTTACTCACAGTTTCAATTTCATTACTTGTGATTGGTCTGTTCATATTTTCTGTTTCTTCCTGGTTCAGTCTCAGAAAGTTATACCTTTCTAAGAATTTGTCCATTTCTTCCAGATTGTCAATTTTATTGGCATAGAGTTGTTTGTAGTAGTCTCTTAGGATGCTTTGTATTTCTGCATTGACTGTTGTAACTTCTCCTTTTTCATTTGTAATTTTATTAATTTCAGTCCTCTCCCTCTTTATCTTGATGAGTCTGGCTAATGGTTTATCAATTGTGTTTATCTACTCAAAGAACCAGCTTTTAGTTTTATTGATCTTTGTTATTGTTTTCTTTGCTTTTATTTCATTTATTTCTGCTCTGATCTTTATGATTTCTTTCCTTCTGCTAACTTTGGGTTTTGTTTGTTCATCTTTCTCTAGTTCCTTTAGGTGTAAGGTTAGATTGTTTACTTGAGATTTTTCTTGTTTCTTGAGTTGGCTTGTATAGCTATAAATTTCCCGCTTAGAACTGTTTTTGCTGCATCCCATAGATTTTGGATCATCGTGTTTTCATTGTCATTTGTTTCTAGGTATTTTTTGATTTCCTCTTTCATTTCTTCAGTGTTCTGTTGGTTATTTAGTAATGTAATTTTTAGCCTCCATGTGTTTGTGTTTTTATTTTTTTTTCCTTGTAATTCATTTCTAATCTCATAGCATTGAGGTCAGAAAAGATGCTTCATATGTTTTCAATTTTCTTAAATTTACTGAGGCTTGATTTGTGACCCAAGATGTGTTCTATCCTGGAGAATGTTCCGTGTACACTTGAGAAGAAAGTGTAATCTGCTGGTTTTGGATGGAACGATATATAAATATCAGTTAAAGCTATCTGGTCTACTGTGTCATTTGAAGCTTCTGTCTCATTATTTATTTTCATTTTGGATGATCTGTCCATTGGTGTAATTGAGGTGTTAAAGTCCCCCACTATTATTTTATTACTATCAATTTCCTCTTTTATAGCTGTTAGCACTTGCCTTATGTATTGAGGTGCTCCTATGTTGGGTGCATATATATTTATAATTTTTATATCTTCTTCTTGGATTGATCCCTTGATCATTATGTAGTGTCCTTCCTTGTCTCTTGTAATGTTCTTTATTTTAAAGTCTACTTTATCTGATATGAGTATAGCTACTCCAGCTTTCTTTTGATTTCCATTTGCATGGAATATCTTTTTCTATCCCCTCACTTTCAGTCTGTATGTGTCTCTAGTTCTGAAGTGGGTTTCTTGTAGACAGCATATATATACGTCTTGTTTTTGTATCCATTCAACAAGCCTGTGTCTTTTGGTTGGAGCATTTAATCCATTCACGTTTAAGGTAATTATCGATATGTATGTTCTTATGACCATTTTCTTGATTGTTTTGTGTTTGTAGGTCCTTTTCTTCTCTTGTGTTTTCCACTTAGAGAAGTTCCTTTAGCATTTGTTGTAGAGCTGGTTTGGTGGTGCTGAATTCTCTTAGCTTTTGCTTGTCTGTAAAGCTTTTGATTTCTCTATAGAATCTGAATGCGATCCTTGCTGGGTAGAGTAGTCTTGGTTGTAGTTTCTTCCCTTTCATCACTTTAAGTATATCATACCAGTCCCTTCTGGCTTGTAGAGTTTCTGCTGAGAAATCAGCTGTTAACCTTATGGGAGTTCCCTTGTGTGTTATTTGTCATTTTTCCCTGTTGCTTTCAATAATTTTTCTCTGTCTTTAATTTTTACCAATTCGATTATGATGTGTCTTGACATGTTTCTCCTTGGATTTATCCTGTATGGGACTCTCTGTGCTTCCTGGACTTGATTAACTGTTTCCTTTCCCATATTAGGGAAGTTTTCAACTATAATCTCTTCAAATATTTTCTCAGTCCTTTTCTTTTTCTCTTCTTCTTCTGGGACCCCTATAATTCAAATGTTGGTACATTTAATGTTGTCCCAGAGGTCTCTGAGACTGTCCTAAATTCTTTTCGTTTTTTTTTTTTTTCTTTATTCTGCTCTGCAGTAGTTTTTTCCACTGTTTTATCTTCCAGGTCACTTATCCGTTCTTCTGACTCAGTTATTCTGCTATTGATCACTTCTAGAGAAGTTTTAATTTCATTTATTGTGTTGTTCATCACCGTCTGTTTGCTCTTTCACTCTTCTAAGTCCTTGTTAAATGCTTCTTGTATTTTCTCCATTCTATTTCCAAGATTTTGGATCATCTTTACTATCATTATTCTGAATCCTTTTCCAGTAGACTGCCTATACCTTCTTCATTTGTTAGGTCTGGTGGGTTTTTGCCTTGCTCCTTCATCTGCTGTGTGTTTCTCTGTCTTCTCATTTTGCTTAACTTACTCAGTTTGGGGTCTCCTTTTCACAGGCCTCAGGTTCATAGTTCCTGCTGTTTTTGGTGTCTGTCCCCAGTGGCTAAGGTTGGTTCAGTGGGTTGTGTAGGCTTCCTGGTGGAGGCAACTAGTGCCTCTGTTCTGGGATGAGGCTGGATCTTGTCTTTCTGTTGGGCAGGTCCACGTCTGGTGCTGTGTTTTGCGGTGTCTGTGGTCTTATTATGATTCTAGGCAGCCTCTCTGCTAATGGATGGGCTTGTGTTTATGTCTTGTTTGTTGGATGGCATAGGGTATGCAGCACTGTAGCTTGCTGGTCTTTGAGTGGAGCTGGGTCTTGGCATTGAGATGGAGATCTCTGGATGATTTTCACCATTTGATATTATGTGGAGCTGGGAGGTCTCTTGTGGACCAGTGTCCTGAACTTGGTTCTCCCACCTCAGAGGCACAGCCATGATGCCTGGCTGGAGGACCAAGAACCTGTTATCTACACGGCTCAGAATCAAAGGGAGAAAAAAGAAAGAAAGAAAGAAAAGGAAGATAAAATAAAGTAAAATAAAATAGTTTTTTAAATACAAAATAAAAATAATTATTAAAAAAATGTTTTAGTGGGCTTCCCTGGTGGTACAGTGGTTGAGAGTCCGCCTGCTGATACACGGGTTCATGCCCCAGTCCGGGAAGATCCCACATGCCGCGGAGTGGCTGGGCCTGTGAGCCATGGCTGCTGAGCCTGCATGTCCAGAGCCTGTGCTCCGCAACGGGAGGGGCCACAACAGTGAGAGGCCCGCGTACCGCAAAAAAAAAAAAAATCCCCAAAACAAATAAAAAATGTTTTAGGGCTTCCCTGGAGTGGCTAGGCCTGTGACCCATGGCTGCTGAGCCTGCACGCCCAGAGCCTGTGCTCCGCAACGGGAGAGGGCACAACTGTGAGAGGCCCGCGTACCGCAAAAAAAAAAACCCAAAACAAAACAAAAAAAAAATGTTTTAGGGCTTCCCTGGTGGTGCAGTGGTTAAAAGTCCGCCTGCCGATGCAGGGGACACGGGTTCGTGCCCTGGTCCGGGAAGATCCTACATGCCATGGAGTGGCTAGGCCCGTGACCCATGGCTGCTGAGCCTGCACGCCCGGAGCCTGTGCTCTGCAATGGGAGAGGCCACAACAGTGAGAGGTCCGCATACTGCAAAAAAATGTTTAAAAAAGTAATTAAAAAAAGAAAGAAAGAAAGAAAGAAGAGAGCAACCAAACCAAAAAAGCAAATCCACCAATGATAACAAGTGCTAAAAACTATACAAAAAGAAAAAAAAAAAAAAAACATGGACAGACAGAACCCTAGGACAAATGGTAAAAGCAAAACTATAGAGACAAAATCACACACAGAAGCATACATATACACCCTCACAAAAAGAGAAAAAGGGGAAAAAAATATATATCGTTGCTCCCGAAGTTGATTTGTTGTCTATTCAGGTATTGCACAGTTGCAGGGTACATCAAGTTGATTGTGGAGATTTAATCTGCTGCTCCTGAGGCTGCTGGGAGAGATTTCCCTTTCTCTTCTTTGTTTGCACAGCTCCTGGAGTTCAGCTTTGGATTTGGCCCCGCCTCTGCCTGTAGGTCACCTGAGGGCGTCTGTTCTTTGCTCAGACAGGACAGGGTTAAAGGAGCAGCTGATTCGGGGGCTCTGGCTCACGCAGCCCGGGGGTACGGAGGTATACGGATGCAGGGCAAGCCTGTGGCAGCAGAGGCTGGCGTGACCGTTGCACCAGCCTGAGGCACGCCGTGCGTTCTCCCGGGGAAGATGTCCCTGGATCATGGGACCCTGGCAGTGGCAGGCTGCACAGCCTCCCGGGAGGGGCAGTGTGGATAGTGACCTGTGCTTGCACACAGACTTCTTGGTGGTGGCAGCAGCAGCCTTAGCGTCTCATGCTCGTCTCTGGGGTCCGTGCTAATAGCCGCAGCTCACGACTATCTCTGGAGCTCCTTTAAGCAGTGCTCTTAATCCCCTCTCCTCGTGCACCAGGAAACAAAAGGCAAGAAAAGTCTCTTCCCTCTTCGGCAGCTCCAGACTTTTTCCCAGACTCCCTCCGGGCTATCTGTGGTGCACTAACCCCTTCAGGCTGTGTTCACCCCGCCAGTACTCACCCTGCGCTCCGACCAAAGCCTGAGCCTCAGCTCCCAGCCCCCACCCGCCCCAGCAGGTGAGAAGACAAGCCTCGGGCTGGTGAGTGCCCGTCGGCACCGATCCTCGGTGCGGGAATCTCTCCGCTTTGCCCTGCGCACCCCTGTTGCTGTGCTATCCTCCGCGGCTCCGAAGCTTCCCCCCTCTGCCACCCACAGTCTCCGCCCAGCAAGGGCCTTCCTAGTGTGTGGAAAACTTTCCTCCTTCACAGCTCACTCTCAGAGGTGCGGGTCCCAACCCTATTCTTTTGTCTCTGTTTTTTCTTTTTTCTTTTGCCCTACCCAGGTACGTGGGGAGTTTCTTGCCTTTTGGGAGGTATGAGGTCTTCTGCCAGTGTACAGTCGGTGTTCTGTAGCCCTTGTTCCACATGTAGATGTATTTCTGATGTATTTGTGGTGAGGAAGGTGATCTCCACGTCTTACTTTTCCGCCATCTTGAAGCTCCTCTACTCTTTCCTTCTTAATTGCATAATTACTCATTTTGTAATGTATTACAAGTTTTGAAATACTAGGGTAGTCTTTTTCCATACTGCCTTGGAAGAAAGAGCAGTTGAACACTTTTATAGCTTCTCTCTTACCTTCTCACTCTTCCCATATATCTGTATTTTATCTTGAAGGTAGAGTCCATTAATTGTCACCTTTTTTTTTCTTTTGTATCCTACTTTGCTCCAACAGTTATACCAGTTAAGATTTTTCAGTACTAGCTCTCCTTCAATTTTGGTGTTCTGTATTCTAATTTATTTTTATTAGTCTTTCCCCTGTCTTAATGATGTTGTTTCATTAAACCTAATTGTTTCTTTTCAAAAACAACAGCCACATTTAGTGGATATTCCATTATTGGTACAAAATTGTACCTACACTTTGAGAAATCAATTATTTAACTCCTTGTATTCATCAGTGATCCCATGAGTCTTTTTGAATGTCTGGGGATATATTAAGATATAACCTGCACAATATGTATTTATATAAGAAGACTAAAGGATGCTCAATTTAGATAAAATAGGAATACGTACTAAGTGAACAAAATGCTAGAAAATGCAAAAGGAAAAAAGACATTGTTGAGCTCAAAGTGTGGAATTCCATGTTTAAGATGTTATATTACATCTGCCAGTGTTTTATTCAGGAAAAGTATTTTAAAAAATTATTGGGTTGGCCAAAATATTCCTTTCGGTTTTCCATAAGATGGTATGAAAAATGCCCGAACGAACTTTTTGGCCAGTCCAATATTTAATCAGTATTTGTTTGATATGTTATTTCATTGAGTTTTAGCATTAAAAATTAAAGTTAAAATTGTTAATGTGTTTCAGTAGTAGTTTATATTTGTACATTTTACTTGGAACATAGTAGGCCTTTTTAATTTCTCTTAGTTCTCAATCTTGAGAATTTATTTACTTTAGTTCTAGAGTTTTAATTTTATTTTATTATGTCCTTGCTTATTTAGTCATCCCTCTTTGTTCTGTGTTCTTTTCGGGAGACTCCTATTACTTACATAGTATATTTTCATTCTCCTTCTCCTCTTGGAATAAAATTGCTCCAATCTGTCTTCCATTTCACTTATCTGATTTTCTTTAAGGACAATTCAACTACACTATATTAAATGTTTTCAATACAGATTTTACTTTTTATACTTTAGAAATTATGTCAGTTTTTCTGGGTTCATTGTTAAGAACCAGTTTGTGTTTACTAACCATTGGTATGAGTTGTTTTTATAAAACTTTCTAGGAATTCATGTGAAAGTTCCTCTTTAGGAATTCATATTACCTTTACATTTTGTGATTTCTCCTTTTTCTTTGATATTACAGAATATTTGGTTTGTTTATTTGTTTTAAACTGAGAACAGATTTTTTTAAATTAATAGTCTCTATTAATTAGCTTGCTTACTTCTGGGAAATAGAACTTGAAACAGACTTAAGAGTCCTAATGTTTGGAATTGGAAAGTGGACCAGCTTAAGAAGTTCCCTTTAGTTGCCTTCAAAACTCAAATATTTTCAGAAACACATTCCTGTCTTTAAAACAAAATAGAATGCAATTCTTGATTTCATGTTGGCAATTTAATATCCCAAGAGAAGGATAAATGAATGAACAGAAATGTATGTATATAAATGTTTACCGAACGCTGTATGTTAGAATGTAGATAGCAGCACTCTTTCTAATAGCCCCAAACTTGTAAACCAAACAAGTAAGCAAAAGTAGAATGAATAGATAAATTGTAGTATATCCACAAAATGGGATACTAAGCAGCAGTATTAATGAATAAACTACTAACAATGCCAGTACTTACACACCTAATATTGAGTAAAAGAATCCATACACAAAAAACTAAAACTCATCTACGGTGATGAGAGGTGAGCTGGTGTTACCTTTGGTGAGGAGAGTTGTGATTGGGAGGGAGCAGAGGCCCCCACTTGGGAACTTGGTAATGTTTTGTTTATTGCTCTGGAAAGGGGTTATATGAACATGTTCACTTTGTGAAAATTTATTGAGAAACATATACATGATCTGTGCACTTCTTTGTGTGTTTGTAATTCTCAATAGTTTATCTTAAAAATGCATGGGATGTAGGGGTAGCCACACTGCATCTGTATCTGCCACACATCTGTAACTAATCATCTTCAGTATCTGTAATGAATATGTTGTCTAATGATAACATATATCATATGCCATTAGACAAGAATAAGCGTTGTGTCATAAATGAATAAAGAGAGGGTGAAATTATTCTGATGAGGAATCAGAAATGGCTTCATAAAGGAATTCTCAGTGTAGAGGTTTGACCTGGGTGTACAGAGAGACAGAATGAAAGGAAATCAGTTAAGAAGTTATTGCAATACTCTAGGATTGCATCTTAATAGTTAAGGGCTGAGCATTGTGACTTGGGCAGTTAGGTGACTTCTAAGTATTTGTTAAACATGAACAACATTGGACTGAATGTTACCTTTGACAATAAACTGAATTACCACATGGGGGAAAAAAAGCACAAGCTTTTCTCATCATTTATACTAATTATATTTTGGGGAAATTCTGGACATGAGCATGGGTTTTTGGGATTTTGATTCTCATTAAACAAAGATACATTGAACCAAATTTTGTTTATATAGTCATTAATGTGTTGGAAATATGGAAACTAATAAACATCACAAAAGTGACAAAATAATTGCAAATTACATGTTGTGAAGATTTCCAACTCACTGAACTCCTTATTGATTTATCTTTGCACTTATTCTTTTTTTGATTTTAAAAGTACATAGCAATATTTTAGAAATGCAGATGTAAGAAAATATAAGAAGAAAAAATTATATGTACCCAACTCTAAGGTGACCTCCCTACCATGGATTAAATCTATCCACTTATCCACTGAGACAGCACTTACTATAGAGGGTCTAATTTCACTTTCAGCAGCATTATTCAAAGAACGAACAGAAAAACTTAGCAAGTCCACTAAATGTGGACTTCATCAATCAGCTAGCAAACACAACCAAGTCTAAAACAAGTCAATGATTATTTCTATTGGGTCAGAAAGCAGAAAATGAAATATAAAGCAGCTCTGGATTTCTCCAAGGATAGCAAGTTGTCTGAGGTCAACAAAACTTTCTGCAAGTGTTCCTTCTCCCTGCAAAAGATATTATTGGTATCACAACTGTAGACAACCCTAACATTTTAAAGGAATTTGGAAAATGATGTCACTTACAACACTAAACTGTGAAGTATAAATGAGGGAGGAAGCAGATGTATTAGAATCAAAAGAAGAAAAAATCTTTTTAAAAAAAGCTTCAAATTAATTCTTACCTCATGTAGAGGTGACAAATGACAAACCATAGAAGGGAGACAGAGAAGGAGACCAGTGGGGCGAGACTGAATGCAGAGAGATAGGACCAGCGTCAGAAAGCCATGCCCCCCGCCCCCCCACCCTCCCACCATTCTTACTCTCTCCTCATACTTCCTGGTTTGGTGCTTTATACAAATATGCACCTGACTGGAGATCTCCCGGAAGACAAATGGTGAGGAAAAACCTCTGTTCACTTGCCCATAGCGGGCAACCTGGTTAGATAAACTTGTTTTATTTCAGTCTTCAATTGCAAGTAAACAAAATCAAATGAGGAGTATATGAAAAAATAAGATGTATAAAGGTGGGAAGGAAAGATCACTACATGCATATTTAGTAAAAAATTTCTAAAGTCTCATCATATGTGCAGACTATAACAAAATTGATCATTGATCTAGATATTTCAAGTCAAATCTGTACCAAATCACTGGCATTCCATGAAACAGAACAGACCTCTGATTTGGTGGCATCAATCATCCAACTAGGTCATGCAGAGCAGCTTAAAGACCACGAAGCTTCATTTTGTAGCTCACAGTATAATTCTCACTGTAGCCTTCCTTACCCATACAAAGCAGAGACTTCAGAGCAGAAAGCCTCCAGGTCAATAAGGTAGTTTTTTTTTTCTTTTTCTTTTTTTTTTTTTTTTTGGATTGGTTCATTCTTAGGTTCCTGTACTCAGCTGGATTTAAAAAAAAATGCCTCATGAGCAAAGACAGAGAAATGCCCAAATGCTCAGATTTTTTGTTTGTTTTGTTTTGAGTTAGGGAATATATCTTGTCTCCACTCTCAGTACCCAGAAAAGGCAAAGGACATCCTCAGTATATATGCTATGGAAGGAAATGCCTTATTTTACACACTTGGTATGGGACCTTAGGCCAGTCGTTCCCCCTCCTTTCAACTTTAGTGCACCCCTTGCAAAGTGTGGTTGGTAGTAATACCTCTTCCTGGGATTGTTTCAAAAACATAATTAGATAATGCCTGTGAAAGCACTTTGTGAATTCTAAAGTGCTATGCAAATATAAGGGATAAAAGATTGTAAAGTGCCTCTGGGTGGCTCCTTCTCAAATATGCCCAGATATTAACATTTTAGTGGTGAAAACATAGTGCTAATATTTCTCATTGGCACTTTTCTACAGCAGAAGTAAGTAATCTAAGTAGAGGAATATATTTTTCCTTAAGACTCAATAAAGCTATTTTCATTTCAATTGGGAAACTGTGGCACATAAATATTTTTATTTTCCCTGAATTGACCTTGTGGAGAAAAAACATGTAATTCACCATTTGTCTAATGGAAAAATCTGAAAGTCAGAGGAACCCTGTTCTCATCTTGCCATCAAGACCTTGTGTGTGACCTTGGACAAGTTACTGTTCTTCCCATCAATCAGTTCTGTCCAACAAATATTTATACAGCCCGAATGTATGCCAAGTTCTGTGCTAAGCTTGGCCTAAAGAACAAAGAAAAGAGCAAAAGACATAGTCCTTGACATCTAAGAACTTTACAATTTAATAAATTGTTTCACCTTTCAAACAGAAGGGGTACCCATCTCTCAGGTTTGTTATGAGAATAAAATATAGGATGGGATAGTGCTTGGCAGAATTGGAATGTGTTACATATGCAAAGTGGTATTATTACTAGACATAAAACCATCAGAAGCATGTAAATGATTAAAGAATACTTAACAGAGGGAAGTGGAGAAGGGATTAATGTTTATAGAGCTTCTGCTCCATACAGAGAGATCTACATATATTATTTCATCCACACAACTAACTGGTTAGACGGATATTAATCACTGCTTTTGACCAGTGGGGAAATTGAGAATCTTATCAGTTAAAACGACTTAGCTAACAAATCAGAGCCCCTGTGCAAACCAAGGACAGTCTGACTGCAAAGACTACAGAAACAATTAATGTAGATTGCGCATTGCTTCAGAAATCCACACCTATTTTCACAGGGAAAGGAGTCCCCAAAACTTAACAAGCAGCAATAATCAGCTGTAGAAATAGCTAAGAACATATTTTTTCAACTTATTTTTTTTAACAAAGGCATTTGAAGGAAAGGACAAATTGAACTAATTTAACTAACTTACTTAATATGTCAACATAAAGGAATCAAAAACCGGTATAACTGTTTTCTTAACCCCCTGAACACAACTCATGCCTAATATAATTTTTGTTTAAAAGCAAAACAAATGTTGTTTTGTGGGTCCTTAGGTAGTTGGAATGGAAGGAAAAACTGCACATTTTGGCACTCACATGGTTAAAGGAATCATTTAGAGAGGACTTCATGAAAAGATTTCTGTAATGCTTTCTGTGTGGATTAGCATACCAAGCAAAATACAAAAGGTAGCTTAATGCCTGGATATATTGAATAGAGCTTAACTTCTAATATCCTCTCTCCAATCAGGTATGGATTTACAAAACATTTTACTACGGTTGTTATTTTTCCTACCTAAAACTCACAACTAAATCCATTAGCCTGAAAGACTGTTGAGTTATATTGGTATGATTTTCAAAATTTATTTTCAACCTATATAGAAGAATGAGATAAACTCTGGGAGTATGCAAAAGCTGGAAACTGCTTAGAAGCAGCTAAGAAGAGTACATATAAATCAAGCAGCCTGGAATTATAAATATGTAATGACTATTTAGAAAAAAAAAATTTAATGATTGATTCTCTTGCTGACCTAAATGGCTATGAATTAACACATTTCCCTCATAGCAGGAAGAGAGCTACTAATATTTATCTAGTGTCTACTAAACGCTAGACCCTGTGGTACATACTTTTTATACATTATTTCATTTACCTCCCACAAAAACCCTATAAAGCAAGTAATATTGTCTTTATGTTTCAGCCAGATGATGGAAATTCTAGATGATAGGATTGAGATTTAGAATTGAAATAATGGTCCAAAACACAAAACTAATAAATAGCAGAGCCAAGATTCATCTCTGAGTCTGTCTATTCCCTTCAATATCCTGCATCCCTCTTCATGTTAGGTACCTTAGAAGGTGCCATCTCTGTACGCCATTTGCAAATATAAAAGGCTTGAAAGGCAATGAAAAGAATTCCCAGTATAGGTTCATTCATTCATTCACTTAACATGTAATTATTAAGTATCTATTCTTTGCCAAGCCCATGTTGCGGAACACATTGGTGAAGGAAACATACATGGGCTTTGTTCTCATGGGGTTTACAGTATGAATTATTTTAGGCTTTGAACTAGAGGGGTCTCAAAATAACTCAGAACTGAAAATAAACTAGACTCCACATTTTGAACCAGATGTATCTAGTCTGTCACTCACTGTCTGGTGGCTCAGGCTAAATAATAAGTACACTGAGTGCAGTTGTGTCATCAATAAAATAGAGATAATAAAAATTGTACTATTTACCTCAAGGTGGAATTATGAGGAATAAATAACACAATGCATATGAAATTACCATCAACATTCAAAGACAGATGCACACATACATAAAAGGATTATTGTTCTGCTTATTAAGGAAAAGATAATATATTTTTAGCTTATGAAAAAAGCAATCATGTGACATTATAGCAACAGTTTCTACCAGATTGCAAAATTTTGAGGCTCCTGCTCATGTAGACATATAGATAATAAATTGGGAAAGGAATTGCAGAAAAGAATAATTCATTTATTATTTTAATTATTTGATATATAGTATCAAGGCAATCTGGTAAAGCATAAAGCATAACTTTGGAATTTTTATCTTGTGGATATAGATTTCACTGATCAACCCAAATGCTTCTGCACACACTGAGTGGTGAAAGTGTACCAGGTTAACAGAAAGATTTAACACAAAGAGATGCTCATTGTCCAATGTGCCAGGCACCGTGATAGGCACAAGAGATGGGCCATATTCCCAGGGAACTTGTAGTCTACTGGGAGATACAGAAAATAGCCAGATGCTATTCACTGATGCTAAGTGTAAAATCAGGAAGATTCAGGGCATTACAAGAACACAGTCTAAAGTCACTTAAATCCATCCTAGTATCTATGAAACCCCTAAACTGAGGGTTTCGGGATGAAGAGGCAATTCCAGGTAAAGGTTAGTATTTGGTGGTAGAATATTTCAAGCAGAAAGAAGACCTAATGCAAACACATGGAAACAAGAGCAAGCAGGAAACATTGAAGACAGGAGTCTAGTCCATGGTGGCTGAAGGAGTGGAGCATGCAGAGAGCAAAGCAGGGGAAGTAGTTTGCGCAAAGTATGAGCCTGGAGAAGTTAAGGGAGAGGTACCCTGGGCATAAAGACTTCTGAGGATGTATTGAGAAATGTGGAATTTCTCTTCACAGTAAGGTAACTGATACTAAGAGGTTTTAATTTTGAGTTGGATTTTGGCTTGGGGATAAGCAAGAAGGTCACAATCAAACTTGCTCTTAAGAGACATCCCACTTGTGTCTGGGTGGGTTGGTAAGAATGGGTTGGTAAGGTTAAGCCAGGAGGCTGATTAGGAAGATAATGAAATCACTAAGCTAGAACTTTTCCTGAGTTACCATGACCCATGGCTGAAAATAAATGAGTACCATAAATATAAATCATAAGCAGAGTGAATCATTTGCCAAAGAAGTGAAACACTAATTGAAAAGCCAGAAGAGTACTGAGCAAGGTGAGGAAGATATAGAAGTGATTGAAGCTGTTTCCTTTGGCTTAGATTTGTAGGACTTCCAGGATTAACTGGAACAATCTCCCTGCTCTCACCCCCCAAGTCCTCCCAATTATCCTTTTTGTTCTGACTGGGGGAGAAGTGTGATTGCTGCCCTTTCAGTAAGTGAAATGCAGGCCCCATCTGTGGGATCCTGAAGGCCAACCTGGTACAACATTACTTACTAGGGGCCAGGGGTCTTATCTGACTAAGAATTCATTTGTGGCTTTCAGCCCTGTCTTTGTCATCACATCCAAAGCACTCAGACTATTTCCTCTCTGCACACATTGCTGCTGTACAGCATGGTACTGTTTGTTTCACATAGGAAGATAGAGTTATTCATTTCAGTGGTATCATAATATTGAACAGCTGGTCATTGTATCTCACTGTCTCACTTCTCACACACTCTGCTTTTTCAGCCACAGTCCCATAGCCAAACACTGTGAAAACCAAAGGAAACGTGTTATAAAAGCAACTATGCTGATGAACAAAACATATAGAGCCTCTGGGTATAAGTGAAAAATCCAACAATTCATATTTCTGTCCTTTTCCCAATTAACTCTTTAAAAATGTTATGCTGATATAAAACCTCATATTTGAGCAATCTATCTCCTATTTTTATAGTTATAATAACAATTGATCTAATTTAATTAGTGATTTAAAAAAGATATTATTAGGGAGATCAGTTAAGTAATCAGAACATGGAAATTAAATAAACTATTCGAAATTCACAGGCAAATTTAATAATTGCTGGTACTTAACAGCAGGTCACTTGACTCCAGGATGAAATGCCAACTCCCACACCAGGTCTAAAGGCTCTGTGTATCTGAACTGGCCCTTTTATCAAACCATACGGCAGGCTCAAAGACAATCTTTGTTCAAAGTCAAAACCCCATATGAAAGTCTTCCCATTACTATCTTTGTATCATTTGTGGACTTTTGACTGATATTGGGATGATAATAATAACATAGTAGTAATAACAAAAACAATGATAACTGAGCAGCTGTCGCATAATGATTAATAATATTAAAACAACAACAACAATAATAGAGCAGCTGCAGCAAGGTGATTAAGCATGCAGGCTCTGGGTCACGTTGTCTAGGTTTACTGTACTGGCTCCAACACTCTTTGACTGAATGTATGAGCTTAAGCAAGTTATCTATCCTCTCTGTTCCTCTGTCTCTTTATTTTTTAAATAAATATCATTCATGTATAAGAAAAAAATTGATTATAATAACACCATCTAACAGAGATGTAGTTTAAGGATTAAAAGAAGTAATACCTATTATGTGCTTAAAAATTATCTGGCACATAGTAAACATTCAATAAGTACTGCCTACAATCATTTTTTAAATATGCGTATGTATCTATAGTATTATATTGTTAAAATATTATTAGTATTATTGTTGTCATTATTATTACTACTGTCATTACTACTTTCTGGCTCACAAAATCCCCATGAGGTAGATGGTAAACAGTTACTCAGTTAGTCAGCTATTAAGGGATTGAGTAAGGATTTGAACCAGATATGCCCAATATCAAAATCCATAAAGCCTTGCTTAATTTCTTATTGCTCCTGTAAAAAATTACCACAAACTTATTTTTGTATGGTATTATAGGTCAGAAGCCTAGCATGGCTCTCCATGGGCTAAAGTTAAAGTTTGGCAAGGCTGTGTTCCTTTCAGTGTCTAGGGGAGAACCCATTTCCTTTCTCATTCAGGTTGTTGGCAGAACTTAAGTCCTTGAGGTTGTCAGACTGAAGTATTCATTTCCTTGCTGGCTGTCAGCTGAGAACTCTTCCCAACTTCTAAAGGGCAGCAACTCTCTGCCTCATGGCTTCCTTCTTTCAATGTCAAATTGAGCTACAGAGTGCCAAGTCTCTCTCATACCTTGAATGTCTCCTGCCTATTCTTCCATCACATTTCTTTGACTGAGACTTCTGCCTTCCTCTTCCACTTTTAAGGGCCATCTGATTACACTGGGCCCACACAGATAATTCAAGGTAGTCTCCCTATTTTAAGGGCTGTGACCTTAATTCCATCTTCCAAGTTCTTTTTGCTATGTAGTGTAACCTATTCACATGTTTCAGAGCTGAGGGCATGGGCATCTTTTGTGGGCCATTTTTCAGCCTATCACATTGTGGCACCTCTGATTTGTGCTGGAGGCCAGTTGGAGTCAGAGCAGTAAAGCTGCTAGTGACAAAGAAAGAGGAAAATGAGCATTATAAGCAAGAGGATATATTAATCAAATGTTCTAAACGGCAATTCTAATGGCATACTAAGCATGAGGCCAATGGTGAAAGCAAGAGTGTGGGTACAGTAGATCAGTTTTGTGAAAAACAAAACAAATTATAAATCTATTAAAGTGGTAAATAGGGGAAAGTGAAAAAAACTAAAAAAGAGTAAATATTAATTTGACAGTACTAAATAAGTTATTGGTTGAAAAGCAAAGAAAGGAATTATAAAGAAAACAATAGAGCTGAGCAAATAAAATGTGTATATACAAAGAATATTTCAAGGGGTTAATACCACAAATTTATGAATATCTCTTGCCAATCAATAAGATGAAAACTCCAATAGACTTGTGGACAAGGGAAATTCATAAACAGGCAATTTATAATTGAAGAAACATCAATGGTCAATAAATATATGCAAACACTTAATTCCACATATATATTATTCTAATATCAAATTTGAGCAAAGATAAAAATTTGTCTAAATAAGAATGTTTTCCTGTGATACAAATTCTAAATGTTTATCTCAGGGAAATAAGTGGAAATATACACCAAAAATATGTATAAGGATACTCATCACAGCATTATTTACTTAGAATAGAAAAAAAATTAAAAGGGTACATGTGACTAAAATGATCCCTTGTGTTTGCAATGAATGTCTTACAAAATCATCGTTTAACTTTTTGGCCAAACATATGATTTGGTGTAGAAAACAAACAAATGAAAAATCTATTCAAAATGTTTTGAAAAGAAAATAAAAATCAAGCTATTGAGATTTTCCTAAGAATACAGATTTGAAAAGTAATCTGAGCCCTCCAAGCCACAGTGAACCGAATAGGAAGTGGCTTTAAAACCTTTTGGAAGATTTCAAGGCACAAATATAGAACTATTTGGGAAAGAATAAACTAGGATAAAGGCTGAAATACAAATGTGAAGCAAGCATATACATACATCTGGTTTTATGGAGATTGGGGCAAACATGGAATTTAGAAAGATACTATCGTGAATTGAGTTAGATTTAGTCATAAGTTTACATTTAATGATTCAAACTAATCATGATTTTTCATTTAATGAATAAGATTTATGGAATTCTACAAGATTGAAAATATTAGTAATTAATTCAAAAGGCTTGGTAAAGAAATATGATCACTCACTCAAAGACAATTCAGTATTGGAAATGAGGCATGATTACATCTGGCAGAAATTTATAATACTAAATTGATAGTAACACTTAACTATAGGAAGAGAATATAAGTTTCACTCAGATTTCACACTATGAGTAATGAAAAATCAACTGAGGAATAATTGTGGTCATAAAACATCATTATTCATATACTTCACCTCCCAGGCATCTTTGCACAATACAGAATATGATAATACTTGATCAGAAATGGAGAAATGGTCATTCCCATTGGCATCTGGAAAGGTCTAATAGTCAATTCCAAAATACACAAGATCATAAATGATCAGTTAACAAAGTACAAGAGATATAAATTGAAGAGTATGTTTCCCTTACTTCAGGATATTTACCTGGAAAGAATGGGGCTATACTTTTCAGAGAAATTAAACATGAAGGTATTTTCCATGTGCAAAAACACAAATACTTTGATCATTACCATCTTCCTCCAAAGAACATTTAATTTTCTCCATTATTCCCCTTTTCAAAATCCATTCTTTAGAAAAACCTTCCAATTCTGTCCAGAAAACTATTTCCAGTAATCTTGCCATTTGACTATTGCTCACATGCTATGCTTTATATGTGGTGTGTGAATCCCTGTATCCTGTGTTAAATTTACATTTTTCAATCCTTGAAGCAAGAGTTCTACTGTCTTATGGAAATAGCACACTGCTGAGAGGAAGAGAACTTCATTAGAAAACTTCTGAAATTTCTTGGTGTTTCCTTTTTCCTAGAAGTAGTAGTCAAGTGAGGTCAAGATCCCTACCCGGATCTGCCCTTGGTCAGGTACTATGTGAAGAGGCTTAGGAAAGTCCTGTGAATGGAAAAGATAGGTTATCCCCAAAGTCGAAGAATACAATCTTTTGATATTTGGGATCTTCTGAAGAGACATAATAAGAACATTTGTTAATCAGTTTTTAATTATAAGCTGG
Source organism: Stenella coeruleoalba (assembly GCF_951394435.1). Classification (NCBI taxonomy): domain Eukaryota; kingdom Metazoa; phylum Chordata; class Mammalia; order Artiodactyla; family Delphinidae; genus Stenella; species Stenella coeruleoalba. The sequence continues at coordinate 93,295,253 of NC_137169.1, forward strand.
AGAGTTCATGTGAGTCACCTAACAAGGAACTCTGTTAAGAGATTTGAGACGCTCTCCAATTAAAATCCTACAGTAAAATAGAGCCTGGGTATAGTGTCATCATGGAATAGATATACTATCAAAAGGGCAAAGGACCAAAATGAAGAAGTGACAACGCAAAAACATATAAAAATACATTTTTTTAAACTCCATTTAAGCCACAGGGATGAGAAGAAGGAAGAGACAACTGTTTCAATGACTAAAAATGTTAATAGATTTCTATTCACTCTTTAGGTCCATCACTTAAAACATCAGCACCTGTGCTTGTCTATTTGCTGCAGTGTAGCCATTCATACTCAGCCTCCAAAGACTTCAGGGCTGGGAGATTTGTCACATTTTCTGCATATTCCAAATGGTTAGGTACTGCTAGGAGGCAGCACTAATAATAAAGTACACTGTCATGAATTCACACTAATAACTAGAAAACCAACACAAATTGCAGAGTTGGAGAGATTAATGGGAATGCAGAGACATACACTAAGCAAATCAGCCCTACATCAAGCAAATATTCTTTGCTGTACAATAACAAGGATAATTGAAGACTATACTGGAAGGCAGCCTAACAGTCTAATAAGTACTTGGCTGTGATTTGCTTGCCAATCAGAAACTGAGACATGACCAGTTCTGAAGCAGATAATGCCTGATTTGAGCACTGGCCTTATTGTTTATGATTTCAAATTTGGCTTAGAGTGTTACATTAGAGTTAAAAAAAAAAAAAAGATTTCAAGGGAGAGACCAATCAGTCAAAGTGAATTTAACTTAAAGTTTTATCATGTCTTAAATTCACTTTTTTTGTTTCTCTGTAATCAAAATATTACTTTTATGTATATATATATATACGTGTATATATATATATATATATATATATATATATATATATATAAAGGAATGCAAATCAAAGCAATCAAACTGCTGTAGTTTCCCACTCACAAAATAGGTTGCCAACATTTTCGAGTAAAGGAATCTTACTAGTTGTGTATCCTTGAGCTAGTTTTCTTTAAACTTTAGTACACTCTGCTGTAAAACATAAATAATAGTGCCTACCCTGTAGGGTTGCTGTGAGGATTAATTAAGATCTGTGGATTTACTCGGTAGGTAGCAACTGAAGATTGGACATGTAGGACCAATGATAGCTCCTAGCATTTCTTTGCATAAATCTATATGAATGAGAAATTTTATTTTTGGTTGCAAGAGGAAGAAAGAGGATGGAGCATGGTGACCAGAGGCAGAGGAAACCAAGCTGAGAAAGTAGAAAATGAAGTCAGTTGTCCAGCCACCTCAAGTTCTAAAAAAGAGGTGCAAAGCAGAAGATGAGGGGTCATTTTGACAAAGGATAGTGAGAAACTAGGCATGCAGTCAGCCACACGTCAGGGCTTAGGGAACAGAGATTTAGGAATAGCAAAATTCTTCCCATTTTCCTACCAAAGTGGTAGCATCAAGCCAGAGTGGAGAGCAGACAAGAAGTATCAGTAGTGCCAGCTATGCCTGACAGAGGCAAAAATTTCAATACCACTGACAGCAGTGGCCATGGTGAAATATCCCTCTCAAAACATTTTTGGGCAATTAACACCCAAGAGAAAGCTAACACAAAAGAATATGAGTAGACTTTTCTTAAGAAAAGTCTTAGAAATTCCAGAGTAATGGGAGGGATTGGCAGGGAAGTGAAGAGGGCTGCTAGAAGGAACTAAACAGACGTTAAAATCTGGAGCTTAATGTATTTTGTACCTGCAGCTAATAGCACCTGGGTCATTTGAGTTACATGTTCTCCATTTTTTTTTCTTTTGTTTTTGCTTTTTACCCCAATGAAAGACAAGCTCCTAGAGAACAGATGCACATCTCAAATGTTTTGTATTTCTCACATTACCCAGCACTAGGCTGGGCACAGGTTATCTGTTTAATACATTCATATTGACTTTCACAGTGCATAGGCCAGAGGAATTGAGTAATAAATAAATAAGTTGAGAGGATGCTTTAGAAAGAAATTTACAAACAAGACATAAATAAATCACCAAGAACAGATGCCATGCAACCAAATGTTTTTAAAGCAGTCAGAGGACACTGGAATTACTAGCTAAAATGTTTAATCTTTCATTAGGATTGGACACTGTACCAATCCATTGGCACATTGCCATCTCTTTTTTTTAAAAGACTTGGAAAGTGACCTTGGAATTGGTTTGCTGCTACAGAGTTGAAAATTAGTAAATTATGTGGTAAATATTAAATCAGTAGTTTTTAGTTGTTTTATAGAAAGGTAAAACAGGCCAAAAAAATGGAATTAAATTTAATTAAGTGGTATTTATACTTTGAAGAATAGGAGACCAAGGGGAACCAATGGGAATCATTTCTTTCAGCCTTTAGAAAGTCTTGGGAAGGTTCCAGACCAACAAATTCATCATATGATTAGAGAAAATGCTGACTCATGAAGAGAAAACTGACTTCAATAGAGGAAACAAAGGCAGAACTAAATTGTTTTTCTTCATATAAATGGTGACATTGAAGTACGTGAGGGATGGTGACAGGACAGATATATATATATATATATATATATATATATATATATAAAATATCTACATAACCGATTTCAAAGAGGGAGCAAACAATTTTAAAGAATGAGTGAGATTTTACCAAATAGAGAAGAGATAGAAGGACAGTTCAGGTGGAGGAGACAAGGTATGCCAATGATACAGAGATTTAATGCTTGCGTTATTTCAGGGAACAGCCTCAGCTCAGGTGAGGAAGGAATGGCAAAAGTGGAGTCTGATCCAGAACATGTAAGCCCCCACTTAAAAGGATGGCTCTACCCTTTAGTCAACAGGGAAGGACAGTATTTCCAAGCACAGAATAGAGGTGATGCTATTAGACATTTTTTTAAGAAAATAATTTTGGAAATAGAATTTGAAGGGAAGTCAGAAGAGAAGAAGGGTTGACAGAGATTAACAGCAATTAGAAGGTAAAAGGGACAGGTTTTTGGTGAGTTCTCAAGTGGTGAGAAGGAGAACTCAAAAATGAAGCTGATATGTTAGAGCTTGAGAGATTGATGAATGAGATAGGTAAATTATACAGGCAGAGGGTAGGCAGAGCAAGCTATAATGAGTTTGGTACATGCCACGTTTAATTACAGATAGAAACATTCAATTGGCAGAAATATAGGTTAACAAAAATTAAGGATATAGACATATAGACTTGTATAAGTGATAGTTAAAATCTGAACGATGTCTATTTTATACCAAATTTTTAGGAACATTTCTTATATACCACAGCATTGAGGCTTTCTTTCCTAATCTATTATTCTGCCATGTTTAAGGCAGGGTATTATCTCCCTTCTGGGCTCTTTGGATAACCCTTTTACCATTCCCTCTGCTTCCAGTCTTTTTACCCTCAAAACCATTTGCACTCTGTAGAGTGTTCTCAGATCACTAATTCCTCAAGTTGAAGAAGCCCTGTCTACTCTCCCCGTCTGGGATATTTATGTGGAATATCAGCCGTCTCTGAAGGCTCTGGAAGTCCTGTAGCTTGGATATATGCTTCACTTTGTTTAACTCAGCATTTTCCAAATTTATGTGACTATGGAAATGCTTTATTACTTTTTTACTTTTCAAAGTAAGGTTTTTAATACTCAAGAAACTAAATACAGTCCACTAAATACAGCAATTAAAATGCCACCTTATTCTCATTACTCTTGGATTGAAAGGAAAATTTTCTAGTTTCCTATCTCTTACAAAATCAAGACCAAATGCACAACAAGTTTTCCATTCAACCCTCCAGAATCTAACATGAATGTACCTTTGAAATCTAAGCCTGATCCTTTATGAATCATTCCCAGCACTTCCTCTGGGAACATAGCATTTTTGAGAGGCTTTGTTACTTTGTTACAACTATTTATTCATACCAAAGTTATTCCAACGAGACCATTTTAACTGAGTGTTTTTGATGGGGGTTATTTTGAAATAAACAAGTGAAAACACCAACTTTCACCTATTTCAGTTCTGGAGAGCATATATTTTTACCTTGTTTTTCAGCCTCACTCCATTTCACCACTTCATGGTCAACCCAAGGTGGAGAATGGAATAATGCAGAGGCCAGGGGTGAGTGAGGCAGGAAATGGGCTGAAGGATGAAATGGCTTGTGAGAAACACCTAGCAGACAAACAACATATAATCAGGAGTCATGTCACTATACCTGCTTTTCTCAGGAAAAACCATTAATCAAAATAAACTGTTTGCTTATTCTCTCCATATTAACATATACCTTGTATGAACTGTCTCTCAGCCTTTGATTTCTCACTTAAAAATAGCATTTCAGGGCTTCCCCTGGTGGCGCAGTGGTTGAGAGTCCGCCTGCCGATGCAGGGGACACGGGTTCGTGCCCCTATCCGGGAAGATCCCACATGTCGTGGAGCGGCTGGGCCCGTGAGCCATGGCCGCTGGGCCTGCGTGTCTGGAGCCTGTGCTCCGCAACGGGAGAGGCCACAACAGTGAGAGGCCCGCGTACCGCAAAACAAAAACAAAACATAAAAATAGCATTTCATAATGGAAATAGACTAAATAGTCTAATAATGGTACTTTTCCTATATATATATAGGAAATTGTTTTTGGTAAGCTTCCTGATTTGGCCTGTGAAAAATGTTGCCTGCCATATCAGTAAACAAAAGATGTTGTAGCCATCGAGCCATCACATTACAGCTGCCCCCTACGGTGGGCCCTGAGGGAACTGAGGATGGAGGCAGGATTCCCCCTCCAGCTAGCAGTCGCTGCTGCAGTCACCCTGAGGGCATATCCTGAGGACTCAGGATGAGTAAACACAGAATACACCCCAGATAGCTGAGGTGCATATCAAAGGAATGATTTCAGTGACCCCAGACTCTTGCATCTTCCAATACATAGGAGAGCACTAAATTCATTAACTTGAGATATCTGGTTTTCCTTAATTAACAATAATCTTTTGATGTTCCAACGACCTGGTTTTTGTTGCAAAAACTCCTGTGTAGTCTGGGCTCCCCCACTTGCCTCTTTGGAGCACCCTCTCAAGGTTATTTGAGATGCTGTGTCCTGCGTTTAAGTCCTCAGTTTTGTCCACTGAATAAAACATAACTCTCAATTTTTAGGTCAAGCATTTTTTTTTTTCAGTCGACAGGCCAATGTTATTTCATTGAGAATATTTATTTGAGAAAGGTGATTTATGGGGAAATACAACAGAGTTGGGTCGTAATATGATTACTTTTCTCTGCATCAAATTGCACAGAAAATTCTCAATGATATTTCTATTATTATTTCTCTTAATAATAATGGCATTCACATATTGTGTTTTACTTTGTTAAATATTTTTATAATAACGAGAAAGCATCAGTTGTTAAACTCCTAAACTGCTATCCTGGTATTGGTTGTTTTCTTGTTTTAAAAAAGAATGCTCATTGAGGGTCAGAAAGGGAGGTTAGAAAAGAAGTCAGGATCAGAGGATACGTTGCAGCTTGACTTACTAATAAAATTAACAACACATGTAGCCCAAATGAATCTGTGTTTTAAAACAGATTAGAAGCTCATCTTGGCCTTGTCACATCCAGAAGAAACAAATCCAACTCCAGTAGCCTTGAAAAAAAATCATACAGTTCTCTACCAAAGTACCTTGACGAGGTGGTGAAGTAGGTGAGGAATATCATTCAAAACCCTCCAAAGTCCTAATCCGTCCCGTTTACACATCTAACGCCTCAAAAGTCCTCTTTGCCAGACAGCCGCTACTCCTTAAATCTCCTTTCTCTATCTGATCATCAGCCCTCTTTCCCTGACTCCTTGGCCTCAGGATGAATTCTCTTGTTTCTTAAGTAAATCAATCACACCTTTCCTTTCCTCCAGTTCTTCTCTACTGGAGACAGAGATGTTGATGATATCTCTCTAGTGGGAGATAATTACCAATAAGTGATCAACACAGCAAGATGGAGAAAGGGAGAAAATTCACACACTTCCTTTACAGCTATACGAGAAGAAAAGCCTCTGAATACTTCTCATGTGATATATTTGTCACCGTTCCTTCTATTTTGCCAGAAACATTTTGATGCAAACACATAAAAAAAACTACAGCATCAAAATGGCCCTATCAAAATGTCCTGCTTTACATCCTGCTATCTTTAATGCACTTTATACTCTAGCCAACTACTTTCAAATATTTATTCTGTTACATCTGAGTTTAAGTTCAATTATCGTGGGCCCTGCCAATACATAGTCACTTCAAGCTACTTACTGTAGTCTCACTCATTCATTCAAAAGTTATCTACTGAGGGATGGTGATTGCAAGAGATCTGGGGAGGGTACATACAACCAACAACAAGACAGACTTGAGCCTAGCTTTTAGGATATTTTACATTCCAATGAAATGGACGGGGAAAATAAAAGACAAACACATTCAAGTAAACTCACAAGAAAATGTCAAATAGTGCAAAGTGTTAAAATTTAAAATTAGAATAGGTTTATATGATGGAAGTGAATAGGAAGCTGCTTTTGATGTGTGGTCTCTCCGAAATCAGAATGACAGAAAGGAGCCAGCTTGACTTACTAATCAAGCTTACTTACTAATCTTACTTACTTACTTACTTACTAATCTCTTACTCTTACTAAACTTACTAAACTTACTAAACTCAAGCTTACTTACTAATCTTACTTATTTACTTACTAATCTCTTACTATTACTAAACTCTTACTAATCTCTTACTCTTACTAAACTCTTACTAATCTCTTACTAAGCTTACTTACTTACTAATCTCATGAAAAGACCAAGAGAGTGTATCAGAGAAAGGAAAACTAGTGTGAGTAGGCAGGAGTAAGTTGCGAGGGGGTAGGAATAGAAAGGAGGCTCTAAAACAGCTGAAGATGTGGTCTGAGAAAAGCCTAAAGTAGGAGGCAAGTGACAGGTCATGAAAGGCTTTTTAAGACAGAGACAGAAGTTTGGATTTTGTTCCAAGCATAAGGAGAACCTAGTGGAGAGTTTTGGAATAGGAGTCTGAATGAGCTCACTTATGTATTTTAAGCATCTTCCTAATACTTTTCTAGATATAGAAATTCCATTCCTCAAAGTTCAATTCAAGCATTTCCCCTCTATCATTAGGCCATTTCTATACATTCTGATCAAAATGTTCCTCCTTATTAGGAACTCTGTTAGAACATCAGGTATGAGGACTAGATAGACTTGAAGTCCAAGTTTTGAAACTAGGTAGCTTGGGTCCAAATCCCAATTCTACCACTTAAAAGCTATATGGCATTTAGAAATCTACAAAAACTTCCTGAGTCATGACTCAAGTATCTCTGAAAGAAAGGTAATAATGCTTGCCTTACAAAGACATTACAGGGATTAAGTGGCATAATTTATGGAAAGTCTTTAGCACATTGTGTAGAACATAGTAAGAGATTTTAAAAGATTAGTTTCCTTAATTTCACCCATTCCCATTCATGTCTACTGAGTTCCCAGTGGAATGGGATGGAAACTGTGAGAGGTTACATAAATTGATCACATACAGACCTTACCTTCAAGGAGTCTGCAATCGTTCATGTAACCAAAGAGAGAAGACATGCAGAAGATGTCCATATACAATGGTATAAAGTGACAAATACTTACTGTAAGTGAGGAAGAGATGAATTCCATTTAAACCACAAAGAGAAAGTATTTTCTTTCTTTTCCTCCCTCCCTCTTGCCCTTCCTTTCTCTCTCTCAGGTTTCCCACTGCCAAATGTGTGCTTCTTTCTGCAAGCTGCCTTCATTGTATTGGAACGTGAATGGGTTCCTCAGTGTGATTGGGTATAGTGGCCTCAACCAACTCCTGCTTACATAAGACTAATAGTAAACCACTTTGGCAGAAACGTCCTAAAACTCCAGGAAAGACTTGATTACCAACCCATTCTAAACCTATTACTGAGATTTAAAACATGAAAGACTTTAAATAATCCAGGTGTAAAAATACCTATTGAATGACTGTTGTCCTTACCAGAGATAGGAGAGGGAGATTTGAGACACAGAGACCCAGGGACGAAGGCCAGGTAGAGGTAGAGGCAGACATTGAAGTTGCACTAGCACAAGCCAAGGAACACCAAGAACCAACAGAAACCAGAAAAGGCAAGGAAGGAGCATGGCCTGCTGGCACCTTCATTTGGGATTTCTAGCATTCAGTACTGTAAGAAAATAAATAACTATTTTTTAATGTACCCTGTCTGTGGTACATTTTTATCATAGCCCAAGCTAACTAATACAACTTCTATTACTCTTTCTACAACTATTTCCAATAACTGACGACTTTGTTCTTATATAGTACCAGGAGCTGATCTAAGGGAATTACATTTACTAACCCATTTAATTCCAACACAAACCCCATAAGGTAAGTACTATTATTAGCTTCGTTTTATAGAAAAAGCAGACTAAGTAACGAACAAGTAACTAACCACAAGTAACAAGTAACTTGTTCACATTAATAGATTTAAGGATATAGGTTTGGATCCAGATTCTAGAGCTCTCAGTATCTACACACCATAGTCTACCTCCCTGTAGCTACATACCTATGAGATGTTCTTTTCCCTACAGATCAGGATCCTTGGGAAGGTAAGGCTATTTGCCCAGTTAACCTGCCTCTCAAAATTTTTATTTCCTTTTGCACATCCCAGAATGTAAAAGTTACCATTTCCCCCATTAAAAGGGGGCTTTGGCTATTGCTTCTGTGAAATAACCAACTAAAACCCTGTCTGATTTAGAAATAGTTTTGCACGTGTGGATTTTTACTGTTCCTCTTTTCTTTTTCCACACATCATGTTCTTGCTAACTTCAAAGTGTAGAGATCAATTTAAATTCTCTTTCAGGTTGAGGTTGCACCCATTCTTCACCAGGCACTGTTTCTTTCTTTCTTTTTCTTTTTGCTTTTTTTCAGGACTGAAAATGCTGAAAACACATGTTTTATTAAGCTCCTACTTGTACTTAAAACTGTGCTGAGTCCTGGACTAACCAAAGAGACACAATCTCTGCCCTATAGGAACTGCAAATGTATGTGAGAGTCATATCCGTATCTATAATCTAAAAGATATACCTGTCTAAACAAGAGCAAACAGATTCATCTATGCACTAAAAGGTCAAACGGCCAGTCTATCAAAACTATTGCACTGTTAGTAGAATCATTTTAAATGGAAGCTAAACTCTATTGGTGCACATGTTGTTTTGAAATGAGAATGTGCCCTTTCCTGTTTATTCCAGAGGCAGCAGTTTTATGAATTCCGCTGTAACACTATATTTTTGCAAGGGACAATTATGACCATAAAGGGAATTGTGTGGTAAAAACTACAGAATTTGCCATTAGGCAAGAAGATGACTTTTTTACTCAGCTGGCTTACCAAATCTGAGCAGGTTCTTAGCATTTGGGAGAGATTTATGGCCACTAAAGGAAGCATGACTGCCAACCATAAGACTGAAAGTCCTTCTTTAAAAAAATCTATGAGCAGACAGTAACAACTCGATGCATCTTGGTTCAAGAACGCTCTATTCACTAGTGCTTTTGCCCTGCCCCTCTACTCAAGGCTATTTCCTCTCCTAAATCCCTCAAGAGTACACCCATTTAGTGATTGTCTACATACACACTTGGAAAAGTTAAATTTGCAAGAGCTGAATTTCCCAGGAGGAACATTCACATTAGTACTTCATGACCATTTTCCTTCCTTCTCCTTTAAATCTCCCAGCTTTAAATTTTATGCCATTAAACTATGTCACTATCATCCTCTCCAGATTACCATCATCTACAGGCCCTCACTGTAATTCTTTGAAAACTTTAGCTCCTGAATCACGATCACTTTCTCCAATGTCATTCCCTCATAATTCTCCGTAATTAATTATCCATTTATATGATTCTTCCAATTCCTTGGCCTCTCAGTTCCTTGACCTCCTATCCTCCAAAAGTTTCATCTTCTATCCTATTTTAGCCACTTGATCCCATGGTTCATTCCTTAGCCTTCCACATTAATAATAATTACATCCCATTAGTAAACTCAATTTCAGGCATTCACTCATTAAAGACAATCTCCTATTATTCCATCTTAGTGTCTCACTTCCATGGGGCTTTAATTTTCACTGTCCCTCAATTTTCCTCAGTTTCTGACTTCCATCTTCATCAACCTTAAATTCCATGGTCATTCATGATAATCACACTCACGTAAATTCATGACCCCCAAGATCAAATGGCTCTTAGTGTTTTCAAATAATCCTGAAACTCCCCAGTCTACTCAGTTTCCTTTATTCCTAGATAACTATTTATTTCTTACTTTTTACATTCTTCTCAAATGAACATCTCTTTCACCATCCCCTTCTCTTCTGAACTCAAGTCTAATATTTCCAGCTGCTTCACTAGACATCTCTGGATGACTGTCTAATAAGTATCACAAATTTAGAATGTCTAAAATTGAACTCTTCACCTACCACTGAAAATATGTTTATCTACAGAATTCCTATCACAATGACTGGTAACTCAATTCTCCCCTTTTCCATAGACCAAATATTTATTGAATTAGTATATTAATTTTCAAAAATTTGGGCGTTCCTTGTCAGCTCAAGGCTTCAAGAGAGCTCCCACAGGGTTAGACATCATTAGAATATTCAAAGCCAGGAAACAATGGTGAAAAAACTTATGGTTCAAACCTTACATTTTATCGGGGAGCAAAACATTACTAAAGTGCACAACTCACTTCCCCTTATGTATTATTGGCTAAACTTAGTTTACATTTCCAAGCCTAGATGCAAGGAAGACTTGGAAATTGAGTTTCTATGATTTAGTTCGACCTATCACAATTCATCCCTTGGTCCTGGGCTCCTTTCCTATCATATTTTAATCCTTACTTGGACTTTTATATTCTAGTTACAAAATACCCAGCACCCAAAAAGATAAAATTCAAATTGTGTGGCATCTAATAAAAAATTATCAGGCACACAAGCAGGAAAACATGATGCATAGTGATGAAACAAATTAATTAATAGAAATGACACTAAAGTGATATCAATGATAGAATGAATAGACAAGGATATTTTTAAATAGTTTAATTATATTTGATGTGTTTGAGAAAGTAGAGGAAGCATGAACACATTAAGTAGAGTTACGAGAGATATATTCTTAAAAACTGAACTTTAAGAAATATAAAAAATGTCTGAGATGGAAAATATATGAGATGTGATTAATAGCAGATTAAACACTATAGAAAAAAACAATGGGAAACATGAAGACAAAGCAATAGAAACTATCAAAAATGAAACACTGAGAAAAAAAAAAAGCCTGAAAAAGTGGACAAAACACCAATGAGATGTGGGACAATTTTCATGTCTAATATAGTTGTAATTGGAGTCCTGATATTGGCAGCTGGGGAACAGAGAAAAACATATATATGAAGGCATAATGGCCAAAATTTTTCCAAACTTGTTGAAAACTACAAACTCACAAATTCAAGAAGGTCAAAGAAACCAAATCATGAGGAAACTACACTAAGGCACATCACAATAAAATTGATTTAAAACCAGTGACAAAGAAAAAGATATTAAAGTCAACCAGATACCTACCATAAAAGGGAATAAAAATAACAGAAGAATTCTCCAAAGAGGAGCTGCAAGCTAGAAGAAAATGCACAATATCTTTAACAATAACAACAAAAACAAACTTTCGAATTGGAATTCTATACCCAGAAAAAAAAAATTTGTATTCCTTTATACATACTTGAGTTGGTTCTAAGATATAGTTATTTTGAAACAGGTTGATCCTTTCAAAGCTTGCTTTCAAGCTTTGTTAGGTTGGATTAAAGTAGTCTTTTGTCTTGTCCCACTAATGAATCAGTACCCTCCTAAGTACCCTTCAGGCCCATGTATTACAAAGTTTGACACTGACTGTTGGGTCATGTGCTGTATCTAGTCTTGTGTTAACCCTAGGAATTCTGTCTCCAGTTCTTTCCCTGTGACTCATTTCTCACCCTTGTGCTCATAAGTACTCAGTTGAGGACTCATGGGGAAAACTCTGAAGTTTTCCTTGGAAGGTTTTCTTCTCTCTATTACTCTTCCCTGCATATTTTGCTGCCTTTCCCTTCCTGAATTCTCAGCAATGTCTCCTCAATTCAGGGTGACCACCAGGCTCTGTTTATGGTCCCCTTCCCAGACTGTGGCCTGGAAATGCTCTATTCATTCCACTAGGACAGTTGACTCATCTCATTTGCTTCCCTTCTTCAATGATCACTGACCTATGATGTCTATTATTGAAAGTTTGAACACTTGATTATATGTGAGTGTGTGTGTATATATATATATATATATAAATATATATATAAATACATGCATATATTTTTTTTATTAAACATTCTTAATTTCTATAAGTATTCCACTGAAGAGTAGTTTGGAGAAGAGGCTACTTTTCAACTTCATAAAGTTTTCTACCATATATTTTAAATTATAGGTATTATTTTTATAATAAAAACACTAAACATTTTTTAAAAACATAATTTTCAATGAATTTGAAAGGGAATAAAATCCAGTTTTAACAGACCAAGTAGTATGAGATGGACTGTGATAAAATATTAAAAGGAATTGTGTGGAATATTACTCAGCCATTAAAAGAATGAAATAATGCCATATGCAGCAACATGGATGGACCTAGAGTTTGTCATACTACACGAAGTAAGTCAGAAACAGAAAGACAAATATATGATATCACTAATATGTGGAATCTCAAATATGATACAAATGAACATATCTATAAAACAGAAACAGACTCACAGACATAGAGAACAGACTTGTGGTTGCCAAGGGGGTGGGGTGAGTGGGGGAGGGAAGGATTGGGAGTTTGGGATTAGCAGATGCAAACTATTATGTATAGGATGGATAAAAAAACAAGGTCCTACTGTATAGCACAGGGAACTATATGCAATATCCTGTGATAAACCATAACGGAAAAGAATATATATGTATAACTGAGTTACTTTGCTGTACAGTAGAAATTAACACAACATTGTAAATCAACTATACTTCAATAAAATTTAAAAAAAAGGAATTGTGCACCTTTTCAAGTTAAAACAAGTGCTAGGTAACATTGCTCAAGAGAGAGGAATTCAGATTCTCTCATCTAGAAAGGGAAACTCATGTTTGCACCAATAAGTGGAAGAAAGGACATAATGATTGGAGCCATCTACTGAGAGAGAAGCAAAATGCTGCTATTTAGAGCTGCTGGTATAAGCAGAAGGTACACACTCTTTCTGGTATATGAAGTTGAAATGTGACTGAGACCTTAGTAAGATTCAATAATGTAGAAGCTAAAAAATTGAATTTGACTTCTGTGTCACATTTGCCAACAACATCATGGGTCCTAAATGAGGTGAAATGTATTTGATAGATTGTCAATGACCAATCAAAGAATTTAATTGCAATTTGAAAGGAAGGAAGAAAATCATCCATTTTTTCACCTGAAAGCAAATTAAATACTAAAGAAGAAAAGTGATGAGACAGAAAATCAGAATAAAGAATGTTTCCAGCGTTTTTAGGATAAAAAAAATGCAGAGATGTTCTGAAGCAAAACTGGAATTACTTAACTTAGTTCTTTTTCCCACTTGCCTGTAGTTACATAGAGCAGAAAACATGTCTGTCTTTATTGTCCTATCCTTATCACCTAGCACAATGCTTGGTGCATAGTAAGTACACAATTCTGAATCAATAAATTAACTCTAACTAAGGCCTAAACTGTGTTTATATCATTGCACAAAGAGTTAGTAAAAATTGGGGGGCTTAACTTTTTAACACAAGTATGCACAAGTTTTTTACATAATAACGTAGTTTGTTGCTATGGAGCTGACAACTAACATGTCAATAGAAGGAGATACCTCAAGTAAATACATTTTATAGAAAGGGAAATGGTAATATTTAACAAGAAGTTTGTGTGTGTGTGTGTGTGTGTGTGTGTGTGTGTATCACAAATCTAAGGATAAATCCTGGTGGTTGGAAGATTGTTAGCATAGGACACCGGTGATTCCTTAAAGAGAAGCTAGAGAGAAGCTACATTTTCTTAAACTATACTAGAAAAGGAGCAAAGAGGGAGAAGTTGAGTATTTGTGGAAACAAAAATCTTCTAAAAGACTCATTTGACTGAAAGCAGAATATTAGAACAAGTTTTGATGTATCTCTGACAATATCCACACTCATAAGGACAATACAAACTCTACACAAACTCTTCTGGAAAATAGAGGAGGAAAGAACACTTCCAACTCATTTTTGAGTTTCCAACCATCAGTTTATAGTAATATGAAAACTGGATAAAGATATTACAAGAAAAGGAAACTACAGATCAATATACTTCATAACCATAGATTCAAAAGTACCCCCAAAATATTGGCAAATTGAATTCATCAAATCCACCATGATCAAGTGGGGCTTATCCCAAGAATGCAAGTTTGGATCAACAGGTGAAAATCAATTTAATTCACCATATTAACAGACTAAAGAAGAAAAATCATATGGTCATTTTAGTAGATGCAGAAAAGCACTTAATGAAATTCAGCATTCATTAATAATACGGAACAGATCTCAGCAATCTAAGAATTAAAGAGGATTTCCTTAACCTGATTAACAGCATCTACAAAAGAAACTTACAGCTAATGCCACAATTACCAGTAAAGTAAAAAACGTTTCTCCCTAAGACCAGGGACAAGTCAAGGATTTCTTCTTTGATCTCTTGTCTTCAACATACAAAAATTGGGCAAAACATTCATACAAACACTTTACCAAAGAGGATGTATGGATGAAAAAGAAGCCCATGAAAATATGTCAATATCACGTCTGTCATTAGAGAATGCAAATTAAAATCACAGTGAAATACCACTACACATATATTAAAATGGATAAAACAAAAAAATAAATCTGCTAATATTGAGTCTTGCTGAGGTTGCAAAGCAGCTGGAACTCTCACCACATTAATGCTAGGAATGTAAAATGCAGACACTTCTCAAAACAGTTTAGTAGTTTCTTATACAGTTAAACCTACAACTTACCATGAAATCATATAAACCCCATCCTTTGGTATTTAACCAAAAATGGAAAGATATATACCCACAAAAACTGTTTACAAGCATTTATAGTGGCTTTATTACAATCACCCAAATCTGGAAATATCTCAAATGCTCATCCTCTGATAATAGGTAAATAACAGTGGTAAATACATGGAATGGAATACTGCCCAGCAATAAAAAAGAATTAACTACTGCTGCATTCAACAACTTGGATGAATCTCAAATAAATTACATGAAGTGGAAGAAAACAGATGCAAAAGGCTACATATTATGATTCCATTTATGACATTCTGGAAAAGACAAAATCAGAGGGACAGGAAATAGATCAGTGTTTTCCAGGGGCTAGGGGAAGGCAGGTAGAGAAAGCTTAGAAAGTATCAAGAGAGAACTTTTGGGGGTGAGGTTGATAGAAATGATCTATATTTTGGTTGTGGTGATGGGTACAAAGCTGTATGCATTTACCAAAACTCAAAGAACTGTATACCTTAAAAGGTGAATTATATTGTATGAAAATTATACTAGTTACCTAGTGCTGTCTAACAAAGTATCCCAAAACTTAGTGGCATACAACAATAAACATTTATTATCTCACAATTTCTGTGGGTCAGAAATGCAGGCTCAGGTACTTCTGGCTCAGAGTCTCTCTCACAAGGCTGCACCTCAAGTTCTGGGCTGGTACAGTCATCTCAAGGTTCAGTGGAGGTAGGATCCACTTCCAAGCCCATTCAGGTGGCTGTTGGCAGTACTCAGTTCCTCATTGTGTATTGACTAGGGGCCATCCTCACTTTCTTATAAGGTGGATTTCTCCATAGGGTAGCTCACAGTATGAAAGCCTGCTTCCCATAAAATGAATAAACAAGAGATGGAGAGGTCAGCCTGAGACAGAAGCCACA
Source organism: Stenella coeruleoalba (assembly GCF_951394435.1). Taxonomy (NCBI): domain Eukaryota; kingdom Metazoa; phylum Chordata; class Mammalia; order Artiodactyla; family Delphinidae; genus Stenella; species Stenella coeruleoalba. The sequence goes on from NC_137169.1 coordinate 93,311,223, forward strand.
GTGTTTTTCAACCTAACCTTGGAAGTGACATCCCATTACTTTTGCCTTATTCTATACATTAGAAGCAAGTCGCCACATCCAGCTTACACATGAGGGGAGATTATGTAAAGACATGAATAACAAGGGTTATATCACTGGGGACCATGTTACAGCCTGCCCACTGCACAAATTATACCCCAGTAAGCTTGCCTTTTTTTAAAAAATAGAAGGATTAGAAATAGGACTAAGTGAAGAGCATACTTAAGGGCAACTAAGGTAAGGAGACTAAAGTAAACCAGAATATGTTAACGTGAGCCCAAGATGCATGCTTACATGTCAAGAGTGACATCTCTCTAGGGAAGATCAGATAGCTGAGGAGGCAGTGGGAGAACGGGAAGAGATAAGACTTTATTGATTAGGCACAAATTGGGGTTTAAGAGCAAGACCTGAGACAAGGAATGAAGACAGAGGTCTCAGGACCTGGAGAGACAAGAGATGATGCCAGCTGTCAATACTGATCCCTCTGAGAAAACAACAAAATCATGGGTTAACAAATGCTAAGTTGCCAAGCCCCAAATATAGAATTTTTAACGTTAACTATTGGCTCTCACTCAATTCCTCAGGATTGGCATGTGATGGGGACAGAAGCCAGGCAGATCATTACAGAGACCTGATTTGACAGCAATGCATGTGAAGAAACCCTGAAAGGCTTTAGCTTACAGCAAGTTCAATATGTGCCAATAGTGAAATTAATTTGTTTGAAAGGTCAATTCAATATTAGCCTGTGCTCAAAGACTATCATGTTCAATCAAGGGATATTCCAGTCCACCTTTATGATAAGATCATACCAGAATCAAATGATCTGGCAGATGTTTTCTCTGTCACTGAGCTCAATCTTTAATATCTGAATGATACAACAAAAATGTTAATAGGGAGTTGAAACCTAAAATGTAAGATGGGTAAAGAGATTTTAATGGAATATGTAGCATGCACACAGAGCATGAAAACATATAAATTTATTTTTATATATTACATAATATTCATTATACTTACTTAATATATATGTTATAATAATATAATATAAATTTTATTTATATATAACTATAAAGCATTTCAAATATTCTGCCCCATTGCCAAAAAACAGATTCTTCCCTGGGGTGTGGATAATCTTCAGAAGTAAGAATTCTAGTTCAGTCATTTTGCAGATTGAGAAGTGCTAAAGACTTCAGTGGAAAGCAATTACAGTGGCAGTGCTGTTCCTACAAGCCTATTCCTTTAAAGTCTGGAATATACATATAAAGTTGAAGGGGAAGCTTGTAATTTATTTCTCACATGTAGATAATGGGCAAGAATAACTATTTACTACCAGGTTTCCCTTTGTGTGAGTGTGTTTAAATATGCCATTAATTTGAATGCTTTCTAACTGATGAGTGGAAGAATTTAATTTTCATATATGGCTTCAATGAGAAATGGAGCCATTTGGTTCTGGAAAGTGTTTCAGTTACTCTTGTTATCCCTTTTCTTAGAATGTAAGATCCAGAGGATTAGGGGCCAAATGTATTTTGTTTACCAGCCCCTAGAAGAAATCCTGCTACATAGTAGGTAGTCAACATTTGCCTCAGAACTAGGTGATAGCCTCCTTACTTTTTCTACTCTCTGACTGTAATAATATGAATTCTTGTTGGTATAAATGTTCTTGTTGGTCTCAAGTGTTACCTTTCTTTTTCCAAAAAAAAAAGGAAATTTTTTTCACATAATCATCCACAAAATGCGTCATTATTTATTAAATTAATCCCACCCTCTTAAACAATTTGGAGAAGCCTGGATGGGTGGGGAAAACAATTACAAAAATTTTTCTGAAGATACAAAATCCCCATTTAAAAAATGCTGAGCAAATATGCATAAGGTCAGTTACCATAAAGCAGAGCTTACTCTTAGAAAAATTAAAGATAAAATTCAATCAAATTATAAATTAGACCCAAAAAACTATAGCCTGAAGAAGAATGAGGTAATTGACTAGATGTTTTAGTTCAGACGCCAATAAAAAAATAATTAAAAACCTTTGATATTTATAATGATAACATATCAATAAAAAGAGCAAGAATTTATTTTTGGCCAGAGTTTAAACATATGACCACACAAGTGTGCACTGTACAACTGAAGTGTGCAACTTGTATACCTGAGTGTGAATGATGAGTCACTATTTGCCAAGCACAGAGTGATTTGCACACAACATTTCATTTAACAACAATCCCACAAGTAAGACGTTACAACTTCCATTTTGCGTAAATGGAAATCGAGATACACAGAGTTTAGATGGTATCCCCAAGTTCATAAAGCTAGTAAACAGTGGAGTTGAAATTAATGCCACATCTGTTCAACTCCTAAGCTCAATTGTCTTTTCATTTAGAATCTCTATCTGAAATATCACTACCGAATTAATTTAATTATTTAAAGCAATATTTATTTGATAAATAGAATTTCTTGGTCTGATTTCATTTCTACAAAATTATACTAAGCTGTTAGTCATAAATGTAAACAAAGATTTAATTAAATTGATGTTTGTTATAATAGTGCTTAAAAGGTAAAACAATAACCAACAGAAAAATGAGCAGCCTAAAATTCCAAAATAGGCAAGTAGTTTAAAATATTATGAAATACAGGGTATTCTCAAATTTTAATGACATGGAAAGTGTTCACCAAGTATATAATCTTAAGCGTTTACAAGTACTAAGAAGCTTACAAAGTAGTACCACCACAGTAAATGCATAACCTTAATGTCTTTTTCCTTGTAAACCACATACATGAGATTCATTCAACATCTGGAGTTTTAAAAAGTCACTGTCTGACTGTAAAATTCACCTGACTCCAGTTCAATGTAGCAAATATGTTCCTCTTCTCTTCCCAAAGATTATTTTAATAACAGAAGAAATATAAATATAAAATAATCCACAATTTCAGTGGAGAATCATGAAGGGGCCATCTACTGAGCAGCACTGAGGAATAATGTGAAATGTAAAGGAGATTGCACAGGATTAATAACAAAACCTTAGAGAAAAGAAGGGAAGAAAGAAAGAAAGAAAGAAAGAAAGAAAGAAAGAAAGAAAGAAAGAAAGAAAGAAAGAAAGAGAGAGAGAGAGAGAGAGAAAGAAAGAAAGAAAGAAAGAAAGAAAAAGAAAGAAAGAAAAGAAAGAAAGAAAGAAAGAAAAAAGAAAGAAAGAAAGAAAGAAAGAAAGAAAGAAAGAAAGAAAGAAAGAAAGAAAGAAAGAAAGAAAGAAAAAGAAAAAGAGGCAGGGAAGGAGGGAGGGAGGGAGGGAGGAAGAAATCCCATTAGACAAATATAATAACTTCTGAATAAAATAAAATTGCCTCTAGAAAACCTGGACCCAAAGTCTAGATCCATCAGTACAGGATGGAGTGAGAGTAAGCCAAGAAGTAGGCAGCAGGTTTTTCATCCAAATCAAGCCCAGTCTTCCATATGCTTGGCTGTGATGTTTGTTCTCAGCAAATGATATGAAATTAACTCTTGAAATAACATAAAACATGTTTCTTGATAAAGCTCAAGAATAGACTTTATGGCCAAAGAGAGAAGGGAGTTCTTTGGATAATTTTACCAAGGAATCAGCAAGAACTACAAAACTAGCTCTTTGTACTTTTTGTACTTTCAGAGACCTGGTTGTTAAACATTTACCAGAACACCACATAGCTGCAGGGGAAACTGGAAAATAAACGTTTTTCTTTATTATTTTTTTAAGCTGAGCATATTGCCATCCTATATTTTGTTGGCAAAGAAGGAGGAAATGGTAGAAAACTAGCAGTAACTAATACATGGAAAGATGTGATTTTAGTTCTCAGAAATTAAAAATCTGATCATTAAAATAATTTCAAATCTCTACATAAAGAATGACTTGAAGAACAAATAATACTTAAAATGGAATTAGTAATCTAGAAGATACACTTATTTTTTCCACAGTGTAGTACAAAATAAAAAATAATATAAACTACAAAGAAAATTTAAAGACATAGAGGGTGGATCTGAAAGGTCTATTTCTATTTTATCTGTACATTAGAAATTTCACAAGCAGTGTAAGCATTCTACAAATAAAGAACAGAAATAATGGAAGAAGAGAAAACATCAAATACTTAACACAGAAAAATTTCCCTTGGAGACACATGTCTAGGACAGACCTTCATGTAATCTCAGATGTCAAAGTATAAAGAGAAATTCCAATCATATTCAGTAAAAAAAAAGTAAGTTACTTATGTTAGATTGGGAATCAGACTGGAAATACCCAACATTTGCTTAAGAGTGAAAAATGAACTTGTTTTTAACTATGGATGGAGTGTAAATAGGGGGCAATTTGACAGATTTTACAAAACTGTTAAATGTGCATATCCTTTGAGTGATCAGATGATTATTCTGGTAGCTATCTTCCATAAATATTGGCACAAATGTGCAAGGACGTATGTAAAAAAAATGTGGCACCATGTAGCAAAAACTAGAGTCAGCCTAGAGGCTTCTCACCTAAGAATAATTAAATACATTTTAATATTTTCATATTATGTCTATACAGTCTATAAAGTCTATACAGTATATACAGTCAATTAAAAGAAAAAGTGATATCTCAATGTGCTATGTGAAAGGATTCTATAAATTGTTAAGTGAGGAGCAAGTTGCAGAACAATGGATAGAATTTGCATGTCCAGGTAAGTGCAGAGGATACACAAAAAATTGTTAATAGCAATTAGTCTTAGACTGTATAAAGGGAGATGAGAACTTCTGCTCTTTAATTTTTACATTTGTTTAATCTTTGATTTTTTTCACAAACAGCAAACCGTTCTCTAGTAATTTTTAAAAAGTTATACTAGAATTTTTCATCAATAAAGGCTAGATTTCCAAGAATAAGAATAGTCCAAAAATGCTGGGAAAATATAATAATTAAAAGCCTATACCTTTATGAGTTATAATTTTCATATTTAGGCAGAAATCATGACATTTATAAATTCGAGTATAGAAAAATTAAAACAAAACTACAAAAACAGCTCCCCCACTAAAGAAAAAGAAAAAATAAAGTGTAGGGAAAACAAATACCATAAATTAAGATAAAAGACAAAAAAAATTGAAGGGAAAAAATCATGTAACATGAATAATAAAGTACTAGTTTTATTTTTATATATATATATATATATATATAATAGTAATATTTAAAAATACAAAGTAGAAGAAAGGGAGTTTAAACAGCTTGTCCGAAATTATTTAGCTAAGAAAGCAAAAATATGACAAGACTGGAATTTTGTTCAGGCAGCATCAGTGAAGGGCTCAGGGCCTGACCACCCTGCTGCCCACTTGTAACTATTAAGTGCTGGCTGTAGGAGCAGCACAGGGTCAAGGGGCAGGGCACAACAAGACCCCTCATGTCCTACTGGTGGATGTTTAAGTCAGTTCAGAATTTCTGGACAGAAGTCTGTGAAATGATTAAAATACCTTTGAAATGTGCCTATACTTTAATTCAGCAATCTCACATGTAGAAATTTACTCTAATAATCAGATACGTATTCAAAACAGTCTTATCAGTGACTACAGTTGTGTAACTGTGAAGACAACTTAAGTATCCAACAGTAATGGACTGGTTAAAATAATTACAATGTATGGATAGATACAGATTAGACATACAGAGAGATATCCACACAGAGGCATGGAAATTTCTTAACTTTTTATGTATTTTAAGAGGTGAGAATACAGGATATTTCATATGCTTCCATTAATGAAAGAAATTACACGTATATAGAAATGTGTCTGGAAATATATTAAATTCACTCCAGAAATATTATTGAGCATCTAATACAGAAGGGCAGCACTGGTTACAAGTACCCACCCTGCAGCCAGATAGCCTAAGTGAATCCCAAGTCTGCTGCTTACTAGCCATGGATCTGGGCAACTCATGTATGCTCTCTCAGTGGAAAAGGATGCTATGAAGAAAAGTGCAGCATGGTAAGGAGAATAGAGAGTGATGGGGTTGGACCTGGTGTATGAGTGAGAGTGGTTATGGGAGGTCTTTCTAAGGTCTGAAGAAGAAAACTGTAAGAAGTGAGGGAGCAGAGGGCAAGCACCCCAAATATCCAGGGAACAGAATCCCAAACGGAAGGAATTGCAAATGCAAAAGCCTGAGGTGGGGAGTTTGTGGAGTGTTCTGGGAAGAGCAGGAAGTGAGGGTGGCCATAGTAGAATAAATCATACCCAACTGTTCATAGTGGAATGCATGGAGCTATTTTTCTCTTCTTACTTGTTTGGATTTTTGCAATTAGCATGAAGTACTCTTACAATGGAAAACAGCAAAAGTATTCACATTTGGAAAAAGAAAATAGCAAGTTACTCTCTTTCTGATTACTCTCTCGAATGAATATGATCAGTGTTCCGTTTCTTGAAAATACATGTTCATACTTTCTAAGCAAAATTCAAAGCCATCTGCTTATTCAGGCTCTCATGAGAGGGTTTAGCAGTGAGGAGTGTGTGTTCATGATTCTGTTTGGGACAGTGCTGTTTTAATGCTTTGCTCTTTACCTTGCTTCCACTCTCCAACTGTGCTTGATTAGAAACCAATTTTAACTTTGAATGACTTTTTAAAAATTGGCATTTCCCTCATGTGCCAAAAGTAAGGAGCGTATCTTTTAAAAGAAGAAAATGAATTTGATAAAACATTTTGCTTGGCTAGAAATGTTTTCAGTAGTTTATTAACTGCAAAATAATTCCCTACTGAATGCCAGAGATCTTGTGCAGGGTGTTGCCTGGGGCTAAATAATATGTGTTCACCTTTTAATCACACTGACTTTTAATCACACTGAGCCGGCCTCCGGGGGGAAATGGAAAGTAAGTCCACCAGCATTCAACATATAGTCTTTATTTTAATGGAGAGGAACTTTAAGCATGAATAGCACAAAATGTCAGATAATTCAAAAAATGTTTATGATTTTGCTGGGTTATAGTATAGATTTACCATATAGGTATTTCCAACAATCTTGGAATTCACTCCCATTCAAATAATGAAACCACATTGTGAAAACCTCAGGTAAGTTGAAAGTCCCAGTCTTATTCTTATTATCTGTTTCTGCCTGATCTTAAAGCAGACTATATATTCATCATTTTCAAGAGCCATAGCTTGAAAACAAATTATAGATTTCTTTGGTTCACCTTCGCAGTCAGGTTAATTCACTATGTTACTAATGTGACAGGGACACTAACCTTTGTTTATTGAGCTGTTGTACAGGTGCTTGACTTTATAGCTGTATTGTAAGCAGGCTGAGGGTAGGAAATATTGTCGTATTTACATTTTAATCCTGAGCAAATATCACAGTGTTTGGCAGATAATATATGTATAATATTTGTTTGTTGAAATTAAAAGACAATTCTGGACCACAGTAACTTTATATTTCATATTGTAATAAAAGAGAAATTTGCAGTTTTGTTCCACTAGCAATTCCCTTCCTACCCTATTTCTAATTCTCCAGCAGGCCTGATAAGAAGGTCAGCAAGGATGCAGTATAATTGCAGAAATTGGTTTCTTTATTACTGAGAACCATTCCAGTCTGAATTTATATTTTCAGTTTTATACCCTAATGTTTAAAATTTTGTGTTTTTTTTAAAGATGAAGCCAAAAGTAGTTATAGTGAAAAATGATTAATTATTCTGAATCAAAATGGGTCTTGTTCATTGTTTGGCTTTGGACACTATTAAGGAAATCTGAAGTATTTGGGTTTTTTAAAATTTATTTTTATTTATTTGTTTTTCCTCCATATATATATTTTTATACAATTTTTAAAGCTTACACTCCATTCACAGTTATTACAAAATATTGGCCATATTCCCCGTGTTGTACAATATATCCCTGTAGCCTATCTTATACCCAATAGTTTGTACTTCTTACTCTCCTACCCCTGTATTGCCCTTCTCCCCTCCCCACTGGTAACCACTAATTTGTTCTCTATATCTGTCTGTTTCATTTTGTTATATTTACTAGTTTGTTGTATTTTTTAGATTCCACATATAAGTGATATCATACAGTATTTGTTTTCTCTGACTTATTTCACTTAGAATAATGCCCTCCAAGACCATCCATGTTGCTGCAAATGGCAAAATTTTGTTCTTTTTATGGCTGAGTAGTATTCCATTGTATATATATACCACATCTTTTTTAATACGAAGAATTTGGTTTTGTCTTGCTTGGGGAAAAAACACACAGAGTACCAGAGATTTAACAGAATTAAGTAGATTAGCCATTCTGAATGCACTTTCCACCCTCAAACCCACCCCTAAATCTATGGTGATGATTAATCCTCCTATGAAAGCAACAAAAGCAGAGAGTGAGCCTTTAAAGCAAATGATCAGCCCTGTTATTAACAATATACCTCTCAAAGCATTGCAGAGATGTTTCTGCTTGCCAGTCTCTTCCTTTTTCTTACCTATAGGCCATTAAAATGCCTTAGTGCAGTCTTCAGGTACACTCCAATGTCTACCTTCAGTTACCTCTGTGTATTTCTTTTTATTCCTTGAAATCCCCATTTCTGCAAAATATTACAAGGTAGAGGTATAGACAGTAATTGGCAACCTTTGGCTGCATTATTGAGAAGATTTGTCTTCTTCCAATACATTTTGCAAAACTCCAGCTACTAGTCACTATTAGTAAATGGCCTCTCTCTCTTTTCACACAGTGTTTTACTTTTCTGCCTTTCCTCAATGGGTCTTTGTTTTCAACATATCTCAAACAGCAATTTCTGAATTTCATTGCAGTGATTAGAAGATTTTACAATTCTTGTCCTTTTACCAGGAACTTCCATTTTGTATATGAACAAAATATTATCTCCCTCCAGGCTGAAGCCGTAAGCCTCCTAACACTTCCCATCAGCAGCTCTGGACTTCTGAAACAGTGCATTCCCTATCAGACAGTCTACACACTGACATCCAACAAAACAGCAGCTGAAATCTTTTTTTTTAGATCTAGAACCTCATTCATCACCTGCTAGCAATTTAAAGTTTTTAAATTATACTGTATCATAGTCTTTAGGAATGTTCTATTTATGACACATTGCTCTCATTTCAATATAGTTTTGTGGGTGGGCATGTCATAGTAGGAGCTAAAGCAGAAGAGAAAGTTCATTAAATAATCATTATACGCTTTATAATATATGTACCTAATAAATGCATTGAAAGATTTAAAATATTCCAGGGAGGATGCATTCGTAGATGCAGTTTGAAATATGATTTGAGAAATTATAAAAATATATTTCTCAAATGCAGACAACCAATCTGTGTATTTCAAGGGAAAATATTTAAACTCTGACTTCACTTCCTATCCATCGTTAAGGCCAAATTTCTAACGCTGTAATATTTTATTTCTACTGCAAACTTACCACCATTTACTTTGTCTCTACTATATTCTGCTTAAGGAAAAAAAATATACGGGTGTGTGTGTGTATATATTTATATATATATATATATATATATATCAAGATATATATCAAGTTTATAGCAAACATTGGGTGAAAATTAAAGTGCAAATGTATTAAATAATGAAAAAGATAAATAAAACAAGTTATTAGTCTGGATTATTACTTTGAATGGATTAATTTGACAGCATAACATAATAATGATTAATCTACCTTTGAACACATACCTATTTTGTCTTTCCTTTCTCACTGATAAAGTTAATATATATGTTAAAGAATGTCTGCTAAGGTGGTCATTAAACAATTTGTTAGTGTTATTAGCAAAAGCCTGGTATTTAAAGATATCAAACCCTCTAGATCTAACACAGAGACAGAAGTCTCCTCAGTATTATCATTTTTGCTTTGGGAAGAATAGTTCATGTGGCCTCTTAAATAACAGACACAAGACCGTGAGTGCTCATTGCTTTGGATAAAGCTTTTGCAGATTTTATTTGTTTATGGTTTTGTTTTTAACAGAGGTTGATTAACCCCAAATTTCTTTGTATACAGAATTTAATTTTCTGGGCATAATGAAAGAAAATTAGCATAAGGCATGAAGAGCCATCTGAGAAGAAAATGATTCAGATCCCAACCTCTTCCATTTTAGAGAAAGTAGCCTGAACAGATGATGTGGTCCAGTTCCAAACTCACCTTGGGCCCTCAGACAATTCCACAGAGAGCTCACAAGCTGAGATGGCACTTCAGTTTTCCAAAATTGAGGGACCGGGACCAGGACTTGTTCTCCCCATAACAAGACATTGGATGCAGGCTGCTTCAGAGGAAGGGGTACACCTTTAACTGGAGCAACTGAAGGAATGCAACTGTGAGCATCCTGGCGGCCCTAGCTTTAAGTGCCTTCACCTTGGAGGGAATATTCTAGGTGAAACTAGCATGTGTTACACCAGGTTCTTTCAACTATCAAAATTAAATGGAAAGATAATGAAAATATCCAGATAAAATTCTGGAATAAATATTACATTGAATGTTTTCTAAACAAAGAAAGAGAAGAGAGCAAAGAAGAGAGAGAAAGAGGAGGATGAGGTAACATCTTTAAATACCTATTCTCACAAAACATCATGCATTACACATAATATGTATGCTGAGTAAATAAATTAATGAAAAACAAAGCTATTCTTTTCATTCTGTAAAAATATCATATGTATTTATTGCTTATTGCTTACAAACATTTTCAAGAAATCCTGCCTCACTCATTATCATTCATGAGGACTGAAGCTTTGATTGCTTCCTTGTAAACTTTTCTGAATATTATCTTATAGCAAGAGTTAATTTTTGTAGATATATTTAACATTTGGCAGGAAATTTACTCTCCTTAACCAATACAATGCAGACAATTGGGCTTTATTTTTTTGAAAAGAAAAGTGAAGCAAATGAAATATATTTAGTAAACTCATTATTTTGTAGCCTTCGTTGGTCTGTACCCAGTAATGTTAATGGTACTTTAACTTATCTAGAAAACGGAAATAGAGTTACAGATATAGAAAACAAACTCATTGTTACCAGGGGTGGGGGGAGGGATAAATTGGAATATTGGGATTGACATATACACACTACTATATATAAAATGGATAACTAATAAGGACCTACTGTATAGCACAGGGAGCTCTACTCAATACTGTGTAATGGCGTATGTGGGAAAAGAATCTAAAAATGAGTGGATAAATATATATGTGTAACTAATTCACTTTGCTCTACAACTGAAACTAACACAATACTGTAAATCAACTATATTCCAATAAAAAAATTAAAAATCTCAGTAATTAAATGTGCTTTGAAATAACTCTTTAAATATTGAACCATTACCATAATTTATATTAACAATATCTACTCACTTCTAACCAAAAGGACTATTTTTTTCTTAATTTTCTTTATATTCATTTCAGATTACACTATTTTCTCTGGTTTCAGGTATATTAAAACTTTGAAGAATGATAAATGTTCACCAAGTATATTTAGATTTTATAATTATCCTTAGAAGCATTTCACATTTGAGCTATTATTCCATATAATTTCATATTTTTTCTTTACCGAAAGTTGCTGTCATAATAAATCATAATCTTTAATTAAAAGGAGCCATCCAACTCAAAATGTCAAATACCCATCTACAAGCTATATCAAGTAGCCCTAAATGTAAAGGCTTCCAAAATCTTTTCACATTCTTTGTAAGAGAAAGATTATTTTAACAAGAAACACCATTTATATACTAGTAAAATATTAAAGTTTTATTCTTCAAACTTTTGAACAGGTGTTATCTGGTCAAAGCATTATGCTAGATGCTATGGAAATAAAGCAAAAAATAAGCTCTTTTATCTGTCTTCATAAATGTTATAACATTGAACTAAGAGATTATGAAAATAATGTATCATAATACAAAATAAAGTAAGAAAAATAAAGTTAGTATAAGCAAAGAGAAATGCTCAAATTATTTCAATCATAAAGATGAGGGAAGATTTTATATTAACCTCTAATAAAATATTTATCTCAGAGTACTGTAACTGTTTCCTTCTCTGCCTCTCCCACTAAACTGTGAATTTATAAGTGGAATTAAGTGTACATCACAGTATTTCCTATGCCTGTCACAGAACTCTGAGCTAACAGATGATCTTCTAGCTTTTAGGTGAGTTAATATGTAAACATCCCTCACCTTGAAGGATGAGTACCAGTTCCATAGAGAGCTTTCCAAGATGAGAGTGAGCTGTTGGCTTATTCACTCAAGTCATTTGAACATATAATGTTCATCTTGAGGAGTGCAGAGGCAAATGTTTCTGAAGTAATAGGTTGATAGCATATTATAGAATACCTTGAATGCCATACAGCAGAATTTGATATTTACTCCTCTTGTAGGTAAAGGGTTGAGAATTTTCTTCATAATAACATAACGTAATCTGAGTGTTCTTTAGGATATTGGGTTACTTAAGTCACATCCTTTATTTCATTTGGATTCCCATTACTAACTTTTTTAACCCAATCCTAGAAGGGAAGTCAAAGGAAACAAAAGAGATGGACTAGACTAGTTTTGCTCCTAATTTAGATAAGCCAGTTCCAGCAACGAGAGATTTAGGAAACTGGAATATATTTTTTAAAGTATATCTCTATTAAATATCTGCTATATTTCAGGTAAAAATTACATTCTTTGAATATGTTTCTAATTTAAAGAAATCCCTGTGTATTGTTTCAATTATCAATTCTTTGTAAATACTACTTCTACGGTTAATTGCATCCCACGAATCTAATCTTACTGGAAAAGGATTGCATTAGCTAAAGTGAATTTAAATCTGTTTAGTATATATTTAATATACACCTAACTCAGAACTCAAAATTGGAACTCAGAATTGTTGAAGGGAACATCTCAGTTGTTGAAGGCAACTCCTGAGTATGAAATTTCTCTCTTCATCCAGAAAGAGTTAACAATTTCTTCCAAACTTAGTCCAAGATGAGAATTTATCACAAATTTGAAACTGGAGGCCTTTACCAGACTATAGATTTTACCACATATATGGGAACTTGAGAAGAAAAATGAGAAATTTTGTAAAATTAAACTTCGTTAAAATCATATCAGAGACTTCATGTTTCAGCACAAACATCTAAAAAACTTGAAAGGAAAAAGAAAAACCTTGACACAATAAAAAATAAATGACTTTTCTTGGATTCGTCAAAAAATATTTTGTGGGGCAAATAGTCACCATAAAATCTGGAAAGGAAAGTGAATTCAGAGAGTCAAAGTTGAGATCTGCTTACCTGGAGCAAAAGCTACTGGGGCCATAAAATTGTAAGAACATGAGCTAATTTTGATAAATTGCTGGAGACTGAATTTGAACTAGCATGAGAGTGAGAAGGTCTTAAGAGGACCTCATACTTTCATGGGACTTTCTGCCTGGAATCCCACCAGATTCTCCAGTGAAAATCTGAGAAAGATCCCCTCCAGTTGTAGCAGGAAGAGGATAGGAGTAATTATTGTGAAATATACCAAGAGTATTCTAACAAAGCCAACTTTCCAGGAGGAAAGAACTTACCAGAGCCTTGCCTCAGAACCACTGGGGAAAAGGCATTCCTCTTACTCTAGTCATGTCTGGCATTCCTGTCTCAACTGGAGTTGGGGAGTGAGAGAAGGAAGCTATTTAAGAAGTAACATGTATAAAAGTCACAGCCAAAATATAGGTCTTCTGAAAGAGTGAGATTTCATTGGAAGGTTATAATGATTTTAAAGTGTATATGGAAAGGCAAAAGGCATAGAATAGCCCAGACGACACTGAAAAAGAAGACAGAATTGGAGGAGTCAATTTTAAAATTTCACATAAGGCCATAGTAGTCAAGAAACCATGGTAGGGGCTTCCCTGGTGCCGCTGTGGTTGAGAGTCAGCCTGCCGATGCAGGGGACACGGGTTCGTGCCCCGGTCCGGGAAGATCCCACATGCCGCGGAGCGGCTAGGCCCGTGAGCCATGGCCACTGAGCCTGCGCATCCGGAGCCCGTGCTCCGCAACGGGAGAGGCCACAACAGTGAGAGGCCCGCGTACCGCAAAAAAAAAAACAAAAACAAAAAAACACATGGTATTGGCAAAAACAAAGACACCACAGAAAAAGGAACAGAATAGAGAGCCCAGAAATAGACCCACAAATATAATCAACTGATTTTGACAAAGGTACAATAGTAATTCAGTGAAGAAAATAGAACCTTTTCAACAAACATCGCTGGAACAATTGGATATCCACATGCAAAAAAAAAGAAAAAAGAACCTAGACACAAACTCACCACTTACATTAAAAAAATGACTGAAAATGGATCAATGATCTAAAAAGCTTCTAGAAGAAAATATAAGAGAAAATTTGAGTTTCGTGTTGAGGTTTCAGATACAACACTAAAAACATGATCCATAAAAGAAAAAACCGAGAAGTTGGGTTTTATTAAAAATAATTGCTCTGTGAAAGACAAATGGAGAAAATATTTGCATATCATATGTTTGGTAAAGACCTGTATCCAAAATATACAAAGGTCATTTGAAATTTAACAACAAAACCCAAAAACTCAATGAAAAAAATGGGCAAAAGATCTCAACAAACAGCTCATCAAAGAATATATATATACATATATATATATATAACAAATAAGAATATGAAAAGATCTTCAACATCATTTGCCATTAGGAAAGTGCAAATTAAATCAACAATAAAATAGTATTACACACCTATTAGAATGACTAGAATTCACAGATTTGACAATACCAATTGCTGGCAAAAATATGGAGCAACTGAATCTCCTATTCATTGCTGGTGAGAATGCAAAATTGAAAGGCAATTTGGAAGCTGCTAATAAAGCTAAACATTGTCTTAGCCTACAATCCAACAATTATGCTGCTATATATTTATCCAACTGATTTGAAAAATGATATGCACACAAAATCTGTTCACAGATGTTTACAGCAATTTTACCCATAATTGTGAAAAAGCTGAAAACAAACAAGATGTCTTTCAATAGGTGAATGAGTAAAAAAAGCTGTGTAAATCCATATGATGGAATATTATTCAGTGATAAAAGGAAATGAGCTATCAAGCCACAAGTAGACATGGCTGAATCTGAAATTCATATTGCTAAATGAAAGAAGATAGTCTGAAAAACTTACATACGACATGATTCCAGTTATAGGACACTTGGTAAAGAAAAAAACACCCAAACAAAGATAAGAAAAAGATAAGTGGTTCCTAGGAGTTTGGGGTTGGAAACAGTTGAATGGTTGAAGCACAGGACTTTTTCAGGCAGTGAGTGTTCAGTATGATAGTGTAATGGTGAATACATGACATTTTGCATTTGATAAAACCACTGTAACTTTACAGCAGAAAGAGTGAACATTAATGTATGCAAATTTAAAAGTTTTTCCAAAGTTGAGGGATCCAAAGATGGAATGTAGAAGGTGAAAAAAGAAGTTTTATAACTGTATGAAACAACCAGTGAAGGGATGGCCGACAAAGATGCTAACCTAATAACTTTGGAAATGAATGGAATCTATAAGAATAAGGACAAAAGTAACTGTGCATAGCACTATTCTGTTCTTTTTTGATGAAGCTGTTCCCACTGGCATGTGGGTTAGCAATTCTGAAAGCCCTATGTATGGATACTGGAATTAAACAAGTAAATGGATAGCAGATGATGGGAACCAGGTTTCTCACTGTTGAAGTGGGAGTATAAGCAAGGGGAGGAGGGAGGTTAGAGTGATCCATGTCGTAAGAGATAAGTCAGAGACTCTAATTAATTCATGTTTAGTTTAATATAGACACAGGTAGGTATTTATAGAGAAATATTTGTAGATGTGCATATATAAGTGGGTTAGTATAGGTACATATATCCACTAAGTCTGTCAGTTTAGAGGGTCTAAAAACAACAAGAACTCAGTAGTAATAAACACACCTAGTGCACAGATCTTGGTTTCTTATATACCATTCTCCTATAAGAATAACCAGAGATCCAGGAGAAAGGGTTGATTCTAGGAATAAGGTAGGAAGTACACAAGATGAGCCTACAGCATCTTTAGTGCTTGAATACAAGTACTCAGAAGAAAAAAAGGGGTCCCAGAGCCAACCCCAATGGTCAAGCCTGGAACAATTTGAGTAAAAAAAAATTACAAAATATGGACATGACTTTGTAATAATAATAATAATGATGATGATGGTATATCAATATTGGTTCACAAATTGTGACAAATGTACCCACTAATCCAAGTTGTTGGTAATAGGGGAAGACAAATGTACACGCTAATCCAAGTTGTTAGTAATAGGGGAAACTATGTATGGTATATATGAGGACCCTCTTTAGTCTTTTTACAATAATTCTGCACATCTAAAACTATTCTAAAATAAAAAGGTTATTTTTAAAAACCACACACTCTCCAGAGCTAAGAATATGTTTATGGTTTGAAATATCTATGGATAGATGACAATATCACAACCCAAACATCATTTAAAGATCTTATACACAGGTTTCAAGTCCATTAAACTTGCAAGCTGCTCGTACTACATAGTCAAAGCCAATTTTATGCCAAAAGACAAGCCCCAAAACATTTCCAAAACAATTTTTAAAACACAATTTTTATCCATAAAGTGAAAACTAATGTTTTGCATTTTCTGTCAGGTTAAATTTTACATTGCTTTTAATCTTTATTGCTTGTATATGAGATGCATTGCAGGTTTCAGAACAAAGTTCACTTAGACAAGTAAAGGACTTCTGTGCTGTATATTTCCACACATTAATAGCATCATTTACATGCTAAAGAAATTAAATCTTTATTCTGCTGTGGCCACCATGGATTAATTTAATGAATTGAATAGTTTGGATTGCCTTCTGAGAGAGAGAAGGTTAAAAGGTACATTTTGCTGAATATTTAAAATCTTTAACCTTTGTGGTATAGATCTCCATGATTAAAAAAAAATACATAAAGTACAGTTGTATCTTGCTTGAAATTTTTTCCTTTGTAAACTCAGAGGGAATTTACATGATTCTTTGAATTAATACACAATATTTTGTAAATGCTATAATTCTACTATGGAAGAATTTCCAAACGTGTTATCAGATTTTCTATGATTTTGTTTTATCAAACCTGGATGTATAGAGGAAATAATTGTACATATGTGCAAGTGTCATGAAGAGTCTCTTCGGCAATACCGTGTGTTATTGCCGTCTTAGAATTCACTGATTCCATTCCTAAGTGAATGGCCTTCAGAATTCTAGTTAATTTTTAAACTGGTCACTTGTGGAAAAATTAAGAGCTATCTTTTGATTTGTGTTTTTGGAACTTCTGTATCAATTTATTAGTTGACATCTGGTATTTCCATCACGAAATGTCAAACGTAAGGGCAGCCCATGTACTAGAGGCTTTTGTGAAGCAAAGGACTGTATATAGAGCATCAGATTTTTTTTTCATTAAATATTCTCTTCCCACAATTAATATATTACAACAAATCTATCAAATGTGCAAGATGATTGAGGAATCTCTGTAAATATCTAAGGTAGTGTTCTGAGAAAAATTGATTAAAACGATCTCATGTTAGGAAGGAAGAAAAATAAATTTTAAGTCAGAAATTACCTTACAAAATGTGTTTTATATTCTTGACATAATTGGAGAAGACTTTCAGGGATTCAACATATAATAATAAAAGACAAGAATTTAAAGTAATATATTTTCTTGAATCATTAAATGTAATCCAACCCATAATGTTTCTATTTAGTATTTCATGTAGCATTTAGAATAAAGTAGGCTCCTTTTAAAGTTTGGACCTAAATGGACTTTTCATACATAAATATACTTTATTGTTTCATTATTTTTATACTTTTATATTATAAATATATACATTAACATCTGAAAGACAAAATATATATTTTTTAATTAAAATATTAACTGTCTACAGAACATATTTTAGTTCGTCACTGCCCACAGCCACCAGCCTTTCCATCGCTGTCACTCTAGTCTTTTTCCAGAAGACTTTGGGCAAGAACCTGAAGACTTAAACTACTGAAAAACCTTTCCATTCCAGCCAAATTGAAGTTGATTCTTTCTAGAAGGATCCCTGTTTGTCTAAATTATGATATCTGGCCTCTCTCACATGGAATTTCTATTGTCTGCCTTCTTTTCCTAAGTATGGGTCATATCTGTTCATTGCATGTGTCACAATTTTTTGTTGGAAACTGGACATTTTAGGTAATATATTGTAACAAATCTGGCTATTGATTTCCAACCACCCTCTCCAGGGCTAGTTTTCATTATTATTTGCTTATATATTTAGTGACTAGGCTAGAATATTTCAGTGAAATGTATTAAGACCATTGTGTGAAATCTCTGATTTGCACCTCCTAAGGTATGGCCCTGGGTATATGCACATCACTGTGAGATCACAATTGTTTTAACAGGGTCTTCATTGTCTGTCTTTTCCTGATCTTTCTATTAAGCCATCTACCTCTACTATTATCACACCCAGCTCTTAGACTCTGCTGATTATGGACTGATTTTTCTATTGTTTTGGACAATATCCTCAGGCATAAACTATTTCACAGGCTGATCCAATTAAATATGGGCAAGGGTAGTTTTAAGGCCAGGTTTGTTCTGACTCCAGGAGGGCTTTTCTTAGCTGTCTGTTCCCCTGCTTGTCTCTGGTAAACTAGATGGTCTATGGTTTACCTTGGTGATCTCACAGAGCTAACAGCCTCTTAATTATTTATCACCTAAATCTCCACTGTTTTTGAGTGCCCTTAGTACTGAAATTACTCACACTTTGTATTAAATTGAGTTAATTCCTTTGGTGAAAGCTTTGGAGTTCTCTGATTTTATGGACGTAACTGAGCAACTTGCTCTGGACACTGGGAGGGGGCAGTAGCCTCTGTTCTTCTCAGCTTGCTTCTCCTGGCATTGAACATCTGCCCTATGAGTGAGCTAGGGTGAAGGTGATCAGAGCCCTAACATGCTTGTCTTGCCATGCCTACATGGAACATCAGGCGGAGCATCTACCCTATGAGTGGAGTCTCTGACTCCACTCACCAACCAATTTCACTCACCAACAATTTGGACTCTGCAACTCAGAGTTGAAGGGAATTAGCAATGCTGATGGCCTACCCTTCCTAGTAGAGAAAGTGTCCCTTGATTGGTAGCTTAGAAGAGAGGAAGTGCTGTCCTCTTGGTCACATCTACCCGGAGTGGAGCTTCTGTTAAACTGAGCTGGTGGTGAGGAGGAACTGAAGGAGGGCAGAAGAGGGATGTGAGATGTGGCTCAACTTCCACAGACTCAGTTTATTTATCAAGTTTTAGTAGATTTTCTTGAATAAATGTTTCTTCATTTATTTGCTGTACACTCTTAGGACAATTTCCAGAGACTTTAAATACTTACATATGTGTGTATGTACAGATATAGATATATCATTCTGTTTATGTATGTATGTATGTATCTATCTAGCTATCATCTATCTATCTCTTGCTTCTTTCATTAGGAAGCAGGTTCATGGAGCTCCTCCTGCTGCCATTCCTAAAGTGGAAAACCCGTTAACGTCATTATTTTTTGAGCCAGCTGTGCTAAGCTATCATCAGTAGTAACAAGGTCTTCTAATCTCACACTATTTTTTAACCAAGTCAATCATAGGGTCTTGTAAGAGTTCAGTGCTGGTGTCTGTAGCTTCAGAGCTCTTTCTTTTCCCTCAAACTTTCTCCAGGAGAACAAGAGCCTCAACCTCTCCAAAACCTGATTTAAACAGAAAATATGACTTTTAGTAACTTTCTAACCTGTTAAATATGAATACGCTGTAACTTCGTGTTATAAACAGCATATTAAAGTCTTTAGCTTATTTTGTGCTACAAAATATGATTGTTCTAATGGATAAACAAAATCTGTCATATTCATATGATAAAATACTATTCAGCAATGAAAAGGAACAAACTATTGATCCATGCTTCAATGTGGATGAACCTCAAAAACATTATGCTAAGTGAAAGAAGTCAAATGCCAAATATTACATATTATATGATTTTATTCATATGAAATGCTCAGAGAAGGCAAATCTTTAGAGACAGAAAAGATTAATGTTTGCCTGAGGTTGGGGGAGGGAAAGGAGACTGCAAATAGGCACAAGAGATCTTTTGGGGAGTGATAAAAATATTCAAAAATTGAATTTTAGTGATGGTTGCAGAACTCTGTAAATTTACTAAAACTCATTGAATTATACACTTAAATTGAGATAATATATGGTATTAAAATTATACTTTAATAGAGTCATTAAAATATGATTGTCTTATTTGTCCCTATAATCCCTATATTTTGCACAATACCTAGGACATAGCATGTTCAATAATGCTGATTACATGAATGAATCAATTAATTAATATAAAATCCCACTGGACACAGAGATCAACTCCTTGCCTAGGTGGTAGTGAAGAGCACCAAGCATCTACAGATCTATATAAGTTCACCATGTAGTAGGAGAGGCAAATGAGTACCAAAACACACAAAATGGAAATAATAGGAAATTAGAGGCAAATCCTATCTGGGTCTACCTCTGATGATCAAGTAGATGGTTACTTTAGGACTGTTCCACCCCCAATCCACACCTCTACTAGGAGAAATGTACACAAAGAAGGATGATAAGATGAAGACAAAAGGATTCAGGATCCCCCCTATACCCACTGTGTTTCAATAAAAGGAGATCACTACTATCTGGTTTTGTACTGTTAAGATATCTAAGTTTTCATTTAAAGAAACTCTCCATGACGAGCAAACAAACAAAAAGTGTATAAGCAATTTTGAATAATCACATTGATCTCAATGTCAATTGATTTTAAACAAAGTATTTCCTAACTGACTTTATAGATCATCTCTCAAGAAGTCTTCTTTGACTTCAAGTCTTAACATCCTTCGCTTATCCATAACATAGGACCAGCTACACATCAGGTTGGTAAGTGTTGGGCAAGCACTTTCTCATCCATCATTCTACTCCTGAGAACAGAGTAGGTTCTTAAATAAATATTTATTGCATGATTTAATTATATCTTGAAGTTACTAAAACACCATGCCAAACAAACTCAATATTGTAACATACCTTGCAACTCTTAAATGGCTGTACTAAGCACAATATCCATTTGCCAAATTGCGATACTTTTCATTACCCTCTTATACACACATTGAGATGTTTGTATGTTAAGAAACTTACTGAATAATCTGTGACAGGTTATGTACATGCTACTCTGTTCACAGGAGCATTTTGCCTGATAAAAAACAACATAAGATCAGTATGAAAATTATTTTTTCCAATTCAAAGTATTATAAACCTTAGCCTCTAATGATAATACAAAACCAGCTAAAAGTAAATTTCTCTTTTTCAGAAAGTGTTCAAAATTACCCCACTAACTATATTTAAAGGTTTTGGTTTAATCATTGTTTTACATACTAGAAATGTTTCAGGCATCCAGTCTCTGACCTGGCCCTGGATAGAAGACTTTTGCCTTCTGCTCTTCATTAACTTAGGCATTTCTGTTCCCATTGAAGTGAGAAGAAAAGAGAAAGGAAGTGAAATTTAAATGAGAAGATTTAGTTACATGATTATAATGTCAATAAAAAAATTTGGTATGGGTTGAAGTTGAGAAGTATTGCTAAATGCAGTTTTTCAATTATCTATGGATTTCAGTTATCCAGGGATCCCTCTCCTTTATTAGAATAAATCACTATGAGTTAACATAACTTATTTGGATAGAATTTAAATCTCACCACGCTCAACTTCATTATGTGGAACAGGGCTTTCATTTTCAAAGACTGAAAGGAATTTAGGAAATTACATGATTGCTTTTCCTTTCTTTGAAAAAGCTGACACAAAGTGTTTCACACATCAAGGAAACAATAAACCAGAAACATTTTCAGTTAGTCTCTTTTTAGTACTTCATTGATTATAAGACATATTTTATCATATTCCTGAAACTTAACGGCTATGATACTTGGAAAATATGTTGAGACATAAAAATATACACAGAGGGCTTCCCTGGTGGTGCAGTGGTTAAGAATCTGCCTGCCAGTGCAGGGGACATAGGCTCCAGCCCTGGTCCGGGAAGATCCCACATGCCGTGGAGCAATGAAGCCCATGAGCCACAACTACTGAGCCTGCACTCTAGAGTGTGCAAGCCACAACTGCTGAGCCCATGTGCCACAACTACTGAAGCCCACACACCTACAGCCTGTGCTCCGCAACAAAAGAAGCCACTGCAATGAGAAGCCCACACACCACAACAAAGAGTAGCCCCCACTTGCTGCAACTGGAGAAAGCCCACGTGCAGCAACAAAGACACAGCCCAGCCAAAAATAAAAATAAAGAAAATAAAGAAAATAAAGAAAAGAATATGCATAGATATACAAGTTTAATTCATGTATATTACATGCACATAGATGAATAAGTTCTAGTACCAAAGTCTTGAAAGAAATATCTAAATTTAAATACTTATATATGAAAACATTCCACAAAAGTTTACTGCCTTCATGAATAGATGTTCAACATTAACTCATGGCATCAAGGCAGTGATTAAATCATGGTTAAGAAAATATGATACAAATGAGCTTATTTACAAAACAGAAACAGACTCACAGACATAGAAAATAAGTTTATGGTTACCAAAGGGGAAAGGTAGGGGGAAGGAATAAATTAGGAGTTTGAGATTAGCAGATATAAACTACTATATATAAAATAAACAACAAGGTCTTATTGTATAGCCTAGGGAACTATGTTCAATATCTTGTAATAACCTATAACAGAAAAGAATCTGAAAAAGTATATATATATATATATATATATATATATATGTCTTTGCTGTACACCAAAAACTAACACAACATTGTAAATCAACTATACTTCAATAAAAAACAGACAAACAAAAGAGTATGGGCCAAGGAATTTGATCATGATTCCTTTGTGTCTCAGTTTCCTTCTGGGTGAAATAGCTACAATAATGGGTTTTGTGAGAAACATTATAAAAGTGTATGTGTGTGTATAAGCACAGTGCCTTGAGCATAGCTAATTAGTAGTTGCACCATGGTTGTTATTTCCTTCATTTTGCTGACTCTGGGCTTTGTTTGTTCTTTTTCTAATTCTTTTAGGTGGTAGATTAGGTTGCTTATTTGAAGTTTTTCTTGTTTTTTGAAGGCCTTTAACCCTATGAAATTCCTTCTTAGAACTGCTTTTGCTGCATCCATATATTTTGCAAAGGTGAATTTTCATTTTCATTTGTCTCAAGGTATTTTCTGATTTTCTCTTTTATTTCATCATTGACCTTTGGATGAACATGTTTTTAATAGCACTTTGTTTAGTCTCCATGTGCTTGTTCTCTTCCTGTTTCTAGTTTCATACCTTTGTGGTCAGAAAAGATGCTTGATATAATTTCTATCCTCTTAAATTTGTTGAGGCTTATTTTGTGACGTAGTATGTGAGCTATCCTGGAGAAGGTCCCAGGTACACTTGAAAAGAATGTGTATTCTGCTTTTCTTGGATGTAATGTCCTGTAGATATCAATTAAGTCCACCTGGTCTATTGTGTCATTTAAGACCTCTGTTGCCTTATTGATTTTCTGTCTGTTCAATCTGTTCATAGATGTCAGTAGGGTGTTTAAGTCTCCTGCTATTATTGTATTATTATCAATTTCTCCCTTTATGCCCGTTAGTACTTACTTTATGTATTTAGGTGCTCCTCTATTGAGTGCGATATGTTAATGAATGTAATATCCTTTTCATGTATTGATTCCTTTATTATTATATAATGCCCTTCTTTGTCTTTCATTATAACCTTTGTTTTAAAGTCTATTTTGTCTGATATGAATATTGTTACACTCGTTTTATTGTTGTTTCTGTTTGCATGAAATATCTTTTCCAACCCCTCACTTTCAGTTTGTGTGTCTTTCGCCTTGAAGTGAGTCTCCTATAGGCAGCATATTGAAGGGTATTGTTTTTTTATTCAATCAGCCACCCTATGTCTTTTGATCAGAACATTTAGTCCATTGACATTTAAAGTAATTATTGATAGGTATGCACTTGTTGTAATTTTATTCCTTGTTTTCCTGTTTGTTTTTGTAGTTCTTTTTTCTTTATATCTTTTTCTTTTTGTTTCTACCACTGTGGTTTGATGATTTTCTTTTGTAGTATTGCTTGAGTTCCTTTCTTTTTGGTTGTGCATATCTATCATAGGTTTTTGATTTGTGGTTATCATGGGATTCATATATGTTGACCCATAATTATATCTACTTGCTTTAAATGGATAATCATTTAAGTTCAAACACATTCTGAAAGATCTACCTTTTACTCTCCTCCCCCACATTTTGTGTTTTTAATGTCATGTTTTTCATCTTCATTCTTATCTCTTTACTGTTTATTGTAGTTATAGTTGCTTTTATAATTTTTTGTTTGTTTTTTAATCTACTTACTGGCTTATTTAAATGATTATCCATCTTTACTATATATTTGCCTTTCCTATTGGGATTTCCCCTTTCCTATAAATTCTTATTTCCTTTGCATTTAGAGAAGACCTTTCAACATATATTTTAGGGTAGGTTTAGTATGGCTGGATTCTTTTAGTTTTGCTTGTCTGAGAAGTTCTTTATCTCTCCTTCTGTTATAAATGATAATCTTGCTGAGTAGAGTATCCTAAATTACAGGGTTTTCCCTTTCTGGACTTTGAATATATCATGCCACTCCCTTCTGGCTGCAAAGTTTCTTCAGAGAAATCAGCTGATAGCCTTAAAGGGATTCCCTTGTATATGACTCTTTGTTTTTCTCTTGCTGCTTTCAGAATTCTTTCTTTAACTTTAACTCTTGCCATTTTAATTATAATATGTCTTGGTATGGGTCTCCCTGTGTTCATCTTGTTTGGGGCCCTCTGTGTTTCCTGTACCTAGATATCTGTTTTCTTCTTTAGGTTTGGGAATTTTTCAGCCATAATTTCTTCAAATACATTTTCGATCCTCTTTTCCCTTTCTTCTCCTTCTGGAACCCCTATAATTTCAATGTTGGAACATCACATGTATCCTAGAGATCTCATATGTTGCTTTTGATTTTTTCATTTGCCTTTCTTTCTGCTGTTCTGATTGGGTGACTTTTTAATTCTATCTTCAAGGTCACTTATGCATTCTTCTTTGTCATTTTGTCTGCTATTCATTGCTTTTAGAGTGCTTTTTATAACAGAAATTAAATTGTCTATTTTTTTTTTTGGCCATGCGATACAGCATGAGGGATCTTAGTTCCCTAACCAGGGATCAAACCTATATCCCCTGCATTGAGAGCTCAGTCTTAACCACTGGACTATAAGATAAGCCCCTAAATTGTCTATTTTTAACAGCATCTTCTTTATAGTTTCTAGTTACTTGTTAAAATGATCCATGCTTAGTTCAGTTCTCTTTCTTAATTCAGTTAGCATTTTTATTACCAACTTCTTGAATTTATTGCTGGGTAGACTGATTTTCTCTGTTTCATTATCTATTTTTTTCAAGGGTTTTCTCTTGCTCTTTCAATTGGGAGTATTTTCTCTACCTTTTCATTTTATCTAACTTTTTCTCTATGAATATAGGTGAAACAGTTATCTGTTGTAGTCTTGAAAGCATGTTTTTATGTGGAAGCATCTCTGTGTAGACTGTGTGTGCCCAATGTCTTTGGTGTGAGGGCTGTATTTGATGTGGATGTCAGCCACATTTTCCTCAGGGTGTGCTGACCACTATCACCTTGATAGAGAGTGTGGCTGGTGTCAAATGAGCTAGAGCCTGTGCAGGGTGTGAAGCAGGACTTCCTCTCTGCTCAGTGGAAGTTGCTGCCCTGTGAGGGGTTGGGTCTGCTCCCAAGTTACTGAAGTAGATGCCATGAGGGTTGGGCTCGAGCTGGCTCTGTTCCTTTTAAGTGTGTGTTTTTCCTTCTCCCCACACTGGGGCCTTTGCCCCAAAGAGGGGAGTGCTGAAGCAAGTGGAGCTCATGTGCTTACAGAGGTCTAATATGTGGCCTATGTACGCATCTGTGGCTCTGCTCAGACACAGCTCAAATTCTTATCTTTTCCCCTGTTGTGGTCTTCTCGGATCTAGTGCAAAGTTGTGGCATGGAGTAGGCAGGGACAGAGAATTCCCTTACCTGGGACTGGAGATCACAGTGTGCTGGTCACACTGAGTTCAAGTGGCTGTACTGTAGTCAGAAGTCTGGGCTGCTTCTGTGGTGTTGTTTGAGTGAGCGCCAACAATGGTCACCATTACCCCCCATGGACCACATCTCAGGCCCCAGGGTCACCTCTGTACCCCTAGATCTAGTCTTTTCCCAGGACCTAGCTAGGTCCAGTGCCAAGCTGTGGTGTAAAGTGAATAGGGCCAGGATGTTTGATCAGCTCGGATTGGGGAGCACAACAAGGCAGCAGCCACTAGGGCAGACCTCTCTCTGCCCCATCTGGTGGCAAGCCAGCACCCACCACACACTCCTCACTAATGGAGTCTAGGCTTCTCCAGACTTTCTATCTGTTTCCATGGTTCTCCAAGAAGCCAAGGGGGGTGATCTCCTCTGTGTAGGACCCCAGACTGGGACACTCAGTCTGTGGCTTAACCCACTCACTCCCCAGGGCAAATGTCTGCCCCTGCAATCTCCCTTTTCCTCTCAGTCTACTTCCAGGGGCACAGGTCTCAACCTGATGCTTTTCTTTCCATCCTACCTGATTACAGGGGAATCTTCTTGCAGCCTTAGGTTGTATAGGAGTTCTTATGCCAGTTTCCAGTAGTTTTCTGTGAGAATTATTCCACTTGTAGATGTATTTTTGATATGTTAGTGGGGAGAGGTGAGATCCATGTCCTCTTAATACCCTCTCTTGATTCCCCCTCTGTGTACTATGGTTGTTATTAGCAAGTTTGACTCCTTTCTTTCCCTCATATAAAATCAGCTGAAAATTCATCTCAAGAAGTCAATTTCTGTAGTGTTTCTCAAATGTGTCCATTCCTCTTTTTCCACTCCACTATTCTTACCTAAGACCATAGAGCCACTTCCTGGTCTATTGAGATAGTCCCATAACTGTTCTCATTCTCTCTAATCTTCCCTCCTTTAATTTGCTCACAGTCCTGCAAGTGTTATCTTTTAAGGATAGAGTTGATCATGTGTCACTCCTTGGAATAAAAGCTTTAATGCTTCACCATATATCATTAAAATCAGAGCCTCACCTTAGCATTCAAAGTCACAATGTGCTCTAATCAACATTTCTAATGTCTTCACTCTCTGTACCACCTTCTGTCTTCCTCCCTCATCCATCACCCCAAAACACATCCCAAATCATACTCCATGCCTGAAGATGAGATCTGAATTTTTCCAATTCACAACCTTGTCTTGATTTGTTTGCATTCCCCTTAAAATCTCTCCATTTATGGTGAAGACTTAAACACCCTATAAAGAGACACCTAATTCTGAATTCTGGTCTCCCCAGGCACTGACTCTCATTCATCTTCCAGAACTCCTTTATTGTGCATTTTGGCATGCCTTACGTTTGCTGGAGCTCTGCATCAGAGCAGGCTTTTGCTTATCTGAAGATTCCTTAGACTGACACTTTATTATGACTGCATGTTTGATTTTCCAATACAATTCTGACACTAAACAAGGGTTTTTAGCTTTCTTAATAATGCTCTTGAAAGAGCCTCATGCTTGAAAGACTCACAAGCTCTAAAACACCAGCCTGAACAAAGCATCCAAGTCCCATTTACATAAGAGGGAATTTGGGACAATCTGTTCCTGTCTTCCTCCTATACTCTAACTAATGTGTCTCTCATATTTCAACTGTGTACTTTACCTCTCTCAAGAAGCATCTCACAGCCCCTTTAGTTGAAGTGCTCTTCTTTTCTTATCCAGTTGAACTTTGCATCTTTCCTACAACTCAGCTCACATACTCCTTTTTCAGAATTTTTTCTATTTGTGCCTTTTACTTTTACTATATCACATTCTCTTAAATAAAATATTTATTTTACTTTCTAGGATACCTACATCAACATCTCTCTCATAGCAAATATCCAATAAATGCATGATGAGTTGAATTGATGTAATAAGAATATCACTTATTATTTACAATAATTATTTATTTTACACTTTTGAAAACAAAACTATGGATATAGACACATAGCAGAACAGGTAATAATATTAGTGCCCAATTACAGATAAAAACATTGAGACACAGAGTTATAAATATATTACTTCATAATAAGAAACCTAGTTCTAACAACTTGCCCAGAGTTTTTCCACAAGAAAAAACTTTCTAGCTCAAATATAGCTATGATTCAAATTTTTGTGGTGGCACTCTAATATTGTAGAGAAGTGTAATAGAAATCGAGTCATTACATATACATCCTCCCTTCCCCTAATGAAAATAATCTTATTTTCCATTAAGAAAGAAATGATTAAAATAAAGGAAGATATATGGTCATACTGCAGGATGGTATGTATCATTTTGGAAAGAAGAGGTAGAACTAAATATGTTAGCATGAAAGTGTCTCTAAGACATATGGTTGAGATAAAAATTGTTTCAAAATGACAAAACAGTGTTACATCACTTACATATTAAAGTTATAAAATATATGATACTATGTATGCTCTAGGAGTACATATGTATATATGCAAATGCATAGCAAAAGACCTAGAACAATATGTACCTAACTGAGAAGATGTTACCGTTGAGGAGAATCAAGGAAATGTAGACTGGGGTTGGGATGCTTGTCATCATACTGAACTTTAGAGTTCAGTTTTAAATTTAAATTTAAATAATTTAAATAAATTAAACTTAAATAATTTAAAAAAATAAATAATTTTTCTTAACAAGGAAAATTTATTCTGGCTCTAAGCCAGATGCCATTGTTCAAATCCTGTCTCTGCCATTTACTACTTGTATGAACTTGAGCAGTATATTCTTTCTACCCATTCCTCATCTAAAATCTTTATATATACTTACATAATAGGCAAGGTTGCCTTCATAGGCATACAAATACCTTTTAAAAGATTAAATTCTTTTGTTAAACAGCAGAATCTTGAAGTAGAAAAGATACATGCCCACCCCCCAAATATATTTACCTTTTAGATGTTCCATATTACATTTGGGAAGTATATATATACTATAGATTGGAATCTGAAAATGAAAATTAACTGTGCCAATTTAGAGGTGCATATGTACTTTTGTCATTGAACTGAATTATGGCTTAATAAATTAGAACATCTTCCTGACAATCCTAAAATATCACTGAGATCTTCAAATGAAAAATTCAACAAAAATTTAATAAACCCTTTATCTATTTGAATTATTATGCTGAACACTCCTTCTCATATATAGTAACATCAACTTCCCACTCTTGGCTACATTTTTTCTTATAAAAGAGTTCTCCTCAACGGTTGCAAATTTATTTTTATTATTACTGTCTTCTCAAGTTTAGAAAGTTTTGACACATGGCAAAATGATATCCTAGAGTCTAAATATATATGCAAATTTGGCAGAAGTTGCTCAAATAATTAATCAAAAATGAAGCCTAGATCATACTTGAGTGGGTCTTCAAAAACTACTCACTGCTGTATAAAGAAAACAAAAGAATTACTGTGTTAACCCTATGTCACTGCTGCTACTTTATTTTACAATTCTAGTTTAATTAAAAAATGGGGCTGTCAGCCCTTATTTTACTCAGACAGCAAAATGCCCTAAAAACTTCTACTCTCCTCTGATTTTTTTGTTTTGTTTTCCTGAATGTTCTTGTTGTTGAGAAAACCCCTAACTGAAAATATTTTTGTTTAGCACTATCACCCAACATTTCCTGAGCATATCTGATGGGCCAGAAATTGTGCTAGGTACTGGTAGTAGAGATAGAACAAGTGACGTTCCTTGCCTTTGTAAAATTTGTAATATACAGAAAAAGACATGCAAATAAGTGATTTTTTTTTTAAAATGAATTTATCTGTAAGAACTAAGGCCCATGTGCTATATCCACACATATAAACCAGTTCTTTGAAAGCAATTACATTAAGCTGTAAATATATTATTTTGGAAAAAATGGCAAATTTAACCCAAACAGTACCAATTATGTTATATATTAATTCTGTGTTATCAATGAGTTTTTTCTTAGGTCTAATTTTCTGGCTCAAGATATTATTTTCCAATTATCTTCTGGTTTGATCTATATCTGCAGTCTAAATTTTCCTCTAAAATTTATTGTGAAAATATTTCAATGAGTGTATCAATTCACTACATGACTTCCTTTTAGGCTCTGCCTTATCTTAGATCTGAAGGCTTAGATAGATCTTAGTTAGCATAACACCTTTTGTCATGGAGCCACAGGATATCTCTACCTCAAAATCTAGCATTTAAGAAGCAGTTGAGTCAGGATTACTGTCCTGTGGACACCTGTTATAACTCTGAGAAAGCAATACCTTGGCAACATTACTTATTTAATATAATCAGGTCTGACCACCAGCTTATGTTTCTGCCAAGTCTATTATGTATAATTTTTAGTTGATGTAATTCTCTTAAAGCCAAATCAGAATGCTGCACTGTAAATAAAGCTCACTCTTCTTCACAGCAGGCAACTGTGTGATTACTCCTACTAACTTTGTTTCTCTACCTCTGCCAAGTCTTTCATATCACCAAGGAAGTGCCCTGGGTGTAAGAGGAAGAGAATACTGCATCCCTGCACTGTAATGATGTGTACTTTATCAGCCATTGACTTAAACAATGAAAGAAGTAGTAATTGCCTGATGGAGTGTCAGGTGACCTTTGGGTTGGTTTTACACATAAAAGAATTCAGAGGCGATAATATATAACAAGTAAAAGTGGCATTTTCAGTATCACAGCTGGACCAGAGCAACTTATTTAGTCTACTATTTCCATGTGAACCACAAGCACTTGTGTCGGCTTTTTCATCTCTTCACAAATTTGACTGCATTATTTGGAATTTTGAAAAGTTGTAAATAAGCACGATGGTTACTAATTTCAAGTAAATGACCCTGGTCTTGGATATTTTCAGTCTTACCATTCTCTGAGGTCCTGTAAGTATCTATAGTCCAAATCACTCTACCCAGCACTTAATTACATGTAAGGCTTTGTGTTCTTGGGTATAAAACAGAATCTTCCATTTCTATCGCAACACTGACCAACTTGCAAAGCACTTGTACATAGTAGCTTTGTGATGAAAACTTTAGGATGAGTTCAATCTCTCAGTTCCTGACCTGTTACACTCACTACTCAGAAGGTGAAAATATTGCACCAGGAAGGGACTTTCGTCCACTTTGTAGAGGACAATCAAGAGATTTTCAAAGGAATTGTAGGTACTCAGCAGAAAAAAAAATGAACTCATAAATCCGAAGATAATTTCCTTTCTGCTACCTATGGGACAATCATGCATTTCGATGCAAGATTCAGATATACTTTCAGACCTATGAACATTTTGCAAGAGAAAAGAAAAAAGTGCTTTCCACCCTCAAGAGAAATTGAAGGAGACACAGCATTCAATACCATATTGAAAAAAATCACCTGCTTCTGAATTAGGGAAAATGTGGCCCATTATATTTAAAAAAAAAAAAAACACAGAAAAAAATTCAAGAAAGTTTGAAACATGATAAAAATGAAGGAAACTATATTGGTATTTTTATCAAATAAAAAGTTAAATTAACAACAACACCTTATTTATTGATTGCCTGTATGGAGCCTATATAACATTGTTTCACAGGTAATCAGGGCGCAGATATTAATTTACTTTCTAAAATATTCTAGCCAACCCAAATATGTATTACAGATAATATGGAATCTCTATTTCTCAATAAAAAGCCATTAATTAACAGGCAAAAAAATTGTCCTTATTTCTAATGTGTGCTGAGCTATTAATTAAAACCATGATATTCTGAGGCATAGGACATAGTTCTTAAATATTTTAAATAGGAATTGGACAGCTGTCCAAACGTAAAGTAAAACAAATCTTTTCATGGGTTTATATAATCTCATCCAACTCCAAGTGGCCCTTGTTAAAGTAACATTTACCTTAGGTTACCCTGACAGAAAATCAAAAAGTTCTGTTTCCTCCCCCTGCGATTGCCGGCTAAGAGATTAGAACTTTTACAGCACTTTAAGGTCTAGATGAGAGATCAACATGAATCCTTCTCCAGTCTCCTTTCTTTCTTGGCACTTTCTTTCTTACCACTAAAACCAATGTGGTTTCCACTCAATCCCTCAGGCCACTGAACTCCTACCCTTTGAAAGGTAACTCCAGAAGCCACAAGGCCATTTTCACAGGGTTAGTAATTCACCTCAATATGCCCTTCAAATCTATTAAATAAATGAGAGTAAGCCTGGTGTTCCTTTTGTGCTGTAGTTCAACTGCCAACTCAAACAGCTGTTAAAAGTTAAAGTGGAGATATAGCAACTGCACGGCCACCTGCTGTTCTCTGTGACAGGCACTACTGCCCCTTGACACTGAAAAGCATAGCATTGTCACCCAATAACCAGGCAACTCAATGAGTGCACTGCAGTGTACATTAGTCTAAGGATTTATGCTGTTATTCTAGTACCAAGTATACTAATAAACTCTGCTTCCAAATGCATGTTTGCAAAACTGTCAAGCCAAGTGTTTTTTCTGCATTAGTGGAACTAGTTGCCTTTTCCAACATTAGGCATAACTTACTTTTGTAATTTTAAGTCTAAATTAAAGCAAACTATGGTTCTTAAGATTATATGTATGAAGAAAAGTAGCTTTTCTTTCGTACTTTCAGGGGAATTATGTATCATAAAAATATTTTTAGGAGTCCTGCCCAACTACATCATCAAGAGCTTTTCTTTTCTAAGTACCTAATGATCTATTATTCAAGCCAAAATGTTGTAGGCCTTTTGGTTTTCATTTATTATTCAGACCAACTGTCTCATGACCATGTAACATCTCATATCCCATCAGGGCCTCCAGCCTGAGAAAAGTTGGATGTGTTTTTCTCTTATTCGAATTGTGAAATTCAAATAAATGTGAATCAGAAGAAGACTTAACCCTTTTATAATATTAGCTATTATGGCCTGCTGGCTGGCAGATTAAAAACAGAAACTATTTAATGAGAAATTATGTTCAAAATTGAAAGCTATTTGTACATAGCAGCCTCATCAGAAGTAAATAGAAGTGTGTAGATACAAGCATGACATTATACTTTCTACTCCCATGGAGCTCTCCTGTGACAGACAGAGCCACAAAAAAAAGAAAGAAAGAAAAAAAAAGTAAAACTCTCATTATCAGTCCCTGAATACAATATGGATATGTAACTGAATTGAATAGGAAAAAATAATTGGGTTGGAATTTATTTTTATAATATGGGAATAGAGCTTTACCTACTTTTAGTTTAAGAAGAAATATGATTCCAGTTTAATGCTGTTGTTGATTTAGTCTGTATCTTTATGTTTTATGGAAAACTTACAAAGAATGAGCTAAAAGGAAACTTGTATAATTCATAAATACTCTAACATGACT
Organism: Stenella coeruleoalba; assembly: GCF_951394435.1. Lineage (NCBI taxonomy): Eukaryota > Metazoa > Chordata > Mammalia > Artiodactyla > Delphinidae > Stenella > Stenella coeruleoalba. The sequence continues at coordinate 93,344,667 of NC_137169.1, forward strand.
AAACTTGTTCCCTGTATCATTAGAAGCCAGAATTCACAGGTGGATACCAAGGGGTCCTATGATGATGCATTGGATTAATTCACCAGCCTCTCATGTCTTTAAGTTTCTAAGAGATCAAATCTTTAATCTGACATATGGGAGAGTGGTGATATATTGAATTAATTCTGTAGCCCCTTACTTTCATTTGAGGTCCCACGTGTTTCAATGGACATTTGTCTCCATCACAGCCACACCACACCAAACATTTGATTTGTCAGTTCATTTGGTCAAATACCATTCAAATCAGGAAGTGCTTAGGGAGGAGAAGCACCTAGCTCAAGAGCTGCAGCCTATTTCTGAAGTGTGTCCAAATGGTTTTTTTCCTTCCAGTTTCTCAGAATCCTGCTTCTGTATTAGATCCATCCAGGACTTCAAAGGGATACTTTGGGTTATTTACTATCTTTTTATTTTCTCACTAATTAATCAATATGTACATAGTATGAATTTTCCCATATTCTGTCAAATGCTAAACATAAGAGTTTTCAGGGTTTGTAGTGTCACTTCCTCTGATGCCATTCTTTTTGCTATATAATCTCTGCCTAACACTGTAGTTTAAATACGCTTCCCACGTCCTTTCTGCCATGACAGGCATGGAATGTAAGTTTATGTGGACAAAGAACAAGGAGAGATCAGAGAAAACATCAACTGTACACACACTCTATCACCACCTTTGAAACATTCTGAAACTGGCTATAAACAAATGAATATCTGTAGTTTGTATATAAAAGAATTTTCACGTGCAGTGTTTCACATAATCCTCATAGCAAGATGAAGTGATTCTTAATCTCAAACATAAATTTACATACGAAGAAACGGAGCCTGACAGGTTAAGTAACTTGTCCAAGATCACACAGCTGGTAAATGGCAAAGTTGGGAATTTAACCAAGTGTAGTGAGTCCATATAATTCCCCCAAATCATCTTGTTCTCCAGTGAAAGTTAGAGAAATTGTGGTTTAAAACAATAAGACATAGATTAGCATCAGTGAGAACAGGCAATATCCACAGTAGCTATGATCTATTGAGCCTTTCCAGCACAGTAGAACAGAAGTGAATATCTGTATGAAATCCTTATATTGTTGCACGTACAAAAAGGAAATATAAACCCTTTCAGAATATGTGAGCCAAACACAATGCAAAATGCTCTCTTCAGTTGCCCTTTTGTGAAGCTCACATGATAATCACATATTCAATGTTTATCTTCCCCACAAGACTGTAATCTCCACAAAGGGAAACAACATCACTTCTCCTAAGCATACACACTGAGAAGGAAAATAAGGTAATTTTTCTTTTCATTCTAGATTCTGGTCAATGTCAGCTCTAGAGTTTCTAGGTTGCCCAGGACAGTACCAAAAGCTTCTATTTCATCCTATGCACAATATTGAAAAATAGGCTTATATTGTGAGCATGAATTCTCTAAAAAGTATTTCTAAACCCAGGCATGGACTAGCCAACATTCAACATATACACTTATGACTTTTTCAATGAGCACTCTGAAAAGAGTCCTTTAAAAAGTGTCAAACAATTTAATCAATGTGAAGTGGTAGGCTGTATAGACAAATGGGCATCATTAAAGAATACTTGATCGATAGAAGATGATAAGGAAATGAAGTCAAGAGTTATACAAAATTAGATGGAAGAAGCAAGGAGGCAGTTTCTGGTGAGGGAAAGAAAAAATATGATTTGTCCAGGAGGAGCTCTGCCAGAAACAATATAAAATGTTGGAAAGAGCTCTTGAGCCAGAAGGTATGTTTTCCCTATATACTAGCTATGCAGGTTTAGACAATCCATTTAAATTCCTGAGACTTCCTCCAATATTGTTATAAAAAAAGACTTTTGAGATAACATGCACAGCCCCTTTAAAATCCATGCATGCAGGGCTTCCCTGGTGGCACAGTGGTTGAGAGTCCACCTGCTGATTCAGGGGACACGGGTTCGTGCCCTGGTCTGGGAAGATCTCACATGCCGCGAGCAGCTAGGCCCGTGAGCCATGGCCGCTGAGCCTGCGCGTCCGGAGCCTGTGCTCCGCAACGGGAGAGGCCACAACAGTGAGAGGCCCACGTACCGCAAAAGAAAAAAAAAAAAAATCCATGCATGCGATAAATGGAGGGAGTATGCTATAAAATGTTCTGCAAATAAAATTGTGTAAAAATAGACTTTACTTCACTGGTGATTTTAAACGGACTTTAAATCAGTGGAAATAAAAAGAAATGGCCAATTGTGTATATAATGAATAATATGTAGCCATTTACGAATTTCAAGTTTGAAACTTAACTAATGATCATTTCTTCACACTCATAATATGGCTGATAACTAGTATTATATCTCTGGTCTTAGTTGAAACTTCTGTAATTTAAATGGTTTTGCTGCTCTCTCCACATAAAAGCATTCAGAGAGCCATTGACTACATCAAGTTTTGTTAGTTTTGTTTGTTTAGCTATGTAGGTCTACTGGCCACTACTACAATGTTTAAATTAGGCTCATGCTTCCCTCTGTTAACAAAGATAAAGAAAGACCTATCCTGATTACCTCAGGAAATGTTGGGTTAAAGGACAATAAGTCTTTTTGGCTGTGAAGTAATCCATCCAGTCGGAATAACTGCCCAGAAACAGGTTTTGAAATAGGGAGTAATCAGCTTTCCCATCATTATGTGGGCCTACATGAGACTTTACCTTCCTTCTCTTTGTCTAATGTGATAAGGAATTTTCTTGAGAACTTGTCATAGGTCATAATGGTGGATGAAGCACAGCTCCAACTATGTGACAGTAGGCAGACTTAAGCCATGAGTCCTCCAGTATGCTGAGAAGTGTGGAGTTATGTGCCACCGTCAGGCAAGTTTATCTAGACAAAATGCATGTGAGGTTATTGAGAATTATGGAGACCTTATGTTCTGTTTTCAAATAGGATTCAAATAAAAGGGAAGGTAGATTAAATCTAACATGACTTCCACTTATTTTACAGGGCAGCACAGTCGAGGGTAAGGAGTGGGGGTGTGGCAGGTATCTAACTTGGCCAGATTATAGTCCTAACTCTTTCAATAAATTGGTGAATCTGGGAAAGGCTGGTGTAAATACTATTTTAAAGGCATTTAAAATTATAACGTTGTATCATTCTTGAGAACTAAAGAAAATACCATTGTTCACCTTTTTGGCCAGTCTCCATGGCTATTTCTATTCTACATCTGTCTAGGAGGTCAGAAGCAGAGACTGAAGTAGCACATCTCTTAAAGACAAACAGCATGGGGCATATTCAATATCAGTTTATTCAGGACACACCAAAGGCATGATCTAAAGTTTATCCTTTGACTGAACCCTGAGTAAAGACTTTGAAACTGGTCTCTATTTTCAGTTCTCTTTATTTAATGTTTTATAGAATCTGGAAACTGTAGAGCAGAGAGAACCACTTTCTTTGTCAGTCAAAGTGACACCATGACAACAAGCTGAAATTTGAAAGATTGTCAAATCAACAATTGTTTTGTCTATACGATGCCAAGTAACAGCCAGTTTGATTGATTTGTTTTTTTAAGTATAAATTTGTTCATTTGTTGAAGCATGTAGATACAAGCCTTTAAATAATCATACCTTTTATTTTCTTCACAGGGTATAGACCAATTTCAAACATATTATCTCATTTTTATTCTGATTTTCCCAACAACCTCAGAAATATCAGTAGAGCAACTATTATTATATTTGTTTTATAAGTGAAGATTATAAATGGGATTTACATAGCATGGGCATAACTATCTCAGTTAATTTGCTCTACTTTCTCTAAGTGGAATGGTGTGTAAATTTTGACTGGCCCAAATAAAATATTCAGTAAATAGTATTCAATTAGTTTCTCTTATTTTCCGTCATCAGTAGCAGAATCTCCACTTTCCTGAAGGATTATTTCTTTCCATCTACAGGCATATGTTGAATACCCTATTGCCTTGAATAGCCTAGGTCCTAGAAAAGCAGAGTTGTTTTCCATTTGATACCCAGGTTTGCTTCCTTTATTTCAAGTGAAAATAAACCCTCAAATGTATGAACTCCTAACTCCTTTCCAATAGACTGATTCTGCCAAAATGTCTTCACCAACATTGTAAAGATACTGAGGCTTAAGAAAGTAATTAGGTCATTTGGTGGTAAGTATTCTAATCAAGACATGAATCCTGTCTATATCACTACAAAGCTTATTCTTCCAAGCACTTTAAAAATATATTTTCAGATTTTATGTCAAACCCTAAAACTTTGGTTATCCTGGAGATTCCCATCCATTGCATTAGTGGTTTCCTATACTCCTCAGGAAGGGCAGATACCAAATAGAAAACAAAACTATCGCTCAACTTTAACGTTAAGTGTGCTCTTGTTTTTAATATAATTTAATCTAATCTATTTATTTTATTTTATTTAGTTCCTAGACACAATGTTCTTAAAAGACAAATATTACTGAGAAAGAAAGTGATTTTCTTAATTCTTTGGCTCCCTTTAAAATAACAAGAGCTGGTCCTGGATCCTTGAGTTGTAGATAGAGAGAACCTGCCATCTGGATCAGGCCAACCTGCGATCTCTTCTTTCCCTCACTCAGCAGACTTTACTGAGTGCCAACTATGCAAGGAACAAGCTAGAGTCGTGGAACTTCAAGGAGCTTGTAATCCAGCATATGGCTCAGATATTGACTAAATCATAAGGAGTGTGATATACAGAAGTGCAGGATGCAGTCAGGGACATTTAACAGGGAGTGAACTTGGTTTGGGGCACAGGGAAAGCTATGCACCCAATGTGACGAGATATTCATACTGTAGCCTGAATTGTGATTATGGGTTAGCTGGGGGGAGCAGTTTCAGGCAGCTAGAAAAACATATCAATGGTGGTGGTTAATTTTATGTGGCAACCTGGCTAGATTGTAGTACTGTTATTCAATTAAATACTAATCTGGTATTATTATGAAGGTATTTTGTAGATGTGGTTAACATCTACTATTAGTTGATTTAAGGAAAGGAGATTTCCCTTCACAATCTGGGTGAGCCTCATATCATCATTTGAAAGGCCTCAAGAGCAAAACTGAGGTTTCCTTTAGGAAGAAGAAATGCCATCTGTGGACTGAAGCTTTGGCTTCTGCCTGAAAGTTTCCAGCCTGTTTGAATCTACAAAGTTCAGACCTGCTAACCCCACAATTATATAAGCCAATTCCTTAAGATAAATCTCATATACATTCACACACACACACACACACACACACACACACACACACACACACTACAATTTTTTCTATGTCTTCACAAGGATATATATATATATATATATATATATATATATATATATATACACACACACATCAGGAAGTGGGATGCTGCTGTCATCAATATTTTACAATATGGCAGTGGCTTTAGAATTGGGGAATGGGTATGGTAGAGGTTGTTTTGACAAGATTGTTAATAAAAATATAGAGGTTAAAGATAATTTCTCAAAAGGAAATGAGAAACATTTTATTGAACACTATAGGAAAGGAGATACTTGCTATAAAATGACAGATACTTGACTGAATTTTATTCTACAGTTTGTGGAAAGCAGATTTGTAAGTGACAAATTTAGATATTTACCTGGGAATATTTCCATGTAGAGTGTGGAAGGTACAACCTCATTTCTCCTTGCTAATTTCAGTAAAATGCAAGAGGAAAGAAGTAAATTGAGGAAGAAACTATTAAGCAAAAAGGAACTAGCATTTGGTGATTTGGGAGGTTATTAGCCTACCCAGATTCAAAGGTTGCTAAAATTAAGAAGATCATTATTGAGAAAGTATTCTCTGGACAGAAGGCTGAGGGTATGGCTGAGCAAACTTTTGTTAGGGAGATTAGGTGTGTGATTCATGGATCTAATCAATCATCTCTGCAGAAACCAGACATAGCGATGGAGTTTCCCAGGAAGGACCTGTGGAGAATCATCCTGTCTAATCATCCTGTCACATTGACATACAGGGGAGGCCCAAGAGGTTTTTGAAAATGTTATACCAGCAGGAACATGGCCATCTTGGTCAGAAAGGGACAGAAATTGGACTTAAAGAACGTTGTTGGACTCCCCAAATTCTACAGGCAGGAAACACATTGATGGAGTTACCCACCTGCAAACATCTGCTACCATTCCAGAAAAAGGAAGAATGACTCAGGTGATGGAGCTTCCAGTGAGGGCACAGAGGGTAAGGAAGCCACCGCTGAGGGCACATGGACAAACACACATCTCTCAAATACACCAGCTCACGGTCCTCTCATCAGAGGCCACCATAGCCACAATCCACTAATAATTGTTTTTTGTAATTTACACTGATTTAGGTTATTTATTTTTATACAATTATTAATACCTCTTGTTTTGACATAACCCAGGGAATCACACTATATTTATATTAGAGGTAGTGGTGTTTTACTAAACTGACATAATCTGCCTAGATTCCAATTCTTATTTCTTTTTCCTAAAGACTTTCCATTGATTCTCTATAATCTAGTCAATCAAATCTTGACTTTTCTTTGTGTTTTGTAAGATTATGGAGAATCACTAGAGATGGTGCTGTGTGTCTTGACTCCCACTACTTTGTATTTTTTAACGTGAAAGTTCTGAATCCTGGCTATTTAAGCTTCTCTAAACATTCCATTCTCAAGCCCATCTCTGTTCCTTTACTCATTTTCTTAATCCTGCCTCAATGCTCCTCCCTACCTCTCTCTGTCCACCTTATTCCTACTCGTGTTACATGGCCAACTCACTTTCTGAAATCTTTCTAGACTCTTCCAGCCTACCTAAACTTTTTCTTTTACACTATACTTAAAGTCAATATCAAAACTTAAGCTTGAGATTTTTATGCAATTGTTTAATGTGTTTGACACTCATCTCTCAACTATACCACAAGCTGCTTGAGGACAATGATTATATTTTGCAAGTATCAAAACACAGGGAATAAAATGAGCAATGATATAAAGCTATAAATATTATGAATGAGAGCAACAGGGAGATGAAAAGCATTTCTGAATCAGCAGGGAGTTTTTTTCAAACCTCAGTGGCCCATCCCAGTTTCTGGAAACATATCCAGAGAAATGAAACTCAAAGTGCAGTTCTCAAACTTCAAGCATCATGATCATCTAGCATGCTGTTTAAATACAGACAGGTCCCCAAGCCTGTCCTGCAAGGATTCTGTGGCGAGGCCTTGGCATCTATATTTTCACCAAGCCAATCAAGTGGCTCTGCTTCTGAAAGCTGAAGGACAATCTTGTGAGAACTATTGCTCTAGGAATGAGTAATGAAACTAGATATGCCAGGATGCAAGACTGGGCAGGAAGAAGAGAAACCAGACTTTAGCCAGCCTCTTGGATACTCCCTCACTCCCTGTAAGTTATGGTCTGGAACTTCCGACTCTCAGACTCTCCAGCTCTTTCTAATTACAAGGTCTTCAATTCCTCATTTGACAATCCGACCTTAAACTTACTTGTTCTAGTAAGACTTCTACACACATATTAATGCTTTTTAATCAAATAAAAATGTATGAGCTAGAATCCCTTTACTCTCCCTATTTTATTGGTGAAGAAACTAAGGCACAGAGGGTTAAGGAATTGCCTAAGGCCATAGACCAAGTAAGTAGCAGAGTTGAGAATCAAAGTCAGGCAATCTGGCTGCAGAGCCTGCACACTTAACCACTATAAAGCCATCACGGTATACTGCCTCATGGACTCTGCATTTTGGATATACTGCATGCCTTTCCCAGCTGCTACTCTCAATAAAATCAAAGAATAAGTATTCAACATCTACTTTGTGTGAGATGCCATGATAAGTACTAGGGATAGAACCCAGAACAAAACTCTAACCATTTCTGCCTTTAAGAAACCTGCATTATAATGGAAAATCCAAGCAAGTAAACTAACATGTAACCAAATGTATTGATAAGCATTACAATAGGAACAAGACCAGGACATAATAGGAGTACAGAGGAAGGGAACCTATCTTAGTCTTGGGAACTAGAAAGACTTCCCAGAGCAAATGTGATTTAAGCTGAGATCTGAGAGAGCTCCTGTAAGCAAGTTCAGGTGATGGGCTCATGGCATTCGTGGCCTTTAGAAGAGAGTGATCATTAGAGAATGTTACAGTCAAAAGCAGGGCATGTGCAAAAAATATAAGGTAAAGAAACTGTGGTACATTCTAGGAACTTTAAGTAGCTCCTTGTCACTGTACAGTAAAAGAAGATAAATGGTAACAGATGGAAGAAGGAGGAGAGATTTCACATGTATTTTCTTTCAACTGCTGACCTTAAGAGATATACTCAAATTCTTGATTACTCACCATGCTTAATGGTTTAGTTTGAAGTTTTTTTGACCCATGAAATTGGATGAATCTAATCCTAGTGGCTTAGCGGAGCTCACCCTAGATCCTTTCCTTGAAATTAATATGTGTTGATTGATTAATTAGTCTAATAAATGCATATTTGATTTCTGAGTATACCCAGGCATATAACTGAACATAATCCTCTCTGAATAACAAAAACATTAAAGAGGATTCAGAACTTTATGTGAAAATATATCCAATAAATGAAAGCTTAATCTAATACTTGAATACTTTTTGAAAGTTGTTTAAACACTTCTAATTTATAGTTAGGGACCTTCATTTTCAATCTTCATTAATAAGCACAGGGCAATAAAGATGGATCACTATATTAATAAAACAGAATTATTATGTGTTATTTATACAGGACAGCAATAAAAATCATACCAAGAAGATTAAGCATTCTAACATGCTGTAATTTATGTCAAAGTAATGTCCTACTTTGAAATCAGATTCTGTTTTAAACAATGAAGTAGGACAAATATTAGAAACAGCAAAGGGGGATGGAAAGATAAAAAGCCAGCTTCATGTAGAATATTGAAACCTTTTGACCAATTTAAAGGAGAGATCATTTGAGGAATATAATCTGAGACAAAGGAAGGTTAATGATGGCTCCTCCTCTTTCTCCCTCTTTAATCCTTTATAGTTAGTCAATGTCATTTCAAAAACAACCTTCATAAGAGCAAGTAAGGTAAAGTGTTTCAAATGTCCTCTGAGTACTCTCTGACACTCTTGTCTGGCCCTGACACTCTGAGTCACTATAGAAAACACTTCAGCATATATAAGATACCAAATTCTTAAAGGAAGAATCTCCACAATCAAAAAATGGCTTAAAAAAGAAAGCTAGTGCAAAGAGTAGGCTGAAGCCTTTCTCCTACTGCATTTATCCCAACTAAAACTATAAAGTATCTCTTTGAAATACAATTTTGAGAATAAATGAACAATATGGTTTATTGCAAAGTTTCTGAGCCCTGATTTTGAAAAATGCTTTTAGACTCTAATTTTTAATCTGGGGCCCCACCAAGAAGTGTGCAGCCATATATCAGAGGAAAGTGACAACCAGAGATATAAATCTGTTGTATCACTCTGGAGAATCAATTTCACCAAATAATTTTGGGGAAATTTTTGCTTTTTTTTTACACTTGAGATTTTATCACACCTACACACAATCAAAATTACTTTTTGGTCATGAGCCTAGAAAGTAGAAATTTTTCTGGGCAGTAAGTGACTGTCCAGTTTATACTTTTGTGTTCTAAGAAATCCTAAGATATTAGCACTGCAGCTGAATTAAAGAGAATGAGTCCTCAATGGAAAAGAGAATAGATTATGGGTTTGTCCTAGTATTCAAGGTTGGTGTTTTTTCAGAACTGAAATTTGTCGTTCTTTTTTCCTGAGTCTCCTTTTTCACTACACACACACACACAAATCATTGGCTCACCAAACTTATCTCAATCTCCTGTCACAAATGTGTTTATATACCTATATATGAAATCTCATATATATATATATATATATATATAAAAAATACATATATATATATATAAAAAATACAAGACTTCCGTTTTCCCATATTGTAGAAGAACTACAAATTCTGAGTTTGACAATGTTTGATTTTAGTTTCATGTTGCTTTTACATTTTAAAAGTTAAATGATTTTTTACAGTGAACAAGGATTTACAATTCAAAAGGGAAAATTTGAATAAAACTTCTCTGAATCTTAAATGTTCTCATCTGCAAAATGTGGTTAATTGTTGCCCTAAACTTTCATACAATATAATATGCATTCAGGTACATTAAAATCTGTAATCACGATATACATGTCAAGTGATTCTATTTCCATTGTATGATCATATTCATTGTCTCATATAACCTTCCCACACATACATAAAAATACAAAACTAAAAAATAATTCAGGAACCTGTAATCAATATTTCCTAAAAACCTTAAGGCGAAAAACATGAAGGACTTGACCATGATTAATAGTGACCAGCACAGTGTCTGACATATTGCAAATATTAAAAAAGAAAAATATGCTGAATATTGTATTTGTCCATCTGTAGTCTGGAGATATAACCCACACCAGTTAGTTTAGGTGTGCTGTACTAAAGAATTGAAAGTGTAGAAAGTAAACATTATGGTATCATGGAGGTAGCAACTACAAAGGTAGCAACTTCCGAAAGGAAGAGGTTGGAATGATTTAGACTTAGATCCTAAAGAAGAGCGCATACAGCTGACAATCAGACCTCTGATGATAGAGATGCTTGACTGATGAATCCCCAAGCTTAGTGGAAAAGAGGAAAGGCTACTGGGTCCAGACCTCTGAGGAGGTGAAGGAAGTCTTTTCTTCTTCCAGCGCTCCAGTCTCCCTCTTGAATCTCATATTAGAGCCAGACACAAGCTGGCAGAGCAGAAATATGGTGAGCAGAGTTCCAGTGCCAGTGTCACAAAGCAAAGTTTAGGAAGGTGGGTTTGGAGCTGAAACAGTAGTTCACATCTGGCTCCAATATACAAGTGGTAGACTGAATGAAAGAAGAAGGTAACAAAAAAAAAAAAAAAAGAGAAGAAGAACGAAAGAATGAATCATTCATTCAGTGGCTGTCTGGTTAAGAATCTAAGCTCCTATAGAGGATTCTAATACCTGTATTCCCAAAAAGTAGATATAAGCTGAAATTTATTAATCATATCACATTTAAATGCACTGGGGAAGTTTGCTATTTAGAGAACTTTTATGGCAAATTGTTTTGCAAGACAAATAATCACTCAGTCATTTAACTGGTGCATAAATTACAATTTTCATACATTTGGGTTACTTAAGCAAACTGTAACTATATTGAAAAATATGAGATTCATGAAACAACCATCATTGTAAAACCTCTAATACCTTTTGACTCCCAGAGGACTTCCTCAACATGTAGTAATGTGCTATATTGAGGTGGCACAATTTTAGTCCCTGGTAAAATGATAAAATTTTGAGTTCCTTCATTCTTACCCTAGCCCATCTTTGAAGATACCACAGAAGAGATTGAGGGAAATTGATTAAATTGATAAAACAAAATTTAAACTGTGAGCAGTATTAAGAAAGAAAAGATATTTATGTGTGTGTGTGTGTTTGTTAGATGGATTACACTGAAATCTCCTGGAACAGAAGAAGGTATTATACCTCAGAAGAAGAATAGATTGTGGGACAGCTTTTGGTTATCTTATTTTGCCTCACTGCATACTATCGTGGATAGATCTCTGTTTTCTCTTCTTTCACATCCGTGACCAGCAGAAGTTTAAAAATTAAGACACTAGCCAAGCAGTACCAGAGATATGACATAAAAAGCACAACTAGAATGGAGAGCAGCTGATAACTAATCAAAGCAAAGTAGTAAGTCCCTGAGTAGTCCCTCTGCCATCCTCCACTCCCTCCACAAATGAGGGAGAAGTAATTACACCCTTAAGAGAAAATTGTTGGAGAATATAATTCCTGAGGATAAACAAGTGAAAATTATAAAGTGGTCAAACAAGAACTCTCTGCCTTATGTTGCACCCACTTCTGACCTCCACATTCTAAATCCACCAGGAAGTGTGTAAACTAGGTCTTGATTTTAGCTTTTCAACCTGATTACACATTACCAGCCAACATAGGTAATATTCCTGTAGGACAAGAAATAACTAAATAATTGAGAAAGGGAAAAACTACAATACAAAGGCAATTCAGCAATCTAGATGGAACCTAGACATATTACAGTTTAAAAAATGTAAGGACATTGAAGACAAAGAGAAATTTTTTTAATTTTTCAAAAAGAGTAACTGCCAAAAAGAAAGACAAATTAGATTGGCAACAAGAATCTCAAGAGCAAGACTAGGTGCAAAAGAGATAATGGAATGATATTTTTAAATATTTAGAGGAAAGGAACTTTGGCTCTGAACATTATATCTAGCTAAATTCCCCTTTTTTTTTTTTTTTTTTTTTTTTTTTTTTTTGCGGTACGTGGGCCTCTCACTGTTGTGGTCTCTCCAGTCGCGGAGCACAGGCTCCGGACGCGCAGGCTCAACGGCCATGGCGCACGGGCCCAGCCGCTCCGCGGCATGTGGGATCCTCCCGGACCAGGGCACAAACTCGTGTCCCCTGCATTGGCAGGCGGACTCTCAACCACTGCACCACCAGGGAAGCCCTAAATTCCCATTTTAAATATATCAGTCTATAGGATACAAACCTTAAGAATATTTTGAACACAGAGACTACATTTGAAAACATTTTTGGAAAAATATAAACAAATCCAGGAGCTTTCTAGCTGTGTGTGATAATTGATAAAATTTACCATTATTTTATAAATCAATGAAAACAACATCACTGAAATAAATCCAAACAATCTATTACTAAAATTATAGGTGATAGCAACATGGTGGAGTAGTGAAAGGTGGGTAGCCTGGGGAAAATGAGAAGGAAATGAGTGTATAGATAAGTCTTAAGCATCGTTAAACTTAGGAAATTTAAAATGAAAAATAATAACATATATATGAGATTTATTCTATGTAAGAATATAATTAGAATATGTAACTTCCATAGCAGCAGCAGAACTATAGAAAATATGCAGGAAAAGAGGAAAAGGGAAAAGAAACATATATGGCAAAAGACCTGAATAAAACAATAATTAAAATAAATTTAAAAATTTAAATTCACTAATTAAAGCAGTAAATTATCATATTGAACAATACTTTACATATAAGTAATAGATTAGAACTAAAATGGTATATAAAATTAAAATTAAGGGGAAAGGAAAACAAATGCCACCAATTATGAACCAAAACAAAGATTAGGTAACCATTTTAATATCGGAAGATAAACAGACTATATATACATGTACATGTGTGCATGCACACATATGTACACATACACAATAAAGAATGCAAGGTAATGGTAAAAGAAAAATGGATCAAAACAATGTAGGACTCAAACATACATATGAACTTAACAACATAGCCTCAAAAGACATCAAGAAAAAAATAACAGAACTATCATGAGAATTGGAAATTGATAATTGCTTAGTTCATATCATTTTGTTTTGCTTTGTTTTCATGGAGAAAAAAATCAAAGTGCATCTTTACGGAAATAAGTTACAGGTGGATTAAAGATCTAAATGTAGAAAAAATAAAGGTGATAGAAGAAATTTCAGAATATTTCTGTGACCTTTTGATGGAAAAGAATTTTTAAATTAAACCCTAAAAAAAAACTCCATAAAGTATACAGCAATAACAAAGGTGTTTTTGACTACATCAAATAAAACTTTGTGTTGAATGAAAGACAATGCAGATAATGTAAACAAATGAGTCATATCCTAGGAGAAGATAATTGCAAAACCTAAAACTAAAAATATATTAATATCTGGGATGTAAGTGGAACTCCAGAGAAAACAGCAAGATATGTATCAAAATCCAATATAAACACAGAGAATGAAAAGGAATAGGCCAATTTCAATGTTTATCAGAAAAAGGCAAATTAAAATAATTATGAGATATAAGTTTGTATCTGCTAAAATTGACAAAAAAAAAAATAAAGATAAGTAAGTCCAAGTGTTAGAGGGCAGGTAGAAAGCTTTACATACTGCTGGTGGAAATATTCTGGCATACCCCTCCTGGAAATAAATCTATAATACCTGATGAAAATTAAGTTACATACAGTGTATAACATAACTCATTAATTCTACTCCCAGGAATATATACCCCAGATAATATATATATTTCTATTATATATATATTTAATATAAATATATATATATATATTTCTGTGTTTTCCTGGTAATGATTGTATACTCTGGAATACCTTACAGCAGTAATGAGCTAAAAGTTTATACTATAACTTGAGCATTTATAAAACATAACATTGAAGTTTTAATAAAGTAAAATGATTATAGATATAACCAAATATCATAATGTTACTTAAAAAGTTATACACACAAAACAACATTGTAAAGGATAAGTACATATCTAAGGTCTCAAAATGATATATTGTAAGTCCATTGGAAAGAATGCCTATGGGAAGAGAGGGTAGAGGGAATGGATTTGGTGAACTGAGGAGAAAATAAAATAAAAGAGATTCCTTGCATGGACTAATGATGTGAGCAAGCCACAAACAGAAGAGAAGGATTTATTTAATTTTCTGTATGTTTTCTAATCTTTCAATTTAAAAAAAGTAGAAAAAATTGACTTTGTAGAGCTTGTGTTACATAGTCTCATACATTACTGGTGAAGGAAAAAGTAGGAGTATTTCTGGCAAAAAAATTACCTATTACTAAGTACTTTCCGATACTTGAGATGTGGCAAAAACTCATCTACCTAACCAAGATTTAAGCCAGGCTGGACATTGGCTCAGCAATGGAATCTGAGATACCCTAATGTCACTGTGGGGCAGCAGGGAAGTGAGCCAGTTCTCAGAAAGAGAAACAAGCCAAAAAGTTAAGATGAGTCTGAAATCCAAAATTTCAAAACATGGGAAGAAAACTAACATTAAATATCCAATAACATTAGGTAATAAAATAAAATATAATAAAAACTTAAAAAGAAGGTTCTACAATGCATATGCTTGGAATCTCTCATAGACATATGGTTGTTCACCCCTCCCCGAAAAAGTATTTTAATTCCTCACTCTATTGAACTCAGATGTAGCTAAGTGACTTGCCAAAAAAACCCCACAAAAGTAAACAATAAAATTCCTCTGAGTGTCCCTGCTTGAGTACTTCCTGTAATTATCCATCTATCTATCATCTATCTATCTTTCACATTTACATAGATATTTGAACTCAGGTTCATTTTCTGTGGCTTCTACACAGTAATTCTGTTTTTTCCTTTAACAGAAACAAAATACAACTCTTTCTTATACACTATATCTCCTTGAATATTTTATAATAAATACCATGTATCTTCTTTGTCTTCTGTCCTACCAACTGAAATCCCCAACCTCATAATTTTTCCTTAAGTGGCATAGAAGTCAAAGTCCTTATTATTGTGCTTACTTATCGATTTTTCCAAAATATTTTGTGTGGAAATTCAAGTTGAGGGATCAAATTTTACATTGTTGGGGAAAAAAACTATGTAAAACAATTATAAGCCTGGGACCACAACAGAACCCACTCTTGGTACTCATTTTTCTTCATAATCATATAAAGAAACATGGCCCTAAAATCAGAACAAAGCTGGAGTATGGTGGTAAAAAATATATTATTCTTAATCAAATATCTGGATGAAAGTTCTATTTCTGCCCCTCACAGGTTGTATGTTTCCATGAGCAAGTTATTTAACCCTTATGAGTCTTGGCTCACTCAGCTTTCATATGAGGATTCAAAAGACTTGCTCGCATAGTAGCTTATGGTGTAAGGAATTAGGTAAATAAACTAAATGAGTGCTGCTTTGATATGTTTGGAAATAATGACAGAACATATTTCAAGAAAGCACTACAAAACTTTGAATCATGCATTTTGACAAAGTAAGTATTTAAGTTGAACTCTCCCCAAAGTGTGAATTATATTCATCCAGTAGCAGAGATTATTTTTGAAGACATGTCTCAGCAGCAGTCATTTTAATCTACTGCATTTGGATTATTTCTCAAGGCAGGCCAAAAAAAACCCTCCAGGTCTATATTATTTTTCCATGGTTATTCTTCCCAGTTCTGATGTTTCTGTATAATGTATTTAATTGAATGGGACTCAGTGATGGAAGGGACGCAATATTTTGTAAACTTAGTTGACAGTTTGCAATTGATGGGGAGGATGCCTCAATAAAAGGGAAATCTGGAGCTGGAAGTCAATAGAAGAAAAATATGAGAAGCATGAAAACTCCACTTATATAAGAAAATTGCTGATTTTTATTGGAATCAGAAGAAAAATTATTATTCTAGGTATGAAAGTGTCATGTAGTATCTCGATCCATCATGGTTACCTGAAAGTAATCTTTTACACTCTTTAAATTTGTACAGACGTACACATCATGAATATATGCAGGAATGCAATGAAGCAGAGCATAAGTTGGCATTGGCATCCCCAGAATTCTGGGAGGAAAATACTGTTGTGCAAATGTGACAACATGTGATTGAATGAGTTAGGTAACAGTCAACATTTTGGCTTTAGAAATGGGTCATTCCTGTTACCCAGGAAGGCAGAAAGGGATTTTAGGTCGTCAAATCAAAGAACAATCTCAAAGTCCCAGCTCCTTGAGCGAGCAGAACGTGATCACTTCCTGAAGGAGAGACACTTGATGACAAAGGAGAGAGGGGCACTTTCTCAGCCACTAGAGTGCCTCTGCAAATGGATCCTTTACTCAGCCTTGGAAAAAAACAGGAGCTGCAGGTTGCCTTTTTAGTCAGAAAAGAAAAAGAAAAAAAAGTGGCCATAGCAGCCATACAGCTGTCACTGCCAAAGAAAGGGACGTGGAGAATTCAAAGTGGGATAAATAGTGTTGGCACTACAGTAAAGATGTAGAGAATTAATAATGCACCAGGCAACTTCTGTAGATCTCCCTAGCCTTCCATCAAAATCAACTGAGACTAATTATATCAAGCCAAGTATTTCAATTGACAAATAAAAGGACACATCTAGCTATGAATTCTTCTCTCTGTTTGATATGATTAATGTTGCATTATGCTACAGAAGGCCACTTGGTAAGTGGTTAAACTATGATACACTTGGCATTTATGAAAGAACTTTTGCCATGTTGCAATGATGTGTTTAAAGCTTGACCACACAGTGTTGAGTTGGTTTTGATAATGCCCTGGTGAAGGCTGTCTGTGGGAAAATAGTAAAATAGTTTTATCCAGCATGTAGTTAGCCCTGCTGTTTTCAACACTGAGGCGAGTTGTTAGAACACCTTTGCTCAAATTCAGATCAGAAAAACCATCCTGACTTACATACTCATATATTTATTTCAAAAATTCTTAACTAATTCTGTTGACATAAATGTCTGATGTAGATATTATTGTTATTACTGCTATCATTACTATTTCATTAATCCCATAGTAGCTCACATTTTTTATTAAAAAGTTTTTCTGCCAGTTTTCTCAATTTTGTACCTCCACTCCAATTTTTAAAGTAAATATGCAATCTACAGCATATTCATGTTACATAGAATGCTACATATGTTGCCATAAAGCCATTGAGAAAGAACCACAGATAGCTAAAACTTCTCAAATCTAACAAGGCTTTTGGCCATAGAGCAATGGAATCGTAAGAGTTAATGCAAGCACCAGCAAATTAATGTGTTATTCTTAACAAATGAGTTTAGAGACAAGGGAATAATTTTTTTAAACAAATCTTAATGAATGTTATAGGAAAAGAAAAACAGATGCTATTATAGAATGCATAGAAGTACCATTACCACAAAGACAGGCTTATGTGAGAATCTATTTCTCAGCAATGCTTCCTTTTAATGACATCATTTCCATAAGACCTTTCACTTTAAGTTGAACTCTTTCCAAATTTGCATTTGTCATTATAGGTTCTCTTTTTCTCTAAATTCATTTAGGAAAGCTAAAGATGGCCAACCTAATTAGGCTACAGGGTAAAAACTTCCACACATAAGAAAAATATTCACATTTTTAGGCTAGGATAGATGGAAAATTACATAAACGGAAAGTACGTGGTAAATTTAGTAAAAAAAAAATTTTTTTTAATTCTAATTAACCAAGGATTGCATTCAAATAATTAGGGAGAAAATTAATTTTAATTAAAATTAAAATTAATTTTAATTCTAATTAACCAAGGATTGCATTCAAATAATTAGGAATAAACCATTGCACACTGTAGAGTGAAAAGGTGAAATAGGGGCACGTAGCATTCTTCAATATGTATCTCCCATTATATTATTCATTGTTTAACACTTGCTAAAACAGAACACAGGTACATGTAACAGTACTGAAGTCTCCCCGACCATAACCATTTTACATTCTCAAAACAGCAAGCAACATTAGGATTGGTAGGAAAGAGTGAATTCTAAAACATCTATGTCTGTGTATCATTTTGTGTCTATTGCTAATGGAGGTCAAGGCAGGCTGCCTCCAAAGGTACTGCAGAATTCATCAGGAATATGTCTACTTGCTGTACATTTCTAAGCCTTCTCCCAGAAAATTTCTGTTTCTGGAGTGCTCCTTCTAATTTTAAATTGAAACAATATACCTGCCCTAGTTTAAAGTACAGAACTTGCATTCAACTAGGCTAAAGCTCCCTATCTCATCACTTACCGCCTTGCTGTGAGCTGAGCAGATATCCCTCTAGTCGAGCTCGTTATCTGAAGCCTTCTTCCCAGGCGTTAGCCCAATCAGGTAGAGTGGTCATTATTTCTCAAGGATAAGGGTTACTTTTTGAGTCCTGTTTTCAAGTTCACATTTGATAATAAGGCTAGATCTCCTAACAATCTTTCTCTTATCCTCTCTTCCTGTGCAAAAGGCCACTGGTGGCACAGTCAGGCTAATGCTGAAGAGAACTTTTGTTCTTGAGAATTTTTAAGTCTAGGAGAAATGGTCAGGAAAGTTACACCATAAAAATTGCCAAAATAAATTTTTGATTTGTGTCATTTGCTAAATAAAATTCTAAGATTGCCTGCATTATTAGGTTTATTTCATTTGAATGATTTTTGTGGGGAGAATTTGTAAATCAAGGATAAAAATTCTATTTTAAGTGTTGTGATTATACAATAAGGGCTCTAGTATATTTACAATATCTCCAAAGAATTAAAAGACATGATAAACATTTACAGAAATGTGTTTGTATATGTATAAAATGCATATTTATGCTGATAAATATATCAAGTTCTAATTTTAAGGTGATTTATATTTGTTTTTTTTTTTTCATTTGGATCATGAGCTTTGATCCAATTTCCTTAACTAGCTAAATTCCTGCATTGTATCTTCCCTTTGTTGGTCATCAAGATGATACTTATAATTCCCTTCAGTTGAATATCATGACTCAAGTTTATCTATTTACGATTTATAGTTATCTCAGGAAGGATTCAGTGAAATTGCCTACTTTTCCAGGTGAAACAATTTCAACCTTTGAATACTTTCTTTTATTTTTTTATGCTACAGAGCATCTCCATCTTCCCTTTAGCTTTGCTTCACTGTTTTGCAGAGCAAACTGCCAAGACCTTCCCATTATCATTCACCTCCCTAAACTCTTCCATATCACTTCTCTTGTGTGCACTTTACTAGAATTACAGAACAAACCAATTTAATCTCTGATGCTTTACAGTATATTTCAGATTGGTCTCTCTTTTATACAATACTTATATATGTGGATAGATCAAATAAAATATTTACAAAAGGCTGGTCTTACAAGAGAAACTTTGATTATACCAATTTACACCTCAAAGGTCGTGCACACTCTCTCATATCTATCTCTGTATATATCCAGATACATAGATTGATAGAAAGATAATTAGATAGATGCTCTCTTACCTTACTGTATGTAAGTCAAATTGCCTGTACTGCAGCCATGTGTTTACTTGCCTGTCTTTATGGTAATCTAGGTTATTTTGTGTGTGTGTATGTCTTTCTGTTCTTGTAGCTTAATTTCTTTTGGTTTATGGCTCAATAAATAAAACACCCTATCATTTAAACCAACTCTAACAATTTACATATCCAAGATAAGGATGTGGCAAGGATGCTGTTACATAGTAATCATGGTTTCATTGGGAGCTAAATAATAAATACTGTGGCACTCATATACTCTATTTCCTAATATTTTACCCTGCCTTATTGGGCAGTTACTGGCAGATAGGAGATGAATTAGACATATTTGATAAGAAATTGAATACTCTCAATTTTTAAAAATATCACCTTACCTTTTTTTCGTCAGTGTTGAACTAAATCCTCTCATCATTTACTAGTTCACACAGAACTATATTCTTGTTTACAGTTTTTTTTTCTTTTATGATTAGTGTAAGGCTAGTTTCATTTTGTTTTTTTGTATTAACTTCTTTATGGCATTGTTAACCTCATCTAGAGACCAATTAAATAATTTAAATTGTTCTACTGTTCTGAGACTTATTCTACTGTTCTCACTTATTCTGTCATTTTTTTCTAATCAATTAACATGTTTTTCACTGAATATTTAAATTGGAAACCACCATAAATCACTTATTCATTATTATATGCACCATATTTCACAAAATCAGTAACCATCATAACACGTATTTAAAAAAATTAGAACAGAGCAAGGACTTATTCTTCTTCCATTTCTAAGGCACTGTTCTGTATTCCACTTTGCTATTGTACCCACATCTTCCCCCATCTCAGAGAAAGGCAGAGTCTCCCCCTGTCTCGGTGTGGCTGCTTTCCCTCCAACTCCACTTGGGTACAGTGATTTTCTCCCTTCTAAGCGACTTGGAATTCAGTGCATTTTCTATTTGTTCCTTTTTTAACCTCTCCCCTAGTGGTTCCTTCCCATACAACACTCACTTTTCAGTACTTACATTACTTAAACTTGTTTTAGTTACTCTTAGTAGCATCTGACACTATTAACCAAATCCATGTAATTAAAATTATCTTTCCTCAGTTTTTTCTGACCCTTCACTCTCCTTAACTTTCTTCTACTTTGAGGGGGTACTTATCAGTTTAAACTTTGTTGCGAACAGTTCTTTAAAACTCATCATATCTGTATTATTTTTCTACTGCTCTTGTAACAAATTATCACAATTACGGTAACTTGAACAGTACTAAAGGTCAGAAGTTCTAAAATCTACATGTCAGCCACCATTACCTCTTGGCCTTTTAACAGATCTCCCTATACAAGTTGTCTCTCATTATTTGTTGCATGTTCCTAAACATATTCTGATTCTGACAGTACACTGCTTAAAGTCCACCAAAGATTCTTCATTTCCTTCAAAATAAAAGTCAAGCTTACTAACATACATTATAAATTTACATCGTTTCCCTCTTAAACCTTATCCTTTGCTGTCCCATCCCATTTCCCTTTTCCTTACTGACCTCAGTAGTTTCCTGGGCTCTCCCAGCTCTGTGTCATTCATGATAAAAGTTATTCATTCTGTCTGGAACACTTTGTCCTAGCTGAATCCACACTTCACATCGATGGCCCCTATCTATCCTATATGTCCCCATGCTGATGTCATTTACCCCGGGCACCTTTCTTCTACCGTGTTCAGACTGGTTGCCACCTTGCCTTTGTTCCCATTGTACAGTGAACTTTACCGTTTCAGCATTATAAGGTATGGCAGGTTCCTTTCCTGTATCTCCCTCCACATCATATGCTCTGGGAGGACAGGATCCATGTCTGCCAAGGTTGTCATTCATCTCTGTGGACAGCACAGTGTAGTACGAGGGCTCAATATGTCTTGTTGAAAAAATGAATTTGCAAGAAATGGTACAATTTCTCTGAGATTAACTGTAACTGAAGAGCTTAATACTGATCAATATTCTATAAACCATTTGGTGTGAAGCCATTCCCATGAAACATTGAACATTTAAAATTCTTATACCCAGAGAAGATGCAATTCAATTCATGTCATGAAAATCAGACACATGACACTGTGCCAGCTACCATCAAAAGTACAAAATTCTCTTAAATTCTCAAAGTGCTAATAAGAAAGATAAGCTAGATGTAAAAAATAACAATGCAATATACAATGAGATCCATGTTAAAGAAAAGTTCAAAGGGATGCAGAAAAGGGAAAAGATTATTATAACATGTTAGCGCACTGAGCCACTTAATAGTCCAGACCATAAAGACCATCAGGCTGGAGGCAGAGCCCAATATCGCCATCAACAGAATAAATAGCAAGATCCGGCATAAGGAAATTACCCCCTTACTAGCAGAGGCTCATCTCTCCAGGTAAGCAGCGGGAAGATGGCCTCCCTCTTTCTTACTACAACATCCAGAGTTGACCCTGCAGCTGGTCCTACATCTGAAGAGGTGGCTGTTAATTCTTCAACGTTGCAGTATTTTCAAGATGGCATTACTCTGCATCATTGCCATTCATTTAAGTCCAAAGTTTACCAGTTTCAGTAAGGTCTGAACCCTTTCAAAATGTTACACAATGTTTTGTTGTGTGGTAACAAACAACCAAAAAAGCATCTTAAGGAAATAGACAATCTATTATTCATCTTTTTTTTAAAAAAAATAGACTCTCACCGGCTCTTGACACATATGTGTGGCAGTTTTAAAATATGGCCCCATAAATCATTAATCCTTCCTCATCAAGATATGTGGTCATTGTCCCCGCATCTTGGATCTAGTCAGACTTGTAGGTCTGCTTAACCAATAGAGCACAGCAGAAGTGACACTATGTGACTTCTGAAGCTAAGTCATAAAAAGCCATGAGCTTCCTCCTAGTTCTCTTGGAATTCTCAGTCTCAACCTTAATTTTTGGGATGTTCTCCCTCAGAACCCAACTGCCATGCCATAAGAAAATTTAAAATAGATGGAGAGTGTCCCAGCTGAGATCAGACATTTGAGTAAGACAATTTCTAGATTGTTCAGACATTTTAACCTTCCCATATGAGGCTCTAATAATTGTGTTAAGAGACAAGTAATACCTCCTTGTGCCTTGTCCAAATTTCTGACTCATAAAATTCATGCATATAGTAAAACAGCTATTGTTTTTGTAACGCTGATGTTAAGGTGACATGTCAGGGAAAGGTATTTCCTAGCTTCGCCTCTGCATTACAGAGGAAGTGATGCAGTGATGTTGTGTTGACAATGGGCAATCATCACACCAGGCAAGTGTTACTAAATAAGTGTCAGTGTGGAGAGGCACAGGACATACTCAAAAAAATAGCAAATCTCTGCCTAAATTGGATTCTTTGGTAGAAGATAAGAATTGAAAAATAAGTTGAAGCCAAGTGTGTACTTTTTTCCTGTAGGAACTAGAAGGAGGGAAACAAAGAGCACAGAAAAAAATATCTGGGAGAGAAACTGTAGAATAATAACTAATAAATAAGATTTGGTGATTGCTCATGTTGGGGCTGGAACTGGGATTCAAAGCTAAAGATGTCACAGCTAACAAAAGCTATACTTTCCCCTCTAAGTCAGTGTTTTCTGAACTGTAAACTTTTCATCTACCATCTTGAAAATTTTTGTTAAATCCATGTACCTACCATAGTATTACCTACTTAATATTTTTCTTTAAATATGTTCATTATGTTAAATTCATAATTTTATGTTACAAAGAAGATTTATATCCTGGTCAAAAATGGGAAGTATGCATCACTCAATAAAATAGAATATACCGATGTCAACCCTGAGTCTAATGGCCTGAAGATTCCTGACATTCCATGCAAACAGAAACTGTTTTCTTTCTTAAGTGAGGGAAAAATGGAATTAACAAACTGTGACTATTAAGCAAGTTACACCAAGATTTATGCCTTCTTTCCCCAAAGACAAATTGTACATATATTGCAGCAAGGAAAGAAAATATATTTGGGGAAAAAATCCTATAAGAAGCTTTCCTGATGGAAATTATATACTTTTTTGTTTTTTAATATCTATATTAGTGAATGGAGAGTAACTTGCTCCCAAAGAAAAAACTAGAGGACACCACGACTCTGCTAAAGTGAAACCAGAGTGGTCATGGGCAGTCATCCAGGCATGTGGATTCTGCCTCTGTAGGGTTAATACAGGCTCCTTTGCAAGGATTGTCTGATCATGCCCCTGCAGCAGGGCTGGGGACCAAACATCCACCCCTCTCTAGTTCAGAGGTCCTGCTGTTGGTTCAAGTCATCCCACCTTTGACCAGAGCACTAAAGCAGTGTAAGAAGCATAGTCATGTGATTTAGCATTTCTTGGACAGAGGAAAAAAAGGGGTGAGGAGTAAAAACAAACAAAAATCTTCGACTGGTGTATGTCTCTTTTCTATGTCCACCTCATTGAAACTAAAAGAATAAAAGGAGAACTTAGCCCCGAGATGGAAGACAAGTCTGGTTTTGGAGAGTCCTAAAATAATTATAAAAACAAAATAATATTTCTATATTCTGGATACATATTTTTACCTGTGAAGGTGGTTTACCCCTAAGATCTGTTCATCCTTTCTCTTAAAAAAAGGGTGATTATACAGTGTCACAGAAGGATAAATTCATACGACCATCAAATATGCTGGTTTCCTTTGCTGTAATCAGGGTCTGAAAGAACACTGTAAAGGAATACTTGGTGAGACAGTTTTACTTAATGCTCCTGGAGAAACAAGATCAAGTTTGTTGTTGTGTTTGATCTTGGTATTGTTTTGAGGGAGAGATAGGATATCATTCCAGAAACAGTAAGAATAATTTCTGGTGGCAAGGAGTTCATTTTAGAAAGCTATTACAGAAATGCAAGTAAGAATGAGACAGAAGTCTAATTTAAGTTATTAGTAATTGAAAAACTAGGCTGGCTTATCTAGAAAACATGTTAGTGAGTGATGTGGTGGCAGTGAGACAGAGAGGATTTGAGAATGGCACAGACGTTTCTAGATTAGAGGCTGTTTAAATAATGACGTCAATACAATCTAAGCTTACAGGAAGCAGAGCAGATTTTATTTTGGACAGGGAGGTTAAAATAAATTTCTATTAGAATTCAAGTTCATATAGAGCACCTTGTTGGTTGTACCCAGGAGGCAGCTTACATGCTGAGCTTGGAAATGCTCAGATCTAGTGATAGAGATTTGTGAATTGACATTCTATGCTCCCTGGAATCATAGAAGTGAAGAGATAACCCACAGAGACAGGGCAGAGCAAAAACATGAAAAGACAAAAGACAGATTCCTCAGTTAAATCCTACATGTAGGCGGATGCCAGGGGAAGTGAGGCATAGCCAAAGATCAGAGAGGCAGGAGAATACCAGATGTTGGTGACTCTGTCAAAAACAAAATGGCTAGGAACAAATTGATGCAAAATCAGTAACCCAGAAAAGGAGAAATAAAGCTTGGTGAGATACTGAGAGGAGAAGGAATAGGGTAAGAGCTTAATACCTGTTGTACATGACTTCTCAACTTGTGGTTCTATGAACTGCCATGCTCTCTTTCTCTTTGTATTTCAAACCCACTAAATGCTCTGGCTAACTTCCCTTCCATCTTCATCCTGGCTAACTCCTGCTCATACACACTTTTGCCTCTGTACTACCCCCACCTGAAGTGCAATTTTTGCCCTTTCACCATCTTCTTCTAAAAACATGTACCAACTTTGATCATACACTTAATTTGATACCCTGAATGGCTGATATACTTGTCTATTTTCCCAGTAAAAATAGGAGCTCTTTGAATTAATGATGCTATATCTCTTTCTGAATGGGGCAACCCTTGGCACACTGTAGATGTTTCTAGTTCACACTTCACAGCCTCTGGATCAGAAGCGAGAGAATTTGCCTGGAGGAGGCTCATCTCAAACAGTTCTGTTGGTGTTAATTGGAGGTGAAGAAGGACTTAAGCAAACACAGTAAGAAAAATTATAGCTTTTCAGTGAAGTGTGCATAGTGAGAATGGGTTTGTAGGCAGAGAGAAAAAAATGAGTAATTGCTTAATTTTCACTTCTAATGAAATATCCCCTGGTTGTTTGACCACTGGCTTCTGGGAACATCCCATAATCAGTATATTTATTCTCTGCCCCTAATCTGTGTCTCCAAGTTTTCCTTGGCTGTCTCATTCCCGGCTTGTGGCCCTAAAATATCCCACAGCCTGATGGAATACTGCTTAGCACATAAATCAGTGACACTTTTGTCTCACAGCATGGGGACTGTGAACCATTTGCTCTTTGAAGAACTTCAAAGTGAACTAGAGAAATCAATGAGTCTCACTTCCAAGGAGGTGAATGATTTTTTACATACACTAATTTGTTGCTAGATTTTCTTTTTAAAGATAGCCAGGTAAAGGGCCTCCCAACCATTCTCAGTATAACTTGTATAAACCACATAGGACAAATATATATATGGCTTAATTCTGCTTTTCTTGAAGTTCACTCGACAATATCTTTCATGAAAATTTAGGGACCCAAACTTCAAGTCAGTTCCAATCACCTCAAGAAGTTTTTGTTATACTTCTGTAAATGTCAGTCACTGTGCTTACTTCTGAGGATGAGACTGAGAATAAGATAGACACAAACCTTCCTTCATGTTTCTTACAGTCTAGTAGGGAAATCAGATGAAGGTTTAATTAAAAATAAACAAGCAAATGTATAAATAAATGAGAGCATAAAGGACAAAATGTTTCTAACATGTTGACTTAATGATATTGATATTTTGCCTTTTAAAAAAATTATAGTTTTAACTTTTCTTAGAGACAATTAACCCTAAAAACCTCAGTATAGTGTGAAGATTTAAAAACTATTATTCACAGTTTTCCTTTCCATTAATGGGAAAGCAATGCTCTCATTATATCAAAAGCAAGGTTGAAAGGACTCTCAAACTCACCTGTTCCTTTCATCCACTTACCCTCTGGTTTCTAAAATGCCAATGTGATCACACATTATTCCTCTGCTTATACATTTTCAGCAGGCTCCTGTTACCCACAGACCAAGCTCAGGTTCTTTCACATAGTCTATGGGTTTGTTTGTGTTTTTGTCATCCAACCACAAACTTTGGCCTTTCAGCTCTATTTCTACCAAATACCCCCACAGCCTTGATGCACACACCACACATACACAAACACTTTATATTTCATAATAGAATACCAAGAGTTCTTGAGATATACTACGATGGCTTACAAAGTCTTCCTTGCACAAAATATTCTCATTGCCTGAAAGTCTCTCTCTACCATGTCTGCTCTCTCTCTTCCTTACTACACTCTCCTGACTCCTTCTTTCTCCTTTAAGACACAGCTGCTATGTGCTTACACACTCACCAGGAAGTGTTGAAAGAGCCCCTTCTCCCTCTTAACACTGTGTGTGCTCCCGTGGCATCCTCGGCATGCTTCTGTCTCAGCATTTGCCACACTGGATTTATTCATGTATCTCCTCTACTAGACTACAAGAGCCTTAAAGCAGAGACTGTTTATTATAGTATTTTCATCTCCCTAGTGCATAAACCAACACCTTCCATATAGTACATACTCAATACACATTTATTGAATAACGCATTTATCCACAAGAAATTTGTGCCATTAACAGTAATAAATATTTCACACAAAGCCATGATGCTCAGATTAAAAAGCAAGTAATAAAAGACTATTATTTTAAACTAATTTGGCAGGGACTGAAATTCTATTTCTGTAAAAGCTGTCATGTATCAGAAGTTAATCCAGGACCTAGCAGGTACAATTTTGGTTCTTGGGGAGCATTATATAACATCAGTAAGTGGCAAGTACTTTTTTTTTTCTTAATGGCTGTAGAGGTAAATTGGTCTCAAATGTACTGACCTTATGAAGCTGTACCACAGACTAACATTTGGATGGTCCTTTAAGTAATGTCATTTATAAATATAAGCATGCAAAACACTAAGCTGAGAATTGCTAGATCAAGGCACATTTACAGCAAATTTTAAACCTCATAGAATTTTCCTGTTTTGATTTAAAAATATATATTTCACAATAATCTTACTATGGCTTGCATTCAGACTGCAACCTATAATAGTTTCTGATTTTTATGGCTGGTTTTCTGTGGCATATCTGATGTACGATGAAGTTTTAAATGCTTGCTTAATAAGGAATTTTAAATACAGATTATGTGATTCCTCCTTGCTACACTTTCTGCCGAATGCCCTTGTTCTGCAGGGAGTTTCATTAGCATGTGCCCTGCTCTCATCCCCCAGCCCTCATTGCTTCAGACAAGGATAGGCTTAATTGAGAGAAAACCAAGCTGTGACTGTGACTCAGGTGTGAAGGCTGTTTCTCTCAGCAAATGAAAACCAGTGGAATGACTGAGTGTTCTTCTCCATACCCTTCTGATAGATTTAATACTGCATATTAATTGATGTTCTCATAGCCTCTACTCTGTGATTGTTTTCCCCAGGATCCTATTGAGGGTGATTGATGTTCAGATAAATTTGACGGTTTCAAATAGAGAAAGAAAGATTAACATGTGCCAGTAAGAACATTAGGTCACAAGATCTTAGATTGGTCTACATAGGAAATACAATATTAACACATGATTTTGCAGATTTGAAAAGAAACAGTCTAGTAAATAAAGTTCAAAGCTGATAATTAGAAAGGAAAAAAAAAAAAACTTGGCTTCTTAGGTCTAGTTTCTAACACCTTTTCTTTGCGACATCCAAACAGATGTCTTTGGGTTTACCAGTTAACCCAATTGGAAAGATAATTTATTGATCATATTCATAGCTATGCTAAAACAATTGAGGAGAAAATAAGGATTTTTAAAGTGTCTATTTCACTATCACCTCACTCCCATGCTGAACTATAAGGTTCTGCAAGACAGGATTGGAGCTATACATTGCATTGTTTAGAGGCTCCATATGTGTTTCTTGGACTTGAAATTCACTGTAATATATTTAAGTTTACCTAGTACAAGTGTAAAGGTATCATTTTTTAAACCAACCCTCATTCCTCCCTGATTTCTTTATAATTTTTTTTTATTGAGCACTTATTTTTATAAATAGCCTCAAATCTTTTCTGAAATCAGGCAGAATATAAAAACAGAATGAAACAAAGAAAGTTAATTCAACATTTTCAAAGAGGAAGAAAAAGGAATTGGTAAATTCACATTGTAATTATAGTCTTAGTTTACTATCAGAATATCATTTAGCCAAAAGCTTCTGCTTTGGGCTGCTAATAGTTTACGTAAAATGTCTTTGCTAAACTGGACTCCTTAGGGTGAAGCAAGTTCACTTATGAAATCCAACCACATCTTTATTAACTAAAGGCCATAATGAAGGCTGAATTTCTTGTTGAAAAAAAAATTATCTTGGGTATAGATGCTGATCTAAAACCTACTTCATGAATTTGCTTATTTTTTCTGCTCCCTTCAGACATTAGCCAGCTAAAGCCATTACATATACATTAATTACACCAATTAGTCCCAACTGCACACACACATACATTCAAGACTTGATTGTCTGAGCTAAAAGAAGTGGTTAGGCATGGCACAAATAATACAAGTGAGCAAAAAATTCAAATCCCAGGTACATTGAGCTAATCAATGCATTATATATTTTTGGCATAGCTCAGATACATTATTATGCTTTTCTTAATTTAATAATGCAATTACCTTACATTTCCATATTCTATCCAGGTAATGATAGGAAGACCAGGCCCTGATTTATAACTGGCATTGGGAAAAGCCAGTCTACACTTTAAAAATTTGATCATGTCTTCTATTCCTTCTTTATTTTCAAATATGTCTTTTTTACCTATCTGGACATCCTCTATACTGTCGCTTTAATGCCCACAATGTCCAACACACCCAAGAACAATTATCCTCACAGGTGTAAGCATTCATTCATTCATTCATCTCCTATGAGTAAAGGAAGCTGGAAGGCAGCCAGTCAGTCTCTACCTAAAAGTAATCCCAACTTTCATTTCTTTGGAGTTTGGGGAGTTAATTAGTTTTTTGAATTAACTTCCATAACGTTTTGCTAGTTTAAATCACCCTTTGTAAGACAGCATAGTGTGATGCATTGATTCTCAAATTTTACTGTGCAAAACAAAACAACTTGGAGAGCCTTGTTAAAACGCAGATTGCTAGGCTCCCACTCCCAGAGTTTTTGAATCAGTTGGTCTGGGATGAGCTCCAATAATTTGCATCACTAACAAGTTCTCAGGTGATGTGGATGCTGCCAGTCTGGGGATCTCACTTTGGGAATCACTAGTGTAATGGTAAGGAATGTAGCTTAAACCCAGCTCCAGCACAACTAGCTGTTTAACCTTGAGCCTCAGTTTTCTTATCTGTAACCTGAGGGTAATTATGGCAACCAATTTCATAGAGTTATTTAGGTTATTAAATGAGTTATGTATTTTAAATGCATGCAATGATATCTGGAACCTAGTAAGTGGTGTTGATTATTATTATTGTTGCTGTTTCTATTTACAAACACAGGTCATCCAGAATAATCATGAATGAATTAACACTAAAAAAAGAACAAAATGCCTTTCTCTGAAACAGTTGGTTGAGCACTAGACACTGGGAGAAAAAGAATGTTGATAGACCAATCCCTTAGGGTAACTTAGAGAAGAAGAGTGGGGGAAAGCATGTAGGCGTTTATTATATTATGAGGCATCATCACAAGGCAGGGAGAGAATGTATGACAAAAGTGAGGGAAAGGGTACTAAGGAGAAAGTCCTTGATTTTTCTCTGATGTACTGATGCTGGGCTCACATTAGGGATTCAGTAAATGTGTGTTACATGTTTATTTTGTTATTTAAGCCCTGAGTGAGGACTGAATACGCAAAAGTGAGCAAAATGGAAATGTTCTCTGCTCTCCTCCAGCTTAAAATTTAGTTTAAAAGATCATATAAGTCCATGTGGAAAAGCAAATGTCACAAATACCAAACAGGGTCTTATTGTTTTAGAGATATCCAGTGAGACTTCTTAGAAAAAAATGATTGAATAGTTACAGTCCATAAACAAGGCCAGTTAAGTCAATATAAATTTCTGTTTCTGAAATAGTTAGATGATAGATGGATGAGTGTCCAGAAGGACAGATAGATAATTAGGTGTTGAATCAAAGCCTACTGACAGCATAAATTTTACTAGTTAACAATTACTTGTGATACATAAATTAAATGGTTCAATACCAAACTGTTTAACTATAGCTAATAGAATTGATTCCAAAGACAGTTACAGAAAGCTCAACTTTTCAGAGGCCTAAATGAATAGGAAATAATTTTTCTTGGATAAAAGAAATCTGGAGGCAAGTGATTTTGGTTTGGTGGCTCAAAACTTCAGGACCCATGGCTCTGAAATACTCTCAAGTCTTTCCATCCTGATTGTCACCTCATGGTCACAAGACAGCTGCAGTATTCAAGGCATAAAGGTGGTTCATTTTCACCTACTTTCCTGATAGCCCTTCACTCCCCACCCCCACAAAACAGATTTTTCTTTAAGTATCACAGGTTGGAATTGATTCACCAGATAACTTCAGGGGTAAAGCAGGCTGGAAAGTGGGAAAAGGAACTGCCATAATTTCCTTTGGTTAAGCATGACCCCCTTCCCTAGGAGGAGTCTGGGTACAAAGGTGAGATCTTGCTATCTAGGAAGAAGGAGGAACTGAGAGTTTCTGCTAAAAAAAAATGCAATTTTGGTTTATAGGTGCATTTATAGTTATTGGGTTGTAAATATTGAAACTTGGTGGAGATAATAATAAAATATCAATAAAAATTGATATATATGGGCTTCCCTGGTGGCGCAGTGGTTGAGAGTCCGCCTGCCGATGCAGGGGACACGGGTTCGCGCCCCGGTCCAGGAAGATCTCACATGCCACAGAGCGGCTAGGCCCATGAGCCATGGCCGCTGAGCCTGCGTGTCCGGAGCCTGTGCTCTGCAACGGGAGAGGCCACAACAGTGAGAGGCCCGCGTACCGAAAAAAAAAAAAAAATTGGTGTCTGAGTCTTACACCCAAGATTCTTATTTAAAAAAAATAAAAATTAAATTAAAAAAAGAATGTCAGGTTCAATTTCCTCTTCAATAGAAAGTGATGTTTCCAAGGTATACTTTCAGCCTAAGGTCCTTTGCCTCATAGACCCAGAGGCAATGTGTAATTAAATAGTGCTGACTTCCAGCTTCCCTTTCTACAACTCTTTTGTCATAGAGACTCTCACACTGTGTTGTAATCACCAGCTTACTTCTTTTGCTCACTTTCAAAGTTTTTCTGTCAGACTTGTGTGGAGTCAAGTCCTGTTTGCCGTCTTTCCTCCCAAGTTAACTCCTTTGAGGGCAAGGATCGTCTCTCATTTATCCCCTTTAACCTATTCCCAGTACACAAGGGAGAGAGAAGTGGCCAAGAAAGAGCTGTAGGAGGAAAGTTGCAGAGGTCAGAAGCAGAGGGACCCTTAACGTGAAAGGTCAGCTGGAAGCATGATAGATGAAGAATGAGATTATTTGATGGTTAAAAATAAACTGTTAGAAGATGTCCACTTGTGCTCTTGTTATGACCTATGTTTTCGAGCCCAGAATAAAAGAACATAGTGAGTTCACCGGGCAATAGTTAAATGTATGGATGACAACACCCAAAGCCTCTAGACAATGGATCTTTCAAAAGAACACATATGTGGGGGACCTTCAAGATGGCGGAAGAGTAAGACGTAGAGATCACCTTCCTCCCCAAAAATACATCAAAAATACACCTACATGTGGAACAACTCCTACAGAAAACCTACTGAACGCTGGCAGAAGACCTCAGACCTCCCAAAAGGCAAGAAAGTCACCACGTACCTGGGTAGGGCAAAAGAAAAAAGAAAAAAACAGAGACAAAAGAATAGGGATGGGACCTTCACCTCTGGGAGGAAGCTGTGAAGGAGGAAAAGTTTCCACACAGTAGGGGGCACCTTCACTGGTGAGGATGGGGTGATGGGTGGCAGGGAAGTTTTGGAGCCACAAAGGAGAGCACAGCAACAAGGGTGCAGAGGACAAAGCAGAGAGATTCCCACAGAGAAGATCGGTGCTGACCAGCACTCACCAACCTGAGACGCTTGCCTGCTCACCCGCTGGGGTGGGTGGGAGCTGGGAGCTGGGAGCTGAGGCTCTGGCTTCAGAGTTCAGATCCCAGGGACAGGACTCAGGTTGGCTGTGTGAACATAGCCTGAAGGGGGTTAGTGTGCCACAGCTAGCTGGGAGGGAGTCCGGGAGAAACTCTGGACCTGCCTAAGCGGCAAGAGACCATTGTTTTGGGGTGCACAAAGAGAGGAAAATCCTTCCCTTTCTGTCCACAGAAGGCAGAGCACCTCCTAAAGGAGCTCCAGAGACAGGTGTGAGCTGCGACTATCAGCTCAGAAACCAGAGACGGGCATGAAACACTAACACTGCCGCTGCAGCCACCAAGAATCCTGCATGCAAGCACAGGTCACTATCCACACACTGCCTTCCCCCCTCCGGGAGCCTGTGCAGCCTGCCACTGCCAGGGTGCTGTGATCCAGGGACAACTTCCCTGGGAGAAAACAAGGCACACCTCAGGCTGTTGCAACATCACACTGGCCTCTGCCACCACAGGCTCACCCTGCATTCTGTACCCCTCCCTCGCTCCGGCCTGAGTGAGTCAGAGCCCCCTAATCAGCCGCTCCTTTAACCCCATCCTATCTGGGTGACGAACAGATGCTGGAGGGTGACCGACATGCAGAGGTGGGGCCAAATCCAAAGCTGAATCCCAGGAGCTATGTGAACACAGAAGAGAAAGGGAAATTTCTCCGTGCAGTCTCAGGAGCAGGGGATTAAATCTCCACAATCAACTTGATGTACCCTGCATCTGTGGAATACCTGAATAGACAACAAATCAACCCAAAACTGAGGCAGTGGACTTTGGGAGCAACTGTAGACTTGGGATTTGCTGTATGTGACTGACTAGTTTCTGATTTATATGTTTATCTTAGTTTAGTTTTTAGCGCTTGTTGTCATTGGTGGATTTGTTTACTGGTTTGGTTGCTCTCTTCTTTTTTTTTCTCAATTTTTAATTTTTTTTATTTTAATAATAATTAATTTTTTTATTTTAATAACTTTATTTTCTTTCTTTCTTTTTTTTCTCCCTTTTCTTCAGAGCTGTGCGGCTGACAGGGTCTTGGTGCTCGGGCCAGGTGTCAAGGCTTGAGCCTCTGAGGTGGGAGAGCCAAGTTCAGGACACTGTACCACCAGAGATCTCCAGGCCCTATGTAATATCAACTGGAGAGAGCTCTCCCAGAGATCTCCATCTCAAAGCTAAGAGCCAGCTCCACTCAATGACCAGCAAGCTCCAGTGCTGTATGCCCTATGCCAAACAACTAGCAAGACAGGAACACAAACAAACACATTAGCAGAGAGGCTGCCTAAAATCATAATAAGTTCACCAACAACCCAAAACACACCACTAGATGCAGCCCTGCCCACCAGAAAGACAAGATCCAGCCCCACCCACCAGAGCACAAGCACCAGTCCTCTCTACCAGGAAATCGACACAACCCACTGAACCAACCTTACCCACTGGGGGCAGACACCAAAAACAATAGGAACTATGAACTTGTAGCCTGCAAAAAAGAGACCACAAACACAGTTAGTTAAGCAAAAGGAGAAGACAGAGAGAAACATGCTGCAGATGAAGAAGCAAGGTAAAAGCCCAACAGAACAAACGAACGAAAAGGAAATAGGCAGTCTAACTGAAAAAGAATTCTGAGTAATGATAGTAAACATGATCCAAAATCTTGGAAATAGAATGGAGAAAATACAAGAAACATTTAATAAGGACCTAGAAGTACTAAAGAGCAAACAAACAATGATGAACAACACAATAAATGAAATTAAAAACTCTCTAGAAGGAATCAGTAGCAGAGTGACTGAGGCAGAAGAATGGATAAATGACCTGAAAGATACAATACTGGAAATAACTACCAGAGCAAAATAAAGAACAAAGAATGAAAAGAATTGAAGACAGTCTCAGAGACCTCTGGGACAAAATTAAGCATGCCCACATTCGAATTATAGGGGTCCCAGGGAAGAAGAGTAAAAGAAAAGGACTGACAAAATATTTGAAGAGATTATAGTTGAAACCTTCCCTAATATGGGAAAGGAAATAGTCAATCAAGTCCAGGAAGCACAGAGAGTCCCATACAGGATAAATCCAAGGAGAAACATACCAAAACACATATTAATCAAACTATCAAAAATTAAATTCAAAGAAACAATGTTAAAAGCAGCAAGTGAAAAGCAACAAATAAGTACAAGGGAATCCCCATAAGGTTAACAGCTGATCTTTCAGCAGAAACTCTGCAAGCCAGAAGGGAGTAGCAGGACATATTTAAAGTGATGAAAGGGAAAAACCTACAACCAAGATTACTCTACCCAGCAAAGATCTCATTCAGATTTGACAGAGAAATTAAAACCTTTACAGAGAAGCAAAAGCTGAGAGAGTTCAGCACCACCAAACCAGCTTTACAACAAATGATAAAGGAACTTCTCTAGGCAGGAAACACAAGAAAAGGAAAAGACTTACAATAAAAACCAAAAAAAGTTAAGAAAATGGCAATAGAAACATAAATATCAGTAATTACCTTAAATATAAATGGATTAAATGCTCCAACCAAAAGACATAGACTGGCTGAATGAACACAAAAACAAGACCCATATATATGCTGTCTACAAGGGACCCACCTCAGACCTATGACACATACAGACTGAAAGTGAGGGGATGGAAAAAGATATTTCATGCAAATAGAAATCAAAAGAAAGCTGGAGTAGCAATTCTCATGTCAGAAAAAATAGACTTTAAAATAAAGACTATTACAAGAGACAAAGAAGGACACTATGTAATGATCAAGGGATCAATCCAAGAAGAAGATATAGCAGTTGTAAATATTTCTGCACCCAACATAGGAGCACCTTAATACATAAGGCAAATGCTAACAGCCATAAAAGGTGAAATTGACAGTAACACAATCATAGTAGGGGAATTTAACACCCAAGTTTCACCAATGGACAGATCACCCAAAATGACTATAAATAAGGAAACACAAGCTTTAAATGATATATTAAACAAGATGGACTTAACTGATATTTATAGGACATTCCAACCAAAAACAACAGAATACATTTTCTTCTCAAGTGCCCATGGAACATTCTCCAGAATATATCATATATTGGGTCACAAATCAAGTCTTGGTAAATTTAAGAGAATTGAAATCATATCAAGTATCTTTTCTGACCCCAATGCTATGAGACTAGCTATCAATTACAGGAAAAAATCTGTAAAAAATAAAACACATGGCAGCTATATAATACGCTACTAAATAACCAAGAGATCACTGAAGAAATCAAAGAGGAAATCATACCTAGAAATACCTAGAAACAAATGAAAAATGACAATGAAAACAAATGACATGAAAACACGATGACCCAAAACCTATGGGATGCAGCAAAAGAAGTTCTAAGAGGGAAGTTTATAGCAATACAATCCTACCTCAAGAAACAAGAAATGTCTCAAATAAAGAACCTAACTTTATACCTAAAACAATTAGAGAAAGAACAAAAAACCACAAAGTTAGTAGAAGGATCAATAGCAAAGATCAATAAATAGCAAAGATCAATAAAACTAAACACTGGTTCTTTGAGAAGATAAACAAAATTGATAAATCATTAGCCAGACTCATCAAGAAAAAAAGGGAGAAGACTCAAATCAACAGAATTAGAAATGAAAAAGGAGAAGTAACAGCTGACACTGCAGAAATACAAAGGATAATGAGAGATTACTACAAGCAAATACATGCCAATAAAATGGACAACCTGGAAGAAATGGACAAATTCCTTGAAAAGCACAACCTTCTGAGATTGAACCAGGAAGAAATAGAAAATATAAACAGATCAATCACAAGCACTGAAATTGACATTGTGATTAAAAATTTTCCACAGACAAAAGCCCAGGACTTCACAGGCGAATTCTATCAAACATTTAGAGAAGAGCTAACACCTATCCTTCTCAAACTCTCCAAACTACAGTAGAGGGAGGAACACTCCCAAACTCATTCTACAAGGCCACCATCACCATGATACCAAAACCAGACAAAGATGTCACACAAAAAAACTACAGGCCAATATCACTGATGAGCATAGACATGAAAATCTGCAAAAAAAAAAAATACTAGCAAACAGAATCCAACAGCACAATAAAAGGATCATACACCATGATCAAGTGGGGTTTAACCCAGGAATGCAAGGATTCTTTGATATATGCAAATCAATCAAAGTGATAAACCATATTAACAAATTGAAGGAGAAAAACCTTGATCATCATTGAGATGATCATCTCAATACATATAGAAGAAGCTTCTGACAAAATTCAACACCCATTTATGATAAAAGCTCTCCAGAAAGTAGGCATAGAGGGATATTACGTCAACATAATAAAGACCATATATGAGAAACCCACAGCCAACATCATTCTCAATGGTGAAAAACTGAAACCATTTCCACTAAGATCAGGAACAAGATAAGGTTGCCCACTTTCACCACTATTATTCAATGTAGTTTTCGAAGTTTTAGCCACAGCAATCAGAGAAGAAAAAGAAATAAAAGGAATCCAAATCAGAAAAGAAGAAGTAAAACTGTCATTGTCTGCAGATGACATGATACTATACATAGAGAATCCTAAAGATTCCACCAGAAAACTACTAGAGCTAATAAATGAACTTGGTAAAATAGCAGGATACAAAATTAATGCACAGAAATCTCTTGCATTCCTATACACTAATGATGAAAAATCTGAAAGAGAAATTAAGGAAACACTCCCATTTACCATTGCAACAAAAAGAATAAAATACCTAGGAATAAACCTACCTAAGGAGACAACTAGCTGTTTAACCTTGAGCCTCAGTTTTCTTATCTGTAACCTGAGGGTAATTATGGCAACCAATTTCATAGAGTTATTTAGGTTATTAAATTAGGTTATTAAATGCAGAAAACTATAAGAAACTGATGAAAGAAATTAAAAATGATACAAACAGATGGAGAGGTATACCATGTTCTTGGATGGGAAGAATCAACATTGTGAAAATGACTCTACTACCCAAAGCCATTTACAGATTCAGTGCAATACCTCTCAAAGTACCAATGGTATTTTTCACAGAACTAGAACAAAAAACTGCACAATTTGTATGGAAACACAAAAGACCCACATAGCCAAAGCAATCTTGAGAATGAAAAATGGAGCTGGAGGAATCAGGCTCCCTGACTTCAGATTATACTACAAAGCTACAGTAATCAAGACAATATGGTACTGGCACAAAAACAGAAATATAGATCAATGGAACAGAATAGAAAGCCCAGAGATAAACCCATGCACATATGGTCACCTAATCTTTGATAAAGGAGGCAGGAATGTACAATGGAGAAAAGACAGCCTCTTCAACAATTGGTTTTGGGAAAACTGGACAGTTACTTGTAAAAGAATTAAATTAGAATACTCCCTAACACCATAAACAAAAATAAACTCAAAATGGATTCAAGACCTAAGTGTAAGTCTGGACACTATCAAACTCTTAGAGGAAAACAGAGGCAGAACACTCTATGACATAAATCACAACAAGATCTTTTTTGACCCACCTCCTAGAGAAATGGAAATAAAAACAAAAATAAACAAATGGGGCCTAATGAAACTTAAAAGTTTTCCACAACAAAGGAAACCATAAACAAGATAAAAAGACAACACTCAGAATGGGAGAAAATATTTGCAAACAAAGCAACTGACAAAGGATTAATCTCCAAAATATATAAGCAGCTCATGCAGCTCAATATGAAGAAAACAAACAACCCAGTCAAAAATGGACAGAAGACCTAAATAGACATTTCTCCAAAGAAGATATACAGATTGCCAACAAATACATGAAAGGATGCTCAACATCATTAATCATTAGAGAAATGCAAATCAAAACTACAGTGAGGTATCACCTCACACCAGTCAGAATGGCCATCATCAAAAAATCTACAAACAATAAATGCTGGAGAGGGTTTGGAGAAAAGGGAACCCTATTGCGCTTTTGGTGGGAGTGTAAATTGCTAGAGCCACTATGGAGAACAGTACTGAGGTTCATTAAAGAAATAAAAATAGAACTACCATATGATCCAGCAATCCCACTACTGGGCATATACCCTGAGAAAACCATAATTCAAAAAGAGTCATGTACCACAGTGTTCATTGTAGCACTATTTACAATAGCCAGGACATGGAAACCACCTAAGTGTCCATCGACAGATGAATAGGTAAACAAGATGTGGCACATATATACAATGGAATATTATTCAGTCATATAAAGAAATGAAATTGAGTTATTTGTAGTGAGGTGGATGGACCTAGAGTCTCATACAGAGTGAATAAGTCAGAAAGAGAAAAACAAATACTGTATGCTAACACATATATATGGAATCTAAAAAAAAAAAAAAAGGTTCTGAAGAACCTAGGGTTAGGATAGGAATAAAGACGCAGACGTGGAGAATGAACTTTAGGACATGGGGAGGGGGAAGGGTAAGCTGGGACGAAGTGAGAGAGTGGCATTGACATATATACACTACAAAATGTAAAACTGATAGCTAGTGGGAAGATCCCGCATAGCAGAGGGAGATCAGCTCGGTGCTTTGTGACCACCTAGACGGGTGGGATAAGGAGGGAGGGAGCTAGGTGCAAGAGGGAGGGGATATAGGGATATATGTATGCATATAGCTGATTCACTTTGTTATACAGCAGAAATTAACACAACATTGTAAAGCAATTATACTCCAATAAAGATGTTAAAAAAAAAAAAAGAACACATATGTGAACTGAGTTCTGTCTCTATAGTCAGGTAGAAAATCACTCCCTATTTTAATTAGAGATAGAAAGTGTGATGGGGAGGGGGAAATGAAAAGGGAAGGAATAGGGCTTCCCTGGTGGCGCAGTGGTTGAGAGTCCACCTGCCGATGCAGGGGACATGGGTTCGTGCCCCGGTCTGGGAAGATTCCACATGACGCAGAGCAGCTGGGCCCGTGAACCATGGCCGCTGAGCCTGCGTGTCCGGAGCCTGTACTCTGCAATGGGAGAAGCCACACAGTGAGAGGCCTGCGTACCACAAAAAAAAAAAAAAGGGAAGGAATATATTTGAATATTTATAGAGGAAGATAATGAGAAAATGTGAAGAAGGATCTTAACAGTTAGTGCACATAGGATATTATCTATAAAGAAAAATTATTAAGAAATAACTCAAATGACCAAAAGCTGCAGAATGATTGACTGCATTAAGGTATATGCGTAAAATAAAAAATTACTCAGAGACTAGAATAAACAGTAGATGTATACATACGTCACGTGTCAGACCTTACACCGTCTAATTCTTATAGCCACTTTATAAATGATGTACTATCATTATTCTTATTTTCTAGGTGATGAAACCAAGGCGCAGCTGTGTAAAGTTACTTGTTCAAAGTCACACAGATGGTTAGTGAAAGAATTGGGGTTCAAACCTGGGGAGTTTCTGCTTAAGCCCTGAGCTCTACATGGAGTGAAATGGCCAAAACTCACTATTACCATTATATGAAATGAACAGGTCACTGAACAGTATGTATGCTAATGGTCCCATTTTTGTTAATGTAATATAGAGCTACAAAGAAACAGTGAGTAGAACAAAATCAACAGTTAAAGAAGAAACTGAGGCAATCTAGAACTTTCTAGCATATCCCCAACCAATTACAAAAAGCATTAAATTGTGTTTGGGAGATGCAACATTGTGAAATTCCTCTAAAGCATTTGGCTCTCTTTGAAATGTCCCTTCGGCTGTAAGAGAAGATCATTTTTATATCCCCTCTACAGATCCGCTTGACTGCGTGTCAGCTCTATTAGAAAGTTGCTTCTCGCTAATTCAAGTTGACTTTTTAATAGCCACTTATACTTCAATCACCAGACACATGACAATTTTAGGGTTTAAAAACTGCCATCACTTAGATCCAGGCAGACTTAGTTCTTGGCTGTGACCAAAACACATTGTTAAAATTTGAAGTTTAACTGAGTGCACTAATTTTTAGGTCCTTTACTTTTTACTACCTGCTTTTAATTCTTATGTGAGGAGAATACTATGGAGAATGAAACAAATCAAGTGGCCCCAAGCAAGCGTGCGGGAAGAAGAGAATAGTTCTTTGTAATACAGTATTTCTCTCCAGCAGTATGTTGACATGCGCTAAAACATAAAAGTGCCAAGGTCAGCCAGCAGCTCCAGGGGGTCCTTTCCCAAGACGACCAGCCTGGGATAATTACCCTCCCACAGGAACATTACCTGTGTTGTCCCTCAGGCAGAGACAAAATAAATCAAAGCCGTTGCAAGGCTTGGGTTTGTCAGACTGCCACTTTTCTGTTTTCAGTGTTTCTTGATTCTCTGAGTGATTTATTTATTTGTATAAATTTTGAAAGTAATTCATTAATATTAGAGAAAGGCTGGGACTTGATATTTAACGGGCTTTGGAGTAAAGAGGACTATTCATTAATATATTCAGTCTTTCCTCTCCACCCTCTTGAGAGCATCACATCTACTTTCATTATACTCTGACCCGAATTTCTTAGATCTGAGGGTCACTGAGATGTTATGAAATGTTAGTCTACAATTCTCAGTGAAATTTGAGACCCATGTACAAGAGAGATGCTGGCATGGGGCATCAGGCTTAAATTTTTATAAGTTATTTTGTATCTTGAAAAACTTCAAAAAACATAAAAATGAAGGCAGAGAACTCTCAAAAGGGGCTAGTAGGCTAAGACATTGATTGGAAGTATAATCTCCAGGATCCCATCTTTGCTCCTGACATATCATTTACTCCAAGTCAAACTGCTTAATCCTTGACGCTCCAGAATTGTATATATACTGGAAACAAAATAAAACTTACAATACTGATATACGAAATGTGGAACTAAATCCAACAAAACCATTAATCGTACAATACCTTCATTATAGCGAAGAAAAACTCACCACCTCCGGCTTTCGTGAAGTCACATGACTAATTAGTGGGTCGTGGGGTATGAGGATTCAGATGACTGGACTCCCTACCTGAGGAGTTTCCTGCTGCCCTATACTGGCCATGGGCCAGTAGCCTATGAAGAAACTTATGATGACAAATAATAAATCTAGATTTTTTTCAGTGGGGCTATTGACTTCATATTTCTGTGCTTCCATTTCCTTAAGTAGAAAACGAGAGGTCTAGAATTCCTTATGCAAATATTTTTCAGACCCAATGACCATTTGGAAAAACAAATGGGCAAAGTAACAACAACCAAAGACATATGGCAGCTGAGTGGAAAGGCCAGTGACATCACTAGAGGATGGCCAGTGAATTATTAAAGAAACTGCCATCTTCTCTAAAGGCAGCCACGTGTGGAGCTCAGGGCCTAAAGTGGGGCTTCCTGAGATGAGTGCCTACCTTGCAAGATGCTCCATAAAAAGAGTGCTCCAAGATGGGATAGCTAAGTCTGGGTACCTAGCACATTGCATAGAGCTCTGTGCAGAAATTACGCGGTAGTTGAGCACCTTTAAGGTGCTCCTTAAATCCTGAGTAAAGAAACCTGTGTATCCTTGCTTAATACAGCATTTACCAAGCATAAATGATCAGGAAACCCTGTTTATTCATGGACTATCTATTTTTTTTTTAACATCTTTATTGGGGTATAATTGCTTTACAATGGTGTGTTAGTTTCTGCTTTATAACAAAGTTAATCAGTTATACATATACATATGTTCCCATATGTCTTCCCTCTTGCGTCTCCCTCCCTCCCACCCTCCCTATCCCACCCCTCCAGGCTGTCACAAAGCACTGAGCACGGACTATCTATTAATATGGTATATAAATGTTCTGTACAACACATACTGGGAAACCCTGGGCAAAGCCTAGTCAAAGAAGATTCTACGTTGCCCATCCCCTCAGCCCTTTTCTCAGGTCAAGGCCATCTCCCCAACCCCAGACCTAAATTTTCCAACCACTCCTCTTCAGTCCTCTGGCAGTTCTCACCTTGGGGATTCAGGGTAGAGGATCATGCCCTGAACTCCTTCCTTTCTTTGCTGTGGACCAGAGAGCAAGAGACAGGGGAGCATCTTAGTACTAAGAGGCAAGGGAGCTGCAGGTAACCAGGTGTTCACTTTGGACATGAATGGGGGCTGGATGAACAACTACACCAGTACAAAAGGTATAAACCAAAGCCAGCCCCAGGCAAAACGACACATGTGATCACCCTATAGGGAAAGCTTCTTATTGCTCCAGTGGTGACTCTGAGGCTGCCGCTAGCCACTGGCCACTGCAGGG
Source organism: Stenella coeruleoalba (assembly GCF_951394435.1). Lineage (NCBI taxonomy): Eukaryota > Metazoa > Chordata > Mammalia > Artiodactyla > Delphinidae > Stenella > Stenella coeruleoalba. The sequence goes on from NC_137169.1 coordinate 93,387,851, forward strand.
CAGTTGAACATCAGCATATCTCGTCATTTCAATGTCCTTCTCCCTTTTCCCTTCTTTTGAAGTAAAGTTATAGAGTTTCTAGTGAGAATTAATTGCTCCTTTTTCTAGGTTTTCCTTGGCTCTTTGTTTATATCTGTTTATATATATCGCCTAGTTTCATAGCAATAATTTGCATGTCTGCCTTCCCAGCCAAAACAAAAAGTGCTATAAGGTACAGCATCTACATTATTCACTGTTTCATCCTTACAACTCTGCACATAGTGGAAGCTTAATAAATGTTTAAATGAATGAACAAATGGATGATAAATGCAGGAATGGCAAAAACACAACTTCTAGGTTAAGCAACAATTGTGACTCCCTGAATTTATATTTGTTGCCATTCAGGTGTAAAGGCTATAAACTTGGCAGCAATTACTTAATAGCCCCTTGCAGATCCCATTCCTAACCTTCACTCTGCAAACTTATTGTTCTTTATTCTAATCCACAGCCAAATCTTTTCTTTTAGTACTGTCAAAGGAAACCCAGGTGTCCAAGGAAACCCTGAGATATCACTTTAAAATTTTTAAAATGTAAAATGTTTGTGTAAAAGGAAGGGAAAATGCCTCAGTTCCAAACACTTCGGTAAAAGTAGTGATGAGAATTCACAGGAAAACTGACCCACAAAATATATACACAGCTGGGTTTTGTTGATCATAAGAAGGGAAGAGACTCATCTCCCTTCCTGAGACTGAATACGCCTTGATCTTTACCATGAAGGACAAGCAAGGTGGGGGACAGAGCAAAAACTGAAGGCCAAGATGGTTAAGAGACAAGATTAATGACATTAGTAAAGTTGATGGAGGCCTGTGGGCTTGAAGTGATTGTAATAGCTCATATGAAGCCCGAGGGCGTAAATATTTAACAAACAATCACTTCATGGTCTCATATCCACCATAGGGAAACAGAGTAAAAGTGGTCTCTTTGAGGACTTGGTTATTTAACAATTAAAGGAAGGAAAAAAGAAAATCTAAAAGGATTTTCCCTTCACATGATTTCTCTCTGAAACCATGCTCAATCCATTCATGGCTTGGAGTAAAAATTCTCATTCTCATTGCTTCTTCTGTGCAATGCAGGCACTGGGATGTTTCTGGCAACTCTTCCTTGCTGTTTAAATTTGAACCTATGCAAGTGGTCTTTGCTCTCTGGAGTGAGTGAGTCTCTTTAGTAAATTGGCTTGCCACCGCAGGCTCACATCTGTCACTGTACTTAATTGCTCTTTGTTCAACCTATTTTGTTTTTTGTTCCTTTTGTGGGGCATGTTTCAATAAGGGGGATACGTCTTCAGTGTCAACAAGGGGGAGCTTCCCAGATCCCATCCATTCAGTGTCTAATACAGGATTCTTGGCCAATTCAGTCAACTTCCCCTTATCCCCACTCCAGTCACTTCACTTAGGCCCAGGCGACAGTGGCTCTGCGAAAACATATTAGTGAGTTTATTCCTGCCAGCAAGAAGAGAGTGACATTGCTCACTTTGGAGAGGTAAATCAACTTCACAAAGGGCACACCATCAGTTTAATAACAGTCTGTATTTACTGAGCACTAATTATGGGCCAGGCATTGCACTGAGTGATTTACAAACATTATTTCATTAATCTATCACTACAGTTTTATGAAATATGTACTTTTATTATTCCCCAGATTACAAATGATGTAACTAAGATTTAGAGAGGTTATGCTCAAGGTCACAAAGCTAAGAAGTGGATGAGCAAAGATTATAATCCATATCTGTCTGGCTCCCAGAGTTTGCCCTTTAATTAATCTACTATAATACCTCACATATGAGTGCATGAGAAAAGACAAAGCACTAAATAAATGATAGTCAATTTTAAAAATATGAGAAAGGTACTTGCTAAAATTATATGATGGTTGAAAATTTAAAAGAATTCTGAAAATTTCCAGAGCAGAAACATATTAGCATTATAGTATGAGCAATTTTGCGAGTTTTTCTTAAGAACCCTCCTGTGAGGACATCTTCATGGGAAGATGATAGTCAAGGCCATGACAACTGAGTGGAAGTAACTCACACTCAAGTTAGTGATGAAGCAAGAGCTTTTCTTCAGGGTAACTAATGCACTCAGTATTCTTCCTTGTCTCTTCTCCTTCAGTGTCCCAGACCCCATCCACCCAGTGTTTAATGCAGGAATCCTCTCCCTCCAGTTTTGTTAACACTGCAGGTCATCCATTCCTTCCGCTGACTCTTGGGGCATCTGTAGTCTCTCAGCAACTCTCCATTCCGGGTCTCTTTTCCTTTATATCTCTTACCTCTATATCTCTTTACCTCTGAATATAGGCCTCTCCCCGCTTGTATTCCTCTCCTACTCCCCATTTAAATATCCTTCCTTCTGCTAGGACTTGCTGTGAGAGGTGAGTCTCCAAAATTCATTGAGACAGGGACTGGTTTTATAAAATATGTATAAAAATATGGTCAAACTACAATGTTCTAGATCAAAAGTCAATTTCCAATACTTTAAGAAGTCCACCCTAGACACTCGATTATGGTATTAAGTTGTAAATTCCATTTTATTTATTCAGTAGTAAAAAATTATTATCACTTAGGTATATATTGACACATGGTGTGAGACTTGGTGTCATGATGTTTAGAAGTATAGGCTCCAGAGGCAGACTCAGTTGGAATTCTGGCTCTGCCACTTATAGCCATGTGACCTTGAAAAAGTTACTTCATTGCACAGTGCCTCAGTTCTCTCATAGGTAAAATAAAGATAATTATGTTAACTAGTTTATAGGGTTGTTGTGAATATAAAATGAATGAATGTATGAAAAACATTGATAAGAGTAGCTGGTATAAAGTAAACACTCAAAGATGTTATAATTATTATAATGTCTTCACAATATCAGCAGACTTACTCTAATAAACCAGAGAAGTGAGTGATAGGTTTTCTTAGGCTGACCAAGCAAATACATAAATAAATATGTGCTTAAGATTTATACTCAGTCTATGCAGCATCCTTGGGCTTATACAAGCAATATAGAAGTAGTTTCTGCAAATGCTTGCCCAAGAATAGAAGAGAAAAAAGAGAACTTATCTATTTTAAGATTCTGTTGTGGTAGGAGAATCATGGGATTTGATGTCAGAAGAATTAGCTTCCACCTCTGATATTCTTATTTATGAGTTTCAAAAACTTCTGAGTCTCTTTGTTTTTAATTGCAAAAATAATACCGCTAATCAGAGTGACATCCCAAAGTTGTCATATCAACAGAATGAGATAAAATAATAAGTTGTAAAGCACTATATACTTTTAGTGCTTACTGTTTTGTTTTTCAAAAAGCATTTTAGAGCATCAATGTATAAAGCCTTATACATGTAGAGCACAACTTTCTAAAAAGCAATCGTATACATGCTAGATGTTTCTAGTCGATATGCTATAATTCTCATAAAACCCTCCACACAAATATCATTGTCTCTGTTTCATCAAGACCAAGGCTCAAAAAAGATTATGGAATGCTCAAAGTTATACAACTGGTAAATGACACCTAAATTTTAACACAATTTTTCAGCTTCCAAAGTCCAGAGCATTCTTTGAATTATAAAACCAGCCCCATTTATTGTAAATCTTTACTGGTACAATTGACTAGATATAGGCATAAAAATATAGTAACTTCCTTCAGAGAATGTGTAATCTACTCGGAGATAGTAATTACATATCTATGCTGCTATAACAAACTCTAAAAATTCAGGATTTTATACCAAATAAATTTATTTCTTACCCATTTAACAACACAATGTGGATGTTTCTGACCAGTGAGCAGCTTTCTCCCTGTAGTGATTCACAGACCCAGGTACCTCGCACCTTGTGGTTCTACCTTTTCCTTGGGCCTTGGAGTTCTCTGTTTTCCATCAGAAGAAGAGGTAAGAAGCAAAAGCTCCACCTGCTTTTTAAGAAATTCTTGGCCCAGAAGTGACTCTTCTCACTTATGCTCCTATTCTACTGGGGATAGATAGTCATGTGATCACATCTGGTACAAGAAGGGCTGGAAAATGTAATGCCTGGTTGGGCAACTGTCCCAGCCACAATCCACACTATAGAAGAGAGTGGCACAAACTTTAGCCAGAGCTGCCTGGGTATGTGAAAGATAATAAGTGATGGAAGTTTGTTAATTCCCTAAAAGAAAACTCTATAGATGAGTTGGGTTTTAGAAGTCAAAAATTTTCAGGTTTTAGATAATAAACAGATAATACAGTCCCTGTACCATATTATATGTCACGTCCACACACAGGTCTAGAGAAGATCCCTATAATTAAACACAGTAGTCTTTCTGCAGTGAAATAAATTAATATTCACACTAAAATGTGATAAATAAGAATAGAAATCAACTCACATCTGTTGAAGTCAGGGTTTGCCAACAAAGAGGCTTTCCAAAAACCTTCAACAGATGAATAAGTTTTTAGTTTTCTGAATTGCAGATACAGAATTTGTGAACTTGCATCAGGACTAGGGATATGATTCAACAAAAGCATAAGGGAAGGACTTGAGTGCTGTTAGCAGCTTGTAGAAGAGCTCTTGCTCAAGTGCAAGAAGGTCACATGTGACTGGTCAATTACTATGTGCTTCAGCTCCTTAACAAGTTAAATGTTTTCATCTTTTTGTACTTCCAAATGCAAAGAGTTATTAGGCCCAGTGAGAGAATAAGTACTTAACCATTTGTTACACACACAGAACAGCTGCCGCCTGGCATTTTCTTTCCACTTACAACACTAAGTGGATGAACTGACACTTTGAAACTGATAATCAAAATGTCCTTCCCACTAAGCTCTAGTCATCAACAATAGGCACTTTTAAATGAGTTATAAACCTTTCAACTCAGGAGAAAATCAGCTTATGCTTAGCTTTATGGTATAGCCATTTCATTTTTTACTCTTTTTTGCATTAAAAATAAGAGATAATCTATGAGTTTTATTTGTGCTCTTTTTAAACTACTTTGAAACCCAGACAACCCTAAACATTTTCTGTGACCCAGGACATTCCTCAAGTGAAATTTTTTGAGCCAGGTGCTTAATGCCGATGACCACACAGAGATATATAGTATATTGCTATGAATTAATCATTATGAGATTTAATATTTAGTGAGTCAAGTCTGATGATCATTAAATCTGGTGATGTGACCTTGATGTTAATTTTTTTAATTATATATTTTTTCAAATATAGGTCAGTTAATTTTCTCATGACTCTAGCTATGTTTTCTAATCTCCCAGGTTGTAACAAAAACACTATCCTCAGGCAATTTGGAAAGGCTTTGTTGCATGATAATAAGAATTTAAACAGCACACACAAAAACCTGATATTTATTTAAATAACATCATGAATAAAAAAACTGATAGCAATATTCATCTCATGACAACAAACTAGTTGAAACACCTAAAAATAATGCATTTAATTTTCCTAACAACTTGAAGAGAAATTGGTTGTTTTAAAATTAAGACCATATAGGGGATTGACTGGTAGGTCTTAATTTAAATAATGAGGCTGTATATGATATAGTACTTCATATTAGATCCAAGACATTAGCTCAAGTATTTTTATTGGTATGAGACAGATTATAACAATTTACATAGTTCCCCTCCTTGATTGTTATCAAACTCTTTAGCAGAATAGAGATAATATGTTAGGTATACAAGATGTGCTTTTATGACTAATAGCCTGAAGATTCTCGAATGAATCTGCAACATATATAAAACACAGATCTGTCCCAAATGGGCTGAACTGGGTGTCAGAAGACCAGCTTTACAATACCAACTCTGACCATATGGGCAGGTAACATGTTTCCTCACTGGTAAACCAAAGAGTTTGGATTTACTGATATCAAGAGTTCATTTCAGCTCTAGCATTCTGTGGTTTCAATTAATATTATTTCAGGAATAGAAATTTATTTTACTAGAAGAGGTTTGTTCAGGATCCCATGGCTTCTGGCTCAAGTCACACTTATGATGAGAACATCTTCCTTCCTGAGTGTCTTTATCACTTCTATTATGTCTTGCTTTTTCTACCATGCCCACAGAACATGTGTCAAAGAAAAGTTGCACCAAATGGGTTAAATAGGCAAGGAAGATTTTATTCAAGACTATTGCTATGGAGATGAGAGATTGAACCCAACTCTGCTGAAATGAAAGGTGGGAGGGCTTTTAAGCAGTAAGGTGAGCAAATAGAAAAGTACTGGAGGACATTAGGAGAAGGCTGGTTAAGGTGATTTAGACCATCTGTGCCAGTTGGTGCTTATCAAAGTTAGGATCCTACTCTCCCACAGGGATTGGGAGTTAGGGGCCCTCTCCTTCTTGATAATTACATTTCAAAAGGATAGCTCCCAGATCCTTCAGAAAGACATTTTTTGGTTGTATAAGATTTATATCTCAAAGGAGCAGAGAAAGAATTTACAGTCTCAAGTTTTCTAAAGTAAATGCTCTAAGAAAAGGGAGGTCAAGGGTCTATAGTCAGGAAGAAACCTGCCTAAAATTTACTCAAACTGAGGGAGAAGTTAAGCCTGTCTTGTCGATGTGTCCTTGTAAACCAAACATTGCGGGTTAAAGAAGGCCAAATAGGGAGTCCCCAGAGGACAAAAACAGCTGGAAATGAGCTCCACTAATGTCTAATGATCACAGATAGGACACTTGACTTAAGGCAGCTTGCCTAGAGGGAGCCTATTTATCCCCGTTTCTCTAGTGCCCAGCAGATGCCTGTCACACAGTTGTAATTCCATAAAAAAATGTTCAGTGTGCAGAAACTAATCTCTGTGAATCAGTTCATGACGATGCCACTTCTTTCTCTTGCCTTCACCAACAGAGAATTTCTGACCATACTGTCACCATGATTCTCATAACTCTTTAATCCACAACTGTCTCAAAAGCAAGAATCTAATTTATCTCTCTCTCTGTATCCATGGTTGAGGACATGGACTGTGTAGTTCAAGTTCAAGCACTGAGTTCAAGTTTTAGTTCTGATGCACATATCATCATATTGAACAAGTTTCTTAACCTTCATGGATCTCAGTTTTTACATCTTTATGAAAGAAATAATACCAGTACCTACTTCACAGGGTTGTTGTGAGGGTTAAAAGAATGCAAAGAACTTAAAAGAATTTTAAGAATGAAAGTACTTAGCAAAGCACTTTGCACAGAGTAAGCCTTTAATAGTTACTGGCTTGTTTTAAGTTGTTAGTACTTTTCATGTGCATGGCTTGCTAATAGTTCGTTGAATAAATAAATGAAAAAATGAAAACTTACCAAAGAAGATAGGTGGTATTTTAACTTTACTACTTCTTCTACCCTGGATATTTGAACTTTAGATAGAAAAGTAAAAAATCTTTCATTCACTAAACAAACCAGATATAGCCAAATATGTCAATGGAGATTTCATCTCTATTGATAATTAGTAAGATAAAAATAAATTAAATACTTATTTTCAAAGGAGAAATTGCAGAAAAAAACTTCTTACAGATTTGTGAAATTAATAAATAAACACAATGCAATACTTTCTAATTTAAAATTTTTCCCAATTTTGAGCATTTCTTTGCTTAGTTGCTTGAGATATGATTCCACTAGAATTCGAATTACTTTTCTTTTTCCATTTACTTGGTAAAGTACCTTGACACCCTCAGTCAAAAGGCATTTTATTAGTAATAATAGCTGTCAGGGAGGAAGAAATTTTCCTCTATCCTTCTAGGTTCCTCTGGCTGGTCTAAGAATTCAATTGACAGAGATAGATTAATAGGAGAAGATCAAACAAAAGTTTACTAACATGTACATATGGCAGAGACCCAGGTAAACTGAGTAACTTGCCCAAATGACCGAAACCCTCAACTTAAATATCATCTTCAGCTAAAGACAAAAGAAGATGTTGGGATAATGATTTGGGACTTCAAAGCTGGGGGAAAGCATTTCACTTGGAGATGAAAAGGTAAATGTTTGGTAAATAAATGTTTGCTGGACCATACAGAGAAAATGGGACACAGAGAGGAATTTTAACAAACACATTTTGCTAGGTTCCTCCTTGTCTACCATTTCTAGTTCATACTATATTTATCTATGGTGATAGCTCCCTTCTGGAACAAGTCATCTATCTACATACTTTTAGGCAGTTGTGCAGAGGTCGCAGTCTTTTGGGCCTTGATTGTTTTCAGCTTTGAATAATCCACATGCCAAAAGAGACAGGTATTGGAGTGGGAAATTTTGCTCCCCTATAGAGGTCTTATTTAGAGAGATTTGATGGCCTCTCAAAGATAATGATACCAGATCATTCCCATCCTCCTGTGTACACCTTTGGTGAGATCTCCAAAACACAAATAATATGGATGATAATCTTTGGGGGGTTATGGTAATTTATGGCAATTGCATAAAACAATGCTCTGTTCAAAATGAAAATCTGAATGGAAAAATGTAAGGTGTTTTTATTTGGGAGAGAATGTTACGTCAACGTTTCAAATAAGTTTGATAATGGTAATGTGTAAATGAATCAAAGAAGAAAAGACTAGTCATTTGGTAGAGAAAATATGTCAACAATAGGTCCGTGTATATTTTTTTTAACATCTTTATTGGAGTATAATTGCTTTACATTGTTGTGTTAGTGGCTGCTGTATAACAAAGTGAATCATCTATACGTACACATATATCCCCATATCCCCTCCCAGTCTGTGTATATTTTATTCAAGGAAATTGAATGTCTCTCACTTTATGTTCAGAGTATTTTTCCAAGTATGATGTACTGCTTCTCAAAAAGTTATAAGGCATTTCCCAGAATAAGTTAAAAACATACATATTCTGTTGAGACTATAATTGACAACAAAAGATGTCATGGTTTGGATGATCAATCCAACAAAAAGAAATTCATGTCAACCTTATGAGTAGGCAACATATCCAAGTTTCAGTCTCTGATTGGAATTACTTGTGTTTGCATCTTTCTCAGTATTAAGAATAAAGGACTTCTGACTGAAAAACAAAAATCATTTTAGATGACTTTCTCTGGGAAAGCATAAGGGATATTCCTACTGGAAAACACTTTCCACTCAGAGTTTACTTTGTTATAAAAATTTTCCAGTAATAAGTGCTGTGAAGATACTAAAAACTATAAAGCCATGGTGTCTATTCTTGAGACACTTAATTTGCTGCCCATTTCTTTACTTCCCCATACAGTAAAAAATTTTCAAAGAGTAGTCTATACCACCAGTCTTCAGTACCTTCTTTTTTTCTGCCTAGTCTCTCTTGAACCCAATCCAATCAGGCTTTTACTCCAATGCCCACAAAAAAATTGCTTTTATCGACATCACTAAAGACCTCCATGTTACTAAGCCCATGGTCGGTTTTCAAATAATTTAACCTGTTTGTAACATGTCTCTCCACCTTAAAACACTTTCTCCATGTGGCTTCCAGGACATCAGATTTCCCTGTTTGTCTGCTTTTCTTAACATTCTTCCCCAATCCTTTTATCTGGTTCTTCTTTCCTCACTTCCTCACCTTCTCTATGTTAGAGAGCCCATGGGCTTAATTTTTATACTTCTTTTCTAAATAATGCTTTCCTTTGGTGATCTCATCAAGTCTCAAGCATGCAAATATTATGTATTTATATCATAAAATTATATATCTAACCCAGACCATTCCGCTAAACTCTAGACTTACGTATCAACTCTCAATTCAACAAATTCACTTGACTGTCCAGGAGGTGACTTAAAATTAATGTGTCCAAATCTGAGACTTTGATAGTGACTGCAAGACGTGCTTCCTTTTTTTAAACAATATTCCATAGTGCAGTTAATAGAAATCTCTATTCTCCTAATTGCTCAGGTCAAAAATTTAGTTTTCCTCTTTTAATAATAAAAATGTAAATACTACCCTGAGATAGTGTTACGTTTACAAAAATTCAAAATTTAGCAACATGCTCTCTGTTTGAGGGGGAGCAGCTTTGGGAAGACAGGTACTTTCATACATTGCTTGTGCGTATGCAAAATAGACAACTCTAGAGGCTATTTTGGCAATATTTTACAAAACTATATTTGCATTTACCTTTTGGTCCAGCAATCCTACTTCTAGAAATTTATTCTGAAAATATACCTCCAAAAATCAGAAAATATGTATGTACAAGGTTTTCTATTGCAGCATTTTTATTACTGCAAAATATTAGAAACAACCTAAAGGTCCATACCTAGAAATTAATTGAGTGAACTATGGATCATCATCTACCCAATGGGGTACTCATAGCTCTACAGAAGAAGAAGGAGGATCTCTATGAATGAATGTGGAATGATTACCAGTATATATTGTTATGTAATAAAGCAATGTACAAAGATGTAAGTATAATTTACTCTCTCTTATATAGGAAAAAGTGGAGGGAGACATATACATTCATTTATTTTTACAAAAAGAAATATAGGAATGATAAACACTAATGTAATAGGAAATTGGTTATGGAAATCAGAGGTTAGAAAGCAGCATTTCTCTGAGAATAGCTCTTTGTATAGCTTTGACTTCGGAAACAGTTTAATATTTTACATATTAAAATGATGAGATTAAATCAAAATTAACTGGAACAAACTAAACTTGAATACAAATAGAAACAAATAAATTAAACAGCATAACAAATGGATTATATAACCACATAGGGAAAAATGAAACTAATCCAAATAACGTCTGTACACAATATTTTGATTATATATCCTCAGACTAAAGAAAATGTGAATAAGTCTTCAACTTAATTTAGTAGATTTTCCTTTGTAGTAGTATAGGTGTAGCAATTCTCAAACTATTTTGTGTATATTTTGAGACTGAGCCAATAGTAAATATATTGATATTTTGGGGGATCCAAACTCTTACTGTGAGAGAAGGAAAATAAAAATTGAGGATGTGGGGAGGCAAGAAAGAACCTTGTGGTTGGAACTGGAGTTAGAAATCTTAGTAGCAATGCATGATATTTTTCAAAGTAATAATTATCTATTTTCTGTCCACTGAAATGGCCCAGGATCAATGAGCATAGTGTCCAGATCTTGATTTCTTTTTCTTTTTTTCCTATTACTTTGGGAGACTGACCTAAGAAAATATTGGTATGATTTATGTCAAAGAATGTTTTACCTATGTTCTCTTCTAGGAATTTTATGGTGTCATGTCTTATATTTAAGTCTTTAAGCCACTATGAGTTTTATTTTTGTGCATGGTGTGATGGTGTGTTCTAACTTCACTGATTTGCATCAATGAAGCTATCCAACTTTCCCAGCACTACTTGCTGAAGAGACTGCCTTTTTCCCATTTTATATCCTTGCTTCCTTTGTTGAAGATTAATTGACTGTAGATGTGTGGGTTTATTTCTTGGCTCTGTATTCTGTCCCATTAATCCATATGTCTGTTTTTGTCCCAATACCACACTGTTTTGATTACTATCGCTTTGTAGCATTGTCTGAAGTCTGGGAGGGTTATGCCTCCTGCTTTGTTCTTTTTCTTCAGGATTGCTTTGCCAATTCTGGGTCTTTTATGGTTCCATATAAATTTTAGGATTATTTGTTCTAGTTATGTGAAAAATGTCATGGGTAATTTGATAGGGATTCCTTTAAATCTGTAGATTGTTTTGGGTAGTATGGCCATTTTAATAATATTAATTCTTCCAATCCAAAAGCATGGGATAGCTTTCCATTTCCTTGAATCATCTTTAATTTACTTTATTAATGTTTTATAGTTCTCAGCATAGCAGTCTTTCACCTCCTTGGTCAGGTTTATTCCTAAGTATTTTATTTTTTTGGTGCAATTTTAAAAGGTATTGGTTTTTACATTCCCTCTCTGATATTTCATTGTTAGTATAAAGAAATGCAACCAATTTCTGTATGTTAATCTTGTATCCTGCTACCATGCTGAATTCACTTATCAGTTCTAATAGCTTTTCTGTGGAGTCTTTAGGGTTTTCTATATATAGTATCATGTCATCCACATATAATGACATTTTACCTCTTCCCTTCCAATTTGGATACATTTTATTTCTTTTTCTTGTCTGATTGCTGTGGCTAGGACTTCCAATACTATGTTGAAAAGAAGTGGTGCAAGTGGGCATCCTTGTCTTGTTCCATATTTTAGCGGGAAGGCTTTCAGTTTTTCACCATTGAGTGTTATGTTGGCTGTGGGTTTGTCAAAAATAAGTTTTATTATGTTGAGATAGGATTACTCTATACCTGCTTTGGTAAGAGTTTTTATCATGAATGTATGTTGAATTTTGTCAAATGCTTTTTTTGCATCTATTGAGATGATCATGTTGTTTTTGTCTTTTCTTTTGTTAATGTAATGTATCACATTGATTGATTTGTGTTTGTTGAACCATACTTGTGAACTTGGGCTGAATCCCACTTGGTCATGGTGTATGATCTTTTTTTATGTATTGTTGGATTCGGTTTGTTAATATTTTGTTGAGAATTTTTGCATCTATATTCATCAAAGATATTGGCTTCTAATTTTCTTTTTTGGTGGCATCTTTGATTTTGCTATCAGGGTGGTGGTGGCTTCATAGAATATCTGTGGGAGTGTTCCCTCCTCTTTAATATTTTGGAAGAGTTTGAGAAGAATTGGTAAAAATTCTTCTTTGTATGTTTGGTAGAATTCACCTGTGAAGCCATCTGGTCCTGGACTTTTGTTTGTAGAGAGATTTTTTTAGATTTAGATATCGATTTCTAAATACCCTTCTCCATTAAAAGGAACCAGGAACCCTGGTTCCAGAATCTGTTGGTTAATTTCATGGCTGGGGCAGAGAAAGTAATAGTGAAGTAATGTAGAGCTCTCCCTCTAGAATCAGACCACTTCTTCTTTCAACACTTGGATGATTAGAATAGTTTTCTGACTTGTTTCCCTGCTTCCACTCTTGCACCATACATTCTGTTTTCAACAGGTGGAAATAGTATCATATTAAAATGCAAGTCCAGTCATGTCCATCCGAAGTCCCCCAGTGTCTTTCCACTCCTATCAGAGCAAAAGCCAAAGTCTTTGAGGACTTCAAAATTCATACAGAATCAGGTCCCCCATTCTCTCTCCCTTTTACTTCCAGCCATATTGACCACCCTGTTGCTTCTCAAACACACCAACAGCACTCTTAACTCAGGGTCCTTGTATATGTTGCTCCCATTAACTCAGCATGCTCTTCCTCCAGCTATCCACATGGCTCTCTCCCTTACCACCATCATACCTTTACTCAACTATCATTTACTTGTTGATGTCCTTTTTGGTTACTCTACCCCAAATCACTAACCCTTAACTCACACCTTCCTATTCTCCATTTTTTTCTTTTCCTCAGGTGTCACTTTCTACTTTATTAATCTTTATTTTCTGTCTATCCCACTGGAATGCATATTCTACATATCTGTTTTGTTCACTGCTGTGCTCCCAGAGCTTAGAATCATGCTAGGTACATTATAGATACTCAAATATTTATTTGCTTAATTAAGTAAGCAACAGAGTAACCAAACACACACAAAAAGTCAAAAGAATAAATGGTATATATACCATAGTATATAAGTATAGTATATTATATAATAGGCATCATATAATGCCATATGTATAAATGGTATTGAAACAAAATGTGTTTATGAGTTTGCATAAATGAGATACTATATAGATGGCATGATAATGGAAAGTTAAAAATTGAACTGGAGCTTAACAACAGAAACTGGTGGGGGAAAAAAAAGTATTGATGGAGAGAAAACACTCAATTGAGGAGTCACTATATCTTGAAAAAATTAAATTATTTTGAAAGCATGCCCTTTCAGAACATGGATTTCAAAATAGAATGAAAATTATCAATACCACTGTCACACTTGAATCTTCCAAACTACATTTAATACATCTCATGGGAGAGAGAGAGAGAGAGAACAGAAAATAGTCACTCAGGCTACAGACATTGAGCAGTCATTGCACTATTGTCATCTGACTCAGAAAATCAATTCAAATCAGAGATCCATAATTCCACAAGCTCTCTAGACTTGTTTATGAATTATGTCAAACCAAAAGGCATTTTCTGATATTATGTCATACTTTCTTTCTCTTCATAAGTCTGATCAGTTCATTCTTATTTAAAATTCAGAACTTGGGTGAAAAATTAGGAAGCATGTCACTACCCCTTCTGCACTTTTGTAGAATTTCAAATACTAATCTGGGAGACCCTTAGTAAACTACCCTTTGAAGGATCTGAGAATACCTTACCATTCACTATGCAATTAATAATATTTTCCTCTTTCAAGAAAAAAATGAACTTAATAAAATGTGACTGTTATATACTATTTTTAAGAAAAATACATCAACCTGTGTATGTCCACAAAATAAATTTCACATATTGCAGATAATATTTGCAAAATTCTGAGAGAAACTTCCTTTGCTCAGAAAGTGCCTTGTTTTTTATTTAATAAACAAAGAAAGAACTCCTGACTAAAATTCATTCAAATGCTGTTATGAAGATGTGACCAGTTATCATTATGGTCTATTATTTATGTCCCAGAAGAGATAAAATCAGAACACCTTCACCCTTGTTCAGAAGTCATCCAATCATGAAACAGAACTTGGCTGAGGTTGTGAACAACCACTTCTGTATCACCTCTCTACTTTTAAGTGAACTCTGCCAGTGAAGAATCTGGAATTGCTCAGACACATTTAGAAAATCTTCCCTCTGGCAGGTTCTGAAAATCGATGGCTGATATCTGAAGTTGCTTAACATTGTCTTAGATAGAGAATGAGTATACAGCACATTAACCTTTCGTTTGGCTTCTTTCTTTTGGTAAACTGAAACAACCAATTTTTGCTTTTGTTTTTATAAAGAATCAGAGTGAGATCTTCTCCAGAGACAGAAGTCACCCCTAATTTGGCAAGTTCTAAAACAATGCAAAATTGCATCATCATTATCAATCACTTTATGTTGCATCGTAATTATTTGGGTGCTCAACCGTTTGTCCACCAGCCCGTGACCAACTCAAAAAGAAGAATTTTATCCTAATGGTTTTCCACGCTGTGTGTGATATAATACTTAGTACACGGATGATATGTAATGAATATTCTGAAAAGAATACAAAGCATGAAGCTCATCGAATCTGTGAATGATACAAAGCTTGGGAAATGGACAGCTCATGCATTGAGTTACAAAATCATTAGTTCAACTTGTCTCTAAAATCAAACTGAAATCTAGTAAATAACATTTTCAAATCTCCCATTCAGACTTTTAAATAAAGTACCCAAATATAGGTCAAAAGAAAATGGGCTAAACTGCAATTCATAAATAAAACTCTCATGAATTTTAGCTCACAACAAACCCTAAATAAACCAGTGTGAAATGACCCCTTATGGAGCTAGTGCAGGACTGAGGTGTGCCCCAGATACCACCCCCTCCTCACCTCCAGAACCTGCACATCAGGACATGAGAAGAGTGATGTTCTTCCCCCATTTTAACAGGGAAAGAACATTTTTAGCTCTATAGAGGAAGAGACTTTCTATTGAAAAGATCTAGCTATGACATAGAAGTGAAGGGCAAAGAATATACAGAGGAACTGCAAAAAGTCCCAGAGGGAAGCAAAAAATGAGATGAAGACCAGCTCCAACAAATTAGAAGTAATAACAGGACTCTCTGGTCAGAAAATGCCTTCCTGATGGAGCTAGAATGTCTCTGAAAAGCAACATTCTGAAATCTTCCAAGGGGATCTCAGCATTAGAGAATGCCCTTGTGAAGACTAACAGAATCAAAGATGGATTACAAGAATTTATTAGAGAGCCAGATGAGCAAATGATGCCATGGAAAAAGAACAACGAGCCTCTGACAAATCTCTGGAAGAGGTTGAGCTGCACTTGAATTAAACCATTAAAAGAAACACCTTCCTTGAAAGAAAACTTGTTGTGGAGGAGAATCTCCTGGAATACGTTCAGCAGGTGAAAGATGGAGCTAAAGATGTGTGGCAGAAATGGCAGAACAGTAGAAGCAAGAGAAACCCAGAACTCCATGCTCAGCTCAGTGGAAGTTAGGAGGTTGAACATAGCCATCCAAGGCCAAAGTAATGGCTCCATGGAGATCACCAAGGAGGATCTGGCTCTGACCTAAACAATTCTAGTGTGATCTGGTGCCTCATCCAAGCCCTCCCACCTCCCAATGCCTGTGACATCAATGTCTTCACCCTATCTCAAAGTGAATTTACTATTGTAAATAGGGCGTCCTGACAGACCTTTATGTCTGATTACTCTCCATACTGGGCAAGGATCCTGGCATTATGATAGGAGAGCAGTGATCAATAGCCTGGCAGTATCTGTGTAATTTTGAGCCATGAAACTTTGGGTAAAGCTTGGAATTTGGGATGCTGCCTTCAAGAATCTCCCTACCATTACTGCCATTGCCACGGAGTGTAGTCAAGATGTTGCTTTAAGAAAACCAGAAAGCCCTTGATTGGTCTGCCCATTCAATTGGTCCATGCATATCCTTATATCACTTAGCTCTCAATCAGCTGTAGTTGCAAACTGTTATCCATGCCTACCAGAACAAAACCTCCAATGCTTTATGATACATTAAAGATTAACATTTTAAACTATTTCCAGAATTTGAGTAGCAATCAAGCAGATTGTTTTTTTCTAAAATGATAGCAAGCTACTTCAGTGCCTAGCTAGAAGCTGATTAATCTGTCTGTTATTGGGCAATTAGAGGTATGCTAGTCTCTGACTTCTGGTTGAAATTGAAGGTAAATTTCTTCTTGACCAAATCTAGTGAAAGATCTTCTATTCTTTAGGTGTTTCTTGACCATTAGACTGTTTGACTTTCTTGTGTGTGATTGACCTCATTTTCTGGCCTCACGAGGGTCCTCTGTCAAGACAGACTAGAAACATGGTCTCTGATAATAGGACTTTTAAAAAAACCTTATTGAATTGATAGAGACATCCTTCAGAGGATATTCACGTATGAAGATGGTTGCTGGAAACTTATTTTTTAAAGAAATAAAATAACACAGGATATCAAATGATCTACCGTGGGTATACTCATCATTGCTTGTTATGAATGGATGTCTCACATTTTTAGACTAGAATAAAAGAACACGCTAATTTCAGGGGCATTATTCCCAACTTAATAACTTTCCTTTTGTTACTAAGTTATTTTTCTTGAAAAAAACGAATGTATCTTTGAGTTGGGATTATAACTTTTGTGTACTACTGAAATTCAACAGAAGAAATAAGTCAAAGTGCCAGACTTCTTAACCTAAGAAATTTTCTTAATTTGTATCAAAAAGATAAGCTTTTATTTTTCTAACCAAAAACAAAAGTAAGAGAAAGAAATGTTCACTTTGTTTCCAGCTGAATGATAACCCCATGACAGTGTTTAATAGTGCAATATATACCTACATTTCTGTGTTGTTGTACATGCTTGGCTTCTGTTTGTTTTTATTTAACTTAGTCACTACATATGAAAAATCAAATATATTTTTAAAGATTTTTCCATTCAAGTAGGCTTTTTAGTAACATATTCTGGGGGAGGCTAAATAATGCTAAATGTGTTTTACAACTGATCATTTAATTGAGTCTTCTAAGTTTCCATCATAGATAGTAACAGTCCATTTTTTCCCTTCTCTCAAATCTATCTTATTTCACAGAGTTGCTATGTAGAATAAAGTTTGTTTTGAATGGTAGGAAAAAAATAAACTAATGTAAGCTTAGGGGACTATAGTAAGTCCAGATCAAGGGTGGAACTGGTACTACTCCACTTTGCACAGGACACTCCATATCAGTGATATGGTGTTCCCCTGAGAACCAGGCACTATTTAGTTAACTAACAAAGGCACAAATATTCTAGGAAGTGCATTGGCTAACTAGGGTAGTTGAATGATGATCAATATGATGAGAAATTATTAAAGGTGCTGGGAACATTACATATAAAGAGAAACATGAAAATCTATAAAGGCATACCTCAGAAATATTGTGGGCTCAATGTCAGACCACAGCAATAAAGCAAGTATCACAATAAAACAAGTCACATGAATTTTTTGATTTCCCAGTGCATACAAAATTTATGTTTACACTATGCTATAGTCTATTAGGTGTGCAATAGCATTATGTCTAAAAAACAATGTACATACCTTAATTTAAAGTATTGTGTCACTGAAAAATGCTCACCATTATCTGAGCTTTCAGAGAGTCAAAGATCATTGATCACAGATCAGCATAACAAATATAATAATAATGCAAAAGTTTGAAATATTGCAAGAATTACCAAAAGTGACACAGAGACAAAAAGTGAGCAAATGCTATTGGAAAAATGGCACCAATAGACTTGCTTGACTCAGGGTTGCCACAAACCTTCAATTTGTAAAAAATTCAATATGAGAAGTACTAAATAAAGTGATGTACAATAAAAACAAAGTATGCCTGTACTTAATGAGGATTATCTTCAAAATTCCTTTCTTTCAGGGCTGCTGTACTTCATCCACTAATGCCAAATTCTGGGACAGAATTCCGTAAGAGGGCTTCTGTCACCCTTTCTGTGCTGGGAGCTAAGTGAATCGATACAGAAGAAAACCCAGATGTGATCATGTCTACAAATGGGAATAAGTACTCAACAGCCAGTGACCAGCATCTAACTTCCTCTCACTTGAGCCCATCCTAGTCCATCCCTCTTAGTCCTTGGAGTTAAAGGAACACTCCAAACAGAATATGAGTCACAAACTCAACCAAATGGCCTCTACTGCCTTCAAAAAACCTTCAAGACTAATTTTCTTCTGTTAGGAAAGGCAGTCTCATATGAGCAGTCTTTCAACTCCCACTCAGCTGCATAAGAATGGGCCTTGAGTCTGGAACACTTTTCATCAAGAAATACGGAACACAGCCTGAGCCAGGTTTATCACCCTGTGTGAGAATATCTTTCGCTGTTTCTGATTCAATGAGTGCTCTTTTGTTCTGCTTAAAATGTGTGCATTATATGGCACTGGCCAACCCCACTGCTACATCTGTCTTATCTGGAAAGGGGACACGGTACCTTCCACTACAGCAAGAGAGGGGTGGACATAGGCCAGTTGCCCTGTGAAAGACCTGTCAGCCATGGCGGACAGATGCCCACCATCCTCTATGTAAGTAAAGTGTTGTTCCATCCAGTGCTTGACTGCCTTGTGTTTTCCTTGGTGACTCCATTACCAAGATGCAATGGGCAGAACTGTTTGGATTTCTATTTCTGATGGTTGGCATAATGATGCTCTTTGCTATCCTCCATGTAGTTAGATTCCTCCTCTGGGACTGGTAACCAGTGATCAGTACTCTGCTCGACACCTTCTAGACATCCTGTATTTATAATTCCTCTCTTTCTCCCGGCAGGGACGCTATCACCTGATCTAAAAGTACCCTGGAAGATTCAAGTGGGAAGACATCCAAATCTGTCTCTCTGCCCCAAGGGCAGAGTATCTACTTTTCAACCTATCTGTACACAATGAAAAGATAAAGGATTCTTAAGGAAAATCCAAAACACCAAGTATGGCAGGGATAAGGGAAAAGGGTGCCTGAGAGGCACCTGGGATACAATATTTAAGGAGATGCTCATTCTCAAAGCATTGCTAAGAGGGCTTTCATGATCTGATCTTTCCCAGTTCCATCTTTCAGTATCCACACCTCACATTCTGTATCCCAAGTCTACTGAATATCTGGCTGGCTAAATGTACCAGACTCATGATAGTCTATCTATCAGAAACATCCTTCTCTCCTTGTCTATCTAAATCTACTCTTCCTACATTAATCAAATACAAAGAGGATTTCTAGACAACTTTCCATCCACACAAAATTGTACTAAGAGTCCTGACTACCGTCAGGACAGTATTTATCACACTGTACACATAGTTCTCTTTTTTTAAATCAAACTTATTGAAGTATAACTTACGTTAAATAAGAGCCAATCATACTGTGTTAAGCAAACATAGTATATCTCTCCATTTATTTGGATATTTCATTTCTCTCAGCAATTTTGTGATTTTTAGTGTACAGTTCTTACATATATTTAATTAAATTCAATCCTAGATTTATGTTTTTGATGTCAATTTGACATGACACATTTATATAGTACTAATTTCATTTTTTAATTATTCATTGCTAGTATAGAGAAATATAAATGAAGTTTCTACAGTGATTTTGTATCTTCTGATCTTGCTAAATTCATTTTCAGTTCTAGTAGCTTTTTTATGGATTCTTAATATCAGGTACATACACAAGCATGTCATCTGTAAATGAAGACACATTTACCTCTTTCTTTTCAGTTTATATGTCTTTTATGTCTTCTATTTCCCATATTACACTGACTGGGACCACCAGTAAAATCCTGAAGAGAAATGTTGAGAATGGAGATCTTTATCTTTTTTCTCAAACTTAGAACCACTAAATATGATGTTAGATGAAGGATTGTGTAGATGCTCTTTTTTAGTTTTAAGAAATTCCTATCCATTTCTACTATTTTGAGAGCTTTTATCATGATTTGGTATTGTGTTGTCAAGTGCATTTTCTGCATCTGCTTTATCTACTGAATGTACTGAGATGCACTTTCTGCATCTATTGAGATTATTAAATGTTTTTTCTCCTTTATTTTAGTAATATGGTAAAAATTCATTGATCAATTTTCAAATTATAAACCAATTTTTTACTCTAGAGATAAATTTCATTTGGTCAAGATATATATTACTTATTATATATTGCTGGATTTGATTTTTCTAATGCTATGTAAAGGATTTTATCATTTATGTTCACATAAGAGTATGTGAGTATTCACCTGTAGTTTTGTATTCTGGAATGCTGTAATCTTGTAACATTAATACCATAAAATGAGTTTAGAAGTTTTCTTTCTTTCTGTATTTTGTAAATTATGAATATTATTATTTTCTTAAAGTTTGTATAGAATTCACAAGTGAAGTTATCTTGAACTAGATTTTTCTTCATGGGGAAGTTTTTAATTATAAATTCAATTTATTTCTTAGATATATGGCTTTTCAAATTTTATTTCTTCTTGGGCCAATTTTTGTAATATGTGCCTTTCAAGGGACTTTATCTGTTATATCTAAAATGCCAAATTTATTGACATATTATTCATATAATCTCATAATATTCTTTGTTATTCTTTTAATTTGGGTAAAATATGTAGAGATATCTTTTTTCATTATGACATTGGTAATTTATATCATTTTCTTTTTTCATGTTCAATTAATTTGAGTGTGTTCACTTTTATTGATGTTGTCAAAGAAAAACCCTTAATTTCATTAATTTTCTCAATTTTTCATTTTTTCTTTCATTGCTTTCTGTTATTATTATCTCTTACTTGCCTATTACCTTCTACTTTTTACTATTTTTAATTTATTTGTTTATTTATATTACTTTTATCTTCTACTTACTTTAGGTTTAATTTGTTTTTCTTTTGGTAACATTTATGAAAGAAATTTGGGTAATTTATTTTAGACACATTGTATTCTTTTCTAAAATAAGAATTTAAATCTATAAATTTCCCTCTATATAATATTTTAGTTTCATCACTCAAATTTTGATATGCTGTGTTTTCACTGTCATTCAGTAAAAAATATTTTCTAAACCCTCATGTAATTTCTACTTGAACTATGGGTGCTTTGAACTATTAGATCGAGTTGGTTGATACTTGTTAGTACATATATTTGTTCTATCAGTTACTGAGAGAGGGTTAGGGAAATTTACAAATATGACTGTCAATATGTCTGTATCTTTTTCAGTTTTGTCAGTTTTTGCCTCATGTATAATAGACTACTTGATATTATCCCACATATCACTAAGATCTTTTTCTCTGTGTATTTTAGTTTGAATAGAACTTTTTTCTCTGTATATTTTAGTTTGAATAGTTTTTATTAATATATCTTTATATATTGCATTTTCCACTCTAAAATGATTTTTTAGTTCTTTTTTATATTTTCCACTTGTAGCTTCATTATGTTTATGTTTTTCTTTAAAGCCCAGCACACTTATAATCACTATTTTAAGTCTATTGACTATTAAAAGCCATTGGTAATCCTATTATCTCTGTCATTTCTGGATCTATTTCTACTAATTTTTCTGCTTGTAATAGGTCACATTATCCTGCTTCTCATTATTTTTAAGTGAATTTGGACAGTGTGAAATTTATATTGTTCATTATTTAAAAGATTTTCTATAAAGAATGTTGGGAGACTTCCCTGGTGGCGCAGTGCTTAAGAATTCTCCTGCCAATACAGGGGATATGGGTTCGATCCCTGGTCCAGGAAGATCCCACATGCCACAGAGCACTAAGCCCGTGTGCCACAACTACTGAGCCTGAACTCTAGAGCCCACAAGCCACAGCTGCTGAGCCCACATGCCACAACTACTGAAGCCCACACACCCAGAGCCCGTGCTCCACAGCAAGAGAAGCCACTGCTAGACATAACTAGAGAAAGCCCACACAAAGCAATGAAGACCCAGTGCAGCCAAAAATAAATAAATAAATATTTTTTTAAAAAAAGGAATGTTGGGCCTTGTTCTATCAAGCAACCTAGGAACATGTGGGTTGGCTTAATTCTTTAGAGACCTGTTTATAAATTTTGTTACAATAAGTCTAAAGATTATTTTTTAAGGCTACTTTAGCCCTGCTATCATTCTGTGGTCTCTGCTAAGTGTCCTGTGTGTTCAATACATTTCTCTACTTTGCCTGACTGGAGCTCAAATGTCTCACAGCAATGTTTGAGCTTTGGGAACTGCTCAGCTTATAACTCAGTGGTAGTTTTTCTTTATTCTACTTCATGGAGTTTAGCCCTATACATGTACAGCTTATTATTCATCCAAAAGCTCAAATAAATCTCTACATGTATTTCTAGGACTCTTTTTCTATGTAGATCCCAGATTTCAGCCACCTTTGTGTCCTTAAACTCTGATTTCTGTGTCCTCAACTAAGAGAGACCATTGTATTTTGTTTCAATTTTCCTACCTCTACCATGGTCCAGAAAGTGCCTACAAGAAGAAAACTGGGAAAAACATAGGGCTTACCTCATTTATTTTCCTTAGCTGGGGACACGTTGTTGAAATGCTGACTGTGTAATGCCTGAAAGGAGTTGTTTAATATATTTGGTCCATTTTTCCAGTTATTTATGGCATGAAGGCAAGTCTGATACCAGTTGGTTAGAAGTGTGAGTCGATCACACTATATTTTAACTGCTCATTTTCATATAGTAGGAATCTCAGTTTGAGCACAGGCTATAGTCAAGGCTAAACTTCAGGAAAGTTTGACATATTAGTTTTTCTTATTGCTACTGCAACAAATTACTACAAACTTAGTGGCTTGAAACAACAGAAATTTATTCTCTTAGAGTTTCGGAGATCAGGAGTATGAAATGACTCTTGCAAGGCTAAAATCAAGGTGTTGATAAGGTTGGTTCCTTTGGAGGCTCTAGAGGAGAATCCATTCCTTATCTCTTCCAGCTTCTAGAGATTCCCACATTCCTTAGCCCATGGCTACATCACTCCAATCTCTGCTTCTGTTGTCACATTACATTCTCCCTAATTTGATCCCCTTACCTTCCACTTATAAAGACATTGTGTTTACATTGATTCTACCTAGATAATCCAGGATACTGTCTTCATCTCAAGAATCTTAATCACATCTGCAAAGTCCTTTTTGCCATGTAAAGTAACATATTCAGAGGTTCTGATGGTACTCAGACATCTTTGGGAGGCTACTTTTCAGCCTATCACATGTGGCATTCTGTGCACAATTACTTAATAATCCATTTACATCACAATTTTGGATTTTCAATTAAGCAGGAAGGAAGACATTTTATGAGTTGTCTATGGGGGTGGATTAACAGATGGTGAGGACAGTGTATTTAGAGGTTTCTCCAGAGAAACAGAACTAATAGGATACAGAGACACAGAGAGATAGAACAATTTGAGATGTATTTTAAGGAACTAGTCCACATGATTGTGGGGCTGGCAAGCTTGAAATTTGCAGGGCAGGCCAGCAGCCTGGAAATCCTGGCAGGAGTCAATGCTGCAGTCTTGAGTTGAAGGCAGTCTGGAGACAGAATTCCTTCCTCTTCTGGGGATCTCACTTTTCTCTTAAAGCCTCCACATGATTGGATGAGGCTCTCCCAATTATGGAGGGTAATGGGCTTTACTCAAAGTCTGTTGATTTAAATATTCACATCTAAAAAATACCTCCACAGCAACATCTAAACTGGTGTTTGAACAAACAGTTGTGCACCATAGACTAGCCATGTTGACACATAAAATTAACAATCACAAGTAGCATAGTATCTGTCCCTTCACCCAATCACCTGTGTAGAGGAGTTGCTATAGGCAGAAGGTAGATGTTAGTTATATAAAAACTTAAGACATATTTTCATAGAATAGAGCATGGCTCCAGTATAGGTGTTCCAAAGTGAATATAAAATTATTTGGCACCTCAGCATTTGGAGGCTTTGAGAACACTGAAACTTAAAACTTGGTGTGGACCTGCACATTTTTACGGTAAGAAGAGCCTTTTTTAAGTAGTTTATCAGAAAATATCAGTGAGAAGAAGCCTGTGCATGAGATAAAGCCTGTACTGAGAGGTTGAATTCTAAACATATGAAGAAAACTCCCTGAGAACTTCCAATATCCTGAGGTAGATTTGCAAGCTGCTGGGTGCCTTTACAAATTGGGGGAAATTGTGTCAAAGTTAATATTATAAACATTAAAATGACCCAATGTATACCTGAAAGGGGGAAATTCCTAAGAAAATTCAAGTTACAGTTATTGGTCTGCCATTAAGCAGAAAGCTACTTGAATGGGGACTTTTCTTATTCACCACCATATCTTGAGTAGAAATCAATAAAGATTTATTGAAGAGTCAGTCAGTGAATAAGAAGAGAATTAAATAAGAGAGAAGAAAATGAAAATAACTAAATTTCTTCTACATAGTAAGAAATTTGTAGGTAATGTATATTCAGCATCTAGGAAATACAAGGAAAATAATACCACACACATAAAGCAGCATGGTATTAGAACTCTAGGAAGTAAATATAGAGGGATTAATACTCACTGTCAAACTCTAACACATCAGTATGTCTGTTAGCAAAGGACAGTGAACTGACTCTAGTCATTCTTTTCCACTGTGCATCAGAAGCCACACACCCACTGCAGAACTCAGTGACCTCACATAAATGTTTTTTTTTTTTTGGTTTCTTTTAAATTAATAACAGGTGAACAAGACAAGGATGTCCACTTTTTGCCACTTTTATTCAACATAGTATTAGAAGCCTTAGCCACAGCAAACAGACAAGAAAAAGAAGTAAAACAAATTGGAAAGGAAGAAATGACATTGTCACTGTTTGCAGCTGAAAGGATACTATACAGAGAGAATTCTAAAGACAGCACAAAAAAAAATTACTAGAACTCATCAGTGAATACAGTAAAGTTGCAGGATACAAAATTAATATACAGATATCTGTTGCATTTCTATACACACTAACAACAAACTGTCAGAAAGAGAAATTAAGAAAACAATTCCATTTACAATCACATCAAAAAGAATAAAACACCTATGAATAAATCTAACTAAGGAGGTAAAAGACCTGTACTTGGAAATCTGTAAGATACTGATGAAAGAAATTGAAGGGGACATAAACAAATGGAACCATATACTATGCTTATGAATTAGAAGAATTAATATTGTTAAAACGACAATAGCACTCAAGGCAATCTACAGATTCAATGAAATGTCAACCAAAATGCCCATGGTATTTTTCACAGAACCAGAACAAATAATTCTAAAATTTGTATGGAAACAGAAAAGACCCCAAATAGCCAAAACAGTCTTCAGAAAGAAGAATAAATCTGGAAGTATCACAAGCTTTGATTTTAAACTATACTACAAAGCTACAGTCATCAAAACAGTATGATACTAGCACAAAAACAGATACAGAGATCAATGGAACAAAAAAGAGAGGCCAAAAATGAGCCCATGCTTATATGGTCAATTAATCTATGACAAAACAGGCAAGAGTACATAATGGGAAGAAAACAGCCTCTTCAATAAATGGTGTTGGCAAAACTGGACAGCTACATGCAAAAAAATCAAACTGGAATACTTTCTCACACCATATACAAAAATAAACTCAAGATGGATTAAAGACTTAAATGTGAGACTTGAAACTATAAAACTTCTAGAAGAAAACATAGGCAGTACAAGCTTTGACATCAGTGTTAGCAATATTTTTTGTAAATGTTTCCTCAAGCAAAGGAAATGAAAGCAAAAATAAACAAATGGGACTACATCAAACTAAAAAGCTTTTGCACAATGAAGGGAGCTATCAATAAAACAAAAAGACTGCCTACTAAATGGGAGAAGATATTTGCAAATGATATACTTGATAGGTGGTTAATATCCAAAATATACAAAGAACATATACAACTCAACATCAAAAAAACAAACAACTTGACTAAAAAATGGGCAAAGGACCTGAAAATACATTTTTCCAAAGAAGACATATAGATGGCCAACAGGCACATGAAAAGATGCTCATCATCACTAGTAATCAAGGAAATGCAAATAAAAACCACAATGAGATAACACTTTGCACCCTTCAGAATGAAAAAAAGACATTATCAAAAATGTCTATTATCAAAAACACAACAAATAACAAGTGTTAGGGAGGATGTGAAGAAAAGGTAACCTTATGCATTGTTGGTGGGAATGTAAATTGGTGTAGCCACTATGGAAAACAGTATGGAGTTTCCTCCCCAAAATTAAAAATTACAACTGCCATATGATCCAGCAATTCCACTCCTGGGAATTTATCCAAGGAAAACACAAACACTAATTAGAAAAGCTATATGCATGCCTATTTTCACTTCAGCTGTATTTACAATAGCCAAGATATGGATGCAACCTAAGTGTCCATTAGTATATAAATGGATAAAGAAGATGTGGTAAATATATACCTTGGAATATTGCTCAGTCATAAAAAAATAGAATTTTGCCTTTTGTGACAACATGGATAGACTTAGAAGGTATTATGCTAAGTGAAATAAATCAGACAGAGAAAAACAAAGACAAACAGTGTGTGATTTCACTTATATGTGGAATCTAAAAAAAAAAAAAAGAAGAACAAACAAAACAAAATAGAAACTGAGTCATAGATAAAGAGAACAAATAGTAGTTATCAGGAGAGGAGAGTGGGGGTAGGAGAGAAATAGGTGAGGGAGATGAAGAGGTATAAACT
Organism: Stenella coeruleoalba; assembly: GCF_951394435.1. Lineage (NCBI taxonomy): Eukaryota > Metazoa > Chordata > Mammalia > Artiodactyla > Delphinidae > Stenella > Stenella coeruleoalba. The sequence continues at coordinate 93,415,070 of NC_137169.1, forward strand.
TCCAGTTATAAAATAAATGAGTCATAGGTATGAAATGTACAGTGTGGGAACTATAGTCAATAACTATGCAATATTTTTGCCTGGTGACAGATAGTAACTAGACCTAACATGGTGATAATTTTAAAACGTATAGAAATATAGAATCACTGTGTTGTGTACCAGGAACTAACACAGTATTATAGGTCAATTATATATACTTAACAAACAAACAATCAAACAAACAAGCATATAAAAAGAGTTTAGATTTGGGGTTACCAGGGATGGGGGGAGGGGGACTTGGATGAAGGTGGTCAAAAGGTACAAACTTCCAGTTATAAGATAAATAAGTACTAGGGATGTAGTGTAAAACATGATAAATATAATTAACACTGGTGTATGTTATATATGAAAGTTGTTAGAGAATAAATCCTAAGAGTTCTCATCACAAGGAAAACATATTTTTTCTATTTCCTTAATTTTGTATCTATATGAGATGATGGATGGTCAATAAACTTATTGTGATAATCATTTCATGATGTACATAAGCCAAATCATTATGCTGTACACCTTAAATTTATACAGTGTTGTATGTCAATTATATTTTAATAAAACTGGAAAAAAATAACAAGTTGTTTTGTTTTCAAGCATAATAAAATAAATCAGCTATACTATATTATGGGTGTATTCACCATCTAAACAAAAGAGACCAAAAATATAAGGACTATAATTTTCATAAGATTGTCACCAAAAACAATTTTGAGTGGATAAAGTAATGAGACTTTTAAGGGAGAAACTGCATAGAAGGAAGTAAAATGGTTTAACATCTATGTTCTTTGAGAGCATACATATTCAAGGGATTGGGGATGGGAGAAGGCAAAAAAGAAGAAGCCAGACAGATGGGAGGAGAACCAGGAGACTAAATTAAGAAAGAATAGGAAAGGAGAGGGTTTCAAGAAGTGGGAGGAAGAAATGGAAAGTACAGAAAGCTGCTGATACAGGAGGATGATGAAGAAAATATGCTGATAGGTAAAGTAATGTCTCCGAGGAGATGGGAGAAGAATGATGTAAAACAGGTGGCAGGGTTATCCTCAGACAATTAATAGGAGGAAATGAGTAAGGGAAGGTTGGAAAATCAATCTGTGAAGGTGCCAGTGAGGCAGGAAGTTGGTAGAGAAGGTTGAAAACTTCATACTGGTAACTTTTGTTTTCTTGGTAGGGTAAAAATAGAGATTTTGTATGAGTTAATGGCAGGGTGATGGGAAAGTAGATTGAAAATAATCATGAAGGCTTGAAATCATTCTTATGGAAAATGAATTTTAGGGTCCTTAATAATGCTGGAAATTATTCTAACTCACTCTATGTTTTTTTTTTTTCTTGCACCAAGAAAACAAATTGACCCAGGGTTGGTGTTTTGCCAGGCAGATGCCTCACAAGGACAAGGGGTTGAAATGATAGCTCATGAATGTGCTCCTGATCTTTCTAGAAAGAGGAAATAAACATGTGCAAAGGCTTATGGTGGGAGGAAGCCTGAAAGGAAGTCATCGTGTTGAGAGTACCAAGTACCAAAAGTCAGGAACAGCCTCATTCATGATGAGGCTAAAGAGCTAGAGAGGAGCCAGACCAGTCAAGGCCATATTTTCTCATAATCATGAAGATAATAAACAGAAAGTAGCCTGATCAGATCTACATTTTTGACAAGGTCATTCTGACTGCAGTGTGAAAGGGATTGGGGGGGTATCTAAATGAGTGGAGTGTAGACCGTTTGGGAGGGTGTTGTAATTATTCCAGGCTAGAGGTGATTGTGCCTTAGAAAAAGTGGTGATGGAGAGAAGTGTGGGTACTTTAGAGACATTTAGAAGCAAAGTTGACAGTCTTGTTAATAAGCAGAACATCCTGTATGTGACACCCACTTAATGGGGTAGGCAGGTTGATGATTATTGCATCTGCAAATATGGATTCCACAGTCATATTTACATGTTAACAACATACAACCCACAAACTACAGCATGAATATTCCTCAGCATTAAGAAGAAATAGAATGCCCACAATGAGGGAAAATATTCCTAATTTTTGAAATAGGTATTAGAGTGTTATCTGAATTTGACAGCAAAATTCACAGATTATGCAGCTGGCTCTGCTTTGTCATTGAGTCCACAAGCTAGTGAACAATGTCACCGTTTATTCTAGAAGGAATAAGCACCCAACCAAATCAGAGTTGAGTAACGGCTGTCAGTAATATTCTCATCAGAACTCATTCTGGCATCACACTAAGTTCCCCAGACAAATTACCAAGTTTTACACATAAATTTTTCTTCTCCATATTCCTCTCAGCCAAAGCTTTGCTTTAACTTCCTTTAAATTTCTTTCCTGTTTTTCTCTCATAAAATAGATGCCAGTGCTTTCACCTCGAAGTGCCTTCTCTATTTTATTGTCTTATAACAAATTCTCCTCATCCTCCAATAGCATATTTTCCACTGAGAATGAAGTTGGGGAAAAAATCATTAGATGTTAAGCTCTTTGTGAGAGTTTTGTCTATCTTTTTTTCTCCAAAAGTTCCCTAAAACCTATGATAGTGCCTGGGGTTCAATCAGTGTTTAGTAAATACTTGTTGATTAAATAATAAATACATGAATGAATGAACAAATGAATGAATGAAGTTAGTTTAAATGTCATTTTCTCAGATCAGTCTTCTCCAGTCCCCCAGAATAAGTCATATTCCTTTATTTTGAATCAAAGACACTTAAGAAATAGCAGGTGCAAGAAGGACACTCTGACCCTCTTTTTTCTTCCAAAAGCAAAAGATAAAACTCCCATGTGAAATGCACCCTCCCTGTACGAGGAAGAAGGTAAACATCTTATCACAAAGAATTTGGGGCTGAGAAATCTGTACAAACAAACCTTGTTAAACTCACCCCTATCTTCCTAGTTACTTCTTCACCATTTACTCCCCCTAGCTCAAATCCCTTTGTCTTAATAATTCCTCACAAATGTGTTGTCTCTTTGTCTAAAAGGTATCAAAGCTTCCTGCTCTGGTCACCTCTGTGGGTCTTCATTCTCTTTATATACATAAAAATTTAATAAAATTTGTACACTTTTCTCCTGTTAATGAATTTCATGTCAGTTTAATTCTTAGGCCCAGCCAGAGACCCAAAGAGTGTAGAGGAGAACTTTTCCTCCCCTACATTCCTACCGATCGCTCTTTTAAGTCCCCATTCTTCTCCTTCCAGGCACTATTCACAATTGTAATTGAGCAATTAAGTGTGTAACTGGCTATTTAACTTATATTTCCTAGCATACACTAAGCTCCACAGCAGCAAAGATCATGTTGTCTTATTCATTGCTGTCTCCCTGGTGCCTAATACCATGCCTGGCACACAGAAGTAGGGCAATGAATTTTGGCTGCCAAATGAAAAAGTGATAAATAAAATAATCAAAAGATATAATGACTCTTAGATAAGGGAAGGAATTTGCAGCTTCAGATGCACCCTGATTTTGCAGTTAAGGGAATGCAGGCCCAGAGAAGTTAAGTGATTTGCTCAGTGTTTCCTAGCTAATAAGAGTTCAGGGCTATACTTCATTCCCAGTTCTCTCCAACTCTGTAGCTTGTGCTTTGAAATGGTAACACTATGCCATGCTGCACCATTTAAGCAATGATATATTCATTTAAAGCACCAGAGATCACATTTTCATAAGAAAAGGAGTTTGTAGTATGAGACGAATCAATCAGCCATATGGAAGGAAGAAAAAAAGAACAGGCTGAAAGCTTCCTTTCACTTTGTACAATATGAATTGTCACAGGAATCAAATTTGGCACATACTGTAACGCAGAGAAAAAAGTTATCCCACATTGGATGTAAAATGTGACTTGCATTTTGTCTGAGTTTTTGAAATCCTGAAGAGGATACGAAAAGACTTGTGGAGTTGAGGGCATAATGTTTTGAAGATAGGCTTTTTATGCACTTATCCACAGGCATCAAGATGAGGACCTGAAAAATTAAAGCCAACCTCAGACATAATGAATGCATTAAACGATGAAGCAGCTGGTCAGGGTCAGGCAGCCTCCTTGAAGCAGAGTGGATGTGTCTCAGGACTTCAAGTCTCCAGACAGAGGCAGGGGCAAGGAAATGGCCTCTTCGGCCATAAAACATTTACGTCTGTTCTTCTGTCACTTCTCTTTGACGTTGTTTCCCTTGCCTTCAGCAACATCCCAGATTCACAACCAGATTCTTACGCCTGCTAATTAGAACAGAGGTCTAACAGCAGTGATGAAGTCTCCAGCTGAGACTGGCACCTAATTCTAACAATATCAAGTAGATAATGGAGTTTATGGACTGTTAATTATTAAATCCATCTAACCTGCCACAGTCAGATTCCATAGATTGTCACTTTCCACGTGCCTCTGTAGCACACAGCCTTTGCCACTCTAGAATCTCAAGTTCTGACCTTCTAATAGATCCTTATCACAGAATGCCAGAATTCGAAGACATTTTAGAGATCAAAAGTAAAATACATACCACGTGCAGTAATCGTCTTTAAAACATCTGTCTTAAAGACTCATCTAGCCTGTGCTGCAGTCCTGTGGTGGGGAATCACTGACTCATAAGGTAGCGTCATTCCATTGTTGGACAGATCATATCGTTAGAAAAATCTTCCATCATTAAACCAAAATTGGCTTCCCTGTATCTTCCACTCCTGTGGCTTCTTCTGCTTTCCAGAATTGCATACATCTTTTATGTACATTGTATGCCATGTTGTAAAAAAATATGGCATATTACAAAGAGCTCTGGAGTCTTACAAACTTGGAGTCAAATGCTAATTCTGGAACTTAGAAATCATTATCCTTCCTCAAATTCAATTTTTTCACCTACATAAGGGAGACAACACCTCATGGAATTGCTGTGAGAATTTGATGAGTTACATGCTACTCAGAGCCAATGGGTAGAGTCCAGTGTGAAGAGCACAGCCTCTGGAACAAGCCTGCCTGATATGAAACTTGGCCCCAACACTTAGTAGCTATGTGATGTGACCTTGGGCAATCTATTTAAATGTTTTAGTCTCATTTTTCTTATCTACGTAATAGCTATAAGGAAAATCATGTTACCTATCTCAGGCCTCTTCTATCTAGGAGCAATATCCACTAGGACCTCAGATTCTTCCACTGAATCCTGTGCATTTGGTCCAGAGATAATAGCCAAGCAAAAGACTGGAAAAGGCACACACGCTCTTAGTCACCATAGTCTAGAGCTGTCATTGATCACTTCTTCTCACATCCCACTGGTTAGAGCTAGTCATGTGCCACATTTGGACAGAAAAGCCTGGAAAATGAAGGCTAGTGGTTTTCCAGGAAGAAAGAAAGTGGGTAATGGGTATATAGTAATGTCTCTGCCACAAGCTCTAAGAAGAGTGCCTAACAAATATAGCCTCCTAAGTGTGGGTTATCACTATATCTATACTATGTGATATCAGCAATTAGAGCAATTATGATGATAAGAGCCCTTAATACTTAAAAAGTGATCACACTTGCTGGGTGAAGCATTCTTGCTTTTTCCATCAGTTCCCCATATATCATGTTTCAGGGCCTTTCACTTGTTCTTAGACTTCATAATGCCACATCATGCTGGATCCTGGGCAATGCAGAATGTACACCTCTCAGTTCAGAGAGTGCACACAATATGAACACATATCAACTGGTTCCACTTTACATATCTTTATTTTTCTCCATTTCATGATCTCCCTGAATCTGTGTCTTGTATTTAACTCAGACTTTGGGACATGCCATTGATCAGGGATTTTCAACTGTAAATTTTGATCTACGGGTAAGACAAGAAAACCTTAGGAGACCTAAACTTGCATTTTTAGAATAGAATAGAAAAAATATAGTGTTGCTGTTAGGTTTAAATGAGTTTGTATATGTAAAGCATTTAGAAATTTGTTGTTGTTATAAAATTTATTTATGAAGAATATTGTATTCATTGATGATAAATATTCATTAATTGCTGTATCAACTTAGTGTTTTTAATATTATACACTTTAATACACAAGCATATACAAACTCATGTACCTACTTTGCATCATGGACTATTCTCTGAAAACTAAGAAAACAAAAGGATGTATTAATATCTTTGGGCCTATCTAGTATAATAGGAAAGGAATTCGTGTCAAGCAAATAATCAGTCTGGTTAATGAACCCCAAACCAATGAGGTTGTGTTGTTTCTGAAGTAAAAAAATAGAGTGTAAAGGAAAAATAGATGAAAAAAAGAAGGAACAAAGGATGAAATAACTTGCCTCAAAGTGTGGCAGAAAAAGGCAATAACATTACAGAAAAAGAAGATCCATAATACATGAAATTCATATTATATAAAAGAAGATAACAGAAGGAAGAGTGGGAAGAAGGGAGTAAGGTCCAATATCTTCAGGTGGAAGGAGGCAATCCAGAATCAGGCCCTTCTTAAATAGAAAGCTACAGGGCTCTAGAGACTCTGACCTATAACAGAAAGGACTGTTATCCCTGTGACCTAAAGGTCAGCCTTCAGACCTCCACTGAGAAGTAGAAAATTAATACCAATGAATACTCTAGTCAAAAAACAAAACTTTCCGCATTTCCATTGCAAAGTACATAACCATAGAACACTAACTTTTAAAATCAGAGACAACCTTAAAAAGGAAGAAACTTCTCACACAGCTACAACATGGATGAATCTTGAGGACATTATGCTACATGAAATAAGCTAGTCACAAAAGGACAGATATTGTATGATTCCACTTATATGAAGTACGGGAGTACTCAGATTCATAGAGATAGAAAGTAGAATAGTGGTTATCAGGGTCTACGGGGTGGGAGAATGGAGAGTTAGTGCTTAATGGGTACAAAGTTTCAGCTTGGGAAGATGAAAGAAGTTCTAGAGATGGATAGTGGTAGGGGCTACCCACGTGGTGAATGTATGTGATATTACTGAACTCTACACTTAAAAATGGTTAAAATGATATATTTTATGTTATATATTTTTATGACAATAAAAAAGATTAGAAAGTATGAGTGTCTCACACTTCAATGAGGTAGGTATTGTTTTATAAAACATTTATTTCATGTATACATGCACTTGGTCATGAAGTAAATGTATTTCTTACTGTGGGTCAAGATTCAAAAAAAGCCACTGTCCCAGAGGACAAAACAACAAAACAAAGCATATACACTATTTTCCCAAGCAGAGTTGCCCTCTCTGAATCTAAGATTCTTAATAATTGTTGCTTTTGAAGCCCCAGAAATAGTCACAGCAGTGTATATAAACACACACACACACACACACACACACACACACACAAACACACACACCACCTTCCACTTATTGAAATTACTCCATGCTCTTACATCCCTTCCTTTTTTCCCTGCTCACTTCATCCCATCCTTCAAGGGTCAAGCTGGACATTTTTCTTCTGAGATCCCCCCTTAACTCCACCTCTGAACCTGATTAGAGAAAAACATACTTCTCTGTCATAGCATTTATTATTGTATTTGCAATGCTTGTTTAATTTTCTGTCTCCGTCACTCAGTTATAAACTCTAAGAAGAAAGTGTTTACCTTTCTCACTGCTAATTTGCTAGGATTTAGCACAATGTCTGGTACACTATTAAGTGTTTAATAATTATCAATGAATGAATGAATGGTGACAATATGGAGATAGAGCTACCTCATTAACAACCTCAGACTAAAAATATATAACATGTACTGTTAGATAGCCTAGATAAATACTGATTTCACTTTTATACCTATGCCTTAGTTCTCTATGGTCTATTCTCAAGAAAGGATGGAATGATACAGGTATTTATTTCCTCATTGTTTATATGGCCCTTCTTCCAATATGACAGTGAGGAGCTTAGAGTTAAAGGAATGTATGTAGTAAGCTCATTAAAGCAAAGAGAATTTTATTTTAAGGAAGTGAAATATAAACATGATTATGAGGGCATATCATATGGTGAAATTGAACTTCATTTTAGCTCTGTGTTTCATGGCAACCACAGATGTCTGAAATCCACAGATGTGCCTAAAAACCCCTAGCCCCCTAAAACGGTTAATAGCTCCTTTGAAGGTGTTATTTATACGGATGCATATTTAAAAGGAGGCAATTTTCCAGACCGCAAACACTGGCCATGAAACCCTGTGGTATTGCTCTTACCTTCTTACTAGTATCTTGTTACTCTCTATTCTTGCCTCCAAATCTATGAAAAATGAGAGATACACCGTTCTGTGCTTCCATTCACCTGCTGTCAGGTTTCCAGAGAGGACACTAATCTGAGGGAAACTGGAAGCAGGTAGGTCAAAGGCCAATCTTCGCATTTTTCTGTTTTTCTCATGTTGAACTAACTTCCAGCCAGTATCAGTATATATATATATAGTATAACATTTAGCCAACTGCTACTTCTACCAGATACTCTATACTCTAAGGGGGACATAAGAGAATAAATATAAACTTTGGATCATTATTCATTTTCACTGTGGAATCATGGTTATTTGAAGTGCAATTTTGTTCTCTGATGCCATTCTCCACATCACATTTAGAATCTTCTGCTAACACAGGAAGTTAATTTGCTTTTCCTTCACTCAAGATATTGATGAATATTTATGAGAACAGGCTTTCAGACCACCCCTGCAGCATATCATCAATAAACAGCTGACTATTGACAAAACTGCCAGTGAAACAAAACTCAGAATGCATGCCCCTCCAAGAAATTCTGACTTTGACGATGTAAAGTGAAAATCAGAAACTAATAGTGGCTTTTACAATTAGCAAGTCACTACCATATTCTCCTGTGGGATCTCAGGACCCCCAAGACCCTTAGGATCAACTGAATTACCCTAACATTAAAATTCTTTTTCTATCCAGCCTTGCATATCCATACTCCAGTCTTGAAAGTATACCGCAATTAGATGTGAAAATTTACTCACTACATAAATTTTCAGGTACCATGTCCCCCAATGTATAAAACTGTACATTCCTCAGAATATGTAGGAGTATTATCTAGCTAAAACAGTGACAATGGAGTTCAAACAAGGAGTCTATAGTTTGTTATTTTTGCGGTACGTGGGCCTCTCACTGCTGTGGCCTCTCCCATTGAGGAGCACAGGCTCCGGACGTGCAGACTCAGCAGCCATGGCTCACGGGCCCAGCCGCTCCGCGGCATGTGGGATCTTCCCGGACCGGGGCACGAACCCATGTCCCCTGCACCGGCAGGCGGACTCTCAACCACTGCGCCACCAGGGAAGCCCAGAGTCTATAGTTTTGAACACAGAAAGAATAGAATAGAACACTAATAAGAACAACATATCCATTTATGTAAGTGGCCAGTGATATTCTGGTACCCAAGATGTAACACATGGACAAAAGGGCAAGTTCCAGGTTTCTGGGACTAGGTGATCGGAACTGTGCACCTCCAGAGAGCTAGAGGTGAGGGCTACCCCTGGAAGGAAGGAGGGACTGGAATGGAGGGGCAAGGGGCTTTTGCACTTCTGCTTTCTCTGCCTGGAATGTTTTTCCTTTACACCATTACATGACTCTCCTTTATATTCTTCAGTTTTCAGTTCAAATGATACTTCCTCAGAAAAGACTTCTCTGGCCACCCTCCTTTATATATTCTCAGTACCTCAGACAGTCTTGAGTTCATTGTCAGCTTAGTTTTTTTATGTTTCTTGTTATCTTAATTTGGATTTTACTTGTGAGATAGAATGTGAGCTTCTAAGACCAGGGGCCTTCTCTATGTTCCCCACAGCCCAGAATATGACTGTGAATGAAGTAGAGGTTCAGTGAGTACTTGTGACATGAATGAATGAATGAATGATGGAATGCATTCATACTTGTCCTGTACAGACTTTGGCACACATACTACACACATATTCTGCTCCCTCTCAGATTTGCCTTGATTACACGTTTCCTCCCAATAGGAGACGGTGCAATACATCTATTTCTTTCTAAAAGCTCTAGAATCCCTTGTCATTAAGTATGCCCTATTGCTGCACAAAGCCTCATTTAATCCTCATAATACTCTGTGAGAGTGGCATTATTAACCCATCTCAGAGGTAAGGAAACTCACGAGTGGAATATAGACTGAGATTCTGACTCCAAATCCCTTGGTCTTTCCTTCAAATTAAATACTGAGCCTCTTGGTATCTGTGGTGCTGAAATGAAAGAGACATCAATGCTCATAGTTTCACTAATCTCCTTTTTTCCTTTGTTTTCTTTCACCTGGTTTTCATGTCTGTGAGAGGTAGGGGAGGGTGTGTGTATGTGTGTGTGAGAAAGAGAGCAAGAGAGCGAAAGAGAGAGAAGAATAGATTCTGTGCCAGTCTCCAGCATTCATTATATCCCCTGAGTTTAATCAGCTAAAATGTTTCAACTCCTAATTTCTTACCCTGGGTAAGGCCAGTATCTTTGGAAGAACATTGACTTTGAACATAGAAAACATAAATTCTAATATTGACATCAGTATTAACTTTGTGGTTTTAGGTAAATTACTTACCCTTTCTAAACCTCAGTTTCCCTAGCTCTAAAATGAGAATAATAACATTATTTACCTAATATAGTTGTTATGAGGCATAAATGAAAGTTTGTATCTAAAAATCCTAACATGTTGGGCCCTTATAAGATCCCTGTAAAAGTTTGTTACCCTCGTCGTTACTTAGGTTCTATTTTTCCTTTTCATTATTCTAAATATAGTAAATATAAGGATTATTTATTGTTTAGGCATTTCTATATTTACTCTAGTAATAAATATTTTGTTTTCAGCAATCACTTTTTTGCATCTCATAAACCAAATTTAGGCTATTGTTGGTGTTAGACATCTATTTAATTTTGTTACCCTTTGACTCAGTCCTCCTGATAATCCACAAGTATGGAAGTGGAATCTGTCTGTGGTTGTGATTGTTTTTCTAGCTATAGCACTAACTGAACTCAAAAAGAATTATAGAGTCTTAAAATTTAGAAAGAAACTTAGAGGTCATTAGTTCCAAAGGCCAGCTGAATAAAACTTGCCTGGGGAGCTTGGTAAAAACACAGATATTACGACTCAGCCCCATGGATTCTGATTTAGTAGGTATGGAAAAATACCCAGAAATTAGTACTTTTATGAAGCTCCCCACAGGATTCTGATGCACAGCCAAGTTTGAGAAGCAATGAAATATAGACTAGCAGTTTTCAAATGTTGTTAAATCAGTGAAAGTCTTTTTTCACTTCTTTACTTGGAACGTTAATGTGTAAAACTAATAGAAGTAGAACTTTTTTAATTAAAGGGGAAGATGAAAACCTTGCCTGTTCCCCCTCCTCCATGGCTCCCAAGGACCACTAAGGAACTCCACTGAGGAGCACAGTTTGGAAACTATTGATCTAGACTGAGTTTTCCAAAATATTACTGATACGTGGTCACTCAGGTCCAGTTTGAATACTCCCAGTGATGTAAAATTTTCCTTTTATAAATAGTCTTTACTACTGAGATGTACAGTTATTTCTTATTTGCTAGTAATATATTGCTCCCCTAGACTTCTGTAGGCTTGTGTACTGACATAATTCAATAGCTCAATTGAGCATAAAACTAAAAATCTCCCTGGGGTGAACACAATACTTGCTCTTCCCTTTCATCCCTACCTCCTGTTATTCTAATCACCTTTTCTGTCTCCTTCTTAATTCATTTCTAATTCTCCCTTCTCTCTTCCCAGATAGTCACAATATAACACAGAAATAGCATATAGAAGTTCAAAATGTTAAAACAATCTCATTTTAAATTATGGGAAATTTATCTCTTTGACAAGGCGAAAAAAATAAACTAGCTTATTTGTGTCATCTTGTGATATAGTTTGGACATATGACAAAATTTTTAAATTTCTGCTTATTCTACAGCACATACTCACAAAAATATTTTTGAGCACCAGTTCTGTACCCAGCCATGTGTTAGCACTGGATACATAAAAGTGAGTCCGATTCAGCTTCTGCCCTCCATGTACCCACAAAGTCGAAGATGAGACAAATACATAAACAGTTGCAATATAAATAATGAGCTAAGTGCCAAAAAGACATTATAGGAGCAAAAAGGGGAAGGTGACTAGCTACAGTGGGAGTAATTATTTGAATTGGGCCAAGACAAAGAATTAATAAAAGAACCAGAAGAAATAGGGAGGTAAGGGAGAGAAAGAATAGATCAGTAAAATTATAATAAAGCACGTTTCTCAATATTAAAAATTTAAAAAATAAATGAAATGCTTGGAATTTTTATCAAAACTATTATGAAGAATACAAGATTTCTGAGAAATCTCTGTAATTCCCAATTGTGAATTCTAAAAAAATCTAAGCTCTAAAAGTAAAACAATGTGATTTCCTCTGTATCATGACTCAATAGAAATGAATTAAATTAAGATCAGCAGCATGAACTTTTGTTAAGGAATCTATGGCTCGGGATAGGGTAAGAATTACTATTTTTTATTATTAGCCTTATAGAAAATTTCACTTTTTAAAGTATGTATACAGAATGATTATAGAAAGAGCATTGTATAATATAACAAAAATTTAATTTTACTTTAGAAGAATAAAATTTCTATGGATCAGCATACTTGTATGTTGTCAACTCAATTTTACTGCCACCTTCTTCCAAGATGCCCTCTACATTGCAGAGGACAAACTGGGAACTACATTTCCCAGCATCCCCTACCCTTATAGATCCAGAATATAAGCTGCTAATGAGAGGCCTTCATGCAGGAACTGAAATGCTGAAGAAAAAGTAGAAGCCGTAGAAGCCATCCTTTCTCAGAGGAAGTTGTACCCAAAGCCGTCCTTTCTCAGAGGAAGTTGCACCAAAATGCCTGGACAGAAACGACATGAAGTTTAAAACAGCTTACAGGGGGTCTTAAGAATCATCCACCCACAAGAGTGCTGCAGACTGAGAGTTACTGGGAGCTCTTGGGGTTTGCAGCCATTTCCTGGTGAGCTCTTAAAACCACAAGCTTCAATGCTTATAAGCAGAGACAGTCTGAGATAGCTTCCTTGACCTTGGCCTGAGCTTTGCAATGGTTCTGTAAGATTCCAATTCCCTATACTAAAACCTTTTATACTTAGAATGCACAGACTTAGACTGGCTTCTTTTTCTTGATGGAACCTAGCTGATACAGTCAGTTTCAGAAAATGCTTTGTTAATTGCTCATTACATCTACTTTGTCAAAAATAACACTGCAGCGATGACAATTGTTGTTCTAGTTACTAGAATTAGAGAACTGATATAGGAAATAGTGGGTAAGAGTGTAATCTGTGGAACAAGGTTCCTAGGGTTCATTATCCAGCTCAGCAATTTTCGGGCTATTGCATCTTGGGAAGATACTTAACCCAAATGAGCTTCCTTTTCTTCCCCTGTACAATGGAGGTAATAGTTGTACCTTTCTTAGAGGGTCACCTGAGAATTAAATGTTAATACAGGGAAGCTTTTATATAAATCTTTGGCACAAAGTAAACTTTCAATAAGTGTTAATTATCAATATTGTTGTTTATTCTCTAAATATTTTCTGATATCTCTTAACATCTCCCATCTGGTGAGTAATGACAGAGGATCTCTCCTTGACAAAACTTTAGTCAGACTCCTCTGAGCCCGGTTCCTGATTAGGAAGTCTTAAATAAAGTCTTTCTTGCCATTTGTGACAAGTGTCCAGCGAATTTTTTTCTTTAACAGTAGCAAGCATTAAAAAAAAAAATCTAATTTTGGTTAAATCCTCTTACACTTAATAGTTTAAACATTCTTTTTAAATTTGACCTTTCTTTCTGTTTATTTCCTTCTTTCCTATGCTCCTGTTCAAATTGTTACCTGGATACTTGACCTTGTGTTAGACTTTGGGCATGTACCACCTTGAGTCCAGTAGTGTTTGGCTGTCTTTATCCTATCCTTGCCTGTTGGCCTCCTCTTTTTGACTGATGAAATTGTAGTCTATAATTTCTCAGCCTGATCAGCAGGTGGTGGCCCCTTTATGCTGACTAAGGCTTTGCTGGGTTCTCAGTTGAGAGTATATTTGGAAGTACTCTGAGTCTCCATGATACCCCATGTGGCACTGATTCAGCTGCTCCTTCCCTTCCCAATCCTGCACCACCAAAGACCCTGCTATGATGATACCTGGTTTTCTCTATGGCCTATGGCATTCTTACTGGTGCTCAAATCTGTGTCCATGCCACACAAGGACCCAAAGGAGGTCCTCATGTAAGAATAGATCCTCCCTATGGTTGACCAATGATTCCATGTTGGCATGGGCTTGTTCTGCATAGTGATCTCTTCAGCTCACTAGGGAATAGGCAAGAGTCCTCCCCCATCTAGGATTTCAAAGCTGACAAACAAGATTTTGTGGACCCATAGATTTCATCCAATATCTCTCCAACTCTACTCTCAACTTCTTTCAGTTAACTCTACCCATAATCCTCTCAGGATCCAAAAAGGTAGAATTCCCTTTTAATTTTTCCATGGTATATCCTGAGGTAACTTCATAACACTATGGAAGAAACTGTGATGTGACATCAAGCCTAGTGCTTTATATTTCAAATGGGAGAGACTTAAAAATATTTTCTCTTTTAAAAATATCCAATTAACTTGGTGCAATATTATACTAACTTTTTATTTCCCTACAAATTCATTTGATAACAATCCTAATTTCCACTCCAAGCCCCTCAAACACACAAACAAAAAAAGCAAAAACAAACAAAATACTCCAGTAACAGAGCTACTAAGACTTAGCAGAAATATTGGTAAACAGGGTAAATATAAGATATAATACAAAAATCAATTACTTTGTCTATACTAGTAAAACTGCTTTAAATTGTCATGGGACAAAATAATTCATTTACAATAGTAACAAAAACTATTAAATACCAAGGCATTAACTTAACAAAAAAATTCAAGATTTATGTGAAGAACACCATACAAAGCCTCCTTATTAAAAGGGACAAAACCAAGTATCTATACAAAAAATGAAAAGATATCTTGGATGGAAAAACTTAGTATCACTAAGGTGTGAATTTCCTCCAATATCAAATTGATTTTAATTCCAATTTCAAAGTTTTGTTTTGTTTTGTTTTGTTTTTTAATTTTTTTTTTTTTTTTTTTTCAGTACGCCGGCCTCTCACTGCTGTGGCCTGTCCCATTGCGGAGCACAGGCTCCGGACGCGCAGGCTCAGCGGCCACGGCTCACAGGCCCAGCCGCTCCGCGGCATGTGGGATCCTCCCGGACCGGGGCACGAACCCGCGTCCCCTGCATCGGCAGGCGGACTCTCAACCACTGCGCCACCAGGGAAGCCCTGTTTTGTTTTTTTAAGGGATGGGGGGAATGGATAAAATTATCTTAAAGTTAATGTGACAGACTTACAGAAAATTGTAAGAAACAGTGTAATGAAAGTGAATTTATCCTACCTGATATTAAAAATTATTATAAATTCCCTGTAATCAAATAGAATCATCATAGGAAGAAAAAATAAATAAGTGGAATAAAATATAGTCTAGAAATATATCACAGAATATGTGGAGATCTAATATTTGACAAAGGTGATTTTAAATTAATCAGCAGAAATATAGTTTATTTAATGAATGATGTTGGCACAATTGGCTGTCCATCTGGCAGAAAATAAAGTTGAACTAGTACTTCACACTGGAGACATACAAAAATAAATTCCAGATGGATTAAGAGCTTAAATATAAAACAAAGTGCATAGGGAAAAATAGATATGTAGATATAACTTTGGGTGGGGAAACCTTCTTAACCAAAATGGAAAACCCAGAATATCTAAGAAATAAGAGTATTTGACCAACCAGAAATTAAACACTTTTGTATAGAAAATGACACCCTAAACAAAATAGAAAAACAAAAAATTAGGAAAAATATTTGCAATATATTGGACAGAAAAAAAAATTACTACCTATAGTGTGCAAAGAACTCTTTACAAAATGGATAAGAAAAAGGCAAACTACTAGATAGGGAAATGGTTAAATGATACGTGTAGACAAATAACTGAAAAAACAAATTTAAATGTGATAACTATATGGTCAATAGATATGTAACCTCATTAGTAATTAAGAAAACAAAGTATCATTGAGATATTTTTGGTTATTATCAGATTGACAAATTAAAAGTTCAAAAAGAGATAATACAATATATGGCGAGATTGAAGGTAGGACAAAAGATAGGAAATAGAAAACATTTTGGCCTCTGGTAAAACAATTTCTCAATATATATTAAAAATAAAAATACAATAACCTTTGTACCAGTCAGAGTTCTCAGCTATAACAAAAGAAATGGGCCCTGGATAATTTAAATAGAAAATAAATTTATTGGAAGGAGATTAATCATTGACAGAATTCACAGGGAAGTTGGAGAATGAGACGAAGATAATGGACAAGGATCCTGAAATCTGAAAACTGGACCCACAGCCAAGGGTAAGCCCAAGAAAAGTCCACCTAGAGCATCTCTGTTTCTGCATGTAGATGCCAGACAGCGCTGTTGACGCTCAACCAATTTTCAGGAAAAGAGAGACTTCAAACTCTTATGTTTAAAAATTGATTTTTTTTTCCTCTAACCTGAGAAGGTCATTAAGAAAACATACTTAAAAAGTTTTCAATTCCTTCAGTTTCAATTTAATTTCATTTTGTTAGTAAAAATTCATAAAAAATTAAATAGAACTTTATAAATATTGATATGTATATAATATATACATAATAGTCATCAATTTTTAATAATATATTTTGGGTAATGGAATAGTTTGGATTTTTAAATACATTTTAATAATCAGTAATGTTTTATAATTAGGAGTATCAGCTTTATTTAAAAAATCATTACTTGATTAAAAGTGGACTGGGTCATTGCCTTTTTTTGAAAAAAGAGTTGTATTACTTTAGATACTTTACCCCCATCAATAGTGGATTATTTTTGTCCATAACAAGGTGCCTGGAGGGAATCATTTCCAGATTTGGTTCTGGAAATACAGTCAGGATCCTGGATTGTAATTTCTGTAATTTTCAGTGTTCCCATTTTAGTTTCAAGCAAGCTACAGCAGTTTCAGGTATCTTGGACCACATACTATCTTCAAGCATAGAAAAAGCAGAGCACTGCCTCTGGCTTCTCAGGAATACATCTAGCCAGTTTTCTCCTTATTTCCACCCCTATGTCCTGTCTGACTGTTCTGAGATTAAGTCAGGGATCTCTTCATGATATTAGAACAAAGTTGGGGTTCTGTTAGCCAGGAAAGGGGGAGAAAGAGGCCATGGCTTTTAAAGAAGTTATCTACATTGTCCACTACACCCATTTTGTTAGTTTCCATGTGAGGGGAAAGAGAGAGAGAGAGAAAAAGAGAGAGAGAGTTAGTTTATAAACAGCTCTAAGATTTCTGTGTTTATTTTTATAACATATATAATTAGGAATTCAAGATCTCAATTTTACTAATCATCCAGGAAAGAAATTTGACATTTTCATGAGATTGTTCCTTATTTTGTTCTTCATTGATCCTCAACTACAGCAAAACCAGTTTCTCTTTCCCATATATTTCCTTGGCTTTTGCTGTGAAGCAATGAAATTTGTGGTAGAAACTAGGTTTAAAAAGCTTAGACAACTGGTGGATCCATAATCCAAAGATAGAGTTGTCTCTAAATTACTGAGAATAAGCTATATTGAAATTAGCATTTAAATTATACCTTATGGGGCTTCCCTGGTGGTGCAGTGGTTGAGAGTCCGCCTGCCGATGCAGGGGACATGGGTTCGTGCCCCAGTCCAGGAAGATCCCACATGCCACGGAGCGGCTGGGCCCATGAGCCATGGCCACTGTGCCTGTGCGTCTGGAGCCTGTGCACCGCAACGGGAGAGGCCACAACAGTGAGAGGCCCGCGTACCGCAAAAAAAAAAAAAATTATACCTTATGATGCTTTCTATAATCTTTTGGGCATTAATTGCTAATAAATTTCAAATTTTGAAACAATATAAACATTTTCCTCAAAAAATCCAAGTGTGATTTTTTTTTCCTCTTATAGGCTTCTGATTTGTAGGTTTGCAATAAATTTGACATTGAGAAAGCAGTGAAGAATAGATATCATTTAACAAAAACTGGAAGATGACAATCAAAGAACTTCATGTAGCAATGACCATAACTTCTTCCTTCTTTGCTTTTGAAGAAAGTCCTAGCTAAATGGCTGGTTGACAGTATTGGAGAAGCAAATGGAGGCCTTAGTTTCCTAACTAAGAAAGTTAGTTGTAAAATTCTTATCTCAGGAAACAAAATCAAGCAAGTTGAGGGAAGCTACTTCTAATCTCTGTGCACATTTCCATGATCCAGAACGGTTTGTTTTACCCCTACATTAAGAGAAATTGATGCATTTTAACATTCTCATCAGAGTCTAATAAGATTGGTTTTGGAATAAGTAGATAACAATTACAGATAATGAAAAAGGAATCTAATTGCACCTAGATGTTTGTTTTCTTCAAAATCTTCATCTCTTTTTAGAATCTTTTTAAAGATAGCACTTAGGAATCCTGGTCAATGTTTTGCTGTTTTAATAAAGCACTCTATTTTTGTATTAAATTAAAAGTATTAGAGTCTCTTTTAGTTAACTCCATCTATTCCATAAAACCCACTATGTGGAACACATATTCAAAACCATTACTCAGTGGCAATGCAATGCTTCAAGCAGAATATCCAGCTAGATTCTAGGACCTACAAGTCAAAGGAAAGTGTGGTGGAACTACTCTTCCTTGATGGAGAATTGGACCGAGTCATCTAAGAACACCAGAAGAAAGAAAGAAAAGAAAAAAATAAAGAATAGTCAAGAACGCTGACAGTGCAAACAACCAAACAATTAAGCTATAAGCTAGGACTAAAACACATGAGGAGCTTGTATTTTGTCCAATGAATGTGCAAGCAATTTCATTCTTTTATTTTTATCTTCCACCCTTGGTTAGCTGCTTGAGGTAAATATAACATTTGGACAAATATTTGCAACCAGATTGTAACATGTATGCCACTTAAAGTCCAGTGTGGAAACAACTTCATTTGGCTCAAATATGGTTTGAATTTGAACCAGTTATTTAAGTGTCTTAAGTTTTTACAATTTGTTTATCCTCTATCAAATAACTTTGTTATTTTCTGTTATTTCCAAAATCCTCCCATTTAAAATGTGTAAGCTACAACCTGGGGTTTGATTTGGTTATTTTTAACTAGATATTATAGAATTCTCTTGTTTATGTGGATGGGTTATAAGATTTAATTAAGACAAGAGTCATTTTATAAAAGATTTGGCAATTTTCTTTCCCTGAATGATGCTTCAGTAAAACTGCTTTACAAGTAGTGAACACAGCAGACTGATTTGATTGTTGAAAAATGAATAAAATCTGCATCAAACCACGCCAAACTAATTCTGAGTTTGAGTCATTTTGCCTATGGACCTATAATAACTATAATAACTAAAGGCCAGTAAATTATAATTTGAGAGACAACAAGATTTCTTCTTAAAGGAAACAAAAAGGCAAAAATACATGTAAGATGTTTAAACAGAATTTTCATTTGTGAGGCATTAGAGAAGGAATAAAAGACATATTTGAGATTTTTTCCTCCAATATGTGTGTCACTTTAAGCTTATTTTGAGACATAGAAGTAAATTTGCAAAAGAGTATAGTAGCACAGACCAGGGAATTTTGTATAGCTTCTCCTTTCTTCATTGTATATACAAAAAGTCAGAAGGAAGGATTTCTCTGTCATTGTTCTTTTTCATTCTCTCTGTCTCCACCTCTTTATTTCTCTCTCTCCCTGTCTGTCTCCCTTAAGCCTCTGGAGTAAATGCGTCTTTAGTGATAACATAGCATTCAGAATTCAACTTCCAGCCCACAGTTTTATGCAGAAGCTCTAGGCATAAGGAAGAAAACAATATCTCAGTGAGGAGTCTTCAGTCAAGGGTTAAAGCAGTCATGTTAGCTCTTTTATTTTTCTTTATTCTGCATCTCACATAGGGACACAAAGAGATCAACCAATGGGAATTAATTATTTAATCATAGAAAATACATGCAAGTGGTCAATGGCTGTACTTGTCGAGCACAACACTCAACAAATTTCATTAAAATGCGTTCACCAGGTAGAGTAGAACCTGGAACTCCTAAGAGACAGAAAGAGAATCAACAAGGATGAATACAAATTGACTAATGAAAGCAGCTATGAGTTGGTAATAACCCCTAGTTTTCAAAGAATTTTTAAGAAAATATAAACCTGACTTTATAAATTCTGTTTTCCTTTGATTTTAATTCAATTCATTAAAGCCCTCATATTTTACTATCATGTTAGGGACTTTTTTTTTCCTGATTAAAACAGTTCTATCTTAGACTACAAAACAGAAGATGCCCTTTTAAAGGATAAATCCTTTAAAAGTGCCTACATAAAACTTTAGTCTATACATCTCAAAACAAAATGCTAATACCCTAAATCCATTATCATGGTGTTATGGACTGAATGTTTGCATCTCTCAAAATTCATAGATTGAAGCCCTCACCCTCAATGTGATGATATTTGGAGATGTGTCCTTTGGAAGGTAATTAGGGTTAGATGGGGTCATGAGGTTGGAACACTCATGACAGGATTAGTGCCCTTTTTAAGAAGCGACACCAGAAAACTTGATGCCTCTTTACCACACGAGGACACAGAGAGAAAGTGGCCATCTACAAGCCAGGAAGAGAGCCCTCACCAAGAACCAAATTGGCCAGCACTTTGATCTTGGACTTCCCAGCCTCCAGAACTGTAGGGAAAATAAGTAATGTCTGTTGTTTAAGCCACCCAATCTATGATATTTTGTTATAGAGCCCAAGCAAACTAATACACATGGTCTATAAGAACTGATATTATGCAAAGACATCCTTGTTTAGGATGCAGAAGTCAGGCTGACCTCTGTGTGACCTTGAACAGGTTAAGAAATGTCTTTACTTATTTCTTTATCTAAAAGATGGGGGGTACTAATACTTGCCTCATTCAAGTGTGTGAAATTCAAACAACATGAAACAAAAAGCTTCACAGAGTGTATGGCAAGTAGTAAAAGCTAAAATAATCTTCATTATTTGAGCCCATCCCCAACACTTCCTTAGGAAGTCATAGCCCCTTATAGTTGATAGCACAGAATGTGACTTGATCAATTGCTTCCTATTTTTACAAAAACCTGCAGATTCCATTCCTTATTTTCACCAGTACTCCATTAAACATTAAAAAACACTTTTCATTTATTTTTGATGATGCCAACAAGAGGTATTTCACCCATCAAATAGCTCTTCTGAAATGTATTATCACTTTTTTGAAATATGATGTTACCATCTAAATTCTGGTTGTTTTTCAAGGGCTTTGAAACATAATTCTAAATCTATCTGAATAATATACTAATAAGTCAATATAGTAAACATTTTTGAGTGCTTGATACATGCTGAGAAAACAAAGGTTGTCCTGGGAGCTGTTGAGCACACAGGAGTGGCTAAGACAGGGCCCTGTCCTCAAAGAGCTCAGAATAGTAAAGGAAACACACATGCAAGTAAACATCTGGTAGTGTACTGAGTGCTCTAATAGGCATAACCATAAGACAGTGAAGACCCAAAAGAAGGATTGGCCAGTTCTTCTTAGGGTAGAAGCAAAGCCATCCTACAGAAGGTGAAACAATTAAAGTGCCTTCCAGCATTGCTTGAACCCTGTATCTTACTTCAAGAACTGACAGCAGCCAAAGTAAAATGAATTTGTGGAGGAACGATTATATGCAATGTGAGCACTTGATATCTCTACTCATGATTTTTTTTTCCATTCCAGGGTCCAACACAGGATACTACATTACACTGAACAATACTGAACAATAATAGTAGCAAATTGCAACTACCACTATTACTATTACCACTGGATTAATACTACTAGTAAAAATAATCTCTAACATTTGTATAATTCTTTACAAAGTATTTACACATTTCATCCCAGTTCTACCCTGTAGTCAGTATCTTAATTTAGTATCAAATGAGGAAACTGAGGTTCAGATAAACTCAACATTTGCAAAGTTCTTGTTTCGTTAGGAATGGGAAGGAAGCATCAATAACACTGGCACTATTTTCTTAAAAGTGATGAAGTATTAGAAAACAGAAAGAAATTCTACACCCTCCACATGCTTCAACTAACTAGTGTCCTAGCTCCCACTGTACTTGTTCTTAACTACTTGAAAAAATTAGTTAACATTCTCATTTGCATCAGTTAACATTCTGAGAACTCTAACAAATGCTGTTCATAAGCTGTATTTATACTACAATGCTTTTCCTTTTTTCACATTTTTAATTATGAAAGTAAAATATGCTCATTATCAGCAATTAAAAACAGAGACAAATATTAAGGGAAGAAAAAATTAATCCATAACCCTAAAATCCAGAGACAACCTGGATGATATATTTCCTTCTAGCCTGTTTTCTTTTTTGCTTGTGTTTGGACGTACATTTTTATTAGGGAATATACTATATAAACAGATATATTATGCTGCATTATTATTTTTTTTAATTTGGGGGGAATAATTTTATATTTACAGAATGCTTCCAAAGATTTTATATTTACAGAGAGTTCTTATAAACCCTTCATCCAACTTCCCTTAGTTAACATCTTATATAACTATGGTATATTTTTTAAAACTAAGAAATTATAACTTAATTTTTAACTAGATGACTTATTTTCTTCACATTTCACCAGTTTTTCCACCAGCATCCTTTTCTGTTCCGTCATGCAATCCAGTGTGTCACAATTAGATGTCATGTCTCCTTGGTCTCCTCTGATTTGTGAAAGTTTCTCAGTCTTTCCTTGTTATTCATGGTCCTGACACTTTGAAGACTACTGGTTCCATATTCCATAGATCATCACTCAATTTGGATTTTTAGTGTTTTCTCATAATTAGTGCCCTTCTCATCACATCCTATCAGGGAGTACATGATATCAATGTAATTTATCACTGGTGAAGTTAACTTTGATCCCTTGGTTAAGATGTGTCTGTCAGGTTTCTTCACTGTAAAGTTACTATTTTTCCTTTTCCATACTCTGCTCTTTGGAATTAGTTATAAGTAGTTATAATATATAAGCTACATATATATAGTTATATATATATATATATATATATATTATATATATATATATTTGGAATTTTTTTCTAAGAATGAATTGTCTCTTCACCATTTATTTCCATCAGGATGAATTCATGAATATTTATTTTATACATTGAGTTAGATTAGTTATTTTTGTTGTTGTTGCTCAAATTGGCTGCCATTTGGCTGTTGAAAGCTCTTTCATGTTGGCTCTTGTGTCCTTTTGAAATGCCCAATCCTACTTCTTTTTGTTTTTGAGCATTTCGTTAATTTCTGGCACTACAAGTTGCTCCAGGCTTATCTTGTATATATCTTACCCTAACCCTAGAATCAGCCATTTCTCCAAGAAGCCCTAATTCCTTTTATTCAAGAATGGTGTTAAATACTAAGATCTGGGTTCTAGGTGTTATCATTTAAATGGAAACACAATATTATTTACCAAATACATTATAGTACAACTGAACAACCTGTGATTTGGTCTGATCTACAATTGATGCTTCTCTATTTTTTTCTCACTAAAAGTACAATCTACATAGTATAGTGTACTGGTTAAGAGCCCAGGCTCTGAAACCAAGGAACCTGGGTTACAAACTAGTTCTCTCACCTACTTGCTGTGTGACCTTGGGCAAGTTGCTTAACTTTTCTGTGTCTCAGTTCTATCTTGGAACTAGCAATAATACCTATCTCACAGGGTACCTGTGAGGTTTAAATAAATTAATATTTGCAAAACACTTGGAGTGGTGCCTGGTATCCATTAATTACCATGTATATGTTAGATGTTATCATCACTATTCTGATAACTTTAACAACAAGTGCAATACTGAAGAGTCAACATCTAATCATAGCCAACACATATTGAGTCTATCTTATGAGAAAGACACTCATTAATCCTATTCGTGAAGTATATCCTGTTTTTAAATGAAATTTTTTTATTATTAATTATTAATTTAAATTTGCTTTAATGGGCATATTTTAATTCATATTTTATTCTTTAAGTGTTTACATTCAATTTCTCATCAAAACTTTACATGAGAAGAGCATCTCCAAGATGGCCTCCATGGATGCCCTTCCTCACTGTGTATGCATGTTACCTTTCACATAAAGAAGCAGAATCTAGCTCTCCTTCCCTTAAATTTAGAATTTTCCTAGTTAAACAAGTTACTAAAATGCAGCAAGAGTAACATTCTTGAACTTTTGAAACTAAATCTTATCAGAAGCTTTGGTGCTTCCATCTGGGAATCTTGAAGTCCTTATTTTGGGGATGACCATCTCAGAATCAAGCTGCCATGAGGCTAAAACCTAAGTTGTATGGAGAGGCCAAATGTAGGCACTCAGGTTGACAACTCCAGTGGAGTTTTCAGTTAACAGCCAACTATCTTGGATACTTAGTTTAGTCAAACTTCAAATGACTAGACCCAGCTGATAACTGATGCCACCATATGAGAGATCCAAAGCCAAATTGTATACTGTTCAGTCAACCTACAGATCTGTGAGCAATAATAAATTATTGCTTTAAGCCAAAAAGTCTTTGGGCTCTTTGCTATGTAGAAATAAGTAACCAAAACAGATAACTTCTTCAATTTTTTATACTCAACAATTAATGAGAAACTTTGTTCACAGAAGTAAAGTTAGTAAATATCATAAGACTATTAATAGCTTTCTGACTGATGAATGGAATTCTCACCATTACCAGAATTTAGATGATTTCCTTTCTTTAACTAGTATGTCATGAAACCCGACAACTCTTTTTTTTCTTTCATTCACCAATGTAATTTTGAAAAATCTTATAATAATATATTTGGATTTCAAATCCAATACTTTTTTATATCAAATATTTCAAAATAATGATACAGCTTTTCTTTATATACAGTCAAATGTTGCTCTAATGTATGTTAATGATTCTTCATTGAGATTAGCATTACAATATAAACTAAATATCATTAGCAAAATGTTTTTTATTCCATGTTTTCAAGATTTTATTTTCACTTGATCTATAAACTCTATGCATGTTAATGTTTTCATGGAGTCCTTACTGTTTTCATTAAGTTCCTTTAGAAGCTCAGTGATGTAAAGTTTAACAGGCCAATAACTATGCTTCAAAATAGCCAATGTGAGAATCATCCAGAAAAAAATGTTTTTGATTCTTACAGCTTAAAAATTTTTGACAAAATCTTCCCTTGGATGAGCAAAACAATTCAGTGTGAAACAGCAGGAAGTGGTGTCCGCTCCCATTTCTTCACATAAAGCTGAAAACAGTGTGGAGAAGCTTAAATTTTATTAGATTCACCACTTTGATAACATCATTAAATGTGGAATTCTGATCTACAGCCAATGTCTACATCTGAAAGCCTCACTGTGAAGAAAATAATATATTTCTTGAACCTTAAGGTTTATAATATGAGCTGTATGCAAAAGTCTTTACAACTTTCTGTCATGTTCCCTCACTCTCAGGACACACAAATTTATGTAGGGTTTTCATATTATCTGTATCGAAGTATTCACTAATCAATTTAAAGAATTCATCTCCTGTAAGCTTCTTCGGTATTTTATAGAACAAATAAAGTTCTTCAAAGCATTTCTCTTTAGAGATGCTCATTAGCATCATTACTGAAGTACTATTCAATCTGTAATGAAACTTCTTTAATCTAATAATATTCTGGATTAGTGTGACCTCTATGTAATTCAGCATGTCATCAGTGTGTCTACTAATTGCATTAATCAAAGAGTGGTACATTTTCTATTTTCTTTGCATCATTGACCCCCTGTATTATATTAGCAGTTTCAAGACAGGCTGTAAAAACAAAAAGTCTACAGTTGAGTGAGACATTCTATATTTGGACATTACAGAATTTTATTATTTTTTTTAAGAGTTAGATGTAAAATGGATTTATTTATTTATTAACATCTTTATTGGAGTATAATTACTTTACAATGGTGTGTTAGTTTCTGCTTTATAACAAAGTGAATCAGTTATACATATACATATGTCCCCATATCTCTTCCCTCTTGCATCTCCGTCCCTCCTACTCTCCCTATCCCACCCCTCTAGGTAGTCACAAAGCACCAAGCTGATCCCCCTGTGCTATGCGGCTGCTTCCCACTACCTATCTATTTTATGGTTGGTAGTGTATATATGGACATTACAGAATTTTATAATTAGTTCTTTGAGTGTAACCTAATATAGTATAAATAATTTCATAGAACAAATTTGTCTCTTTGTCATTCCTTCAATAATTATTTATCTAGACCCTACTATGTGCCAGGCACAGATCTTTGTCAGTGACCAGAATGTGCAAAGATCCTTGCCCTTGAGATGATTACATTTCAACAAGACAAGACAGAAAGTAAACTATATAAATAATAAAACTTATATTACCTAATATATTAAAAGATAATATATTAATTTGCTAGGGCTGTCATAGCAAGATACTACAAACTAGGTGGCTTAAAGAACAAAAATTTTATCACTTCTCAGTTCTGAAGTCTAGAAGACTAAGATCAAGGTGTAGGCCAGCCTAGAAGAGCTGTGAGGAAGAATCTATTTCATGCCTCTCCTCTAGCTTCTGGTGGTTTGCAGGCAATCTTTGGCATTCCTTGGCTTGAAGACACATCATCTTGATCTTTGCCTTCATCTTCACATGGCATTCTTTCTGTGTGTGTGTCTGTGTCCTAACTCCCCCTAATTATAAAGACACCAGTCATATTTGATGAGGGGCCCACCCTATTCCAATTTGACCTCATCTGAACTAATATATCTGCAATGACCCTATTTTTAAATAATGTCACATTCTGAAGCAATAAGAGTTAGAACTTCAACATATGACTCCTTTTGTAAGAACACAATTCAGTTCATAAGAGATGATATGTGCTATAATATAAAGAAAGTAGATCAGGTGAAGGAATGGGAGTCATAGAAAAGGCCCTTGGGTCAGAGTCTGCCCTCAAGCTAGAGGAATAGAGGGAAGTCAGTGTGGTTGGAGTGGAGCACATGAGAGAGCAGTAAAGAATGAAGATCCAACTCATGTAAAGCTTTGCAATCTATTGTAAATTTTGGCTTCTACCGAGTTAAATGGAAAGTCAAGGGAGATTTTGAATAGAGTGACATGACTGATTTCTGTTTAACAAGGGTCCCTCTGGCTGCTGTGTAGAGAATAGACTTACAGTGGGTAAGGACAAAAGGAGAAACACCTATTAGGAGGCTCTTTCAGTAATCCAAACACAAGGTGCTGGGGTCTAAGGACAGGGTGATAGCGGTGAAAACATGAGAAGTGATAAAAGTCTGCATTTATTTTTGAATTAGAGTTGACACGACTTCCTCACACACTGGAATGTCATATGGGGAAAAAAGACAGCTCAAGGATGACATTGAAGTTCTGGATTGTGCAACTAGAAAGAAAGGGTTGCTATCAACTTAGTGAAGGAGGATAGTTGGTGAACTGGGTTTGTGGAGTACTCTTTGCTGTAGGCAGCCTCTAAAACAGCTCCTAGTGATACCTACCTCTTAGTATTCATGTTCTTGTGTATGACTCTCCTCTCAGCATGGGTTGTATTTAGGGACTTGTTTTATTTGATATATGACAGCAAACGTAATAGAAAGTCAATTCCTACATTAAGTTAAAGAAAGGCCATGGCTTCAGTCTTGGATGCTCTCTCTCTCCTACTCTCTGGATCTTTCACCCATCTTAGGGATGCCAGCTGCCATGATGAGCCGCTGTGCTGTGGAGTGTTCATGTGATTGGGAACCAAGGAGGCCGCTGTGCTGTGGAGTGTTCATGTGATTGGGAACCAAGGGAGGCTTCTGGCGAAGAGCCAGTAAGTTGTTGTTAGTCCAACAGCTCACAAGGAACCGAATCCTTCCAACAACCACAGGAGTGGATTTGGAAGTGACTCTTCTCCCTGTCAAGCCTGCAGATGAGAACATAACCCTGTCCACAAAGATGATGTCAATCAGGCTCATGACTGTCCTTGAGCCAGAGGACCCAGCTAAGCCACGTCTAGATTTCTGACCCATAGAAATTATAAGATAAGGAATGTTTGTTGTTTTAAGCCAGGAAATTATGGCATAATTTGTTATGCAGCTATGGATAAGCAAAACACTCTTAAAAAGCTCAAAGCTTTTTCTGAGCAAAAACATTCATAATATTTTGGGGTAAGATACCAAAGAATTTTCTTATAACCATTGATTCATTTGCTAATATTCTATGCAAAAAAAAAATATTTAAAGTGAGAGAGGAGAGAATTATAGGAACTGTCCAATGCACATTTGAAGAAATTCTCATTATATTGCTTAATGAGGGCTTAATATTTTTGCAATATTGGGTTTACCTTGGGAGTATGATAGCTTTCCAACTTTAATCAGAAGTTTGTCCATTAAGATGGGAAAACATATGTATGTAAAAATCATCTAAATAGAAATCCCTTAAAGGGACCAGAGACTATGAAACTTCCAAAAAATTCATTTTCAAAAATAGTTTATATCATCTCCATTCTTTTCTTTTTCTTTTTTTTTTTTTTTTTTTTTTTTTTGTGGTACACGGGCCTCTCACTGTTGGGGCCCCTCCCGTTGTGGAGCATGGGCTCCAGACGCGCAGGCTCAGTGGCCATGGCTCATGGGCCCAGCCGCTCCACGGCATGTGGGATCTTCCCGGACCGGGGCACGAACCCATGTTCCCTGCATTGGCAGGCGGACTCTCAACCACTGAGCCGCCAGGGAAGCCCTATCATCTCCATTCTTAATAAAATTTAAAGACATATTTTCTAAAACTATGAAGAATTAAACATATTATGCAAAGTAAGAAGTAATGTTAATTTTCATTACTTAACAATTAAACTTTTGAAAATTTTACAGTAAAAATATTCTTGACAGTCATATGTAGTCACATGCTATATATTGATTTCTGAAACTGTAGTGTTCTATAGTCCCTTTTTAAAAACAATTTAATTGAAAAAGGACCTGAGGGAGTTCCCAAGATGGCAGAGTAGAAAGACTCTGAGCTCACCTTCTCTCACAGGCACAACAAAATTACAACTATTTACAGAACAACTATCCATGAAAGAGATGGGAAGCTACCAGAAAAGATCTTCTGCAACTAAAAATGTAAAGGAGGAACCACAATGAGACAGGTAGGAGAGGTGGAGTTGTGGTATAGTCAAGACCCATAACCCAGGGTTGGACGATCCACAAACAGGAGAATAATTACAATTGCAGAGGTTCTCCCCAAGGAGCAAGGTGCCTGAGCCCCACATTGGGCTCTGCAGCCCGGGGATCCTGTACTGGGAAGCCAAAACATTTGGCTTTAAAGGCCAGTGGCACTTATTTTAGGAGACCCAGAGGGCTATGGGAAATAGAGACTCCACTTTTAAAGGGAGCACACAAAATCTCACATGCTCTGGATCCAGGGAAGAAGCAGTAATTTGAAAGGAGCCAGGTTCAGACCTACCTGCTGATCTTGGAGAGTCTCCCAGAGAGGCAGAAGAGAACTGCAGCTTACCCTGAGGATATAGACTCTGGCAGCAGCATTTTGGGTGCTCCTTCTACCATGTGGACACTGGTGCTGGCAAGTACCATTTTGGAATCCTCCCTCTAGCTTATTAGCACTTGGACCCAGCCCTGCCCACGCTCACCAACCTGAAGAGCCCACTGCTTTCCTACTCCTGCATCCCCTCCAAGCCTTCCCCAAATGTACATCACTGCCTCAGGTGATCTTTTCAAGCTCTGCCTCACAAACTACCAGCTCTTTAACCCTTTGATTGGATCCTATTGTGCCCATGATCCATGGTCTCTAGGAATCTGTGGTTGTTCTGGATGCTATAATGAAATACGATAGCCAGAGGGGCTTAAACAACACACAATTATTTCTTAAATTCTGGAGGCTGGGAGTTCAACATCAGGGTGCTATGCATGGTCAGGTTCTTGACAAGGTCTGTCTTTCTGGTTATGTATTATAGCCGTCCCTTGGTGTGTACAATGCAAGCAGAGAGTGGTCTCATGTCTCCTTTTTTTAGGGCATTAATCCCATAATGATCTCCTGATTTCATTTAAACCTAATTACTTTCCAAAGGTACCCACTTCCAAATACCATCACACTGGAGATCAGGGCTTCAATTCAGGAATTTTGTGGGAACACAAGCGCTCAGTTCGTAGCAGAATCCTAGAATAACTAACATGGAAGAAGGTGGCAGAGACCATTTAGCTTTAAGTATTGGAGATTGTATTGATTATATGACATCCATCAGGCCTTGGGAATAAGCAAGCCTGCCTCAGATAAAGAAAACAAGAAAAATAATTCAGGGCCCATTATAAACATGTATTCTATAGACTCTCCCATTACTATTCTGTTCCATCGAAATTTACACACCAGAGTGGCTGGGTTTCTCTCTGAGGAATCGGAGAAAGCTGAGATGATCAAAGCAGTTGCTGGAAACAACAGGGAAAGGAAAGTCAGGAAGAGCGGCAGTGTTGTCTGGATTTGGGAGGGAAGAGGGATTCCCAAGTGGAGAGTGGGCAGTGTAGGTCCAAACGACTTTTTGTTCACCCCAAATCCTAGTGAATACTAATTTTATGTGATATCACTATTAAACTTCCCCTGGTCTCTTAACTTGTTAATACCTCTACTCAAGTCCTCGAAGAAATAACATTTAAGTTAGAATTTGAGACTAGAATAATATACCAACCCCAAAAACTAGTGCATAAAGGAGAACTAGGGAAAGGAGAGATAAAAGCAGAAGAACATTCTAGACTGAAAGGGAAGAGTATATTAATAGGTCTTGAAGTGAGAAGGAGCTTGGCTTTAAGGAAAATTTAAGGAAAATTAAAAATTAAGGTAATACCATGCTAAGAGGTGATAGAGTATAAACCGGAGAATAGATCATTGGCTTTGAGATTGGAAGGATAGGACAAAATGGTAGGATATTTAAGAAGTACAATGAAAGCAGATATCCAAATTCATCAGTGGTTAAAGTCAGCATATTTGACAGCAAACTTTGACCAGATTTTCCAAAGAAGGAAACAGGTAAGAAATGTTTTCATAATTAGGTACCCTCTGCTATATATTATCTGGGTTACATTGTATTAGCACAATTTAAAAGCAAAATTAACGAGATGGCTACTCAGTGCTACTTCCTAGCTTTTGGTGACAGGTTGTGTTTTTTAATTGTTCAACATGTCTTCATTCTTTGCCTAAGATAAAAATCAGCTATAAAGGCTCATAAAGCTCTTGACTTCAATAGGAATGTGGACCTACCTGAAAGAAAGAAGAGGAAAAGTACAGGAGTGTTTGAGGAGTGTAAGGTGATGTTCAATGGAAAGAGAATACAAGGAGATACAGCTCCCAGAACTCCCTTGGGATATGACTCATTTTTTTTTTTTTTTTTTTTTTTTGCGGTGTGCGGGCCTCTCACTGTTGTGGTCTCTCCCACGGTGGAGCACAGGCTCCGGACGCGCAGGCTCAAGGACCATGGCTCACGGGCCCAGCCCCTCCGCGGCATGTGGGATCCTCCCGGACCGGGACACAAACCCGTGTCCCCTGCATCGGCAGGTGGACTCTCAACCACTGCGCCACCAGGGAAGCCCAGGATATGACTCATTTAACACAAATGATATGTCAGTAATTAGAGTTCTCATAAACATTATTTACATCCCCACTTCTAAGTTATAATCCTCTACTGGTAGCTACAAGACTCTATCACATGATTTTGACATCAATCAATACAGGTGATATAGCAAAACAGATAACCATTATTCAATCATCATCTAGGAGGTACTGTTAAATTTTTAAAAATATAATGAGTGGATGGAAAGGTAGAAAGCAATAGTGTAGTGTAATGTGAAAAAGTCTTTTCATAAGGGGCAAGAAATATTCTAATTCATTGTTGAAATTAAAAACTTCACACTCTATCATTGCACTAGCAAATTCATGTCATTTTGAAACTTTGTATATCTGTTGTCCCATTCCTTTGTTTAATCACAAATAACTTTGTCTAAAGAACAGTCACTCTGATAAACACTGTTATGTTGACTGTGAGTACCACTGTAATATTCATTAAATCACAGTTTGAAGAGGAAAATTTTTACCACTCTTCAACTGCTAATTTTTAACTATTGTTTTTATATTAATCAGCTGTTTTATCAAGTTAATCTGGCTAGAGCTTTGATCAAAGAAGGTATAGATATGTAATGTGTAATGAAATAAGCCAGTTTTCAAATCCAAAATTACTTTTTAGCAAAGGTATTATTTGTATGACAGTACCCATAGCTACACAATATTGTATTTTTGAGGATGTGGTCTCAGGGTCTACAGAGTATAAGAGATGGTTTATTTGCATCATACTTATCTTTACCCTAAAGGGTATTTAATGAAAAGATGTTGCATTAGTTTCCCAGATTTCAATTCAAACACATGTTTACTGAGTGCCTGCAAGGAATAAGTCTTTCTGCAATGTACAGGATCCTGCAAAGGTGAGTGAGACTCTTTCTGTCCTAACATCTCACTTTCCAGAAGGGAAGATAAGATATGTGCTTGAAGAACAATAATATAAATAGAATGTGACAATTGCTAAAAAGAGATATATGAACAATTGTTAAGGGAACATAAAAGGACCAGAGATTAATGGCTGCTAAACCCAGAAGAAGGTGATAAAGAACCTAACTGAGGAAGGAAAGTGCTCAAAAGTCTTCTTGAAAATGATGGATTTAAATCGCAGGGGTGCATTTTCTAAGTCATACATCATTCTTCTTTAAGTATAGTTCCTTTGTGTCTGTGTCTAATATTTATCTCACAGGTTTGAGATTTAAGGAGTTTTATGTAATCTAAATCTTTATGCAATTATAAAATAGTAAAATAGTAAAAAAAAAAGCCCTGTGCTAAGCATCATGAAGATTGCAAAAGCACTGCCAATGCTCTCTTGAAAAATCTTGAACATGGGTAAGTAGAGACAAAATATCCCAAAACACATAAGACAGATAATACAAGGCGACAGATAATTGATATTTGTGTTGACTTTCTGTACTCCCCATAAACTGGCCAACAGCGGGACCCCAGCTACAGACTTCTGCATCATAGAGTCCAGCATGCCAGCCAAGGGCCTCTGTTTGTACTCTCATTCTAGGTGAAAACCACAAATATTAATAGTGGGCTAGTTATTCACCAAGGACTCATAAAACAGTTTCAAGATTTCTTGTGACCCATCTTAAGAAGCAGGAGTCCCAACAATGCTCTATTGTACTGAATGCTTTGAAGGAGGCTAGAAAAACAAAAATGAAAAACCAGGTTGACTCTTCGGTTCATTTGATGTCCTCTGATAACATCACAGGCTACTGCTTACCTAACAACTGTTAAATAATGCATTTTTCTTATATAACAAATCATTGAAGGTGAGAGGTAACCTTCTTCCACACTGTAAGTATTTGAAAATCCACAAACCTGTGTTGGACACATAATGTGTCAGTTTATTTTCTATTCTTGATCTTATCCTGAAAGGCCAATTAAGCCCCTCACTGATTTTTTTTTAACATGAAAAGCATGTTTCACGAGATGATCATCTGCTCCCCAAAGCTACCTGTGTTGCCTCAAGGCTCCAGGAGTGTTGGGTGGAACAAGGAGGGGGAAGTTAGGAGCGGAGATGACTGGAGTGAATATACACAAGTCATAAGCCCTAAGAGTTTCTTGGGTCTTCTTCCCTTTCAGCAGCTGAGATTACTCGCAGCCCATGCAAACAAAATAGAGCGCCCCAATCCAAATCTACCCTGAGGAGATCTGCAGGATGTGCTTTAAAACTTTCCTCCCTGAACCTAGCTGCTTCCTGAAAGTTTAATGCTCCAGGGAGCTGCATCGACTCTCAGGCAGCTAAGGTCCCTTTCAGGGTATTAAAATAAGCAATTATAAAGTGATGGCCAAAGGGTCAGAAAGAGGTAATGTAGCTTCCCAAAGTGCCCAACTCTTCCAGGAGAATGTCTTTGGAATGTTGGGCCCAATGAGCAGCAATAGATTCATAAAGCAAAGTGAAAATAAAAGAATGTAAAGAGAAAGAAAGACAAAGAAGGTACCAAAAGATACACTTGAGTAGCATAATGTTTAACTTAATAAATAATGCACATCATAAAATATGTATTTATTTAGTAAACACCTAGTATACCACAACATCAGTCACAAAAATCACCCTGGTTTAGCAACTGAATAATAAATACAGCATCTTAAAATATCTGACTTCCAGGTTGGATAAAAGGGTGAAGCCAACACATACTGACCTCAAACTCCACAGCCTTCTCCTGCCTCTGCGGAAGAAGACAGAGTGGATGCTGAGTGATTAAGCCATGGAGGTAGCTGCAGCTTATCGTGGTGCTGAATAATGGATATCCCTGGGAGCCCTTGGTAGAGGCTACAAGCCACCATGGGAGGAGGGAAGAATGATGAAGAACTTTAAGGGTCTTGCCGTGACCAGGAAAAAAACAGAAGAGAAGAGATTGTCAATAAATCTTTCAATACCCAAGAAAACTGGCTACCAGATATAAGATTTTATCCATTTTAGCAGAAAAACATTTATTATCTTGCTGTATAGTCACTCATGTGAAATGAAAATATTAATGCTATTAGATCCAGTCTGAGAAAGATGAACCAATATTACCCATTCGAAACCATTGGTTGTTTAACCCTGGCTTGCAGATTAGCACGTAATAATTGACAGAACAGGCTTTCCCGGGAATGTTCAGGATGCTTTCCAAACAGTTCAACTGAGACAATTTATTGATCATAAAGCGTTCCTAATGCAAATGAAGGAATGCCAAGGCGGCACTGGTGTCGACAACAGGCTGCAGTTTACAGCGGTAAACTCTCCATCTCCTATCAAGCCTTCAGCACGCTGTTCACTGCACAGCCGTTATCTTCACATGCTGACACATGTAATCTAACATTCTCACTTTGCCACAGTCAGAGCAACTGCTTGACAATATGATTACAGTTTCCTGTCAGCTCAGGCACGGAATATTTCTGTGAGCTCTCAGAATTGCAAAATATTTTGATTTTGAAATGATAGTAATCCATGAAGAAAAAGTCTTCAAAATATTGATTTCTGATAACAAATCAAGATCTGCATAAAGGACATTGCTTTAAGTGTCTATGAATAAGGATGCTTTGGAGTGCAGAGGGAGACAAGGGGAGGCTGTGATAATATGATGAAAAAGAGAAGGACTTGGGTTATGGAAACTACCGAAGGAAGCAGAGCTTGTGACAAAAAGCCGCCATCAGTGGTCATTGGCCTGACGGATTTAATTGAATCACCACTCTACTGGTCCAGCGTACAGTGCGTGTTTGTCAGTGTCATTTCAAAAGAACACTCTTCCTCCTTCAACCCAATAAAGGTTGTTGGGCAAGTACATTGGTAGAAATTTTGTAGGAAATGGAAATGAAGAAAGAAACTTTACCACTTAGAAGGCAAAATATCTCTTAGTTTAATAAATAATAATGTGTATGTATTTAAATGAATTAATCTCAAACATTGAAGGTCATATCTCTCTGTAAGAATTTTCGTTGCTTACTGTAAAATGGAGAGACTTTTCAATAACTGGGTTAAGACTGGCTCCTCGTGACCCCTGGTAGAGATATGAAATAGGATTTATCTGAATTATTGACCTTTCCCCCAGAAATGAGAATGTGCTAAGAAAGACCTCCACATTCTTTTTTGTTCCCTCAGACATCAGTCATTCAAAATAGTTACTACCAGCATTTTAGGCACTTCTACTGGATGGTAGTTTTCTATAGGACAAGACAAAACTGAAATTATTTCCACAAATGAACAAGATAGAAATGGACAAAGGATTAGACTGAAAAATCATGGAATTTTAAATGGAGGAAAATGTTCTGAAATGAAAACTGATTACTGTAGCCCTGGGGCTAAGGGTAATTTATAGGTAGACCAGTAAAACATGTGTTCCTCAATAATGCAATCAATCACTTTACCTGGAATCTAGCCACTCAGCGATGTAATGCTCCAGTATGAATTTAGATTTTTTTCAAGCTGCTATTAGTCAAGTAGCTTTTAATGACTTCTACATTTAGACAACAGTTAGGGCTATTTAAATCTATAATTTGTCCTTTATTTCTTCTTAAACAGGCATACAACATATATGCAGACATTGCTAACACTGCATATATTCAGAACAGGAAAAGCATATGGTTATAACACATGGACTTTGAAAGCATTAATTATTCAGAAACAAAATAATCTGTCACTGACATTTCATTTCTGTAATAAGGAATAATTTACATAAAGTAAACTTCATCCTTTCAGTGTACCACTCTGAGTTTTGGCAAACACATATAGTCAGGTAACCACAATCACAACCAAGATATGGAACAGTTCAATAATCTGTTTCCCAAATTTCCTCCTGCCCCTTTGTAATCAACCCCTCCCACACCCTCAGTCCCTGGCAACTACTGATTTGTTTTCCATTCCTATAATTTAATGTTTTCCAGAGTGTTACATCAGTGGAATCATGTAGTATATGGCTGGTTAATTCTGGTGTTTTTCACATAGAAAAATGCAATTGAGATCTAGCCACATTGTTGTGGTACCAGAAGTACATTCTTTTCTTTGCTAAGTAGTATTTCATTGATTGGATGTACCTCACTTCAATTGATTCCAGTTTTCAGCAATTACTAATAAATCTACTATGAATATTAACATACATATTTTTGTGTGAACATAAGATTTAATTTAACTTGGGTTAATATCTAAGACTAGGGTCACTGAATTGTATGATAAGTGTATGTTTAACCTTACAAAAAAATGCCAAACTGTTTTGAAAAGTGGCTGTATTTTTTGAATTCCTGCAAGCAAAGTATGGGAGTTTCAGTTGCTCCACACCCTTATCAACACTTGGAATGCTCAGTTATTTTGTGAGTTTGTTTTATTGGGTTGGATAAAAAGTTTGTTTGGGTTTTTCCATAAGATGTTATGAAAACCCCGAATGAACTTTTTGGCCAACCCAATTGTTATTCTAATAGATGTGCTGTGGCTTCATACTGCGGTTTTTAATTTGCATTTTCCGAGTAACTAATGACGTTAAACATCTTTTCACGTGCTTACTTGCCATTCCTATATTTTCT
This sequence comes from Stenella coeruleoalba, assembly GCF_951394435.1. Lineage (NCBI taxonomy): Eukaryota > Metazoa > Chordata > Mammalia > Artiodactyla > Delphinidae > Stenella > Stenella coeruleoalba. The sequence goes on from NC_137169.1 coordinate 93,452,262, forward strand.
TTGATGAAGTGTCTGTGTAAATCTTTTGCTCATTTATTAAAAAATTAGGCTGATGGTTTTCATATTATTGCATTTTGAGAGTACTTAGGTAAACTGGATACAAGTCTTTTATCAGATATATGATTTCAAGTATTTCTCCCAGTCTATAGTCTGCATCTTTTAATTCTCTTAGCAGTGTCATACATAGGGCAGAAGTCTCCATTCCAATGCAATCCAAGTTATCAATCTATTTTTTTCCTACTATGGATTGTGCTTCTCATATTGTATCTAAGAAACATCTGCTTAATCCAAGATCACAAAAATTTTCTTTTATGTTTTCTTCTAGTCTACAGATTGTTCATGACAATACAGTTTAAAATAGATATAATATTAATGAAATCTCAGTGACATCTCTGAGTAAAAAGAGTGGACACAATTATTTTTTAATTCAGAAGAATACTAAGAGTATTCAGTATTTCACACATTTGGAATTTCTGAAATCACAATCTCTTCCCTAAAACATAAAAAAATCACACAGTGTAATAGTCTTTCATTCATTCATTCATTAATCAAGTATTTATTAATGGCCCTACTATTTTCCAATTGCTCTGGTAGATGATGTGGTAACAGAGTTAAAGATGTAGTTGGTCTTTTCCCTCAAGAAGTTCTACATCTCTGTCCTATATCACACGCTTATATAGGACAGAGACAAGGAGTGAGAAAATTGTAGTACAGTGTGATAAGAGCAAAGATTCAGGTGGTCACCAGCAGCAAGATGAGTGAAAAGTGGGACACTTAACCCAAAATGACAGAACATAATAACCCCATGAAATAAAGGAGATAAAACTTGTAGCCCTCAGGAGCACACAGTCTGGTTGAGGAAATGAAAATATAAATACATAAATAACAATTTAATTACCAATGTTCTAAGTGCTATGAAAGAAAATGATAGAAAATGAAGACAGTACATAACAAGATATAATTTAGTCTACTAACCTAAGGGAAGACACCCATAAGAAAGTAACATGAAATTGGAAGCTGAGCATAATTAGAAATTACCTTAGAATAAAACTTCAACGTTCCAGACTGAGGAAACTGAACATTTTAAGACCTTAAAATAGGAAATAAATGAACATATTTGAGGAGCAGAAAGGTCAGGCCAATAGGGAATTGTGTAGTGGTTTTCTAACTTTAGTTTAAATGAGAATCTTCCAGAAAACTTGCTTAAAATTAAGATTACTAGACCCCACATATAAAAATCTTTATTTAGGAGGTCTAAATTAACAAGGTAATTATAATGTGATGTATCAACCACCATAATTCAATTAATTCCAGGATAGAAAGAGGGAGACTTGTGGTAGGTAAGGAGAAAGGAGGTAGGAATTGAGTCATTCAAAGTAAGGATAGTTGAGCCAAACTTTATCCTAAAAGCCTTGAGAAGCTTTTGAAGGATATAAAATAGGGATGAGACATGATCCAGCTTGCATTAAAACAAATTACTTTGGAGTGACATCATCAAGACAGTGACATAGATTGTACCCAACTTCAGTCAGCCTCACAAGAGGGTCAACTAGCAACTATCTATACACAAGACACCATTTTGAAGATCCCAGAACCCAAGAAGTGAGACTTAAGCATACCTTGGACAACAGAGACTAAGAGGGACTGCATTAGGAGAGTAAGAGCAGCAGCTTCATTTTAACAGACTCAACCACTCCCCAGGCCAGCACATCAAGAGGGCCCCACTGGGTAACAGTTTCTCCAGTGGTAAAAACAGAACCCAAGGTGGACATTCAGCTTTACCAGAGTTGCAAGATGATTCCGAGGAAGCATACTCAGGTCTTACCTCACATACATCACAAGGAGGTATTTGTGCAGCTCCACCAGGAGCTAGGGATCAGAAGGAGAGAGATAAAGGGTGGTGGTGCCTACAGCAACCTTCACTCAGGTTTCAGCAGACCATGCTCCTGCTTGCAGAGGCACCTGGCCAGAAATCCCAGCCTGAGGCTCTACATATCTAGAGAGCTGAGCCATGCCTTAGTCTGGCCAAGGAGCCTATTTGACAGTTCAGTCTGATTAGGATTACTGGCTACAAGATTGAAGCTACAGTGGAGTGCATTTGATAGCCTATGCTGGCAGAGGGACAAATTCACAGTCTCACCAACCTGCTGAGCATAGCTTCCAGTCCCATCACTCTGGGAAGCATGGCCACAAGAACCAGTAGTCCAATAGTTGTGGAACACATCCTACCCAACTGTTGAGCATAGCTCTGGCCCTGCATAACCAGGGAGCTTTAACAGTGACCCTGAGAATCCTGGAGAACAGCCTATGTTACCACCCCACTGAGGAGCTCAGCTTACAACCTCACCCAGTAGCAGAGCCTAGCATATGGCCTTGATCAATTGCTGGACAGCTTGTGGCCTTGCCTAGGCAGGGAGTGCAGCCAATGACTCTGCCCAACTATGGAGCATAGCTTACAACCCCAACTGACTGACAAGCCAAGAAAGTGACCTTGCCCAACTGAGGAGTACAGTCACTAGCCCCACTATCAATAATGGATAGATTATCCACACAAAGAATCAATAAGGAAAGACTTGGTTTGAACAGCACTTTGATGAATGTACATAACAGACATATACAGAACATTCCAAGCAATAGCAGCAGAATACAAGTTCTTCTGAAGCATGCATGGAACACTTTATAGGATAAATCATATGTTAGGCCACAAAAGAAGTCTCAACAAATTCAAGAAGATAGAGATTATGTCAAGTATCTTTTCTGAAAATGATAGTATGAAACCAGAAAATTCACAAATATGTAGAAATCAAACAACACACTCCTGAACAACCAATGGATCAAAAAAGAAATCATAAGTTAAATAAAAAAATATCTTACAAACAAAAATGGAAACACAGTATACCAAAACTTATGGGATGCAGCAAAAGCAGTTCTAAGAGGAAAGTTTATAGCTATAAATACATATATCAATAGAAAAGAAAGATGGCAAATAAACAACCTAACATACCTCAAGGAACTAGAAAAAGAACAACAAACTAAGCTCAAGTTAACAAAAAGAAGGAAATAATAAAATTAAAGCAGAAATATATAAAATAGAAAACAGGAAAACAATAGAAAAGATTAACAAAACTGGAAAAGATAAATAAAACACACAAACCATTAGCTAGACAAACTGAAAAAAGGAGAGAAGACTCAAATAAATATATAAATGAAAAAGGAGACATTAAAACTGATACCACAGAAATACAAAGGACTGTAAATGACTAAAAATTATATGCCAGCAAATTGGATAACCTAGAAGAAATTAATAAATTCCTAGAAACATGCACCTCCTAAGACTGAATTATGAAGAAACAGAAAATCTAAACAGACCAATAACAAGTAATGTTATTAAATCATTAATCAAAACCTCCAACAAAGAAAAGCCCAGGACCATGGGTGGATGGTGGATTTCATACGTGGATTTTGCCAAACATTTAAAGAAGAATTAATGCCAATCCTTCTCAAACTTTTCCAAAAATTTGAAGAGGAGGGAATACTTCCAAACTCATTTCATGTGGCCAGCGTTAACATGATACCAAAGCCAGGCAAGGACTCTATGAGAAAAAAATTACAGACCAATATCCCTGATGAATACAGATGTAAAAATTCTCAACAAAATACTAGCAAACTGAATTAAACAGCACATTAACATAATCATACACTATTATCAAGTGGAATTCATCCCTGAGATGTAACGCTGGTTCAACACATGCAAATCAATAAATCTGATATATCACATTAATAGAAAGATAAAAATCATATGACCATCTCAATAGATGCAGAAAAAGCATTTGACAAAATTCAATATCCTTTGATGATAACTCTCAACAAATCAGGTATAGGAAGAACTTAATATAATAAAAGCCATATATAACAAGTCCACAGCTAACATCATCCTCAATAGTGAAAGGCTAGAAGCTTTTCCTCTAAGACAAGGAAGAAAACAAAAGCACCACTATTACTACTCTTATTCAACACAGTACTGAACCTCCTAGCCATTGAAATCAGAGAAAAAAGAAATAAAGGGCATCCAAGTCAAAAAGAAAAAAGTAAAATTCTCTCTATCTGCATATGACATGATCTTATACATAGAAAATCCTAAAGAATCCACCAAAAAACTGTTAGAACCAATAAACAAATTCAGGAAAGTTACAGGACAGAAAAACAACATACAAAAATCAGTTGTATCTCTGTACACTAACAATGAACTATCTCAAAAAGTAATAAAGAAAACAATCCCATTCACAATAGCATCAAAAACAATAAACACTGGCCTTAGAGAGCTGTGAGCCCAGAAGTGGGGAGAAGTTGGAGAGGTCGGTAGGGGAGGGTAGGAAGAAATTGCAAATAGACCCCTGCCCTGGTCAGCTGAGCCCCCAGAGAGCATCTCTGCAGTGTCCAGGCTTTGTGTGGATGTGAAATGCATGGCCCTGTCAGGCCTGAGAGTTTGCAGACTGTCCCTGCTGCGTCCTGCCCCGTGGTGGCCCTGTGGCTCCTGCAGTTGCCGCGGTGACCCCAGGCACAATCCAGCCCAGGTAGCTGTGCCACAGTCCCGGGGCACCATGACCCCATGCCCGACCATGCCTTGGGCCCCCTGGGGATGGCAGATGGCAGGCGCTTCTGGCTGCTGCTGCTGCTCAACAAGGGGGAATGATTACTGTTCTAAAGTGAATTTTGGAGGTGGATACTTTAGGCCATGCCCCAGGGAATATTAATTGGTGTGAGCTCTCCTGGAGGTCCTCATCTTGGCACGGCACCAAGAGCCAGCTCTTCCCAGCTGCCTGCAAACTCCAGTGGGACCTAATTAAACTTAAAAGCTTTTGCACAGCAAAGGAAACCATAAACAAGATGAAAAGACAACACTCAGAAAGGGAGAAAATATTTGCAAACAAAGTAAATGACAAGGGATTAATCTCCAAAATATACAGACAGCTCATGCAACTCAATACCAAAAAACAAACAACCCAATCAAAAAATGGGCAGAAGACCTGAATAGACATTTCTCCAAAGAAGACATACAGATGGCCAAGAGGCACATGAAAAGATGCTCAACACCACTAATTATTACAGAAATGCAAATCAAAACTACAATGAGGTACCACCTCACACCAGTCAGAATGGCCATCATCAAAAAATCTACAAACAATAAATACTGGAGAGGGTGTGGAGAAAAGGGAACCCTCTTACACTGTTGGTGGGAATGTAAATTGGTACAGCCACTCTGGAGAACAGTATGGAGGTTCCTTAAAAAACTAAAAATAAAACTACCACATGACCTAGCAATCCCAATCCTGGGCAGATACCTGGAGAAAAACATAATTCAAAAACAGTGCACCCCAATGTTCATTGAAGCACTATTAAGAATAGCCAGGACATGGAAGCAACCTAAATGTCCATCAACAGAGGAATGGATAAAGAAGATGTGGTACATATATACAATGGAATATTACTCAGCCATAAAAAGGAATGAAATTGTGCCATTTGTAGAGACATGGGTGGACCTAGAGACTGTCATACAAGTGAAGTAAGTCAGAAAGAGAAAAACAAATATCGTATATTAATGCATATATGTGGAATCTAGAAAAATAATACAGATGAACCTGTTTGCAAAGCAGAAATAGAGACACAGACATAGAGAACAAACATATGTACACCAAGGGGGGAAAGCAGGAGTGGGATAAATTGGGAGATTGGGATTGACATATATATACTACTATGTATAAAATAGATAACTAATGAGAACCTACTGTATAGCACAGGGAAAAAAAGGTATAATCTGTTTGTAGGACATATATTAAGTTAACCTTAAAAATGCATTCCAGTATACAGTAGGTGCAGACAAATACTGTTTGATTCCACTTATACTAGGTACCTAGAATAGTCAAATTCATAGATTCCGAAAGTACACTGTAGATGCCAGGGGCCAGGGTGTGGGTGTGGGTGTGGGGAGGTGGAATGGAGAGTTAGTGTTTAATGGGGACAGAGTTTCAGTTTAGGAAGGTGAAAAATTCGGGAGATGGATGATACTGAAAGTTGCACAACAATGTGAATGTACTTAGTGATACTGAACTGTACAGTTAAATATGGTTAAAATAGTATGTTTTACATTATGTGACTTTTACCATAATAAAACTTTTTTTAAAAAATCAATAAATACTTAGGAATAAATGCAACTAATGTGGTGGAAGATTCAAACACTAACTGTAATAAGACATTGATGAAAGCAATTTAAGAGGACAAATAAATGGAAAGAAATCTCATGTTCACAGATTGAAATAATTAATGTTATTAAAATATCTATAATACCCAAAGCCATCTATAATATTCAATAAAATCCCTATCAAAATTTCAATGGTATTATTCACAGAAATAGAAAAAAAAATCCTAAAATTTATATGGAACCACAAAAGACCCTAAATAGCCAAAGCAGTCTTTATAAAAGAAGAACAAAGCTGGAAGTTCACACTCCCTGATTTCAAACTATGCTATAAAATTATAGTATAATCAAAATAGTACAGTACTGGCATAAAAACAGGCAATAGACCAATGGAAACAGAATCAAGAGCCAAGAAATAAACCCACACACACATGGTCAACTAATATTTGACAAGGGATCCACTAAGAATTCTTAATGGAGAAAACATAGTCTCTTCAGTAAATGGTGATGGGAAAACTGGATATCCTATCCAAAAGAATGGAACTGGACCCCTCTCTTAAATCATATGCAAAAATTAACTTAAAAATGTATTAAAGACTTAAATGTAAGGCTTGAAATCATAAAACTCATAGAAGATCATAAGGAAAAAGTACTTGATATTGGTTTTGGCAATGACTTTTTAGATTTGACACCTTAAACACAAGCAGCAGAAACAAACAAGTATGACTACATCAAATTAAAAAGGCTGCACAGCAAAAGAAATGACCAACAAAATACAAAGGTAACCTATTGAATGAGAAAAAATATTTACAAATCAAATATCTGATAAGGGGTTAATATCCACAATATACAAGGGACTTATAACTCAGTAGCAAAAAATAAACAAGTCAGTTAAAAAATGGGCAAAGACCTGAATAGATAGTTTTCCGAAGAATATACACAAATGGCCAACAGATACATGAAAAGTTGTCAACATCACTAATCACCAGGGAATTGCTAGTCAAAAATATAACGAGATATCTCTTCACACCTGTTAGGATGGCTATTACCCAAAAGACAAGAATTAACAAGTGTTGACAAGGATGTGGAGTAAAGAGAACCCTTGGGCACTCTTGATGGGAATGTAAATTGGTACAGCTACTATGGAAAACACTATGCAGGTTCCTCAAACAATTAAAAATAGAACTACTATCTGATCCATCAATTCTACTTCTGGGTATATATTTGAAGGAAATGAAATCATTATCTTGAAGAAATATCTGCACCCTCATGTTTGTTGCAGAGTTATTTATCTCAATAAAACTGGAAAAAAATTAAAGAGAAATAAGTTGTAACATCAAAGAAAAGCAAGAAAGAGAGAATCTCATAATAAAATATGGTCCTTTAAGTTGAATAAATAGCTTTATCAAAATCTCTCCTGCCTCATATCTTTCGACTGTGAAACGTCATCAAGAATCCACAAACTTAAATGTGAACATATGGCACGTGTTTTTGAAATGTTAATCAACTCAGCAAGATAAATGAAAGAGTGAAGAGTCAACTGAATAATGTAGATGAGGGTCTTATAAGCCAAAATGAGAGTGATCAAGCACTGGAGGCTGAGGAAAGTATTTAGGTGCTTCTATTAATACAGTAGGTGCTCTCTAAACATCTGCTAATTGACTAATGAATGCATGCATGAATGAATTGGGATCATCTAATCTGTGAAGGCTTCAGAGAAGTTGTAAGATTTGAGGTGGCCTTGATAAATAATCGACAATTTGGAGAGGTAACTAGGGCAAGGAAGAAATTCCAGTTCTAGGCAATGACAATGATAAGATCACAAAGTGATAACGTTCAAAATATTAGAAGAAAGAAAGTAGCTAGCAGAGGGATCATGTCTCTCTTCACTCAAACTCTTTCTTTGTTGCCAAATGACAAAAATCTAATGAATAAAGTGAATTCAAAACCTAGCAATTATTCATTACATGCCCGGCAGTAGTACTACAGTCATGGACATGGGATATTCAGATAAAATAATCTGCAGAGAAACAAAGAAATACATTTACTGCCTAAACTGTTTCGCAGTTATAGCTTTGCTTCATAGCCATGTTCACATGGATAATTGTATATATGGGAACAGGAAAATTAATACAACTGGTCTTCTTGTGCTTTTTGATGACTCTCAGGCAGTGTCACCAGCTAAAGACAATGTCTGAGGGTGTGGTAGAGGTGAAGAGAGAACACATGGTAGTAGGAGAAGGATTACAGGACTGAATTATAAACGTTGGTACTTATATATCTATATAGAGGAGCTTCAAAATAAATTTTAGTACTACTGCTTTATAAAACAATTCAGAAGACTTGAGAGATCTTTCTCTAAAATTCAAGTTTCTTAAGAGGGCTACTGTTTTAAGCATGCCTGATCCTTTTTTCTTTCTTTCTTTCTTTTTTTTTTTAATCCTGAATTGACAAATAGAGAAGAGTAGAAAAAGCATTTTGAAGGCATTTGGTTAACCACACACTTGTCTGACAGAAATGACAAGACAAAACCCAGAGATTTGGGAACACGCTAATAAGTGACTAAAATTTTCGTTAGCTCTCACCCCTCTTTTGACTGATGGATTGAAAGTGACAAGACAATCAGACAATAGTATTTGAAATGAATCAATGACTGGTTGTCTCATATGGATTTTGTTCATTTCTTTTTATCTTTACACACCACCCTTGTCTAAGAACTCACTTAAGTCCATGCAATAGCTCCCACTGGATTTCCTATTTTTTTTTCCTTCCAGTTATATTGAGATATAATTGACATACAGCACTGTATAAGTTTAAGGTGTACAGCATAATGATTTGACTTACATACATCATGAGATGATTATCACAAGTTTAGTGAACATCCATCTTCTCATATAGACACAAAATTAAAGAAATATAATATATATTTTTCCTTGTGATGAGAATTCCTAGGATTTACTCCCTTAACAACATTCATATATAACATACACCAGTGTTAATTATATTTATCATGCTATACATTACATTCCTAGTACTTATATATCTTATAATTGGAAGTTTGTACCCTTTTTTTTTTTTTTTGCGGTACGCGGGCCTCTCACCGTTGTGGCCTCTCCCATTGCGAAGCACAGGCTATGGACGCGCAGGCTCAGTGGCCATGGCTCACGGGCCCAGTCGCTCCGTGGCATGTGGTATCTTCCCGGACCGGGGCACGAACCCGTGTCGCCTGCATCGGCAGGCTGACTCTCAACCACTGCGCCACCAGGGAAGCCCGGAAGTTTGTACCTTTTGACAGCCTTCATCCAATTCCTCCTGCTCCCACTACCCACCTCTAGTCACCACAAATCTGATCTCCTTTTCTATGAGTTTGTTTTTTAAGTATAGTTGACCTACAACACATTGTTGGTTTCTGTTACACGACATAGTGATTCAATATTTCTATACATTTCAAAATGATCACCACAATAAGTCTAGTTATGGTACATCTGCCTACAAAGATATTATAGTTATTGATTATATTTCCCATACTGTACATGTCATATCCATGACATTTATTTTATAATGGAAGTTTGTACCTCTTAATCTCCCTCACTTATCTTTCTTCCTCTAAAGATTTGTCTATTCAAATCCTCTAACAATATTTTGATGGTATTTTTAATTGATGTTGAGTTGTATGAGTTCCTTATATATATTGGATATTAGCCCCTTATCAGATATATTGTCTGTGAGTATCTTCTCCCATTTTGTAGGCAGCCTTTTCATTTTGTTGAAAGTTTCCTTCACTATTCAAAAGCTTTATAGTTTGATGTAGTTCCATTTATTTATTTTCACTTTTGTTTCCCTTGCTTGGCATATGGAGATATATCTAAAAAAAAATTACTAAGACTGATGTCAAAGAGTAATGTTTTAGAGCCAACTGCCTAATTTTTCTTCTAGAAGCTTTATGATTTCAGGTATTATATTTAAGCCTTTCATCCATTTTGAATTTATTTTTGTACATGGTGTAAGAGAGTAATCCAGTTTGATTCTTTTGCATGCATATGTCCAGTTTTTCCAACACTATTTATTGAAGAGTCTGTTTTTTCCCATTGTATATTCTTGCCCTCTTTGTGGTAGATTAATTATCCCTATAAGTGTGGATTCATTTCTGGGCTCTCTATTCTGTTCTATTGGCATATGTGTCTGTTGTTTCTGTGTCAGTACCATGCTGCCTTGATGACTGTAGCTTTGTAGAATAGTTTGAAATCAGCAAGCAGGACTCCAGCATTGTTCTTTTTTTTCTCAAGACTGTTGTGGCTATTTGAGTTCCTTTGTGTTTCCATACAAACTTTAGAATTACTTTTCTAGTTCTGTGAAAAATGTAATTGGTATTTTGATAGGGATTGCACTGAATCTGTAGATTGCCTTGGGTAGTATGGTCATTTTAAAAGTATTAATTCTTCCAATCCATGAACACGATATATCTTTCCAGGAATTGGTATTCTTTTCAATTTCTTTAATCAGTGTCTTATAGTTTTCTGAGTACAGGTCTTTTACCTGCTTAGGTAGGTTTATTCCTAGGTATTTTATTCTTTTTGATGTGATTGTAAATTGGATTGTTTCCTTAATTTCTCTTTCTGATAATTTGTTTGTGTATAGAAACAAAATAGATTTTTGTATATTAATTTTTTATCCTTCTGCTTTCCTGAATTCATTGATGAATTTTAGTTGTTTTTTGGTGGTATCTTTAGGCTTTTCTATGTATCATATCATGTCATTTGCATGCAAACAGTGAGAGTTTTACTTTTCATTTCCAATTTGAATTCCTTTTATTTCTTTTTCTTGTCTGATTGCTGTGGCTAGGACTTCCAACAGTATGTTGAATAAAAGGGGCAAGAGTGGGCATCCTCGACTTGTTCCAGATCTTAAAACAGCTTTTCTCTGTTGAGAATGATGTTAGCTGTGGACTTATCATATATGGCCTTTATTATGTTGAGGTATGTTCCCTCTATACCCAGTTTATGGAGAGTTTTATCATAAATGGATGTTGAGATTGGTCAAAAGTTTTTTCTGCATCTGTTGAGATGATTATATGATTTTTATTCTTCAATTTGGTAATGTCGTATATCACATTTATTGATTTGAAGATATTGAGCCATCTTTGAATCCCTGGGATAAATCCCACTTGATCATGTGTATGATCTTTTTAATGTATTGTTGAATTTGGTTTGCTAGTATTTTGTTGAGGATTTTGCATCTACGTTTGTTAGTGATATTGGCCTGTAATTTTCTCTTTTTTGTGATATATTTGCCTGACTTTGGTGTCAGTGTGATGCTGGCCTGCCTCACAGAATGAGTTTGGAAGCATTTCTCCCTCTGCAGTTTCTTTGGAATAGCTTGAGAAGGATAGCTGTTGACTCTTTCTAAGCGTTTGGCAACTTACTGAGACTTGTTTTATGGTCTATGTATTCTGGAAAATGTTCCATGTCCTCTTGAAAAGAATGTGTATTCTGCTACTTTTGGATGGAATGTTTTAAATATATATATATATATATATATATATATATATATATATCATAATATATAGATAGGTATACATTATGTATACACATATACATATTAAGTCCATCTTATCTAATGTGCCATTTAAAGTCAAGGTATCCTTATTGATTTTCTGTCTGGATGATCTGTCCACTGATGTTAGTGGGGTGTTAAAGTACTCTACTATTACTGTGTTACTATCAATTTCTCCCTTTGTCTGTTAATACTTGTTTTATATATTTAGGCACTCTTATGTTGGGTTCATATATGCTTACAATTGTTAAATCTTCCTCTTGGATTGATCCTTTGATCATTATGCAATGTCCTTCTTTGTCTCTTGTTATAGTCTTTGTTTTAAGTCTATCTTGTCTAAAATAAGTATTGCTACTCTGGCTTTATTTTCATGGAATAACTTTTTCCATTCCCTCACTTTCTATCTGTGTGTATATTTAGATTTGGAGTCTCTTCTATGCAGTATATATTTGGGTCTTGCTTTTTTATCCATTCAGCCACTCTATGTTTTTTTATTGAAACAATTAACCCATTTACATTTAAAGTAATTATCGTATGCATGTACTGACTGCCATTTTGTTCATTGTCTGGGGTTGTTTTGTAGTTCTTTTTTGTTCCCCTTTTCTTCCTTTGGTCTCTTCCTTGTGTTCTGATGACTATTGCTACTGTTATGTTTGGATTCCTTTCTCTTTTCTGTGTGTGTGTATCACATTACAGACCTTCAGTTTGTGATTACCATGAGGTGTATATGTAGCAATCCATATATATATATATATATAAAATCCATATATATGTGTGTGTGTATATATACATATATATATATATATATATATATATATATATATAATCATTTCAAGTTAAGTTTGTGATTTCTTAATTTCAAATGCATTTTAACAACCTGGCATTTTTATTACCTGCCATCCACAATTACTATTTTTGACATCATATTTTACATCTTTTTAAGTATCCCTTAACTACTTGTGGATAGAGATGATTTTACTACTTTTGTCTTTTTTACCTTCCTCCTAGCTTTATACATGGTTGATTTAGTACTTTTATATTTGCCTTTACCAATGAGAGTTTTCCTTTTAAAATTTTTATATTTCTAGTTGTGACCTTTTGTTTTTTGCTTAGAGAAGTCCCTTTAACATTTCTTGTAAAGTTGATTTAGTGGTGCTGAGTTCTTTTATATTTTACTTATCTGTAAAATTTTTGGTTTCTCTACCAAATTTGAATAAGAGCCTTGCTGGGTAGAGTATTCTTTGTTATAGGCTTTTCCCTTTCATCACTTAAAATATATTATGCCAATCCTTTCTGGCCTGCAGACTTTCTGCTAAAGAGTCAGCTGATAAACCTTAATAGGAGTTCTTTGTAGGTAAATTTGCTTTTCCCTTTCTGCTTTTAAAATTATTTCTTTATCTTTAATTTTTGCTATTTTAATTACAATGTATCTTCGTGTGGTCCTCTTTGAGTTGATACTGTTTGAGACTCTAAGTTTCCTGGACCTGGATGTCTGTTGCCTTTCAGGTTAGGGATGTTTTAGCTAGTATCTCTTCAAATATGTTCTCTGCTCCTTTCTCTCTCCCTTCTCCTTCTGGGACCTCTTTAATATGAAAGTTAGTATGCTTGATGTTGTCTCAGAGGTCTCTTAAGCTGTCCTCATTTCTTTTTATCATTTTTTTCTTTCTTCTGTTCAGCTTCAGTGATTTCCACTCCTCTATCTTCCAGCTCGCTGATCTGTTCCTCCTTATCATCTACTGTTGATTCCTTCTAGTGTATTTTTTGTTTTAGTTATTGTATTCCTCATCTATGTTCAGTTCTTCTTTATATTTTCCAACTCTTTGTTTAAAACTTCTAACTTCTCACTCTCTTTATCCAGTCTTCTCCTGAGTTCTTTGAACCTCTTTACAATCATTACCTTGAATTCTTTATAGGGTAGATTTCTTATCTCCACTCTGTTTAGTTCTTCTTCTGGGGTTTTATCTTGTTCCTTTATTTGAAGCATACTCCTCTGTTGCCTCATTTTGCCTAATTTGCTGTTTTATTTCTATATATTTGGCAGGTTGGTTATGTTTTCTGACCTTGGAGAAGTGGCCTTTTGTAGGAGACATGCTATGCAGCTCAGCAATGCACTCCTCTGTGTTCATCAGATGTATATGCCCTGGGGGTGCCCCAATATGGGCTGCATGGGTCCTTCTATTGTGACAGGCTGACTATTATGGGTGGCCTGGTAGGTGTGACTGGTCCCTAGTCAGATTGGTTGCCAAGGTCTGCCTTGTGCAGAGGTTTCTGGCCACTGGTGGGCAAAGTCAGGTCACAAGGTGGTTGGCTGCAGGGCCCTGAGCAAGCAGGGCCAGCTTGAGTTGGCCAGCTGATGCATGGTGTTGGATCCTGGAGTGGCTGATTCAGGGGCCCAAGGTGTCCTGTTTCATGGTTCCTTCTTTATATCTTTAGTTGTAGAAGATCTTTTCTGTAGTCTTCTGTTTTTCTCAGCAATAGTTGCTCTGTAAATGGTTGTAATTTTGGTGTTCCATGGGAGGAGTCAAGCTCAGAGTTTTCAAACTCCACCATCTTGGCCATTCTCCCTCCAAGATTAATATTCTTCTCTTTTTAAATGCACTCAATGTCCAAAATAAAACAACTGGCCACTCTTTGTCAGATTCCCAATTAAAAAAAAAATATATATATATATATATATATATATATATATATATATATATAAGCTATAAAATGTACGAAACTTTAAGATAGTCACATTATACCTCTCTTCATCCCAAACAGCTCTTATCAGAGTATCTCACGCACTAAGGAAGCTTACCAAATATCTTAACTGGTTTAATCATTTTTCTATCTGTGAATTGTTCTCAGAAGAAACAAAATCTCTATTCTTTACTTCCTTTGTCCTATGTTCTAAAAACTTAGTAAGTGATCAAATCCTAGTTTGAGTCCGTGTATTTCTACCATATGCACAAACTCAAATGTACTCAAATTCAAGTACATGGACTCATAAAAGGGATGAGAGAGAGCAATGGAGACACAGATAGAGAATTAAACAGTATGAACAGTTCGCTTGTCATTCCACTCACTGAGCATATGCCCCAGAGTGAGCACAAGATGAAAAACGGGATTCTGCCTTTTCCTCTGTTGAGTTCACTTCCTACGCGTCTCTCTTAGTGATCATCTTGCTGCAGTTCTGAGTATTCTAGTTTTCAAAGATGTGTATTGCATATAATATGATTCCTAAATTCAGTGCAATTACTTCATCTGGTATTCAACCAAAAAAGAAAAAAATCTATCTGTTCCCAAACTAGAGAGAAAAATTGGCTGTACTGGACTTATTGAGAGACAGTATATCAGTTTCAAACTTGGCATCATCCTAAGAGGTTTTCAAGGGCAAGTTTGCCTTTACTCAACTTTTGCTTTACCTGCTGACTCTAGACATTATGCTCACTTAAGGTGCCACTCTACAGCATGGCACTCCACTGTACCCTGAAAAGACTCTTTCTGACTTTGACATTTAATGTATTTTATGCAAAGTGTTCTTTATTCACAACTGATGATTAAAAAAGAAAAAAAAGATAAAAACATCTAAATCACCTGCCATGATTTTGAGGCTTTTAGAAGCACTATTACAGATAACAAACAAATATAGGGAAAAAAATCAAAGAAAGGAAAAAACTTTAACACAAAGATCACATACACATGTGCCCACCGGGGCCTTACAGGTAAGGAAACAAGTGGAGAATCTTGGACTTATCAGAATACAAGGTCTGGAGAGGCCTGGAGAGGCAGAACAGCAGGAGCTCCAACTCACTGTTTCAATGCAGGAATGGAGGCTCAGTGTTGCCATTTTTTTTTCAAAAGAAACTAAAAATCTGGATTTATATAGGAAAGACTGTTAAGGAATTTTAAAAATAATAGCAAATCTTCTGGGTCAAGACCACAAGAGCACAACAAATAAGATCCATTGGTCTAACTTAACACAATGACCATCCATTTGCAATCTCTGCACTACCATACCTTTATCACAAATAAGTGGTTTTTTAAGTAAAAATATAACCATCTGAATGCATCCAGTGCTTAATTAACATTCTGAAGATTAAATAATGTATGGTTTTCTTTGTATTGGGCAATTACGGCATTTTGCTGAATCAGAAAAAATGCAATTTTCAGTTTGCTTGAGAAAAAGTATTTAATACCTCTCAACATATAGGGATATTTTAGCATGATGCCAAGTTTTTGCCTGGAGTTCTTTCTTTCTTTTGATTGATAAGAAGTGTTTCCAGTCACCTGTTTACCTAAGAGTTAAGAAATAGAAGAAATTAAATAGTTCCCTACACCTGTAAGACAAGTTGAATTTATTCTTTATGGGATCACAGTGCTAGATTATCATCATACAAACCTGTAAACATAATTTGATGGTTTCTCTATCTCAAAAAAAAAAATCCTGTAGCCTCAAAATTAGACCTTCCATACAAATCAGGAAATTCTTATCATAGGATGCATTTCTGAGAGGGGAATATAGGACTCTAACAATATAGTTGTTGGCAAAAAATTGTCTGACTTTGATATACACAACATCTGAAGTCACAGCGTGGAGGTTGAGCCCTTACATCATTATTCCATACATACCAAACCTATTTGTTCATTTCTGTAATCGTTCACAGAGCACAGAAACCATCAGAGAGTAATAAGTCCAGGAAGGCAAATTGTACTTCTTATGGTTATAAGGGCTGTAGTGCTCAGTAGACTGGAATTACTTTTCTAGCAAAATAAATCAGAGGGCTTCCAAAATTTTTTAAACCTCTAATCATGAATGATGTTTACATTTCTGTTGGTTTCTAGATTTACATCCAACATATGGTGAGCAAAAAATATCAAAACCCATTCCAGAAATGAAAGGCAAAATCTGTCGTACAATTTGATGTGCCTGCCCTAAGTAGTCTGGTACCAGAGATTATAAATCTGCCTTTTGTTATATCAGTCTTTCTGATGGGCATGTTTTAAAACTGTATGCAAAATAGTTCAATTATAACCGTCACTTGTGTAACTATTGTCTAATAATATAAATGGCCTATTATAGAATAATTATGAAAACTAATATGAGTTTAAATATAGGAAACTTCTCCTATAGATCTGGAATGAACTCTTATAAATAAAGGGATACAGGATGTAGCATTAATCAAGTTTGGGCAACTCAATGGGTGGCAGCAAATATCCACCTATCACTGCTCTGTCAAAATAATGCAGCAGAAACTGCCAAGTTTTGCTTATAGGAAATGTAGGGAGGTTGATTGATATTCACTGATCTTGGTATTCAAGATGGTAGTTACTCTGTGTTAGTGTCAATGTCAAGGGAAGAGTGTACACGTACATGCCCAGCAACTTCATAGGGAAAAGTCCCCCTCCCAACCTTTAGGTGTAGCCATCTCTAACAAAGAAATGCTTAATTACTACTCTATGTTATACCTATTTCAATTTTTAATTTTTTTCAAATGATTATTTATAGCTCACATGCAAGAGCTGTTTGAACAAATGTCTGCATTTTAATTACACAAGTCCAGAGTTCTGTGCTGTATTTTTTTTTTAATCTTCACAGATACACAATGCTGGTGGGTTTCAAAGATACAAACTAATCTGCACAGTTGGGGTGCTATATGCCATCCAAAGATCATGAAATTAATGAGGTCAACTTTAAAGGGGCCAAATTTTCTTGAACTGGTTTGATTTGAGCAAAGGGACTCATTTTCATGTAGTCTTAAAACATTTTTATTATAGCTATTTAATTTTATGACACTGGTCCAGAGAATTTGCTAAAAGTCAGAGGAAATCTCCTATATTTCTTCTCTCTCTCCCTTTCTCTCTCTTGGCTATCTGTCTCTCTTTCTCTCCTATTTTCTGTATATTGAAATTTAGAATCTGATATAGTTATAATTTACCTACAGTCCCTTTTCTCCTACAGCACTCAGATTTGAAGGGCATTTAAAGATTTAAGGTGAGTTTTGAATATTAAAATCAGCATGAACACCAATATAAACTCTGAGTACATCTCTACATGTTCATCAGTTCCCAAAACTTATTTTAGAAGTTCCTACTGAGTGCATATAATATTTTCACCTCTCTCAATATTAAACAATAAAAAATAAACAAAACTGTTATTTCTGACAGGTCTCATAAGACATTGGTTTTAAATTCATTTCCATGAGGAAGAGGAAAATGTTATAATTCTCTTATTATTAATGTTGAGCTAGTCCCCCATGGAGCTCTAATGAAATGATTAATTGGAAAGTCATTTGGAATAGTATAAAGAAATATACATTTGTTACAAATATTTTACTACTATTACCTATAATGATAATAAAAAATACACCATAATACTCATGCCCTTTCAGCTGCGTTTGTTCCTTGGCTGTTGTTATTCTACTGCTAAAATCAACAAAAAGTGTTTTGGCACCTACTATGATTCTGGGCACTGGGAAATAAAGTAGGCTACATTGTTCTCACCCAGAAATAACTTAAAATCTAATTGACAAGCTACAATACATACACTCAAACACATGCAACTTTTGAAAAATTGATGTATGTTTAAAAATCTAATTAATATGATTATTAATTATCTTGTATTGTGTGGGGCAGACACTGAGTGTCACATGAGGGAGAGAATATGTTTAGCTGAGTAATTGGGGAAGATTTCACAGGAGGTAGCCATATGCCTGGTTTTGATGTTTGGGTAGAATTTCATTAAGTATGGAGTAGTGTGTGCATATGTACTGTGGTTTTGGTGGGAGAGGGGGCAGTGTCTTCCAGGAAGAGGTACAGTGGCACCAAAGGTACTAGACTGTACAAACCATCTTAAGAGGACAATGAGGACATAGCCTGGATGTTCCAGGGAGCATTGAGCTATATCCAACCTAAGAAATGTGGATTTTTATTTAGTAATTAATTAGAAATATTGAAAGATTTTTGAGTGAGAGAATACTAGGTACAAAGTATAATTCTTAGATGTTTAATCTCACAGTATTATAAAGAATAGATTGAAGGAATAGAGACCAAACTTTGACTTGCAATAGATTAAATACAAGGTGATTAGGACCTGGACCAGAATGGTAGCAAATAAATAGGAAGAAAAGGACTAGAAGAAATGTTTTATTTCAAAGGCACTTGATAATAGCTGGATATGTAGTGTGAGGTTAAAGGAAAAAACAAAGATGTCATGACTTAAAGCCTGGATGCCAGAGACAATGCTCTACCACTTATTAATTTACTTTAAAAAGTGTATTCTTTTAACAAATATTTATTGAGGGTATACTATTTGTCACACACTGTGCAAGTCCACGTGGGTTCAATGAGGCATGTAAGCTTTAGAGGTAGATAAATAGATATGAAATAAACAACATACGTCTATTAATTATAAGTATTTACAGAATAAATATTCTAAATGTATGGACATATATATTACATATGTATATTATACTATACATATAAGACATGTAATATATGTTAAATATGTATATTATATATATAATCATATATACACCCACACTTTTGAGATGAAGATTGACATTAATCAAATAACCAATATATTAATTATAATCAAATAACAAATATATAATTATGAGCTCTGTTAGGGATTATAAAGGGAAATGGAGGAAGCTATGCGAGCATGCAACAAGAATACTTGTGTGAGTTGGGATTGTCCAAGAAGGTTTCTCTGAGGAAGTGATGTTAACTAGGCAAATGATGAAAAGGATATTCCTAAGAACAGGAACAGTGTGGGCCCAGGTTTGGAAAGGGAAATTTATGAGTTCATTTCTGGACAAGTTGAGTTTGATGCTTCTTTGAGACATCCAATTGGAAATGTTGAATCAGAAGATAGAAATATAGGTCTGACACTCAGAAGAACAGTCTAGGCTACAGATCTAAATGTAAAAGTCCCTAGCAAAGAGATGAGTCATAGATATGGATGAAAACCACTAGGAAGAAAATTTACAGTAAGAGGCTTACAGGGCTTAGAGCAAGCCTAGAAATCTGCAATGTTCAGAAGGGGAGTAAAGGAGGATATGCTGGCCCAGGAGACTAAGAAGTTGATGGTTAGGGGGAAAAAATGCAGAGGATGTGGTATGAGAGAATTAAGAAAGGGGTTGTTTCTTGCCAGAAGTAGTTAGTATTTTTGAAAGATGCCTAGCAGACAAACAAGTTGAAGCCTAAAAAGGACCTCCCATTGGATTTAATTATATGAAGGGCATTGGTGGCCTTGATGAAAGTAGTTTAGGAAGAGAAGAAGGAATAAAGGCCAAATTATTGTTGGATGAGAACTGAGTGGGAGGTGAGAAACTAGACAGCTGGGTTTGAAACATTTGGCAGTTAACAGACTTTAATAAAATAAACTTTTGAAAGGAAGAATGAGGTTTTGTTCCTGTTGTTCTTGTTACTTTGATGTACGTGTCTGTATATGTGTATGTTGTTTATTTTTATAGAAATAAGATGTCGGTTTTATCCAACTTGAATTTGGGAGGACGGCAGAAACTTACAAGGAAAAGTTTCAAGCATCTACAGAGGAAAACCAGGGCTCAGGAGAGAAGACAGGCCTGGAGAAATGGATTAGGTCATAATCTCAGAGATGAGAGTCATTGCTCTAGAAAGGCTTTGGTGAGAAGAGAAAAGCATAGAAAAAAGCTAAGAACCCAGGACTGGTCTTAGTGAAATTCTCCATTTAGGAAAAGAAGCTAGAGGTGATATGGAGTCTAGAAATGAAGACATGGAAAAGCAGCCCAAGGAAGAGACAGAGCAATGAGGTTGCAACCAAGGGAAGGATAAGTTTTTAAAAGAAGGAAGACTTCCAAAGCAACATGTAGAAACTCTTAAATTGTGTTATTTGCAATCACTAACACTCAAAAGAGCCATTTATTCAAGCCGAATAAAAAATTTTCTTATTTGAATGTTTTTAAAATGTGATGATCCACTCCCCTGCTTTCTTATCCAGTGTGGGTTTTGAAAAACAAAAATTATGATAAAAATAAATGTTAAGTATTGATGAGAGGATAAATAGAAAAAAAATATTACTCCGAATCTCCCAAACCGAAAAGGATCATCATTAACTTTAGGTAAAATTAATTTCAGGCATTTCTTTATGTTCTTACATAGATGGAAGATAACAAATAAGGATATATGGAATTAGAGCTGGATACTAGAGAACTTGGCATCTAAAGAGACCTATCTGGTTAGATTCTTAGCCAGCTAGATATAGATAGATATAGGTCCTTCAAGTAATAAATTTGGAAGAGTGGAATCACATCATACAAGCTGTTTTAATACAAATATAAAATTATTTTCATTTGAATTTAAGAAAAAGAAACGAGTGGGAATAAAATTCTAGAATCTACATAAATGTTTCTTCAACAAAGTGGTATTAGTTCCTAAAAGAGCTTGCTTATTTTAATAAAAATGGAAAAAATATTTAAAAGTTTATATTATATTTCTAACTTCAAATTTCAAATGTACACAAGTCCATTGACTTTCCTTCATGATAGATGAATAAATTAGTCTTAGACATGTTGCCATCTCCTTTCCTATATCTTTCATGATTTTTGTTTATTTTTCTCCCTTGTCTACTTGATAGCATTTAAATTCTGTCCTTTAGCTATAAGTACCACACTTTAGTCATAATTTTATATCTTAACCAATTCAGAGCTTACTTTTCTTTTTTTGCCATGTTTCTCTATTCTTCAGGTTTGTCTTTTTTTGTGTGTGTGTGGTACGCGGGCCTCTCACTGTTGTGGCCTCTCCCGTTGCAGAGCACAGGCTCCGGACGTGCAGGCTCAGCGGCCATGGCTCACGGGCCCAGCCGCTCCGCGGCATGTGGGATCTTCCCGGACTGGGGCACGAACCCATGTCCCCTGCATCGGCAGGCGGACTCTCAACCACTGCGCCACCAGGGAAGCCCTTCAGGTTTGTCTTGATTCACCTTCTGGCCAGCAAGATCTAGCCAGTACTTTTTCAAAAAAAAGATTTTTTCATTGTTGCATCCCTAAGTTCTTCCATGCATAAGGTGGTCTGCCAAACTGCCTTTTGTACTTAGAGGACAACTAGACTGGGTATAAAACACACATCTTTTTCTCAGAACTTTTAAAGCATATGTATTGTCTTTTGCTCTTGGGTTCTCTTTAAAAAGATTGAGGACAGTCTGTTTTTTAACCTGTTTTCTACCGGGCTGTTTATATATTATTTCTTTGATATTGAAATTCAGCAGTATCATCAAATTTGGCACCAATCATCCTGTATCATCTTTTCCAAAGACACAAAATACCTTGTTTATATGTAAATGAAAGCCTCTCTTTTTTTCAGGGATTTTTCTTATATTTGAAAGCTTTTATCATTCTGGTCTCTTCTTCAGGAACACTAAATATGAATCAGTTAGATATATTCTGCGTTCTCTATTATTTTATTCATTACTATTTTGTATCTTTGTTATTTTCCATTTAATTTTGTGTGTTTTTCCCCATTATACCCACTATATCTTTGTGCTTTGAGCCTCTTCTATTATACTTTAAATTGCTTCATTATATGGCTTCACTTCCAGTATGTTTTATTTGTTCCTTACATTTCTTTTCTGAGGACTAACAGTTTGCTTTTAACTTTTTTCTATTTTATAGTCTCTTATTTGCACCCTGATATACATATATATTTTACTTCTTTGAAAAGTTATTTATTTAAATTCTTCCTGTGTATTTTTAGGAAAGAATTCTTATGCTACATGTTTACTTTGCTACCATTTGCTTATGTCTATTTCCTCTTTTTTCCCCACAGTTAATGGGTTGGCTTCTAAGTTTTACTCAAGTTTGAATGAGGCTAGCTACCTGCTGAAAAATAGTCTATAGGAGGATTGGGGAGTATGAGCTATAGGATACGTAAGTCTAGAGCCTCGATGGAAATTTGTGGTCTCAAACACTCTCACACCAATTCAGTTATTTCCTTTGTCCTGAGTGCATGACTCCCCTCTGTGTGCAAGTAGTCATTGTGACTCACAGAAAATCCTTTTATGTCAAGCATTCCCTGTGCAGCTGCCTCTTTTTCCCTGCATCACCTCTGGCACTCACCCTTGCAAAGAACACTAGGCTTTGGTCAATAGTAATAGTGAGTCTCTGTTTAGTTTCTCCTTCTGTGCCACCTCCCCTGTCATTCTATGCTATTAAACATATTCTACAGGGAGGTTCTGTGCTTTTCTGCAGCCACTATACCCCCTGGATCTTGTCATCTTGAATCAAAGAATCATTGTCTATGCCTTTCTGGATTGTAACATTTACTTTTGAGAAAATCAATATCCGTCAATGATCAAGGAGGCGTGCATTGGCTCTCAGCATCCTGCCCTGTTTAGGCTCAGATTTTACATGATTTGGTGGGTGTGTGAACAGTTAGTAGTTTGAGTTTTAACCATTCCTTTGTTTCATTTTAGATAGTTTTTTTTTTTTTTCTTTTTTAAAATTTTTGGTCATTGTTTTTAATGGATTTGAGAAAGGAAAAGAATTGCCTCAACCCTGCTATCTTAAGCTGAAGTTCATGTGCATTAATTTAAAAATGCTGGGACAATGCAGCTCTTTGATAGATATGCAAAGAGAGAATATACTATTGTGATTCTTCAAAGAGTTTAAGATGTTGAAAAAACTGCAATTCCAGGAAAGGAAAGTCTCCATTTTGAAACTGGGAACTTTAGGGTGTATAGAGAAAAATGAAGAAAAAGATTGGCCTGGATGTAGAGCTAAAAGTTATCCTGGCATCATTAAAAGTAAGAGAATTTCAGATGGATTACTTCTAACATGATACCTATGAACCTTTATAGTCATGTACCCTTTCATCTGCTTGATTTTAAGTGCTTGTCCTAACACCACGTATTTCTTGTTACAAGGAGAAAAAAAAAGTTTCTGCCTGAAAGATTTTATCCTTTACAACCCATTTTCTCCCCCAACCTGACCCTGCAGTGAAGTCAAAATGACAAATTTGTGACATCATAATAATTTTTTTCTCCAGGAGCAAACTGTGAAGCCATTAACACAGGATGGTGACTTCACTGCAGGATCAAACAGAGCAGCTGGCTAGCGAGGAAAGAGGGAGCATTCTTTTTCAAACACAGATGTATCTTCAATAATAACCAGGGAAACTCAGAAAATTACTGTCAAAGTAAATTGCATTTTGTATAAATGCCATCTCCTTTCAAGTTTGCCCCAGCATGATCATGCTTCTTTATTTAGTGGTGTTGCCCTTTTCTCCTTAGAGACCTTTAACAAAATCTCCTTTTATATTTCAGCCATCATTAAAATGACTTAAATGAGTAGGAATGGGGCATGCCTGATATTTATTTTTAATTATTTACATAAATAAACAGGTCTTCTTATTTTATACCTACTGCAGTTCTGAAAATATATTTTACTAAGTGGACTTAATGCTCGTATTAGTATAAAGCACTCAATAGGTAATACCTGTTCAGTTTTTCATTCACCAGCACCAAAGTGTGTGCTTTGATCCAAAAGAAATCCCACAAGGTGATTATGATACTTCAGTATCATTGTTCATATCTCTATTAGGATCTATGAATGGTGAGGTAAGAGACAAAGTCTTTGCACTTGAGAGATAAGGTTAATATATATGACAAATTAAACAATCCTGCAAGAAAATATGAATAATGCCAAGTAAGCAATACAGACCTCACATGCCAAGAGTTCAGAGGAGAATGCCGTGAATGTGAAAGGCATGGGAACTGAGAGGCTAGGCTCTGGAGCTGAACTATTCAAGCCTCAAATCTCAGCTCTGCAATTTAACTGCTATGTGACTTCACTTCTCAAAGCTGCGATGTCCTCAGTTGTAAAATAGGAGAAAATGATACCTATCTCACAGTGTGGTTGTGAAAGGTAAATGATAACCTATGGAAAGCACATAGCAAAGTGCATGCCATAGTGAAAGTATTCAGTGAATGTAAAAATGAGCTGCAGTTTTCAGATGCGATTAATGAAGTCAGACTTTAGAATTTTAAGTAAAACAAGATTTAGAAGGCAGAAGTAAGAAGTAGATTAACCTATCTGGAACTTGAGATTCACAAAAGAGTAAAAAAGATAGGTTCAAAGAAGTAGATCGGTGTCAAATGGTGGAAAATATTGAATTCAGGCTACATTTAGAGTGGATTCCTTATTATTCATTCAATAATTTTATTAAAAACTTATTATGTGTCAGTCACCTAATAACTGAGGATATAATAATACATAAAATGAATAAAATTTCTATCTTCATGGAACTTACACTGAGCAAAGGTAAGATATTGATGGCTGTGAACAAGGACATAATGTGATACAATTTATATTTTAGAAATATTAATTAGATGGTCATAATCAGAAGAAATGAAAGCACATTGGGACTAAACTTTTCTTCTGGAATGCTACTGCAATGACTCAAAAATGATAGGGAGAGATTCATGATTAGACTAGAGTCAATGTGAATAGAAAGATTTGACAAAGATTGCAAAGAAAAAAATCATAAGAATTAGAAACTTATTGAATGTGAAAATGCAGACATTCAGAAGAGATCCTGTTCTTATCTTATATGCATTCAAGTGAAAATTCAGCAGATAAATTCCATGGGAGATTGGTGATTTTCTTTCTTTTCTGTTCTTTTAACAATGATGGTTGGAGATGTGAATGGATAAAATATTTGAAGGAGATGTAAAGAGATCAGAGAAAAGGTAGAGCAAACTATCACATTCTTATTCCATTTTTCTAGAGAAGGAAGAAAATAAATCAGAATAAGAAACAGAAAAGAAGTAAAAATATAAACTTCAGATATAGTATTGTCATAAAAGCCAGAGGAACAGTGTTGTGATAAAGGAAGTGGTCAAATGTGTTAAATATACCAAACCACCAAGAAAAATGAAGACCAAGAAAGGACAGTTGAATATGACAAATGAAGAGGTCATCTGAAGCCATTTCAATAAGCAATCTCACTGGGTTGGTGAAATAAATCATTAGTTAGTAAGAAATGGAGGCAATAAATAGATACCCCCTCCTTCAATAAGTTTGGCCTTAAAAGATAAAAAGATGTTTAAGTGTCTCAAGTGTCAAGCAGGTGAGTTAGTCACTCCCCTTTTCCATTCCAGATGTTAACTGTAATTCCAAATAGTCATTTCAGAAGTGCCTGCTTTTGATTACTGGGAAAACTCGTGAATGGGCGTAAGTGGCTTAATGCAGGTTCACCAACATTGCAGGAGAGGAGTGCATTTTGATGATACCAAGTAATCGCATTATCTTTATAGTCACAGCATGTAATTAACTTTTTAAGTATTACACAAAATTCTGAAGCCCTTAGATTGGAACTCTGTCTAAGAGAAAGAGTCAGAAGGAGAACCTCTGCCTGCTATGTGCTGAAACGATCCCATATGAACAGAATTCTCACAGAAAGTCTCTCCCATCATATACAGATTTATGGATGAGCTCCTTTATTACCAGACATCTTTCCTTCTTGAAGATGACAGAAACCTACAGCTGTCAATTGCTAATAAACATAGTTTTCTTGCATTACAATCCACCCTACAATGCGTTTTCCTTGTGAAATCCCAAGGGTAAAAAAAAAAAAAAAAAGATGTATATCTACAACAAGCTGCAGTGAAGCTGTCACATATCTAAGCCGATTTGTCTCTCTATCTCATGTCTGAATTAGCACATACAGTGCTGGAGCATTTATGTCTGCCAAGGTGAAGCCAGAAAAACATGCCACCGTCATCTTTTTCAACCCATATTATCACAACACAGGCACAAGCAGGCTGGCTGGCTTCTTTGAATTTGCATTTTTTGATTAGATACTACCTATGTCATCACCTCTTCTGAAAAGCCCTTCACTCAGCCCCAGTGATGGAGGATTAGAGATCCTGAGAGATGATCCATCCATCAAGTTTCTGAATACTCATAGACCCAGACCTTTTTTTAAGGTATCAGCATATAT
The DNA here is from genome assembly GCF_951394435.1 of Stenella coeruleoalba. Taxonomy (NCBI): domain Eukaryota; kingdom Metazoa; phylum Chordata; class Mammalia; order Artiodactyla; family Delphinidae; genus Stenella; species Stenella coeruleoalba. Next base: position 93,478,969 of record NC_137169.1, read on the forward strand.
GTACATTCTGCATCTCATGGAGAGAGACAAGCTGACTTCCTTTTTTTTTAGAATTTTGTATTGCAATCACAAAAAACCTTAAGAGTGCATGTCTTTGCCCACCTTAATTTCTTCTCATATTTGGTGGCTATTACAGAAGCATCCCTTCTATAAGTAACAAATTTCCCTCAAATTTTCACCACTTGGTCACAGATTCAAATTAGCTCTACTGGTACCAAAGGGAAATCATTGCTCACACTGGTTGGTGGTCTTTTAAACAAAGAATAGAAGCCATCACAAGTGCCCATATTGCCATGAATTTTTTTTTAATTTTATTTATTTTTGGTTGCATTGGGTCTTTGTTGCTCTGTGGGCTTTCTCTAGTTGCGGTGAGCGGGGGCTACTCTTCGTTGTGGTGTGTGGGCTTCCCATTGTGGTGGCTTCTCTTGTTGCGGAGCACGGGCTCTAGGGCACGTGGGCTTCAGTAGTTGTGGCGCACGGGCTTTGTTGCTCTGTGGGATGTGGGATCTTCCCAAACCAGGGATCAAACCCATGTCCCCTGCATTGGCAGGTGATTCTTAACCACTGTGCCACCAGCGAAGTCCATGCCATGAATATTTTAAAGGGAAATAGTGGAAGTATGTCTATGACATTTTTCAAAGAAAATATTTCTTCTATAGTTCAAATTTAATCGTGAAAAAATAATACCCTGTAGACAATATATGAAAGAGAAAAACAAAACACATCTGAGACATGGTAACTCCTTCAAGGAGTTTATAGCTTTAAGAAGAGGAAAACTTACACACATAAGGCAACTAGATAATGACAAGGTAATATATAACGATAATTTGATGTTATAATTGTTTCTTTGTATGTTTAGGGGAGATGGAACTCCTGAGTGTGTACAACATAGTGGGAAGAAATGAGTTTTGAGTCACAGTTGAGGAGATAATAGGCATGAACATCTTAGGGTTGTTTCAGAGGTTGTAGGAGATAGATTATTTTTTAAAATTTATAATGTTTAATAAATTTAATTTAAAACATTTAATGATAATAATAAGTGCTATGTAGAATTGGGCCCATTCTGGACATGGCGACACAAAAAGAACCAATTGTCAGGGAGAAACTCTGGATAGAGAGGCAATATGACAGATAATGAATCTGAAGGACAGCAGTTTAGAGTTGATTTGATAAAAATGCTGAAAATGTTTAAGAGCATTTACCACTTCAGAAGACTTTTCTATGATTTCCTTCAACATCATTATTCCTCAGTCTTGACTGCACATAAGAATCACTTGTGGAGATTTAAATACTATTAATGCCTCAGTTACAGATATTGGTAGATTGTCAGTGTTTCCCAGGTGTTCATTATGTGCAGCCAAAGTTGATTACACTGTTTACTGTTGAACAAATGAGATAGGGATAGCAAGGAGTACTTACTATATCAATTTACCTGAGAAAAATAAGGTCAAAAAGTTAAAATGATCTAAAAGTTAAAACAAGGTTGCATAGCTGTATCATGATAGATCTTGACATGGAATCTACCTCTGTGCTCTTAGAAGAGGTTTTTACTGTTTTCTGACATTAGAAACATCTTGAGTATCAGGACAACTTGTGAAAATGGCCTTTGATGTGGATGAATCTATTGCATGTGGGCAGTGCTGAGCAAGGGGTGCCCGGCAACAGGAGCATCAGGTAGAAACCTCCTATAACATTCTGGGGATGCAGGGATGTTGTAGATCTACATAAGCATGGTTAACTCATAAGTGAGGCCATATATGAGCAGATGGCAATGCGACTTCATAGTAACACCTCCTAATTTGGGGCATTAAGGACAAAACCTGGAAAACATAAAAAGCCCACTATTACAGTCTATATCTTCAGACTTGGAATTCTAATTAGTAGTCAGCTTCAACTCAGTGGAGATGACTATGCAAATCAAACCTGAAATCACTACTATAGGTCAATGGGTTGTCATTAAGTTTGAAACATCTCTGCCTCATGATGAAAATGTAATACCTTCTGGTTGATTAGATACCTGGAAATTTCTGTTACATAAAAATTCTGTCTCATAAATCATTAAGAAAAGAATGAGTCATATTTACATGCATAAATATTGCTTAATCTCAACACATAACTGTGTGCATTATTAATTAATAACATGTGTTGCTCATAAACTACTTTTAATGCTTGATATCAAGTATAGTAGTTGACCTTGAATAGATCCCTCTTTTATAAAGCTTTAACAACAGCATGCTCTGAATGTAAATGAATTTGACAGATAAGGAGGCTTATCTGTATTTGAGAAGGTGCATAATCTTAAATTTTTGAAAAACACAAAGAGTTACGGTTTTACCAAGAAATTCTTTATTCTGGTAGAGACTGAATTAGTTTAATATTAAAATTCCATACTTGGTCAGATATTTAATCCATTCACCTTGGAATCTAGTCCCCGATAGAAATAACAAAAACTGTATTATGAAAGAGAACTGGTTGACCTCATTGTCATTCACTTGAAATCACCCATAGCTTCTTTTAGAAAATTGTTATGGATCTATGAGTTATGATTTAAAATCTAAGATTTGAAATACATAATTTTATTTGCTGGTATGCAGCTATTTTTTATTATTTTGAATCTATATAAATCCTCAGGGTAATGAGTTTCATTATTTCACCATAGGCTTGCTACCTGCTATATCAAGCCGTGCTTCCATTTATTTGAAATGTTTGAAATGTTATGAGTGCTAATAGTTAATCACTTGATGTATAAGGACAGGTACCCAAATGAAACACCCACAGTAAAGCAAGTTCAGAAAATGATGTTGTGCAAAACACACAAGAAAAAATGAGCTAAAAATTGCAGCTCTCGGGCTTCCCTGGTGGCGCAGTGGTTGAGAGTCCACCTGCCGATGCAGGGGACATGGGTTCGTGCCCCGGTCCGGGAGGATCCCACATGCCGCGGAGCGGCTGGGCCCGTGAGCCATGGCCGCTGAGTCTATGCGTCCGGAGCCTGTGCTCTGCAATGGGAGAGGCCACAACAGTGAGAGGCCCGCGTACCGCAAAAAAAAAAAAAAAAAAAAAAAAAAATTTGCAGCTCTCTAGAACCTTGAAGGAATTCGATATTCTGAACAGCTGAGTTTTCCAGATAGCTAAAATGTACTCCTTTAAGAAATAAATAAATAAAAATAAACTTAAGAGTTGCAAATATGATACCTGCAGGTGCCATGCAGGTAGAGTATGGCTAAAGGAGATGGCAGATATTTAGCTCCAATTATTTGTCTGCTTTGCTTGTTTTTATGCTAATAGTATTTGTTGAAGCATGAGGTGTATACAATACAATGCATAGATCATAAGTACATAGCTCAATATTAGCAATGTATATAAACATGACCAAATTCAAGATAAATAATATTTGCATCAGCCCATAAATTTTCCTTTCCAGTCAATTTCTCTGCCACTCCCCCCCAAAGACAATCACTATTCTGATCTCTAACATCATAAGCTAATTTTTTTTAAGATCATTTAACAACATTGTATCTGGAATCATGTAGGATGTACTTTTTATGCTTGTCCTTTTTTGCTCTGTGTAGTGTTTTTGAGATCCATCCATGTTGTTACACAACAGTAATTTGTTTTTATTTTTATTGTTGTTGAGTAGATTCCATTGTATGGCTCTACCACAGTTTGTTAATACATCCTGTTGATGGGCATTTGAGTTGTTTCCAGTTTGAAGCTATTATGGTTAACGTTGCTATGACCATTCTTAGATAAATCTTGTTCTGGACGCATACACTTATTCCTCTTGGTTAAATTAGGAGTGGAATTTCTGGCCCATATTTTAGATTTATGGTTAACTTTATGATAAAATTTCAGTTTTCCAGAGTGGTGACCATATTATTAATCCCATTGGTAATATATGAGAGTTGTCATACAGTTGATGATTGATTTCAGTATCACTACATTTTCTAATTTTTCCAAGAAATTGATAGATGCCAATTTTAAGTGAAAGTTTCTGATTTTTAAATATTGTCAAGTAATTCAATTGTTTCAAATTAACTGATGCACCTAAACATTCACCAGCCAGATTCTTCCTGCAGGACACCACTTTGACATTTCTGATATATTACATGCTTTATCTCCTTAAATAGAGTAACCTAAACAGATCCAATTATTTCTTGATGACTTAGACCATTTATAAATACCAATTATTATTTTATATTATTACATTCTTGGACTTCATCAGAATCTATTGAGGTACAAATGTCTGTCTCAATACAAAGTAGCCCCCAAAGGTCTAAGACTTATTCTTTTGTATCAGTTCTGCTTTTTGTAGATTTTCATCTCCTTTGTTGTCATCAAGCCATTTGCTAAATTCTTGATGATATATATGATTATTCTTCCTATTCCTAATTTATTGCTTCCTAGTATCCTTTGCAGGAATACAGACAATGACTTTTTCTTAAAGAACTATGTATGAAATAAGGACAAATAAACTTTGAGACAAGGCCTGAATTATACCTCTAGAAGTAAAATGTGAGAATTTGAGACAGATTTTGTGACATCTATTTTTCTGCTTAGAGTGACCTGTTTATTTCCTGGTGCTGAGCCATCTTCCAGAGAGAGGAGCTTGCCGGAGAGCTGAATTTTTATATAGCTAAAGTATTAGTCTTTTATCAGCAAGGGATTTCATCCAAGGACAAAGACCCAAATAAGGACTAATAGGTGGAAGTATAAGATGTTCTCATAATATAAACTTCTTCAGAAAAAAAAAGCAAAACAACAAAGCAAAACAACAAAGCATTCCCACCTGTACAAGTGTGTCATTATACAACAGAGTAGTGTTTTATGGTATTTATTGTGAATATTCATAAAGGCTGACATGAACCAGTGGTTCTCAAATGACTACTAAATATTTTTTGGAAATGCAGAAAATACACCCAATTCTTGGCTTAATTTTGAGCAATAATAACAAGAGTAATTGTTTACTACGTGCTTGGCACTATCTAAGCATTTTACATGCATTGTCACATCTGATCCATCCAATGAGTATAGTTATTATTATTAGACCCATATTTCAACTGAGAAAACTACAGCCCAGACACATTAGTAAATGGAGCAACTCACCCAGTTAATAGATGATAAGGGCAGAAATTGAAACCAGAAAGTTTTCTTACACAACCTATGATATTATCCACAATATTACACATTACTGTGTCTACATTTTTTTCTCTTCTAGGTTGAAATTTTAAGAAAATAATTAATTTAATTAATGCCACATTTGCGATGACTTTAATAACTTGCAATAAATCATTGTCACAATTCCCTGCATTCTACTATAAGCTGTCAGAAATCACTACTGAATGAGCAGCATATTCTGAATAGGCTATATTTTAACAAGCTTCTTTATTAAAGGACAAAACTGTTAAGCTGAAATGTTTGCCTGCATAATAGATGCCTTTGAGGTATTATAAAGAAGGCTATGAATGGTCCACTCCATTTATTTCCACAGCCATATTTGCAATATATTCACAAGCAGACACTGACTATGTAAGTTAGTTTGACATACCACTTAGAAAATCAAGTGATTTGTATCCTAGGTACTTAAAAAGAACAATTAGCTTTCTATTAGAAAGAAAAGAATCTGTGAAATTGTACATAGACACAGTACAAGCTGTATAGTGTTTCCTTGTGCTAAATAATTAATCATATATTTCTAATAGTGTTCCACTTTATTGATTTACTAGGTAGGCTTTTCCATGTTTGCTAGCTAGTTCACAAAGCCCTGCCACTCTGACAGCTATAATTAGGAATGAGTAGGATTTCTAAATTTGAAATATTATTTGCTTGACAATTAACTTTTAATAAAAATGAGTGAGTGGGTTTGAATATGTTCTTTAAAAAAACTCCTACAAGAATATAAAATATGGGATCTTTGAACATAGATGTTCCCTACACATAATCTCACTGAACCTCACCCCTCTCCCACTTTCTCTAGAATTGGAAAGGTCAGCCTGAGGGATGCTCCTTGTTTGGAAAAACAGCCTCTGCTGATGGGCTTTCAACACTCATCTCAGACTCAACCAGGCCTTGACAGGAACCTTGTCATGGAGCAGCTGGGCTCCCATTACTCACTCAGCTCTTCACTGGGTCACTGCAAAGTGCTAGACATTGTACCAGCTTCTTTGAACATAAACCTGAATAAAGAACATATTCACATTTCCCTAATGACTTAGCAATCTCCTATCCCCACAGGAATCACTGTTCTCCCCCAAACTGCTAAAAATACCTCAAATTTCATTTTTTCACTTAAATTAAAATACAAAAAACAATGCAAGTGGGAGACTTTGGGTTTAGATATAAGTTCAAAGCACTCTTGTTTAACAGAGTGCATATTAAAACTTGCCCTGATATCTTGACATATACCCTTTTTTTTTTTTTTTTTTTTTTTTGCGGTACGCGGGCCTCTCACTGCTGTGGCCTCTCCCGCTGTGGAGCACAGGCTCCAGACGCGCAGGCCCAGCGGCCATGGCTCTCAGGCCCAGCTGCACCGTGGCATGTGGGATCTTCCCGGACCGGGGCACGAACCCGTGTTCCCCTGCATCGGCAGGCAGACTCTCAACCACTGCGCCACCAGGGTAGCCCTATCTTGACATAATAATCATTTTTATTTGGTTGTCAGAATAAGCTTTCAAATTGTTGGTAATGGGTAAAAGATTGAGCAGGAATAGAAGATTCTGGTAAATAATGGCATTATCATTTAACAGAGACACAAGGTTTACATACAGATAAAATATTTAATGTAGGTGGACGTAAGATTAAGAGTTCCAGTGAATTAGAAAAACCAAAATTCGTTTTCTGAAGACATCTGTTTATACAAATATGGACATATATAGGAATACAGAAGGTATAACAGTTTTAGCTGATCCATTATCTAAAGCAATTGCCATTAATAGAAACAGTCTTTGAGGTTGTTCACTATATGACAATATGTTTTGACTAAGCTTTCAGTATTAGGGATAATTAAGCAAACCTAAGCATGTCAAAAACTTTCAGATCTACCAGGAGTTCCTTTAGTGGTATAAAGATACCCCACTGAGAGAAGACAGGGCCCTCTCTTCCTGTTTCAAACAGGGACCCATCAGATCTCCTCAGCAAAAATCCTGAGAAAATTGTATGTGAGTGATATTATAAGAATATTTTGGTACCGTTTCACTGAGAGATTAAGTCCTCTGTGGGGTTGCTCAAGTTTTTAAATGCATTGCATTTTTATGCAGAAAATGGATGATATTGTTCTTCTCCTTAAGGACAAAACAAAAGAAAATTGGATATGAATTAACACATAATGGTTTTATAACACCTAAAAGAAATAACTTCCTTAGAGAAGCAGCTGATAATTATTGGAATGTATTATGGAAATTTGTTTTTCTCGAGGTGGCAAACTCGTGGCTGTGGACTGAATCTGGCCCTCAGACACATTCCTCTTTGCTTGCACTGTATTTTAAAACATTGAGAGATGCCGTGCGAAAATTCAGATTTCACACTTCTATTAAATGGTCTGGCAACTCTGTGCACAGATAGCTCCCTGACTGCAGTCAGCTGGAGCTGAGCAGTGGTTGTCCCAATAAATTGGACAGGCTCTCTCCAGTTTACCCTGATCCTCTCCACTTCCTATTACCTGCTTCATACATTTATTTTACCTGCTTGCCCCCTCATAGGTAGCTGTTTTTAATCCTTATTTCATTTACCCATCCTAGTTAGTCATGATGTACTATATTTCTTCTTCTAAAGTTTCAAAAATATATTCGTTCCTTCTCCTCAATCTTGACTAAATGCAGAGAATGCAGTAGGAATGCATTCAAAAGTTTCAGTCTCCAAAAAATTAGAAAATAGGCAACTCAAGGCAAACAGCCCCATATAGTTCAAAGTCTCTGGAAAACCATATGTGTTAAAACATTTAGCTTAAGAGCATTCCGAAAGTGTCCTCGGAGAACAGAATATGGGTAATAAATTACTTTCTCCATTCCCACCCTGATATCTAATGCTGGATGCAAATTAACATAGGGTGAAATCTAGGAATCCCTCAAGGTCAAGTCTTCCCAAGTCCCATGTCACTCTTCAGATGTAGTTAGATAATGTGTTATATTAAAAAGCAAAGAAATGAAATACTTCTCACAAAGAATCCTTTCCAGGAACAATTATAGCTCTGCACTAGGTAAAACCTAGATCATTCTGGTGTTCAAGTTCAGGAAGTCAAAAGGAACAGAAACCCTAGCACTGAACTAAAGCTACCTTCCAGCATAGATATCTTCAGGTAGCAGTACACCTAGTGTATTTGACACCAGGAATGGATCATTTTTTAACACCCCTTCCTCTACAAAACAAAATTATACTAGTTATAGTCATCAAATGAAAGGAATACTGGTGACAATAGTCATCAAATGAAAGGAATACTGGTGACAGTCAATAGAGGAATACAGATGAGACCTTTATTTTATTAAGCTTTGTATGTAAAATCATATCAGTTAAAATAATTTAAAAATAAAATAATTACTGTACAAAAAAAGTAATGGATTAATATTTTTAATTATACTAACTTTTTAAAAAGGTGAAAAAATTTGTTTTTAACGTTAGTCTGTAGCAGTAATAGATAATAATATTATAGTATCTATTAAGTAAATTTTAATGAAATCAAGACACCTGCCCACAATTTACTACTGATGTTACATTTTATTTTCTTGATTCATTTTTTAGTTTTAAAACAAATGGTTAATAATTTTAAAAGAATAAACTTAATTTTAAAATGCATTATTTACATTCCCTAAAATATTTCACATACATACTAAAATTTGTACTTTCCAAACAAAAGTATTACATCTTACAGTTTGCTTTCTTTTTCACTATTTTAAATTTTTAAACAAATCAAAACTACAAGATATCACCTCACACTGGTCAGAATGGCTATCATCAAAAAGAACACAAATAAATGTTGATAAGGATGTGGAGAAAAGGGAACACTTGTGTACTGTTGGTGGGAATGTAAGTTGGTGCAGGCCCTGTGGAAAACAATATGTAGGTTTCTCAAAAACCTAAAAATAGAACTACCATATGATCCAGCAATTCTACTCCTGGGTATGTGTAAGAGAAAAACAAAAACACTAATTCGAAAAGATACATGCACCCCAATGTTCACTGCAGCATTATTTACAATTGCCAATGTATGAAAGCAACCTAAATGTCCATCAACAGATGAATGGATAAAGAAGACATGTATATGTATACAGTGGAATACTACTCAGCCATAAAAAGACTGAAATTTTGACATCTGCAGCAACATGGATGAACTTGGAGGGCAATATGCTAAGGGAAATAAGTCAGACAGATAAAGACAAATACTATATGACATCACTTGTATGTGGAATGTAAAAAATACAACCAACTAGTGAATAAAACAAAAAAGAAGCAGACCCACAGATATAGAGAACAAACTAGTGGTTACTAGTGTGGAGAGGGGAGGAGGGAGCGTCAATATGAGGGTAGGAGGAAAAAAGGGGTTTTGAGGAATTATATGAAACCATGCTCGTGAAACTTTTGAAAAGTGTAAAGCACTATAGAATTTAAAGAATCTTTCATTCAATTAAGAAAAAAAAAGGACTCTGGAAAAAAAATGTTTTAACACAAATAAAAACTCCAAGTGGCCACATAGGATGACAGAAATAAATTAGCTGAGGTTCTCTTTCTTTGTCGTAACAGAATATGTACCTCCTTATTGCCTACACCTCAACAATTCTCACTGTCCCACCCCAGTGGGACATTCCACCTCTGTCCTGCTGGGAATGCACCAGTAAGGCTGTAAGAAGAACTGGAGCAGTATTCCTGGTTAAGGCTTTGTTAAAAGTTAACTGAGACATGTTAAAAATGTTAAGAGTTTGTGCAAAAATTGATTTGAATGTGGCAGCACCAAAGCAGAAGTGGTTAGGAGCACTTCAACCACAGGAGCTGGGAAGAGACTTGTATGGAGAAGAGGTGGAAGCAAAGCAAAAAAATTACTTGATTGGGTATTGCTTAAGCATTTGCCTTATTTGGAAAAGCCTAGTGAGCTGTTTGTGATTGGTTGTCCTTAGATTTTGATTACTTAATCTTGAGGCACCTACAGGGTTAGGTCTTGGTTTGCTTAGCTAGGTTGTTATTTTACAGCCAATTATTTTATCAAAAAAATGGGGTTATTCAGGAATAGCAGAGAATTGCAATTCAGAACAAGTATGCTACAGCAAAAACCACAGGCATCCAGAGAGACAAATGAGAGGACTGTTCTTTTATAGAGGAAAAGGGGAAGTTGGGAGGGATTGTAATAAGCAAAAAGTCCATTCGTAATAAGCAAAGAGTCTATTCCTAATAAGCAGAGTCCATTGTAATAAGCAAAGAGACTGTCCATAGACAGTCTCTTTGGCTGGGCTGTTGCCGGGCAAGGAGAAAATCTTCCTTCCTCCTGCTGGGATAGTAAAGTAGTAACCTGTTTCCTATTGGAGATGCAAGGTACATCTCTTCCTTTAGGGGGTCTGCAGACAGGCATCAGAGCTCTCCCTTCCACGCTTTCCGACCCCACTTTAAATGAGGTTTGCTTTATTCATTTTCACAGCTGCTAAGGCATTAGAATCATTTCAGTCTAACAGCCTCCTTCTTTAATTAATTTAACAGCTTTCAGATAATGATTAGCTCAGTCTTGTCTGACCTCTTGCGTAATTTAGATCTTCGGAGAAGGGGCAAAGTTACATGACTTAGCCCTTTATTCTAGCCACTAGGAGACTAAATGAGCAGCAGGATTGAAAATAGAAGGGCATTCTCCTGTGCAATAGGATGTGGACATTCTAGACCCCATCTCAAAGTACTTCTAACTCAAGATGACCAAGCTATGGTCAAGAATGGAAAGGTATGTGAACCAACTCAGCTCCTGCAGTATTCATGGCACCTCATAGAACAGTGCTTTACAAGCTTTATCTTGCATTTAAATTATCTGGGAATTCCAATTCACTTGGTCCAGGATGGGGCTTAGGATTTACATTTCTAACAAACTCTCAGATGATGCTTATATTTCTGGTCCCAGGACATGTGTTGAGTATCAATGGTCTAGAACAATCTCATCTAACCTCCTAACTTTTCCATGATTCTTCCAGTTGTTCCCAAGGGGCTTGGACTACTGTCTTAGTCTTTTAGGGCTGCTACAACAAAATGCTATAAACTGGGTGGCTTATAAACAACAGAAATTTATTTCTCACATCTCTGGAGGGTGAAAATCCAAGATCAGGGTGCCATCACAATAGGATTCTGATGAAGACCCTCTTCCAGGTTGCAAACTGCCAACTTCTCCCTGTGTTCACACATGGTGGAAGCAGCTAGGGAGCTCTAAGTGAGATTATAAAAACACTAATCTCACTCTCAAGGTCTCTACCCTCATGAACTAAGCACCTCCCAAAGGTTGCATCTCGTAATATCATCACATTGAGCATTAGAATTACAATATATGAATTTTGAGGGTACACAACCATTCTGACCATAGCATGTTTAAAACTTGAAAGCAGCAGTTAAAGGAACAGAGAAAGAGGGAGAAGAGTGGTGGGGAGAGAGGGCAGAGAGATGGGTAGTAGGATAAGCATAAGCCTGAGAAACCATCCACATAGCAGTTGTAAATTGTTTAGATTGAACTTTCAAATATCGCGATAGTTGATCAGCAAATATGGTTATGAATATCTGATAAAAAATTATAGTTGTAAATTTGTTTATTTTTTGATTAAAGATTATTTGGTTTAATTTCTAGTGATTTTCATTAATAAAAATCAAATTACACTAATGATTTCACCGTCTATTCTGTGTTATTCTGATTATGAATTAATTTTAATGATCATTATAAGTGATTGTTAGCAAATCACATTTAGGCAAATGCTAGTTTTAGATCACCCCAAATGCTATAAAAGTCCAAATTAATTTGTAGTTTATCAGTATTTATATTATAATAAAAATATTAATATTTCATAGAATTTTGACATAGCACGTAAATGGATCCTTGGTATTCCTCTGAATATATATAGGTTAAAACAACTGAGCAGTTCTAGATTTTCTGTGTTAAATTCCATCTGGCTAATGCAATGGAGAGATTTCAAAATAATTTCGTAGGGTCAGATTTCAGAATCAATCCCTCAGTATTCTTATGTCTTCCTTCCCTGCAAGGTAACCAATTTAAGTGAAATAAAGCAAATTTTAATGGAATAGACTGTTCAAATGACCCTATTTCCTAAAGAGAGCATTTTCATGAATATTTATTTAATCTCTTTTACTTTTCTCAGGTTTTATTTTAAATTATGTTCACCAGTATAACCTCGGGAGTTGAAAACTCTATTTTTTCATGAAGACACTGAATAATAAACATACACCTGTTGCATAAGTTTCTAAGAGATTTCTATAACTTGCTTTTAAAATATTCTTCTAATACCATCAAGCCACAAAGAACAGATCCACCTCCTCTTTCCTTTAGATGTTTTAAAAATAGGGTAAAAAAAAAAGGCACATAGAACTGATATAATTGAAAGATAAAATGAAATAATTATATTATTTAAAAAGTTATCACAAAGAGGAAATACTGATATGTTCATAGTGAAAAGGGGAAATATGTGTGTGTATATATATATATACTGAATGCAACGTTTTATCTCCCTGAAACACATAAAAAACATAAACAGTTCGCATAAAAATTTGAAGACTGCTCATCCTATGGAGGGAGTTTGATAAATTTTTATACTAGCTGGGGCAAGAATAATTCATGTCTAAGTTTTCCCTGCACTTGCTTTAATCAGAATCATTAAAAGCTTTATTTAAATTCAAGTCTGTAAGCATTTTAAATAACTGAAAATAATTGGTGAGTAAACTTGTCCACAATGATTCTTTTCCCAGAAGAGTCCCATTATTTGAATTAATGAGAGGAAAAAAAAATATATTTTCCAAGAGAATTCTATTATGATTCCTCCAAGTCCCAACAAAAACATAGAAAACATGAAGCCCTAGACTCTTTGATAATGGATTTTTAAAATTACCATTATTATTACAAATGGCTCTGGCTGAAGCCATCCTGTCTTGCCCTTCCCACTTCTGCCAGGGAAATCCTTTCCCTGCATCATACGTTTAAAATCATAACCAACGATAAAAATGGTATTTAATAACAGGCTTTGTGAGAACTTTGCCTGATAACTTTGAACCACTTTTAATTATTTTTACCAACACTTTGAACACTCTTAACTTTGGAAGCATTCTGAGCTTTAAACTAACTTCAAAAAATTAGCACACAGCCTGTATATAGCTTGGGGCCTGCTAAATTATTTATTTTTTACTCAGTTCTATACCCTCTCTATATAGGATACATGAAATGGCTAATGAATAATGCCTAGCAACATGACTGATATATAGAAATCAGTCCATAAAGAAGTTTCCTTTCTTCCTCTCTCATTGCTCTCCCTAACAATCTGATTCTAAGAATCCCTTATATTCCTATCATTTTATTAAATGGTTCACCTGTCAATCTTAGATTTTAGAGCCAGAAAACGCAAATGTGAATTTTTGAGCTGACACTATACGTGTGAGTCATAAATAAGCTCAGTTTCCTCATTGGTAAAAAAGTAATAATGATCCCTACTTCATGGGGCTGCTGTGAAAAATCAAATAAGGCAAAATGTATGTGAAACAGCTTTGTGAGCCAGTGAGGGTAACAATTATGAAAGCAAGCACAAAGCTGATTTTATATCTTGGCTATTGTGAATAATGCTACAATAAACATGGGTATGCACATATCTTGTCAAAATCCTGTTTTAATTTACATTGGGTATATACCCAGAAGTGGAATTGCTGGATCATATGGTAGATCTATTTTTAACTTTGTGAGAAAACTCCATATTGTTTTCCATAATGTTTGGACTAATTTACATTCCCACCAGCAGTGCACCAGGGTTCCCTTTTCACCAGATCCTTGCCAGCACTTGTCTCTTGTCTCAACGATAGCCAGTCTAACAGGTGTGAGGTGATATCTCATTGTGGCTTTTATCTGCATCTCCCTGATGATTAGTGATGTCGAGAATCTTTTCATGTGTCTGTTGGTGATTTTAATGTCTGCTTTGAAAAAATGCCTATTTAATTCTACTGTCCAGTTTTAATCATTTTTTTTGTTATAAAGTTGTGTTAGTTCTTCAGATATTTTGGAAATGTGACTCTCTCTCTCTCTCTCTCTCTCTCTCTCTCTCTCCCTATATATATATATATATATATATATATATATATATATATATACATATATATATATATATATCCCAACATATAGTTTGTAAAATTTTATCCCATTCTGTAGGTTCCCATTTCATTTTGTTAATATACAATGGAATATTATTCAGCCATGAGAAAGAAAGACATACTGCCATTTGTGACAACATAAATGGACCTTGAGCACATTATGCTAAGCAAGATAAGTCAGACAGAGAAAGACAAGTACTGTATGACATTACTTATATGCAGAATCTAAAAATTCTGCCAAAACAGAAAACCTGTAAAAAGAAAACAGAGAGTAAAATGGTAGTTACCAAAGGATGGGGCTGGGGGAATAATATTTACGGTGCTTAAGAGTGCAAACTTGTAACAAGTTGTAAACGTAGAGATCTAATGCACAATATAATGAATATAGACAATAGTATTGTACTATAATGATACAGTGTGATAAATATTGCTTCAATGGCAATCATATTAAATAGATAAATGTATCAAAGTAACACTGTATGCCTTAAATTTATGAAATGTAATGTCAAATTTATTAAATAAAAAATAATGTAAAAAACAAACAAAAGAAAGTTAATGCTAAATTCAAAGGCGGATAGATTTTAAGCCCCACTAAAACATGCAGTAGTAAAAATAAAATATATATATTAAAAAAAAAACTAGCCCCTAAGCAAATTTCTGTCTTCATACATTTCTTTCTCCAGAAAACCAAATGCTGAATGGAAAGGCGGCGGCTCCAGCACAAAATAAAAAGCAGCACAGAGCCAGATCCATTTCAATGCAAAACCTAGAATCAAATTGCTCTTTTGTTTCACCTTGATATTCTTTTCTCAGTGCTGTGAATAAAGACCACAGGCATTAATTCTGGTTTACCTTGGAATTTCCCATCAACCTTCAAAAGGAACCAAAGCACAGCAAGTCTGAGCTTATTTCCATCATAAGTGTAAGATCGCAGAGGAACTGACTTAACACCCCTTCATGTGAAAAAGTCCTCAGGCTTTTAGGGGACAGTAAATTCAATATAATCTTACTTTGTAAAATATGAAAATAATACTAATAACAGAATAACAATAATAATGATAATAGTTAATGTTTATTGAGCACTTACAATATGCCAGGCATTGTGCAAATAGCTTCCTATGCAGTAACTTATTTAATCTTCCTAATATGATTATCCCCATTTTTTTGATAAGCAATTGACAATAACAGCTATCACTGACTGCAAGCTTATTTTGAAAAGTAACCTAGAGGCTTTATACATCTTATTTCATCAAATTCTTAACATAATTATGTGGCCAAAATCCAAGAAAGAAAAACCAAGAATAGGACTACCGTATACTAAAACTCAAAGCCTATAAATGTTTTTCAACGGAAGTGGACGAGAGACTGTTTAGAGTGCCTCAGGAAATTCAGCATCCCTGGCCCTTAACCACTGAATGTCAGTAGTGACCCTTTCCTAGACATTGTTACATTCAAAACATTTCTACTCACTCGTCATTCCTCTTTAGGGGATAATCATAGCCCTTTTTGAGAATAAAATGATAAGGAGAATGGCAAAATAGTTCCTTGGGTTTAGCCAGGAATGGATTTTGGATATTTGTTCATTCATTCATTCAATAAATGATTAATGGGTATATTCTGTTCCTAAGGCAAAAGACAAGGTATCACTGTGTCAGCAAAAAGAAAATACATATAATCCACGTCCTGTTTACAGTACATAAAGGGAAGAAGAACATAAATACAAATAACCAGTTAAAAGAAAGAAAGTAATGTGTACTATAAGCCATGTGCAAATTAAAATGTCCTTGGAGCTTAGAGAAGAGTAGTCATTGCTAGTTGGAGAAAGACTCAGAAGGTTTCATGGGTATGATAAGGTTTAGGCCTAGGCTTTGAAGGGAGGATAGACTGAACAAGTAGAATCTGAAATGAAGAGAATTCCAAGCAAAAGGCAACATGAGTCAAAATATAGATGTGCCAAAATGTAGGGCATTTTGAGAAACGGTAATGCCTTTATGGCTAAAGGAAACTAGTGTGTGGGAGCTGAGGGGAGGGTAATAGGAGAAAAAGAAGAGAAAAACAGAAGGGAAATAAAGGAGGATCATGAGGAGCAGGCTAGTCTGGTGAGGAAGGGTCACTGAACATTCTGAATAGAAGAGAGCCATGACAATTTACCACAACACTTATGTGGCAACTGTACTAGAATGGATCGAAGAGGGCACAGCTTGGAGATAAAGAGACATATGAGAAGAATCCTGCCTGTGCCCACAAAAACAAACAAACAAACAGCAATAGAGGAAAGGGGTAGATTCAGAAAATGTTGCAAAGATAGGCTCAATCCTGACCACTGGCGTGAGTGGGTATGCTTCATTCATGGTGAGGTTTTGAGGTTGGGTGAATTCATGGAGTTGTTCATTCAACCAAAAATTGTGGAATACATTTGCCTATTTGGGCAAAGTATTGTTTTAGGCCCTGGAGAAAAAGAGGTAAATGATTCCCAGTCTTGGGTTAGCAGAAGGAGATTTAATGTCAGGTCCACAAAATAATGTCAAGATAAGCAGTAGATTTCATGGGCAAAGACAGATGCAATTATGGAAACACTGAGTTTGAAGACCCGGCGGAAAATCCAGAAAATGTGTCCAATACATAAGATTTGTCACAATCCAGCTCTATTATCTCCTTTGTGAAGTCCCTTCCTGACTCATCCAACAGACTTTTTTTGAGTGCCATATATGTGCTTTTCACTGCACAAATCTAGAATACAAATATCTAAGTATTGTTTACTCTACTTGCTTCTTATCTCTTGGATCTGCCCAACTCTCTTTATCCACCCAAAATTACCCTCATTCACATCTCCATTGCCTCTCAACTCAATTAATGTATCAGTCCAATCAGTCCTCTTACCTGCTGTTTTAACCCTCTGCAAGTCTGTTCTCTACACAGGAGCCTGAGTGGTTTTCTGAAACATAAATTTGATCATGTCCTTCCTTTGCAAAACACCTTTCAGTGGTTTCTCACACTTGAAGAATAAAGTCCAAATTACTCAACATGACCCACAACTCCTGACTCCTGCTCACCTCTCCAGCATTTTCTCTCACTATGATGTTCCTCTCGTGCTAGGCTTTAGTCCCACATTCAGATCAACTATGCCCTCCTCTCCCTCACTACCAGGTCTTCTCAGATGATGCTCCTTCTGTATAAACTACTCTATTTCCCTCTTCATCTGCCTGACCTCTTTTCATCTTTCATTTATCAATTTATCTATGTCTCTACTCCAAAGTATAGATCTGATGCTCTTATAATGTGATAATACACTATATTTTTACAATCATAGCACTTATCATACCACATTTTCATTTCCTGTTAATTCATAAGAGCTTGTAACCTACTAGACTGTAATTGTCAGGAGGACAGGGATTATCTTCAATTCACAATTGTAGTACTTATATCTAACAGCACCTCAGACATAGCAAATAATTGATAATATTTATTGAGTTAATGAAAGGGACTTACATTCTAACACAGTTGAACACTACTTTTTCTACCAAAGAACCCTACCATACATGGTGTTATTATCCTCATCTCAATATATATGCAATTATTTGTTATGTATTTGTCTAATATAACATGAACTCTAATATACCATGAACTCAAGAACAGAATTTTATAATCTCTGTGTGCCCTGTATCTTCCAAGCTAACTTTAACACGGTAGGAACTCAAAAACTTTTTGCTAAGTGAAAAAGTGAATAAAAATCAGTAATTTACATATACCATCTCATCTAACTTCCACAGCAACACTGTGTTATATTTATAGATGAGACATCTGATGCCTTTGCAAATTATAAGCAAGGACTATTTTCTAAAATTCTAGTAAGACTTAATAAATTTACAGTAGTTTATATCACAAACTTCCCAAAGATATTCACTCCAATCAATTCCTTTCCATGTTATTCTGATAGACTAAAACAGAATTCCCCCTTGGACAGGATATGCACTAACCTCCTAAGAACTACCTGGGGTGCTAAACATACAGATTCCAGGGCCTTACCCAGAACTCTTTTTTTTTTTTTTTTTTTTGTGGTACACGGGCCTCTCACTGTTGTGGCCTCTCCCGTTGCGGAGAACAGGCTCCGGATGCACAGGCTCAGTGGCCATGGCTCACGGGCCTAACCGCTCCATGGCATGTGGGATCTTCCCGGACCGGGGCACGAACCCGTGTCCCCTGCATCGGCAGGCAGACTCTCAACCACTGCGCCACCAGGGAAGCCCTACCCAGAACTCTTAAATCAAAATCTTATGACTAACAAAGTTTGAGAAGTACTAGAATAAAAGAGTAAACGAATTCTCACTCACACTGACCTGAAAGATTCGTTTCCTGTAATGTAACAAAAATCAAACTGTTGTCCTTGACAGAATTATAATCACATCTGTTCTCAGGAATCTCTATTTTAGGATCTAGGCACATTGCAATTACCAGTTAAAGAACAGAAACCCAAAAAAAAAATAAGAAGCTGCATTCCTTGAGCACTTCTTACATAAACATTGTTCTGTCTTTATTCTCTAAGGCAATCACAGTTTTGACATTATTTAGTAATGCATTGCCCACTTGCAGAATCATAATTGATCCTTTGATAGGACACAAAGCTTGTGCTGGGAAGAGAATGTATTTACTGTCTAAGTATATGCATATATAGAAAGATGCAGCTGATGAGTCAAGTGCTGCCCAGATTAAAGGTCACCAAAAAATGAGAAAACTTAGCTTATTCAGAGTTCTCTTAAGAGAGATCTTTGGAGTATTATATTAAGGTCCATCATTTTAAATGTATTTAGTGCTTCTGAATGATCAAATTGTCATGTTTTTATTAGAGTATATATTTATAACTAAATGTAATTGTGGAACTGAGTGAGAAGGTCATTTATCTATCAATAATATAAGTTTTACTATATGAGAATATACCATTTTGTGCTCTGTTCATTTGAACAGGGTTATGAGGGAAAGACCTCTTGGTGGTTGGAAATTCATAGATCACAAAGGTTTGCATGACTATTTTATGAACTGTGATCCTGAGAATGTCATTTTGTCATTGTTTCTCATCTACTGTATTAGTGAAGGTTCTTGTGATTGTAAGCAATAAAAAGCAACTCTGGCTCACTTCAACAAGAAGAGAATTTTTGTTGAAAGAATATTAAAATTCCTCACAGATTTCAAAGAAAATTTAAAAAAATAGTAGACTTTTTAAAGTAAGGGACAGAAACAAGTCATGCAATTACATTAGCAGTTCATGCTATAATCAATGTATCTCAAAAATCAACTGAGTCTTATTGTCCTTAAGTTCAAAACTTTAAATTCCAGAGAAGCAGAAAAGTTTATTGACCCATTCCTCTTCCAGTATGATTGCACTGAAATTAAAAATTTCTATTCAACAAGAATACTTATATACAAAGTAAAAACAGAGATGATAGAATGGAAAAAGATATCTGTAATGCCAAGAACTGACAAGGTATTTATAATCAAAATACACCAGGAATTTTTGCAAATTAGCTAAAAAAAACCCAGTAACCCCAATTTAAAAAATGGATACAAGTAATACAGAAGAGAAAATCCAAACATCCATGAAGTATGTGAAGAGATGCTATAATGTTCTAGAAATCAAGGACATGTAAATTAAAGCCACAGTAAGAAATCAAACTAAACCTATTAGTTCAGCAAAAATTAGAAAGGTGGCAATGCCAAGTGTTGGAAGTAATGTAGGGCTGTTGGAACCTTCAGGCACTATTGTTGGGAGTGTGAACTAGAGCAGCTATTCTTGAGAACAATCTGGCTCTACCCAGTCAAAATAGTATGTGTACAACTTCTCATTTCCAACTCTATTTTGGATATATATCTCAAAGAAGTTCGTATAGAAGTCCCAAAGGGAACATGTACAAAGATATTCCCTGCAGTGTTATTTTTGTATGCAAACTTGCGTATTCAATACTGAAAGAGTGATAGGTAAAATGTTTTGAGGGCACACCATGGAGTTCGATGCACGATTAAAAGCAACAGCTCAAGATGTAATCAGAGAGACCTTAAAGATGGCGGAGGAGTAAGACGTGGAGATCACCATCCTCCACACAAATACATCAGAAATACATCTACATGTGGAACAACTCATACAGAACACTTACTGAACGCTGGCAGAAGACCTCAGACTTCCCAAAAGGCAAGAAATTCCCCACGTACCTGGGTAGGGCAAAAGAAAAAAGAAAAAACAGACAAAAGAATAGGGACGGGACCTGCACCTCTGGGAGGGAGCTGTGAAGGAGGAAAGGTTTCCACACACTAGGAAGCCCCTTCGCGGGCGGACACTGAGGGTGGCGGAGGGGGAAGCTTCGGAGCCACGGAGGATAGCACAGTAACTGGGGTGCGGGGGGCAAAACGGAGAGATTCCCGAACAGAGGATCGGTGCCGACCGGCACTCACTAGCCTGAGAGGCTTATCTGCTCACCCGCCGGGGCGGGCGGGGCTGGGAGCTGAGGCTTGGGCTTCGTTTGGAGGCAGGGAGAGGACTGGGGTTGGCGGCGTGAACACAGCCTGCAGGGGGTTAGTGCCCCACGGCTGACCAGGAGGGAGTCCAGGGAAAAGTCTGGAACTGCCTATGAGGCAAGAGAACATTGTTTCAGGGTGTGCGAGGAGAGGGGATTCAGAGCACCACCTAAACGAGCTCCAGAGGTGGGAGCAAGCAGCAGCTATCAGCATGGACACCAGAGACGGGCATGAGATGCTAAGGGTGCTGCTGCAGCCACCAAGAAGCCTGTGTCCAAGCACAGGTCACTATCCATACCTCCCCTCCCGGGAGCCTGTGCCGCCCGCCACTGCCAGGGTCCCATGATCCAGGGACAGTTTCCCCGGGAGAACACATGAAGTGCCTAGGGCTGTTGCAACATCTCTCTGGCCTCTGCCGCCACAGGCTCACCCCGCATCAGTGCCCCTCCCACCCCTTGGCCTGAGTGAGCCAGAGCCCCCTAATCAGCTGCTACTTTAACCCTGTCCTGTCTGAGCAAAGAACAGACACCCTCAGGCAAACTACACGCAGGGGTGGGGCCAAATCCAAAGCTGAACCCCAGGAGCTGTGCGAACAAAGAAGAGAAAGGGAAATTTCTCCCAGCAGCCTCAGGAGCAGTGGATTAAATCTCCACAATCAACTTCATGCACCCTGCATCTCTGGAATACATGAAGAGGCAACAGATCATCCCAAAATTGAGGTCGTGGACTTGGGGAGCAACAGTAGAGTTGGGGTTTGTTTTCTGCATCTAATTTGTTTCTGGATTTATGTTTATTTTAGTTTAGTATTTAGAGTTTATTATCATTGGTAGATTTGTTTATTGATTTGGTTGCTCTCTTCCTTTTATCTTTAATATATAGATATATATTTTTTTCCTTTTTCTCATTTTGTGAATGTGTATGTGTATGCATCTTTGTGTGATTTTGTCTGTATAGCTTTGCTTTTACCATTTGTCCCAGGGTTCTCTCTGTTCTTTTTTTTTCTATTACATTCTAATTTTTTTAATTTTTAATAATTTAAAAAATTTTAATAACTTTATTTTATTTTATTTTTTCTTTTTTCCTTCCTTTTCTTCTGAGCCATGTGGCAGAGAGTGTCTTGGTGCTCTAGCTGGGTGTTAGGCCTGTGACTCTGAGGTGCGAGAGCTCAGTTCAAGACATTGGTCCACCAGAGACCTTCCAGCTCCATGTAATATCAAATGGTGAAAGCTCTCCCAGAGATCACTGTCTCAACACTAAGACCCAACTCCACTCATCAACCAGCAAGCTACAGTACTGGACACCCTATGCCAAACAACTAGCAAGACCGGAACACAACCCAACCCATTAGCAGAGAGGCTGCCTAAAATCCTAATAACGTCACAGATACCCCAAAACACACCACTGGAGGCAGCCCTGCCCAAAAGAAAGACAAGATCCAGCCTTACCCACCAGAACACAGGCAAAAGTCCCCTCCACCAGGAAGCCTACACAACCCACTGAACCAACCTTAACCACTGGGACCAGACACCAAAAACAACAGGAACTACGAACATGCAGCCTGCAAAAAGGAGACCCCAAACACAGTAAGTTAAGCAAAATGAGAAGACAGAGAAATATGCAGCAGA
Source organism: Stenella coeruleoalba (assembly GCF_951394435.1). Lineage (NCBI taxonomy): Eukaryota > Metazoa > Chordata > Mammalia > Artiodactyla > Delphinidae > Stenella > Stenella coeruleoalba. The sequence goes on from NC_137169.1 coordinate 93,501,402, forward strand.
TGAAGGAGGAAGATCAAAACCCACCAGACCAAACAAATGAAGAGGAAATAGGCAGTCTACCTGAAAAAGAATTCAGAATAATGATAGTAAAGATGATCCAAAATCTTGGAAATAGAATGGAGAAAATACAAGAAATGTTTAACAAGGACTTAGAAGAACTAAAGAGCAAATGAACAATGATGAACAACACAATAAATGAAATTACAAATTCTCTAGAAAGAATCAATACCTGATTGATTAACTGAGGCAGAAGAACGGAAGAGTGGCCTGGAAGATAAAATAGGGGAAATGACTAATGCAGAGCAGAATAAAGAAAAAAGAATGAGAAGAATTGAGGACAATCTCAGAGACCTCTGGGACAACATTAAACGCACCAACATTTGAATTATAGGGGTCCCAGAAGAAGAAGAGAAAAAGAAAGGAACTGAGAAAATATTTGAAGAGGTTATAGTTGAAAACTTCCCTAATATGGGAAAGGAAATAGTCAATTATTCTAGGAAGCACAGAGAGTCCCATACAGGATAAATCCAAGGAGAAACACACCAAGACACATATTAATCAAACTACCAAAAATTAAATACAAAGAAAAAATATTAAAGCAGCAAGGGAAAAGCAACAAATAACATACAAGGGAAACCCCATAAGGCTAAGAGCTGATCTTTCAGCAGAAAATCTGCAAGCCAGAAAGGAGTGGCAGGACATATCTAAGGTGATGAAAGGAAAAATTAAAATCTTTAAAGACAAGCAAAAGTTAAGAGAATTCAGCACAACCAAACTAGCTTTACAAAAAATGCTAAAGGAACTTCTCTAGGCAGGAAACACAAGAAAAGGAAAAGACCTACAATAACAGACCCAAACCAACTAAGAAAATGGTAATAGGAAGACACATATCAATAATTACCTTCAATGTAAATGAATTAAATACTCCAACCAAAAGACATAGACTGGCTGAATGGATACAAAAACAACACCCATATATATGCTGTCTACAAGAGACTCATTTCAGACCTAGGGACACATACGACTGAAACTGAGGGGATGGAAAAAGATATTCCATGAAAATGGAAATCAAAAGAAAGCTGGAGTAGCAATTCTCATATCAGACAAAATAGACTTTAAAATAAACACTATCACAAGAGATAAAGAAGGACACTGCATAAGGAACAAGGGGTCAATCCAAGAAGAAGATATAACAAATGTAAATATTTATGTACCAAACATAGGAGCACCTCACTACATAAGGCAAATGCTAACAGCCATAAAAGGGGAAATTTACAGTAACTCAATCATAGTACGGGACTTTAACATCCCACTTTCACCAATGGACAGATCATCTAAAATGAAAATAAATAAGGAAACACAAGCTTTAAATGACACATTAAACAAGATGGACTTAATTGATATTTATAGGACATTCCATCCAAAAACAACAGAGTACAGTTTTTTCTCAAGTGCTCATGGAACATTCTCCAGAATAGATCATATCTTTATCACAAATCAAGCCTTGGTAAATTTAAGAAAACTGAAATTGTATAAAATATCTTTTCTGACCACAACGCTATGAGACTAGATATCAATTACAGGAAAAAATCTGTAAAAACTACAAACACATGGAGGCTAAACAATACACTACTAAATAACCAAGAGATCACTGAAGAAATCAAGAGGAAATCAAAAAATACCTAGAAACAAATAACAATGAAAACACAATGACCCAAAACCTATGGCATACAGCAAAAGAAGTTCTAAAAGGGAAGCTCATAGCAATACAATCTTACCTCAAGAAACAAGAAACATCTTAAATAAATAGCCTAATCTTACACGTAAAACAATTAGAGAAAGAAGAACAAAAAATCCCAAAGTTAGCAGAAGGAAAGAAATCATAAAGATCAGACTAGAAATAAATGAAAAAGAAATGAAGGAAACAATAGCAAAGATGAATAAAACTAAAAGCTGGTTCTTTGAGAAGATAAACAAAATTGATAAACCATTAGCTAGAGTCATCAAGAAAAAAAGGAAGAAGACTCAAAACAATAGAATTAGAAATGAAAAAGGAGAAATAACAACTGACACTGCAGAAATAAAAAGGATCATGAGAGATTACTGCAAGAAACTATATGCCAATAAAATGGACAACCTGGATGAAATGGACAAATTCTTAGAAAAGCACAACCTTCTGAGACTGAACCAGGAAGAAAGAGAAAATATAAACAGAACAATCACAAGCACTGAAATAGAGACTGTGATTAAAAATCTTCCAACAAACAAAAGCCCAGGACTTCACAGTCGAATTCTACCAAACATTAAGAGAAGAGCTAACACCTATCTTTCTCAAACTCTTCCAAAATATAGCAGAGTGAGGAACACTCCAAAACTCATTCTATGAGGCCACCATCACCCTGATACCAAAACCATATAAAGATGTCACAAAGAAAGAAAAATACAGGCTAACATCACTGATGAACATAGACGTGAAAATTCTCAACAAAATACTAGCAAACAGAATCCAACAGCACATTAAAAGGATCATACACCATGATCAAGTGGGGTTTATCTCAGGAATGCAAGGATTCTTCAGTATATGCAAATTAATCAATGTGATAAACCATATTAACAAATTGAAGGAGAAAAACCTTATGATCATCTCAATAGATGGAGAAAAAGCTTTGACAAAATTCAACATTCATTTATGACAAAAACCCTCCAGAAAGTAGGCATTGAGGGAACCTACCTCAACAAAATAAATACCGTATATGACAAACTCATAGCCAACATCATTCTTAATGGTGAAAAACTGAAACCATTTCCTCTAAGATCAGGAATAAGACAAGGTTGCCCACTCTCACCACTATTATTCAACATAGTTTTGGAAGTTTTAGCCACAGCAATCAGACAAGAAAAAGGAATCCGAATTGGAAAAGAAGTAAAGTTGTCACTGTTTGCAGATGACATGATACTATACATAGAGAATCCTAAAGATGCTACCAGAAAACTACTAGAGCTAATCAGTGAACTTGGTAACGTAGCAGGATACAAAATTAATGCACAGAAATCTCTTGCATTTCTATACACTAATGATGAAAAATCTGAAAGAGAAATTAAGGAAACCCTCCCATTTACCATTGCAACAAAAAGAAAAAAATACCTAGGAATAAACCTACCTAAGGAGACAAAAGACCTGTATGCAGAAAACTATAAGACATTGATGAAAGAAATTAAAGATGATACAAACAGATGGAGAGATATACCATGTTCTTGGATTGGAAGAGTCAACATTGTGAAAATGACTATATTACCCAAAACAATCTACAGATTCATTGCAATACTTCTCACACTACCTATGGTATTTTTCACAGAACTAGAACAAAAAACTGCACAATTTGTATGGAAACACAAAAGACCCACGTAGACAAAGCAATCTTGAGAAAGAAAAATGGAGCTGGAGTAATCAGGCTCCCTGACTTCAGAATATATTACAAAGCTACAGTAACCAAGACAGTATGGTACTGGCACAAAAACAGAAATATAGATCAATGGAACAGGATAGAAAGCCCAGAAATAAACCCACACACATATGGTCCCCTTATTTTTGATAAAGGAGGCAAGAATATAAAATGGAGAAAAGACAGTCTCTTCAATAAGTGGTGCTGGGAAAACTGGACAGGTACATGTAAAAGAATGAAATTAGAACACTCCCTAACACCATACACAAAAATAAACTCAAAATGGAATAAAGACCTAAGTGTAAGGCCAGACCCTATAAAACTACTAGAGGGAAACATAGGCAGAACACTCTATGACATAAATCACAGTAAGATCCTTTTTGACCCTCCTCCTAGAGAAATGGAAATAAAAACAAAAATAAACAAATGGGACCTAATGAAACTTAAAAGCTTTTGCACAGCAAAGGAAACCATAACAAGACAAAAAGATAACACTTGGAACGGGAGAAAATATTTTCAAATGAAGCAGCTGACAAAGCATTAATATCCAAAATTTACAAGCAGCTCATGCAGCTCAATATCATAAAAACAAACAACCCAATCCAAAAATGGGCAGAAGACCTAAATAGACACTTCTCCAAAGAAGATATACAGATTGCCAACAAACACATGAAAGGATGCTCAACATCACTAATCATTAGAGAAATGCAAATCAAAACTACAATGAGGTATCACCTCACATCAGTTAGAATGGCCATCATCAAAAAATCTATAATCAATAAATGCTGGAGAGGATGTGGATAAAAGGGAACTGTCTTGCACTGTTGGTGGGAATGTAAATTGATACAGCCACTATAGAGAACAGTATGGAGGTTCCTTAAAAAACTAAAAGTAGAACTACCATATGACCCAGCAATCCCACTACTGGGCATATACCCTGAGAAAACCATAATTCAAAAAGAGTCATGTACCACAATATTCATCGCAGCTCTATTTACAATAGCCAGGACATGGAAACCACCTAAGTGTTCATCGACAGATGAATGGATAAAGAAGATGTGGCACATATATACAGTGGAATATTACTCTGCCATAAAAAGGAACGAAATTGAGTTATTTGTATTGAGTTGGATGGACCTAGAATCTGTCATACAGAGTGAAGTCAGAAAGAGAAAAACAAATATTGTATGTTAACACATGTATATGGAATCTAAAAAAAAAAATAGTTCTGAAGAACCTAGGGGCAGGACAGGAATAAAGACGCAGATGTAGAGAATGGACTTGAGGATATGGGGAGGGGGAAAGGTAAGCTGGGATGAAGTGAGAGAGTGGCATGGACATATATACGCTACCAAATGTAAAATAGATAGCTAGTGGGAAGCAGCCACATTGAGCGGAGGTCAGCTCGGTGCTTTGTGACCATCTAGAGGGTTGGGATAGCAAGGGTGTGAGGGAGATGCAAGAGGGAAGAGATATGGGGATATATGTATATGTATAGCTGATTCACTTTGTTATAAAGCAGAAACTAACACACCATTGTAAAGCAATTATACTCCAATAAAGATATTAAAAAAATAGATGTAATCATAACAATCTAGGTGGAATTAAAGGCATCACTCAGTGAAAAGTATTGAACAAAATATATTACATAATGCTATTTTATGTTAATTAAAATTACATACTAAACAGCAGTACACGTTCTGTAAGAGAACATGCAAACAAAAAGATTCATGTTATGTACATTTGAAATTTGGCATATGGTAAAGAAAGGGAGGAAGATGGGAACTAGGAATGGAGATACAATGGAATCATTAAATAAATGAAACAATGGAGGGGACTGGTATGGACCAAATATGACAAGGTACCTGAGATAAGTAGTTAACAATACTACTTACCACATAGCTACATTTTTACATTTGTTTTATTAATGTAAATATAACAAAAACTAAAAATAGAAGTCCATGTAAATACATTATCTTGATTATCTGAAGAAGAATGCAGGTTTAGAGGCCAGGAAGCTGAATATGAACATAGATTAGAAGTAGCTACTCTCAGCTTTTGAAAAATTTTGTGATCTATCATTTCTTTTACTATCCCAATGCATTTTACAATGTTCTTCTTTTATTACCACAATTTCCTAAACCCCAGAGAACCTAATTTTACTTTTATGATTATATACACATTACCTTTCCAGCCTAATCTTTCCTCTTTCTTACTGACATTTACATCCATGCCATGAACCAGTCAGCTTTCAACCTCAGTTTGTGGCCTCTCCGTCCATCAACCAACAGCCTCCTCCACCCTGCATCATTCATGCACAAACTTGACCATATCTTAGACCTCACTGTCACGTTTTTTCTTTATAGGCCTCTAATAACTTCTTTGCAATGTACTCTCGCATCTTCTCTCATTCACTAAATGTACTACTCTCCATTGCCACTGAGACTCTGATAACTTAAGCACAGATTATTAAGAAACTTGATTACAATTGACCCCTTGATACTGCAGTCATCTAATTCTTTAACATCTAAAATCTCACCACTTCTCTCTTAGCAGATGGCCTCAATTTCAGACTTTATTAAGGATACTGAGCTCCCTAACTATCCTGCACCTCAGTTCTCCAAATGGTGACCATTATCCATATCTACTCATCCATTTTCACCTTCACAGGAACAGAAGTTTTTCCTTTTATCTAACTGCTCCACCACAGTTATAAATCCCAACCCTTTTTAATTCATGAGAAACGTTCCTTCCATATTTATCTCATCTTTCTTAGTAGCTCCAGTTTCTCCCTGTTCACTGGGTCCTCTCTCTTTCTTCAGGCTTACCTAAGTCTTCTCTCATCTTAAAAACAACTTTGCACTGAAATTATCCCTTCCATCCTAAACCTCTCTCTCTCTCTCTCTCTCTCTCTCTCTCCCCCCCCCCTCCATCCTATCCTAAACCTCTCTCTCTCTCTCTCTCATCCTATGGAGGCATTTAGATACATACCATCTTGCATTGTGGCTTAATTTTTTTTTTTTTTTTAGTAATTGTTTCACTCTACATATTATCCCACCCACCACCACACACAGACACAAACATGAGGACACATATGTTTGATTCCTTAGGGTGAAAACTCTTTGCTTCAGTATTAGGAACAATTTTATTCACTCTGGACACATCCTTTCAGTATTAAAGACCTGGAAATATGAACTATTTACAACTCTTGCCTGGGTAATTTCCACTGCTTGCTAACTGAATTCTCTGTCTCTCGCCACTCTGACCTTCTTTATTTCTACAACACAAATATCTGTATTTCTCTGTTGCTATAAAACAAAGTTCATCTCTTTAGCATGATATGCAGTCCTCTAGGATAGCATATAACCTCTCTCAAAAATGTAATCCAAATACTTCTTTCCAGTGTACTCCATGTCCTAGTCATATCAAGCTATTTGCTTTTTCTAAAAGCAACCTGCTATCTTTTTGTTTTATTTTCATGCTTTCTACAATCTGATCAATCTACCTGAATGTCCATTCTCATCTCTGCCAAGTAAGCTCCTATTCAGCCTTTAAGACCTCTCTCAACTATTATCTCCCTTGTGATTTTCATAGGCATTAAGGTAAATAGACACATTCTTGTTCCTTCTGTTCCCATGGCTCTCTGTTAGCATCCTATATTTCTGCTATCATAATGCTCATCACACTTTATAACAATTACCTAAAAATATATGCCTTACCTACCAGAATTCAAGCAGAGACAGTCTATCTTACTAACCATTGTATCATCAGCACCTCAGTCACTGCCTATCATAGAACATGCAGTATATGAAGACCGTTTGGCTGAATAGAAGAAGGAATAAATGAATTAGCTGTATTCATCTATATATGTCTTCCACTTCATCTACTACCTACAGAATTGTTCCAGAGCAATAGCTAGTGCTCAATAAAAGGTTGCTGAGTGGATAAATAGAGGGGTGAATAAATGAATGAAATCTTCCACTTTCCTTTGTCTAGGTTTTATCAAACCACCTCCACCCTAACATTTTAATTTATCATTAATCATTAAAATTGGTAAGACACTGACCTCTCTTAGCTTTATGCACCCCTGACACATTTAAAAAATCTGTTAAATATCATTTATAATATATATATATAAGTCTATTTTTAAGATAGTTTACTTTTTATTGTTATTATATCAGGGCATAGGAATAAATTAAGCATAATCTTTTACTCATGAACATTATCATCACTGGTCATTAATGCCCTTTTGAATTTTATTTATTTGCTTATTTACTGAATGTAATTCTATGAACCCATCAAACCACCTAAGAATAGAATATTACCAGTAGCTCATATCTATCTCTGTATTATTTCTTATTCCACTCCTCCCATTCCCCACTGTGCCAGAGTAACCTCTATACTGAATTTTGTTTTTATCATTCCCTTGTTGGCTTTCTTCTACTTTATCACATATAGATGTATACTTGCCTTTGAACTGTATAAAAAATATGTCATATTGCATATATTCTTCTGGGAATTCCTTTATTCCTTGAGAACTATACTATGAAAAATCAGCCAATTTCTGTTTTTCTTATAGTTATAATTTCTCCTGGAATGGTTAAAATCTATTGTATTGTAATTGTATTATCAGTTACAGGAAAGCAATGCCTCCTGTCTGAGAAGTCTGAGTCCTCTTAGACATGTGAGTTCTAAACACTTACACAGTGATACAATTAGTATATTTTTAGATTGAGATTTAAGAAATGATCTATCTAGGCTCTGAGCACATTGTCCATTGATTTATCTTTTTTAAAAAAGGCATAAAATTACAAGCATATGAGTCTGCAGCTAACTACCCACATACATCTGGGATTACTCTATGGCTCACTAACAAGAACACATTCTCTTCTTGTCTAATTTGTTCATTCAAGAAGCATTTATTTAGTCCACATACTGTGCTCCTAGCACTGATTATAATGCCAGTTACTCCTTCTGTTTGGTCATTTTTCTGACTTATCTTTTACAAACCAATCACATAAAGCATAAACTTTTCTTATCAGAAATCCATGTGCAGTGGTTGGAACATAATTCTTACCAGCCAATAAAAAATCACTTTAGCATGAGACAAAAGCAGGGGAAGCAGCAGCAAATCTTGGTGGGGTGCAGTGAGATTGACTCCAAAGAGGTAGAAGGCAGATGAGTGTAACAGGCTTTAGTACCTGGCTCTGCCATTTTTTATCTGAATATTTTTGAGCACATAACTGAAAACTCTCTGTACCTCCCTTTGTTCATCCGTATAATGAGACTAACAGCAGCACGGACTTCACCAGGTTGTTATGAAGATGAAACGATTTAATATTTAGACAGTTCTTAGAAAAATGTCTGTCACATGATACAAGCCATTATAAGTATTTGATAGGTAAATAAATGATTTTACTGATATTTCATATTTGCTTACTTCTAACTTTAGCTGCATTTTTATTCCCTCTAATAAAAATAACCATAACAGTCTGTTGGCATTCTGTCTGTGAGAATCTTTTCTGTTGGAAACCATATACAACATGACAACTCTGATATAAGACTCTGTTCTAGGTAATTATGGGTTGGAATTTCATTTTGCATATATGCAAATTTAAGGTGAGGACATTATGCTGACCTAATTCACGCATGCAATTATGCAATGAATATTTATTGAGGTCTTTATGCAAGGAACTGTGCTAGGGCTTAAGCAAATGTAAAGATAAATCAGACATGGGATTTAACTTTGAGCTGCTTACAATCTAGTAGCAGAGATGGCACATAGATGTCATAAGAAAAGTGAAGGTAAATTGTTACAAGAGTTCAAGAAAGGGAAATATTTTACCCAGATAGAGGTACCATGAACTTCTAAGGAGGAGGCAATTCAGGTAGACCCTGAAGGGTGAGCAGAACATGCAAAGCATAAGAGTATTCCATTGTGGTAGAACGCAGGATTGTATAGCTGGGTGGCAAGTTATTTAACCAAGTATGCCTCTAGTATAGGCAGTAAGAATAAATAAGGCTAAAGGATAAACTAAGACTAAATTATGATAGTCTACCATTATTAAGGACACATTATGTTCCGAATATGTAATTGTATTTAATCTTCTCAATAACGCTGTGAATAGATACTAATATTACCCTATTTTATAAATGAAGACACAAAAGATCATAGAGGCTAAGAAGAGCCCTAATTTCTCACAGGAGCAAGAATGAGATCTGGGGTTTTGATCAGGTCAATCAGAGACTAAAGCCTGAGCTGAAACCAATAAACTTACCATCTGGAATTAATTTTGAATTAAGATTTTTCATTTTTCATTTCAACTTTTCACTTGTGTTACAATTAAAGCCCAAGGTAGGAAAGATTTGGGTTCTAAATAAGTAAATATTAAAATTTCTGATATGTAAAGAAATGCTGTGTGGGAAAAGGCAGAAGGTCCATATAAAAGGAATGTGTATCTGAGATTCTTTAATTGCTGTGAACTCCTTGCAGACTCAGATGGAAGTTGCCATGCAGCATATTTCTCTAAAGAGAGAATTCTTGACACTGATACCTGTGGAAGGGAAAGGAAGACAGGAGAACTGCGTAGAAGAAACTGTTCTATAATGAAGTCTCAGTAAAGTCCTCAGCCTGCCTCATAGGTGCTCTGCCACCGAGATGGCTTTTTAGAGTTATCCCTAGTTGAGCTGAGGAGTTTGTTCACCTTTGAACCAGCTTGTTCACAAGTGATTGGATAAAATCCACTCCTACAAGGGAGTATGACCTTTGATAAGACAAAGCTCTTTAGTCCAGGCATCCTCAAAGATGGCTGATGTGGTGGGGGGCTGTCTGATAGCAACCTTCCCTAGGAATAAGTCCTTCATTTCTGCAGAAGGACCTTCTTGAAGAAGGATCATCACAGCTTCCACCAAAGGAGAAGATTAATCCCCAAATCTCAAAGACTTAATCCAAGAGAAGTTAATTTCTCTCTCACATAAAGTCAAATTGATGTTGGGCATTGGGTGTTGCTCTGTTTATGTCAACATTCAGGAACCTAGGGTTATTCTACAGGTGGCCTCCATCACCTTTAAGGCCTCAGCACCCTCTTCATTCAACCAGCAGAAGGGAAAAGAGAGAGAATAGGATCACATAGAAGATTTCCATAAATCAAGGCTAGAAGTGACATCTATTGGTCTTGCCCACATTCCAAGGGACAAAATTCAGTCACTCGACCGTACGTACCCAAGAGAAACTAGAAGTGTAGTTAATCTGTGGACTCAGGAAGAAAGAGAAACAAATTCTGAAACAACTTGCCAGTCTTTGCCAAAATAACTTAATAATACTAATTTTTCTGTTAATTGTATGAAGCAATGTGACTTCCAGACCATTCAGTATGGAATTCAGCATACATGGAATTCCTTAGTAGTGAGTTCCATCTCTGAGATCAGGCAGGCCTAAAATCTGACCCAGACTTAGACAGAACTTAGAAAATGTGCAAGTACATGATAACAGGGTCAAAATGATTGACCAAATGTGTACCTTTATTGTTGTTGTTTATCTCAAGTCACTGTTTTTCTTTCCCCAACTTTCTCCCTCTAAAAAATAATACTTTAAAACATTCCGTCTGTTTACAGTATTATTCTACTGCAAAGATAATCATATTTTTCTTCTTCTGGTTAGACTCTTTAGAGTTTGGGGCCAGGAGTCTAGAGGAAAACACCAGCAGTTCTTGCTGTTAGAAACTACAATATACACTATAGAGAATTCTTCAGTGAATAAAAAGCAAGTAGTGGTTTTCATGGCAAAAACATGGTAGATACCACAATTTTATATTCATAAAATTTCAAGTTTTTAATAAAGCTTCATCCAAAGCCCAGCAGGAAAACGAATGCATTACTTACTTTTTGGATTTATCTCAAACTCAGATAGGCTGGCATATAATAATATATCATGTCTGTGTGCTTATTTTTTTGAGCTGTTCTATACAGCCTCTTCTCTCCCTCACTTACATTGCTATATTTCTAAAATAACATTCTGACACCTTTTATCCTCCATTTGTATCATTCTAGCACTTACCTTTTCCACCTGCAGCATGAAGTGTGTATTAGCAAGTGTAAAACATCTGGGGATTGTTTCATACATGGGGACCAGCACTGCACTAAAAGCAACTTGAAAACCTCAAACTTATTACTGTTCTTTCTGTCTGAATAAGCTTTAATGTCAAACACTTTAGGTTCATCTGTTGCTAGCTTCTAAACCCTGAGTTTAGGGACAAATCATTTTACCTTTATACTTTTCAGGTTTTTTCATCTGTAGAATGGGGGTAATGATAATGTGATATTGTGATTTATAATGAGAAATATATATGTGGTCTTTGTCCCTAAAGCTCCTAAAACCATTGGAATTTCCTAAGTGATGAGAGACATAAAGGTGTCTTTCGTTATGTTAATGAGGGGACCTTTGGAAAGCACCCAAGGATGCAGCCTGGTTGCCAGGCACACTGGGAGAGGGCAAAGAGGCTTAGTGCCCTTTCCCCATACATTGCCCTAGGTTTCTCTTCCATCTGGATGTTTTTGGGTTATATCCTTTTATAATAAGCCAGTGAGCTAGTAAATAAAATGTTTCTCTGAGTTCTGTGAGCCACTCTAGCAAATTAATCAGAAAAGGGAGTCCTTGGAACCTCCAATCTATAGCCAGTCAGTGAGAAGCACAGGTGACAATCTGGACTTGAGAATGATGTCTGAAATGGACAGTCTTATAAGACTGAGCCCTTAACCAGTGGAATCTGATGGTATCTTCTGGTAGATGGTGTCAGAATTGAGTTGAATTGTAGGACACTGAGCTGGTATTCAAGAAGTGCTATTTGGTCTGGGAAAAAAAAGAGAGAAAAGAACCCACAAAACAAAAACAAACAAACAAACAAACAAAAAACCCTTCCCATGACTCAGAATTGGTAGCCAGAATCTTTTAGTTTAACCAGCCATCATACAGAGCTGTTGGGGATTATTGGTAATTAACACTCATTATGTGTTTGGTACTGTTCTTAGTGATTTATTTATTTAAGTTTTACATACCAAAACTGCATGAGGTGAAGCAATTATCCTCTCCCACCTCTCCCATTTTATACATGAGAATGTGATTCATAGGAAATTTAAGCAAGATCTTACTGTTGGTATGGGTAGGGCCACAGAATCTGAATCCCGCCAGTCTGACTCCAGAAATTACACTTTCAACCAACACCCTATATACTGAGTATTGACTCAGGGTCACTTAAAACATCCCTGTTGGGCCAAAACCACTCTGCTTTACAGAATGGCAAGCTAAGTGACATTCATGAATTATTGATCCCAGACCTGTGCTGTTGCTTAATTCCTTGAGTTGATATCAGCAGTAGTAAATCTAAGTGTTCAAAATCCTTTAATTCTCCAAAAAAGATACTGATAATAACAGTCCATACAACTAATATTTTACCAGCGGACTCAGTTTGTCCTCCTAGTAATTATTCTGTATGAATCCAACAGGTAATTTTAAGATTGCTTTCTTTAAAATTTAACTAACTTAGTGAAAACTATATAAATAATGCTGATGGGATAACAAGCCAAATTAGTCACATTAAAAATCTCTTTTTTTTTCAATGACATAAAGAAATCTTACAAGAACTGAAGTTTTGAGTGAGAGAATTATTTTTTGCAAAATACAATTTTATTTTCAAAGTACTCTTTGGGACTCCTAAGAAGTGAAAGGTAAATTCCAACCCTTCATTTAAAAGTCATTTTTCAAAAATTAAGAAATTGGAGGTGTTATTTATTTTTGTTATTAAATAAATCATTCTTTAAAATAACTTTTTATATTTATATAGCTCACTGCTCTAAGATACTCAAACTAAAACACTCATTATACTAAATTACCCATGAAAAAGAACTTGAACATGTGACATGACAAAGTATTTAAATTTAGAATTTCACTGGTTAAATACCTCAGAGACTTTATGGACTCCTTATTTGATGCTGGCTCTGGGGAAAATTGGAATGAAATATTGTACAGTAGTCACGAGGAGGAAAGAAACCCTGGCTCTGCTTGTTTTGAACACCTATGTGCTGTTGGCCACAAAGAAGTTGCTTTCCTGTCTTCAGATATCCTATAGCACTTTCATTCTTCATATTAAAATACTTACTGCATTCTGCATTCTATCATTGTTTGTGAGCCTCCTATATCTTCCCTATTACATTAGAAATTCCTGAAGAAAAGTGGTCAAGCCTTCTTTATCTTTGAGTCTCCACAACACCTAGTAGGTTCTCATCATTTATTGAATGAATGAATGAGTGGATAGATGGATGGGTGGTCTGTGCACGCCTGTAGAGGAACAGTCCCTAAAACTCTACTCCAGTCAAGTTATGCATATATTTCCAATACATATGGAGTCAGTATATTCATGAGCTGGAGACTGTGAGCTGATTCCTGATAACCAGCACTAGATACCATTTATTGAGCAGCCCTATTGTGTCAGGCAATGTCTGGATAATCGTCACAAAATTCTTTCCAAATAAGAATATTATCCCCATTTTGCTAATGAAAAATAGATAAGAGGGTTAGGTAACTTGCTCACATACAACTGGGAAACAACAAACCATGGTCTAAATTCAAAGTTTGTGTGGTCTTAAAAAGTCATTTTAGGGGACAGTTTTTTCCTCAGAGTACATTATTAGTATCATCGTATTTTATAATGTTAATAGACATAATGTATACAGTGTCAGTGAGATACCTCTAGACAATAGGAAAATAAGTTCTATGATTCCAAACCATTCTTTTCTTATCTGCAATTAAAAAAAGTTTTTTTTCCTTTCTTTAATACTTTTCCCTTTTTCTCAGAACTCAGGGTATCACTTGCAACTCCTCCTTTCCAGAAATATATACAGAAGTTTTACTAGCCAAATAAGAAAGTCTAACTTATCAAACTGTGTTGCATAAACTATATTAACCAACTACAGTGTATAATGAGGCTTTCAGGCCTGAGGCTGAAGTGGGGTTTCCTGTCCCCCTCCTTAATTGAAAATAGACTCAAAGAACAGGCCCAACCTGACTTACCTGTCATTGCCAACAGAGCAGCTGACACTCAGAGGAAATTGCAGGGAAGATTCCACTGAGATATCCTTCCTTTAAGCCAATGTAGAGAGCCTGCCATACCAGGGCTCAGGCAGTGAAGAGGGCTGTGGCAGAGTAATTCCCACTAGTAAACTTTATTTCAGTGAAATTCTTAAATCAGGAGGAATCCGAAAAATCACTCCTTTTCCCTATGGAGAGGAGTAAGTAGGCGACAAATGGGGAGACTGTAGGTTTTGGTTTCAGTTCCTTCCTTCGGGGGCACAGGAATCAGAAAAGGAAATGAGAAATTCACTCCCTACCCCAATGCACATAGCCTATAATACTAATATACAATCTGTTTTATAATTCGAATCTTGGTTTAGATGTCACCTACTCTGGAAGGCCTTCTCTGAATGCAAAATCTAAACCAGCTCTCACTCTAAATCACTATTGCATTGGCCCCATTTTATTTCCTTCATAGCATGAAGGAAATAAAATTATTTTGTTCATAACTTATTTTGTTCATATGTTTTTTCCTTTGCTGACTGTCTGATTTTTGTCATTAAAATATAACCTCCACAGAGTAGGAGTTTTTCTTCAGAGATTTTAACAGTGTCTGGCATCTAATGAGTATTCAATAATTTTTTAATGAAAAAATGTGCTCTTACTCATATGCCTATACATTTGATCTCACCATTGAGACTGCTTGCTGTTTTATGGGTAAGAGCCATGTCTTAAACTTCTTTTAATGTACCAATAGAATTTGCCGCTTGGTGAGAATTTAATAAACATTTGCTTTTGTTGATATATTTGTTCAAGTTTTTCCAACAACTTTTTTTGATGAATTCACAGAGTTTCTCCATTAACTACTAAACACTTTTCTTAATAAGAGAAATGTCTGATAATTTTCACTCAAACTGACAAGTCTGCAGTTAAAGCATAGATCACTGGAAATAAATGGATTTCCCCAGGCCACACAAGTCTTCTGGGAAGAAGAACATTATTGAGTTTCTCTTAAGAGAATAAATAGCATTTCATGACTTAATCTCACCTGTTATTATGAGATCATAGACCTATGAAACATCTCCCCAAACAACTAAAATGATTTTTTTTCTGATACAATCTAGGTGGGTTTTTTTTAATTAATAAGCTTTATTTTTTTAGATTTACAGAAAAATTGGGCAGAAAGTATAGTTTCCATATATCCTCTACCCTATCCTTCTGTACAGTTTCCCCTTCTATTAACATCTTGCTTTGAAGTGCTGCAGTTCTTACAATTGATAAATCAATATTCATACAGTATTATTAACCAAAGCCCATAGTTTACATTAAGGTTCACTCTTTGTGTTGTATAGTTCTATGGGTTTCCATAAATGCACAGTATCACATATCCACTATTTGCAGTATCATACAGAAGTTTCACTTCTCTGTAAAAATCCCCTGTGCTCTACCTATTCATCCCTAGATCCCTAGATAGAATCTAGGTTTTGAGTAATGTTTGTTCATAAAAATCTATTGTCAGCTGGCTTCTCCTTTCTTCCCTTGTGTTATCTTCCCTCAGGCAGGTCTATGGTCACAGGCTGCCTCATACTGCAGACATCTAAGCACCGATGTGTGGCACGGCCTGCACAGCAGAGCTCAGCGAGATCCTGGTAATCTTTAGGATATAAAAGCCACCTTGTATTCCATGCCTCTGTCCTTTCCTTGTGCTATATTTTGTTACATATGGACAAAAGTGGTACTCTTATCCCCCGATATCTTAAAGAATCTTCAGTAAAATCACTTTTTAAGGTATTACATGCTACACTTTCTCTCCCTAGTCTTGAAAGACAAGTCTCATGAGGAAAGAGTCCAGTGATAACTCTAAAGATCTTGACATACTGAGCAGCAATGGGGTTTGGTGCTAGAACTCAGGGCTCAGCAAAAGTTGTCTACAAAGGGCCAGAGAGTAAATATTTCAGGCTTTGTGAGCCTCGTATGCCTGCTGTCACATATTCTTTGTTTTTGTTTTGTTCTGTTTTTCGACAACCATTTAGAAATGTACTAATGCTCTTAGTCTGAGTCCATAGAAAAACAGGCCACAAGCCATATTTGCCTGTAGTTTGCCAAACCCTGCTCTAGAGTCGGACCAATCTGTCGGGTCTGATTGTGGTTTGATTCTTTCTCTGTCACTAACTAAATATTTACCAGACACATATGTCTTGCTAAGTTTCCTCATTTTTTAAAGATGGATAATAGTTCCTACCTTAATAGGATAGAATGAAGATTAAGCAAGATAATGCTTATAGAGCTCTTAGCACCATGCCTGACACTTGGTAAGCATTCAATAAAAGTTAATTACCGTTATTATCATTTCTCAGAAGGACATGTCCTCCCTGACTGCTAGGTCTTTATTACTGACCAAGACTGTCTGACTCCATCTGCCTTTAGGATAAATTCTCTTCTAGGACTTTCCTTGTTCCCTCATGCAAATTGAATCTGATAAATTCTCTTCTAGGACATTCCTTGTTCCCTCATGCAAATTGAATCTATATGGACCTTCCCATCCAACTGCCAAATATGGCCAGATGTGTTTAGTTCCATGGAATGTGATAAGATATAGGCTAAGACCCCCTCCTACAAAAATGAAAGTAAATACTAATAGACAAGATGGATACCACCAATTAATACATGTGTGGCAAATTATCCAATAATGAAGAGACTAGTTCAATTATGAATACCCCAACACTTGAAAGAGCTAAGTAGCATAAATATCCAGGTGAGTTACAGTTAAATCTCATTACATTTTCTTGCTGAATTTAGGTACACCTAATCAGTTTCCAGAGAGAAAAAGACATTTTTTCTTGGTACAAACTGCAGTTGTTCAATTCCACAAATATTTATTGGACATCGATTTTGTGAAAAGCATTGAGCCAGGCATTATAGGGGAAACAAAGATGAGCAAGACACAGATCTACCTGTAAGGAAGAAGAAAAAAAGGTGGGTGCACAGACAGGCATGATAAAAAGTGTCATAGAAGTACAGGACTGAGGTATAAGAGAACACAGTCAGGAGTTTGCATTGTTTCTCTGAGCAGTCAGAAATGGCTCCAAGTAGCTTTTCAGCTGCATTTTAAAAGATGTATAGTATTTCAACAGGCTGAAATTAAATGATAGGAAGAATGGCTTTTGTTAGAAAATAACGAGAAGTACAACTGACCAAAGCACAGGGATCATGACGGGGAGTAGTGAGTGTGGAGACTAGAATTAGAACAACCTGAAAATGCGTGAGTGTTCGTCCTGTCCTAACCCCTTACGTCACACATGAGGAAGCTGCATCTTAGAGATTAAGCGCCTTTCCCATGTTGCACAGCTAATGGCTGAGCTGAGATGACCCTCAGCAGCCCAGCTTCCCAGGCTGGCTCACTTTCCATTACCTAATAGTTGAGAACACATAATGGATGAAATTAAATATCATACTCAGGGTCTTGGTTTCCCTCTGTTAGAAGTGACATGACACTGACAAATTTTGAGCAGCAGAGTATCCTTGCCAGGGATGCAAAGGTCAGATTTAAGTAGCACTGTGAAAGGGGGACTAGAGAGGAAGAGGCTGGAGGCAGGAAGCCGGGCAAAACATCGCTGACATTGCTCCTGTCTGAACCAGGGTAGTGGCACTTGAATGCCTTGGATGGGACAGATAAGAGGGGTACTGTGAAAGGAGAATCAAACAATTGGGAGGAAAAGTAGAGCAGGGAAATGAGAGGAAGTACTAAAGAGCAATTGCTTCTGCCCTGAATCTCTGTGTTCTTGTGTCACTACAAACCTAACACATTACCTGTTGGTACGTGGAAGAGACAGAAGAAAGCTGAAATAATTCTGTGCTCCATCCCAGACCTGCTGCCAACTCTTCACGGTGCCTAGCAAGTCACTTCTCTGAGTTCTCATTGTCCCATTCTGTAACAGGAGGCCTTATCTGGATGATGTCTGATGCCCCTTCCAACTCTCATGACAGCGGTTCTAAATCTCAGATGCTAGAGGAAGCACAGGGGCCGAGGCTGCCAGGTGGAAAGATGCTTCCACCTGGAACAGAACTGGTGCACACATCTTTAGAGTTGGAGGGGCACAGGTTTGAGGAAGAAGTTGCCCTCCTGTCTGAGCTCAAGGAGAATTCTGCTTGGTTGTTTGTCATCCTCTCTGAACTCTGAAATTGAACACATGGCTTGATGAGGTGGCAGAAGAGGCTCCAGAATGATGTACCTTAGCAGCTTGCCTCCATGCAGCAGGGTCCAGAAATAGCACACTCCGTGCAGAAGGCTGCCCTGGCACATGCCCTTCCTGATGGTTCACTCAGCAAGTCTCGGTCACCTGCTGTGGCAGGTAGTCAGGCTGGGAGCTGTCTGTCCCCAGCGCTCTGGAAAAGGCTGTCTGTGAGGATGCCTCACTGAGCACAAGGCTTTCCGAGTGCTGGGGAAGACCTTTTCCTTTTCACTCCTTTATGCGTAGATTGATGTCAGGAACCTGTGACTAATCAATGCTTTACACCCAGCCCCCGTTTCCACTCTGTCGAGTCACCAACCACAGCTCCAAAAACACATTCCTCTGAGTAGTTTTTCTGCTTCTGAGACAATGCAAGTGCCCTATGGCACAATATGACTGATATATCTTTCGATTTCAAATAATCAATTATGCAAAATGCTTCATTAACGACAACTACTAGAGTCAACGGCCAGGGTCATCGCAATGTGGTTCATCTGTGCTTGAATTCACTGACCCCTCCCACTCTCCTTGTCAAGAGATATCAAGGAACAGATTCATCAGGAATAATGGCCAGATGTTTGCTTGTTAATGATCCTACCATAATCAGAAATGCAATGACCACGGGACGCTTAATCTTGTCAATTTTTGTGACAGAAAGCATACTTAATTTATCATCAGCTTTGCAGAAAACAGAGCTTGTGTGCATCCAAACCAAACCGGAAAACAAAATAACTAGAATTTAGTCTTATTTACATTATGAGCCCAACATAAGCTTTGCCTGGTTTGGCCAAATTGCTAGTGTTTCTTGCACAGCCTAAAAGCTTAGCGTCTGGGACATGGACAAGCAGCTCCCATACCCCACTCTAAGTGCTAAGCTGAGCTGAACGTTATGCTAAAATGAGCTCTAATGGGATCGACGCCAGACTCTTCAGTCTGGCCTGTGGTCTCCATCAGTGCTCGGTCTCACCTGCATGGTGTGGAGATGCTTCACCTGCTCTGCTACTCTCAGCGCTCATAATCACTTCTGTGTGGAATCATGTCCTCCACGGTCTTCTCTGGCACCTAAACATCCCACAGACCATGGAGGTCCTCTCAAGGTGTGTGTGTGTGTGTGTGTGTGTGTGTGTGTGTGTGTGTGTGTGTCCCCTCACAGGGTATTCTCAGCTAACACTAACCACAGTGCACTTCTCTTCTCCAAATATGAATGTGCCTACAGCCTACATCCTATGCAATCATGCTGTATGCTGCGTCATCTAGTCAATGTATACAGTGTCATCTGGTTGTTTCCTGTCGTATTTCCCCAGCTGAATCAGGCAGGGTCTAAGTGAAGGCCATCTCATAACTTCCACAGTTGGTGAATTGAGTGAAGATGGAAGAAATCCTCATAGAAGCAATGAAAATTATAGAAAAGAAGTTAGAATCTGGAGTCCAGAACCATGTTTGAAATTATAACTCAGCCTTCTACCAGTTGTGCAACTGTGGGCAAATTATTAAACCTCTTTGAGCCTCAGGTTCTTTGTGTATAAAATGAAGTTCTTACAAGGACCAGGAAAAATAACACATGTAAAAAGTCTGGGACAGTGCCTGGTACATAGTAAGGACCCAATAAATGTCAGTTCCCATTTCCTTTGTGAGTGATCCAATAAAGAGACCAGAACCTAGAATCTCAATCTCTTTCCCTCTCCATTTCTGTCTTACAAACTCTCGCTCTCGCTCTCTCTCTCTCTCAAACACAATCTCTAGCAGTTGGTACCTATGTAAGAATACTGTGAAGGATAAAGAACCAACAGTTGTTGAATCCAACAACAATATAAAAAGTATACATTTGACCTAAGGAAATGTCTTGTTTTAACATCATCTCAGTCTTCTCAGTTCAGAAAGGAAGCAAACACACAAAATTGCTGGAGCCATGTTGTGTCTTAGCCAGCTCAGGCTGCTGTAAGAAAGCACCATAGACTGGGTGGTTTCAACAACATTTATTTCTCCCAGTCCTGGAGGTTGGAAGTCTGAGATCAGGGTGCCAGTGAGGTTGGGTTCTGGTGAGCCGCTTTCTGACTTGTATACACCCACCTTGCAGTATGCTGACATGGCATTAGTCCCATCATGGGGCCCTCAACCACATAACCTAACCTAACCCTAATTAACCCCAAAGGCCACACCTCCAAATACCACCATATTTGGAATTAGAGCTTCAACATATGGATTTGGGGGGGGGACACACTCTTTCCACAGCACATGTTATGTAGGTAACGCTCATAAAATTGCAAAATGTAGCCACCTCATTACATTTCATGACTCTGAAAGTGTTATATGGTTATTTTTAACAGTAATCAGTCACTTTATTGGTTTATTATTTGTTACCAATATTGGTAATATTTTATCAATAAGAAGCAGAAGTTGTTTCTACAACCGTAGTTTATAAACTAATACCCAGGATGCCAAAGTTTTCTTTGCAGAGTCAAACAAATTAGGAGGCTCCTCTAATTTAGTTTTTTAACTAAGTTTCTGTTCCAGAAATAATAGGAACACAATAGACAAAGAGAGAAAAAGAGAAAAAATAGACTGAAAAAAATAATGCAGTTCTATGCTCTCTCATTACCTTTGGGCAATGATGTCAAAATACCTCAAAATGCCTCAAAATGCTATGGTCACTAGAACAGTTTGACTGAAGCAGCAGGAAAATAGCATTTTATCCCATGTGTACTCTGAGTATGAGATTATAGCAATGTTGAATGTTCTAGAGTTCTCCAACTTCTGAAAACGAGAAATGCCCCTTTTACTCTTCCCATTCAGTTTACCCAGCAAGCCACTGAGAAAACCTCCTCTCCTCTTTAGCCTTATCTTTCACTGGCTGGTGCCTATTTAGTGCTCTAGTTTTATCCATCTTATTATTGTCTCCGATCAAGACAGTTCTCATGGAAGTGTTATGATGAAGGGCTGGATGCTGTGAGAGAGACAAGGGGGAGAAAAAGGATGAGAAGGAAGAAGACAGAGAAATTGCTAAATACCAGAAAATATTTGTATGTGTAAAACATCAAAAACACTAGAACTGCAGCAGGGGTACATAAAAGGAAAGAGATTTTACACCAGAGATCTATTTATTTGGCAACTTATTATAAAATGTTATTATGAATTTTTTGATTATGCATTTCCAAGCTGAAATCAATAATGTTTACATCAAATGACATTACCCTTAATGGATATCTACAAACCTTATCAACAGCAATGGTATTAACTCAACTAGCTCATCAGCAGTTGACACCTGTATCTGTCTACTTGCTCATGCCAAGACTTCTGTGAGTCATCCTTGAGCCTTGCCTCTCTTTCATCCCAATCACCGCCAATTCCCCACCAACTCCTCTCACCTTTACCTTCCAAACATCTCTAATTCACTCAGATTTCCCATGTCTTCACTTTTACCAGCCAGGTCCATCACCTTTCACAAAGACTTGTCCAGGGAAAGTTTAACTTCTCTGTACATCTATTCTTTCCCCTCCAAATCCATTCTCCAACAATAGCCAGAATGACCTCTATAAAAGGCAAGTCTGATTATGTCACTCATTACACTCAAATCCCTTTAACTGCTTCTTGACATTTTTTAGAAAAAAAAATCAAAATTGTTAACAAAAACCTAGAAGTTTCTGCATAATCTAGCCACTACTTGCCTCTGCAACTTTTTCTTTTCTCTCACTCTTTTCCTCTCTCACTCAACTTCTTCTCACCGACCTGCTCTCTTTTCCTCAAGTATGCCAAGTGAGTTCCTATATCAGTCCTTTGGTTCACACTGTTCTCTCTGTTTGAAGCACACACCACCAGCCCTAATCCCTTTTATTTGGCTAACTCCTACTGATTCTTAAGTTTTGTCTTAAACGTTACCTTTTCAGGGAGACCTTTCCTGACTCCGGAGTTTAGTTTAGGATCCCTCTTATATTCTCTCATGGCATTAGTTACATTTTCTTCAAGACACTTTAACTGTAGTCATATAGTCACATGTATGATTTATTTAATGTTTGTATCCACCACTCAAGTCTAAGCACCATGAGGGTAGAGACTGGCTGTTTTTTTGCTGTCGTACCCCAAGCTTAGCACAGCATCTAGTACATAGTGTCAGTGCTTTGTTTAATTAATTCATGAGTAAATACAATTTACCTCTCCTTAATCAAGCAGCTATGTTCCCACACAGCCATACTTCTGTGCTAAACAATGGCTATCAGTTTTGAGCACTTACTTGTGTGCCAGGCATGTGCCAAGCATGTCACATACCTTCTGTTTTTGGCAATTCCATAATGTAATGCAGTTATCATCCTCATTTTATAAATAGGACGCTGAGCCACTCGAGGTCACAGATTAGTAAAACTGAGATTCAAAGCAAAGCCATTCAGGCTCCCCTGGTCAGTAGTGTTAACCAATTAATTATACTGCTCCTTTGCAAGAAGAGGTCAGTTAAACTTTGTGGGTGGGGAGAAGGATTGAGAAGCATGTGTTTTGTCCTGCTCTCTGCTGTTACTGTTTCACACCAACCAAAGGATAAAGTTTTTCTCTGTATTTGTCATTTCCACTGACAATTACTCTTAGCATACCATTCTGCAGGGAGAAACTGTGCTTCCAGTTTCCAAAGGATATTAAGCCACAGGCAGGAATGAATTATAGCCTGTCTCTTCCAGCTATTTGAGTTTGCTTGTTTTAAATATGAACACATAGGATTTCTCCTTTACTACCCTCAACACTGGTTACCCTGCTTGGCATCCTTTTTGGCCAAAGATTGTGGATAACAGAAACAGCAGTATGCATGTGGCAGGATTCACACCAGGGAAAAGGAAATAGGGATATTTCCAAAGGAAATTAAACACACCTAGCTTGGCTTTAATCAAAATCGTGAATGTTGTTTAATTACTTTTGTAAAGAGCAACCAACTCTCCAAACATAGGATTATCTCAACCTGCAAACTTATGCATTAAAAATCCTGGAAATAGCCAACTCCTCTGTCTTATAAATATACCTTCAGGCCTTTGCTCCTCCAAAACTGTTCCCTTGGGGACAAGTCTGTTCCCTGGGTGATAACTGATGGATTCCTTCATGATGTCACTCAGATGATGGCTTTAATCTGAAGAAAGGCTTCAGTTTCTTCTGAGGCATTAAAAACAGGATGCAATCATGGCTTTCCCGAGGATGAAAAATGGAATTTTCTTGTAAGCAAGGAAGGGCCCCATTCTGTGCTAAAACTTCAGGAAAATGCCAGTAGAGTTGCTTTGGAGAAATATTTCCATGCTCTTGTCCATTCTGGCTAGTTCTGACCTATGTCTGAGCTCTCAGCAAGGAAGAGTGAAATGTCTGCATTGCCAGACCTGTCACTAGTGAGTGCAATTTACTTAGCCTCCTCTCATCACTGAAGTGACAGTATTTCACAGTCCTAGAGAGAATCTTAAGACAGCACATCCTGTTAAGCCAATTTATGGAAGAGAGCCTTATTTTTTCTATTAATCTATTTTTGTGGGAGGCTTCAACAGCAGTCAATAATACTTTGGTGTTTCTTGTTTATTTCTAAAAATGTTTATTATCCCTGTACTTTTTCTGCCTATTAAATATCAGGTGTTTCAAGGGGAAAAATAAAGCAATTAAAAACTTTGAAGGAAGCCAAAATCATTTTTACAATGCAATTATTTTTCTCTGATTTCCTGCAGATGATAAAATAGCCTAGTCCACAGGGGAGGGAAAACAAAATTGATGTCCACCTAAAACTACTTAATGTTTTTCACAGGAATCATTAGGAGGCAACAAAATATCCTAATGCTACATGTCCATTTTGGTCATTGTTCTGAGAATGCTATCTTATTTTATTGAATATTTAGGTAGGAAGGCACCTGGTACATATGTTAGCTTTCTAACTTAAGCCTTTCAGATCACAGTTGAGGTTTTAACAGCCTCTTTTAGATGCCTTGATGTAACTTCACTTCAATCATTACTGACATTAAAAACAGGATTTAAAGAGTTCATGAGTGCCATATTAAAATGTTAAATTTTGGTTATTACAAAAACTTATAATCTTATAGCCACAGATGAATATATAAATAGTCTACCCAATAAAGGTTTTAATACTCCCATTCCACTTGCATATCAACACTGTTGACTATTCCAGGTTTGGTTTTTTTTTTTTTCAAAATCCTGCAATAAGTAATTATCTGCCAACTTTCTCTTAGTGTCTTCTAAATGAATATTCCAGTGGGACAAAGAAATACAGGGACAAAGAAATACAGAGACATAGTGGCAATGGAAGGAGAATTTTGAATCCAGAAGTGAAAAAGAGAAGACCCTAAATTCTAACCCAGATTCGGTTTCTCATTTCTTTGGCCATTTTACTTTTAGCCATCAGGACTTGGCTGTCCCCAGATTATGCTGTGAGGTCTTTACTATCTTTTTTACTTTATCACTCTCTGGAATATCAATGCTAATATAATACTTTGACTATCCAATTGTGAAGACAATGACTTAGAAGCAATGCTTTGATAATCCCACATTACAAGGAAAGAATACGTTTTATCTCGGTTTTCACTCTGTTGATGTTCTCCAAAGTCACAACAGTTATTAATAGACAAGAATGATAAAGGCGACCAAGGAGAGCACTTCAGACACAGAGACATTCTTCATCATTTACTTACCATTAATAGGCATACAAGAGGTACCTAATAAAATCTTTATGAATGAACATATAGAGTGGGAAGGGGGAAGGGGGTTTAAAACTATAAGTGACTATGGCAACTTCCACCTCCTGAGAGACCAGCATCAATTCTCCCTGAAACATCACAAAACACATTGATGAGCCATTTGGTTATGGAGGAAAGAAAATCTTAGAGGGGAGAAATGAGACTAAATGATTTCTGAATGATTAAGTACAAGCTTGGGTGTTTCCAGGAGGATGGGGAAAGTGGAACACGTTGGCAGAGAGAAAGAGAGATGCTCAGCAAGGTGTGAAAATTTGATCCGATTATGGGTGGGCCATTGGGAATCACCCAGAGGAATTTTTACAATGTAGCAAAATCTCAATTTTAACTTATTTACATACGGCCTGCAATGTAATCATTGCCCACAAACTTCAGTGAATGGAGTTCGCTGCTAAACACATAGCCTTGGGTCACTGATAGCATGGGACGAGGAGGACCACAGTGTTAACCAATTGTGGGGAGCCACTGGAAAATAGCTGCAACATATTTGTGATGATGAGAGAACCCACAACTAAATGAATTCAATGGTGGCAGAAACCCGGAGCCACTAAGGGAAATGTAAACCACTCAAGTCATCTCATAGAAATAGAAAAAGACATTTCAAAAGTCAGGGTACTCCCACATATATCTGTGTTACTAGTTGTACCAACATCACTTTCTCCTCATTTAAATATATTTCCAGCCTTCCAGACATTGGTAGCACAAGTGGTATATAAACTACAAACATGAGAAGCAAGCCTGTACTACATAATTTTTTGTTGGCTCTATTTAATTGTGGAGGTTTGGTGGTTGTTCAAAACTTTTTGTCTGTTTGGTTTCATATATCTCTTGAACTGAATAACAATTTTTGAGCTCTGTGATCTCATTTAATACTCACAACAGGTCTATATAGTAGGTATCTGTAGGTCCATTTTTTTAACTGAAGTATAGTTGATTTACAATACTGTGTTATTTTCATGTATAAAGCAAAGTGACTCAGTTATACATATATATGTATCTATATTTTTCACATTCTTTTCCATTATAGGTTATTACAAGATATTGAATATAGTTCACTATGCTATACGGTAAATTCTTGTTTATCTATTTTATATATAATGTGTATCTGCAGCTCCATTTTACAAATGAGAAAAATGACGTTCAAAAGTTAAGTAACTTGTTCAGGAGTCACATAGATAATAAGAGACAGTGTCAGGGATTGAACCCATGCCTACCAGGCTCCAAGACCTAGGTTATCCTGTCTTTTGAAATGAGCTCAAAAGAAAGAGTTTTTTCGTTCTGGAAAGAAAAACAATGATGTCCCCCTTGAATCAATCTCCGGTGCTGAGAGGAAGTTGGTCTGTGAAAACGAGACCTTGGTACAGATCTGTCTTATGGGGGAAACTATGAGCCCCACTGGGGTCACAGATAAAGATCTCCAAGCCTCTTCTGTAATATCCAGGTTGTCAAAAACCAGTTGGAATAGCCCTAATGCATGTAAGATGGAAAGGAATTTAGCAATGTGGGCAAGATTACCTTTCACCAACCTTGAGGTTCACGGTGCAGGCCTCGTTCAGATCCGACTGCAGTATTCACTCCTCTGTGTCTGTTTCTTCATCTGAAAGATGGGTGTTGTAATAGTGTCTACCTCCCAGAGTGGTTGTGAGGATTAAAGGAAATAATACAGCTAGGTTACCTGGCATATACGCATCAAATAAAGCTAACAATGAAGATGATGATGTATAACAACATCACTACTCTGGCTGAAATGAACAAAAGTGTCCTGGATCCTACTATATAGATTTTGCTTTCTTTTAAATAAAATTCCTTCTGATATGTTTGATCAGGAGTCTTTATAAGGAGATAACAAAAGACATTTTAGTAAGAACTTTGTCTCCGTATTTTCTATGATGGCTAAAGGCAAGGAAACCCAATGAAGAAAAAAACAGCAGTGGTTGAGGCCCCGCCTGCTGATGCAGGGGACACGGGTTCGTGCCCCGGTCCGGGAAGATCCCACATGCCATGGAGCGGCTGGGCCCGTGAGCAATGGCAGCTGAACCTACGCGTCCGGAGCCTGTGCTCCACAACGGGAGAGGCCACAACGGTGAGAGGCCCACGTACCGCAAACAAACAAACAACCCAATCCAAAAATGGGTAGAAGACCTAAATAGACATTTCTCCAAAGAAGATATACAGATTGCCAACAAACACATGAAAGGATGCTCAACATCACTAATCATTAGAGAAATGCAAATCAAAACTACAATGAGATATCATCTCACACAGGTCAGAATGGCCATCATCAAAAAATCTACAAACAATAAATGCTGGAGAGGGTGTGGAGAAAAGGGAACCCTCTTGCACTGTAGGTGGGAATGTAAATAAATACAGCCACTATGGAGAACAGTAATGGAGGTTCCTCAAAAAACTAAAAATAGAACTACCATAGACCCAGTAATCCCACTACTGGGCATATACCCTGAGAAAACCATAATTCAAAAAGAGTCATGTACCACAATGTTCATTGCAGCTCTATTTACAATAGCCAGGACATGGAAGCAACCTAAGTGTCCATCAACAGATGAGTGGATAAAGAAGATGTGGCACATATATACAATGGAATATTACTCAGCCATAAAAAGAAACGAAATTGAGTTATTTGTAGTGAGGTGGATGGACATAGAGACTGTTATACAGAGTGAAGTAAGTCAGAAAGAGAAAAACAAATACCATATGCTAACACATATATATGGAATCTAAAAAATAAAAAAAAAAATGGTTCTGAAGAACCTAGGGGCAGGACAGGAATAAAGACGTAGACTTAGAGAATGGACTTGAGGACATGAGAAGGGGGAAGGGTAAGCTGGGACGAAGTGACAGAGTAGCATGGACATATATACACTACCAAATGTAAAATAGATAGGTACTGGGAAGCAGCCGCATAGCACAGGGAGATCAGCTCGGTGCTTTATGACCACCTAGAGGAGTGGAATAGGCAGAGCCGGAGAGAGACGCAAGACGGAGGAGATATGGTGATGTATGTATATGTATAGCTGATTCACTTGGATATACAGCAGAAACTAACACACCATTGTAAAGCAATTATACCCCAATAAAAATGTTAAAAAAAATAAATAAATAAAGATCAACTGAGTCTTTCACATTCTACAGGTAATGGCGGCAAAAGGAGCAGGTTACTCTTAACAATTTTTATTATACCTTAGTGGTTTCAGTTGTACAACTGTTTGAAGAAAAATGTACTCCAAACACTGTAACCCTCAAAGGACCATGGACTTAGGAAGACATGTTTCCTCAGTGAGTAGCATTGCTTTTGAGAGTTCTCTTTTGCCAACCTCGGAAAATCATAGCAAAATCCAAGCTAATTAATATAAAGAAAATAAATGAATATCTCTATATAAGTCATGAAGAGGATGAGAAAAATGACACCTATTTTCTATCTCACTGACAAAAACACTATAAAAAACTGCTGGCTTCTAGGTGTGTTTAACTAATTGGAAAAACACTGGATTTTGAACAGATTCCTCTGTCTGCTGAAGGCCACATTTTGCCACTTAGAAATATAGCTGCTAACGTGAATTCAAGCAATGCACTCAGGACCATCTCAATACCTTGCAGAAGAGACACAGTGGTCGGTCTTTTTGACAGATGGACTCCAATTTAGCCATCACATTCCCAAAGGGTTAAACCACAGTGACACGTTAAAGGGGGGGAAAAGTACTTAGGAAATAATCAATTTTCACTGCTGCATGCCACTTCTAAAAGGTTGTTACTGTAATAAAATTAGGATGCCACTTTATTGTTGCAGTGAAAGTAATTTTATTTACTGTTTCAGTCAACACATACACAGAGGGCGGTGAGAGCAATCAGCTGCTGCACTTGTTAGCTCACTGATTAAATATGTTGTCACCTAACTCTGAACTAATTAAAGGAAATTGAAGTTGTTTGTGCATTAGCCAACATGGTATTAACTTTGTTAACTGAGGTTTTTGAGTTTGCTTACTCTTTTCTCTGCCATAGTTTTTAAAATCACTTTTCTTTTTCACTAACAGTT
This sequence comes from Stenella coeruleoalba, assembly GCF_951394435.1. NCBI lineage: Eukaryota > Metazoa > Chordata > Mammalia > Artiodactyla > Delphinidae > Stenella > Stenella coeruleoalba. The sequence continues at coordinate 93,530,912 of NC_137169.1, forward strand.
TCACCCAGAGTTACCAAAACCTGTTAGAGCTATCTTTGAATCTTTGGGGTGTGTTATTTATAATAGCTATAACATCTCTTGCCACTTGATTGTGGAAGAAACTCCAAATAAAAAGCACTAGAGAACTATGGAAACCAGAAATATAAAATTAATTAATATGTTTTAACTATGTTTTTTCCTACAGGATGCCTCTATGTGTGAGTGGACCTATGAATTTCAATAGAAGCAAACTTACAGAGGGACTTAAGGAAAATCATCAAGTAGCTGACCCTACGGATCAACCTGAATCCTGACAGCCCTGTAACTCCACTCCCCTGGCATCTCAAATCCACTGCCTGAAAATATCATAGCCAGTGGTATTGCCACTGTTTATATTCAATAACCCCATAATCTAGCTCTTCCAGTAACCTAAAGTTGATCTGTCTATTGCCAAAAGCAGATAGATTTCAGTAGGTTGTTTTTCCCAAAATGCCAGCTCTGCAATATTTATCCGTTGCTTTATTTATTCTTTATGCTGGTGGAAAAGCAACTTCGGGGCTTCATAGATACAAAAGAGAAAGTTTTTGAAGTGCTCTAAAGGAAGGGGAGAGAAAAAAAGAAACAGAAAAATCTAGAACAAAAGTTGAACTACCTTGCTGTACCAAACCTGCTTCACTAAGTTTGCTTTCCCAAATGAGAAAATACCAGTACTGTACTTTGTATCTATATAATGCATTTTACTTTTTCAAAGCACTTTCACCTACATTATCCTGTGGAATCTAGGAGCTGACTTTTATAAATGGAAAGGACATAGTGATCCTAGGGTGCTTCTAGAAGTTCCGCGCCAAAAAAGCTGTCAGGTTTAATTAAAGGAAAACTGTCCAGAAGAGAATTAAACCAGTGCTAATCAAGCAGCATGCAGGTTATCAGGAGAAGACAAAGCCTGTCCATTAAACGATTGTGAATTCAACAGCGTAAGTAATGTAATAGCAATTCCAAGCAGGACTAAATGTATGGGGATCAGCTGGAACCACTTTTAAGCCAAGATTGATTGATTTATTCTTCACAACACCAGCCAGCCAAACAAATAAACAAAGGTTTTTCAACTCCCACTGCTTATATGGATTTTAAATTCATTGTCTGTATCTTATCAGATTTTGAGAATTATAAAGCCGGGAGACAGACAACCTGGGAACAAAACTGGGGGAAGAAGGGGGTAATGGTTGTGGATTTAAAAACGCAAACTAAGCTACATATACAGTATGAAATAGTAAGTGGAAAAAAAAATTAGTACAGAGCGTGAGCAAAACATCCATACTATTAAGTTCTTTTTTTTTTTTTTTTTTTTTTTTGCGGTACGCGGGCCTCTCGCTGTTGTGGCCTCTCCCGTTGCGGAGCACAGGCTCCGGACGCGCAGGCTCAGCGGCCATGGCTCACGGGCCCAGCCGCTCCGCGACATGTGGGATCTTCTCGGACCGGGGCACGAACCCGTGTCCCCTGCATCGGCAGGCGGACTCTCAACCACTGCGCCACCAGGGAAGCCCTTAAGTTCATTTTTTTAAGAATTGCAAGTCTATGAATTAGAAAAGAAGTGCCTTGGGCAAGTCATTAGCCAAGATTTTTCTCTAAGATCTCTTGCAGCAATAATAGATTATGATTCTGTGAAGACACCTTGAAAACATGGTTTATCAGCATCTCCATCTATAGTAGCATGTAGTTGTTTACTTTGTTAGTCATTAACAGAAAACAGAATGACCAGTTTATTAAAAAACAAAGAAAGAAAGAATATTCTCAGGGGCTATCAAATCCATTTCTAAACTTTGATTGGATCTAGACTCAGAATTTTCCATGAGTTTCCAGACACAGTCCCAATACACTCTGGTGGCTTGCCCTTGTTAGCTGCCAACTTAATCCATCAGCTGCTTTAACTGAAAGCCCTGGAGAGCTGAGGCAGCCAAAGGTATTGGACTCTCCCAGCACAACTGAGGAGACATCCCCTCAATAGCTATGGAGACATGGCCCAGGATTGCTTTTTCACTAAAAGGATGTAATTGCTAATGTAGTTATTGACTTGATGGATCTGTCCCAGCTTAGCTTATTTCATTAGGGCTGTTTCCTCAGCCATTTTAGGATGAAATTTCCTAGGTATCTTAGTACAAAGAAAATGTCTGTCTTCCTTTTCTCCTTTTTTTCAACATCTCATTATAATGAGATGTTGGTTTTTAAGGGCTCACAATGTAATAAGCTATAACTATATAACATATGGTCATGACCCCTCAGCAGTGTATAACCTAAATATGCCCTACTGGTGAATATGAAAGAAGCCTTCATATTTGAGGTCCCTCAGATGGCTACGAAAAGCTTTGCTGCTTTCATGAGTCAGTTATTTTGGGCCACTTATGGTTCATTGATCCTCTTAAACAGTTGTTTGATCATTTCCTTGTTCATCAAAATTTGGGCAACGCCACCAGAGAAGAAGTTGTAGCCAAAAGGCTTGGATTTTCCTCTTGCAGGGTATGAGTTTTGAAGTTATTTCTCAGTTTCAAATGAGAAGACTAAACCCTTGCGTTTTCATCTGTTAGCCAAAGAAAGATCTCAGTGATAATAGTCATCAAAATTAGCTCATAAATCTAAGTCTAAAGTATGTTCACTGCAACAGCCTAGGAAGTTTGGTTTCTCCAGAGATGGCAGATTGCTTTGATCCAAATCTGAGGAATAAAACTACTCATTATAACTCTAAAGATAGTATTTCTTGGAAGGGGCAAAGAAACTGAAATAAAACAGAAGACTTGTACAAACTCAGTGATTTTGAAATCCACATTTTCTGGATTGAATGGCAGAGCCCACCTGCTTTGAAAAGGTGTGAAGTGGTGTGTGAGTGAGAGAGTTAATGCCATCCATGCTTCTCACCCTGGCCCTTGCCACGCTGTAATTAAAGTGGTGTCAGCCTTCCTTCCACTATAAACCTGTGGTATGATTTTCCGAGGTTTATGACTCAACCATAAAAATTCACTCTAGGCTGAAAACTGGCACAGGGCAGTGAAACTTGAGAACACAATTTTTGTAGAGAAAATCATTTTAGCTCTTTTAAGGTTATAGAAACTTTGTGGGGTTTTTTTCTTTAGTTTTCATGCTCACATAATGAAAATAAATCTGCTTTATATATACAAATTTTCTATGAGTTTACTGAATTTCAATAATCTATGGTGGTTAAAGCTCTACAATATTTATTTTTATACCTGTTCCCACCCCTGAATAGAATGATTTGATCAAGCAAGTGTTGGAACTTTGCAGAGTGTGAGTTGGAAGAAAACACAAGAGGGCATCAGATCTAATCCCTTTTCTCCATGCAGTTTCCCTGATGATGCTTCTTTTCTTCCTCTAACATCCTTCTGCACATTACTGATAGGTTAAGACTAATTTCTTCCTTGGATTTCTCAATTATTTTTTCAAATCTGTAACACTTCCAGGAAGATGGCATTACCTATCCTAGTTGAAAACAAAAGGAAATTCTACTATTTTTATAAACTGTCTCTAGAAGAATCTGTGTTAAGGAGGGTAATGTGATTGCTGCCTCAAAGGCCATTGACCAAAAGAGTTGGTTGGCTATTATGGATGGTAGAAAACATCTCTCATCGGGAGGCAAGAATCTATCCTGAAGAATGGAATCAGAAGAATAGATGTATTTTTCAGATGTAGGAGTTACAAACCTATTCTTGTAGCAGTTTCAAGTCACACATTATTAGATGGCATTTGCTTCATATAAGCTGTCGTTTTAAGAAGATCTTAAAAAGTATGAAGATCCATTTATGAATTCAAAATCTCCTCCCTTGAAACAGCAAATATTGTTATTAACAACAAAAAAAGATGAATTCATTGTTTAAGCATGTTTCTTTCTGTATTCTGGTTAAAACTCTAAACACAGTAAAAATACTAGGCTTACACTATATACAGTATATTCTGCTTTTGTAACTTACTTTTCTATTTAATAATAGTAAACATCTTCCCATTCCATTAAAAAAAGCTGTAAACAAAGAAATCCAGTCCTAAATCTGTTCTCTGATGAACTGGACATCTTTCCATATTAATGCTATTTTAATTCCATTGATTTCAAATAATTTGGAAAGTAAAGAATATACTATGGAAATCCTTCAGAGAAAAAGAAAAATATTATTTTAGTTACTTTAAAAGATGAATGAATTAGAAGAAATGAAATACAGTTACCATTTAATCAGCATCTATTTTGTGTCAGGCAGTTTGCTAGGCTTTTTATGTTTATATATTGTGCTTAAGGAAGACAAAAAAATTTCAGTTGAAGCTGATGTTTTCTTTCTCCAAGAGGTTAAAAGAGCCTATATCGAAGGGAGGATGGGGATGAATGAAAGCACCAGATCAGAGTAAAATTCAACAATGCCATTAAAGAATGCTCTTTCTTATATTCTGTGAGTATACATAACATATGAACCAAGGCCACAGGCAGAAAGCATGGACTGTCCTCAGAAAGCACACAGGAGAAGTTAACCCCTATACCAAGTCAATCAAGCCATAGGGCTTACAGTGATTTATACTCTCCCTATAAGTATGAGGGCAATGAAAGAAAGTGTTCTTACATTCTGGCTCCCTTTGTAAAAGCTGAATATCTCCAAATGGCAGAGTTCCATCCTGACTCATAATTTTTTAAGTTGAGCTTCCTGTCCCAGGAAAAGAATGGAATATTCCAGGTGACGAGAAGAATGACTAGAGGAAACTGAAGGTGTTTTTGCTTGTGTGCAGCAGGCAAGAAAAATGTTTCCAATGACCCAATTTAAAGGACTATAACCTTGTAGGACATAAAGAAGACACAACAGCCTGTAGGACAAGTAGGAGTTCTGTGATCAAAGGTGAAACAATTCAGTCTGACATCGCTCTGACTTTGAGGCCGAGACCACCAACAGAGCATGCTTGGCAAGCTGCACTCAGGATGCTTGCTCAAAGAACAGGCTAGCCTGGAAACCAGAGCATGCAAAAATTGCTGATTGGCGGCTATGATTTTCAGCCCCATCAGCACAGACAGGAAGGAACAGTGTCAACTAGCCCCTCTCTAAATGCAATGAGCAGGGACGGAAAATGAATGTAGCTTTAAAAACTAAGGGAAAACCCTTCCTAATGAAGAGTCTTTAAATCGCAAAGATACTTTTTCTCCCAGGATGGAGTTGGGCCTTTGTTTTTGTTTGTTGTAGTGTGTTTGTTTTTTTTTTAATGCACTTATAATAATTTGCCAAATGAGAATATAGACTTTCACTTTAATATTATTTTTCTAATACAAAAATGTACTTGATCAAAGGCTGTATTTTGAGCACTTCTGGCTTTCATTTCAATCTGAAGGTTTGGATGGAACAGAATTGAGGTATAGGTATAGCCTCCTTGTATTCTGAATTTTCTCATCATTCCTGAAATTACATAATGTCTTTCAAGTAAATTATTTGTGAGATAATAGGCACTAATAGCTCAAAAATACTTTTATATCTTTAAGGTCTTTTTTATTCATGGATCAATTTAGATTTTGGATCATAATTTATATTTTTGTGTTCAAACCATAATTAGGGCAGTTGCAAATTTGTAGAGGAGCTCTGAACTGATCTTTTTTTTATGGATACCAGCAAGAAGAAATTATCATTCAATTATTTGTGCCTGAAACTCTTCAGTTCACATTGACTGAAAAAGCTGCCCAAACTCCTAAACTATCTATTAACCCCACTTCCCTGAGTCTAATCTCTTCTCCCCATTTATGCTCACAATGTCTTACAAGCTGGAAAGCAAAAGTATGATGTTATGAGCATGAGACTTTACCCTCTGTGATATTGTCCATTGTCTATGCTGAGCACTAAACTTGTGTGCTTCCTCTTCCCCATCATGGATCACAGACCCCCCCCACCACCACCACCAAGCCCCATACCTGGATCCCTGGCATTGAACTTCTCACCTCAGGCCAGGTTCCCTTTCTTGGTTTCTCTTTCCAATCCTTATCAAAACTTATTTTCTACAAGTTGTCACCTTGGAAGAGACCAGATTAAGTAAATTATCACCTAACTAAGACTTACCCTTCAGGTCTCTCACTAAATTCCACCTGGAACCTTCCCATGAACTTCAGATTGGATAAACTCTTCCTACTGTACACATTTAAGAATTTTGTCCTTTGCAGTGTTCACGGCAATTATCATCACATAACTCTTTGTATAATCACCTGCTTATTGTCTATCTTTCCTACTCTTCTGTAAGTGCCTGAGAAAGGGAACTGGTGGCCACAGCTCCTGGCACAGGGCCTGGCAGATTGTAGGCCCTCCTGCAATATGCATCACTCCTGTAAAGTCAATAGTCACCGGAGATCTAACGTATTATTCCTCACATGGAGTATTTGTCTTTTAAAGGGAGAGAAGGGAAGCATATTTGAGTTCCTTCATGCACCAATACTATGATAGGCTCAAAAGCATCACCTCATTTGTCCTCTTAGTAACTCTGTGAGGAGTAGATTATTATTCTTATATAAATTCCTTATTCAAGGTCCCATAGCAGGTTAGTGTTTCAACCCAAATCTCCCTGACTCCTAAGTATTTTCACTACATCTTTCTTTTGTTCCCAAATAAAATAATCCCTATGATAGTGTACAACATTCCTTTCTGAAACTTCATTCACGTTACAGAGGTGATCTTTTATGTTATTTATGAGCTTTTAACTGGTCTCATTGCCTGCCCTCCTGCCTCCTAAAATCCTTTGTCTACAACCAGAGTAATCTTTTTAAAACATAGAGAAGGCATGCTACTCTCCTGCCTTAAATCTTCCAAGTTTTTCAGTGCACCTAGAATAAAGTCCAAATTCCTTGCAATGGGCAGCAAGGCCCTCTGTGATCTGGCCTCTGCCTACTTTTCAGGCCGCGTCTCTTACCACAACTCCCTTTGATCACTATACCTCAGCCATGCTGGTCCTCAATTTTCCTAGACTACACCAAGCTCATTCCTGTCTTAGGACTTCTGTGCTCTTCTCTCCTGAAATTCTACCGTCCTGGCATTCTTATGGCTGCATTCTTCTTGCCAATCGGGTCCCAGCTCAAATTTATCTCCTCAGGAAAACTCCTCTGACCCCGAGTAAACTAGCATCACTACCAAGACCCCTATCACTCTCCACCATACTTCCCTGAGATATTTTCTCATCTTGCCAAGTCAAATCTTCACCAAGCTAACTCTTACCATCCAGGCTTCACCCTAATCGTCACTTCCTCAGAGAAGCCATACCTAAAACTTCAGAGAGGGCAGGTCCCCCAGCTGGAGGCTTTGAGAAAGCTGTACTTTTTTTCTTTGCTAAAATTATAATCAAATATTGGTGTTAACCCTTTTAACTAACTGATATTATCTTGCTTAATTTTTTGTGTGTGATTTCCCAAACATAACTATGAATGAAAGCTCCATAAGGGAGCTCCATAAGGGATCCCCAATAGGGATCTTATGTGTCTTTTTTACTGAGGTATCTCCCAGAAATAAGTAAGTAGTCCTTTTTTGTAGAATTTAGAGTGTAGAAAACAGATTTCAAATAGTTACTTAAAGTAATTATTATTTTAAGTAATTAAGTATTATTATTATGTGTTATATATATTGATAATATAATTTGTGTTATATATAATATATTGATAACATAATTTGTGTTATTTATCATAATTTATTTATTATAACTATATAAGTACAATTATTTTAAGTAAACATTTATTTACGTGTTTTAATTATTTAAATACTTTAAATTAGTAATTTAAAGCGTGATGGAAATTACAAAAGATAAAGCACAAAGAAGCGTGGGGGCCTGAGAATAAAGGTACCTATTCTAGTCTAGATAGAGGAGAGGTCAAGAAAAGCCTTCCAACCAAGTGATGGTTATGCTGAGACCTGAAATGTAAGTGGGAGTTAGCCAGGCATGGAGTGGAAAGTGGGGTGGGATGCTGAGGGGAGAATGTAAGACTAGTCCAGGCATCTATAAGCAGATGTATATCCTATACTCCAGCCCAGACATCCCCTTACTCTCTGTACCATTGCCCTGTCCTCCTCATAAAAATCACAACAATCTGAAAATACATTATTTTCTTTGTTTATGGTTTGTCCCTCTAAACCATTAAAAGAAAAGTTCCATGACAGCAGGGACTTTGTCAATCTTGGTTACCACTAACTATACTTGCGTGCTTAGGACAGTGGCCATCATTTAGGAGGTGATTGATGAGTGACTTTTAAATGAATATGTGAAGGTCTTGAAGCAGTAAAGGTAAAAGCAAGGCACTAAAAGAAAAGCACTAAGTCTGTGACATAAGGCGGAAGGAGATAATAGCATCAGATAATCTGGGGTTGGGGGGCAGGAGGGTAAACAGAGAGCAGAACTAATAAACATGTTAAGGAAGATGGACATTATCCAAAAGTAATGAAAAGATATACGTTTTAAGCAGCTGTGTTATATGATCAGATATGTGATTTTGAAACATCACTGTAGCTAAAGTGTAGAGAAGGGATTGAAGAGGAGCAAAACTAGAAGGGCAGCCAGTATTGGAAAATTTTACAGTTGTCCACATGAGAAATGACAGTCTCTTGGACCAGGGTGGAGGCCATGGCATAGAGAAGAGCAATTGGATTTAAAAAGTATTTGAGTAATAGAATTGAATTGATGTAATAGATAATTGGATGGAGCAAGTGAAGAGAGAGAAGACAGCGTTTATTCCCAGCCTTGAGCCATAGATGAATGATGGGCCATTGCCTAAATAGGAAAATCACTGGAGAAGGAACAAGCTTCATGCACAGGTTGAGAGCTCAGTGACTGTGCAGTGGATGGGACTCTGAGACTTCCTAGTGGGTGAGTCTAATAGGCAGGTGGACAGACATGTCTAGGGCTTAGGTAGGCAGGTCTGACTAAAGATAAACACATTCAAGAGTGATCTACATTATCGTTGGTTAATGGGTTGCTTTCGCTGTCGCTGGGTATCCATAAGGTTCTGCAACCAAACTGCCTGAATTAGAATCCTGGGTCCCCTCCACTTTTGTTCAGTGGTCTCGGCCAAGTTACTTCTGCAAGCCTCAGTTTTTTCATTTGCAAAATAAAGTTAATAAAAGGACCCACAGGTTGTTAATAAAACAACCCTCACAGGGTTGTTTTGAAGGTGAAATGAGATAAAAGAGGTAATATGCATAAAACATAGCCTTGTATAGAGTGAGCTCGTAATAAATGTTAATGATTCTTAGCCATTATTAGCCTTTCTGGCATTATAAAGGCCACCAAGTTCGTGAAATTTTGTTAACATTATAGACATATAATGCAAAGCCAACAGAGTCCTACAGGTTAAACATTTGCAGTATTAATCCAAATATAGATCACACAGTTCAAATCTTCAACAATAGTGATGCCTAAATTCCTATTTACAAGCTGATGCCTTTAAATGACACCACTTTTGACATGTACTATTCCATATTTATTCTGTTTTCAGATTATACTTTTGTCATCTTTGATAAGTAGTTACTGGACTATAAATACACATTACTTAAGTAAGGAATCATTGATAGGAATCAAAGCTACATATTCTAAATTTCTGTCATAATTATTTTTCCTGACTAATCAATGAAATAGTATTTAAAATATAATATTATACTTCCCAGAGATACATGCTGAAATCTGCCACGGAATAAGTGGTTCCCTTTTTACCTATAGTAGATAAGATATATCTAAAAACATAAGTAACTTTATCAGCTATCATTGTCTCGCTCCTGTTGTTCATCAGACACTATAGAATGGAATTGAAACTAAGTGTAAGTACAGAGATATGTGTGTGTGTGTGTGTGTGTGTGTGTGTGTGCATGCACATACCTATATACATATGTACAGAGTAAATTAAAATACAATGTGAGGTATAAAAATGGAATGATTTTTAGAAGATAATGAATCTTTGCCCTGGAAGGGACCCTAAAAATCACAGTCCAGGGGCCTCATCACACAGATTCAATATCTGAAGTCCAAAGAGTTGGATGAATTGCTTGAGATCAGGCAACGCTGTATGGCCTAGTCATGATAAAATGCTGATCTCCTAACCCCTAGCCCAGTATTAGTGCACTATTAACAGATTTACTATTGCATTTTATTTTAAATTGATTCTGATGGAATCATAAATATGTCTGTTGTGCTCACCATTCTGTATCTCTACTATAGTAGCTAAACAGACTCAACCCATAGTTAAACTGATTATCTCCATCTCCTTTATTTAACCATATATTATAGTGTTAAAAATAAATAACCCAAGATAGACAATTAAAAGATTCATACAGCAAGTCATTGTCTACAAAAGACTTGAAAATAAGGCTGACATCTGTTACAAAGAAGGATTAATTAGGTATTACTTTGATGAATTCTGGTTCCATTTCCCATGAGAACAGTTGGTAAATGTACTGTTCTAATTAGGGATTTGGATCAAAATATCATTTTATTCTAATCATGAAGCTTATTAAGATTTTTATTAATACTATCAGTTTTACTAACTATGTATACCACACAGGTATATATGACAAGCACAAATACTTTTCCTCTGGTGAAAAAACAATCTTATAAATGGTATAACATTTATAATTGGGGGTTATTGATTTAGGGCTATACTGCAGCATTATAATTCCCTTTTATTATAGCATGCTTTCTTCATGATATGTTATTAAAGATATTATGTTATTAAAATCTCTTAAGACCCTAAATAATGAGTGACATAAAAAGCAAGGCTATGCCAAGAGGTATGGCAGACAAGGCTTAAGTCATGGGCTTGTAGTCTACATGGAAGACTAGTTCCTCCAAAGCATTTTCAAAAGAAAGCACATGTCATGCACCCCACCTCTCATCTCCTATTTTCTTTTTACCACCTAAATCCACTCGCGTGACTTGCCCCAGCTCCTACAGTGCAGCATTGGGAAGTCAGTGTAAATAACGGGAAGAACACAGAAATTAGCATATGGAGTCCTGGGCTTAAATACTGCCTTGACTACTTACTAGCTCTGTCTTTAGGCTAGTTACTCAAGCTCTACACTCCTCCTATCTTCATTTTGTCATTTATTATACAGGGATAAATTATGATGATAATACACTCATTTCTCAAGGGTTGATGTAAGAATTATATGAGCTAATTTATGGGTATGGCATACAGTGTTACTCATTTAATACTTATCAAGTACCTCTCTTAGAGTTTGTGAATAGATATTACACATTTTCAAAAAATGTACCAAGCCGCTAACAGGTGGGAGGAAGTTAAAATAAAAACATATGTATTTGTGGAAATAAATGCTAAATTGCTTACAGATTTCAACTACATACTTATTTTCTAATGAAAGTTTGATTATATTTTATGAAAAAAATTATCTTAATCTTACTTAGAACAACCACAGAAAATTCTCTCTTTTTGAAATTTTCATTATAATGAGCAGGAAGTTAAAACACCTAATCATCCCACTAAATGATAGACATTTAGAAATGTTAGTTACATGGGGAAGTCTGCTGTCTTGTAAATGCATCCTCACTTCCACCACTGTATGCTGTCACCTCAAAGGACAAGAAGGTATTGGCTGAGATGGAGGGCTTAGATGGAAGAGTGGTATTTGCTGGATGGATTTTCATAGACGGAAAGGAGGGAGTCTTTCAGGAAGAACATGTTTGTGTTTCTGGACAGGAGGGTAATTAACAGTTCATCTTTAAAAAAAAGTAATCTGTTGAATGTACATCTTAAGAGAGAGTAGTTTGTGAACAGGGAAATAGGTTCAAAAAAAGTTTAAAAATTAGCTCCTTTACATATGTGTTCAATCTAACTTATATTCATATTTTGACTCATATTTTTAAATTTCTTAAAGGAAATTTGGAATATCATTAACCCAGTAGGCCAGGCAAATATCCAAGGTATCAAGTGACAAGAAAGTTTCGGGAAGCAGCAAACGTTACTTGGCCTATCCCTTTAGAAACGTTATGAGTAAAGGCAGCTACCCCAAAGCTATTACCTACTTGTCCTCTGAGCCTGTGGTTGTTTTTAACAGTTTCCATGCCCTCTGTCTCAGCAGTGAGCTAAATCTTTGCATGAGGACCAACTCAGAATAAAATTTTTAAAAGATGTATGCAAGGCCCATTTTTATAATTCAAAATGAAGATAACTTTTATAGAAATCCATAAAGACATTTATTCTTACAGCTTAGATTACTTACTTTATTGAAGAGAAGAATGCCAATGACAAAAAGCGGCATTACATTTTAGCTACTAAAATCTTCATATCTAGACATATTTCAGAAGTATCAATAAAGAAACAGGTCTTAGCCTTCAAACTGAACATACATCGCAGGACATATCTCAAAGGTAGTTAGGCTTATACCTTATACCATACAGCTTATTGCTACAAAGTCTACATCAGTCTATTATCAAACGTCCCAAGCTCAACTAGCTACAATCACTCTCTAGCAAACTGCCATTGTTGTCCCCTTCTCACTCCCTTGAACTGCTCTGGCAAAAATCTAAGCTAAATTAACCTAGTTGTCTGACTCTAGCCTGTACCCTTGAAGCTGAGCATCAGTGAAGAGATTAAAACAACTGAGTAGGGCTTCCCTGGTGGCTCAGTGATTGAGAGTCCACCTGCCGATGCAGGGGACACAGGTTCGTGCCCCGGTCCGGGAAGACCCCACATGCCGCGGAGCGGCTGGGCCCGTAAGCCACGGCCGCTGGGCCTGCGGGTCCGGAGCCTGTGCTCCGCAATGGGAGAGGCCACAACAGCGAGAGGCCCACCTACCGCAAAACAAACAAACAAACAAACAAACAAACAAAAAACAACTGAGTAAATTTGAAACACTGCATTTTTATGATCATTAACCTCTTCTCCTAACAGAGTCCTTCTGCTCCTATTCTGAATCCCAGGTTCTCTTGTTTCTCAAGGAATTTACTTCTTTGGTTATTCTTTCTCTCTCCTTCATCTTAAACCTCTCCTCTTAATTGGAGTGTTCCTAGTAACATACAATCATATTCTACTGTTTCTGATCTTGAATAAATAAATAGAAGCATCTCATCTCCCAACAGTTACTGATCTGTATTCCTCTTCCTCTTTGCATCCAAAACTTTTGAAGAATTTTCTTCTTGCCCTGGCTTTCCTGTTTACCTTTTAACTCACTTGAATCTATCATCTGCCTGCAACACTGCATCTAACCCACGCCTGCTAAAGTTAACGCTGACCTCCATAACGGATTTTTGAGCATCACCCAATTGGCCACAATTTCTCAAAACACAGACTTCATTGACTTCTTGGTGCCACATTTCCTCCTGCTACTTTGGCAATTCTTTCTCAGTCTCCTTTGCCAGCTACTCTTCTTTAACTTTTCAGTGCTCGAATTCCTTGAGTTCAGACATTGTAGTTCTTTTCTTAGACTCTCTACTTAAGCGTTTCAACCATTCCCGTGATTTTAAAAACTGTGTTCCTAATTGATATTGCCAGTTCTGAACCCCTGAATGACAGGCTCATATCCAGTTAAATACTTGACTCAGTCATTTACATGCCTCAAGGTTGTTGCCAACCAACTTGTTCAATACGGAACCCTCATTCTTCCCTCTACTATCCTTCTCAGTGGCTTTCCATTTCACTTAGAATAAAATTCAATCTCTTTGGGCTTCCCTGGTGGCGCAGTGGTTGGGAGTCCGCCTGCCAATGCAGGGGACACGGGTTCGAGCCCTGGTCTGGGAGGATCCCACATGCCGCGGAGCAACTGGGCCCGTGAGCCACAACTACTGAGCCTGCACATCTGGAGCCTGTGATCCGCAACAAGAGAGGCCACGATAGTGAGAGGCCCACGCACCGCGATGAAAAGTGGCCCCCACTTGCCGCACCTAGAGAAAGCCCTCGCACAGAAACACAGCAAAAATACATAAGTAAATAAATTTATTAAAAAAAAATTCAATCTCTTTAACATGGCCCCAAGGACCTGCATGATTTGGCTTTTGTCAAGATCTTCAAACTCATCTCATGTTTCTGCATGGCAACCTCATTGAAATAGTTCCTAGAAAACGCCAACCTCTTGCCTGCCTCAGGTTTTGCAGGTGTTATTTCTTCTGTTTAGACAGCTCCTTCACTTCTCCCCACTCATCAGTCAATAGTCTTCACTTGACTAAAATCAACTCCTGTATTAGGGTTCAGTTCAAATATTATACTACGAACTCTCCAATCCAAGTTGGCTCCCATTCCCCAGCTGCTATTCTCTCTCATAGAATCCAGTTAATTTACTTCATAGAAGTCATCACAGTGTTTAATTATACAATCATGTATATGTTTATGCCCAACCCTCCTAGTAGATGATAAACTCCATGAAGCAGGGACACTTTCTGTTCTATTTACCATTGTAACATACTGCCTGGTCTATAGCCAGGGTTCAATATGTGTAAGTCCTTGAACCAAATGAATAAAAGTTCATTACTGGATACTTAAACAAATTAAGCTATTTAATCTCTGTAATGATTCTACATATAATGTCCATGTGTATTAGAAATATAAAATATTTAGTATTTATTTCTCATATAATATCTAAATTTACACAAGGTTTATGACATGATATAACTACCTAGAAAGTTTTCCGGTTTGCAAAGTGTCTCTATTTTGTATTATCGCATTTGAACTTTCAGACATCACTTCTGTTAGCAGATAACACAACTGAGGCTTAGAAAAGTAAGAGACTTGCTAAAATTTACATTTCTAGTACGATGGCAGATCTTTAGATCTTCATGTCAAATACTCTTCACATTATATTATTACATAATTATATAGTAATTACATATTATATTATTGCTCCAAGACTAAAGTGTAAATCTTTGGAGAAATGGGCAGAATCACAACTTTAATTTGCCATTTATCCCCTTGAAAGACAATCACAAAACACATTAACTTTGATGCCATTAATAAGATTGTATTACCAAATTTACCATCACCCCCCATCCCTCAACAGAATACAATGCTAAATAACTTTGAGGTCAACATGAAAACATTCGAAATGATTCTATCTCGAGACAAACTATACCATCTTGGCTTCCTGGTTCCATCCACTGATTATTATAGGGCAATGTGGTACGAGAAGTATACCCCTAATTTTGAGGCAAGGAAGATGATAAGAATTAGAGCTGCCTAGACCTATCTATGAAAACACTGTCTTCCACAAACCCATCCTCTCATCAGTAATCCACATATTTATTTTAGTAGCTATTTTCCAAGTTTAAACATACAGGCAGCAAAATCCTATTCATATGGCAATGCAGGCAGGTTCTGTGACATTAGCAAACAGAGACTCATATGGAGCCATTTCTCAAAGAATTATTGCTTTATTTTTATTATGAATGAGAACAATAATAGTAATAGATAACATTTACTGAGTACTTGCAGTGGTCAAAGCACTATTTTAGACTTTTTAAAGTACTACTCTATTTTATTCTCCAACCACTCTTTAAAGATAGATACTAGTTTTGCCATTTTGTTGACAAAGTATTGAATCTCACAGATCATACAAAACAGACTTCAAGATTTCTCAGCTGGTATGTTGTGGGCCTGGGATTTGAACTCAGGTTTACCTAGTTAAAAATCCATTTTCTTTACATGCTGGTAATATTGACCACACTTTGTCCTTTTTGATTAGCTCACCTTGGCTTCTTTATCTTCAAAGTAGTGATTATTGTTCCTTTTCTGGGTATCTAATGTTTTTCCTAAGAATCTTTTAAAACCTCCACTAAGAATGGGTGTGAAAGACAATAAAATGGTAATCATGTGAGGTGAAGGATGTGTTAACTAACCTTATTGCAGTAAACATTTCACAATATATACATGTGTCAAATCATCATTGCACACCTTTAATCTTACACAATGTTATATGTAAACTATATCTCAATAAAGTTGGGGGAGGAGAGAAAAGAATGGGTAAGAGACATGAGCATGAAATCACAAAGAGCATGAAATCCAGTTTTTTCACTTACCAGCTGTTGATCTTAGGCACATTATCTTACTTCAATAAGCCTCAATTTCCTTGTCTATAAAGTAAGAATAGAAATAATTATAAGCTAATTCATGGGATTCTCATGAGAAATAAATAATCCTTTCATGAGCCAAATATGCTCCCCAACCCATAGATATCTATAGGTTATAGTTCTTACCATATTTTTAAAAGTTTTTTTGCATATTACATTAGCATTTATTAACTGGGTGACTTTGAAAAGGTTCCATTTCCTCTTAACTAAAATGGGGATTATAATATTATCAACTGTAATCATGTTGTCCGAGTCAAGCTTTGTTCAAACTGGGATAGTTCAGAGAATGAAAAAAGGCTTTTCAATAATTTAAGTAATATAAATGTTGAGACAGTCAATAAAATTGGTTTCACTTATATTGGTAGATCTAGAAAATAGTTCCATACAAAAATATTTATAGAAGTAAAATTATTTCTAAAAAATAAATAAAATATATCTGTGTACTTTAAAAGAAAATGAAATATTTATAATGGTTACCTGAGCATTAAAAATAACATCACAATAATTATTCTTCATATGGTGTCACATAATTTAAGCACTTCCTTAGCTACCTTTATCTCATATCACTGCTATTATTTCTAAAATATGTTTTTTAAATATTAATTTAGTTTTAGTTTTTCATTATATTATCTAGAATCTCGTTAAAATTACATATTGTGGTCAATAAATTTGATATTCATGGTACATCCAATTGATTTTTCTATGTAGAATATAATATTTGAAAAAAACATCTGAGAAAATATTCAGTCTATGAGTGCTGAGGAATGTGGTATATTCAGAGCAAATTCTGCTAAATATAAGATAGTCTGAATTATATTTTTTGTATTAAATGTGGAAATATTTCAGCTCAAACATTTTCAGATACTATCTTTTGCCTCCATTCAAAGTAAAAATGTTCAAAAAATTTTTTATAATTAAAACTTGTCAATGATTTGACTCATTTTATTATTTTGAATGTTTTGCCAAATTTGCATTCTTCAAAATCATTGATCCTCTCAATTTCATTTTATTATAATACAGAATATAAATTTATTCAAGTAAAACCAGAAGCTTAATTCAAAGATTCTTCACACCAGGTCAGATATTCCAAAAATACAATTATGTATATTTACGTTATCATCATTTAATTTGTTTAATTGTTTCTTCTGTAGGGATAAATTTCAGTGTCTACCTGTTTGCATGCTTTGTCTTTAATAGTTGAAGTTCCCTCCAAAGCTTCAAAACTTTAAATTCCACTCTTACTCTATGATTAAATATTTCCAATTGTCTTTTTAACAACATGAAATATTAGATAACTTGACTACAAAAAAAAATCAATAGAATTGTAGGACAATTACACAATCATTTGTTATAGGCTCAGACATATCTAAAGTTAAATTTGTAATAGGCCATAAGAAAAGACATATTGCCATGATGATGTATGTGTGTTCGATACCAGCCCCCAAATTTTGTAGTTCAGTTCTCTGTATGTATAGGATATTTGCAAATTTTGATAATGACAGCTTGTATTTCAAAAAATATTATTATCAAAAAATGCAATACAGTAACTTGTTTGGATTATAAACTATGCATTATCATAACAAATTTCCTGCACATGTCTGCACCATGAGTTTCTTAATTTGTGAGGAAGCCATTTTTTTTACCATACATTATAGAGTAATGTAATATTTGTAGTCATATTATCACCATGAAAACAAATACATCTTCAGTGTTCACCTTTAGAAATCAATTAACAAAGGAGTTCAAAGTAATGTCAGATGTTTCACTTTCAATATAATGAGCTTTCTCTGATGGTCTAATGGGGGTGCCTGTGTGTGTGTGATAAGTTGTCTTTCTACTGCTGCTTTCAAATTTTTCTCTTTTTCTTTGACTTTTGTCAATTTAATTATAATGTGTTTTGGTTTAACTCTTTTAGGGTTCAACCTATTTGGGGTCTTTTGATCCTCATGGATCTGGATGTCCATTTCCTTCCTCAAGTTTGGGAAGTTTTCAGTCATTATTTCTTTAGATAGACTCTCAGTCCCTTTCTCTTTCTCTTTTCCTTCTAGGGTTACCATAATGCATACATTTATTCTATTTTGTTGGTATTCCATAAAACCCATAGGCTTTCTTCATAGTTTTTTTTTTTCTTTTTGCTCTCCTGACTGGATAATTTTCAATGGAAATTGGAAACAAATTTTTCCTTCTGCTTTTTCAAATTTGCTGTTGAAGCTCTCTTTTGAATTATTCAGTTCTGTCATTGCATTCTTCAGCTCTAGCATTTTCATTTGCTTTGTTTGATGGTTTCTATTTCTTTGTTAAACTACTCATTTTTTCATGCATGCTTTTCCTAATTTTGTTTAGTTGTGTCTCTGTGCTTTTTGTACTTCGCTGAACTTCTTTGAGAGTGTTATTCTGAATTCTTTGCCAGACAATTCAATGGTCTCCATTTCTTTAGAATCAATTATGGGAGCTTAGTTTCCATTAGTGGTGTCACGTTTACCTGATTCTTTGTGATTCTTGTAACCTTGTGTTGGTATCTGTGCATTTGAGTAAACAGTCTCCTCTTTCAGACTTTACAGGTTTTGCTTCAGCAGGTTAAGACCTTCTCCAGACAGCTTATCGTGGGGTACTGGATGGGTCAGCTAGCAGTATCTGTCAACAGATGGAGCTTGCTATTGGGATCTCTAGTTGGGTGAGGTCACTGCCTTTTACTCTTAGGTTGGGGGACAGGTTGCCACTGGCTGGGCTTCACAGTTGGTTAGGCCTTCTGGCTGGGTTTCATGTTCAACCAGTGCCTCTGAGTGAGCTCTCTAGTTGGACAGAGTTGCTGGCTGTCTTCCATGTTTGGATGTGGCCACTATCTGGGCTGTTCAGGTGGGGCCTCAGGCTGTCCTCCCCAACCGGGATTTAGGCAGGGCAGCAGGCTGGGCTTTATGGTTGGGTAGACCACTGGGTGTGGTCCACTGTTGGGAGAGGTTGTGAGCTGGGTTTTCTGGTCAGGAGGGGCCATTAGCTGTACCCTCCAGTTGGGTGGGGCTGGTGACCTTGCTCTGGGGTTGAGCAGCATCACTGTCCTGGTTTCTTGGTCAGGTAGGGCCACAAGTTATGCTCTGCAATTGGGTGGGGTCGCTGACTGGGATCCCTGCTTGGGGTAGGCCACAGGTTGTTCGGCAGTCCCTCAAGGTCATATGCTCTGCTCCATGCTTGGTAGGGTTATAGGTTGATTTCTGCAGCCTGGTGGTTTCATAGGCTGAGGTTTAAGCCTCCTCTGGGTCTTTTCAGGCCCCCTGGTTATGCAGGGCCAGAAACTATGCTTAACAGTTGGGCAGGGCTGTGGGTTTGGCTCCCTGCCTAGGAAGGCCAGAGATGTCTTCCATAGCTGCAGAGTGCTGTGGCCACGGTTTCCAGAGCAGTGGATTTGGATGTTATGCTTAACAGTTGGGCTGGACTGTAAATTTGCTCTCCTGCCTGGGCATGGAATGTGCTCCATTGCAGCATGGCCCTGTGCTAGAGATCCAAATCAGGCCAAACTGCCAACTGAGCTCACTGGCCGGACTGGTCATTGGCTCAGTTCTGCAGATCTGTGGAGCTGCTGGCTGGGATCTCTGCCCAGGTGCTGCTGCAAGCAGGAATGCATTCTGCCAGGATGTGCAGGTTATCTGCCTCTATCTGAATCCCAGTAATTGAGCTCCGCAGATTCTTCAGGTGATCCCTGTGAGGTAGGACCTAAGTGAGCCTGCCAGGAAGCGTCCTGTAATGCTGAGGAAGCTGGATATCCAACTAGTATTCTCTTTTTCTCACTGGAGAAACATAGGCCCAGGGTGGGGCTTCTCAGTACGGCACTGTGCCCCCTCCCAGGAAGGGGTGATGTGGTCAAAGTGAAACTGTTCCTCTTGTTCTTCTAAGGCATTCATTCTCAGTCTTTGTTGTCCAGGAAGTGCTTCAGCCTCACCTGGGCTCTGCAGTTTCACAATGCAGTTTCACATATACACAATTAGAGTATATGTTGTTTTGTATCAGCTCGTTTCCTTTTTTGAGGATGAAAATACCTTTTCTCCTTGTTCTGATTTTTGTTTTGCCATTGAAGTCAATATTGCTTTTGCTAATTCAGATTTTAAATCAATTTCTGATTTCCACACATTATTCATGACTTCTTTCTCTTTTCATGTAGTCGTTTAAGGGTCTAAAAGAACTGTGGTCTATGGCAAATGTTCAAACACTGGGAAATGATTATGAACATTATTGAGTTGTATTCAAGTACCATATTATTCAGATAGCCTAGCAAGGCAACAGCACTACATGCAATCACATGCCAAAACTACCAATTTAATGACTTATTTTGTTTTCAGAACTTGTTTCTTGGAATGCCACTTATATGTCTTAGAACACCACCCATGAATTTTGTGTAATGTATTTTATAAGTATAAACATAATTTTTATATTTTTTTGCAAGAATGGCACACCATTAGCAGCAGACAGGGCCAAGAACATACACTTAAAAAATGGTAACAACTGCAAGCATGACTGACTGATGAGGTCATGACCATTTCTATCATGTTCCTGTCCCTTTTCCTTCAGGCTGAATGCCTGTCTTTCAAGTGTCCAGAATAGCCCATCTCTAACATCACTAATTCTCTGATTCTAAGATTATCCAATGACCCATTTCAGTTAACACATTACACAAAGACACAGAAGTAAACATTAGCTAACTTGCCATCTTTCCTGAAACAAAGGATGAGATTATACATTTGATTACAGATTTATTCCACTTTCAGGGTAAACTCCAGAAAAGTTTGCTTAGGGAGACTACACATTAGTCTATCCTGGAGGTTTGAAAGACTGGATAAGGCCACCATTTGAATGCTTCTATATTGTATCAGGAAAGAAAACCAAATGACCTTGAAGCCACTTAGAGCCTTAAAATACTAAGGTTTTGATGCCAGAGATTAACCCATTAAGCCATCACCACTGGCTCTAAGCATTCTGATACTCTGAGGCTGTACTGCTCGTGGCTTAGTTACTGCAGAAAAAAGAAAAGTCAGATTAAGCTGTCATCCAAAACAAAAATTAACATATGCACCTAATTGGCTTAGGTTTTATCATTCTTATTATTATTCATATAATTACAATCTGTGTCTATAGAAAATATGGCCATTATTTTTAAATTACTATTTCAGAAAAGCAAGTTATCAAGATTGAAGTTGTGACAGAAGGGAAATTCATAAAGTGTACAGAAATTACAAATAAGTTCAAAATGGGCAAATCAGAATATAAGTAGGAACACATTTTCAAGTTCTTGATATGCTTGGCCTCTATCCCATACCACTAATTATTTCTCAGCTCAAATGGGCAAAATCGTTAGTGATTTACTCAGCAATAGGTGAAAAGATATGTTTCTTTTTTTCTTTCCCTGTGGAAAATTGTCTGCATTGTACTGCAATGCTGAGCAAGTTCTTCTTAGCAGCATGTCTCCTCAGACATTTTATGGCAGCTTGGGGAATATTAAATGTATGATTAATAAATAATTACAACTATGCGTCCTATCTTCAACTCATATTCAAAAGGAATTTTGACTGTGTGAGGCATTTAAGAGTAGTTCTGAATACAATATATTTATACATTTTAATTTAGATTTATTCCAGAGATAAAGGATAAATATTTACATATCCCATACCTACTTTACATATAGAATTATTTTAACCATTATCAGTATACAGTCACCTCCAGGGAGAAATGCAGTAAAGAATTTAGCACCAGGAAAACATAGCAAACAACAATTTAGGACAGAAGGTAAAGACCATTGTGAACATGGAGGATCTGAAATTAGAGAAAGAATTTTTTAAATTAGGTGGAACGTAATCACTCAGCTGGAATTTGTCTAGGTTACCAGAACAGGAGCCTTTTGTTATTGCTGTGGAAAATGCTTTCAGGTATTTCATTAACAAACCAAGCAGAAAATCCCATTTCAGTCTTATTCACCACCTCTCTACCTGAGAGTACAATACAGTATGAGCTTAGCTTATCTATCATTGTGCAGTGATATGATACTGGAATGATTACATCACCAGCAGCAGGGTATAGTCATGGTGAGCCTAGGTCTTGAATTTTCTGGAAAAGTCCCAAATTCCTACTTGATCAATTCTCTGTGTTATCTTTAGGTTCCAAAATTATGATCATTGTGACTATGAAACCAAGAGCTGTGGCTGATGAGAAACCCTTCTAGCTCCAGCTCAACCACTCAATGTGTGCTGCAGAATGTTTCTTAAGCAATTTGGGTGGCAGTCCCTACCCCCCCCCCCTTTATGCAAAGGCATGAGTGGAAAAATGCCAAACAGCCACTCATTCCATGGCTTAACTAGCATTATGCAGGATGGCCTGGCAGTTAAAAACACACTGGTACCAGTGTAATTGGATTTGAATCCCAGCTCTGCTAATCTCAGCTCTGTGTGACTCCTGGCAAACTAATTAACCACTCTATGCCTCTGTTTCTTCATCTGTAAAATAGGCTGATGACAATAGCAATTTCTCATGGAGTTGTTATAGTGGGCTTTGATGAGTTGATATACATAAAATACCTACAAGGGGGAGGAGCGTGGGGGAGGGAAGGAATGGGAGTTTGGGATTAGCAGAGGCAAACTATTACATATAGGATGCATGAACAATAAGGTCCTACTGTATAGCACAGGGAACTATAGTCAATATCCTGTGACAAACCATAATGGAAAAGAATATGAAAGAGAATATATATATGTATAACTGAGTCACTTTGCTGTACAGAAGAAATTAACACATTGTAAATCAACTATACGTCAACAAATTTTTTAAAAAAGCACCCAAGACAAGCACAGAACAGTAAATGTGATAAGCATAATGGTTAAACACATGTGAGAAAGGACTGCATATGTTCAAATCCTCTATTAATTCAGTTATTCAGCAGTCATTCCCTCTTTGTACTCCAGCTCATAACACCTTCAAGAGATGGGTTTTGCTCTGTATAATTATGAGAAAGCAGATTATAGAGGTTAAGAAACTTGCCCACAGTCTCATCTGACACCCAATATTTATATCCTTAATATGTCTGATTTCAAATCTGTGTTCTCTAAACTCTGCTTCCCCAGGGTCCTCAGAGATTTTGCAAGATGATTATTACCTTATTATAATATGTCTTGGTCCCAAGTTCACTGTCTGCTAAACTATGTAACAAGCATGATTTTTGGACATGGAGTGATTGAAAAGCAATGTGTCTGGTTTACTTTCTCACAATAGAGAACATCAGTTAGAGAATCAGATTCTACAGCAAGACCTCCTGTGTTCATAATATCAGCTCTACCACTGTCTAGATGACCTCGGGCTTAACATCTCTGTGCCTCAGATTTCTCTTCTGTTAAATGAGAATAATGGTACCTAATTCAGAGGGTTATTTAAATATTTAATTAATTAATAAAAAATAAAGCATTAGAATAGTGCCTGACACATAGGAAGAAACATAGAAATGCTTCTCATTTGTATACTTATCATTACTATTACTACTTGGGAGGGCTGGGATGAGTGGGAGAAGAGACAATTAATGGTACTATATAATCATGGGTATATACACATATATACCCTACAGAAATGGGTAAATGTGTTTCCAGCTTTCATTCAAACAGAAAGTCACTCTTCTTGTCAAAGGGATTTAAACCTCCTTCCTCAGAAACCATTGGTTTATTGTGCAGAAGGATGCTGATTCCCAAAGAAGAGACACTTAAAATGCTCAGCTCAGAGATACAGACAGCTGGGGATTATACAGGTCCAACTAACAATAAACAAAAATATTGAAAGGAGGCAAAGCCTTCCACAGAAACTAGATGTTAAAGAGTCAGTATCTAACAACTATTCTTTGAGCAAGTACATAAACAAAAATCTCAAATTTAGTGGAATAAGTCCCACTGACCTGGATAAATAAGAACAATGACATGTACAAAAGGAGGTGAAGACTGGCACAGAGGCATCCCCTTGGCTACTCCTGTACAAAGCTTATCATAACCAATGAATGAAGAGGAAAAGGAAATTGATTTCAGAAACCTTGAAAAGCCTTGAAATTTTGTTGTAATGGATGTAAACAATATATAGTTCTTTGCACAGAATGTAGCCTTAATTTTTTTCCATATTCATAGAATTCTAAATATAAAAGTCCCTTCAGGGATTGTAAAAGAGAGTTGCCTGAAGTGGCTGGACTTCCACTCTGCTGTTAAATTTGAGAATCTGGTGTTCAGAGTGTACAAAATAAGTAGTACTTACAATATTTTCCCCTAATAAGTCTTATTTCTAAGTGAGGTCCTCTTAGATTTGTCTTGGTAGGGTTTTAGTTTTCCATTTGCTTTTTCCTTTGTTTTCAGTAGAGGGAAAAACTTGAACAGATTTGTTGAGAGCCTCAGTGAATGGGTCACTAAGAGGATTATAGATTTTAATAGACTCTTCTCTTGCCTTCCCACACAGTTAGCTATTTCCCAAAACCCTAAGTTTGAAGGATTTGAAATAGAACTTTAAATATTATAGAGCTGAATCATCAAAGGGTTTTAAACCTGCCACTGGATGAAGGACAGAAAGAAAGGACGATCTGATCTAAAGCCATGAAGTCTTAGCACTGAGGATGGTTCCCCTGGAGCAGAACAGAGAAAAACAGGAAAGGAAAATGCTTAATTGAACCAAAATAGGCTACTATGACATACATGAAAATCAAAGCTTTAAAATGACAAATTAAAATAAAGGGTAAAGAAAGTAAAAGTGTTGTTAACTTTCTTTGCTGGAGGCTGCTAACTTATCTAGGGCAATGGATTTCAGAAGCTAGAAAAAGTGCTAGTCTATAATGATGTTTTTAATGCTCCCCTACAAAGTGAGGACAATGTGGTGAGTTTTCTTATTAAGTGTACTTTTTTAAATTTAATGGATTAATCCTTATTCTAGGAGTGTGTTCTACCTACATTTTTGTATTAAAATACACTTTAATTGGAAGAGATGGTGACAAAATATGGTAGTTTATTTGTTCATTTCAATGCCTTAATGATTAAAATTAAAGCCCACCAACACTACATTACCCACCCACCACCCCCAAAAAAATTCTGATCTGTGAAAAAAAAATGTCTGAGACCCAACAATCTGAGTCAGTTCTATTCTAAAGGGTGGATTAGAATTACGTTGGAAGGAGTTTCAAAACACTGGCCCTCCCTTGTGCTGTGAGCTCTCAGAAGGAAAGTGGAAGGAGTGGGAAGGGAGATGTGTATTCTCATGTAAAATTCTGATACAGACCCTAATTGACATCCACAGTTCTGAGGCGAGAATACTCAACTATCATCCCTGGAAGACCCATATCATTTTACTTCTGTATTTTTCTTGAATTTATTCACCTCTGTGGACAAGAGACAAGTAGTTTACAATGGATTTTCCTAAATAAGAGGAATAATAGAAAGCAAGTTTCTGTTTCCTTGTTTTTAGGAAACAAGTCTTTATGCTCCACGTATAAAAGATCTTTGAAGGAGAAACTTCAAGGAAACAGCAATTTCTTTTCATGAAGAAATCAGAATATTAAGGCTCTAGGGATATAACAAATATATTCTTGACTGTAGTGGCAAGCTAAATAAAGTCCTTGAGCTAATTTTAATGGAAAAATTTCAACATACAAACCGAATAAGTAGACATACTCTATAAATACATATTTCTTGAGTTCTAAAAAGCTACATGGAGGAATGCTAAAACACATATTCAAACTGTGCAAGATGGGTGTAAGTGTAAAAGTAAATCCAGATTTCTTTAACACTATGAAGCAAAATAAAATGTTTAAGATACTGAGTTCCTCTCTGTCCTTGAGGAGATCAGCCTAGTATAATCTTTTTGCTCCAATCCAGCTAATTTCCTCACTGACTTGTATATTAAAAACAAATTTACTTATTTAGTGATCAATTTCCATGAAAGGCTTTGCCTCCTCAGGATGTTATTGGAATTAATGTTATATATCCTGACCTTCCCCTCATTCCACCCTACTGCCAGCACAAAATATGTCTCAAGCTTCCTATGCAAATCCTACTCATGCTCTAAAGCCTATTCCGTTTATACAAGCACTGAACACTTAGCATGTGCCAGGCACTTGTGAGGCTCCAAAAGGCCATAAAAGGCAATTAGAGGTTTTAAGGAGATTTGTGTTTTAGGTGAGGAATATGGGTTGGAAGAAGTCTTGAATAGAAACAGGGAGATTCTTTAGGAGGCTATTATAATAATCTAAGACAATGATTATCAGGGTGTGGTCTCCAAATCAACAAAATCAGAATCATCTGGCAACTTGTTAGAAATGCAAATTTTCATGCCCTATCCCAGACCTACCAAATCACAAGCTATAGGCTTCATTCCAGCAATCTGCACTGTAGCAAGCCTTCCAGGTGATGCTGATGCCCAATGAAGGCTTAGAATAGCAGTGGGAGACAAGATTAGTGGTGATTGCTTTGGAGAGCAGAAAACACTATTTCCAGCTGTTACTTAACTGAAAGGCATGATAACTGACTGATTAGGTGACAAAGAAGAAGTGAAATAAAATTTCAAGGTTTATGATTTGTGTGATTGATGCCTAAGGGAACCTTTCAGAGATACAGAAATATATGAAAATATCAGATGCGGGGTGGTCAGTATAGAAAATAAATGCTCATTTTACCTTAGGTTGTGTCAAATCTGAAATTTTAGACATTCAAATGGACATGTCCAGAATGGTAATATAATAGACAGATCTGAATATAAGAAGAAGGATTAAGATAAAAGTGATCTTAGGAGTGTGATTGAAGTTGAAGAAATAATAAAAAACAAGGGAGCAGAGGAAGTCACCCAAGGAGAGTATGAGAAGAGAAGGAAACTAAAGATGGAATCTGGAAAATGCTAACATGTAAAGAATAGATGGTGGCAGAACTTGGGAGAGAAAAAACATAATCATGGTATTTTAAAAATTCAACAAGGCAAGAGTTTTAAGAAGGAGGAATTAATCAACAGTTTTAAATGTTGCAGAGAGATTAAGGTAAGGAGAGAAATATATCCATTAAATTTGGAAATGAAGACAATTGTGACTTTGCTAAGAGGAATTTCAATGGTGATGAAATGAGATTACAGTAGGAGAAAAAAATTAATGAATTAGGATTTCTGGTTTCAGCCACAACATGTAAACTGTTTAGAATTCATTGCTCTTATCCTTACAACAACAAAAAAGTTGGACAAACTGAAAAGAAATGACCTTTCTTGCACCCATCAGAGAACTGACCACAACACCTAAAATCTGGAGAGAAGGTTCATCCAAGAAAAAAGAGGCCAGACATGCTTACCTGAAGTAGAAGCCATTGCAGACATAAACTGATAGGAACACTTAAAAGGTAATTTTGGCAGATTGCAGGAGGATGAGTATGGACTAGCGCGAGTGTGAGAAACTCCTAGGACCTTCCAGAATATCATATATGTTCCTTCCAGATGATGATCCAACAAAGATCCTTCCCCGAATCAGTCATGGAGAGTGTTTTGATCACTTCCTCTTCAACCCAGTGGTGAGGGAGGGATTCACTCTAGGATTATGGGAATGGCCAAACTCACAACAGCTGGCACTGGATAAATGAGCTTGACAGCAATTTATGCGTTACATATAGCCACAGCCTAAGAGAGGACACTACATGCAATGCAGGAATACATGGGGGTTTCGCTTGGGAACAAAGTGAACAAGCAAGGACTGTGGGAGAAAAGCTTTATAGTAGCAAGAGGATGAGGTGCACCTCAGTATCTACATGAAGATGTGATTGGCTTGTTTGAGTAATTCTGCAATCTGGCAGGGAACTGAAACCCACTACTCAGGGATAAACAGGACCTGTGTTTGGTCCATTTGTTAAGGAGGGTTGCTAGGTAGGGGTTTTATCAAAGCGAGCAGAGTGAGGAGGATGTAATAACCAAGTTTTCTATTTTCTCTATTTGATGCTTTGACACCTAGGCCTTGCTGATTCTGGAGGGATTGCCTCTCCCAGACTAGCCAATTCCTAGAGATAAGAAAGGACTTGCCTGTGAGCATACCTTTCATTTGCAAACCAACAACGAATCCAGAGCCCACACTCCTCAATTCATTCTACTTCAGGCCATTATTCTCTTGCTCTAATCACCCCAGGACCAAGTACCAGACAATGAGGAATAGTCCCTATACACCCAAGTCTGCTGAAATTATTCAAAGTAACCAATTCTACTCTTTACCCTGCAACACCTGTTCCTTCCTGTGGAAACTACAATAAAGACTCTTGACAAGTTTTTTCACTTGCTTTCTCTCTCTCCTGATCGACTCTGATGCTTCCCCATGTGGTCCTGTGTAGTGTGCTATGCCTCCTGCTTCTAGGGATCTGTGAGTATAAGAAGTTCTTCCTTCATGACAGTCATGTCTGTGTCATGTGTTTATCATACTTGATTAAAACAAATCCCAGCTACCTTTAAAACATAGAGGAATTTGGGTTAAGACGTTCAAGGTCCTCCTGGTTTTACCAGATACAAGGCAGCACATAGTTTTAATTTTTGGCCTTACATCTCAAGCAGGGGAAAGAATAATCATTGTGAATGTTGTCCAAAGCCTTATCAGAGCAAATACTTATGCTCCAGAGGAAAATATTAGGCCAAAGCCTATCTCAGTTGGGGTAAAGGCATTTTCCAGTCCTATCTAGCCTTCCTATCTCATAAAAAGGGGGGAAAATTTTTCAACAGGAGTCAAGATTTGAAGAGAATAGATAGGGAAAGCTAAATCTAGAGAAAGGAGTAGGCAACAGAAGGAAAAACAAACAAAAAAAGCTATACCACTAGAGAAATTCTTGTAAAAGTCATAAACCTAACACACAAATCCATTAAAACACCAAAACTTAATTGTATGATTATAGAATGCCTCTCTCCCCCACACTTCACCATCATACCAATAGGGCTCCAGTATAGAGACAGTGGATTACAGCTGAAAGAACTGCAAGATACAGGCTCTCTCTGAGAAGGAGGCATTAGGAAATCCCAAAGTCAAGAAGGAAGACAAAAACGGGTCACCAGAGAAGTTGAAGCCTCTGGCACCTATAGCTACAAAAAAACATTAAACACACCCCACTCCTAGCCAGATCATCATACATCCTCACACTGAGGTATCTCAATTCATATTACCTGATATGAGATGTCCAGCTTTGGGCAAAAAATTATAAGGCATGCCAAACACAGTAGAGAAAAACAAACAAACAAACCCAGAATGAAGAGACAAAGCAATTATCAGAACCAGACTTCTTATAACATAGATTTTAGAATCATCCCATAGAGAACTTAAAATAACTACAATTAATATGTTAAGGGATCTAATGGTGAAAGTAAACAAACAACTGGGTCATGCCATAGATGGAAACTCTTACGAAAGAATCAAAAGGAAAAGCTACAGATAAACTTTGTAACAAAATAAAGGGTGTTTTGATTGGCTCATCAGTAGACTCAACATCGCAGAGTAAAGAATCATTGACTGTGATGATAGTCATCAGAAGCTTCCCACACTGAAATACAAAGAAAATAAAGGAACTTAAAAAATAGGACAGACATCTAAGAAATGAAGGATGATGTCTAAAAGCGTAACTTAGGCATAGCTGGAATATCAGAAGAAGAAGGAAATAAATCAGTAATGGATTGTAACCCACAGTATAAGGTAGAAACTAACACAACATTGTAAACAATTATACTCCAATAAAGATGTTAAAAATAATAAAGATGAATATTTCAGGAAAAAATAAAGTAAATATCCATGAATCTATACTGATATGAATAAATAATTGAATAAATTAATAATTGGGGGAAAAAAAGATAAACTGTCCATGTAGAAGAATTCCAGATAATTGTATAGATACTCCAACCTCAGGATAATGGATCATAATACCTCAGTCCTTAAGAACTGGCTGTCCATTGAAACCTTCTTCCAAAGAGCACACATGTCAGTGGGATAAAACAGATTTTCTATAAATTGTGCTAACAATTGGATATTCATAAGCATTAAAATACATTTTGATCCATGCCTTTCACCATATGCAAAAATAATTCAAAATGTATCTTATACTTGAATGTAACACCTAAAACTAGAAAACTTTCAGACAAAAACAGGAGAAAATTTTGTGACACTGGGTTAGGCAAAATTTCTTAAATATGACACCAAAATCACAATCTATATAAAAAACATTTTATAATTTCTTTATAAATTCAAATTAAGAACTTTTGTTTTTCTAAAAATAAAATTGAAAAATGGAAAGACAAGTCAGACTGGGAGAAAGTATTTGCAAATAATATAACTGTTGAAACACCTGTGTTCAGAATATACAAAAACTTATAATTCAATAGTAAGAAAACAACGCAATAGATTAAACTTGGTAAAAAATATTTTGAATAAGCCCTTTACCAAGTTAGATATACAAATGACAAATAAGCACAGGAAATAATACTCAACGTCAAAATACACTCAATCACAAAAAATACCACTAAAAACCCACGAGAATTAATATAATCAAAAGGGCTCTCCAAAAGTCAGCAAGAATGTGGAGACACTGGAATTCTCATACACTTCTGTTAGAAATGTAAAAATGATACAACCACTCTGGGAAAAATTTGGTAGTTCCCTTAAAAAGTTAAGCATAAACTTACCATACAACACAGCAATTCCACTCCTATGTATCTCTCAAGGTAATTGAAAAATATGGACAAAGACTTGTACATGATGTTCATAGAAGCATTATTTTTGATAATCAAAACCTGGAAACAATCTAAATGTCTATCAGCAGATGAATAAACATACTGTGGTACATCTGTACAGTAAAATACCTCTCACAAATAAAAAGGAACACACAAGCAAAATATGTAAAACAAGAATGAATTCCCAAACACTATGCCATCTGAGAGAAGCTAGATACAAAACTACGTATTGTACACAGCCAATTATTTGGAATTTCTAGAAAATACAAATCTATGAAGACAGAATCAGGTCAGTGGTTGTCTGGGGCTGAGAATGAGAATAGGGTTAACTCTAAAAGGCATACAGGGGCTTTTCAGGGTGAGAGTATTCTAAAACTAAAATATGACTACTGTATATATGTAATAAAACTCATAGAGAACTGTATACTTAAGATAGGTAAATTTTATGGTCTGTGAATTTTATCTCAATAAAGCTGTTTTTCTTTTTTCTTTTTTTTTACATCTTTATTGCAGTATAATTGCTTTACAATAGTGTGTTAGTTTCTGCTTTATAACAAAGTGAATCAGTTCTTCATATACATATGTTCCCATATCTCTTCCCTCTTGCATCTCCCTCCCTACCACCCCTCTAGGTGGTCACAAAGCACCGAGCTGATCTCCCTGTGCTATGCGGCTGCTTCCCACTAGATATCTATTTTACCTTTGGTAGTGTATATATGTCCATGCCACTCTCTCACTTTGTCACAGCTTACCATTCCTCCTCCCCATATCCTCAAGTCCATTCTCTAGTAGGT
Source organism: Stenella coeruleoalba (assembly GCF_951394435.1). NCBI lineage: Eukaryota > Metazoa > Chordata > Mammalia > Artiodactyla > Delphinidae > Stenella > Stenella coeruleoalba. The sequence continues at coordinate 93,562,450 of NC_137169.1, forward strand.
CTGTGTCTTTATTCCTGTCTTACACATAGGTTCCTCATGAGATTTTTTTTTTAATTCCATATATATGTGTTAGCGTACGGTATTTGTCTTTCTCTTTCTGACTTACTTCACTATGTATGACAGATTCTGGGTCCATCCACCTCACTACAAATAACTCAATTCGGTTTCTTTTTATGGCTGAGTAATATTCCATTGTATATATGTGCCACACTTTCTTCATCCATTCACCAATGATGGACACTTAGGTTGTTTCCATCTCCTGGCTGTTGTAAATAGAGCTGCAATGAACATTTTGGTACATAACTCTTTTTGAATTATGGTCTTCTCAGGGTATATGCCCAGTAGTTGGATTGCTGGGTCATATGGTAGTTCTATTTGTAATTTTTTAAGGAATCCTCCATACTGTTCTCCATAGTGGCTATACCAATTCACATTCCCACCAGCAGTGCAAGAGTGTTGCCTTTTCTCCACACCCTCTCCAGCATTTATTGTTTCTACATTTTTTTCATGATGGCCATTCTGACTAGTGTGAGATGATATCTCATTGTAGTTTTGATTCGTATTTCTCTAATGATTAATGATGTTGAGCATTCTTTCATGTGTTTGTTGGCAGTCTGTATATCTTCTTTGGAGAAATGTCTATTTAGGACTTCTGTCCATTTTTGGATTGGGTTGTTTGTTTTTTTGTTATTGAGCTGCATGAGCTGCTTGTAAATTTTGGAGATTAATCCTTTGTCAGTTGCTTCATTTGCAAATATTTTCTCCCATTCTGAGGGTTGTCTTTTGGTCTTGTTTATGGTTTCGTTTGATGTGCAAAAGATTTGAAGTTTCGTTAGGTTCCATTTGTTTATTTTTGGTTTTATTTCCATTTCTCTAGGAGGTGGATCAAAAAGGATGTTGCTGTGATTTATGTCATAGAGTTTTCTGCCTATGTTTTCCTCTAAGAGTTTGATAGTTTCTGGCCTTACATTTAGGTCTTTAATCCATTTTGAGCTTATTTTTCTGTATGGTGTTAGGGAGTGATCTAATCTCATACTTTTACATGTACCTGTCCAGTGTTCCCAGCACCACTTATTGAAGAGGCTGTCCTTTCTCCACTGTACATTCCTGCCTCCTTTATCAAAGATAAGGTGACCATATGTGCATGGGTTTATCTCTGGACTTTCTATCCTGTTCCATTGATCTATATTTCTGCTTTTGTGCCAGTACCATACTTTCTTGATTACTGTAGCTTTGTAGTATAGTCTGAAGTCAGGGAGGCTGATTCCTCCAGCTCCATTTTTCATTCTCAAGATTGCTTTGGCTACTCAGAGTCTTTTGTGTTTCCATACAAATTGTGAAATTTTTTGTTCTAGTTCTGTGAAAAATGCCAGTGGTAGTTTGATGGGGATTGCATTGAATCTGTAGATTGCTTTGGGTAGTAGAGTCATTTTTACAATGTTTATTCTTCCAATCCAAGAACATGGTATATCGCTCCCTCTGTTTGTATCATCTTTAATTTCTTTCATCAGTGTCTTATAATTTTCCGCATTCAGGTCTTTTGTCTCCTTAGGTAGCTTTATTCCTAGATATTTTATTCTTTTTGTTGCAATGGTAAATGTGAGTGTTTTCTTGATTTCACTTTCAGATTTTTCATCATTAGTGTATAGGAATGCAATAGATTTCTGTGTGTTAATTTTGTATCCTGCTACCTTGCCAAATTCATTGATTAGCTCTAATAGTTTTCTGGTAGCATCTTTAGGATTCTCTATGTATGGTATCATGTCATCTGCAAACAGTGACAGCTTTACTTCTTCTTTTCCAATTTGGATTCTTTTTATTTCCTTTTCTTCTCTGATTGCTGTGGTTAAAACTTCCAAAACTATGTTGAATAAGAGTGGTGATGGGCTTCCCTGGTGGCGCAGTGGTTGAGAGTCCGCCTGCCGATGCAGGGGATATGGGTTTGTGCCCTGGTCTGGGAAGATCCCACATGCCGCAGAGTGGCTGAGCCCGTGAGCCATGGCTGCTAAGCCTGCGAGTCCACAGCCAGTGCTCCGTGATGGGAGAGGCCACAACAGTGAGAGGTCTGCATACTGTAAAAAAAAAAACAAAAAACAAAAAACAAAAAAAAAACAGTGGTGAGAGTGAGCAACCTTGTCTTGTTGCTGATCTTAGTGGAAATGCTTTCAGTTTTTCACCATTGAGGACGATGTTGGCTGTGGGTTTGTCATATATTGCCTTTATTATGTTGAGGAAAGTTCCCTCTCTGCCTACTTTCTGCAGGGCTTTTATCATAAATGGGTGTTGAATTTTGTCGAAAGCTTTCTCTGCATCTATTGAGATGTTCATATGGTTTTTCTCCTTCAGTTTGTTAATATGGTGTATCACGTTGATTGATTTGCGCATGCTAGTATTTTGTAGAAGATTTTTGCATCTATGTTCATCAGTGATATTGGCCTGTAGTTTTCTTTCTTTGTGACATCCTTGTCTGGTTTTGGTATCAGGGTGATGGTGGCCTTGTAGAATAAGTTTGGGAGTGTTCCTCCCTCTGCTATATTTTGGAAGAGTTTGGGAAGGATAGGTGTTAGCTCTTCTCTAAATGTTTGATAGAATTCGCCTGTGAAGCCATCTGGTCCTGGGCTTTTGTTTGTTGGAAGATTTTTAATCACAGTTTCAATTTCAGTGCTTGTGATTGGTCTGTTCATATTTTCTATTTCTTCCTGATTCAGTCTTGGCAGGTTGTGCATTTCTAAGAATTTGTCCATTTCTTCCAGGTTGTCCATTTTATTGGCATAGAGTTGTTTGTAGTAATCTCTCATGATCTTTTGTATTTCTGCAGTGTCAGTTGTTACTTCTCCTTTTTCATTTCTAATTCTATTGACTTGAGTCTTCTCCCTTTTTTTCTTGATGAGTCTGGCTAATGGTTTATCAATTTTGTTTATCTTCTCAAAGAACCAGCTTTTAGTTTTATTGATCTTTGCTACCATTTCCTTCATTTCTTTTTCATTTATTTCTGATCTGATTTTTATGATTTCTTTCCTTCTGCTAACTTTGGGAGTTTCTTGTTCTTCTTTCTCTAATTGCTTTAGGTGCAAGGTTAGGTTGTTTATTCGAGATGTTTCCTGTTTCTTAAGGTAGGATTGTATTGCTATAAACTTCCCTCTTAAACTGTTTTTGCTGCATCCCATAGGTTTTCAGTCATCGTGTCTCCATTTTCATTCGTTTCTAGGTATTTTTTGATTTCCTCTTTGATTTCTTCAGTGATCACTTCGTTATTAAGTAGTGTATTGTTTAGCCTCCACGTGTTTGTATTTTTTACAGATCTTTTCCTGTAATTGATATCTAGTCTCATAGCATTGTGGTTGGAAAAGATACTTGATACAATTTTAATTTTCTCAAATTTACCAATGCTTGATTTGTGACCTAAGATATGATCTGTAGGGCGCGGTCAGCTAACTGCTACGCGGCAGGAAGCTGAAATAAGCTGAGTCATCCTTCCTGTGGCCACTGCGCTTGCGCTAAGTATACTAATGAGGTTTTAAAGTAGCGACCTATCCGATGCTGGCTCACAAATCGCACCATCGGCGAAAGCCAATCACAGAGCGACACATGTTCTTAATCCCTATATAAGCAGACTGCTATAGGATTGCGGGGTCTTCCTTCCATCTTTCTTCAACCAAGCTGTGCTCCAATAAAGTGTGATACGAGAAGAATCTTGCGTGTGGCGGCTCGTTATTCTGCCGGTCAGAAACGGCTCGCCGCAAGTGGTGCCGAAACCCGGGAACTTCGCGCCCTGCATGGAGGACCGATTCAGAACTCGACACACGGAGTGAACCGTCGGTGAGTAGTCCAGTCAGGTATGTTTTCAGAGAATGAACAAACAGGGACTACGGTAGATAGGCCTAAAATTATGAAAAGAGAAAAAAGAAAACAAAAGGAAAAGCAAGAAACGGTGCCAGGATTATATGAATTAAATCCTAGAGAGGAGGAAGATTTAGAAGGAGCGGCCGCGGCATATGATGTTGTAAATTTTTTACCTCAAGAAATTGAGATTGGGGCTAATTGCTTAGAAAACCTTTGTTCCTGATCTTAATTCCCCACGCCAGTTGACCCCAGAAGCCCATCAGGCACTTCAAAAGGTAGAACAAGCTATTAGAAATGCACAATTAGAACGCTGTGATGATTCTCAACCTGTTTGGATCCACACGCGCTCTAACAGCGCTAGACTCTACGACACAGGCTCAAGAGTTTCATAAGCTTCATCTACAGTCTTAAGAAAAAAAAAAAAATTTAACATTACCAGAGCTTTGGCTGGGAATATTGTGAAGAGTTGTTCCCCAAAAGACTGGGGTTAACCCCAGAGGCATTCCAAGGGCTTTGCTCTTTTTTGTCAAAAAATGCAGGTGATTCATATTACAGGCTTGCCCTATAATCCACTTAGTAAACTAATGAAAGCCTATTGTGAACGACAGGGTTTGTCAATGAGGCAGATCAGCTTAAAGAACTCTTAATAAAACAAAAAGGGGGAATCGCAGAGAACTGTACCCCTAGACAGAGACTTTCACTTGCCTTATTTACACATTTAAATGATGTCAATCAATGGAAGGGCCCGGATCGTGTTATTACTCGATCCAGGGGATCTCTAGTGTCTCCCCACAGGATCAAGATCCGATCTGGGTGCCATCAAGACTGACGAGAATTGTTGAAGAAAACTTCGAAGAAGATGCTGAGCTGGATGTTCCTGATGATTCTTAATCGAAGTCTTTGTATTAGTTGGAATTCCACAAAGGATTATTCAAATTGTGCAACTGAGTGCTGCCGGGCTGGAGCCCGTTGCCTTTGGAGATTTTGCCTCTTGGCTCTCTTCTGCCTTTTCCTCCTTTGGGGAGTGGGTGGGGGTAGGAATCTTTGGAGTCTGCTGTGTATTTGGGATTATGCTGTGTCTCTGGTTGGTCTGTCGTGTGCGCATCAGGGCACATCGAGATAGGGTCCTGCTCACTCAGGCACTTCTAGCTATTAAGGAAGGAGATTCTCCCGCAGCCTGGCTCTCCGCCCTGAATAATTCGAAATGATTGCCCTTGCACAGAGAGGCCTTGTCGCCATTGCACCTCTATAGGGAGTCATCCATTGTCCTGATTGCCCTTGCACAGAGAGGCCTTGTCGCCATTGCACCTCTATAGGGAGTCATCCATTGTCCTGATTGCCCTTGCACAGAGAGGCCTTGTTGCCATTGCACCTCTATAGGGAGTCAGCCATTGTCCTGATTGCCCTTGCACAGAGAGGCCTTGTTGCCATTGCACCTCTATAGGGAGTCATTCATTGTCCTGATTGCCCTTGCACAGAGAGGCCTTGTCGCCATCGCACCTCTATAGGGAATCAGCCATTATTCTGAGGCAGCCCTTGCACCCTGCGGCCCTTGTTGGCATTGCACGCAGGAGGGTGCCTCAGACATGCCAACAGAAAACTGCCCTCGTACGGGCTATGTTCTGCTTGGTGTTCTAATAAATAAAAAAGGGGGAGATGTAGGGCGCGGTCAGCTAACTGCTACGCGGCAGGAAGCTGAAATAAGCTGAGTCATCCTTCCTGTGGCCACTGCGCTTGCGCTAAGTATACTAATGAGGTTTTAAAGTAGCGACCTATCCGATGCTGGCTCACAAATCGCACCATCGGCGAAAGCCAATCACAGAGCGACACATGTTCTTAATCCCTATATAAGCAGACTGCTATAGGATTGCGGGGTCTTCCTTCCATCTTTCTTCAACCAAGCTGTGCTCCAATAAAGTGTGATACGAGAAGAATCTTGCGTGTGGCGGCTCGTTATTCTGCCGGTCAGAAACGGCTCGCCGCAATGATCTATCCTGGAGAATGTTCCATGAGCACTTCAGAAAAATGTGTATTCTGTTGTTTTTGGATGGACTGTCCTATACATATCAATTAAGTCCATCTTGTTTAATGTGTCATTTAAAGCTTGTGTTTCCTTATTCATTTTCATTTTGGATGATCTGTCCATTGGTGAAAGTAGGGTGTAAAAGTCCCCTACTATGAATGTGTTACTGTTGAATTCCCCTTTTATGGCTGTTAGTATTTGCCTTATGTAGTGAGGTGCTCCTATGTTGGGTGCATAAATATTTATATTTTTCATATCTTCTTCTTTGATCGATCCCTTTAACATTATGTAGTGTTCTTCTTTGTCTCTTCTAATAGTCTTGATTTTAAAGTCTATTTTGTCTGATATGAGAATTGCTACTCCTGCTTTCTTTTGGTTTCCTTTTGCATGGAATATCTTTTTCCATCCCCTTAGTTTCAGTCTGTATGTGTCTCTAGGTCTGAAGTGGGTCTCTTGTAGACAGTATATATATGGGTCTTGTTTTTGTATCCATTCAGCCAGTCTGTGTCTTTTGCTGGGAGTATTTAATCCATTTACATTTAAGGTAATTATCAATATGTATATTCCTATTCCCATTTTTGTAATTGTTTTGGGTTTGTTATCATAGGTCTTTTCCTTCTCTTGTGTTTCTTACCTAGAGAAGTTCCTTTAGCATTTGTTTTAAAGCTGGTTTGGTGGTGCTGAACTCTCTCAGCTTTTGCTTGTCTGTAAAGGTTTTAATTTCTCCATCAAATCTGAGTGAGATCCTTGCTGGGTAGAGTAATCTTGGTTGTAGGTTTTTCCCTTTCATCACTTTAAATATGTCCTGCCAGTCCCTTCTGGCTTTCAGAGTTTCTGCTGAAAGATCAGCTGTTATCCTTATGGGGATTCCCTTGTGTGTTTTTTGTTGTCTTTCCCTTGCTGATTTTAATATGTTTTCTTTGTATTTAATTTTTGACAATTTGATTAATATGTGTCTTGGCGTGTTTCTCCTGGATTTATCCTGTATGGGACTCTCTGTGCTTCCTGGACTTGATTAACTATTTCCTTTCCCATATTAGGGAAGTTTTCAACTATAATCTCTTCAATTATTTTCTCAGTCCCTTTCTTTTTCTCTGCTTCTGGAACCCCTATAATTTGAATGTTGGTGTGTTTAATGTTGTCCCAGAGGTCTCTGAGACTGTCCTCAGTTCTTTTCATTCTTTTTTCTTTATTCTGCTCTGCAGTAATTATTTCCACTATTTTATCTTCCAGGTCACTTATCCGTTCTTCTGCCTCAGTTATTCTGCTATTGATCTCATCTAGAGTATTTTTAATTTCATTTATTGTGTTGTTCATTGTTGTTTGTTTCATTTTTAGTTCTTCTATGTCTTTGTTAAATGTTTCTTGCATTTTGTCTATTCTCATTCCAAGATTTTGGATCATCTTTACTATCATTATTCTGAATTCTTTTTCAGGTAGACTGCCTATTTCCTCTTCATTTGTTAGGTCTGGTGGTTTTTTATCTTGCTCCTTCATCTGCTGTGTGTTTTTCTGTCTTCTCATTTTGCTTATCTTACTGTGTTTGGGGTCTCCTTTTTGCAGCCTGCAGATTTGTAGTTCCCGTTGTTTTTGGTGTCTGTCCCCAGTGGCTAAAGTTGGTTCAGTGGGTTGTGTAGGCTTCCTGGTAGAGGGGACTAGTGCCTGTGTTTTGGTGGATGAGGCTGGATCTTTTCTTTTTGGTGGGAAGGTCCACATCTGGTGGTATGTTTTGGGGTGTTTCTGGACTTATTATGATTTTAGGCAGCCTCTCTCCTAATGGGTGGGGTTGTGTTCCTGTCTTGCTAGTTGTTTGGCATAGGGTGTCCAGCACTGTAGCTTGCTGGTCGTTGATTGAAGCTGGGTGCTTGTGTTGAGATGGAGATCTCTGGGAGATTTTCACCATTTGGTATTATGTGGAGCTGGGAGGTCTCTTGTGGACCAGTGTCCTGAAGTTGGTTCTCCCACACCAGAGGCACAGCACTGACTCCTGGCTGCAGCATCAAGAGCCTTTCATCCACATGGCTCAGAATAAAAGGAAGAAAAAGTAGAAAGAAAAGAAAGAAGGAAAGAAAGAAAGAAAGAAAGAAAGAAAGAAAGAAGAAAGGAAGGAAGGAAGGAAGGAAGGAAGAGAGAGAAAGAAAGAAAGGAATAAAATAAAATAAAGTTACTAAAATAAAAAATAATTATTAAGAAAAAAATATTTTTTTAAAGAAAAACAAAACAAACAAAAAATGGACGGATAGAACCCTAGGACAAATGGTGAAAGCAAAGCTATTCAGACAAAATCTCACACAGAAGCATACACATACACACGCACAAAAAGAGGAAAAGGGGAAAAAATCATAAATCTTGCTGTCAAAGTCCACCTCCTCAATTTGGGATGACTCGTTGTCTATTCAGGTATTCCACAGATGCAGGGTACATCAAGTTGATTGTGGAGCTTTAATCCACTCTTCTGAGGCTGCTGGGAGAGATTTCCCTTTCTCTTCTTTGTTCGCCCAGCTCCCAGGGTTCAGCTTTGGATTTGGCCCCGCCTCTGCGTGTAGGTCACCTAAGGGCGTCTGTTTTTCGCTCAGACAGGACGGGGTTAAAGGAGCAGCTGCTTCGAGGGCTCTGGCTCACTCACACCAGGCGGAGGGAGGGGTTCGGATGCGGGGCAAGCCTGCGGTGGCCGAGGCCAGCGGGACGTTGCACCAGCCTGAGGCTCGCCTTGTGTTCTCCCAGGGATGTTGTCCCTGGATACCGGGACCCCTGGCAGTGGCAGACTGCACAGGCTGCCCGGAAGGGAGGTGTGGATAGTGACCTGTGCTCGCACACAGGCTTCTTGTTGGCGGCAGCAGCAGCCTTAGTGTCTCATGCGCGTCTCTGGGGTCCTCGCTGTTAGCTGCGGCTTGCGCCCGTCTCTGGAGCTCCTTTAAGCAGTGCTCTTAATCCCCTCTCCTCGTGCACCAGGAAACAAAGAGTCCAGAAAAAGTCTCTTGCCTCTTCGGCAGGTCCAGACTTTTCCCCGGACTCCCTCCCAGCTAGCCGTGGTGCACTAACTCCCTGCAGGTTGTGTTCACGCCACCAACACTAGTCCTCTTCCTGCACTCCGACCGAAGGCCGAGACTCAGCTCCCAGCCCCGCCCGCCCTGGCGGGTGAGCAGACAAGCCTCTCCGGCTGGTGAGTGCCAGTCGGCACTGATCCTCTGTGCAGGAATCTCTCCGCTTTTCCCTCCGCACCCTTGTTGCTGTGCTCTCCTCCGCGGCTCCGAAGCTTTCCCTGTCCGCCACCCACAGTCTGCATCCGCGAAGGGGCTTCCTAGTGTGTGGAAACCTTTCCTCCTTCACAGCTCCCTCCCACTAGTGCAGGTCCCGTCCCTATCCTTTTGTCTCTGTTTATTCTTTTTTCTTTTGCCCTACCCAAGTATGTGGGGGAGTTTCTTGTCTTTTGGGAGGTCTGAGGTCTTCTGTCAGCGTTCAGTAGGTGTTCTGTAGGAGTTGCTCCACGTGTAGATGTATTTCTGGTGTTTCTGTGGGGAGGAAGGTGATCTCCGCGTCTTACTCTTCCGCCATCTTCCCGATTCCTCAAGCTGTTTTAAATATAGTGAATATTTGCTAAGGAAGCAAAGGTTGTACCACCTGAAAACTGACTATGAAAGGAAAGAGATAAGGCATTAAATAATAAGTAAATAGGCTTGATAGGGATTTATTTTCCCTTATAAAAATTAGAACTATTTGAGCATACATAGTATAAAGGAGCCAGTAAAGAATAGGAGGTTAAAACGTAAGAAAAAAAATTAATGGATCCAGATCCTTGAAGAGCTTTCAAAAGCAAGTAGATGAATTTACTTAGGATAAAAATGATTATTTCATCCTCTGTGATGGGAGAGAAGGTGGAAAAGATGGATGAAGTTAAAGATAACAAATGGTGGTGATGGGGCAAAAAACCAGCAAGTTAAGAGTTCTATCCTGGCAGAGTTAATTCTTACTTAGAATTAAATGGGAAGAATATATTCCTTAATCGTTGAGTTTCCTCCTAATGGTTGTGAATTCTTCAATTAGCTAGTATGAATAGTGTAGTATTCTTTCTAGCTGAAATGTACTTATATCTGTAGTTATAATGTATAACTTATATCTGTAGTTATAACAATAAAACTTAGCAAAATAATCTTCAACTGAGAGGTGTGTACAACTGGGTGTCTGCGTATAGAAGAGTTTAGAAAAGCACCTGATAGCAATTGAAGAAGAAATTGATTAGGATCTATAGGATTGCTGGGAACTTGAGGCTCAGCTGACTTTGTTTTGTTTTTTTAAATTTATTATTTATTTGATTTTTGGCTGTGTTGGGTCTTCATTGCTGCATGCGGGCTTTCCCTAGTTGCAGGGAGCAGGGGCTACTCTTTGTTGCAGTGCACGGACTTCTCACTGCAGTGGTTTCTCTTGTTGTGAAGCACGGGCTCTAGAGCGCAGGCTCAGTAGATGTGGTGCACGAGCTTAGTCCTCCAGCATGATGTGGGATCTTTCCAGACCAGGGATCGAACCCATGTCCCCCTACATTGGCAGGCGGATTCTTAACCACTGTGCCACCAGGGAAGTCCCGTGACTCAGCTGACTTTGGAGGCAAAGAGTAAATAATTGCTTCCATCATTCTATTAGGTATTTTCTTCAACTCTAACCCATAGAACAAGGTAGACAAGAAAAAGGTGGTGGTTAGGTGGATCCACTAATGCTCCCGCAATTTACCAAAAGATTTCTCTACAACTGCTTTAACTCTGGTTGATTGCTCTATCTTCCTCACCTTTCTCCCCAGCTGGCCCCCACTTCAATCTACCAGCTCCCAGTCCCACCTGCCACTATATTTTACTTTGAAGTCCTCTACATCTCTCCTTTGTTGGGAGTATAGTGAGTAGGGAAGCAATATCTTAGGCTTCCTTGGAGTTCCTGCATTAGTGAGAGCATTTAGTTATGCTTAAGATTTGTTAAATGGGAAATAATTTTAAATTATTATGGAATGGTTACCACTAAGCTATTTGGAAACAAAATATTTTCTAAAATATTAGTGATAACCATGTGTGTCCGATCTCATTTTTAATTTGGGTTCTTCCACCAAAGAGCTGGATGACATTGGACAATTGACTTAACATCTGTGAGCCTCCACTTTCTCATCTGTAAAATGAACGTGTTGGCTTAAATACTTTAAAAAATTAGCAATTTTTTTTCAATTACAAGTGAACAAAGGGACTAATGCTAATTGTTTAAAAGCCAAAATAGGTAGATGTTTATACAAAGAAGAGAGTCATATTTGTTTATTCCTGGATCTACTATTGCAATTTCATGGCACAGAGAATCAGAGTTGTAGCACTATTCTATAACTGGATGTTCTTCTAAAAATTGATTTTTAATGTAAGTTTTTGTAGCATTTGATGTTGTTGAAAAAGAAAACAGTTTCTAGGGGGGAAATGTCAATTTTAAAACATGTGTACTGATAAAAAATATACATCAAAATCTGTATAATTTCCTATATCCTGTGAAATTGAAAATGACTACTCAAAAAGACAATTACACTCATGATAAATCTCTATTTCACATACATGAAAAAAATTAAATTTTAATATACCTCTCTAATATCTTAATTTTAATTCTTTTGTAGCTAAATTTAAATATGCTTTTTTACTTGATGTTGTAGCTAAAAATTATCTATGGAATTAGGTTGTTTTTCTCTGAGAAAGATTGACCCAGGATGATAGTGAAAGATAAGGAAATCTTGTCCATAGTAGAAAAAGATTAAAGAAAATCTAGTGAACTGCTTGAAGGAGTAAAACCCAAGCTATAGTGTAGATAAAGGTGGAGGTAGTTGAATTATTTAAAGTGGAACCTAAAGCCAGAGGTAGAAATTATGGATATATAACATAAAGAATATGTTTTTTTCTAGTCTGCACTGCACCACAATGAAGCATATCATTTCAGGAAGGAAGTCAGCTTTGGGGACTGGGATTTGCAGACAAGAATTGTGAGACCAGCTACCAGAGAGATTTTAAAAGGGATTCTTATGGTAGACAGGAAGTTGCAGTTTCCTTTATAGAACTCTGATTAATGATAAAGTTCATGACTAGAAAACTACATAAAACCTAGTGATCTCATAAGATTGTAATATAAACTTTCTCTCTTTTTTGTACCAGAAACTAACCAATTGTTTCATCCAATAAGTGTTTAATAATTATTTACTACGGAAAAGTGAATTTTTTATAAAGGTCATGTAGAGGATTGACATTAATATCTACTAAATCTTAACTCTTCACTACTTGCCAAGCACTGTTCTAATGCTATGGATTTACTAATTGAATCCTCACAACAACCATTTGAGGTATTACACTATCCTCTTTTTACAGCTGCAAAAACTGGGACCCAAAGATATTAAGAAGTCCACATAACTAATAAATGGAAAGGCCAGAATTTGAATACCAATGGAATGATCATGTATCATAACTTCATTCATTTTAGATATTCCAGTCCTTTCATATAGTTTTTACTCGTCATCTTTTTTCTAATGATGTGTTTATTCTCACATGGTGAAAGTAAAACAGGGAGCAGGAAAAATTATCTCAGCATCTGGATCACTGTCTGCTAGCTCCTTTGACAAACTTCATTAATCTTTCAAAATCTTCCTCCTGGGTATAGGATTTTTTCAATTAACTAACATGAATACAGAGAAGTGTCTTGACTAAATGAAATTTATTTATACCTGCAGTGTTGCAAAGAAGTATGGCAAGATGATCTTTAACATCAATCAACTCTAATCCCACAAAATAAAATATCATATTTACTAAGAAAGACCTTTTACAAACAAAAGTTGTCACTTTCCTTTGTTTCTAACAAAAAAGACTGAACTGGTAATTACCTGTCTACTTCAAAAATCTATTTTAAAGAAATAATCAGAATTATGGACAAAGATTATGTAAAGTATATTATTTATAGTTGTAAAAATTCAAAATTATCTAAATGCCCCCATAGGAGGGTAAGGTTTAAATAAGGAATTGTGGATCTATAAATAGATTTTTCATCTATCCATTGAAAATCATGTTTTGAAAAACAGTCAATGTCATCAAAAATCATTATATAATATTGGGGGGAAAGGATCCCAATACATACAAAAAATGAATTAGGAGCCTACATTCCAAAATATCATCAATGATTATACCTTGATTGTGTGATGATAGGTGATTTTAATATTCTTTTTAATGTTTCTGTTTTCCAAATAATCTAAAAATATACATACTAAGACTTTTGTAATAAAAAATCTATATTATAATAGAATTTCACAGTTGCTTTTTGAATAATAGGATGATATTTATACCTCATATATTTTCTGGAAATAATGAGTATATGTATGGAGTATTTTATGCAAACATATTTTAACATGCTATTTTATTTAATTGTTAAAAGAAAACTATGGGTTTTCCACTTCCAGCCCAGATCAAATGACATATATTGGACTCACCCTCCTGCCTGAACCAAAAAACTGGGTAAAATACATGAAATACTGTTTTTTTAAGACACTAGATATCAGGCAATGAAGGATATTGATCCCTGAGGGATAGGACTCAAATGAGGTTATCCCTTAAATTTTCTCAGCTTAGTGCCTTGAGAGGTTTCCCAGCCATGACACAGGTTGGGTAGGAGGAACCCAGGTGAAAGACAATAATTTCCTGAGGTGAAAACATGGATTTGTGAGTCCAGGGCATACAAAACTTCACAGGACAGAGCACTTTAAAAATGCTACACAGGGCTTCCCTGGTGGCGCAGCGGTTGAGAGTCCACCTGCCGATGCAGGGGATGCGGGTTCGTGCCTCGGTCCGGGAGGATCCCACATGCCGCGGAGTGGCTGGGCCCGTGAGTCACCGCCGTTGAGCCTGCGCATCCGGAGCCTGTGCTCCGCAACGGGAGAAGCCACAACAGTGAGAGGCCCGCGTACCGCAAAAAAAAAAAAAAAAAAAAAAGGCTACACAGAGCAGGAACTCTACAGACCTACAGTGTGTGAGAAAACTCCCTAAGACCTAAGAAGGATTATAAGGGACAGTACCAAACTCACACAAGGTTGGATACTGCCTGTTCTGATGAGTCAAGCTGGAAAAACATCATAATTTATAGGGCATTGGAAGGAGTACTCATAAGGATTTTTTCCTCAGTAGTGGAGGAAAATTAGCCCTGAACTAAATGCTGAACTAAATGCTCCTCTATCTCCATACAACAAATCTTAAAAGCAAGACCAAAAGGATGAAACAGTTTCAAGTAATTTTATTGCACTCCAGAACACAACTTAAAAATATTTACAGTGATACAAAAATGTTCAGCACACAATGAGGTAGCATCTACAATGTCTGGAATCAATTTTTTTTAAAAAAATAATAATGGCCTGCAAAGAGCCAGAGAAAAGAACTCATAATGAGGAGAAAAATTAATTAATCAAAACTGACCCAGAACTGATACAAATGTTAGAATTAACAAAGACATTAAAACAGTTATAATAACTGCATTCCACTTGTTCAAAATATTAAATAGGAAAATAGGAAATAATTAAAAGACTCAAAGTGAACTTATAGACATGAAAACTACAGTATTGATAAGAAAAATATACTGGATGAGATAATTGGCAGATTAGAAAGTAAAGACATAGCAACAAAACTATTCCTAATGAAACACACAGTGCAAAAATGAATTAAAAAGAGTGAGCACAGAGTCAGTAAGCTGTGGGAAAAATTCACATGACCTGATATACACATAATAGGAGTCTCAAAGCAAAAGACAGAAAGGGAGAGTTATAAAAAATTTCCCTCCAAAATGTCCAAAGTTTTCTAATTTTTTTGAAAATATCAATCCATAAATGCAGTCAATTCAGTGAAACTCAAGCACAAGAAATATGGAGAAAACTACACAATGCACAAAATCTGATAAAGAGAGGTTAAAGCAGTCAGAGAAAAATTACATACAGAAGAACAAAGAAAAAGATGGTAGCAGATTGCTCATCATAAACAATGCAAGACATGATTACAAGAGTAGAGTTTATTATTTGAATATCTTGGAAATATAATTGAGAAAACAATGTGTTATGGGGTTTATAATATACACAAAAGTAAAATTTATGACAAAAATAGGACAAAGGTCAGGATGGGATGAGTGGAACTATTCAATTGTAAGTTTCTTATATTCTACATAAGGTGGTCTAATATCACTTGAAGATAACCAGTGACAAGTTAAATATGTATATATAAACCTATAAATCCTAGTGCAAACACTAAAATAAAAAAGAATTATAGCTAATAAGCCAAAATAAATTAATACATAATGTTTACTTATTCAAAAAGAAGGAAAATTAGCAAAAAAAATAGAGGGAACAATAAAAAAAATCAAGATGAAAAATTTGAAATTGACTGAAACAATAATTACAGTAAAAATAAATGTTCTAAGTGCCTCAATTAAAAGGCAAAGATCCATGAAAATGATAAAAAATGTAGCAAGATTGATCAGGTACAAATAAGAAAAACTCATATTAACTATATCAGTATTGAGAGAAGTCACATCCACAACAAATTCTACAGATATTAAATGAATAATAAGTGAATATCATGAACATTGTATCAATAAATTCAACAAATTAACTCAAGTGATTTAAACACCCCCAATTAAGACAAAAATTGTTAAATTGGATTTTTTAAAGCAAAACCCAACACACATCTTATGTATAAGAAACTCAGTTGAATATAAATAAATTAAAAGTAAATTTAAAAATAGATACCTTGGTAAAACTACTCAAAAGAAAAATGAAATGGCTATATTAACATCAGAAAAAATATACTTCAGAACAAAGAAAGATATCAAAAAGCACACAAATATTTGGAAACTAATATACACTTTAAAATAGTCCATAGGTTAACAAAGAAATTAAAAGGGAAATTAGAAATTATTTTGAACTGAATGAAACATCAAAATCGTGGGATGCTGCTGAAGCACTATCTAGAGAGAAATTTATAGCACTAAACACCTATATCAGAAAAAAAGGGTTTTAACCAACTGCCTCAACCTCTACTTAAGAAATTGGAGAAACAGATAAAATAGATGAAAAGAAAGAAGATGAAATATAACAATGAACAGTGTGGAAAATAAATAAAATGGAACAAAATGACAAAGAAAAACCAATGAAACTAAAAGCTGGTTCTTTGAGAAGGTAGATAAAATTGATTAACTTATAGGTAAGCTGATCAGGATGAGGTGAGAGAGAGAGAGAACAAATTCTCAGTATCAGGAATAAAAGAGGTAACATTACCATAAATCTACAAATATAACAAGAATAACAAGAAAGTGTTACAAAAATCATTTGGCCAATATATTTACAACTTTGATAACATAGACAAATTTCTTGAAATAAACTACACAAACAGACTCAAGAAGAAATAGATAACAAGTAATTCTATATCTATTAAATAAACTGTATTTGTAGTGAAAACTTTCCAAAAAGAAAACTCCAGACCCACAAGTCTTCACTGGTATATTCTACCAAATATTTAATGAGGAAATAATATCAATTCTATACAAACTCTTCCAGAAAATCAAAGAGGAGGCAAAACTTCTAGAGTCTATGAGACCAACTTTTCCCTGATAACAAAACCTGCCAAGGATATCACAAGAAAATGAAACTGCAAAAAATACCCCCCATGAACATAGATGCAAAAATTCTAAACACAATATTAGCAAATCAAATATAATAATAATATATAAAGGATAATACATCATAATGGGGACGTCCCTGGCGATCCAGTGGTTAAGATTTCACACTTCCAATGCAAAGGGCACGGGTTTGATCCCTGGTCAGGGAACTAAAATCCCACATGCAGTGTGGTGTGGCCAAGAAAATATAAAAATAAAAAATAAATAAACAGCTGTTTAAAAAATATACATCATAATGAAATAGTTGTCCCAGGAATGCAAGGTTGGTTTCACTTTCGAAAGCCAATCAATGTAATTCATCACATTAAACTATTTTTTTAATCCATATGATTATCTGTGGTAAGCCAATATGATGCTCCCCATGATCTGACCTCAAGAAATTCACCTCTGTGTGTAACCCCCTGACTTTGAGTGTGAGTAGGATCTGTGACTTGCTTCTGATGAATAGAAATATAGCAAAGGTGAAAGGATGGATGTGATTATTACAGGTGATTACATCACATACGATTGTAATATCAGTATTGCTGAAAGACACTCTTCCCTGCAGGCTTCAAAGGAGCAAACTGTCATGTTGTGTGCTGCCATATGAAGAGGGCCATACAGAAAGCTGCTGAAAGTAGCTTCCATCCAACAGTCAGCAAGAAACTGAAGCCACCAGTCCTCCAACCTGCATGAAAATGAATGCTTCCAGCAAACATTTAAGTTTGGATCTGAATTTGAATACAGATCTTTCCTGAATCATGCTTCACATCAGACTGCAGCCCTGCCAATACCTTGACTGCAGTCTTGTGAGAGCCTGAAGCAGGACATTAAGCTTAGTAAGCGCTATCTGTGCTCCTGATTCACCAAAATTGTGAGAAAATAGATATGTGTTGTTCTAAGTCACTAACTTTGTGGTAATATTGTTAGATAGCAATAGATAAATAAAGCATTATCTCAATAGATGCAGGCAAATCATTTGATGAAAACCCAACACCATTGCTGATGCTTAAAATCTCAGCAAATTAAGAATAGAAAGCAATTTCTTCAACCTGGTAAAGGGTATCAACACAACACCTACAAATAGGATCATTCTCAATGGTGAAACACTGAAAAACAAGACTGTCCACTCTCATCACTTCTATTTAAGATTTTATTGGAAGTTCTACCCACTGCAACAAGACAAGAAAAAGAAATAAATGGCATCCAGGTAGAAAAGGAAGAAGTAAAACTGTCTTTATTAACAATCAACATGATCATCAATATACACACAATACCACTTACATTATCTTTCATAAAATGAAATGGATTTCAGTATAAATCTAATAAAATATGTACAAAATCTACATGAGGAAAACTGTAAAACTCTGATAAAATAAATCAAAGAGAGACAATCCCCATTTATGAATAGGAAGACTTAATATTGTCAAAATGTCAGTTCTTCCAGGCATAATCTATAAATTCAATGCAATCCTAATCAGAATCTCAGCAAGTTATTTTGTGGCCATCAACAAACTGACCCCAAAGTTTACATGGAAAAGCAAAAGACCCATAATAACTACAATAGTACTGAAAGAGAAGAACAAAGTTGGAAGACTGACACTACCTGACTTCAAGATTTACTATAATGCTACAGGAATCAGGATAGGATGGTATTAGCAAAAGAATAGACAAAATAGGTCAATGGAACAGAAAAGAGAGCCCAGAAATAAACACATAGATCCACACAAGTATAGTCATAATATTAGTCAACTGTGACAAAGGAACAAAGGCAATAAAATGGAGTAAATATAACCTTTCAACAAATGGTACAGGAAGAACTGGACATCCATATGCATATATACATATATAGACATAGACTCTAAACACAGGCTTTAAACTCTTTGCAAAAATTAACTTAAAATGGATCTACACCTAAATGTAAAACACAAAGCTATAAAAATTCAAAAAGATAGTGTAGGAGAAAACCTAGATGGCCTGGGTATGGCAATGGCTTTTTAGATACACCAAAGGCAAGACTAATAAAAGAAGAAAATTAATAAGCTAAACTTTGTTAATATTAAAAGCCTCTGATATGAAAAATACAGTCTCAAGAAAATGACAAGACACTACAGACTGGAAGAAAATATTTGCTAAAGACATATCTGATAAAGGATTGTTGTCCAAAATATACAAAGAACTCTTAAAAGTCAACAATAAGATAAACCCAGGCACCTATGGTCACCTAATCTATGACAAAAGAGGCCAGAATATACCATGGAGCAAAAACAGCCTCTTCAATAAGTGGTACTGGGAAAACTGGACAGCTACATGTAAAAGAATGAAATTAGAACACTCCCTAACACCATACACAAATATAAACTCAAAATGGATTAAAGACCTAATTGTAAGGCCAGACACTCTAAGACTCTTAGAAGAAAACATAGGCAGAACACTCTTTGACATAAATCTCAGCAAGATCTTTTTCGACCCACCTCCTAGAGAAATGGAAATAAAACCAAAAATAAACAAATGGGACTTAATGAAACTTAAAAGCTTTTGCACAACAATGGAAACTATAAACAAGATGAAAAGACAACCCTCAGAGTGGGAGAAAATATTTGCAAACAAAGCAACTGACAAAGGATTAATCTCCAAATTATACAAATAGCTCATGCAGCTCAATATCAAAAAAACAAGCAACCCAATCAAAAATTGGGTGGAGGACCTAAATAAACATTTCACCAAAAAAGACATACAGATGGCAAACAAATACATGGAAAGATGCTCAACATCACTAATTATTAAAGAAATGCAAATCAAAACTACAATGAGGTATCACCTCACACCAGTCAGAATGGCCATCACCACAAAATCTACAAACAATAAATGCTGGAGAGGGTTACAATGTCCCTCCTACACTCTTGTTGGAAATGTAAATTGATACAGCCACTATGGAGAACAGTATGGCAGTTCCTTAAAAAACTAAAAATAGGACTACCATGTGACAAAGCAATTCCACTACTGGGCCTATACCCAAAGAAAACCATAATTCAAAAAGACACATGCACCCCAATGTTCACTGCAGCACTATTTACAACAGCCAGGACATGGAAACAACCTAAATGTCCATCAACAGAGGGATGGATAAAGAAGATGTGGTACATATATACAATGAAATATTACTCAGCCATGAAAATGAATGAAATTGGGTCATTTGTAGAGACATGGATAGACCTAGAGTCTGTCATACAGAGTGAAGTAAGTCAGAAAGAGAAAAACAAATATCATATATTATAGCATATTTATGGAATCTGAAAAAGTTGGTATAGATGATCTTATTTACAAAGCAGAAATAGAGACAAGACGTAGAGAACAAATGTACGGATACCAAGGGGGAAAGAGGGGTGGGATGAATTGGGATATTGGGATTGACATATATATATTACTGATACTATGTATAAAATATATAACTAATGAGAACTTACTGTGTAGCACAGGGAACTCTACTCAATGCTCTGTGGTGACCTAAATGGGAAGGAAATCCAAAAAAGAGGGGATATATGTATATGTATAGCTGATTCACTTCACTATACAGTAGAAACTAATACAACATTGTAAAGCAACTATGCTCCAATAAAAATTTTTTAAAAAAAGAAGAAGAAAAGGAAAAAAATGAAATGGAGACCTTGTCAATTTAAAATAAACTGCTTATGGACTTTTTTCACTTTTAAGATTTTAATTTTTAAGTAATCAAATGAGCCAACCTTTTATTTTATGGCTTCTACGTCTTGTGTTTTACTTATTAGCAACCCTATCTCAAGTATTTTCATATACTCATAAATCATATCTTATTTCATCTACATATTATTATGTTTAAGAATACTCTGTAATGACCTATATGGGAATAGAATCTAAAAAAGAGTGGATATATGTATATGTATAACTGATTCACTTTGCTGTACAGCAGGAACTAACACAACATGGTAAATCAACAATACTCCAATAAAAGTTCATTAAAAAAATTAAAAAAGAAAACAAGCAACTCAATTTAAAAATGAGTGAAAGATCTGAACAGACACCTCACAAAAGAAGAAGACATATACATATGAAAATATGCTCAACATAATATGTTTAGGTAATTGCAAATTAAAACAATATAACCCACAGAATGGGAGTAAATATTTGCAAATGATGTGACCAACAAGAGATTAATCTCTAAAATTTACAAACAGCTCATGCAGCTCAATATCAAAAAAACAAACAACCCAATCAAAAAATGGGCAGAAGACTGAAATAGACATTTCTCCAAAGAAGACATACAGATGGCCAAGAGGCACATGAAAAGATGCTCAACTTTGTTAATTATTGGAGATATGCAAATCAAATCTACAATGAGATATCACCTCACACCAGTCAGAATGGCCATGATCAAAAAGTCTACAAACAATAAATGCTGGAGAAGGTATGGAGAGAAGGGAACGCTCTTGCACTGTTGGTGGGAATATAAATTGATGCAGCCACTATGGAGAACAATATGGAGGTTTCTTAAGAAACTAAAAATAGAGCTACCATATCCAGTTATCCCACTTCTGGGCATATATCCAGAGAAAAACATAGTTCGAAAGGATATATGCACCTCAATGTTCATTGCAGCGCTATTTACAATAGCCAAGCCATGAAAGCAACCTAAATGTCCATTGACAGAGGAATGAATAAAGAAGATGTGGTACACATATACAATGAAATATTACTCAGCCATTAAAAAAATGAAATAATGCCATTTGCAGCAACATGGATGGACCTGGAGATTATCATACTAAGTGAAGTAAGTCAGACAGAGAAAGACAAATGTCATATGACAAAATTTACATGCAGAATCTAAAAAAAAATGATAAAAATGAACTTATTTGCAAAACAGAAACAGACTCACAGACTTACGGTTACCAGGGGGTAAGGCTGAGAGGGAGAGACAGATGAGGAGTTTGGGACTGACATGTACACACCGCTGTATTTAAAATAGATAACCAACAAAGACCTACTGTATCGCACAGGGAACTCTGCTCAATACTCTGTAATAACTTAAATGGGAAGAGAATTTGAAAAAGAATAGATACATGTATATGTATAACTGAATCACTTTGCTGTACAACTGAAACTAACACAATATTGTTAATCAACTCTAATCCAATATAAAATAAAAATTTTAATAAATAAATTTTAAAATTATTAATTAAAAAAATAATGACACACCACTGTACACCTAATAGAATAGGTAAAATCAAAAACTCTGACAACATCATTGCCGTTGAGGATGTGGAGCAACAGGAACTCTCATTCATTGCTGGTGGGAGTGCAAAATGGTACAGCCTCTTTGGAAGACAGTTTGGCAGTTTCTTACAAAACTAAACATACAGTAGTCGCCACTTTCACAGGGGATATGTTCCAAGACGTCCAGTGAATGTCTGAAACTGTGGATAGTACTGAACCCTAAATATAACATGTTTTTTCCTATACATATGTATCTATGATAGTTTATAAATTAGGTACAGTATGAGATTGACAACAGCTAATAATAAGATAGAATGATAATAATATACTGCAATAAAAGTTATATGAATTTGGTCTCTCTCTCTCTCTTCCTCTCTCTGAAAATATCTTATTGTACAAAGTTAATGCCTTTTTCATCATAACTAAGCACTTACCATGGATTGTGGCCATAACTTTTGCAGCTTGAGGTGCAAAAGCAAAACTAGCATGAATTATTTTTCCTTCTTCACCATTTCATGAGTAGAAGATTTGTTCTTACCAGAGATCTTAGCAACCTCAGCATACAATTTTTTTTCATTCCCAAGAAAGAAGCTATATCATAAAGGCCATGAATATTATGGTTAGTACCAATAAGAAGCCATTGAGAGATCTTAAAAAGGAGAATGAAATACTGATATCTTTGCTTTAGAAATATCATTTTTGACTATGTCATGTGGAACAGATAGGGAGGGTAGGATTGGAGGCAAGGTGACAATGAGTTAAAAGGTTTTTCATAGTGGATATATGAAGAAAGTGACAGTATAATTGATGAGGAAAATTTTAACAATATGACAAGACTTAGTCACTGTGTGTGTGGGACAGGGTGTGAAGGAAACAATGTAGGCAAGGATGATAACAGGTTTCTAATTTGGGGAAATAAAGAGTGGCATTGTCTCTAAACTGAGATAGGGAACACAAAATGAAGAGCTGGTTTGGGAGCAAAGATCATTTGCAGCCTCACTGAATTTGAAATGTCTTCAACACACCTAAGTGGAGAGATATCCAGTAGTCAGTGGACATGTGAATTGGAAACTCAGGGATATATCTGACAATCATCAATACATACAATGTACTTAAAACCATAAAAATATATGAGAAAGCCCTGGAAGAATGTGCATGGTTAGAAGAAAAGCTGGTAAACAAACCTCAAGAATATATGACTAAGAACTAAAGAGGAGGAAACTCATTTTTAATCATCTGATTCCTAAAGTTTTGAACTTAAAAACTGCCACTATTTTGTTAAGCTACCAAAGACAGATATTATGTCTTATATGCTTATGTTTGATTATTATTTTTAATTTATTATAAAATATGTCAAAGACTGCATGATTATACTATTTTTTATCCATTTTCCAGTGAAGTATATGTTTGCCATTACAAACCATGCCACTATGAACATTCTTGTACATGTCTCCTTGGGCACAAACACAAGACTTTTCTTAGGGTATATACATAGAAGTTGGGAACAGAAGCAAAAGTTTCCTTAGGGTATATATCTAGATATAGACTTTCTAGGTCAAAGGTGTATTGGTCAATGTTCAATTGTAGGAGACAGAAATAAACAAGTATTTTAAGGAGAGAAGTACACAACATAGAATATTAAGTGCTTGCAAAATCAATGAAGGGGCTAAAGGAGTGAGCTTCAGACCTCCCAAAATGACTCAGAACAAAGCCACCAAATGAACCCACCAGAACTTCACCTTGGCTACAATCAGGAAGGTAGAAAGTCAGGAAGACATTACTGGAACTGTTGAGTTGAGGAATAAACCACTACCGTTGTGATCCCGGGATCAAGAAACCATAGCCTCTGAACTACAACTATCTGTCAACTCTGATGAAACTAGTGACCTGACATTCACTGTTACTGCAAGAAAAACAAAAACAAAAATGATGTCTGTATGACTGCCTGCTGACCAAAACAGAAGTTCAGGACTTGCCCCCATATCATTTCTATTCTCTGAGTATTTCCCAACTGTATTTAATTGACAGAACCTAATGTGCTTCTGGTGTTCTAACTTCATGAGAGTCTGAGAAACATTGATTTTAGCTCTCAAACTTTAACAGAACAGCACAGTAGACCAACATGGGAAGGAATGCTGGGGCACCTTCACTGTATCCACCGCATAGTATCTGTGCACCTTATACTTGGCCACACACTGTGAAATAGATCTCTGTCTTAGTTAACTCTGGATGCCATGACAAAATATAATAGATTCGGTAGTTTAAATGACAGAAATTTATTTTTTACAGTTCTGGAGGATGCGAATTCAAAGATCAGGGTGCTAGCCTATTTAGTTCCTGGAGTGAGAGCTCTCTTTCTGGCTTGCAGATAGCCCCCTTCTTGCTGTGACCTCATATAACAGAGCTGTTGTATCTCCTCCTCTTCTTTTACGGACTCTAATCTCATCATGGGACCGAGGGGATGGGGGAAGAGGGGGAATCCTCACCATCTCATGTAAATCTAATTACCTCCAAAAGGCCCCATTTCCAAATACCATCACATTGGGGATTAGAGCTAAAACATATGAATTTGGAGGAACACATTCAGTCCTTAACAATTTCCTGTGTGGTTTTATTAATATGTATTCTCACCACTAGTGTATGAGTGTGTCCACTGTTCAACATCCTCTCCTATGGTTAGTATTTTCAAAGGTTATTGTTTTTTTCATTTTTGTCAATGTAATAGGTGCAAAACTGTATCTCATTCTGGTTTTAATTTGCAGTGTTTGATTACTAGTTAGGCTGAACATATTTTCACTTGTTTGTTGGACATTTTAATTTCCTTTTAAGTTTAGATATCTTGTCTTTTCTTTATATTGAGGTGTTACTATTTTCCATAATGATTTATGGGAGGTCTTTGTAAATTCTGCATCCTAATCCTCTCCTAGCTATATGCATTGAAATTATCTTCTAGTATATGGCTTATATTTTTACTTTTCTGTTGTTACGTATGGCATCTCTTTGTGATATACTTTTTTACATTTTAATTTTTATGTAGTCAAACAATTTTTTTCTCTTTATAATTTGTTCTTTTTGGGTTCAATTTATTATACTCCTCTCCTTAGAACTATTAAAAAATACTTTAATAGTTCTAAACATATAACCTTATAACTTCTTAAAGTTCTAGAGATTTAATTTGCACAGTAGGTTTTATTAATCTTCTGATATTAACTTGTGGGTATGGTGAGAGATAGGAATCTAATATATATTTTATTCCTTATGGGTCATCATTGTTTGCGCACCATTTTTTCCAACTAGATCAACTTTCCCTACTGTTGGAAATGCCACACCTGTCATATGTCAAGTTTCTGAGTCTGATTCTGAGATCTCTATTTTGTCAACTGGTCTATCCCAGTACTGCACAAAACTGTCTTGATAGCTTGATAATTTTCCTTACCTTAGAGTCTATTTTGTCTGATTTTTATATACCAGCTTCATTTGTTTAATAATTGTCTGTTGTACATTTTTTATTCTTTCACTTCCATTTTTTCTGTGTATGTTTAAATATGTGCTCTTTTAAAAAATAACATATAGTTAGATTTTTTAAAAATTCAATGTCTGACAATTTCTTTTTCAACTGTCATGTTAATCCATTCACATTTATTGTGATCGTAGATGTTGCTGAACCCGAGTTTGTGTGCCTGATGTACAGTGAGGCCAAAAACACTGAAACTTTGGAGTTTGGAACAGAGAAAGGTTTATTGCAAAGGCCAGGCAAGGAGAATGGTGGCTTGTGCCCAAAAGAGTGGAACTCCCTAGTAGTTTTGAAGAAGAGTTTTTAAAGGCAAAGTTTGGGGTGAGGGCCAGGACACAGGATGTGTGACCTTCTTCTGATTGGTTAGTGGTGAGGTAACAAGGTGATGTCCCCAGAATCTCACCCTTCTGGTTCCAACCAGTCTGAGATCTATTGCTTGTGGTCAGCACGCAGTCACTATCCTTTACCTGGGTGGGGGTGGTCTGTAGAACAACTCAAAGATATGCATCAGGTTGTTATCTATATCCCTTCGGGAGGAACTAGGAGTCCTATGACTCTATTTTCCTATTAACTGCTTGAACCTGCTTTTTGGAACTCAGGGAAGGCCTAAGAGACTAAAGCCTTTTTTCCCTACAAACAAGAAACAGGGGACACAGAGGGGCTTTTGTACTCTGGAGAACCTTGCAGGGTCCTGCTCACTTTCGATGCCCTCCCCTTTTCTTTGATACTCCTCAATCTTGAGGGGAACAGGTGTGGGACAAAAAAGGGAATCATGTTTTGGATAGAGAGGTTAATCATAAACTCGGCAGAGGAACTCAGTTTTAGGGGGACTCAGTTTCATAGATATATTTGGATATATCTATGTCTCACTTTATTCTTTCTATTTGCTTTATTTCTATACTTTGGTATTTTTCATTTCCTGGCTTCTTTTGGATTCATCAACTTTATTTTTTATTATAATTACAGTTATTCCATCCCCCTCCTCGTTTGGGAGTTATTCCCTCAATTTTTATTATATTAGTATTTACAATCCTCTTTAAGTAGATTGACATGTGTAACTGATTATTAAAATGAGACTCTTTCTCTCCTGGAGTATCAGCTCTCCTGGAGTATCAAGACCACAACCAATGATGCGAGTGGCCTCCATATGAAAAAACAAATAATTTAGATCATTTGTGAATAACTTGCAAAGTTGGTGACCCAAAACTTGTTGTGCTACCTCATAGGCTACCTCCAGGCCATATGAGAGAACACTGAGGATTCATGGGAAGTAGATTAGAATTGGAAAGCTTATTGGAAGATGTCTTTGCAGTGCTGTTCACTTTTTCTTTGCCCTATCTCCACCAAGCCAAGAGAGATGGAATTGGGAGATGCTCAGAGGAACACTTGGAAAAGTAACTTGTACTACTTGGAGTTTGGGGGTCACAAACCTGCTGGAATCTGACTCCCTCCTGGAGACGTCTAAAGGTGGGTACTGTGTGGATCCACCTTGACAGCAGGGCGAGTGAAGTGGGCTGTGGTGCAGCAAGCTGTCACTTGGCCTCCTGGATCTGTGGAGAACCAGACATGCACTGTTTTTAAGCAAACTTGTCTTACACAAGACACCCAAGAGTGACAAAGTACCCCGACAGAGAAAAATCTGTGTAGGATGAACTACCAGAAGGCAGAGCTTGGAGGGGGCAACATAATCCACACATGGAGAGAGCTTTTCCCATATTAGGGCATGAGGAGGAGTTTCTCAATGAGGAGGGGTCCCTGAGAGACCCACAAAAAAGCCACATTAGAGAAGGAGTCAACATATATGTGTCTGTTACACAGAAGGCCCAATACCTGAGTAAACATTGGAACCTGAAAAACACTGGAGCTAAAATCTAAAATGTGATAATAAATGTTTTATTACGCTAAAAGGCATCAATCACTCTAGCCAACATGAAAAATATGGCAAAGTTCATTGGAATCTAGTACTCCAACTATTTCTTGCTTTTGTCTTTCTTTGTCCTAGTTACCTTATTAAGGGTGTACCCATAAGCTATAAACATCAAATATTCTACAGATGATATGCAGGAAATTGTCTGTTTGTCAGTATTTTTGTAAAGGTTCTGTCAAGACACAGGACTTAAGTCTGAAAGCTTTATCTCCCTCTTACAAATTTTGGTCCCTCTCTCAGTAGAGAATTTGCTTGCCAGCCTGCACATGAACTTCTCTGCCTGTTCCTGCTGTTTGACTCTTTAGTGTTTGGATCTAATACCTCTGTTCATTGCTCAGAAACAAGTCCTTAATTGGCCAATTTACCCTATCATAATAAAGCTGATGTTGGGAAAGATTATTATAGCCGATAGCCAAGAGCTGACTGCATCTTTATTTTAATTATTAGTGTGATTGTGGGCTGCAAATACTGAATAAAATAAACAGGTAACTAAATAGATGCTTTTTTAAAAGCCCTCCATTTCCTCTGTATTTCTTAAATCGCTAATGGATTCTTTGATTTTCAACATGAAGAATATCCAAAGAGCGGAGAACACATGATGCTCCCTACCGCTACACACTTTTAGAAATTAAATGTGTACCCCTGCATCATTTGGCTGAGTCACTGATGGAGGTGGGGGGGAGGAGAGTGCAAATTGTGTGGCCACCACGAGCAGCAGCCATTACCAGCCAGTCACCATCTCTGCCAAAGCTCTGTTTCTTCTTTAAGACTCTTTTCTGAAATCTGAAACTCAATTGACATTTGCTAAAGTGTAAAGCTTTCACTAAGCATTGGCTCAATTTTAGTGTGAAGTCTAAATCTCCAAATTATGTGTGGATCTAGGCTAGATTCCAGCTTCTTATATTCTATCTCTATCCATCCTCAAGAATCTTCCTCACTACCACCATCTCCTTATGGGGGAAACCCGTTGGCTTGACTTATTCCTTCTTGTCTAATGTACAAGAGCCAGGTGGCCTTCTTCCCAGACTTAATCTGTTTGCCAATTCTTTCTGTCATCTTTTGAAGAGGACAAAAATAGGGGAATCCTTTCTTCTTGCAACTTTGGAAATGTTTGGGTTATTTTTATAAGAAGGTCAGAGTGAAGATATCTGGGAGCTCTAAATTTTCTGTCAACCTGCTGATTGTCCCTGTAATTATTTGGAATCAAGCCCTACAACAGCAGTGTATCTTTGATAAAATTTTAAAACTAACAATGTAACTAGTTTTTGAAGTTTCACTTATATTTAAAACATTAAATTTGAAAAAGAGCTCCAACCAACTATAAACTAAAAAATTTTCAAAACTGTTTTTATTCTCCTAACTTGTGTGATTTGTAATGAGTGAAGATTAGAAAAAAATTAAAAATTATTACTTTAAATCGTGCCTACCACCCAAGAACAGCATTAAAACAAAATAGACACAAAATGTCAGCATTAATTATGACACTGTGATTCTGATTGGTGACAATTTCAGGCAGGTATGTTAAACAAAACCAAAACAATTTTAATTTAAAAAATTATTTTTCCTTTTAAGTACAAATAAAATTTTATTTTATAGAAAAAGGGTAATGCTATGCATTTTGAAACACAGCTGATATATATTTGGCACTTAATAAAACTTAAACTTTGTAATAAAGGAATAATTATTTGAGCTTTGATGTTTTAAAAAAAGGTTTTTTTTAATGGAAGAGTAAAATACTAACACAATGAGGTTCTCCTCCCAGAAATTTGCTGGGAGATTTGATTGCCATCAACAAATCAAAGATTCAGTCAAAATCCCTCTTTCTGCTTCCAAAGAAAACAATTGTCTGAAATGTTTCTATAATTCTCAAATTGAGCTAACTACTTCTCTGCTCTGCTTCGCTTATCTAACTGGGTCTGAGTCACACTTCCTCTTTTTCATTTTCCAAACCCTTAAGGCTGACTGGTGTTTCAGGCAAGGAGAGGTCATGCCATGGTAACAAAAAAGTCCTTCCTCAGGTCACAGGTCAGGACTGGCACAGTTCTCCATGTGATAACTCAGAGATCTAGATGTCTTTCGTCTTATAGCCATGTAATCCAGAACATGCAGGCTCTAAGGTCACCACAGCAGGAAGATACAAGGAAGAGGTGGCTTACGGGCTCTACATCCTGCAAGGGGTACACTCACACTTCATTGGCTAGAACCAACATAGACAAGGAAGGCTGGGAAGTGTGCATGGGCAGTAGGTAGGCGCTAACCATTTCTGACACAAACATGGACTTCTGCAACTACACTTCCTCTTCTTACCTGAGATTTTCTAATGCTACAGTTTTGCTCACTATCAAAGAACAGTATGTATGGGGGGATAGGGGGGTGGCTTTATTCCAATCTTAGCATCTCTTGCTCTTGGAGTACATTCAATTTCCCAGTAACTTGGTAAGACAGTTTTTAGTAAATATTTATTCTTTCAGGATAATTTGGGTGGGGCTGAAGACAGGGATGGGCTAAGTATCTTGTCAGTAGAAGCCTGGCTGCCTCTTTTTGTCATGGACAAAGAGAATGGCATGTGGGGTTCAGGCATAGAGGGGCTCTTTTAATTTATGTAAAGAGTTTGTTCCTTGAGTCTAGCTCTATGGCTGGGGGAAAGTTAAAAAAGAAAAAGTCCTGACGTATCCATTCAGGATGCACCACTGTAAGTCTACTGCATGTTATTACTTGCCAACATATATTTTTCATGTTTTAATAAATCACGAAACTGCCTCTGACTCACTTGGAAAAAGTAGAAAATAGTTATCATGCTCTGTCAGAGGATGAATTCTCATCATCCAGCCTAGCGACCAGCTTAAGCAGAAATGAATATGAAATTGCCAATACAGTACTGGAGGAAATGTGTACTTGTCTATTAAAAATGTCTTCACATCATGCAAGCAGCACACACAACCACCAATGGATGATATGTAGCCTGAGCTAAAAGAGATGTCAGTCCAAAATGGAGAGAATACAGAGAGAAAACAACAATAGCAACACAACAACAAAATGGCTACAGGGTGAGACCATGATATTCCTTAAGCAGGTTAGGCCAGGTGGTTTACCTATGCAGATAATCATCATTGGGGACTTTGGTTCACATCTAAAAGATGAGCAAATTGATAAAGAATAAATCATAGTGAGGAAGGCCCTCCTGCTACATGTAAAAGAACCCATGTAATCCTCTGGGCTGCAGGAATCGCATTAAGTAACAACCCTGAAAGATGTTTCAAAATACACTATGGCATCTAGCTAGTTAGTTTAGTTTGGTTAGCACTGGAATTCTTAATGGAATCCAAAAGGATAAAGTGATTAAACACACACACACACACACACACACACACACACACACACAAACAGGAAAGGTTATACATCTAAACTTAGTGGTTCTCAAGCAAGGGTGATTTTTCTCCCCTAGGGGACATATGGCAATCTCTGGACACATTTTGGTTGTCAAAACTGTATGGATGGGCTTCCCTGGTGGCGCAGTGGTTGAGAGTCCGCCTGCCGATGCAGGGGACATGGGTTCGTTCCCCGGTCCGGGAAGATCCCACATGCCGCGGAGCGGCTAGGCCCGTGAGCCATGGCTGCTGAGCCTGAGCGTCCGGAGCCTGTGCTCCGCAACGGGAGAGGCCACAACAGTGAGAGGCCCGCGTACCGCAAAAAAAAAAAAAAAACCTGTATGGATGCTCCTGGAATGTAGTGAGTAGAGGCCAAGACATCTGCTAAACATCCAATGATGCACAGTACAGCCTCCCATAGCAAAGAATTATCGCATTCAAAATTTCAGTAGTGCTACTGTTGAAAAACCTCGATGTATACATTAATAATGGTTTCTCAGGGTAATAGAATTAATAGTTACGGTTGTTTCTTCTTTGTGCTTTTCTATATTCTGGATTATTTACAGAAGTAGATGTTTGTTTTGTATTGTTTTGTTTTAATCAGGGTAAAAGACAATTCCATTTGGGAAACAAAAGAACAATTATTTTAACATATTTGAATTACTTTGAATGAATTTAAATCTAGAGACACTTTATTCAGAAAATCTTGGGAACATTAATTGTTATAGATAGATGATAGATAGATAAATAAATAGATAGATTTCTATTATGTGACCTTCCAGTTCCAATGAATTTGTATTGTCTCCACTCTTATAGCCGTTCCCCAACTTTTCAGAATTGCATTTGTATAATTCTAAAACTGAATTTCCAGGCTTCCCTGGTGGCACAGTGATTGAGAATCTGCCTGCCAATGCAGGGGACACGGTTTCGAACCCTGGTCCGAGAAGATCCTACATGCCGCGGTGCAACTAAGCCCATGCACCACAACTGCTGAGCCTGCGCTCTAGAGCCCGTGAGCCACAACTACTGAAGCCCGGGTGCCTAGAGCCGCTGCTCTGCAACAAGAGAAGCCACCACAATGAGAAGCCTGTTGCGCACCGCAACAAAGAGTAACGTCCGCTCGCCACAACTAGAGAAAAGCCCGTGTGCAGCAACGAAGACCCAATGCAGCCAAAAATAAATAAATAAATTTATAAAAAATAAAAAAATAATAAAACTGAATCTTCTATTCATTATTCTTACAATAAGCCCACAATGTGGAAAGAATTCAAGTGTCAAGTGGTGGCTGGCTAGATCAGTAATTGGGAAAGACAATTCCTCATAACATAACCATCTTGAACATTGTAGGGTATCTATCATCTCTGTCCCCCAGCCACTGAAATGCTAGTGGGGTCCCTTCCATTCAGTCATGTAACAATAAAAAATGCCCAAATACATTTCCAAATAAGCGAACCCAGCTGAGAACTGCTTGACTAGGTGGTTTCTGATGATTTCTTCCAATTTTATGAGTCTTTGATCTCCCACATACCAATAGAAAACCTCTCCTAATTCTTTCATTTCAATTAGACATGTTCCTCAAGTAGAGACATCAAGTTTCCCAGACTTCTCATGTTGAAGGAATGTCATTTAATAGATATACTTGGGTTTTGATAAATTAAACCAAAGCAAATTCAAGAGAAAAAACAAAAGGTGATAACATAAAGGTCTAAGTGCAACCAGTGAACTAAATGTTTATTAATAAGTGTTGATTTAGTATGATTGCTAAGAGAATTTTCATAAATTTGACATTTCTCTTTACTGTTACTATCTTGAATTTCTGCCTGATTGCCTCTAATTTTCAAGTTCTAAAGTAATTGTTATAAATAGCCAAAATTTCTTAATCTCCATGTGATATTTTCATACAATTGGTCAGGTACATTATTGTCCAAAGAGTTACTTTCAGCAATACTGCTATAGGATATCATAACTGATTTTTTTCTTCTATCTGAGTAGAATACAGCATCTAAAACAAATTTCATATTTCAAAATTTTACTTTTTACAAAACATTAAGATACATTTTTATTCCATGAGGAGGATATATTTTTTAGACAAATTGTAACTGCATAGATATTTAATGACCTTGAATTTATTTTATTAAGGTATAATAAAATCCTTTCCAAGCTCATCTTTTTCACATGTCAGCTGACATGTAGGGGAAGCAGTGAAAGGCAAAAGGAAATTTGAGCACCTAAATTGAGGAACTAGATGTATACTGAGCTGAGATTAGGAGGGGACCAGCTTAAGCTACAGTTTCAAGCAAAAGGGAAAAAAAAGAAATTGAGAAATGGTTCTTAAAAGAATGGACTAGGAAGCAATGAAGTTGCTATTTAAGTCAATAGCAGTGGCATACTAGATTATTAGGAAGTTAATTTGATTTTAATTCAAAAATACTTGTGGTGTTAGGACTGAAGTCCACAGTTTTCAGAGGCATATAATTTAAATTCTTTTAAAGTTATAACATATAGGACAGAAGCTATGAATAATTTAAGAAAAAAATTACTTGTTTCTTGGAATTAGAAACACTTTTACTGAGGACTATACAGTAGCCTTTCTTTTTTTTAACTTTTTATTATGGGAAAATTCAAATATAAGCAATAGTAGAGCATTTGTATGATGAACCCTCATGTATGTATTATCTAATTTCAACCATTATCATCACAAGCCAATCTTGCTCTTAGACTATGTTTTAATTTTGGCTAATGCCTGTCTTACTGGATAAATTTAGGAGCAGCTTTCCCAGAAATCCTGAACAAAGCCAGGATAATGTCTAGATTTTCTCTAAAGAATAACTTCAGGAAGATTAAGACTCCAGATAAAGACATCAAATTTCACACACCCATCTACTTTTTATTTCTCAAAAAACTCCACCAGAACGACAGCAAGTAGATTTTTTTTTAGCATTATTCCACAATAATTTGGAGCACAGGAACAAGGACAACAGCAATAAGGTTTGGAAGCTGGAACAGGTGGAAGAGGAGTATACAACTGAATCCTAAATGGGATCTTGGCAAAGCTGAAAGCCAATCCCACTTACATCTCTGAGTCTCTGAAGAGTTTTAGGGAAGGAAAACTCAAAATCCCAGAATGCCAACAGCCATCCTTCATCTCCACGCAGGTGAATGAAGGATCATTCTCTGCAGAATCTGAGCAACCTAAGGTAAAAACCCTAAAGATGGAGATGTCAGTGTCTTCACAACTAAACTGTTCAGCCACATCATCTTACAGCAAAGCACATAGATGTTTAACTTCCCTCATAGTTTCAGAGTTTCCAATCAGAGCTTTTCAACCCCCACTTTTGAATATGAAACAACTGAGTAGTACCAGGCATCTGAGAAAAAACAACCAACATGAGAAACTGAGATCAAAATAATCAAACAGGAAAAACAGTTTGGAGTAAAAATGGATACAGAGTAGAGAGAATGCATTAAAAAAAAAATCATCAATATCCTCAGAGAGTCAAAAGAAGGTATCAAAACCATGAAATAAAAATAGACTATTGTTTTTTTAATAAGCATTTTTAGAGCAAAAAGAGAGTTATTGGAAATGAAAATAACATATGATAATAGAGATGCAAAGCTCAGATAACACTGAATAATACATAGGCCATAAATGGAATCAAAAAACTTAAAAATAAAAAAAATAAATGTGAAATAGGAGAAAAAAGATAAGAAAATGAGAGGATTAGTCTAGGCGATCCAAACTCCAAATGACAGAAAGAAAAGAACAGAGAACACTGAGAGAAAAATCATCCGGGGAAATAATAAAAGAAAATTTCTCAGAACTGACTGAGAAGCCCACCAAGTGCCAGCAAAAATGGCAAAAATAAAGCCATCTCACAGTACCTCGCCATGAAATTTCCAAACACCAAAGACAAGATCTTAAAAGTTTCTGGGGGAGGGGGAAGAAAGAGTTTATACACAAAGAAACAGGAATCAGAGTAGCCTTGGATTCTACACAGCAGTATTCCAGGAACTTACAGATTACTATACAGGGCAGCTCTGGATAAAATTCCCTAGTCTTAATAATATAAACACTGAAATCTGCTCCAACCAGAACTATAATATAGCTATTCTGAGAGGATGAGAGTTAAGTAGGATGAGAGAGAAAGAGAGAGCTATGGAAATAAGGGAAGACAGAGTTAAACCTTCCTTTTCCATAGCAGGGAGTCAGTAGATAATGCCAAAAAACCCAAAAAATCAAAAAGTAACAATATAAGCATGTTAGTTAGAAACAGGAGGTTAATACCACACACACACACACACACACACACACACACACACACATACACACTCCAGATAGACAGAGAGATAAACAGATAGATATTTAAAAAGATGTGAAAGTGATTTCTCTGAGGAGGGGAAAATGGATGAAGGAAGGAAGAGGAAGACTAATGTTTTTTCATATCAAATCTTTTTTATTGTGAGGTGGATGGACCTAGAGTCTATCATGCAGAGTGAAGTAAGTCAGAAAGAGAAAAACAAATACTGTATGCTGACACATATATATGGAATCTAAAAAAAAAAAAAAGGTTCTGAAGAACCTAGGGGCAGGACAGGAATAAAGACGCAGATGTAGAGAATGGACTTGAGG
Source organism: Stenella coeruleoalba (assembly GCF_951394435.1). NCBI lineage: Eukaryota > Metazoa > Chordata > Mammalia > Artiodactyla > Delphinidae > Stenella > Stenella coeruleoalba. The sequence goes on from NC_137169.1 coordinate 93,597,688, forward strand.
ACACCGGGAGGGGGAAGGATAAGAAGTGAGAGAGTGGCATGGACATATATACACTACCAAATGTAAAATAGATAGCTAGTGGGAAGCAGCTGCATGGCACAGGGAGATCAGCTCGGTGCTTTGTGACCACCTAGAGAGGTAGGATAGGGAGGGTGGGAGGGAGACGCAAGAGGGAGGAGATATGGGGATATATGTATATGTATAGCTGATTCACTTTGTTATAAAGCAGAAACTAACACACCATTGTAAAGCAATTATACCCCAATAAAGATGTTTAAAAAAAAATGCAAAAATAAATAAATAATTTTACTTATTGAATTAATTTATTTGATTCTTAAAATTATTTATTTGTTTACATTTGAGGCATCTATAATTTTGATTAAAATTTTTAAACTGCAACATTAACTTAAAAAAATAAAGCCTTGTCCAATGTTTTTGTGTTACTCTAAGTTGATATTTGTGTAAATTTCATTTGGATATACTCCTCGTATAATCAAAACATCCCATTTTCTAACACTTCCAAGTAGCCAGCGTTTCTCTGTGTGTGTGAGAAAGCTGCCACAAGGCTAATTTGAGAACAAGCTTTGACAAAAGTTATGAAAGTGAAACAGAAAACAACTGACCCACATAGTGTTCATTATGTCTACTGAGCACACAGATATTTAATTAGCTAAATGTGTTGACAAAGTAAGACCTTCCTGATGGCTCAACAGTTTTGCATCAGAAGATCCTACAAAACACTGAGATAGTTAAATTGTTGGAATGCTTACAGTCAGGTTCTTATATCTATGTATGCTCTGTCTCAGGAGCAGCTAAAGAGCAAGATAGAGCTTTAAAAACCACTAACAGGCATTCATGAGATGATAATTTTCAGCCACTAGAGACTTAACACGAAAGGATAGCAGTGACTTGGCCACAACCCTACTCTGGGTTATGTGCTGAATGAGAAGCAGATATCTGAACCTTTGTGGTTAACTCATGTCAAATCATTTATTTCCTCTACCTAATTTTTAAATTACCAACATATTACTAGTAGATCTAACCATCCCCATGTATACCAAGACCCACACCCTCATTCTCCCCTGCCACCATCACCACCACCACCATAAAATACTAAAAATATAGACATTTGGAGATGAGTAAACTGTGATATAAGTCATAGGGAAAATACTGTATTGAAAAGCATGGCTGCTTCTACTTGGATCCCCCATTTTGGAATATGTCTGAGGTGACATGAGAACAGTGTGTTTTTTAAAATAGATTAATGTTTTAATATTTATTGAGTGCACATACTAAATCATAAATATGCACAGAGAAACTTCCTTCTACATACTTCAAAAGAAATGCAAAGGTGTCTAGATGAGTTAAAAAGCAGGGCACAAAAATAACAATAGAGAGCTTCCCTGGTGGCACAGTGGTTAAGAATCCACCTGCCAATGCAGGGGACACGGGTTCAAGCCCTGATCTGGGGAGATCCCACATGCTGTGGAGCAACTAAGCCCGTGCACCACAACTACTGAGACTGTGTGCTACAACTACTGAAGCCTGTGTGCCTAGAGCCCGTGCTCTGCAACAAGAGAAGCCACCGCAATGAGAAGCCCGCACACCACAACTAGAGAAAGCCCGCATGCAGCAACGAAGACCCAATGCAGCCGAAAATAAATTAATTAAATAAATATATTTTTAAGTTATTTTAAAAAAAGTAACAATAGAATACTTTATTATTTCTTTCACCAGACATTCCAATCATTAATGTTATACTGGAAAACATTAATCATCCTAAACTGTATCTTTATGTTAATATTTAAGTTAATACAATCAAAATCACTTCAAATAGTTTATAATTTATGTAGTTCTCTTATGACTGGTTTAATCTCCTTTAATTTTTTAGACTATTGCAAGCTCTGAGCAATCAACAGTAAAAAAAAAGAAATGAAATAAAGTTGTTTCAGAGTGCATCCCTTTTAATTCTTTCATGGCTTGTTTTTCAAAAGGTAGTAAGCTATGTTCATCTAGTTAAGCCTCAATAGTTTACCATTTATCTGTGTGATAAAAGTCAGGTCTGTGGTTTAATGTATATTTCTAATTTCCTCATCATTTAGAAATTGTAACAGTCAGGGTTACAACTGGGGTGACCAAATTATCTGACACTGGATGGGGAGAGTTCTAGGTTTTTTTATTTCTTTAGGTTCAAGTAAACCAGGAATAGTCAAAGAACCCATACAGGCTCTGAAGAGTTACACTTTCACTTGACAAATGCTCACAAACTAGTTTTTTCTATAATTTATTTTGTAGCTCTGTCCAGATGTAGTAAGGGGAATACAGTTGATCAATAAAATATCTTTATTGATCACTTATATAGATTATATCTATCCTCACCTGTTTTCCATTTTTCTTCTAAGATTTCTGGCAGAAGTTCAGCAATATCGTTTTCAAGTGTCCTGTTTCCTGAAATAAAATTTGTCTGGATCAAGATACTTAAATAGTGTAGACTGCTGAAGACCTCAGACACTACATAGAGGACATTTCAGAGGAGCAGTGAAGCTAAATCATTATGCACAAACTCTTGTCAACCATTAGTTGAAGGCTTTTCACAAGGAGATTAACTCTCAATTTGTCTTGCCTGCCCCTCATAGGCTGAGAAGTCTTCACCTCTTCAAAGAATTTGGGTTTCAATTCCCTTTCACTAATATTTGTTCTACTCTTTTTATTCAAGGTAAAGATAGTTTTTCTCAACATAGAAGATAGAAGCAATATTGGTTCTGTTTCTTCAGCATTGGAACATACATTTCTCCTATTTTTATTTTTCTTCCTTTAGCTCCGAAGACAGCCATTTAGGCTGTCTACAATTTTCATACACCTTAGTTTATTCTCTATTTTATAGTTATTTGGTTTATTCATATTCATCCTTACCTGCTGCTCCTCAGTTCTTATTTTGCTAGGTTATTTCTAAATCTGACTCAATCTGAGAACGCCCATCTTAGGTGGGTTTCCACTAGAAGACCTTGAGCAAGGTTATGAGTGAAAGGTCTTCTTAGGAAGCACCCATAGGAGATGGACTAGATGAGACAGGGAAAGGAAGTAACTCAATGCAAGGCATGTTACAAAGCAGGATGCCACTGTGGACAACAGAGGATTAGTTCTGCTGAGAAACTTGGGACACTTCATAGAGTCCACCTCAGAGGACCAAGAAAGCTCACTTAATATGCACACTCTTGTCAACAATTAGTGAAGGCTTCTACCAAAGAAATTAATTCTAAAAATTGTCTGGGCTGCCTATTGCAGGCCAAGAACTCTCCACCTTCCTCAAAAAAAGTCTTAGGCAAAGAGTTGCAGGTATTTTCAGTAGGAAGCTCTTGGGTCAGTTCTGCAACCATGGGAACTGTATGAGTTTGGTGGATATAGCAAGGATACTGACAGCATCTGCTTCTACACACCAAGATGACTAATACCTCTCTTTATAAAACATCCATTTTTATTTTAATGAGATCATTCTCTATATCATTGTTAGAATGTGTTTTTGAAACTCCAAATCCTATTAAGCCATCCTCTATTATATCCTCAGATCACAGAAGCCCACTACATTTCCTTCCATTTTTGAAAGCCATATGTTTAGTGTTGATGGTAAGCACCTGAGTGAGTCAATTACTCCTTTCTCTCATTACTCAAGCATGATGATGCCACCGCTTCACAGCTTCAGCTAGTGGACAAGGGTCTCAGTATCCTCATCCTTAAGTAATATTAATATTTATTTGAATTAAGATAACAGTAAATTTATTTATTAGGTTGCAAAGATCAAGGAGGTTAATATAAGTAAAATATTTACCATTGTTCTTATAAAATAGTAAAGACACTAGTGTTAGTTATTATATTATTATTACTATTATTACTGTTAATTGCTGATTTCTCTAAACACTTCTTTAACTTCCACTTTTTCCTTCTTAATCAAAGTTACCCTGAAAAGTAGCCCCCTTCATCTTTAAAACATTCTAGGACAGGGTTTCTCAACTTCAGCACTATTAATATTTGGAGTTGAGTTAATTTTTGAAGTGGGGAATTGTCCTATACATTGTAAGGTATTCAGCAATATCCTTGGCCTCTACTTACTATATTCCAGTAGCACCCTTGCCACAAGCTATGGCAACTAAAAATGTCTTTGGACATAGTCAAATATCCACTGGGGTTGGGGATCAAATTGTTAGGAGAAAAGTAGTATGTGACATATAAAAAATAGTCAATAAATATTTGTTGAAAGAAAGAAAAAATGAAAAGAAAAACAAAGAGTGAAGGAGGAAAGAGGGAAGAGGGGGGAAGAGGAGAGGGAAAGCAGGAGTCAAGGAGGAAAGAGAGGAAAAAGAGAGGGATGTCCTGCAACAAATGGGAAGAATTTATCCTAAGTACTGACTTTCACTGAATGAAAATACCAGTAGATGATCTGACAGCTAAAGTCCCCCAATGCTGTTACCATATATTGCCTCTATGCCAGTTTTATAATCAGATTCAGTGATATAAAACCCATGTTCTTGACCTGTGCATGCAGTGTTCTGTTGCTTATATCATTTTCCTGCTTTTACTCTGTATACAAATGTTCTCCAATTTGCCTCAACCTTCAGGTTCATGAGTTTTTATGACAGGTGAATGTTGTTTTAACAAATGACAATACTTGATCTCTTCTGCTGAGAGCTCTATTACTTTTGAACATTCTATACCTGGCCCTATCCAACATGGTAGCCACTAGCCAGTAGACATAGTATGAAAAACATAACATAAAAAGCTAATTAATAATTTTTATTTGATTATCTGTTGAAATGATAGTCTTTTGAATATATTAAGTTAAATAAAATATATTGCTAATGTTAACTCACTTGTGTCTTTTTACTTTTTTTTTTCTTTTTTTTTTTTGCTGTACACGGGCTTCTCACTGTTGTGGCCTCTCCCGTTGCGGAGCACCGGCTCCAGACGTGCAGGCTCAGCGTCCATGGCTCACGGGTCTAGCCGCTCCGTGGCATGTGGGATCTTTGCGGACCGGGGCACGAACCTGTGTCCCCTGCATCGGCAGGTGGACTCTCAACCACTGCGCCACCAGGGAGGCCCTTACTTTATTAATGTGTGTCCAGAATTAGCCAAATTGTGAAGTTGAGGGCACATTCCTCCAGACTGCTGACTGCGCCCAAGACTTCTGACACAAAGTGTGCCCAAGACTTTCTTACATCAACTGCAAGGAGTTAGAGTCCAACTAAAAAGTTAGAGGGAAAACTGCTCTCACTTCAAGCACTAACTGCAAGTTCAAGGGGTTTCCAAAACTACACTCGGTTTTGATAATTCACTAAAAGGAGTCACAGAACACACTGAAGGCTATTATACTCAGTTATTCTTTTACTATAGGGAAAGGATAGAAAGTGAAATCAACATTAAGAGGGCAGAGTCTAGGACAGTTCCAAAAGCAAAGCTTCCATTGGTTGTTGTCACAGGATGTATGGCAATCCACAGAGAGCATTGCCAACAAGAGGAGCTCACTCAAGCTTTGGTGTACAGAGTAGCCAGCCTCCACTCTGAGACTATGAGGTGCGGCTGGTCCCATCTTAAGATCTGATGTGGCCAGCCCCCACCCTAAACAAAGACATAGATGGTATGACATCAGGTATTACATAGATAACTCCTACAAGCAAGGACAAAAGCTAAACCTCTCTTGGGGTAAAGCCAGTGTGGCTACACTATTAATGTGACTACTAGACAATGTTAAATTACATATGTGGCTCACTTTATAGGTCTATTAGACAGTACTTATCTATATCTTCCCATTACCAAAATTCTTGTAGTCTATCCTACTATACTAAATCTCAGTAATATCATTAGATTCCTATAACTAAGCTGTGCCATCTTCTGTCATCTTAAGTTTTGGGGGGTTTTGTTTTTGTTTTTTGTTTTTATTGTTTGTTTGTTTTTGCATTTTCAGTATGACCTATTGGAAACTTTCTCCATTGTTATCCCTCTTTCTAGGTTAGTTTAGGATAACTGAATATATTTACATGCTTTAGAATGCCTGATTTATTTTCAGCTGATCAACCTGACAAATCTCTTAGTAAAAGGATTTTACCTTGGAGCTCCATTTTTTCCCATAATGAGCTCATTGTTTTGGCGCTCTTAAACCATCATCTAGGAAAATACTGACATCATCTAGCAACCAAGTTCTTGATTGAATATATTCTCCTTTCTCCTCCATGAAGAAAGAGCAACCCAGTTCTTCACAGATCCTAGATATGCTCTCCAGGTTTTTCTCAGAAGTTTTATTCATCCTTTAAAAATAGTAAAATCAGAATCATGTTCAATAACTTTCACCAAGTCTCCTGTGTAACTGTTCCAAAGACAAAGTTCTCTTCCCAGTTAGCCATTTCAGGAACACATATAACTCTCTCTAGATCAATACTTGTTGATTGGATATAAAATTTGGAGTTTATTCACCATTTATTCAATACTTGTGGTATGATATTAAGCAAGAGTGATAAAAAGACAAGAGAAAATTTTCTGCTGTCAATGAACTCTTAGTCTGTATGGAAACTTGACCAAAAAACAAAACAAAACAAAACCCTAACATGGTCAGTGCATTTTAAGATCATGACAGCAACCTGAAGACAGACCAAGAACTAAGCTGCTCAGTCTACAGACTATGGATTCCCTGAGGCATTTATTTCACACTATTATTAATCTACACCTTGTCAGAAGAAAAAGAAAATTATTAGTTTTAATAAGACCTCAATTAAGAAATATCCATTCTTAAAGAATGCATGCTGCAGCAATGGGTTAAAGCAACACAATTAGCTATGTCTTTGCAACTGGGATTTTTAAATCCTGGCTCTTATGAGGTGAAAATGGGCCATTAATTATATTTAGTTTTGGTTCATCTTCTTATATTACTCCATTCTGTCATGGGCATATACCAATTAAAATGTATGCACATTGTTTTTATGAACACATTAAGTGGAGATGACAATCACTAATGTAAAACCAAAACAACTAAGTTGTTCTGCTGTGTTTAGCTCTGGAGGTGGGCACTGTATGAGATTCTGCAGCTCAAGCAGTTCTGTTGATGGCTTCCTGTCCCTGGGAAAACCACTGAGGATGACTCTAATAGATGTTACATTTGCACATATGTTGTTGGTTGCCCCTTCCTTCACACTCATTCTACCTTAGCTGACTTTGAACATCTGTCATAATTTGGTGAATAATAGTAAATACTCTTATGCAATATGTGATGCTACAAGGCACAAACAACTGAAAATTCATTATGCAGCTGAGATTGGGGAAATAGTCACACAGTATCAGGGACCACCTCATTGTAGCCATCTTGGGCCAGATGAGGAGTTAAGAAAGCTGAGTCCTGACCTAATAATTCTCCTCCCTTACTGAAAATCTTATGGATATTTCTTAACTTTTCTCCTTCAATCATTCATCTGAAGAGAACAGTTATATCTGTTTTGGTTACTTCACAGTGATTATAAACAATAAGTGAAAGGTTTTTTTAAAGTATGTTAAAAAGATTTTAGTCGGGGCTTCCCTGGTGGCGCAGTGGTTGGGAGTCCGCCTGCCGATGCAGGGGACACGGGTTCGTGCCCCGGTCTGGGAGGATCCCACATTCCGCGGAGCGGCTGGGCTCGTGAGCCATGGCCGCTGAGCCTGCGCGTCCGGAGCCTGTGCTCCGCAACGGGAGAGGCCACAGCAGTGACAGGCCCGCGTAACAAAGATTTTAGTCTCTCACAAGTCTGTACAAAAAACAGTTCCCTTAAGGTTTTATTGACCACAGCCTTGTTTTTAATTTCCTTAAATGAGATGGTTTTTCCATACTACCACACAATAATCGGTGCCTTTCAGGGAACAGGTTTGAAATTTCTATTAGTAGTTCATAAGCCTGAAGTTGTCTTCTGAAACAGAAGTCATGATGCTTTTATCACCCATCAAAGGATATTAAGGCAGCAGTTAAGAATCTTCTCAACTGTGCATGATAATCAGGGAAATCTCAGAGATTTGGCTGCAAGTAGATACCACAAACTGTTTCAGGAAACTTTTTATGTTTCTTCTTTCTTGTCAACAGGTGGTTGTACTTTTTCCTTCATTACTAAAGCATTCCCTGACTAATAGCTATATTACCATCAAGTGGTAAAATAATCATCTTCTACCATTATTCAATGCCCACGGATGTGCTTTCTGTTGTTGAGTCATTGCAAATTAACTCAATGGTGCTGAGATTAATCACCCAGACCTCTTTAACTCTATTTAGAAAAATAGGGACTCCTTGGGTTTCTGTCACTGGCACCATGAGGAACCCAACATAACCTTTACATCATTTATAGTTCTCTGTAATTGCCTTAATAGTTCTAATTAGTATACTGGATTTTGTTTTCTAGAGCTTGCCTATTTTTAATGGTTTGCTCTCTTGTTAAACAGTCTAAATGACTTTCCATCAAGACCAACTGCCAACAGAGGCAGACTGCATATCAATAAAAAGACTTCTAATCTCAGAATTATTTTTCCCCATGATTTTAAGTTCAAATATTTAGTGTTGAGCTTTCACCAATTACAAGCAAATAAGCTGCATTAGTAGTGAAATCTCAAATCTCTTAAGAACATACTTTGTATGATTTTAAGATTAAATATTTAGAAGTGAACTTTCAGTAATCTAAGGTAAATGTGCTCTGTTAAAAATTAAAATGTCTAATGTTCGTTCAAGAGATATTTTCCAAATACAGTCAAAATATTAAATAATAATAATATACATAAAAGCACTTCAAAGTGCTTTCATAAGCATTATTCATACTAATCAATCTTAAATGTTTCAATAAATGGTGGAATATACATCCTTTAAAGATTCTTATGTAGAGATAAATATTTTCTTTATGTTTATTTTTAATGAACATTTTTACAGTTCTTTACAAACTGGGTAAAATGTGGTGGGAATTCTGATGATTTACTTAAAGGAAATCATTTGATTCCGTATGTTGCTACAGAAAAATAACAATCAAAAAGATCATGGAAGATATTCAATGGGAAGGAATCATACCATCTATCAAGATATGATATATGGTTACTTTATTTTAAAAAAAAAGATAAATCAAAAGCTGCTCTCCATAGATCAGATATTTTGGGAAATAGTAAAGTAAAGGAAGAGAACCCAGAAGTGTTTATACATTACAAACTCAACACACTCAACTGACAAATGTTTCTGGAGTGTTCATTAGGTGCCACGCTGTTTTAGATCGTGGAGATACATCAGTGAACAAAAAATAATCTCTAATAGATTGTAAATTATATTCTAGTGGAAGAGACAGCAATAAACAAATACATACATATAAAATAAAGCTTGAGGTAGTCCTATGTTCATGAACAAGAGGAAGATACAGGGCTGCAGAGAGGAGACACTCTTTTAGAAAGGCCACCCAGAAAAGACCCAAGAAAATAAGAGATGAAAAGACATCTGACCGAAGTAAGGGAGAGAGACATGTGGATACCTGGGGTCAGTGCATTCTGGGACAAGGAAACTAGTGCCAATGCCCTTATGGCAGAGTGTTCAGCAGAGTCAAGGAACAGAATTGAGGTACCTGTCACTAGAATACAATGCAAAATCCCTCTTTTATTAGAGTTCATGTTATAATGACTTAGATTTCCACACCCTGGTTTGAAATGCCTAGTGCCCAACACAATGCAAAAAGAGAAAAAGCTTTCAACAAAATGCATAAACACACTGAGTAAAAATCAATATGATCAATATGTGGACTACACTTATGTTAAGGGAAAAAAACACAACTGTGATTTATAAAACAAAAACAAAAGCACTGTTGATTTTTTCTGATGCCCTAGAAAGTTATTTAATTATATTTTCTCTGTCAAATTAAAAATCTAATTTACATTCCATATGAAAGTGAAAAAAATGCTTACAAATCCAATTACTCCTTGTGGGGAATTAGAATACAGACCACACAATCTGATAAAACTGAACTTTCATTCTTAAACTCCCTTAGGCATTATTAATAAAGATGCTCTCTTTTGAGGTATGTGTTTTATAATAACAGATAAAAGGCCCTCACCATATATTTTTGCCATTGGAATTTCCATAATCCTGGATTTTATGAAATTAAACCACTTTTATTTTGCTTTTTTAATATTTTAGTTTACATAAGTGTTTGCTATTTCTATAATAATTTATACAAATTTATTCTGGCATGGGGGATGGGTAGATAGATAACTGCTAGATGGATTAAAGTATGTATGCATGCATTTTATGAATATATTAATTGGGAATGATAATTACTTATTCATAAACAAAATAATTAAGATATTTTTATGTTTTCTGCTCTGGAGGTTAGTTTTTTATGAGATTTTCTCTGTCATATAATCTAAACTATATTTATCAGTAAAGTGAGAAGAAAACAAACAAACAAAAATCTACTACTTAAGAGCAGAGCATAGATATTATGTAATTCTGGCTCTGCCACTTACTAGCTGTGTGACTTAAGCAAGTTACTCAACTTCCCTGAGACTTAGCATTCTCTTCTGTAAAACCAAAATAATAATTTCTTATTGTTTTAATCATACACTATCAAAATCCATGGCACAGTACCAGGGATTTAATAAGATGCTTAAAGATTAGCACCTATTTTATAAGTAGTAGTAGGTTTTTATTATCATCATTACTATTACTAATCAATTATGTCTCACTTTGTTGGTGGCAGTACAAACAATCTATGTCCCAGGTGAAACTGTAATATGTACTTGACCCTGCCAGGATCTACTGGCTACTTTACAGAAAGACTTGCTCAATCTTGCACTCTTAACTTACCATACGGCAGATGGCAATCTGTGATAACATGACTCCTGGGAGTTATGCTATGTTGCTACACCATTGATAGTGAAAAACAATGGCCAATACCTGCAGAATTATAAGCTCAGTGAAGGAAAATATGGAAAAGGTTATTCTCACAACATTTTGGTATAAGGATTCTATTATAACATAAAGGAAATTTTACTTACTTAATGCCCCTGTCCAGCCAATGTTAGCTGTATACTTTTATGACCCACCTTTGAGAAAATCACATTAACAAAATATATAATTATAAATTATATAACACTTCTTAAAGTACATTTATTAATCAAAATAGCATTAAAAAACAATAATACATATATGCACAAAGCCCAGGATAGACATAGGAATTAAATATATGTTAAAGGTGGCATCTCAAATCCATGGGGGGAAAGAGGCTGTCCAAAGAAAGTTTCTGAGCCAACTTGGTAACTGTCTAGAATAAACTGAAGTTGGTTCAGTACTTCACAGAGAAAAACAGGATAAATTTCCTATTTTTCAGGAAGCAGCCCATACATTTAGTGTAACACTCTGCTTTCCCAGAGTCCCCAGGGCCATCAACATGGGGTCAAGACACAGCATATTCTGAATAAGATCACCCCCACTCCATTCAAGATCAAGAGACTAAAGCAACACCTACTAGGACTTCTAACTCCTTAACCAGAAACTCACCCTCCACCCCTCTCCAATTTAAACTAAGTCCTGAAGAGGATCTCTGCCTTAAATACACTCAGGGACTTACTTCATTAGGCCCTTTATCCCTGTGTATGGCCATCACCACACTCTTAGTTAGAACAGCTACACTCTAATCACAATAAGAATCCCTACATTATCTTTTCTGTCTCATTTTCCCAAGCCATCGGATTGCTGAAATTTTTCCACTCTACCCTCTGAAATTCATGGTTCCATTATCAGCAAAATCATCTTCCCTTCACCTTCTTGAAATATGGCTCTCCCCTGTGGACACTACTTTCCCTGAAGCTCTTTCAAGTGGCAGCTGTTTATTCACCCCTAACCCCAGTGTCACTGAGCTGTAAATGAGGTAGATGTCAGCCTTGGTCCTCATTGCTGCTTTCAGACCATTCTCTCCCTAAAAAAAAAAAAAAAAAAAAAAAACAGCTTTGAATAGATTGTCACCAGATTATGTCACTAAGTATTCCCTATTTTTGCTGACATATCAAATGTTCTGGACCATTTCCCCTAATTTCTCAAAAATTTCAGCCCCTGAGTCACTGTCTCGCTCTCCACATACTACTCTTTCCTTCTTTTACAACGATTCAATAAACATGTTATAGTAGTTTGCTACGACTGCCATAACAAAATACAAGAACTGGGTAGCTTAGTAAGTAGAAATTTATTTTCTCACAGTTCTGGAGGCTGAAAGTCCAAGATCAAGGTGCTTACAGATTGATTTCCTCTGAGACCTCTCTCTTGGCTTACAGATGGTCACCCTCTTGCTGCCCCTTTCACATGTTTTTTTCTCTATGCACAAACTCTCTGATGTCTATGTCCTAATCTCCTCTTTTTATAAGGACACCAGTCAGATTTGATTAGCGCCCACCCTGTTGACCTCATTTTAACTTAATTATCTCTTTAAAGAACCTACATCCAAGTTTAGTCACATTCTGAGGTTCTAAGTGTTAAGGCTTCAATATATGAATTTTGGGGAAACACAGTTCAGCCCATAACACATGTGGATGATCCATTTTATACTCTGTCTTTTCTTTTCCTTGCTTTCACCTCTTTTAATGATCCTGTCATTAAACATATATCCTTTAAATATATATGTCAAATTATGCCATTTACCCTATCTGAGCCACCCACTCTCAAGATTACACAGAAGCTTTGTTATAGCTGCAACTCTTTTATTATCTCAATTTATTGCTTCCCATCCTCTGGTGATTCCCCTTTCCAGCCTAATTCTAAAATATCTTGGTCTCAGTAATTCTTCAACCCCAGTAAAAAGGATACTATTACCTTTGCCCTGCCCTTCGATGTCCCGATTCCACTCTTCAGCCTGCTCCAATTATTCAGTGCCTCTACCCCTTCTCCCAGTTCATTGAACTAATTTGGAAATGCCATAACCCTGGTTAACTCCAACTCTCACCATTCTGTACCTACATTATTAAAGCTGAACAAAAGTAGTCTAACTTTAAATCCATGACCATGAACCTCAGTGGTCCCTTAGTACTACCAGCACACTTATGGTTCTTGTATTCATTCCCCCACACTCCAAGATGACCATAACACCTATTCTCTCTTCCAAACCTCCAACACTTCCTCACTCTTAAAGCCCTTGCTACTTACTTCACTGAGATAATTAAAGGTTCAAAAGATCCGGCACCATGATATCTATGTACCTGTGTCCATCTAGACCCAGGTAGAGTCTGTCTGCCTTCCTACTGGCATAGATAAACCATCTATCTTTATAATCTAAAGCCAGTCCCCCTACTTGTAAACTAGGTCCCACCTCTCTCACCTAAGTGAGGACATTAGTTACCATTTTCTGCCACTATCTCTTTTATCATCAAACTCTTGTTCCCTTCTGTACAACCTCCATCAGCATACACACAAGCTATTATTTATCCCAAATTAAAACAATAATTTTTTAAAATTTCTCTCAGCCTCACTTTCTCCACCAGCTACGATCTCATTTCTTTCCTCCTTCTTAACAAAATTCCTTGAGATTTATCTAAACTGTCATTAATTTCTCTCTCCCCATCTCTTTTAAACCTACTCAGATCAGGTTTTCATCCCAACCACTTTATCAAAACTGCTCTTAACAAGGTCACCAAAGATTTTCATACTGCTAAACCTTGTGGTCAATTCTCAGTCTTCATCTTCCTTGATGACTACTATCAGCAACATTTGACGCATTATCCTCATTGGGGTTCAAGGATATTATACGTCTTGTTTTCTTCCAAACTTAATGGTCATTCCTTGTCAACTTCTTTTGCTAGTTCTTTCCCTTCTTCTCAAAATAGTAATAATGAAGTGCCCAGGTTAGAGTCCTTGGTCTTCTTCTCTCTATGTTTATTCACTTGTCTCATCATCCAATTTCATTGTGCTTATTCAACATCACCACTCAGATGCCTGTTAAAAAACTAAAACAAAACAAGTCTATACTGAACTTGAACAGATATTATATCTGTGCCCCACCACACAAAAATTTCTCCACCCATAGCATTTCCATTTAGGTTGATGATAACTCCAATCTTCCAAGGTCAGGAAAGTCATTAAGTCATCCTTATATCCTCTTTTTCTTGTCCTTGTATCCGATCCATGAGGAAATTCTTCTGGCAAATCCAACAGACTGTATCAATGTGACCACACTTCACCATCTCTGCTATTCCTACCCTATTCTCAGCCTTCATCATATCTTTCTTGGAATTTTGCAGTTGATTTCTAACTGGTCTGTTTCTTTCCACCCCTGCTTTCCTGTAATTTATTCTCAACACAGCAGTCAAAGTTACTGTTTTAAAACATGTCATGTTTGTCCTTCCTCCACTCAAAACTCAGCAATGATCCCTCATTTCACTTAAAATAAAATCCAAAGTCTTTATAAGGGTCTAGAGAGCTTTAGATGATCTGATCCCTGTTGTGTCTCTGGTTTCCTTTCCAACTATTGTCCTCATTCATTGTACTCCAGTCTCATGGCTTCTTGCTCTTTCTCAGGCATGCTCTTAACTTAGGGTCTCAACCTAGAATGTTCTCCCAGAGATTTGCATGAAAGTCATTCACTTCCCTCCTGGCTTTACTCAGATGTTACCTTCTCAATGAGGTCTGCAACAATCACCTTATTTAAAATTGCAACTTATGCCTGCCACTTGGTATTCCAGTTCCCCTCAACAAACTTTATCTTAATTTTAATAGCATTCATCACTTTCTGTCATACTATATAATTTATGTATTATGTTGTTTTGGGAGTTTTTTGTTTTGGTTTGTTTTTTTTAAATCTATCTCCTTCCCCTAGAGTGTAAACTCCACAATGGCAAGGATATTTGTCTTGATCAGTGATACATCCCAAGTACTTAAAATAGTTCCTAGTACATGAGACACACTCAACAAATGTGTTCAATGAATGAATGAACAAATCAAACAAAAATTTAAATGTTAAAAAGATGAAATTATCAAATGCTGGAAGAAAATTGTATGTTGGGTGGGGGGTTGGTGGGTAGGTGGTGTGTATAGAAAAGCCCTTTTTATTGTATCTCAAAACCTTAGATCCATAAAAAGATAAATAAGTTGAATAAATTAAAAATTTAAAAAATCTTTTGCCCAACAAGACACCCTAAGCTAAGGCAAATCTCAAATCACTAGAAACAACCTTTATCTGTGATTTTCATATCACAGTAAAGGTTAATCCTTGTAATATATAAATAGCTCCTAGAAATTGATAAGAAGAAAATCTAACCACCCAACAGAAAAATAGGTAAAGGCTAGGAACGTACAATTCACACATAAATGGAAATATAATGGCTTTTAACCATATGAAAAGATGCCCAACTGCTCTCATAATACAAATTAAAACTACCCTGGGATACTGTATTTATCCATCAGACTGATAAAATCCAAAAGCATTTTATGGATGAGCTCACAAATTGCTGCTGAAAGTATAAACTGGTATAACTTCTTTGGAAGGCAATTTACCAATATCTGACAAAATCACAAGTGAATAGACCTTCTGACCTAATAATTCCATTTCTGGGAATTTATTCTATATGAATCTATTTGCATGTGTATGACATGAGGTCTGTAAAAGGTTTATTCATTGCAATACAGCATGCCCTAGTAAAATGCTAAAAACAAGACAAGTGTTCATCAGTAAGACTTTGGTTAAATAAATGATGATCTCTCCATCAAACGAAATACTATTCAATTGTATAACAGAATGTGGAACTCTATATTTTGATGGTGAAAGCTCCGAGATATAATATTAAGTGAATACTGCAACAAGCAGAACAATGGTATCTTGTGTTTAAAAAACAGAGTAATAAGAATATACATAAACATCGGCATTTGCTTACATGTATAAAAACAAACGGTAGAAGGATATATAAGAAATTAATTAAAGTAGTTGGAGTAAGGAGGTAGGGACTGAGAAAAAGAGAGGAAAAGGTAAGACTAAGACTTTTCATAGTGTATCTTTCTGCATTTTGTACATTATTTTTGAACTATGATATTGTATTATCTATCCTAACAACCACATGTTAAAAAATAGTTGCAGAAAAATCTCCTAAGAAAATCATATCAGTACTACATCATTGAAACGCCAACTAACTTCATTTTATAAGCACCTTGACTAAACACTTTATGTATACCAAATATGAAAACAGAGAAAAAGAATGTTTCTTCATTTAGACTCCAGGAAGGCTGTGGTGAGGGAGGAGCAGGGACTGGTAAAGAATTCATTACTGTTATTTATTGCATACTGAAGGCCTGCAAACATGTCTGGAATCCAAATAAAACAAGGCAAGAAACAGTATTAGCATCAAAGACAACCACTGGCAGTGAGAAGTACCACTTACAGAATGAATAAACAGGTGTATAGCCACTTGAAGTTTAATCTCCACATACTAGGAATGAACAGATAAATAAAAGAGAAGCCTTCCCACTGAGACCAAGAAAAATTGGACCACAGAGCAGTAACGCAGCACTGTTGTTGAAATAACAATCAAGATAGTGGGTAATGAAAACAGGAGGAAAACATAGAAACCGGAGGCAATCCTCCTTATATTTAGCATCTATTAGTTCCTTTCTATGTACAGTTCAAGGCCCTCAGATGAAGAGAGACCTCCATGCCAATGCTCCCACCTTTGGGTCCAAAAGTGGTGAGTACCACTTTGAAAGATCAAAGGATTTTGAAAGATCAAAGGAGTGTAACCAAATGAACTAAAGTAAAATTGAAGACATACGTAAGAATGAATGGAATTGGGAGTATTCTGCCCAAAGAAAAGAAGGGTAAGAGAAAAGGGGAGTAGAATCAGCAACAACAAGAACACATTTGATTACCAACCATTTCAGACATTGGGAATCAGAGAATAAAAATAAAACACAAATACACCCTCCAGGGAGCTTAGGAGATAGGACATACACATTAAAACCAAGTGTATAAACATGTTGCTTGAGAGTCAATCCAGCACAGAAATATATTTTATTATAGAATGCTATGTCAGTACTAAAAATGTTAGGCAATTTCATATAAAAATCTGGATTTTCAGCTTCTTTTCAAAAACTGGGGCACAGAGGATTGCCAAGTGTTGAGAGAAGGAACTGTTTCAGGTACACTTCAGGGATGTATTTTACACTGAGAAAAGAGGGAGCATCATGTGAGAGAAACCACCAGGGGCTTGGGGCCTACAAAGCTTAGAACAAGATGAAGTACAGTGTTGAGGCATATAGGAGTCAGCTTGGGATGCCATAACAAAATACCATGGGCTGGGTGGCTTAAACAACAGAAATTTATTCTCTTAAAATTCTGGAGGCTGGAAGTCTGAGATCAGGGTGCCATGATGGTCAGGTTCTGGTGAGAGCTCTTTTCCTGGCTTGTAGATGGCCCCCTTCTTGCTGAGAACCCACAAGGGGGAGAGACAGCTATCTCTTTTCTCTCTCCCTCTTCTTATAAAGCCATTAATCCCACCATGAGAGCCCCACGACCCTCATGACCAAATCAAAGCCTATTTACCTCCCAGAGTCCCCATCTCCAACTACCATTACATGTGGGGTAGGGGTAAGGCTTCAACATACGAATCTGTGGGGTGGGGGGGGAAACAAACATTCTGTCCATACAAGGGGCCAAAGTAAACCATTTTCTGGGTAAGAAATGCATGTTAATGGAAGCCTGGTTGGAAGAGATATGATTTTTCAATTATCTCTTTTCATTCTTTTGTATTTTAAATTCAATGTACTTAAAAATCTTTCTCCACTCAAAACCTCACTCTCTAACTTACAAATATTACATCCCCAAAATCTCATCTTAAAATCCTTCTAGAAAAGGTAATGTATATTCCATTCCATACCAATTACAGACATAAAACCATGAGGTCAGTTTCACAAAGAACATAAGAAAATTTGTCTTGCTAATTTATGTTTACCTTTCATGAAAAAATAAATATTTTTAGTGAGCAGAGATTTAGAATCTGGTCAATAATTTGATATACAAAATTAATTAATTAACTTAGTGATGGTAAATTCAGTCAAATGAGGTCACAAGTTTTACTTTAAAATTAATTACCTGTACACCTTCTTTAACAATACGGAAGCATTTCATTTATTTTTCAAAACAGCTGTTAAGTACTTAATTTTTTTAAACATGCTGCTAAAAACCTTCTTTTGCCCATAAATTCACCATATTTACATTGCTATTATTCCCCACTTCAGCTCCTTCTTTTGAAAGCAGGTGGCTTGTATTTCATAATTAGCAAATACTAAAATAGATCATCAAAATGCAACTTTGTCAAGCTCCTAAAAGAAAGAATTTATATCAGAATATGGTCCAATCCATATTGGTGATAGCGCTGATAAAAGTCAGCTCTATACAGAGGTGTTGCTCTCTCATAGCTTTGCATACCCAACTCTCCCTTCACAGGTCCTTAATGTCCTCATCTCTAAAGCTGGGTCTGGAACCAGGGTTAGCTCTGAAAATGCAGGAGAACAATTTGTCTTTCCTATGTTAGCCCAAAGGAGACCTCATAATCTATGTGAACCACTCTGTAGATTTGAGAGCCACTTATCTGCCATAGCTCTACCACTTACTAGCTCTTTGGCCACTTACTCTCTCTGAACATCACTTCCTTAATCTTCAAAAGTGACACAATAATAATGCCTGTTGCCTAGAATTATTATAAATTAAATTCTTAGTACAGTGTTCTACAAAAAGAAAGCACTTAATGCAGGCCAAAGAAGAGACAGATTACATGAATTTAGTCTCTCTCCTTCCTGAAACCATATCGTAATAGAATTGTTTTGTTTTGTTTTAAGACACAAAGCCACAAGGACAAGGAGAACAGAAGAACAGAGAAAGGTAAGAAAAGTTTAGAAGTCAGAAAAGCAAATGATAACTGACTAATGGTAACTGACAGCAGACTGGGGAAGGTAAAATGCAAAGCAGGTAATGAGGGAAGTGAGAAGCAACCCCATTTAACACATATAACTGTGCCCCCCACACCCCACCCCTGCCTAAGGTATAGGTGAAAATAAAGCCAAAATACGAAGATTGATGAAAAGTCTTTGTAAGAACCAGTTATCCCACCATTATAAAACCAGATCACCTGTGTGATGGTTTCTCCCCAGAAGACATTTACAACCTTAATGCTGAGACTTCAGGCTTCTTACCCTTGTACTTCACAAAAGTGGAAAGCCAGGCCTATAAATAACCTGTCAAGAGACTGGAAGAGCTTTCTCAGAAGAATCTGACCTCTACCTTGAAAGATAGGGACCAAAACAAACAAAAATGGAAAAGGCTTCTCAGAAGAAACAGAAACTATGCAGGAAGAAGAAAATTTCAAGATATTACTAAGACCTTCAGTAATATAATAAAAAATAATGCATCTGTGAAAAAGAGAACAGAACTCTATTAAAAAAAAAAAAAAAGGAGCATCAGGAAACAAAAGAGAGCTTTCCGGTCTCCTCTCTAGACAATAAACACAGTAGTTAAAGCATGAGTATGCCCCTTGATAAAGATTTCCTAAATCAGCAATGCCACATGAGTGTTTTGGGCTCTGACATCCAGGTTTCACATCCTTTCTTTATATGCATCCTCCCTAACTCCCTGTTCTGATTTAGATATCCCCTATCTGTGCATTCAACATGCCCTGTGCATACATCTTTCACAGCACATACACAATGTACCTTAATTTCTGTTTGTTTGTCTATCTTTCATACGAGGGTGTGAAGTTTTTCCAGGGAAGGGACTGGATATCACCAACACATAGCATAGTCTCTGGCATATTAGTAGGTGCTCAATAAATTTTTTGAGTGGATAAATAACTGGATGGGAGAACTGCTGTCACACCAGGTTGGTATGTCCCCAGGACTGATCATTCCAAAAGCCCATTATCAGTTTTGCTAGACTCCCATACTAAACTCAGACATGCCACTTAACAGAGAGAAAGAACCAGAAAAGTGTTTGAGTAGAGGAAGAAGGGATGAATGGGATCCTCCCTTCAGTAAAGAATGCCAGTTTGAACAGATAATATCTAATTATTTACAAAAAAAAACCCAACTCTATGGAGCACCTATAGAATTATGCTTCCAGTTGCAAAGGCAACTACTCTATTACTATAGTTAAACTCCAAATAATCCATTTAACAGTGGTCATATTTGAAGTTATTTTCTTCTTTTTGCTTCTGACTTTTCTGATGTTTTTTACAGTGCAAAGGTATTACTTGGATAATAAAAACTAATTGTACATGAATACAATATACAAAATAATATGAATTCACATCAATGCTGAAATATATTTAAAAATTCTCACCTGTTTATGAAATGTACTTTGACCCAACAATGCATAGGATTCACTACCTTTGCCCTAGCTCCTCTCAGATCTACAGAACAAATATCTATGCAAGTGAGACCCAGACATGCCTATTTCTTACAAGCTACACAGATGGTTCTGATGCTCAGGCGGGTCTGAGAGTCACCATTTATAGAACACATGAAGGCTCCTTAGAGATGTATGATCTTAAGCCAAGAACTAGGACTCCACCAAGTAACTGCATTCAGTGATTTCACTCATAACTTGTAAGTGGCAAAGTCATCATTAGCTGAGTAAGAAGAGGGGTGGAAGGAGATACATAAAGAATAGGATTTCTTGGGGTGACTACTGAGCACCGTTTAATCCAGATTCAAAGTATCTATTAAGCGAAGACAATGGGTAAGATAGGATTTATCAGGCTTATTTCAAGTTTATCTTGCTCTTCTATATTTCTAACTGCTAAGCAGTAATTTCTTAGAGGATTACCTCCATTAGAAACCCATCCTCGGGGCTTCCCTGGTGGTGCAGTGGTTGAGAGTCCGCCTGCCGATGCAGGGGACACGGGTTCGTGCCCCGGTCCGAGAAGATCCCACATGCCGCGGAGCGGCTGGGCCTGTGAGCCATGGCTGCTGAGCCTGCGCGTCCGGAGCCTATGCTCCGCAACGGGAGAGGCCACAGCAGTAAGAGGCCCACGTACTGCAAAAAAAACCAAAAAAACAAACAAACAAAAAATCCTCATCCTTTTTGCTAGCAATTCTTTCCAAAGTATACAAAAACCTATTTCAGTTTTTAAGAAGCTAATCAAATGGATATTCGAGTTCATTTGCTTGGTGTCCTTTGCTAAGAGTTGACACTCAAATAAGGGCTTATAATCATACGCATTTGAGCTACTAACCATGTCTGCTAACCATTTATCTTCCTTTGTTTTTTCTAAACTGAAAAGCTAAAATTCTGTTAGCCTGTCACTTTATTTTTATTCACTATATTACATTCAAATAGCATCACTATTATATTAATGTAATAGATGATCTCTGTAATTGAATGTGAATACTATCACTTTATACCCTTCTAGAGTTATTAATTTCCGTGTATTCATTGTATTTTCAAATATGGCTGCACAGTAAATAATACAACATAAAGAGGCTTTAACCTATTCCCAAAGTGTATGTATGACAAGGATATAAAGCCAGTGGTGTATTAACTTAAAAAATAGATCAACCTTATCTTGTAAAAAGAAGATAAAAGGTAGTTCTGTCATTAAAGACAACCATGCTTGAGGCTGTAAACCATACTTGAGAATATAAAGACAAGCCTGGAAACGTGTTATATTTTGCTTCCTGTCCTTGAAGAAAGTCAACTCAATGGACATTTTAAAAACAACAAAAAAAAAAACAGATTCAATCATTCAGGTATTTCCTCATGTTGACTAGGCTGAGAAAGCATAAATTCAACAATAAAAACAAAAATAATTATAGTATCATTTTATAGCACTTTACAGAGAGCTTTAATATACGTGAAGGTGAAAATTAATTGAATTCTTAAGTGTGGCTATTACGCTATCCAGATATCCTAAGGCATATAAGTGGAAAACCTAATGGTATTCATCCGAAGAGTAACACAGTAGTACCTCAAACCAGCAAGAAAATTCAGAGTGAAAATTAAATACCTGCAGAGCCATGTAGGGAAGATATTTGAATAATACAAGAATTATCCTCAAGTTTTTGAGAAAGGGACTCAGCATTATCTGCCAACCGTAGACAAACCTGGGTTAAAGGACTACCAAGTAGATTTTGAGCTCTTTGTATTGATGCTGGTCTGCACCCTCTGGAGTTTCCCCTGGTGAAATCTGAAACTGGCCCTGCCACATGGAGGACAAAGAGAGACTGAAGAGAGGCAGACCACTGCAGATTGGTAGGCAGCAGGTTAAAAGGCAAGGGAACTTATGTAAGTGGCTCGTCTTGGGCGGCCGCAAGATGAGTAGATCTCCACACCTGCCAGGCAGAATCTTAAGGTTTATACAGAGACCTTAATGGGGTTCAGTCACATACACAGTCCAAATGGTCTCAACAATACTTTACTCTCTTAAGGCTTCATCCATGAAATGGCTCCGGCTATGGGAATGGTGGGCAAAATATACATTTCAAAGACAGGAGAGGGGTGAGGAGCCTCCAATCGCCTGAATCCAGCTTACAGGTCAACAGGCGGTCACATCCTCTCGATGACCTCCTCCAACACTCCATCCCTCGTAACCGGCTCTTACAATTTCACACACACCCCTCTTCTGTAACGTGCCCTGAGTGGTCAGCAAAGGGTTTCACCAGCAGGAAGGTGGCTCATTTGGCAGCTCTCTGGCTGCATTGGAGGCAGATTCCACAGCAGCCACATGGGCACATGCAAGAGAAAACACAGAAAAAGGTAATGTTTCTCAAAATAAGTAACAGTTTTTTCCACGAAGAGGCCCATGATCTGAACCTGATTTATTAAGTCCCATAGGCTGGAGGTCAGATCCCTCATAACATTCACTTGTGTATTCATGTGATTTAATAAAGATGATGCCTTATCAGACTCATCAAGTATGAACACACAACATTCTATTTGGATAATGGCACAGGTGCTTCCTTTTGAGACTGTAATAATGTCCAAGGCCATCCGATATAGGAGGACAGCATTTCTCATCAGAGATATTTCATTGTTCAGTAAAGACAGGCTTTGTCGGCTATCATTTAAGGCTTGCTGGGTGAATTCAGTAAGGGTTTCTCTGTGTGCTATAATATCCTCCAGGCCAACAAATGGAACAAAGACGGCAGCCAAGTGATTGTACCAGTGGAAAACAGAATGTGCCCATCTGGCCTTGAGGAGAGGGGGTTTGACAATTTTTGTTACTTTGGGGTGGATTCTCCCCTGTGCCCAGGGAAGACCTAGATAGAGCACAGTGGCCCAACCACCCAGGTGAAAGCCATGGCCAAAGATTTGCGCCACACTGCCACTGGGTTCCATTCGGGTTCCCCCAAAAATACCTGGCGGTCACAAGCAATGATTGCCAAACCAGTCACTATCCTTTCATGTGACAGCATGACTACACAATTTTGGTGATATCCATTCCATATTCCTGGTACAATTGGGTTGGTTCTGTTTAGAGTGATTCATCTGTTCCCAACATAGGGGTGCCTGGGTTCAAATGTCCATGACCCAGGGTGAGCCACATGAACCCATCCCAAATCTGAGTGTAACCACCTACAGCTCTAGTGGTGGTAGTTTTAGGACCCTTCTGGTCAGCAGAGTGATGGGCTGCCTGTGTAGTCTGATTGACAGAAAAAGAATACCCATGCCAAGTGTTACTGATATTCAAGCCACAGGTCAGGTCTCTGGATGAAGTATTGGTTGATACTTGATTGGTTGATCAAGTATTGCCAGATGAATTAAGAGTACTAGTCCTAACTTGTTCTACCTTAATATACTGCTTTAGGGCCTTCTAATTCTCTGCCTGGAGTGGCAATGCCCACTATGGTAATCCTGATGAGCTAAAGAAGGGCAGCTTCCCACAATACCCAACAGTTGGATTGATTCCTTTGTCAGGCATACTAGTGGGCCCACTGTAAAAAGGTATTTCCATTAGGTGTCCATCCTGTGGCCAGACAACAGAGTAGCAGCAGAAGCCTAAGGCCAAAATGACAGATTTAGTAGAAACTTGTATGGGAAGATCTTCCCCTTTTAAGATTTACACTTGTGGACTAATCCTTAGATGTTAATGTGACTGCAGCTTTAAGAATTTGACCTGGTTGTACATACCATACCTGTTGGCCAGAGGAGGCAGCCCCATCAGGCATGAGGAGATGGGCTTGGTGTGGGATGTGCCAGATCGGGCCTCTCATTTTTCCCCCTCTTTCAATGGTACATGTTCCATTCCAGGTATAGTATGTTTCAATAGGTCCAGCTTGCAGCAAGACAATAGGATCCCAGTGGAGATTGCATAGTTCCTCCTCACCCAGAGGTATGAAGTAATTCACACATCCCAGTGGAACTTCCCATTGCCAAGGATAATGTCTTTCCCAGGCATGATGGAGCTTTGTACTCTCAGCAGCACAGCACAAAAACCACAAGAGAACCAAGGCAATAATTGTCTTCAAGACGTCCAAACCTTTACGGCATTGGGTATTTGGCAAGGATTCCCAATCTGGCATATGGGGCAATATGCCCTATAAGTTGATCTTTCAAATGTATTAAAGCCTGGGATAGTACTTTAGTCCACCAGACCAAGGCAGTTTTACCTATTAGTAATTTAATTTGCTGGTTTACTATTTCATTTTTCCTTTCTACTAACATAGCAGCTTGCAGGTTATAGGAAAGGTGGAACTTCCATTCAGTGTCATAGTCTTCTGCCTAGTCCTGCATATCATGACCTTTGAAATGTGACTATTCCACGGGAGTATCCACATGGTACTCAGCTTCTCTGATCCCCTAATGGTTGCAGCCTGGTTTGCATGGTGACAGGGGAAAACTTGAGTTAGGCCAGATGTAGTGTCCACACAAACCAGGGCATATTTAGAACCCTCAGTCAGAGGAAGGAGGCCAATATAATCAAAATTTGCCAATCCCTCACCATTTGGGAACTCCAGTGAATGGCCCCAAACTCTTTGGTAGTTGCCTTGGTTATTGTTTAGAACACACAGGACATACTGTTAGTACATGAAACAAGCCACTGTATTTCAAAGGCAATTGGGCATCCTTGACAATATGCCATCACACCCAGGCACTAGAGTGGCCACTCTTTCTATGCATCCAATCTGCTGTATCGGCTGAAGGGTCAGTTGTTAGGGATTATACTGGAGCAAGGGCATCAGCTTCCTGATTGCCAAGGGGGTGTCAGTGCCTTATGAGACAGGATGTGGAAGACAGTGAGGACTACTTCAGGCTCTTGCAGGCAAACCCAAATGCTCTCCATACATCCTGACCCCACAAGGGCTTATTCACAATCATCCACCCCTTGGTTTCCCATTGTCCAAGCCATAGACAGGGGTTGGCATACAGGGTGCTCCCCTGCTGCAAACAGGCATGCCATTAAGTCAACGTGGGAGTTTAAGCCATGGCAGAGATGGGTCAATGGAACATATTCTCAACCTATCTCTTGAGAGAAAGGGAAGTTCTTACTATGATATGTTGTTCCTTCATAGGAGGCTCTGCCTGGAGGAGTGCTGTGTACACTGCTAGGAGTGTTGCTCTATGGGGGGGGTCTATCAGGTTTCTGTCCCCTTCTAGAGCTGAAACCAAAACCTAGGGGTACCCTCTTCTGTTGTTATTGCCACAGTGCCCAACCCATACCTTCCTAAGTCACAGATACATTTAACAACTCAAATGGTAGCCCTGCTTGGAAGATGCCCAGAACTTTTATCTGTTTTATTAGTATTTTTGCCTTCTCAAAGGTGACTTGTTGCTCTGATTCCCAGTTCCACATGTGCCCTTTCTTTAGCAGGCAGTATAAGGGATGGAGGCAGTCAGCACAGGAGGGAGTAAAAGTCTTCCAAACCTCCCACATCTACAAAGGCTTGCATTGAATGCTCTTAGGGATTGGATAGGCTTGCATCTTGTCAATCAGAGCTTCTGGGACAATACACATCTTACCTGACCATATGACTCCCAAAAACTTTATGGTAGTGTCTGGGCCTTTACTTTTTTGAGGATTCACCACCTATCCTCTAGGTTGAGCCCTCCTACCTTTGCAAATGGCACGCTAAGTTCTCCAACTTCTTATCCTGCTCTCCCATCTTGTCTGCCAGCCCCGAAGCTAGCAGAGTAGTGGACAACCACACATCCTTCTCTAACCGCAGCTCTTCTTCCTGCTTTCTAACTCAAGCTTCAGCCTCTAGTTGGGCTTCAGTGGCCAGCAACCTGTCCACAGTAGAGGTCAGCCCCCTGCACGGCCATTCGCTCCCCTTTTTTGCCACAGTAGCTGTACATTCTGTACACACACACAGTCCACAATCATCTAACATATGGGCCGCCCCTTCCCATACAGAGGTCAATGGCGATCTCTGGATTTCCCCTTGGGATGTCTCTTTTTCATGGCTCATTTCTTTGGTCTCCTGGTTGGCTCACCAACTGTTGGTTCCTAAAGCTGGGAGCTACCCTGGTGAAACCTGAAACTAGCCTCCTACACAGAGAGTGAGGAGAGACCAAAGAATCAGGCAGATGAATCCAAATTGGTCGTTGGCAGGTTTAATAAGCAAGGGAATTCACATACAAGGCTTGTCTTAGGTGGCCACAAGGTGAGTGGATCTCCATACCTGTCTGCCAAAATCTTAAACTTTATCTAAAGGCTTTAATGGGGTTCAGTCATGTACACAGTACAGATGGTCTCAACCTTACTTTCTTAAAACTACATCCTGGATATTGCTCTGACTATGGGAACAATGGGCAGAACACACATTCCAAGTGCAGGAGAGAGTATAAGGAGCCTCTGATTGCCCAAGTCCGGCTTATGGGTCAACAGTCAGTAAAGTTCTTTGAATGACCTCCTCCAACAATCGTGAGCTCCTTATGGTGAACAAAGAGACTGCTTCCTCCTCTCTTTCTTAAAGCCCAGCACAGTGCTAGATATGTAGGAGCTCAACAATATTAAGTGAATAAACCAAATAATATTCTTTTTCTTTAAACTGAACTTCACTTTATTTTTTCTTTTTATTGAAGTATAGTTGATTTACAATATTATTAAATCAATTAAGGTTCTTATATACAGTCAGTCTACTACAGCTTCACTTACAATTCCCACACCACAACTCTTCTGAGTAAAATACAGGCAGATATTAGATAAAAATATGATGTCTAACTTGCTTTTTTCCTTTGATATATAGAAATAGAGAAGCTGCAGAACAGAGATGGAAGAAATGAGCAGCTCGGGTACCTCCTCTACGCAAAGTCATCCATAGGTATAGTATAGTATGATCCATTGTGGCTTTAGAGGGAGCTGAGAACTGAACACTATACAGCAATATAAGTGAAGGAAGTACTGCTATGTGCAATCACATGGATCAATTTCAACACACATATATAGAGCAAAATAATCTAGACCTATGACAAGTCAGCCTCTTTTTGCTTATTTTCTGATCTCTAAAGGGATTAATAATAATACCTACTACAGAGGTTTTATGAAAATCGAGTTGTCTCTGGTACATAGTAAGCAGGAAATAAATGTCAATTGTCATCAAAATAATTAATATTGTGACTATATGTATGATGCTACACTAAACTGTGGGAAGATAAAGGAAATTGGTTCCTGTCTAAAAGGAATTTACAATCCAGTAGAAAAGATAAATAAGTGATGGACATAACTGCTATGTGCCTTGGTTTTCCAAACTGAGAAAATAGGGATACTGATAACCACCTCATACGTTTTGAGAATTAGAGATTATTCCCTAAAATATAAACTCCATAAAAGCAGAGACTTTTGTCACTGAATGTTTTATGGTATTATCAGGATACTTACCTTGGGAAAGGGAAAAAGTACAGGACTGGAGGGACACAGGTACAGTTATGACACTGGTAATGTTTTATGTCTTGATCTGGGTAGTGGTGCTACAATGATCATTCATTCTGTATGTATATTTGTATTAGTCAGCTTTGTTTTTTGCTGCAGTAACAAATAACACCAATATCTCAGTAGCTTGCAACAACAAAAGTTTTTTGTTTCTTGCTTCCATTACATGAGAGCTGCAGTCTACTGGGTTCATTTAGGCTCAGCTCAGCTTGGCTTCATTCCAGGAGTCTTCTCCTCTTGGACCCAGCCTAAAAAAGTAGCCACTACATACACTATATGTGGTATGATTTTTTTTTCACATGGCAGGGTTCAGAAACTCAAGGGTGGCTAAGGCAAACTGTGCTGTATTAAAATCTTTGGCTCAGATATGGTGTACAGCTTATTTAAAACTGTTTCTGATCTATTTGATCTGGTCATCTCCCCATGCCATGAGCCATACCCATAGTTCTCTGAGACATAGAATAATTTTAAGATATTTTGCGATATCTATCAAACTTTAGTGGGAATACACCCTTGGTCTCTTTACCCGGAGCTATATTCTTCAGCTGAAAGCATTATTTAACAGATGTAATTGAAATCCCAAATCAGTTGATTTTGAATTAATCAAAAAGGAGATTATCCTGGGGAGGTGAGAGGCAAGGAAATTATTTGGAATAGGACCCTCCCTGAGATAAAACAACTTCTTCTACTAGTCTTGAAGAAGTAAGCTGCAAGTGTTGTGAGAGAGCCTGGGAAATGACCCTGTGGCAGGGAACTGCCAGCAGCTTCTAGGAGCTAAAATACCCTCCATCTGACAATCAGGAAAAGAGGGAAACCTCAGTCCTATGGCTGCAAGGAACAGCAACCACATGACTGGGAGAGAATCCCAAGCTCCAGAAAGGACTAAAGCCAGGCAGACACCCTGATTACAACCTTGCAGAGGTTCTGGGGAGGCAGTGCCTGAACTCCTGACCCACAGACACCATGAGATAAAAAATGTTTGTTGTTTTAAGTGGCTAAATTTGTAGTAATTTGTTTTACAGCAGTTGGAAAAATAATAGACCTTCCATTCCATAGTCTCTACATGGCCTCACGCTGGTCCTAGCAGTCTTCAGATTGTCTAGTGCAGTGGTTCTCAAGTTTCAGTGTTCTTGGAATCTCCTGAAGGACTGTTAGAATAAAGACTGCAGAACCCCAACCTCAGAGATTCTAATTCATTAGTTACAGAGTGGGGTTCATGACTGTGTGATTCTAACAGTTTCCCAGGTGATGCCGATACTGTTGGTCTAGAAACTACACTTTGAGCATCACAGGTCTACCATGACTACATTACTTCTATGCACTTTAAATGCCCTCAGTTGCAAAATGCTATGAGAACGTAAGCATCTGATACAAGCAAATGGCTGGCTTCCTTTCATATTAAAGGTTTTCATAAAAGAAAAAAAAAAAGGGAGAGGAAGATCTTATTAAATGTTACTCATTAACCGTAATACCTGATTTTCATTAAACTACCTGATTCTTATTACTCCTGGGGCAGGTGTGCAAATGCTTATTTCCATAGATGCACCAATACATTACTTTTCCCGTATTATAATTTACGTTCCTGTTTTTCTGTACTATTTTCAATATAGTGGCCTGATTTATAGCAGAAATTGTTAAAATGTCATAACCAATATTTACACTTGAAATTGTTAAAATGCCATATTCAATACACTAAGAGGGCTCAGTAAATTTAAACTGAATCACTAATTATGGATTAGATTCATAATATCCCTGTTGTCACTACTGAAACAATTCAATACACACATTTTTTAAAAGAATTACAACTACTTATAATAATATCATCAGGGAGCTATGAATTTGCTATTCATCTGTTTTAGTATTAGGTTTAATATTTGGGCCAATATACCATGGATCTAAAAGACACTACACACATCAAGAGAGTAACATATACCTAGGCTTTTTATGTTTGATGTTCCAATTTGTTTAAATACAAAAATCACCACCTTTTGTGTTCATTTTCTATAAAGGATTTTTTTTTGACAGAAGTGCCTCTTTCTATGCTGGCAGCTTCCAAGTAACTGCACCATGGCAAGAACTGCTTCATTTAATGAATATTCATGTCAAAGAGATATTTATAACATTGTTCGTCATTGTTCCTTTACCCTTTCCCAACACACACTTTGAGAATTATAATTAATTCTTGAAATTCTAAAGGAACTACCTTCAACTCTTATACTAGACTTTTTTTTTTTAACATCTTTATTGGAGTATAATTGCTTTACCACGTTGTGTTAGTTTCTGCTGTATAACAAAGTGAATCAGCTATATGTATACATATATCCCCATATCTCCTCCCTCCGAAAAGACAACCCTCAGAATGGGAGAAAATGTTTGCAAATGAAGCAACTGACAAAGGCTTAATCTCCAAAATTTACAAGCAGCTCATGCAGCTCAATAACAAAAAAACAAACAACCCAATCCAAAAATGGGCAGAAGTCCTAAATAGACATTTCTCCAAAGAAGATATACAGATGGCCAACAAGCACATGAAAGGATGCTCAACATCACTAATCATTAGAGAAATGCAAATCAAAACTACAATGAGGTATCACCTCACACCAGTCAGAATGGCCATCAACAAAATATCTACAAACAATAAATGCTGGTAGGGTGTGCAGAAAAGGGAACCCTCTTGCACTGTTGGTGGGAATGTAAACTGATACAGCCACTATGGAGAATAGTATGGAGGTTCCTTAAAAAACTAAAAATAGAACTACCATATGACCCAGCAATCCCACTGCTTGGTATATACCCTGAGAAAACCATAATTCAGAAAGAGTCAAGTACCACAACGTTCATTGCAGCTCTATATACTAGGCTTTAAAACACACTTTTAAACAACAGACCTTCAAATTAAAGAGAAATAGAAATTAGAAATAAGTATTTGTGGGAGGAAATCACATCAGGACCCAAGGTAAAATAATACAAGAAATAAAGTTGATAGTTAAAAGCAGTATAGGGCTTACCTGGTGGTGCAGTGGTTGAGAGTCCGCCTGCCGATGCAAGGGACACGGGTTCGTGCCCCAGTCCGGGAAGATCCCACATGCCGCAGAGCGGCTGGGCCCGTGAGCCATAGCCGCTGAGTCTGCGTGTCCGGAGCCTGTGCTCCGCAACGGGAGAAGCCACAACAGTGACAGGCCCGCGTACCGCAAAAAAAAAAAAAAGCAGTATAATACTTTACTTAAGTAAAAACAGAAACAAAAAAATAAAATTAATAGATAACATAACATTAATACAAAAATATAAGCTCTTTAGGGGTAAGGATTTCTTTTCTTTTTTTTTTTTCTTTTTTGCGTTACGCGGGCCTCTCACTGCTGTGGCCTCTCCCGTTGCTGAGCACAGGCTCCAGACGCGCAGGCTCAGCGTCCATGGCTCGCGGGCCCGGCCGCTCCGCGGCATGTGGGATCTCCCCGGACCGGGACACGAACCCGTGTCCCCTGCATCAGCAGGCGGACTCTCAACCACTGCGCCACCAGGGAAGCCCCATGGGGTAAGGATTTTTGTCTTTTTGTTTATTGATATGTCCCCTGTTTCTAGAATACTTAGTGCAGAGTAGAAATCCAGAATGTTTGTTGAATAAATGAATGATTGGATAAATGCATGAATGTGTGTGATGCAGAAATCGACCATGGGTCTCACAGTCATACAAAACACATCTATGATCCTGTGTGTACTCAGGACTGCCAATCTGGAATGTGCAAATGGTTCAGATTCCAGCACAATATGCTAGATTCTTAATATAAAAGTGAGAAAGAAAAAAATCTTGGCGTTCAAATGTCCATTGTCTAGCATGGAAAAGCCATATGTACAAATAGCTCTGGTACAAGAGGATGAGTGAAAAAAGTCATATATAAGGATTATTGGGCCACAGACTGGTTGAAAAGCTACCAAAAAATGATAACATTTGAGGACTACCTAAAAAGATAAGTGAGAGGCAAAGCAGTACCATACTCAAAGCAAAGTTACAAAAATATCAAAGTTTACACTGTTTTTGGAGAATAACTTTTAACTGTAAACTGTAGCAAGAAATATATATATATATATATATATAGAGAGAGAGAGAGAGAGAGAGAGTATACTTAACTGAAACAAGTTTTATGAAGTAATACTCACCTTTATTCATTTTGTGTATTTGATATTTTCTATTTTTTTTAATGCTGGTGAAGGTGTATTAAATCAATTTCAAGATCCATTTGTTTGAAAAACTATGGGTTTTCACATTGAATAGATGTGGTGAGTAGACCACTGGCATGAAAACACAAAGAACACTCTGCCAGCACAGCTCCAATTCTTCTCCCATCCAGGTGGTTAGCTGCTGAGCTGCAATGCTTAGAGAAGGACTACGATCTGGTCTCCTTCTTACTTAAAACAACTCAGTGTGGTAGAAAAGATGAGTAAAGAAATCGCTCTCCGTATCAAGCCAGAGTGCAGGAAAGGAAAGTGCCACAGGCCATTTTCTCTCTAATCTGGACATAAAATTAGGGCTTACCATTATTCTATCTAAAAGGGTTATGAGAGTTTGGAAAGGGAATCATCTCACATCTGGGATTATCCTAAATTTGATCTATATCTGCATTTATCTCAGAGTTTACCAGAGTCAAACTGTCACACTGCACTACAAAAAGCAAAACTCTCTTCTCCTTCCCCTATGAATAACAATTTAATTGCTTCCACAACAGTCTTCACTGAAGACTATTAAACACTCTGTACATGTCAGGCTCTGTTCTAGTGCTAGGAACTACAATAATGGGGAAACAAAAGTCCAAGTCTCCTGGAGTTTATATTTTACAAAAAACAAATAGACAAATTACATACACTCAGCTAATAATAAAATCTATGAAGGAAATAAACAGTGTCTTGAGTTAGAAAATAGTATTTAAAGTAGCCAGGGAAGGACCTTCTTAGGCGGTAATATTTAAGTTGAGGCCTGACAGATGAGGAGCCACTGAAGTGAAGTGCTAAGAAGAAAAACAATCTTGGACTTCCCTGGTGGCGCAGTGGTTGAGTCCGCCTGCCGATGCAGGGGACGCGGGTTCATGCCCTGGTCCAGGAAGATCCCACATACCGCGGAGCTGCTGGGCCTGTGAGCCATGGCCTCTGAGCCTCCACATCCGGAGCCTGTGCTCCGCAACGGGAGAGGCCACAACAGTGAGAGGCCCGCGTACAACAAAAAAAAAAGAAAAAGAAAAACAATCTTCCAGGTCCTGGAAGAGCGTATGTATAGACTTAAGACAGAAAAAAGGTGGAAGGCCTGTATATATTGAGCCCAACAGGGAGCTGGGAAGAGAAGTATGAGATAAGCTGGGAAGTTACTTGAAGTTACTGGATTGTTTCAGTAACTGGAAGAAGAAGTTACTGGAGAATAACATGGTCCAGTTTAGATTTTTAAAAACTCATTCTTGTAGCTCTGTGGAGAATGGATTAGACAGGAGTATGATTAGAAGTTGAGAGATCTCTTAGGAGACTGATTTCCATACAAGCAAAAATGGGAAATTAGACTAGGTGTAGGCAGTGGATAAGGAGAAAAGAAGATGGACTCAGATATATTTTGGAAGTAGAACCAACAAAACTTATATTCAGATATTTCTTTAAAAAGACCACAAGTCAGTGAATTGGAAATAGGGTAGAGGAGTCAATGCATTTAAAAGAGGGAGGAAAAGATTTTGAGGACAGAAAGAATGGGAGAAGTATACACTAATTAACAGCCTAGAAGTAATATATTGAAGCAGTCACATTTTCAACTCTAATCCCATGTCCTGCTCTGGGCCTCTATTTTCTGAAAACAAGATATCCAACTGGGCAGAGAGGAAATGCTCTGAGGATTTTTAGCCTTAAATGGCTGAGCCCAGGCCACCGAAAAAAGATAATTTACCCAATGAAAATAATGGAGCAAAATTTAACTAAAATCATTAAGAACATTTCTCACTCTGGCTGCACAAACTCCCTGGGTAGCTTTTAAAACTATATGCGCAAGCTCCACTGGAGTGGCTCTGATTTAATTAGTTTGAAGTGGGACACAGGCATAGGTATTTTTTAAAAGCTCCACAGAGGATTCTTATGAGCAGCCAGAAAGCCCTGAGTTAGAAGTACAGCTGAGGATGTCAGGTCAATCAGCCTATTTCATTCAATGACAGATTAATAGGGAGAATGGGGTGAAGGAACTTTTCCCCCAGATAAGGAATACAGGCTCATTGGTTTAAAAGACAAGAAAATAAAAGTCAATTTTCTTCGTGTGATTTTTTTAAGCTGGGAGAAAATTTTTTCTCACCTTACTTGTGAAGAACACAGACACCCATATAGACATCACATGTATTTTAAAATGTATTTTATTTCTACTATGAACAACCAAGAGGAAAGAGATTAACAGCTGATAGTTGACTGAAAGGAAAATGAAAGAGGAAGAGGGGAGTACCAATCTCGCCCAGACAAGGAGACACACAGGAAAAAATGAGTTGAAGCAGAGAAGTGATCACAGGGGATGAAGGATTCAGTTACCTCTGGGGGGAAAAAAAATAATTGGTTACCAGAATACACCTGGCAATGGGTTTCACTGTATCACACCACTGTTGCTTTTCAACTGCTCCTTGGTTTGAACCTTTCCAAGATTTAACTCTTGAATGAGCCACAGAATTACCGGAGCAGGACTAAAAGCCAAGTAACCATTCTGCTAAAATAGAGACCAGAAACTTAATTTTTCAACTGCATTGAAGATTCTTTGTTGCTGGTGAATGGGTAACTGAAGGCAAGAGTAGTGATATAGCTTGCCCTAATCATTCCATTTATTTGTGGTCTCACTGGAATCCGAACCAGGGTTTTACACTGTTGGGTTTTTACTTTGTTCCATTTACACCTTTGCATCCTAACTCCCCTGAAAACTTTGTTCCATTTACACCTTTGCATCCTAACTCCCCTGAAAACAGAGAAGAAAAACATGTAGTGCAATTTCCAAATCTCCACGTTTGGAGAGCTCTAAGAGTTGTAACTGTCCAGATGAGGCGGTAGTGTATGAACAGTGCCGCCCAGATAATTCTGTGTAATAAAAAATCTGGGAGTTGAGTAGACATGACAGAACATGTATTTATTAGTTTTAAGTGGGCGTGTCCACTTCAGGAAGGGAGTGAAAGCAAAAGAGAATCGAGGATCTAAGGGAAGGAGGAGGAACGTAAAGAATCATAGAATATGGGTGCGGGGTGGTGGGAGAGGGATTCCACGACACCAAAGCAGCAGGTAAAAAAGCAGAGTTCAGCTCAGAGGCATCTGGCGGGCACTCGCCCGGTGCCCCGCCAAAAGCGGGCGGCACGAGCGCGCACTACAAATACCAGAAGCCCCCGCTTCCTAGAGCTCCCGCCGCGTCGCGCAACGCACGCCGGGAGCCGGCCCGAGCCGCCAAGATGTCGCAGCCCAAGAGAAGAAAGCTTGAGTCGGGGGGCGGCGGCGAAGGAGGGGAGGGAACTGAAGAGGAAGATGGCGGAGAGCTGGAGGTAGCCCTGCCACGACCCCGGAGGACTAGGCGGGAGCGAGACCAGCTGTACTACCAGTGCTACTCGGATGTATCGGTCCACGAGGAGATGATTGCCGACCGCGTCCGCACCGATGCCTACCGCCTGGGCATTCTGCGGAACTGGGCAGCGCTGCGGGGCAAGACCGTGCTGGACGTGGGCGCGGGCACCGGCATTCTCAGCATCTTCTGTGCCCAGGCCGGGGCCCGGCGCGTGTACGCGGTGGAGGCCAGCGACATCTGGCAACAGGCCCGGGAGGTGGTGCGGCTCAACGGGCTGGAGGACCGGGTGCACGTCCTGCCGGGGCCAGTGGAGACGGTGGAGTTGCCGGAGCAGGTGGATGCCATCGTGAGCGAGTGGATGGGCTGCGGACTCCTGCACGAGTCCATGCTGAGCTCTGTGCTCCACGCGCGGACCAAGTGGCTGAAGGAGGGCGGTCTTCTACTGCCGGCTTCCGCCGAGCTCTTCGTGGCGCCCATCAGCGACCAGATGCTGGAGTTGCGCCTAAGCTTCTGGAGCCAGATGAAGCAGCTCTACGGTGTGGACATGAGCTGCCTGGAGAGCTTCGCCACGCGCTGCCTCATGGGCCACTCAGAAATCGTGGTGCAAGGCCTGTCCGGCGAGGATGTGCTGGCCCGGCCGCAGTGCTTTGCTCAGCTGGAGCTGGCCCGCGCCGGCCTGGAGCAGGAGCTGGAAGCGGGGGTGGGTGGGCGCTTCCGCTTCAGCTGCTACGGCTCGGCTCACATGCACGGCTTTGCCATCTGGTTCCAGGTGACCTTCCCCGGAGGGGACTCGGAGAAACCCCTGGTGCTGTCCACCTCGCCTTTTCACCCAGTCACGCACTGGAAGCAGGCACTCCTCTACCTGAACGAGCCTGTGCAAGTGGAGCAAGATACGGACGTTTCCGGAGAGATCACGCTGCTGCCCTCCCAGGACAACCACCGTCACCTACGCGTGCTGCTGCGCTACAAAGTGGGCGACCAGGAGGAAAAGACCAAAGACTTTGCCATGGAGGACTGAGCGTGGCTTTCTCTCCCAGCTACCTCCCGAGGCGGCCAGACCTGCGCGGTAGAGGCGGAGGGGGGTCGGAGGAGAAAGGGAAATCTCACGTGCAAGTAGGGGACATTATCTTCCGTCTCCCTTTCCCCTTAGGGCTCCTGGGGAGGGAGAATAACTTCAGTCTCCCTTCGAGGAGATTCTTCTGGCGATATTTATTAAAAAGTGATTTCGATCCCCCTCAACGACCGAAACAGCGTGTTTATTAATGGCCCTTTAAGCCTCAAAAGCACGTAGTACCAAGCACTTGTATTTCTTTTGTTTCATGCAAAAAAGGGGGAAAAAAGGAAGAAAATGTCAGTTTGTGAAGGCTCCATGCACATCCCAGACACCTCACACCCTAAGTCTAAAACCAGGGAGGGGGTAAAGGGGTTTATAATTAGACTCCATAAATCTCCAATATGACTAATATCTCTCCTGAGCCATATTCCCTTTCTTCCCAGGTGCCTCTAGGCTACGGTATTTCTTTCTCATTGTTTTTTAAATAAATTTTACTACTAGTAACGTGGGAGAGGAGAATGAGGACAAAGTTTAAATAACACTTCCTTAGCGTGCTAAAGTTGATGAACACCTTACTGCATTAAGTGAAGTTTTATTTCACTTAATGGAGTAAGGTGTTCGTCAACTTTAGCACCCTAAGGAATTGTACAGCACACCTAAGAAATCTAGAAGGTACATTTAGGAGAAAAAGACCTGAAAGATGGTGAAGTAGTATGGATGTTTTAATTGTCTTTACTCTTAAGATTTAACCAAGAAAATGTTCCATAATAAAATTTTTGTGTACTGCTTAAAAATAAGCTGATACAGGAGGTTTCTTCTGATCCTGACCCAAGGGCTTATTTATCATCATGGGTGAATTATTTAAGCTTACTAAATTAGGGAAAATATTTTCTCAGCTAGAAAATTAAACTCCCTCATTCAGAGGGATCATGTGATTTGGCCTACTTTCATCAAGTGAAAGTTTTTTAGTGTTTTTTTGGGGTTTGTTTTTTTCTTATTAGCTCAGCTTAATGTGAAAGTTGAATTTAGGAAAATCATTTGTAATGAAGTGTGAGTCATGTTATCACATTTATTTTTACCAATGTTTCCCTCCTTATCAATGTGGCAAATAAAGCATTGGCATTCGCTCTATTTTTATAGATGAAGTAAGTCTTGTGTACTGTTTGAGTTATAGATTTCACCCTTTTTAATATTGTTCTTAAAAACCGTGTTACAGCCCCTACAGAATATAGCTTAAGGATAATTCAACTATGCTTAATGTATGTTTTCTTCATACTAGTAGCTTTTGTATGCTAGTAGAAAACAGGTGTGAAAAACTGGTCTTCTGAAGTACTCTAACGTAGTTCTGTTATTTTAACTGAGTTTTCTCCTTTATTCATTGCTTATTAAAATATTCAAGTATTACAACTAATTTTCTAAAATTTGGTATCAACACATGAGATCTACCATTATGAAGGGAAACATACATGTACAAAATCATCAACTTTACAAGATCCTTGAATAGCAAGTAATACATTTATAGTTGTCACCATGTTGATGTTAGGATAGTTAGCTCATGTAAATGGTACAGTCATAGCAAGCTAGGCCTGGTTTAAGCTAGAGGTATAAATTACTTCCTTATGTTAGGGTCAACTGTATTTTAAGTTGAACATTTATTTAGCATTTTAGTGTACAGTTTTGAGTAGATTTCTGGTGTTTGTTTTAGCTTCCTATAACAATCCCTTTGCTGTATGGGTACAGTATTGCCAGTATAAGCACACAAAGGGAATACCAGTTAAAACTTTGGGTAACTGTAGAAGTAAAAGGTAAGTATTTCATAATTACACAGAATTTAAAATTCTTATTGTTACTGTTTCCCCAAAGTAAGATGGATTGTCATAAAAATACAGCTAAAGCCATCAGTCATGTGGCAACATAACACAGTGGTTAAAATCTTGGACTCTGGAGCCAGACAGCTCATGCTGGAATCTAGGCTCCACCACTCTGTGTGACTGGGCAAAATACTTAACCTCTGTTTCTTCTCCAGTGCTGTCATGCAAATGGTGTGACAGTCATACGTGCCCTATAGAAATGTGAGGATACTATGAGTCAATACATGCAAGCACATAGTGCCTGGTACATACTAAGATCTCAATAACTTCTTGCTGTTGTAATTGCGGGAAAGTAATATGCAAACCTGGAGCATCTGGACACATAGAAAATGTGATTCAGAATAAATTAGTCAACGTTTTGATTTTTTTACAGGTGTTGTTTGACAGTACGAGCATGGCCGTATATGACGAGCAATGTATGACACTGGATACCAGATGAGCCAAAGGAGCCTAAGCCCTGAAGTGAGGATTCTTCCAGAAGGATGAGGTTGTGAGATGCACCAACATTCAGGCACTGTCCAAGCTCTCTATGAACTGGTACTGATTGCTTAGGGTCATTTGGGTCACAGGAAGAAACTACCAGCCCTAAGGAGAGAAAAACATGGTGAAGTCCTACCTGCTTTCCTCAAAGAGCTTACATTTATTTAGCACTGTGAAACTTTCCAGATATTTTCATTAACTCACTGGACCAATGGACATTTTATTCGGTATACAATATAATAGTCATTGTGATAAGTGCTTAGGATATAAACCAGTAAAACATAGTTTCTCCTTCAAATAGGTATGTTCACAGGATAAACCAGAAAGTAAACAAAAAATAATGGGCAAAAGACTGGGTGGTGTAGGTGTTAGGGAGGGCAAGTAACTATCTTCACCTTACATACTAGGAAAAAAGAGTTACACAGATTTTGAAGGATTTAGCCTAAGGTTATGTAACTACTTCTTGACAGTTTAACACGAGTCTTTCGATTCCTAACCCACAAAAGACCCCTTAGATTAAGGAAGTCTCCCTGGAGACCTGTCTCACAGGCCTCAAAGAGCCACCACCTTCAGTATATAGGATCTTCACGTTGACAAATACTAGGCACTCACGAAGCATTCCCTGTTCCCATTCCCCTAACAGAACTAATCAAATGTGGCACTTTCTGAGGCTCCCCCAGGGGACTGAATCCTCAACATAGTAGCAAAGGTAGACAAACTCTGCCATTCTACTTGGTACTTGATGCTGGACAGCAGAGAGACATCTGCCCAGGCAGTCATTCATTTAATGGTTTAATAAACACCAACTAACAGTTAAGTAAGCAGATCCTACTCTCAAAAAACTGGGGTATGGTGGGGAGTAGAATTACCTACATCAATAATCTGCATTCATTCTTTATACTGGAAAGATTTCATTCCAACTAAATCTTACCCCTGCTGAAGCAAGGATAGGAAGCCAGCCCTCTTATCAATTTCATTCTTAAAATTTCGCCCAAGTGCAAAAATACTCCTTATCATCACGTAGATTATGAGCTCCTCAGAGAAAAATTTCTCTATGGTGTTAGTTCCAAAAATAAATCTATGTCCTCTATATAACTGGTTTATTTCAGCTAACGGACACAATATTTTGGGTAGATGACCCTTCTCACACTGGCTACTAGAAAGTTGAGCCAAATTTATAGTTCACTTGCGCTTTTTGTTTTTACCTTTATATCTGGCTTCATTTCCATAACCCAGTTTTTTCTTGATTTGTCCCTCTCAATAAATATTAATGTTTTGTTGGAATTTAGGTATCTTTGTTCTCTTCTAATACTTTCTGGCATTAAGATATTTTCCTCCTTTTTGGAATAC
Source organism: Stenella coeruleoalba (assembly GCF_951394435.1). Classification (NCBI taxonomy): domain Eukaryota; kingdom Metazoa; phylum Chordata; class Mammalia; order Artiodactyla; family Delphinidae; genus Stenella; species Stenella coeruleoalba. The sequence continues at coordinate 93,637,844 of NC_137169.1, forward strand.
CTGCAATAGTTCTGAGGGTGAGGAGGTTGGAGAAAAGGCCAGAGGACCCTGATGTACGCCCCCTTTATTTTCTGTGAAATGTGATGTCCAAAGTTATTCATATGGATGGAAAGCTGATTGGATCTCATCCTTTTAGCCAACCTACAGCATTTTACACTTTGTAGAATCAAGATTTCTGAATGTGTGACCATCTCAGACATGTAGACAATCTTGAGGAAACCTTGAATATTCTGCAGCTCTTTGTAAGCCTAGAACAGGCCCTAATTGCATCTTAAACACAACCGTAGAGTTGTAGATTGCCAAACCCCTTCCAAAAGCGTGTGAAAATAGTTTAAGGTGATGATAAAGAGGAAGGAAGGACATAATGAGACTATTTCTCATATATCATATGTGCTTGTAGGGAAAGATTTGAAACAAAGCATCTAAACCTAACAAAACACAAAGAGAATTTTCATAAAAATTCAGATATCAACAGTAGCATTGGAATTGTGCTCCTTGGAGAGCTTTGATAATTAAATTCATCATTATTGATGGTAATAACTTTGGGGAAAGACTGGGGAGATTTCAGTTGGATAGCTTTTTAACTCTAAAAATGATCACTTAGAAATTTAGAATACATAGATAGAACTGGGGGCGGGGAGGGCAGAATTCTTCCTTCTCTTTCTATAGGCTGTCCCCTGCAAGGAAAGGAAGGACAGAAAAAGGAAAGTGAGATGGAAAGAAATCCTCCCCACACATTTTTAAATACTTTACAGGCATTCCTGCAGTCGCGTGATATATGTATTTGTAAAAACCTTCACATTCTGCAATATTAACACACTAAAAATAAGGAAAAATTAAGTTGGGTGGACCATCACAATCTATGAAATTTTGTAACCAAGAGCACTAAGAACACTAATTCTAATAAAAATAGTAGCAGTTTAAAAAGATGTTAACCCTAATAAATAAACATTGCAGTAAATAAGACAGCTTGATGAAAGAGCGTAAGGAAGAGTTACAGAGACAAAACAGTTGCACAAAGATGGGGAGAAGGCTTAATAAACCTTTCTAGGACATAGAGCATGTGGCTGAACAGAGCCAAGAGGAAGAATGTAGGGTGTGACATATTCCTCTGGCTAGCTGCATTTACTTGCGTATGTGTACTTTGTGTTCTGTGGGTGCTACCTGGTGGTGTTAAATATTGATGATGGGAATGGTCACATATGAATCAATCAACTTCCACATTATGTTTTGACATTGTTCCTCTTCTTACCAATATCATATGAGTTCATTATTTTACAAAAACATGCACTGTAGCACAACATTCTGTCCTTTGTTTGATTTCCAGAAATTATAAAGTACTTCAAAATTCCATTGGGTTTATGGATCTTTTCAATGTGGGTTTTTTTAAAGGAAAATGGAATGGAGTGGAAGACCTACAGGTGGCTGTAACCACCCTTTAACATGAATCTATTTATTTTATTATTTTGGTCACCAGGAAAGATTCAACAGGAAAGGGGAATAGAAATTCTGGCCTGTGTAGAGTGGAAGGAAAATAGTTGAGTATTCAGAAGGTGGTTAGATAGTGGGATTGAGGATAATCAGTATTTTTCTAGAGCCAAAGGTAGCATAAAAAATACCTTGGGGTCAAAGAGACCTGAAAGTTAGGAGAGAAGCACTTAAATAAAAGTTAGGATTCCCATGCATACACTTTGCCTACATCACAATATCCTTAGGGTAAGCTTTTCTGAAGTCATGGGCTCAGAACATAACTAAGATTATTTTGATCGATTAAAAATAATTGCTTATTTTGTTACCTGTCCTTAATCTCTCCTTTAAGCTTAGATTCTAAACTTATTCAAAGACTCTTCTATGTAAGAACTTCCTAATCGTCTCAAATTTATGAACAAACCCTTCCAACCTCCATTATCTCAAGTGATGTGCAGCTTAGTAATGGGTGGTATGGAATGGGGTGACATTAGACCTTTTTTAGAAAAACACTTGCAGCTTTGCTCTTGGTGAAATTATTATATTTAAGGACAAAATGCAGGGCTTCCCTGGTGGCGCAGTGGTTGAGAGTCCGCCTGCCGATGCAGGGGACAGGGGTTCGTGCCCCGGTCCGGGAAGATCCCACATGCCTGTGGAGCGGCTGGGCCCGTGAGCCATAGCCGCTGAGCCTGCGCGTCCAGAGCCTGTACTCCGCAATGGGAGAGGCCACAACAGTGAGAGCCCTGCGTACCGCAGAAAAACAAAAACAAAAACAAAAAACAACAAAGTGCAGAGTTTTAACTTTAACTTATATATGATGTTAGAGAAAGGATTAAGAACCCCAAATGGTAAAAAATTCATCTTATGCATTCACTGGAGCCAGACTTTTACCAGGAATTTCTATAAAGATAACAGCATTCACTAGAGCTAGACTTTTACCAAGAATTTCTGTAAAGATAACAAACTCTTTATTTTAATGCAAACTCACTCTACCATTATTTATCATCTGGTGAATTATAAAAATAGGAAACATTTAAATGGTCAAGTATATACAGTAAAATAATTAAAAAGAGGATTTGGAAAATCCACAGACTAAATACACAGTTCCTGAAGGACTGAGAATTTACCCTAGTTAGAATAATTAGGGGAAAACAGAGAGAGAATGACAGCAATTACAACAAGGGGAATTTTATATGAAATAAAATTAGAAACTAGCAGGAAATGTACAGTTTGTAATAAACAGAATTCAATATTAGCTAGCTTTGCTTAAACCCCAACCAGGGGAATTTCATAGAGCCCATACATTATTATAAAATAGGTTCACATATAAATTAATTCCATGGTCTTGGGTCCAAGAAAAAATAGGCTTCAGGATGGTGCTCTATGTAGTTAGAAGACAGAACAATTGAGTTGCTCTAAGCAATAAGACAAGATTCTTAAAAGTAAAACTAGACCAATAAAGGATGTGGTCATTGCACCACCCCCATAAATAGCGATGTTATTCAAGACATTAAAATGATATATTATTCAGTGCTAAAATATGTGATATGGTTGTTAGGGAGATATAATTTTTCATTTTTTGATTCATTATCTGATTTATACCAGATGTTAAAGCATTCATAGGGACACATAGTGAAAGTAGCATATGCTGAAACTTTATGCCAAATGATATTCTAATGCACCAGCTACACTTCTCAGCATGTAGAATGTTTTTATGCAATAATGGCATATTAATCATAGTATGCAAAATCCCATTAAAATCAATGATGTATTAACTTTGTTTACTTCATATGAGTCATACATAATAAAATAATGTGCTGTAAAGAGTGGCTTTCATACCGAGGAAAACTTCATATCATAAATTTTCATGTAAAAGAAACTTCTTTTGTCAGACATGCCACCGCATACATAGAGATAAATAGTCATGATACTTACATCAAGCATCTTTATTAGTTTTTAAATAATTATTGAGTACCTAACATGCTAAATACACTTTAGGTACATTATTTTATTTACTCCTTGAAATAGCTCTGTAAAGTAGTTCTATTATCAATCCCATCTTATAGATGAGAAAACAAAGCATGGAGTTGGGTGAATTGCCCAAGGCCACATGGAGAGTAAGTGGCAGAGCTTGGAACTCATCACCTAAACTCTGAGCATCTAAACTACTACACTATATATACTGTCCATGATGCCTGTGTCCTCAAGAGTTAAGGTGACTTCAGTAGGCACTTAAAATAGACTCGTCATTGTCTTAGACTGGGATCTTGTAAAAGTGTTTATCAGGAAGTATTCCCAGAAAATGCTAGAAGGACAGCTGGGAAGCAGGACTAGGAAGGGAAGGAGATCTGGCTAACATGTGATATTAAGCCAAGTCCCAAGAAAGGGAACTTTGTCTCAATTCTGCAGAGATGCTCTGGAGACAGCATAGGTTACACATGCTGCTCCCTTATTAGCGACATGTGTGACCTATGCTGTCTCCAGAGCATCTCTGCAACATTCAAACCTTTTCACCCATCAGACGTTGGCTAATGACTGACCTTAGAGGGACATAAATTCCTAGGCACTTCCAAGCTCTCATGTGGGCAGGCATAACTGTTTCCACAGCCTAAGGGCAGTCCCCCAGCTAAGGGTCAACAGTGCAAAAGGTTAAGAGTCAAAGTTCTGGGGGAGCAGATGTACCCCCCAAAAAGGGAAAGGATACAAAGCCACAAAAAGTAGAATAAGTGGATTACTGATAGGATATTGCTATTGTCATAAATATCAATTCTAAGATTCCTTTACATTCTAAATAGTTAAGACACATTTGTTTTATGTCCCTCTTTATCATCAGATTTTTTATAACTGCATGAATGAAATACAAATATATTTAGAAGGAAAACGTTGATCTCTCATTCCTCCTAGTTTAGAATGTATCTTTCTACTATGTAGACTCATACACATATTTATGTAGTTTTTTTACAAATATGTAGACATATTATTCATATTACTCCAAAAATTATTTTAGGTCAAAATATATATCCTGAATATTCCTTGAAGTCAGACATGTATAAATAACTTAGTAAGAGTAAATAAAAATGTATGGTATACATAATCTGTAATTTATTCAACCAATTTTCTATTGATAAATAGTTGTTTGCAATTCTTTGCTACTACAAATTGTACTTACCCTTCTTTCTATTCTCTTCCTAAGTGATCTTATCCAGTCTCATTACTTTAAATAGTGTACAATCTATATGCTGATGACTCCCCAATTTATATTGTCATCCCTGACATTTCTACTGAGTTTCAGACTCATATATTCAACTGCTCAATTGTCATCTCCACTTGCACATAACAGGCATAACCTAACATAACCAAGTATTTTAAATATAATATATGTATAATATATAATTATATACATAATTTTACTATATGTGTATATATCCCTAAACAGCATATTCTTAAGTTTTGCTTGTTTGTTTTTTCAGAACCGCTATATATTTATCGGATGTAGTTTTTAAATAGCCAGAACCTCGCACTACCCTCTATCCAACTTTATCTTTAGTCGAGTTGATATGCTCCCTGAAAACATGATAACAGCATAGATCATCACATCAGATCATGATCATCGGTGAGTGTTTATTAATGCTTATTATATGAAAGTACTATTTTTGGTTTTGGTATATCAAGAAGCATAGGACAGGGCTTCCCTGGTGGCGCAGTGGTTGAGAGTCCACCTGCCGATGCAGGGGACATGGGTTCGTGCCCCGGTCAGGGAAGATACCACATGCCGTGGAGCAGCTAGGCCCGTAAGCCATGGCCGCTGAGCCTGCGCGTCCAGAGCCTGTGCTCCGCAACGGGAGAGGCCATAACAGTGACAGGCCCACGTACCGCAAAAAAAAAAAAAAAAAAAAAGAAGCATAGGACAAGGTCCCTATCCTGAAGGAGCTGTGTCTGAAGTGGAAAGCAAGCATCTCAACTTCTTAAAGACAACTAGTATGATAATATAACATACTTTCAATAACAAATGAATCACAGAGACAATTGCTATTATAAGAGTTTGGTCACTGCACAATGGGAGAATCAGAGCTTCTCACTGAAAATGGAGGAATGGAACCACATCTTGCTGATTCACAATCATGGCAAGATCTCCCTGAGGGACTTTCCACCCAGAACATTCTTTCATTAGACTGCATGTTCCACTCTCTCTCTCTCAGTTCTCTTCTAAAGTGTCACCTCAGAGTAGCTTTCCTTGATTACCATGATGAAAAGAATCCTCTTTTCTACCACAGATACCATTTTCCCCTTGTTATCTGAAATTCAGTTGTTTACTTGTGTGTAGTCTTTCTCACAACGTAAGATTCACAAGCGATGAAATCTTGTCTCTCTCGTTCATCATTGTCTATACATTGCCTGAAACATTATCTGGCACAAAGTAGGTATCCAGTAAATATTTGTTGAGTAAAGGGACCTTGTAAATCAAATGGAACTTACATAAGAGGACAGAGTAGCCATTCTAGGCAAGGACAATGGCTTGAGAAACAAGTGCTCCTTAGAGAATTATTTGCAAACATGATCCATCAATGGCTTTCTACTGTCTACACGGAAATTTTAGTAATACCTGGGATACTGATAATAACACTAATGGACAGTGCAAATGATTCAACTTGACACTATTAGAATAATTCCTAGCCAGTTTATAGCCATTGAGCCTTTTCCTAGGTCTCCCAATTTTTCCTGAGCATGCAGAATAAAGCTTGTCAGAGGAAGTTGGTTGAATCTCTAGAAATAAAATTTTGCAAGGCATTAGACAAATGAAAGGGTTGATAGGACTTTCAGAATGACTGGCTTTTTGGTTTTTCAGGATTTCTATGAACAAAAGAGAAAGACTAAAATTTATGACAAAGAATGAAAATAAAACCAAGGTCTAATTTATTAAAGATGATGAAAACTTTTTTTCCAAGACTATATTTTGACAAGTTTAGTCAGATTTCTCCCCAACTACTGTTTGACGAGTATCTGCCAGTCTTCTCTTCCCCACCAGGCCTCAGTGGACCAGATCCTACAAAACTGCCAAAAGGCCACTGAAGGAATTACAGACTGCTGTGCTCTTCATTCACTGCCATCATCCATGCTGCCCAGTCTATGCCATGAGATCACCCCTGATCTTGTCCATTTGCATTAGCATGAGTCTGCATTTCTTCCTTCAAGGAAGGAAAGAAGCAGGATCTTCTCAATTACTGCTCTGAGTGGGTAAAGCTCATAAAAGATATGCTTTATGAGAGACTACAGTAAGAGGCAGCAACCACAGAGTGAGGCTACATACCAATATATTTTGATAGGATTTTACTAAGAACCATTTTGAAAAAAATTCATCTATTTTAATAGTATATATTTTTTTCATCAAGAAAGCAATGCAAGGTGATCACAGCAAATTTCAAACATGAGAAAAAATAACATATTACCCATAGTTTCACCCCCTAGAGTATTTTCCATTCCAACTTTTATGTATGCCTGTTTTTGAACTTTATAAAAATAGCATCCTGCTGTCTTCTACAACTCTTAATTTACTTAATTGTCACACCACATGTTTATCTTCCAAATAGCACTATTACCACTTGAAATTATTTTATTCATTTCTTTACTTCTATATTGATTTTCTCCAAATAAAAATCTACATTTTATAGAGAACAAAATTATTTTCTCCTTATGCATTCAAGAAATTAATTAATAAATAAATGTCAAATTAATATCCTTATAAATATCACCTCATATACTGGTATTTTCATATCTTTAGGATAGATTTCCCTAAGTATTTTGCTTATTTTCAATTCTAACAAATTCTGGTAGATTGCTTTATGAAAAGTTGTCATAATACAGATTCCCACCAAAAATATCTTAAAAAGTCTGTTTCTTGATACCCTCACTCACCTAGATTTTATTGATCTTGTTTTTTTAATCTTATGGGTAAAAATGCTAGCTTCTTATATTTAATTTTATTACCCTAACTTCTAGCAGTTGAGAATCTTTCCTTATATTCATTGGTCCTTTGCATTTCATTTTCTGTGAATTTACTGTTTATTTTACCCATTTTCCTATTGAATTTTACAGGTATTGGGAGGATCTTTGTTAATTAGGAGTAGTCTATCATATGTGTTATAATTCATTCATTTAATTTCCTTTACTTCATTAATTTTGGGTCACTCAGAACTTTTCCATTTTAATGAATCCAAATCTAGTAGTTTTATAATTGCTTCTGAGTTTCTTTTCTGACTAAGAAGATTTTTCCAAATTGAAAATTGGGGAAATACTCCCAAATTATCTTTTATTTTCATTATTTAATTTAAAAATTTAGATATTTAATTCCTATTTAATTTGTTTTGTTTTTTCCAACTTCAAATAAGAATTGTTTTATTTTCAATGTAAAAGCATAGAATGCACTTAATGCTACCAGAGTTCACTTTTAGTGTAAGTTGGATCAATGCTTTTCATAAAATATCTCAGCATTTCAGAAGTATGAAAAAGTATAAGTTTAATAATAGATTACATGGGAGAAAGAGGGAAAGCTACGTAAAAGAAAATGCATAGAGAACAGCAGTAGATAGATTTTCAACAAAAAGAAAGGTAGAGAGAGAGTTTGGAAAGTCAAAAAGTGCCCAGAAGATAGATACAGAAGAGTCAAAATGTCTGAGAAATAAAAGAATCTAACAATATGACCAGCAGTGTAAGCAAAATTTATCATTATTAATACTTTAGATTCAAAAAGTATTGTTTTGTATCAGTTATTTTCCTGCCTAAGCCAACTCTGATGCAGTCTTTTCAATGATGGGTAATTGTTTCTAAGATAGTTTGACATACACTATTCTCTTAAATTAAAAGATTGGTTATATTCTTAATGCTTGCATTTATTATTATTTATTCTCAATATTAACAAACATTTTATTTTAAAATGTACAATTTTTAATATTTTAAAATTTATTTTAAAATTTAAAAATTTATTTTAAAATTTATGAATACTGTTTTTAAACTTCAGATGTTTACAAATTTTTAAAAGTTTCAAGATAGCCCTGAAAAAAGAAAATATTAGGTAATTGATCCAAATAATATGCAGTATTAATTTCCAGAAAGAAAACATTAAAATATAGCTGAATTCATGTTTAAATGGTATGGATAAATGCATCCTGTGGGCCTTATTTTTGCACACATAAAGGTTTCTTTCAGTGAGATTATAACCAAGAATGAAATTCTCCAAACAAAATGGGACGAGTATTCTGATACTGAGTCATTTGGGTTATGTTTCCAATGCCATTTTTTTAAATATATAGAAAAATTACTTTTTTATGATATCAGTTTTCTCTATATTCGACTGGAATACTTTTTTCACTGCAAGGAAGAATCCATGAGCAAATTTCCCCTAATGTGAAAGTTTCTTTCTAGGATTAAATTTGATCATCAAGGAATTTACGCATTGGGGTCCATTTTGCATTCAACTAATTTGCCCTCTTAATCAAATATACATACATATGCACACACACAGACTTTGTAGAAATACTTGAAACAGACCCAGAAGGTAACATCTGCTGGGTAAATGTGATTCAGTTCCTGAGAAATATGGTGGTATCATCCCAGTAAGCATCATGCAATTCCTGGCTCCTTTCCTTTGCTCATGCTGCCACCCTTGCCTGTCTAGAATGCCCATCTTGTCCCTTTTCCTTTGCATGTTCAACCTTTAAGATCCTGCTTCAGTTCCACCTCCCATTCTATTTCCTTTTCTTCCCTGATGGAAGGAATCTCTTCACAATCTCTCATTATACTTTACCTGCTTCACTCTTTGGGGTCTTACCTGTGTCTGCTTTCGTGTAGTTCTGTTGTTCTGGAGGGCAAAGAACTTTCCTTATTCATCTTTACATGCTGCACCTTGCCTAGGATATAATATTTGATTGTTTTTATTCTATAACACTCTCTGTTTCTTCCTGTTCCTCATAAGGGAAGAGTGTTTTTGTACTTTAAGGCACAGTTCCTGGCTTAACTGATTTTACAAAGGGCTTAGATGAACTTGGCATCCCATATGTTAGAAAATTCTATTACTAAAAGGAAATCAAAATACTGTATCCCAAAGAGAAGATGGTATATTTTTAATTGAACAATAACTTTGAGACTAAGTTCTGTCTGGCAAAATATATATATATATATCTATTTATAAAATAAAATTGAACATGTTACTGTTCCTCAAATAAAACCTTAACCAATTTACAACAAGTTTTACTGGGAAGAAATTCATCCAAAACTGCAATGCATAAGCCAAGTTCTGCTATAATGTGTTAAAATTGCTTCAGTGTAATGTTTGTGGTCCATCCATATCTAGTCTATCCATTTGAAATGTAATGTTATTATAAGGTGTAATTATTTCCAGAAACCTTAAAATAGGAAGTGTTTTTAATTAAACATTTGTCTCACAATATATTAAATGTAGGTCACTTTATCTCAGAAATATTAGGCAATATTTTAACTAGATCTTGACAAAAATGCATTAAATCTATTTTTTAAAATGTTTTATTACTTGCAAGTTTCAACCTGATGTGATTTGAAAACAGCCAAGTTATAAACCCCTGAAAATTGGAGTTTATAATGGAAATACTGACAGACCCTTAACTTTTAGGACGAATGTGCTGCTATAATAACATTTGCTGTTGCCGCCTGAGTCAGTGTTGCAACATGACTGGGGTGCTAGATGTGGTATTTCAAATATGAAACTGGTTGAATACTTGCTGAGATATTCTCCCATTTCTAAAATTTTAGAAAACTCATTTCTTGTTTTGAGAACACCTTTTATCTCAAAAGTTATTGTAATGAACAAGATGGAGGCCCTATTTTCTACTTCCTACAATATCTCCTTGATTATCTCATCTTCCCCCATGGCTGGTTTCCACAAAGGCTTCCTGTCTCAGTATATTGCTCCTCTATCCACCAGTTAGTTATTCAAACCAGAAAATTAGAGGTCAGTCTTAACTCATATGACATCTTTGGCACATTTAATTGGCTATAAATACTGAGGGCTTTACTCCCAAAATATATTTTGAAACCATTTTTTTTTTTAATTTATTTTTGGCTGCGTCGGGTCTTAGTTGCGGCAGGCACGCGGGATTCTTGTTGAGGCATGCGGTATCTTTCCTTGCAGTGCTCGGGCTCTTCGTTGTGGTGCGTGCGCTTCTCTCTAGCTGTGGTGCGCAGGTTTGCTCTTCTCTAGTTGTGGTGCGCAGGCTCCAGGGCACGTGGGCTCTGTATTTTGTGGCACGCGGGCTTAGTTGCCCCGAGGCATGTGGGATCTTAGTTCCCTGACTAGGAATCAAATCCACGTCCCCCGCACTGCAAGGCAGATTCTTTACCACTGGTGAAGAAAAGTTCTTAATATTTATAGAATTCCAGCAAATAAAGCAGTAGAAATGATAGAATGAGAAAATCATCATTTCGCAACCCACAATGAAATAATAGATCTCTGCAATGATTATCCATAGTTGCTCAAACCAGGGTGGGAATCGTTAATGAAGAATTTTATATTGAAGGAATCAGGCTGACATGCTCAGAATCAAATGTACTAAGCACTAAAATTGGGAAAACCAGTTACTATGTGTCTTAAAACATGATGAAAGCAACAGGAAGCTTACTTGCCTAAAATATTGAATCTGAATCTAGTCAGCCCTCTAGATTTATGGAAAGTAAAGGGAATGAAGGAATAAGTTAATACGATGAAGAAGCAACCAGCCAAATCCAGAATCTGAGAAGTCTACAGAAAAACAATGGCCTAATTTCTCCAACAAATCAATGTTGTATGAAAGGCAGTGGTGATGAGGAGGGGTGGTTTTATAGACTAAAAGAGTCTTAAGAGACTCTTGCAACTGAATGCAATATGAGTACCTAACCGGATCTGATTCAAGGGAACCATTTGTAAAAATCATATTTGAGGCAATAGGGAAATTCAAATATGAATTGTATCAAAAATATTAAGAAATTATTGTTTACTTTTTAGGTATGAAAATGGCAATGAGGTTATTTCAAAAAAATGTTCTTATCAGAGAAATATAATGAAGTATTTGTGGGTGAACTGACAAGATACATGGGTTTTGCTTTAAAATACTCCAGGAAAATAAAAGGAGAGGTGAAAGAAGGAAGAAGATCAACATATACTGGTAAGTGTTTTACCAGGGTGATGAGTACACAGGGTTCATTATACTATTTCCTTTATTTTGTGTATATTTGAGATTTTCCCTAAAAGATCATTTTTAGAAGGTCATTTAGGTTCCACAGAAAAGAAAGACAGTAACTTGGCAAAGGTGGCCATAGTGAAATATACATATTTGAGATATATTTAAATTAATAGGAATTGTTAATTAATTGGAGGAAGAGGTGAAGGAAAAAAGAGAAATCAATGGTGATTCCTTGGTTTTTGGTTTGAGAAACTGCATAAATAATAGTGCCATTTACTGAATTAGTTTAGACTACAGAGAAGCAGGTTTGGGGATGGACTAAAAACCCAATTTAATTTCCGACACTGAGACCTGTATTAGTTTTCTATGGGTGCTGTAACAAATTGCCACATACTTAGCATCTTAAAGCAACACAATGTATTCTCTTACAGTTCTGAAGGTTAGAAGCCCAAAATCAGTCTCACTAAGCTAAAGTCAAAGTGTCAGCAGGGCTGATTCCTTCTGGAGGCTCCAAGGGACAATCTGTTTCCTTTCCTTCTCCAGTTTCTAGAGGCTGTCCTCACTCCTTGGCTCCGCTCCCTCTTTTCTCCTTCTGCCTCCATGGTCATATCACCTTCTCTGGCTTTGACCTTCTTTTCTCCCTTTTATAAGGACCATTTTGATGACATCAGGCCTACCAGGACAATAATCCAGGATAAGATCCTTCATTTAGTCTCACCTGCAAAGTTCCTTTTGCCATGTAAGGTAACATATTCACAGTTCTGAGGATTAGGACATAGACATTTTGGGGGGCCACTATTCAGCCCATCTCAAGGTCTAATATATCTGAAGTGCCTGTTAGGTATCCTAATAGAAGAGTCGGTTGGATAGTTAGATATGAATGTAGATGTCAAAAGAGAGAACTGAGAGTCTAAATTTGGGAGTCAAGCATACAGGTATGACTTAAAACCAAGTAATGTTTGAGTCTGAGGAGTTCCAAATTTAGAGGATGGACATCCCAGATGACTTGAGAGTGAAGAGTTCAGAAAGCTAGGCAAGCATTACAATCAGAAAGCTAGTTCATGTAGTATGGAGAACTGTGTTGATGTGGCTGAGAGGTCAAACATACAAAAAGTATTCATTGCATTTGACATCATAAATAAACTTAGTAAACTTTACAAGAGGAGTTCCAACTTAGCTGAAGTGGAGTGAGTTAAAGAATGAAATGGATCCAGTGAATAAAGACAATGTATTTGCAAAGCTTCACTGTGAAGAGCAGTGACATGTGAGGTTTATAGGACGATTTGGGGTGAAAAAAGAGGTGGTTTCTCTTTCCTAAGAGAGGAGATAAGAGAACATGCTTGATGTTGATAGAAATGATCTAGTAGAAAGGGAAATATTGATAATGAAGGAGGAAAACAGAAGGAGGGAAATCCTTGAAAGGTGACAATGCAGATCCACAGCGAAGGAGGAAGACTTTCATGGGAGAAGAGTACTTCTCTGGGCGTAAAGAAGGGAAGGCAGGCCAGATGCACACAAATAGAGGCTGGCAGGTCAGTTTATGGAGTTATCATGAGGCATATCTGCTTTGATAGCTCTTTTATCTTAGTCATGAGAGTTGCAAGTGGAGTGGGGGAGGCTGTTGGTGAGGGAAGGTCTGAGAATTTTTCCACGAAGAGAAACTGTGAAATTCCTTTTAAAGGACCAATTTGCCCCTGAGAAAAAAAGGGGAGTGGGGTGGGAGGAAGCCTTCCCCTGTGATAAGGTGGATTGGGGGGGGCAGTTTCATAATTCTGATATTTATAAACACATTATTTTAGTGTGATAATTAAATTATAGTCAAATATAATAAACTAATTGAATAGAAGAGAATATTTCCTTTGTGGTGATACAATAGGAATTATGTTGTCTGCTTGAAATTCACCACTGCAGTATGGATTTAAATGTTCAACATCTTTTAATGAGTTGTTACGAAGTATACTTAAAAGTATGTAAAAATGCTAGACTCTCTCTGTAGCCCTAGATGAGCATTGTCCCTAAGCAGTGACATTAGTTAACATCCTAAAACCCCATAAAAGTAGCTGTTTTATCCCAATTAAAGTAGGACAGTCATTTCAACAGTCTTGCTTTCCAGAGAGAATAGTATTTTACGCATCTTCTCCCAAGCCATAAGCAAATGATATTTCAATGGCTGAAAGCTCAAGACTGCCTAGATTCAAACTCTTCTCACACAAGTATCAGAAAGGCAAAAATGTATTCTTCCTGGGCTAAAAATCCTTCGTCTCCATCTTGAGGTTTAGGACTTTGGGGTTGTAAGTGACAGCAATGAAGAAATGGTGTATTTAAACTCTTTTGAGGGATATCAACCTTTGGGAGTATCTTTCAATGCAGAACCACAGTTTTATCATAGAACGGGTATGTGTCTCAGTCTGTTACCTTTGGAAGGAATGAGAGGTATGAAATAGTTATCATAGAAAAAGAAATGACTTTACTGGGAAAGCATAATAGGATTGTTAAAATACAATCAGTTCTCAGAATGGGAGAAAATACTTGCAAATGAAGCAACTGACAAAGAATTAATGCCAAAAATTTAGAAGCAGCCCATGCAGCTCAATATCAAAAAAACAAACAACCCAATCCAAAGATGGGCAGAAGACCTAAATAGACATTTATCCAAAGAAGATATACAGGTTGCCAACAAACACATGAAAGGATGCTCAACATCAGTAATCATTAGAGAAAAGCAAATGAAAACTACAATGAGGTATCACCTCACACCAGTCAGAATGGCCATCATAAAAAAATCTAAAAACAATAAATGCTGGAGAGGGGGTGGAGAAAAAGGAACCCTCTTGCACTGTTGTTGGGAATGTAAATTGATACAGCCACTATGGAGAATAGTATGGAGGTTCCTTAAAAAACTAAAAATAGAACTACCATATGACCCAGCAATCCCACTATTGGGCATATACCCTGAAAAAAACATAATTCAAAAAGAGTCATGTACCACAATGTTCACTGCAGCTCTATTTACAATAGCCAGGACATGGAAGCAAACCTAAGTGTCCATCGACAGATGAATGGATAAGGAAGATGTGGCACATATATACAATGGAATATTACTGAGCCATAAAAAGAAACGAAATTGAGTTATTTGTTGTGAGGTGGATAGACCTACAGTCTGTCATACAGAGTGAAGTAAGTCAGAAAGAGAAAAACAAATACCATATGCTAACACATATATATGGAATCTTAAAAAAAAAAAAAAAGATTATGAAGAACCTAGGGGCAGGACAGGAATAAAGAGGCAGATATAGAGAATGCACTTGAGGACACAGGGAGGGGGAAGGGTAAGCTGGGACAAAGTGAGAGAGTGGCATGGACTTATATATACTACCAAATGTAAAATAGATGGCTAGTGGGAAGCAGCCACATACCACAGGGAGATCAGCTCAGTGCTTTGTGACCTCCTAGAGGGGTGGGATGAAGAGGGTGGGAGGGAGATGCAAGAGGGAGGAGATATGGGGATATATGTATATGTATAGCTGATTCACTTTGTTATAAAGCAGAAACTTACACACCATTATAAAGCAATTATACTCCAATAAAGATGTTAAAAAAATTAAAAAATAAAGATAGAGCCAAATGGATTTCCTGACAGAATAAAGGTGGCATGAGACAGAAGGAAAATAATAATAATAATAATACAGTTAGGTTGCAGTTTTCAAGAAACATTTTTGTTGCTTTAATTAGATTCACACAAATAATCTGCATTCTTGATTTGATCCAGGAAATAACTTTATTCAAGAGTATTAGCAAACTACCCCTAAGGGATAAAGAAAATTGTTTCTAGAAGTGGTTAATATCAACTACATATTGATTTTTTACTAATTTTGTTTTAATAAGATAATACCTGGCTATATCTCTAAATTCTAGATGTGCTCTACTGTGGTTGCCTGTGTACCACAAATGACACCATTAATATTTTGCAATGCAAAGCTCTTCCATAAATTAAAAAAAAATAAATTATTCCTACAACATTTCCTTGAGAAGAAACCAAGTTTACTATTACCATTTTCTGAAAATGAAAGTAAAGCGTAGACATTAAAAAGTACTATCCCCGGAGACTTCCGGGAAGATGGCGAAAGAGTAAGACGCGGAGATCACCTTCCTCTCCACAGATACGCCAGAAATACATCTACGCGTGGAACTCCTACGGAGCACCTACTGAACGCTGGCAGAAGACCTCAGACCTCCCAAAAGGCAAGGAACCCCCCACGTACCTGGTTAGGGCAAAAGAAAAAACTAAACAGAGACAAAAGGATAGGGACGGGTCCTGCACCAGCGGGAGAGAGCTGTGAAGGAGGAAAAGTGTCCACACACTAGGAAGCCCCTTCGCGGGTGGAGACTTCGGGAGGCGGAGTGGGGGAGCTTGGGAGCCGCGGAGGAGAGCACAGCAACAGGGGTGCGGAGGGCAAAGCGGACAGATTCCAGCGCAGAGGATCGGGCCGACCGGCACTCACCAGCCGAGAGGCTTGTCTGCTCGCCCGCTGGGGCGGGCAGGACTGGGAGCTGAGGCTCCGGCTTTTGTCGGAGCGCCGGGAGAGGACTGAGGTTGACGGCATAAACACAGCCTGCAGGGCGTTGGTGCGCCGCGGCTGGCCGGGACAGAGTCCGGGGAGGGGTCTGGACCTGCCGAAGAGGTAAGAGACTTTTACGTCCCTCTTTGTTTCCTGGTGCACGAGGAGAGGGGATTAAGAACGCTGCTTGAGAGAGCTCCAGGGACGGGCGCGAGCCGCGGCTAAGAGTGCGGAGCCCAGAGACGGACATGGGACACTAAGGCCGCTGCTGCCGCCGCCAGGAGGCCTGTGTGCGAACACAGGTCACTAGCCACACGCCCTTCCGGGGAGCCTGTGCAGCCCGCCACTGCCAGGGTCCCGGGTTCCAGGGACGGCTCCCCCGGGAGAACGCACGGCGCGCCTCAGGCTGCAACGTCAGGCCGGCCTCTGCCGCTGCAGGCCTGCCCCGCACTCCGTGACCCTCCCTACCCCCCGGCCTGGGTGAGCCAGAGCCTCCGAATCAGCGGCTCCTTTAACCCCGTCCTGTCTGAGCAGAGAACGGACGCCCTCCGGCGACCTACACGCACAGGCGGGGCCAAATCCAAAGCTGAGCCCCTGGGAACTGTGAGAACAAAGAAGAGAAAGGGAAATCTCTCCCAGCAGCCTCAGAAGCAGCGGATTAAAGCTCCACAATCAACTTGATATACCCTGCATCTGTGGAATACCTGAACAGACAACGAATCATCCCAAATTAAGGAGCCCTGTGGATGAAAGGCTCTTGGTGCTGCAGCCAGGAGTCAGTGCTGTGCCTCTGAGGTGGGAGAGCCAACTTCAGGACACTGGTCCACAAGAGGCCTCCCAGCTGCACATAATATAAAACAGCAAAAATCTCTGAGAGATCTCCATCTCAACGCCAGCACCCAGCTTCACTCAACGACCAGCAAGCTACAGTGCTGGACATCCTATGCCAAACAACTAGCAAGACAGGAACACAACCCCACCCATTAGCAGAGAGGCTGCCCAAAATCATAATAAGTCTACAGACACCCCAAAACACACCACCAGACGTGGACCTGCCCACCAGAAAGACAAGATCCAGCCTCATCCACCAGAACACAGGCACTAGTACCCTCCACCAGGAAGCCTACACAACCCACCGAACCAACCTTAGCCACTGGGGACAGACACAAAAAACAACAGGAACTACGAACCTTCAGCCTGCAAAAAAGGAGACCCCAAACACAGTAAGATAAGCAAAATGAAAAGACAGAAAAACACACAGCAGATGAAGGAGCAAGATAAAAACCCACCAGACCTAACAAATGAAGAGCAAATAGGCAGTCTACCTGAAAAAGAATTCAGAATAATGATAGTAAGGTTGATCCAAAATCTTGGAGATAGAATGGACAATAGAATGGACAAATTGCAAGAATCAGTTAACAAGGACCTAGAAGAACTAAAGATGAAACAAGCAACGATGAACAACACAATAAATGAAATTAAAAGTACTCTAGATGGGATCAATAGCAGAATAACTGAGGCAGAAGAACGGATAAGTGACCTGGAAGATAAAATAGTGGAAATAACTACTGCAGAGCAGAATAAAGAAAAAAGAATGAAAAGAACTGAGGACAGTCTCAGAGACCTCTGGGACAACATTGAACGCACCAACATTCGAATTATAGGGGTTCCAGAAGAAGAAGAGAAAAAGAAAGGGACTGAGAAAATATTTGAAGAGATTATAGTTGAAAACTTCCCTAATATGGGAAAGGAAATAGTTAATCAAGTCCAGGAAGCACAGAGAGTCCCATACCAGATAAATCCAAGGAGAAATACGCCAAGACACATATTAATCAAACTGTCAAAAATTAAATACAAAGAAAACATATTAAAAGCAGCAAGGGAAAAACAACAAATAACACAAAAGGGAATCCCCATAAGGTTAACAGCTGATCTTTCAGCAGAAACTCTGCAAGCCAGAAGGGAGTGGCAGGACATATTGAAAGTGTTGAAGGAGAAAAACCTGCAACCAAGATTACTCTACCCAGCAAAGATCTCACTCAGATTTGATGGAGAAATTAAAACCTTTACAGACAAGCAAAAGCTGAGAGAGTTCAGCACCACCAAACCAGCTCTACAACAACTGCTAAAGGAACTTCTCTAGGCAAGAAACACAAAAGAAGGAAAGGACCTACAATAACGAACCCAAAACAATTAAGAAAATGGGAATAGGAACACACATATTGATAATTACCTTAAATGTAAATGGACTAAATGCTCCCACCAAAAGACACAGATTGGCTGAATGGATACAAAAACAAGACCCATATATTTGCTGTCTACAAGAGACCCACTTCAGACCTAGAGACACATACAGACTGAAAGTAAGGGGATGGAAAAAGGTATTTCATGCAAATGGAAACCAAAAGAAAGCTGGAGTAGCAATTCTCATATCAGACAAAATAGACTTTAAAACAAAGACTATTAGAAGAGACAAAGGAGGACACTACATAATGATCAAGGGATCAATCCAAGAGGAAGATATAACAATTGTAAATATTTATGCACCCAACATAGGTGCACCTCAATACATAAGGCAAATACTGACAACCATAAAAGGGAAAATCGACAGTAACACATTCATAGTAGGGGACTTTAACACCCCACTTTCACCAATGGACAGATCATCCAAAATGAAAATAAATAAGGAAACGCAAACTTTAAATGATACATTAAACGAGATGGAGTTAATTGATATTTATAGGATATTCCATCCAAAAACAACAGAATACACATTTTTCTCAAGTGCTCATGGAACATTCTCCAGGATAGATCATATCTTGGGTCACAAATCAAGCCTTGGTAAATTTAAGAAAATTGAAATTGTATCAAGTATCTTTTCTGACCACAACGCCATGAGACTAGATATCAATACCAGGAAAAAATCTGTAAAAAATACAAACACATGGAGGCTAAACAATACACTACTTAATAATGAAGTGATCACTGAAGAAATCAAAGAGGAAATCAAAAAATACCTAGAAACAAATGACAATGGAGACACAACGACCCAAAACCTGTGGGATGCTGCAAAAGCAGTTCTAAGGGGGAAGTTTATAGCAATACAAGCCCACCTTAAGAAGCAGGAAACATCTCGAATAAACAACCTAACCTTGCACCTAAAGCAATTAGAGAAAGAAGAACAAAAAAACCCCAAAGCTAGCAAAAGGAAAGAAATCATAAAAATCAGATCAGAAATAAATGAAAAAGAAATGAAGGAAACAATAGCAAAGATCAATAAAACTAAAAGCTGGTTCTTTGAGAAGATAAACAAAATAGATAAACCACTAGCCAGACTCATCAAGAAAAAAAGGGAGAAGACTCAGATCAATAGAATTAGAAATGAAAAAGGAGAGGTAACAACTGACACTGCAGAAATAAAAGAGATCATGAGAGATTGCTGCAAGCAACTCTGTGCCAATAAAATGGACAATCTGGAAGAAATGGACAAATTCTTAGAAATGCACAACCTGCCAAGACTGAATCAGGAAGAAATAGAAAATATGAACAGACCAATCACAAGCACTGAAATTGAAACTGTGATTAAAAATCTTCCAACAAAGAAAAGCCCAGGACCAGATGGCTTCACAGGCGAATTCTATCAAACATTTAGAGAAGAGCTAACACCTATCCTTCTCAAACTCTTCCAAAATATAGCAGAGGGAGGAACACTCCCAAACTCCCTCTACGAGGCCACCATCACCTTGATACCAAAACCAGACAAGGATGTCACAAAGAAAGAAAACTACAGGCCAATATCACTGATGAACATAGATGCAAAAATCCTCAACAAAATACTAGCAAACAGAATCCAACAGCACATTAAAAGTATCATACACCATGATCAAGTGGGGTTTATTCCAGGAATGCAAGGATTCTTCAATATACGCAAATCTATCAATGTGATAAACCATATTAACAAACTGAAGGAGAAAAACCATATGATCATCTCAATAGATGCAGAGAAAGCTTTCGACAAAATTCAACACCCATTTATGATAAAAACCCTGCAGAAAGTAGGCATAGAGGGAACTTTCCTCAACATAATAAAGGCCATATATGACAAGCCCACAGCAAACATCATCCTCAATGGTGAAAAACTGAAAGCATTTCCACTAAGATCAGGAACAAGACAAGGTTGCCCACTCTCACCACTCTTATTCAACATAGTTTTGGAAGTTTTAGCCACAGCAATCAGAGAAGAAAAGGAAATAAAAGGAATCCAAATCGGAAAAGAAGAAGTAAAGCTGTCACTGTTTGCAGATGACATGATCCTATACATAGAGAACCCTAAAGATGCTACCAGAAAACTACTAGAGCTAATCAATGAATGTGGTAAAGTGGCAGGATACAAAATTAATGCACAGAAATCTCTGGCATTTCTATATACTAATGATGAAAAATCTGAAAGTGAAATCAAGAAAACACTCCTATTTACCATTGCAGCAAAAAGAATAAAATATCTAGGAATAAACCTACCTAAGGAGACAAAAGATCTGTATGCAGAAAATTATAAGACACTGATGAAAGAAATTAAAGATGATACAAATAGATGGAGAGAGATACCATGTTCTTGGATTGGAAGAATCAACATTGTGACAATGACTATACTACCCAAAGCAATCTATAGATTCAATGCAATCCCTATCAAACTACCACTGGCATTTTTCACAGAACTAGAACAAAAAATTTTGCAATTTGTATGGAAACACAAAAGACCCCGAATAGCCAAAGCAATCTTGAGAACGAAAAACGGAGCTGGAGGAATCAGGCTCCCTGACTTCAGACTATACTACAAAGCTACAGTTATCAAGACGGTATGGTACTGGCACAAAAACAGAAAGGTAGATCAATGGAACAGGATAGAAAGCCCAGAGATAAACCCACGCACATATGGTCACCTTATCTTTGACAAAGGAGGCAGAAATGTACAGTGGAGAAAGGACAGCCTATTCAATAAGTGGTGCTAGGAAAACTGGACAGCTACATGTAAAAGTATGAGATTAGATCACTCCCTAACACCATACACAAAAATAAGCTCAAAATGGATTAAAGACCTAAATGTAAGGCCAGAAACTATCAAACTCTTAGAGGAGAACATTGGCAGAACACTATGACATAAATCACAGCAAGGTCCTTTTTGACCCACCTCCTAGAGAAATGGAAATAAAAACAAAAGTAAACAAATGGGACCTAATGAAACTTAAAAGCTTTTGCGCAGCAGAGGAAACCATAAAGAAGACCAAAGACAACCCTCAGAATGGGAGAAAATATTTGCAAATGAAGCAACTGACAAAGGATTAATCTCCAAAATTTATAAGCAGCTCATGCAGCTTAAAACAGAAAAACAAACAACCCAATCCAGAAATGGGCAGAAGACCTAAATAGACATTTCTCCAAAGAAGATATACAGAGTGCCAACAAACACATGAAAGAATGCTCAACATCACTAATCATTAGAGAAATGCAAATCAAAACTACAATGAGATATCATCTCACACCAGTCAGAATGGCCATCATCAAAAAATCTAGAAACAATAAATGCTGGAGAGGGTGTGGAGAAAAGGGAACCCTCTTACACTGTTGGTGGGAATGTAAATTGATACAGCCACTATGGAGAACAGTATGGAGGATTCCTTAAAAAATTACAAATAGAACTACCATATGACCCAGCAATCCCACTACTGGGCATATACCCTGAGAAAACGATAATTCAAAAAGAGTCATGTACCAAAATGTTCATTGCAGCTCTATTTACAATAGCCCAGAGATGGAAACAACCTAAGTGTCCATCATCGGATGAATGGATAAAGAAGATGTGGCACATATATACAATGGAATATTATTCAGCCATAAAAAGAGACGAAATTGAGCTATTTGTAATGAGGTGGATAGACCTAGAGTCTGTCATACAGAGTGAAGTAAGTCAGAAAGAGAGAGACAAATACCGTATGCTAACACATATATATGGAATTTAAAAAAAAAAATGTCATGAAAAACCTAGGGGTGAAACAGGAATAAAGACACAGACTTACTAGAGAATGGACTTGAGACTGTGGGGAGGGGGAAGGGTAAACGGTGACAAAGCTATAAAGAGGCATGGACATATATACACTACCAAACGTAAGGTAGATAGCTAGTGGGAAGCAGCCGCATAGCACAGGGAGATCAGCTCGGTGCTTTGTGACTGCCTGGAGGGGTGGGATAGGGAGGGTGGGAGGGAGGGAGACGCAAGCGGGAAGAGATATGGGAATATATGTATATATATAACTGATTCATTTTGTTGTGAAGCTGAAACTAACATACCATTGTAAAGCAATTATACTCCAATAAAGATGTTAAAAAAAAAAAAAGTACTATCCCCAAATCTATCAGGTGTCTTTGACTGACAGTTTAATTATTATGCCACAAAATTTGAATGGTTAAGCATAAAAATGTACAGTAAGTAGAGCATTTAGGAAATCATTGAATGGAAGCTCCAATTCCACCTGCTTTATCTTTGAATTCACTTCAGCAAGACTCAATTCAGTTAAACAAGCAAGGACTGAAGTTTTCTACTATGATTAAAGCATCTAAACTTTGTAAGAAGGCAAAAATATCAATTAAATGATCATTTGAGACCTGGACCCAAGACATACTAGGGTAATTCAGTAGGTAGTTGTGTTTTTAAATTAAAAATGATGGATTGCTATCTACGTTGATGCTGTTAGACTAAACATTTTAATTGCTGTTGTTGTTCTTGTTTTGCTAGTGATAATGATAAATCTCTGATTCATTGATTTTCAGTGCAACAGACAGAATTGTTCAAAATTCTTGTCTCATTCAAGAAAAAAATAACTATAACTACATGTTTCATATTTGGCTCTGAATTGGGTAATCAGCAGTCATTACCTTCCCAGTGGGGTTCCTTCCTCTTATACTTCCTTTTTTTTTAAACATCTTTGTTGGAGTATAATTGCTTTACAATGGTGTGTTAGTTTCTGCTTTTTAACAAAGTGAATCAGTTATACATATATATATGTCCACATATGTCTTCCGTCTTGTGTCTCCCTCCCTCCCAAACTTCCTATCCCACCCCTCTATGTGGTCACAAAGCACCGAGCTGAACTCCCCGTGCTATGTGGCTGCTTCTCACTAGCCATCTATTTTATGTTTAGCAGTGTATATATCTCCATGCCACTCTCTCACTTTGTCCCAGCTTACCCTTCCCCTCCCCATATCCTCAAGTCCATTCTGTAGTAGGCCTGTGTCTTTATTCCTGTCTTGACCCTAGGATATTCATGACCATTTTTTTTTTACATTCCATATATATGTGTTAGCATATGGTATTTGTTTTTCTCTTTCTGACTTACTTCACTATGTATGACAGACTCTAGGTCTATCCACCTCACTACAAATAACTCAGTTTCGTTTCTTTTTATGGCTGAGTAATATTCCATTGTATATATGTGCCACATCTTCTTTATCCATTCATCTGTCGATGGACACTTATGTTGCTTCCATGTCCTGGCTATTGTAAATAGAGATGCAGTGAACATTTTGGTACATGACTTTTTTTGAATTGTTGTTTTCTCAGGGTATATGCCCAATAGTGGGATTGCTGGTTCGTATGGTAGTTCTATTTTTTAGTTTTTTAAGGAACTTCCATACTGTTCTCCATAGTGGCTATATCAATTTACATTCCCAACAACAGTGCAAGAGGGTTCCCTTTTCTCCATACCCTCTCCAGCATTTATTGTTTCTAGATTTTTTGATGATGGCCATTCTGACCAGTGTGAGATGATAGCTCATTGTAGTTTTGATTTCCATTTCTCTAATGATTCATGATGTTGAGCATTCGTTCATGTGTTTGTTGGCAATCTGTATATCTTCTTTGGAGAAACTTAGGTACTTCTGCCCATTTTTGGATTGGGTTGTTTTTTTTTTTTTTTGATATTGAGCTGCATGAGCTGTTGTAAATTTTGGAGATTAATTCTTTGTCATTTGCAAATATTTTCTCCAATTCTGAGGGGTGTCTTTATGTCTTGTTGATGGTTTCCTTTGCTGTGAAAAAGCTTTTAAGTTTCATTAGGTCCTATTTGTTTATTTTTGTTTTTATTTCCATATCTCTAGGAGGTGGGTCAAAAAGAATCTTGCTGTGATTTATGTCATAGAGTGTTCTTCCTATGTTTTCCTCTAAGAGTTTGATAGTGTCTGGCCTTACATTTAGGTCTTTAATCCATTTCGAGTTTACTTCTGTGTATTGTGTTAGGGAGTGTTCTAATTCCATTCTTTTAAATGTAGCTGTTCAGTTTTCCCAGCACCACTTCTTGAAGAGGCTGTCTTTTCTCCACTGTATTTTCTTGCCTCCTTTATCAAAGATAAGGTGACCATTTATGCGTCAGTTTATCACTGAGCTTTCTATCCTGTTCCATTGATCTATATTTCTGTTTTTGTGCCAGTACCATACCGTCTTGATAACTGTAGCTTTGTAGTATATTCTGAAGTCAGGGAGCCTGATTCCTCCAGCTCCATTTTTCTTTCTGAAGATTGCTTTGGCTATCCGGGGTCTTTTGTGTTTCCATACAAATTATGAAATTTTTTTTCTAATTCTGTGAAAAATGCCAGTGGTAGTTTGATAGGGATTGCACTGAATCTGTAGATTGCTTTGGGTAGTAGAACCATTTTCACAATGTTGACTCTTCCAATCCAAGAACATGGTATATCTCTCCATCTATTTGTATCATCTTTAATTTCTTTCATCGGTGTCTTATAATTTTCTGCATACAGGTCTTTGATCTCCTTAGGTAGCTTTATTCCTAGATATTTTATTCTTTTTGTTGCAGTGGTAAATGGGAGTGTTTTCTTGATTTCACTTTCAGATTTTTCATCATTAGTGTATAGGAATGCCAGAGATTTCTGTGCATTAATTTTGTATCCTGCTAATTTACCAAATTCATTGATTAGCTCTAATAGTTTTCTGGTAGCATCTTTAGGATTCTCTATGTATAGTATCATGTCATCTGCAAACAGTGACAGCTTTACTTCTTCTTTTCCGATTTGGATTCCTTTTATTTCCTTTTCTTCTCTGATTGCTGTGGCTAAAATTTCTAAAACTATGTTGAATAAGAGTGGTGAGAGTGGGCAACCTTCTCTTGTTCCTGATCTTAGTGGAAATGGTTTCAGTTTTTCACCATTGAGGACAATGTTGGCTGTCGGTTTGTCATATGTGGCCTTTATTATGTTGAGGTACGTTCCCTTTTTGCCTACTATCTGCAGGGCTTTTATCATAAATGCGTGTTGAATTTTGTTGAAAGCTGTTTCTGCATCTATTGAGATGATCATATGGTTTTTCTCCTTCAATTTGTTAATATGGTGTATCACATTGATTGATTTGCGTATATTGAAGAATCCTTGCATTCCTGGAATAAACCCCACTTAATCATGGTGTATGATCCTTTTAATGTGCTGTTGGATTCTGTTTGCTAGTATTTTGTTAAGGATTTTTGCACCTATATTCATCAGTAATATTGGCATGTAGTTTTCTTTTTTTGTGACATCTTGGTCTGGTTTTGGTATCAGGGTCTTGCGGGCCTCATAGAATGAGTTTGGGAGTGCTCCTCCCTCTGCTATTTTTGAAGAGTTTGAGAAGGACAGGTGTTAGCTCTTCTCTAAATGTTTGATAGAATTCACCTGTGAAGCCATCTGGTCCTGGGCTTTTGTTTGTTGGATGATTTTTAATCACAGTTTCAAGTTCAGTGCTTGTGATTGGTCTGTTCATATTTTCTATTTCTTCCTGGTTCAGTCTTGGAAGGTTGTGCATTTCTAAGAATATGTCTGTTTCTTCCAGGTTGTCCATTTTATTGGCATAGGTTGCTTGTAGTAATCTCTCATGATCCTTTTTATTTGCAGTGTCAGTTGTTCCTTCTCCTTTTTCATTTCTAATTCTATTGATTTGAGTCTTCTCCCTTTTTTTCTTGATGAGTCTGGCTAATGGTTTATCAATTTTGTTTACCTTCTCAAAGAACCAGCATTTAGTTTTATTGATCTTTGCTATCATTTCCTTCATTTCTTTTTCATTTATTTCTGATCTGATCTTTATGATTTCTTTCCTTCTGCTAACTTTGGGTGATTTTTGTTCTTCTTTCTCTAATCGCCTTAGGTGTAAGGTTAGGTTGTTTACTTGAGCTCTTTCTTGTTTCTTCAGGTAGGAATGTATTGCTATAAATTTCCCTCTTAGAACTGCTTTTGCTGCACCTCATAGGTTTTGGGTTGTCATGTTTTCATTGTTATTTGTTTCTAGGTATTTTTTTGATTTCCTCTTTGATTTCTTCAGTGATCTCTTGGTTATTAAGTAGTGTATTGTTTAGCCTCCATGTGTTTGTATTTTTTACAGATTTTTTCCTGTAATGGATATCTAGTCTCATAGCACTGTGGTCGGAAAAGATACTTGATACAATCTCAATTTCCTTAAATTTACCAAGGCTTGATTTGTGACCCAAGATATGATCTATCCTGGAAAATATTCCATGAGCACATGAGAAGAAAGTGTAATCTGATGTTTTTGGATGGACTGTCCTATAAATATCAATTAAGTACATCTTATTTAATGTATCATTTAAGGCTTGTGTTTCCTTATTTATTTTCACTTTTGATGATCTGGCCATTGGTGTAAGTGGGTTGTTAAAGTCCCCTACTATGAATGTGTTACTGTTGATTTCCCCTTTTATGGCTGTTAGCATTTGCCTTATATATTCAGGTGCTCCTAAGTTGAGTGCATAAATATTTACAATTGTTATATCTTCTTCTTGGATTGATCCGTTGATCAGTATGTAGTTTCCTTCTTTTTATCTTGTAATAGTCTTTGTTTTAAAGTCTATTTTGTCTGATATGAGAATTGATACTGCAGCTTTCTTTTGATTTCCATTTGCATGGAATATATTTTTCCTTCCCCTCACTTTCAGTGTGTATGTGTCGTAGGTCTGAGGTGGTTCTCTTGTAGACAATATATATATGGGTCTTATTTTTGTATCTATTCAGCCAGTCTATGTCTTTTGGTTGGAGCATTTAATCCATTTACTTTTAAGTTAATTATTGATATGTATGTTCCTATTACCATTTTCTTAATTGTTTTCAGTTTAATATTGTAGGTCTTTTCCTTGTCCTGTATTTCATGCCTAGAGAAGTTCCTTTAGAATTTGTTTTAAAGCTGGTTTGGTGATGCTGAATTCTCTTAGATTTTGCTTGTCTGGAAAGGTTTTAATTTCTCTGTCGAATCTGAATGAGATCCTTGCTGGGTAGAGTAATCTTGGTTATAGGTTTTTCTCCTTCATCACTTTAAATATGTCCTGCTACTCCCTTATGGTTTGCAGAGTTTCTGCTGAAAGATCAGCTGTTAACCTTATGGGGATTCCCTTTTGTGTTATTTGTTGTTTTTCCCTTGCTGCTTTTAATATGTTTTCTTTGTATTTAACTTTTGATAGCTTGATTAATATGTGTCTTGGCGTGTTTCTCCCTGGATTTATCCTGTATGTGACTCTCTGCACTTCCTGGATTCGATTAACTGTTTCCTTTCCCATATTAGGGAAGTTTTCAACTATAATCTCTTCAAATATATTCTCAGTCCCTTTCTTTTTCTCTTCCTCTTCTGGGACCCCTATAATTTGAATGTTGGTGTGTTTATTGTTGTCCCAGATGTCTCTGAGACTGTCCTCAATTCTTTTCATTCTTTTTTCTTTATTCTGCTCTGTAGTAGTTTTTTCCACTATTTTATGTACCAGTTCACTTATCTATTCTTCTGCTTCAGTTATTCTGCTATTGATCCCTTCTAGAGAATTTTTAGTTTCATCGATTGTGTTGTTCATCACTGTTTGCTCCTTAGTTCTTGTAGGTCCTTTTAAAACGTTTCTTGTATTTTCTCCATTCTATTTCCAAGATTTTGGATCATCTTTACTATCATTATTCTGAATTCTTTTTCAGGTAGACTGCCTATTTACTCTTCATTTGTTAGGTCTGGTGGGTTTTTACCTTGCTCCTTCATCTGCTGTGTGTTTTTCTTCTCATATTGCTTATCTTACTGTGTTTGGGGTCTCATTTTCACAGGCTGCAGGTTCGTAGTTTCTGTTGTTTTTGGTGTCTGTCCCCAGTGGCTAAGGTTGCTTCAGTGGGTTGTGTAGGATTCCTGGTGGAGGGGAGTAGTGCCTGTGTTCTGGTGGATGAAGCTGGATCATCTCTTTCTGGCGAGTAGGTCCACGTCTGTTGGTGGGTTTTGGGGTGTCTGTGGCCTTAATTATGATTTTAGGCAACCTCTCTGCTAATGGATCGTGTTGTGTTCCTGTCTTGCTAGTTGTTTGGCATAGGGTGTCCAGAACTGTAGCTTGTTGGTCGTTGAGTGGAGCTGGGTCTTGGCGTTGAGATGGAGATCTCTGGGAGATTTTCACCATGTGATATTACATGGAGCTGGGATGTCTGTTGTGGACCAGTGTCCTGAACTTGGCTCTCCCACCTTAGAGGCACAGCCCTGATGCCTGGCTGGAGCACCAAGAGCCTGTCATCCACACAGATCAGAATAAAAGGGAGAAGAAAAAAAGAAGAAGATAAAATGAAATAAAATAAAATAAAGTTATTGAATTAAAAAATAATTATTAGGAAAATAATTTTTTTAAGTAATAAAAAAAAAGAGAGAGAAAGAAAGAAGAGAGCAACCAAACCAAAAAGCCAATCCACCAGTGATAACAAGTATTAAAAACTATACTAAAACAAAAACAAATGGACAGAGAGAACCCTAGGACAAATGGTAAAAGCAAAGCTATACAGACAAAATCACACACAGAAACATACACATACACTCTCACAAAAAGAGGAAATGGGAAAAAAAAAAAAAATATATATATATATATATATATATATATATATATATCTCGTTGCTCCCAAAGTCCACCTCCTCAATTTGGGATGATTCATTGTCTATTCAGGTATTCCACAGATGCAGGGTACATCAAGATGATTGTGGAGATTTAATCCGCTGCTCCTGAGGCTGCTGGGAGAGATTTCCCTTTCTCTTCTTTGTTCGCACAGCTACTGGGGTTCAGCTTTGGATTTGGACCCGCCTCTGCGTGTAGGTCACCTGAGGGCGTCTGTTCTTCGCTCAGACAGGATGAGGTTAAAGGAGCAGCTTATTCGGGGACTCTGGCTCACTCAGGCCAGGGGAAGGGAGAGGCACGGACGCAGGGCGAGCCTGCGGCGGCAGAGGCTGGCGTGACTTTGCAGCAGCCTGAGGCGCGCCCTGTGTTCTCCCAGGGAAGTTGTCCCTGGATAACGGGACCCTGGCAGTGGCGGCGGCACAGCTTCCCTGGAGGGGAGGTGTGAGTAGTGACCTGTGCTTGCACACAGGCTTCTTGGTGGCTGTAGCAGCAGCCTCAGCGTCTCATGCCCGTCTCTGGGGTCTGCGCTGATAGCCGCGGCTCGCGCCCGTCTCTGGAGCTCCTTTAAGCGGCGCTCTTAATCCCCTCTCCCCGCGCACCAGGAAACAAAGAGGCAAGAAAAAGTCTCTTGCCTCTTCGGCAGGTCCATACTTTTTCCCGGACCCCCTCCCGGCTAGCTGTGGCGCACTAGCCCCCTTCAGGCTGTGTTCACGTGCCAGTCCTCTCCCTGGGATCCGACTGAAGCCCGAGCTTCAGCGCCCAGCCCCCGCCTTCGCCGGTGGATGAGCAGACAAGCTTCTCGGACTGGTGAGTGCTGGTGGGCACCAATCATCTGTGCGGGAATCTCTCCACTTTGCCCTCCACACCCTTGTGGCTGCGTGCTCCTCTGCGGCCCCGAGGCTTCCCCCCTCCGCCACCCGCAGTCTCCGCCCGTGAAGGGGCTTCCTAGTGTGTGGAAACTTTTCCTCTGTCACAGCTCCCTCCCACTGGTTCAGGTCCCGTCCCTATTCTTTTTTCTCTGTTTTTTCTTTTGCCCTACCCAGGTACGTGGGGAGTTCTTGCCTTTTGGGAGGTCTGAGGTCTTTTGCCAGCGTTCAGTAGGTGTTCTGTAGGAGTTGTTCCACATGTAAATGTATTTCTGATGTATTTGTGGGGAGGAAGGTGATCTCCACGTCTTACTCTTCCGCCATCTTGAAGCTCCCTCCCCTCCTATACTTCTTGATATAACTAGTTCTGTTTAGATATGTTCAACTACATAGTTGCTAATTGAAGGTTGATGCTTATTCTTATGCTATTTTGGTATGTTCCTAATTACTTAAAACTGTTTCTTAGATGTACCAGTACTCAGTAAAAATTAATTTTGAGTTACTTAACTCTAACCTTTCTGAATTATAGGACTGTTACATTAAGAGGGAAGAGTTTGGTTGACTGAGTAGGCAGTTATGCCATTTAAGGACCCAAAGGAGATTGGAAGTGATGTTCTAAACAGGACAGTTGAAGGGAAAAAAAGAAAGAAAAGAAACTGATCACTTTTAGAGAAAATAATTGGATTACAAGTCCTCTTCCAATATTAGAGAGTGTCATGCCTTTGCTGGAAAATAGGCCTACAAGGTAACCTTACAGTACAAAGTGATGCTTTCCAGAAGTCCAAATGTCAGAGTCATTGGCTAAATAACCAAAAAGAAGAAGCTATTGGCATTGGAGAGGAAAGATGACAATTCAAAGGAGTCGGACCAGAGAGGCACTCTCCTGGCCACTTTAGTGATTCAGTGCATTCAGTAGAGTTCCAGGAAAGGTCTAAGACAGCCCAGAAGCAAATGCAGCCCAAGGGGAAAATAATAGCATCAAAGTGTAGCTTTTGCACACGAAGACTGCCCAAGTGTACAAAATATCAACTAATAATTTTTTACCGGAAATGTCTTCATTGTTTTGAATTCCTACCATGTGCGAAGCATAGAGTTAAGTGGTTAAGAGCTAAGGAAAAAAACTGAAATCAGGCAAGGTCTCTGCCTTGCTGGGCAGCAAGTCCTTCCTGAAAAGGATCTGGGAAGGATATCTATCTTTGGGTCTACAAACACAAAAGTATACAAGTCTGTGTTCAAATGTTACTTCACTGGAGGCCTACCCAGTCCACTCTATTAAAATAGTACTTCACCCCTCTACCTGATAGCATATTGTATAGAATAGCTATTAGTCTATTGTTTGCTTCCCCACCAGGACAAGGCACCATAGCAGCAAAGACGTTGTCTGGTTTACCACTTTATCATCAGGACTACAATCATGCCTATACATAGCAAGCTCTCAATAAATATTCATTGGATGAATGCGTGAATAATTAAAGAATTGAGCTTGTTTGCATTTTTGTCTATTGTAGTCAAGTTTGGGAGGAACATTCTTATAATTTTTTTAGTCTAATTGTCTAACTTTCTTCAGATAAATTCTTAGAAGCAAACTGTTAGGTGTGCATATTTTTAAAGACTTTGATAGAATGCCAACTTATTATTCTGAAAAGAAATTTGAATTTATATTCCTCCAGTGTAGGACAATCCTCTTTTCTTATAACTTTCCATAAAAGGGCATCATCAATTTTGTTAACTTGTATGAATTTTGTGGGTAGAAAAGATTGCAGTGGTGTTTTATTTTGAATTTATTTGTTTATTAGGTGGTGCTAGTTTCATACAATTGTTGATTGATATTTCTTCTTCTTTTGAGAATTGTTGTTACAATTGGCTTATCCCATTATTCTGATCAGTTTTTACCTTTTTTCATTGTTTTGTAAGAGTGCTTTATGTATTAGAAATACTTATCCTTTGTCACATGTGTTACAAAATATTTTTAACCACTTTATCATTTGTTGTTCAGCCTTCTTTATTATGGGAATTTGGCAGTAAAATTTTTCATTTTTATGTCATCCAAACAATCAAAATTGTTCTTTAGAGTTTGCACCTGTGGTGGATTAAAAATTGCCAAAAATCCTTTGCAACGTCTCTC
The DNA here is from genome assembly GCF_951394435.1 of Stenella coeruleoalba. NCBI lineage: Eukaryota > Metazoa > Chordata > Mammalia > Artiodactyla > Delphinidae > Stenella > Stenella coeruleoalba. The sequence continues at coordinate 93,669,989 of NC_137169.1, forward strand.
ATCAAGAAGCAGGGTTTCCTTTGCCACTTCTTGAAACTAGCAGATCTTGTGAATTTCTATGACTAATAGAATGAGGCTGTAGTGACCTTGTGCAAATTTCTGAAGCAAATTCTCTGCAGTTTCTGCTTTTGCCTCTTTGAAACCCTGAGGCCACTATACTGTGAAGAAGTCCAGTCTAGCCATCTTGAAGATAAGAGAACAGTCATCCCATTTCCCCTAGCTGAACCCAGACACCTTTGGACCCATGATCTGATCACAGCCACATGAGTTAATCCAGCCAAGATCAGCATAAGAACCACCTAGCTAATCCACAGAATCATAAAAAATAATAAATCATTATTTAAATTCAGTAAGTTTTAGGGTAATTTGTTACACAGCAGTAAATAACTGATGTGATGGCTTTGGATTATCCTCAGCTAATTATTTTCCAGCTTATATTATAGAAATATATATCTAAATTTTATTTTAGTATATTATTTTAATTTTCACATTTTTATCTTCAAGTACAAATTATTTTTAATGCAACATATGAGGCAGTATTTCAGCATAACTTTTTTTTTACATCTTTATTGGAGAATAATTGCTTCACACTGTTGTGTTAGTTTCTGCTGTACAATGAAGTGAATCAGCTATATGTATACATATATCCGCATATCCCCTCCCTCTTGAGCCTCCCTCCCACCCTCTCTGTTTCACCCCTCTAGGTTGTCAGAAAGCATCTCAACATAGCTATAAAATTGTCTCCAAATCATATATTGAATATCATATTTATCTCACTCATTTGTAATGCCACCATGCCAAAATTCCCAAAATTTGGATTTATTTGGTAACTGTTTAAGCTTTCCATTTTTCTATTTATTTATCACTGGTCCAGTATTACACTTTTAATAAATGCAGCTTTATATGTTTGTGTTTTTTTTTTTTGAAAAATGACTTTATTTTTTTAGAGCAGTTTGAGACTCATACTTAAATGAAAGGAAGGTACAGAGATTTCCCATATACTCCCTTCTCCCACACATGCATAGCCTCCCTATTTCCAACGTTACTCACCAGAATAGTACATCTATTATAATTGATGAACCTACATTGACAAATCATAATCACCCAAAGTTCATGGTCTGCATTACAGTTCACTCTTGGTTTTCTAAATTTTTGGGGTTTGGACAAATGGATAACGACAGGTAGCTATCATTAAAATATCATACAGAGTAATTTCACTGTCCTAAAAATCTTCTGGGCTCTACTTTTTCATCTTCTCTCCCCTACCCACGACTTTACAAAAATTGACCTTTTCACTGTTTTAATAATTTTGTCTTTTCCAGAATGTCATATAGCTGAAATCATACAGTATGTAGAATTTTCAGATTGTTTTCTCTCACTTAATAATATGCATTTAAGATTCCTTATGTCATTTCTTGGCTTAACAGCTCATTTCTTTTTTAGCACCAAATAATATTTAATTGTCTGGATGTACCAAAGTTTATTAATCCATTCACCTACTGAAGGACATCTTGGTTACGTCCAAATTTTGGCAATTATGAATAAAAACAGCTATAAACATTCATGTGCAGGTTTTTATGAACATAAATTTCAATTCCTCTAGGTAAATAGCAAGGTTTAGTTTAGTTTAGTAAGAAACTGCCAACTATCTTCCAAAATAGCTGTAGCATTTTGCATTCCCATCAGTGATATGTATTAAAGTTTCTGTTGCTCCGCATCCTCACTAACATTTGCTATTGTCAATGTTCCAGATTTTGGTCATTCTAATAGGTGTGTAGTGGTATCTCATTGTTGTTTTAATTTGCATTTCCCTAATGACATATTATGTGGAAAATCTTTTCATATGCTTATTTGCCATCTGTATATCTCCCTTGGTGAGGTGTCAATAAAGGTGTTAGACCCATTTTTTTTTATCAAATTGTTGGTTGTCTTATTGTTGAGCTTTAAGAGTTTTTTGTATATTTTGGATAACAGTCCTGTAAATATTTCCTCCTAGTCTGTGGCTCTTCTCATTCTCTTGACAGTGTCCTTTGTGGAGTAGAAGTTGTCATTTTAATGAAGTCTTGTTTATCAATTATTTATTTCATGGATTGTGCTTTTGGTGTTTTATCTAGAAAGCTATTGCCATATCTAAGGTCATCTAGGTTCTCTCCTGTGTTATCTTCTGGGAGTTTTATAGTTTTATGTTTTACATTTAGGTCTATGATACATTTTGAGTTAATTTTTGTGAAGAATGTAAGATCTGTAGCTAGATTCATTTGTTTTGCATGTGTGTCTAGGTGTTCCAGCACCATTTGTTGAAAAGACTATCTTTGCTTCATTGTATTGCTTTTGCTCTTTAATCAATGATCAGTTGACTAAATTTATGCGGGTCTGCTTTTAGGCTCTGTATTCTGTTTCACTGACCTGTTTGTTCTTTTGCCAATACCACACTATCTTGATTACTGTAGCTTCATATTAAGTCTTGAAGGTGGATAGTATCAGTCCTCTAACTTCATTCTTCTTCAGTCTAGTGTTGGCTATTTGGGGTCTTTAGCATCTCCATATAAACTCTAGAATCAGTTTGTTGATATCCAAAAAATAATTTTTTGGAATCTTGATTCAGATAGGATTAAATCTATAGAGCAAGATGTATATATATGTCTTATATATCTAGTGGTTGTTAGAGATTGCTCAGCTTAAGACTTTTTATCCTTCTTCTTCTTCTCCTTCATCTTCTAGAATCAGTTTGTTGATATCCAAAAAATAATTTGTTGGAATCTTGATTGAGATAGGATTAAATCTATAGAGCAAGTTGTATATATATGTCTTAACAAATCTAGTGGTTGTTAGAGTTCGCTCAGCTTAGGACCTTTTATCCTTCTTCTTCTCCTTCATCTTCATCTTCTCCTTCTCCTCTCCCTCTCCCCCTCCTCCTCCTCCCTCTGAGTCTTAAAATTAATGGTTCCTGTGCTTTGTTTGGCTCAATCACTTGTCAGTCCCCAAATGTTTTCTTTTTAAGTCCAAACAGTTTTAAATTCAAATAGTTTCAGATCAGGAGATTTCAGTTAAAAATATGGAATTTTGACTTGGACGATCTGGCAATACTGGCCTATAGTTCTCCTTGATAGCAATCAATTCAGGTGAAGATGAATAGCAGGCATTTCTATCTCCAAGGCAGACCTCTTTTGTAAGCTATAGATCATACATCCAACTGTTTACTGACATTAACTCATCCATAGAAACTGCTTTTCTGGTTTCCACTATTGCTAAGGAGAAGTCAGGACAAACTTTTCTCATTCTTTTGCAAGTAACCTTCTTGCCTTCCTTGAATAGCTGGAGGAATTTTTCTTTACAGAGCATACATGTTCAACACTAAATCCCATGGCACTCAATTTTTTTGTTTGTTTGTTTGTTTGTTTTTTGCTGTACGCCGGCCTCTCACTGTTGTGGCCTCTCCCGTTGCGGAGCACAGGCTCCGGACACGCAGGCCCAGCGGCCATGGCTCACAGGCCCAGCCGCTCCGCGGCATGTGGGATCTTTCCGGAACGGGGCACGAACTCGTGTCCCCTGCATCGGCAGGCAGACTCTCAACCACTGTGCCACCAGGGAAGCCCCGGCACTCAATTTTTAATGAAAAGATTTCCTTATCATCTTTATCATGATCAAGAAAAGATTTCCTTTATCATGATCTCTTTATCATCCCTACCTTCAGGTTTGTTTCCAAAATAGGAAATGTTACTGGGATTTTTCCAGATTTACTTCACTAACTTTCTAAAACACTGAATCACTCCTTTTGGAAGAATTATTTAATGTCAACTTACAATGTCTACTTTCAGTTTTGTTCAGTTTATACTGTTCCTGAAACATATTCCATGTAGTTTGTGTAATAAGTTTGAAACTAAACCCTAGTCTCAAGTTTCTTGCCTATTTTATTCATTTTGGTACATTTCAGCGGGCTGGGCCTTCTCTTATTCCTACATCTTTCCTGGAAATGTCTTCATCAAATATTTGATGTGCATGTTACATGGTGCGTGGTTTATTAAACATCTTAATATTACTTTACAGCAAGAGGGCTTGCTTTTTTTGCTTCAGACATTCCCTTTTCAAAGATAGGGAATACGCCACCTGTAAGCATTCAATAAAACTAATTACCTAGGAATTTATGAGCAATTTATTGATGGGCTTGCTACCTGAATAAATACTTCGTGTTCATGGTTATTCAATATAGTTATTTTGTCCCTTTATCTCTTCCTTAACCTACAAGTCAACAAACAATACACTTTTAATCTTGTATTTATCCTGAACATTCTAAGAACTCCTACTTAAAATTTTTTCTTTAATAGGTAGAGTGACTTTTCTGAGGCAGTTGTAAGGTATATCAGTCACAGGTATCTAGAGAAACAGAACCAACAGGATATATGTTTATAGATTTGTCTTTATCTGCCTATCTATCTATCATCTATAGAGAAAGAAAGAGAGAGGAGAGATTTATTTTAAGGAGTTGGCTCATGCAATTGTGGAGGCTTGGCAAGTCCAAAATCTAATGGGGTAAGCAGACAGGTTGGAGACTCAGGGAAGAGATGCAGAATTCCTTCTTGCTTAGAGGGAGGTCAGCCTTTGTTCTGTTAAAGGCTGCAGCTGATTGGATGAGGGCCATTCACTTTATGGAAGGTATTTGACTTCACTCAAAGTCTACCAACTTAAATGTTGATCTCATCCAAAAAACACTTTCACAGAAAACATCCAGAATAGCGTTCACCCAGGTTTCTGGCCACTGTGGCCCAACCAAGATGACACACAAAATTAGCCATCACAGAAGATACTTTTTAGAGGTGTTCATATTTATAAAAGTAGGTTATATGGTACATTTGGGTTATTGGAAAAGATCTATCCTTTGGTGAGCCATCTGTTTGTTTACTGTTAATGCGAACTGACTGGAGTCATAGCTATTTTAAACCAGCATTATCACAACACATTACAGGAACTGCATATGCTGAAAAAAAACTGGGCAGTAAAACATATTGATGAAGAGTTATTGACAGCTTTTGTCCAGACGTGCATTTGCAAAAACAGTGAGTCCATATTTTTGCAACAGGCTTTCTTATCACAAGCCTGCATAGGCCATAGTATGTGTACAGTCTAAGCTCAGAAAAAACATGAGCTGAATATGCAAGTGTTGTTCCAGTGTTCACAGATAGCATCTGGATAAATAGATCCATATTTTGTTACAGATATACAGAAAGGAGGATGCATACTTTTGTGGCAAGCATTTGCTTGGCGTACTATAATATTTTTTGTTAAAATGCTTACTTTTCATGCCTGGGGGGGGGGGGCGGTTCCCAAAAGGAATAGAGGAAAATAAGTATTTTTCTTCTAGAAATATTTAACTACTACATATTTCTGTCTTTATTATTAATTCTTTTTTCAGTTTTGTTTTGTTTGGGGTGTAACTCCACAGATATAGAATATTTTCTAACCACATAACATTCTGCACTTAGCAGCAATACCTTGAAATATTCTTAATTTATTTCATAAATCTGCACTCAGGGATGAACAACGCCATAACTTGGTACTGCATAAGTTAAATCACTAATTTCCCCTCTATGTAATACAATTATCCTCTAATTGACTGATATAAATTTCTACTTACTACCAATAGAATCACTACTGGTTCAGGTTTATTCACCATTTTTTGCAAAATAATTACAATTAAAAAATAAAAATCATTTCTGTGCTCATGCCACTTTTTGTCCTGAAACAGTGCTCATCTTTCTTTCAAGCCCTGCTTAAAACTATTCTTCTTTCCCCTAAAAAAACCTCGGAGTGATTCTGCCTCTAATGGTTCCAGCTCAGGACCTCTCCCTTAGGGCTTGCAGATGTGCTGTGACATCATATATGTGTGCAGTGGTGTGCACACAGGGTGGCATGACCACATACAGAATTGTGTCATGAATGACCATTACTCTTGCCAGGCATTCAGAGTGAAGGTGGGTGTCTCATAAAAGAAAGATTTTCTTTAAGGCTCAGGAGATTCAACCAGCGTAGTCTCTGGGTGCTAACCCTGAGATGCTCTTGTTTGACTGAAAGCTGAGTGGATGGTAGACCAAGACTCAGCCTCTGGGAGGTCCTTCAACATCTTATTCAGTAGTTCTTCATAATGTCCACCCATCAAGTTTTTACTTCTCTTCTCACTTCTTGAAAATTTTACTGGAATTAGTCGCTCAACTTTAGGCATCTCCTCTACTGACCACCCCATCTCCAAAAACACAAATGTGTTTCTCACCCCTGAAGTTCTTCCTGTGGTTCATGCCCCATGTATTCTGCCCTCACCACTTTAAATAGAAAAACAAGCTTATCTGAAACAGTCCCAGAATAACAAAGAAAAGGAGGAAAAACAAAAGTGTTAATTTCCCATATTAAAAGATATTAAATATTCTTGTTCTCTTACAATGTTTATGTAGGGAAATCAACATTGTAAGAGAACAAGAATCAGCTTATCTTCTCACCCCCTCTATTACCTGGTCAGGCAATGAGATTCTGGCAGGTTTGCCTGTTCTGAGCTCTGGATGGGACAGTTTCTCTGAGAAAACTGTTTGGGCCAGAGGAAAAGGATGGCATCTCTCCCTACAGTGATGAAGGAGCAGAAGCAGTCTGCTCTCAATTCCTATTGGACTTATGTGCCATTATGAAAGACAGAGAGATAGAGGGAAAGGGAAGGGGATAGGTAGGAATGGAAGGAAGGAAGGAAGAGAGGGAGGGATGGAGGAAGGGAAGAAGGGAGGAAAAAAAGGAAGGAGGGGGGACTTCCCTGGTAGCGCAGTGGTTAAGAATCCACCTGTCAATGCAGGGGACACGGGTTTGATCCCTGATCCAGGAAGATCCCACATGCCGCATAGCAACTAAGCCCGTGCACCACAACTACTGAACCTCAGCTCTAGAGCCCTTGAGCCACAACTACTGAGCCTGAGTGCCACAAGTACTGAAGCCTACACGCCTAGAGCACGTGCTCTACAACAAGACAAGCCACCACAATGAGAAGCCCACGCACTGCAACAGAAGTCCCACTCGCTGCAACTAGAGAAAGCCCGCGTGCAGCAACAAAGACCCAACCTAGCCAAAAATAAATTAATTAGTTAATTTAAGAAAAGAATAAACTTATAAAAAAAAAGGATGGAGGAAGGAAAGAAAAGAGAATGAAAGAAATGAAATAAAAACAGGAAAAAAATATTATGTATCCCAGGTTGAAGAATCCCTTTCTTTTCTTTGTGTCAGGAGATCTTGTACACTCTGAAGACTTCCACCCCGGGCAGTATTCTGATCATTCCCAAATCTCCATTACCAGCCTGTCAAGGACTATGAAGAGTTTGTGAGTTTACCCTGTTTACAAGCTCACAAGTTAGCATACCAGTTTCATGGATGCGGGCAGAAGACTCTTGGATCATGGATGCTGGCAGAAGACTCTTGGATCAGAAACAAAGGACTTTATTACTCACAGCACAACAAGGTGAGTATGCTTCATGTTCACGCCAGTTCCCTTTTCCCACCTAAATCCATGGGACACTGTTTAGAGGCCCAGGCGGATGCTGTGGGTGCAGTGGATTTGCACTATAACTAAGAAACCCAAGCTTAGGAAGCCACAAACTTTTATAATGGGCTGCAAGCAAACCTGACCAAACTGTGCTCCAAGGGGAGACATTTTCTTTATCATACTCTAAAGTAAAAAAAACACACCCTGTACTCCAGAGTGAGACACTGTCTCTAAATTCCAGGCTGTTCCCTATAACAACATCCTTGAAAAGATATTAAAAGCTGTCAATATCTCTGCCTTAAAGATGCAGAATGCTACAGATCCACGGAGAAGTCTCTCCCAATAAAGCCCAGCTCTCTTGTCTGAATTCCAGGCTCACATATACAGCTTCTACCACCACCAGGATGTCAGAAAGGCATCTCAAACTCAGATTGCCAGGAGCAAACTCCTCCATAACTCTACTGCCCATTTCCTTTCTCTTTTAGTGAATAACAACTCATTTAGCCCATCCTGAGCCCAGAGTCATCCTAGATGCTATTCTTCCTTCACCCACTCCTGGCTAATCAGTCACCAAGTTCACTCAATTCAGTCTCATTCATATCTTTATACCCACTCACTCTCCTTCGTACTCATGGCCCTGTCTTAGCTCAGGTCCTTAACATCTCTCCCCTGGCTGTTAAAATCCTACTGGTATCCTATCATTCCAGGCCATTCCCCACACTCACATCAAGCAATTTTTAATGCTGTTGCCTATAAAATAAAATGTAAACTCCTATATTACATAGGAGTTGCATTCTGGCCCCCACTTGCTTTGCTTTTCAGTCTTTTCTCTCCTCTAATTGCATTTATTTATTTGACTGTCTGACTCCTTCTAATAAAATACAAACCCCTCAATTTCAGAGACTCTCACTTATGTGACTTTGATCCTTCCAAGAAGGCAATGAACACTAAATAAATCTTTACTAGATAATTATTTATCTAGTCTAGTCACTGTCTAGTCATTTATCTTTGTCTACTATGTACAAAGTTCTATAGATGTATACTTCTTATTTCTGGAGTTGGTGTATTTCACTTACATGTGCAGACAATTTTGGACAGACAAAACACAATTTTAGATCAACTATTTTGTTAAAACTTTAAAACCTTCAAGGCAAGAGATCATTTATTTTTCAACACCTCCCTTGCCAAAGGGGGTGTTTGGTAAATAATGTTTACTAGACAACCAATTATTTTTACTTAGCAAACTGACTACATATATATGGGTTTTGTGACTGTTTTTTAACTTAAATCAGGGTTTCTCAGTCTTGGCACTATTCACATATCCTTGGCTGGATAATTCCTTGTTGTGGGGGCCATCCTATGCGTTGTAGGATGTTTAACAGCATTTCTGATTCCTACCCACTAGGTCCCAGTAGTACCTCCCCAATCCAATTTTGACACCCAAAATTGCCTCCAGACATTGCCAGATGGCCCTGCAGGACAAAAATGCCCCTGGTTTGTGAGTCACTGATTTAGTACCACTGCTTGGCACTTTTTATCCCTCTAAAAAGAATTCACATGGAGTGAAAATTGTGCACAGATTTCTCTAAAACTAATTTTTAAGAATTACTAGAAAAATACATTCCAGCAAGAAAACAGTTCACGGGAGTAAAAATGGGATAAGATGTCTCACAGAACATACATGTTAATAAATGAAATATTATTTATTATATAGACAAAACCAGTGAAGAGTATGATGCTTCAGAAACTATCTTGTGGTAAACCACATGGACCATATTAACCATGGCTGTCTTTCTTAAACCCATAGAAAAGGTTTATACCTTCTCCCCTTTTGTAGAGTAATCTAACTGTATATCTAGGGTGATGTTTTTTTCTTATTTAGAACATTGTTTTTCTTGACTCAAAATTCTTATGGCATTCTTATTGCCATAATCGATGTTTATTTATTGTAATGCTAATAAACGTTTGTGAGTTTGGTTGATCTTTTCCAGTAGGATGGTTCAAGAATAATTTTAACACTTGAAGTTTGCAAAGGGATTGTCATCATATTGTCAAATTTTTCATGGTATTTTGAATAAACATCTTTAAATTTGCTGCGATATTATGCTCTAGAAAATGACTTGAGTGTTCTGCAATAATAGCTTTTCATTTGGGTTATGAGTCTTAATATTCACTTACAGCATCAACTCTAGTAGTTTCAAATATGCCATTATGAGCCATTTGGAATTTTAAAAGCATTCATAAATAAATGCATAGCAGAATAGTTCCAATTTGTTGGATAAGTAATGTAGATTTAAAAAATTAAAATAAAATAATATCAAAATGCATACACAGTTTGGTTAAATAGAGTAAGTGTATTTTGAGTCATTGAAATACATTCTTCATCATATTGAGTGAGGCTTTCAGAAGTGTTGCTTTTGCATTATAACAAATAGCAAATAGTACACTAGAATAACAAATGCCAGAAATAAAAGTGAAGATGTTAAATAAAAAGAGAATGTCACTTTACCTTTTTCATGAAGAGTGAAAATCTAAAACCTGTTGCCATTTGGTTTTTAAAAAGCCTTATTTATGAAAGGCATGAAGCAAAAAATATACAAAGGAATCAGAAATTTTTTATTACTTTTTATTCAGCATGCATAGTATTTGGAAAGAATCAAATTAGATCACATAGACTGAAAATTAATTGAGTATAGCAATTATAGCTACTATATCTTTAATTTCTTATATATTCAGAGACTTTATAACAGAAGAAATATCAAATACATTTATTTTCCAAAAAATGTTAATCCACCTCCCCTCCTCCCACAATTCAAAATCTGAAATCTGTGGGAACCACTCTGCTACTTTTCCTTGCCCAGATTTTCATGGTGCTTTTCAGTGTGTGTAAAAGCTTTACTTCTGTGCCAGGTGTGACCATGGAAATCTGTGTCGAGAATCTGAGCCTCCCTTGGCCTGGCCCTAGTATGCTGGTACAAATGGAAAACAAAACTCCTTTACTGGTATAGCAATTCCTGTGTCCTCCTAGGCTCAGAGTCTGGCCTCCTTCATCATCCTCTCAGATGCTCACTTCCACTTCCTCCCCTTCCTGAGAAGCCCCATCTCCTTCTCTAACAAAAGCTTCAGATAGATCTTTAAAGTAGCTATTAATTATCACTGAGGCAAGAGAAGCAAAAACCAAGAGCCTTAGCTCCTCTTCCATTCTTTCTATTCTCTTCTAACAGTGAGAATAAATCAATATTTTAATAGGCTTATAAATTATATATATATATCCTCTACCCATGTTTCTTTAATCATCACAAAACACTTGCAACACATATTGCCACTTCACAGACACAGAGTGACACCGAAAAAGTCTAGTTATCTTTTCCAAGGTCACAAAACTAGAATAGTCAGAGCTGGAACTGAAGCCCAACTCTGTGTGATTCAAGGCCCTCAAACTCTGTAAAAGTTTCAGATGGAATGGAGGAGTCAATGAAGGACAAGGCACTATTACTGAATTTAACTGTAGATGACTACAGAACAATAATTTCAATCCAATGTTTGGTGTCTATGGTAGGTAGAATAATGGGCCCACAAAGATGCCTATGTCCTAATTCCCTGAACCTGTCAATATGTTAAGTGACAAGGCAAAAGGGAATTAAGATTGCTAATAGGATTAAGGTTGCTAATCAGCTGACCTAAAACACAGAGATTATCCTGGATTATCCAGGCAGACCCAATGAAATTGTAAGAGTCCTTAAATATGGACAAGGGAAGCAGCAGAGTGAATATGAGTGATGTAACATGAGAAGAACTCAACTGGCCATTGCTGGCTGTGATGATGGAAGGGAGCAACAAACCAAGGAATGCAGGCAGCCTTTCGAAGCTAGAAAAGGCAAGAAACGAGAAGCTCTGCCAGAGTACCCAGAAAGGAATGCGGTTCTGCTGACTTTTATTTTGGCCCAGTGAACTCTACACTTCTGAACTCCATAACTGTAATTTAATACATTTGTGCTGTTTTTAACCACTAAGTTTGTGGTGATTTGCTACAGCAGCCATAGAAAACTGTTCTAGTATCTATATCAATTTTAAGTTTTTAGAACACTCTAACAATTAGCAAACAGTAAACCAGAAAAAGATCAAAGAAATCAGCATTCCATTATCATTAAGAAATTCTCAGCCCAAGGATATATTAAAAGATATAAATTCAAAGTTTTCTTTCCTTACATTTATTCAGGCTTATAATTATTCAATCAACAATGATTTCTGGGACAGCTATTATTGACTTGGTGTTGAAGAGATGGTGGGAGGCAAAATAGACCAAGTTTCTGTCCCTCATAGATTTATGATCAGAATAGTCTAAAAAATTGATTCATTGGGCGTTCACTTTATATCCAAATTGGTCAAGTGGAATTTCAAAGAAGTTTAGAGTCAAGTCAGTGGTGGATCAAGAGTAGATGATGTGTAGTCAGGCTCAGCCCCAGGCCTCTCTTTTGTTTCAACCCTGTTGACGGAAGAGCAACCATGCTCTTGTTTGCTCTTTTCCAAAATCAGTGACCAATCTCTTCCTTCTTCCTCAAAACTACCATGCGGTGGATTTGGTCTTGACAGCCTCACCTCTTCCTTGCTGCCTCAATTTTTCTTTAAATACTTTTACTGCTAACCACTGAAGAAAAATAGGTAATTGCAGAAGAGGCCGGGGGAAGATGGCAGAAGAGTAGGACTGAGAGATCACCTTCCTCCCCACAGATACACCAGAAATACATCTACACGTGGAACAACTCCTACAGAACACCTACTGAACGCTGGCAGAAGACCTCAGACCTCCCAAAAGGTAAGAAACTCCCCACGTACCTGGGTAGGGCAAAAGAAAAAAGAATAAAACAGAGACAAAGAATAGGGATGGGACCTGCACAAGTGGGAGGGAGCTGTGAAGGAGGAAAGGTTTCCACACACTAGGAAGTCCCTTCGCGGGCAGAGACTGCGGGTGGCAGAGGGGGGGAAGCTTCAGAGCCGCGGAGGAGCACGCAGCAACAGGGGTGCGGTAGGCAAAGCGGAGAGATTCCCGCACAGAGGATTGGTGCCGACCAGCACTCACTAGCCCGAGAGGCTTGTCTGCTCCCCCAGCGGGGCGGGCGGGGCTGCGATCTGAGGCTCGGGCTTTGGTTGGCGTGCAGGGAGAAGACTGGCAGTGTGAACACAGCCTGAAGGGGTAACTGCACCACGACTAGCCGGGAGGGAGTCCAGGAAAAAGTCTGGACTTGCTGAAGAGGCAGGAGACTTTTTCTTGCCTCTTTGTTTCCTGGTGCGCAAGGAGAGGGGATTAAGAGCGCTGCTTAAAGGAGCTCCAGAGACGGGCGCGAGCCGTGGCTAACAGCGCGGACCCCAGAGACGGGCATGAGTTGCTAAGGCTGCTGCTGCCGCCACCAAGAAGCCTGTGTGCGAGCACAGGTCACTAATCCCACCACCCTTCCCGGGAGCCTGTGCAGCCCGCCACTGCCAGGGTCCCGTGATCCAGGGACAACTTCCCTGGGAGAACGAACGGCGCGCCTCAGGCTGGTACAACGTCCCGCCAGCCTCTGCAGCTGCAGCCTCGTCCCGCACTCCGTGCCCCTCCCTCCCCAGGGCCTGAGTGAGCCAGAGCCCCCGAAGCAGCTGCTCCTTTAACCCCGTCCTGTCTGAGCGAAAAACAGACGCCCTTCAGTGACCTATACGCAAAGGCGGGGCCAAATCCAAAGCTGAACCCCGGGAGCTGTGCAAACAACGAAGAGAAAGGGAAATCTCTCCCAGCAGCCTCAGGAGCAGCGGATTAAATCTCCACAATCAACTTGATGTACCCTGCATCTGTGGAATACCTGAATAGAAAACGAATCATCCCAAATTGAGGAGGTAGACGTTGAGAGCAAGATTTATTATTTTTTTCCCCTTTTCCTCTTTTTGTGTGTGTATGTGTATGCTTCTGTGTGAGATTTTGTCTGTATAGCTTAGCTTTCACCATTTGTCCAAGGGTTGTATCCGTACATTTTCCTTTTTTTTACTTTTTAAAAAAAATTTTTCTTAACAATTATTTTTTATTTTAATAACTTTATTTTCTTTTATCTTTATTTTCTTTTCTTTTATCCTCTTTCTTTCTTTCTCTCGATCTTTCTACTTTTTCTCCTTTTTATTCTCAGCCATGTGGATCAAAGGCTCTTGGTGCTGAAGCCAGGAGTCAGTGCTGTGCCTCTGAGGTGGGAGAGCCAACTTCAGAACACTGGTCCACAAGAGACCTCCCAGCTCCACGTAATATAAAACAGCAAAAATCTCCCAGAGATCTCCATCTCAACAGCAACACTCAGCTTCACTCAACGACCAGCAAGCTACAGTGCTGGACAACCTATGCCAAACAACTAGCAAGACAGGAACACAACCCCACCCATTAGCAGAGAGGCTGCCTAAAATCACAATAAGTCCACAGACACCCCAAAAGACACCACCAGATGTGGACCTGCCCACCAGAAAGACAAGATCCAGCCTCATCCACCACAACACAGGCACTAGTCCCCTCCACCAGGAAGCCTACACAACCCACTGAAACAACTTTAGCCACTCGGGACAGACACCAAAAACAACGGGAACTACAAACCTGCAGGCTGCAAAAAGGAGACCCCAAACACAGTAAGATAAGCAAAATGAGAAGACAGGAAAACACACAGCAAATGAAGGAGCAAGATAAAAATCCACCAGACCTAACTAATGAAGAGGAAATAGGCAGTCTACCTGGAAAAGAATTCAGAATAATGATAGTAAAGATGACACAAAATCTTGGAAATAGAATGGAGAAAATACAAGAAACATTTAACAAGGACCTAGACAAACTAAAGATGAAACAAGCAATGATGAACAGCACAATAAATGAAATTAAAAACACTCTAGAAGGGATCAATAGCAGAATAACTGAGGCAGAAGAATGGGTAAGTGACCTGAGAGATAAAATAGTGGAAATAATTACTGCAGAGAAGAATAAAGAAAAAAGAATGAAAAGAACTGAGGACAGTCTCAGAGACCTCTGGGACAACATTAAACGCACCAACATTCGAATTATAGGGGTTCCAGAAGAAGCAGAGAAAAAGAAAGGGACTGAGAAAATATTTGAAGAGATTATAGTTGAAAACTTCCCTAATATGGGAAAGGAAGTAGTTAATCAAGTCCAGGAAGTACAGAGAGTCCCATAGAGGATAAATCCAAGGAGAAATACACCAAGACACATATTAATCAAACTGTCAAAAATTAAATACACAGAAAACATATTGAAAGCAGCAAGGGAAAAACAACAAATAACACACAAGGGAATCCCCATAAGGTTAACAGTTGATCTTTCAGCAGAAACTCTGCAAGCTAGAAGGGACTGGCTGGACATATTTAAAGTGATGAAGGAGAAAAACTTATAACCAAGATTACTCTACCCAGCAAGGATCTCATTCAGATTTTTTTTTTTTTCTTTTTTGTGGTACGCAGGCCTCTCACTGTTGTGGCCTCTCCCATTGCGGAGCACAGGCTCCGGACGCGCAGGCTCAGTGGCCATGGCTCATGCGCCTAGCTGCTCCACAGCATGTGGGCTCTTCCTGGACCGGGGCATGAACCCGTGTCCCCTGCATTGGCAGGCGGACTCCAAACCACTGCGCCACCAGGGAAGCCCTCTCATTCAGATTTGATGGAGAAATTAAAACATTCACAGACAAGCAAAAGCTGAGAGAGTTCAGCACCACCAACCACCTTTACAACAAATGCTAAAGGATCTTCTCTAGGCAAGAAACACAAGAGAAGGAAAAGACCTATGATAAAAAAAACCCAAACAATTAAGGAAATGGGAATAGGAACATACATATCAATAATTACCTTAAATGTAAATGGATTAAATACTCCCACCAAAAGACACAGACTGGATGAATGGATACAAAAACAAGACCCATATATATGCTGTCTACAAGAGCCCCGCTTCAGACCTAGAGGCACATACAGACTGAAAATGAGGGGATAGAAAAAGATATTCCATGCAAATGGAAACCAAAAGAAAGCTGGAGTAACAATTCTCATATCAGACAAAATAGACTTTAAAATAAAGACTATTAGAACAAAGAAGGACACTACATAACGATCAAGGAATCGATCCAAGAAGAAGATAAAACAATTGTAAATATCTATGCACCCAACACAGGAGCACCACAATACATAAGGGAAATACTAACAGCCATAAAAGGGGAAATCGACAGTAACACATTCATAACAGGGGATGTTAACACCCCACTTTCACCGATGGACAGATCATCCAAAATGAAAATAAATAAGGAAACACATGCTTTAAATGATACATTAAACAAGATGGACTTAATTGATATTTATAGGACATTCCATCCAAAAACAACAGAATACACATTTTCTCAAGTGCTCATGGAACATTTTGCAGGATAGATCATATCTTGGGTCACAAATATTTCAGAAAATTGAAATTGTATCAAATATCTTTTCCAAACACAACACTATGAGACTAGATATCAATTACAGGAAAAGGTCTGTAAAGAATACAAACACATGGAGGCTAAACAATACACTACTTAATAATGAAGAAATCAAAGAGGAAGTTTAAAAATACTTAGAAACAAATGACAATGGAGACATGACAACCCAAAACCTATGGGATGCAGCAAAAGCAGTTCTAAGAGGGAAGTTTATAGCAATACAATCCTACCTTAAGAAACAGGAAACATCTCACGTAAACAACCTAACCTTGCACCTAAAGCAATTAGAGAAAGAAGAACAAAAAAACCCCACAGTTAGCAGAAGGAAAGAAATCATAAAAATCAGATCAGAAATAAATGAAAAAGAAATGAGGGAAATGATAGCAAAGATCAATAAAACTAAAAGCTGGTTCTTTGAGAAGATAAACAAAATTGATAAACCATTAGCCAGACTCATCAAGAAAAGTGGGAGAAGACTCAAATCAATAGAATTAGAAATGAAAAAGGAGAAGTAACAACCAACACTGCAGAAATACAAAAGATCATGAAAGAATACTACAAGCAACTCTATGCCAATAAAATGGACAACCTGGAAGAAATGGACAAATTCTTAGAAATGCACAACCTGCCAAGACTGAATCGGAAGAAATAGAAAATATGAACAGACCAATCACAAGCACTGAAATTGAAACTGTGATTAAAAATCTTCCAACAAACAGAAGCCCAGGACCAGATGGCTTCACAGGCTAATTCTATCAAACATTTAGAGAAGAGCTAACACCTATCCTTCTCGAACTCTTCGAAAATATAGCAGAGGGAGGAACACTCCCAAACTCATTCTACGAGGCCACCATCACCCTGATACCAAAACCAGACAAGGATGTCACAAAGAAAGAAAACTACAGGCCAATATCACTGATGAACATAGATGCAAAAATCCTCAACAAAATACTAGCAAACAGAATCCAACAGCACATTAAGATGATCATACAACATGATCAAGTGGGGTTTCTTCCAGGAATGCAAGGATTCTTCAATATACACAAATCAATCAATGTGATACACCGTATTAACAAATTGAAGGAGAAATACCATATGGTCATCTCAATAGATGCACAGAAATCTTTCAACAAAATTCAACACCCATATATGATAAAAACCCTCCAGAAAGTAGGCATAGAGGGAACTTTCCTCAACATAATAAAGGCCTATATGACAAGCCCACAGCCAACATCGTCCTCAATGGTGAAAAACTGAAAGCATTTCCAGTAAGATCAGAACAAGAAAAGGTTGCCCACTCTCACCACTCTTATTCAACATAGTTTTGGAAGTTTTAGCCACAGCAATCAGAGAAGAAAAGGAAATAAAAGGAATCCAAATCGGAAAAGAAGAAGTAAAGCTGTCACTGTTTGCAGATGACATGATACTATTCATAGAGAATCGTAAAGATGCTACTAGAAAACTACTAGAGCTAATCAATGAATTTGGTAAATTAGCAGGATACAAAATTAATGGACAGAAATCTGTGGCATTCCTATACACTAATGATGAAAAATCTGAAAGTGAAATCAAGAAAACACTCCCATTTACCACTGCAACATAAAGAATAAAATATCTAGGAATAAACCTACCTAAGGAAACAAAAGACCTGTATGCAGAAAATTATAAGACACTGATGAGAGAAATTAAAGATGATACAAATAGATGGAGAGATATACCATGTTCTTAGATTGGAAGAATCAACATTGTAACAATGACTCTACTACACAAAGTGATCTACAGATTCAATGCAATCCCTGTCAAACTACCATTGGCATTTTTCACAGAACTAGAACAAAAAATTTCACAATTTGTATGGAAACACAAAAGACCCCGAATAACCAAAGCAATCTTGAGAATGAAAAATGGAGCTGGAGGAATCAGGCTCCCTGGCTTCAGACTATACTACAAAGCTACAATAATCAAGACATTATGGTACTGTCACAAAAACAGAAATATAGATCAATGGAACAGGATAGAAAGCCCAGAGATAAACCCATGCACATCTGGTCACATTATCTTTGATAAAGGAGGCAGTAATGTACAGTGGAGGAAGGACAGCCTCTTCAATAAGTGGTGCTGGGAAAACTGGACAGGTACATGTAGAAGTATGAGATTAAATCATTCCGTAACACCATGCACAAAAATAAACTCAAAATAGATGAAAGACCTAAATGTAAGGCCAGACACCATCAAACTCTTAGAGGAGAACATAGGCAGAACACTATGACATAAATCACAGCAAGATCCTTTTTGACCCACCTCCTAAAGAAATGGAAATAAAAACAAAAGTAATCTAATGGGACCTAATGAAACTTCAAAGCTTTTGCACAGCAAAGGAAACCATAAACAAGACCAAAAGACAACCCTCAGAATGGGAGAAAATATTTGCAAATAAAGCAACTGACAAAGGATTAATCTCCAAAATTTACAAGCAGCTCATGCAGCTCAATAACAACAAAACAAACAACCCAATCCAAAAATGGGCAGAAGACCTAAATAGACATTTCTCCAAAGAAGATATACAGATTGCCCACAAACACATGAAAGGATGCTCAACATCACTAATCATTAGAGAAATGCAATTCAAAACTGCAATGAGGTATCATCTCATACCAGTCAGAATGGCCATCATCAAAAAATATAGAAACAATAAATGCTGGAGAGGGTGTGGAGAAAAGGGAACACTCTTGCACTGCTGGTGGGAATGTGAATTGGTACAGCCACTATGGAGAACAGTATGGAGGTTCCTTAAAAAACTATAAGTAGAACTACCATATGACCCAGCAATCCCACTACCGGGCATATACCCTTAGAAAACCATAATTCAAAAAGAGTCATGTACCAAAATATTCATTGCAGCTTTATTTACAATAGCCAGGAGATGGAAACAACCTAAGTGTCCATCATTGGATGAATGGATAAAGAAGATGTGGCACATATATACAATGGAATATTACTCAGCCATAAAAAGAAACCAAATTGAGTTATCTGTAGTGAGGTGGATGGACCTAGAGTCTGTCATACAGAGTGAAGTAAGTCAGAAAGAGAAAGACAAATACCGTATGCTAACACATATATATGGAATCTAAGGGGGAAAAAAATGTCATGAAGAACCTAGGAGTAAGACAGGAATAAAGACACAGACCTACTAAAGAATGGACTTGAGGATATGGGGATGGGGAAGTGTAAGCTGTGACAAAGTGAGAGAGTGGCATGGACATATATACATTACCAAACGTAAAATAGATAGCTAGTGGGAAGCAGCCGCATAGCACAGGGAGATCAACTCGGTGCTTTGTGACCATCTAGAGGGGTGGGATAGCGAGGGTGGGAGGGAGGAGGACGCAAGAGGGAAGAGATATGGGAACATATGTATAACTGTTTCACTTTGTTATAAAGCAGAAACTAACACACCATTGTAAAGCAATTATACTCCAATAAAGATGTAAAAAAAAAAAAAGGCCATTGCAATAACATCAACAACAAACGTAAGAGATCAGTTTTAAAGCCTGTCATGTTCTTACCTCAGAGGCTTTGACTCATTTTCTGTAAGTGAAAGCATTCCCCTGTTTTTTCTGAGAGGTGTTCAGACAGTAACTGGAGATATAATTAAGACCTAAATGTGGATCCACGGTAGAGCAAAGGCTACCCGTTTGACCTCAAGTGTACATTTGTGTTTCTGAGGCGCTCCCATGAGATGACACCCAATTCACTAGGGTTCCCCATAATTACACCCTTTGGACATTTCCCCTGTACCACATATCATTAAAGGGCAATTCTAGGAGGCCTTTGCCAATAAAGTTTTTTTTTTCAAACTTATTTTGACTACAATCTAGAGAAAGAAGTAAATTTTAATTTGTGATCATAGGCACTCATAATTGAAACAAAAGTTTCAAAAAAATGCATACCCCTTATACTGAACAATGAACTCTGATTTTTAAAATTCTATTTCTTCTTCCTTTTTTTGATTGCTGGCTGAATGACAACCTGAAGCTTTCAAAACGCTGCAGTGAGCTATCATGAGGAATTGGTTACACAATGTGACAAGTATAGCCATCACATCAGAAATTCTGGAGATGAGTCCAGGTTCCAACACCTTCTTAGCTGGGTGAGTTAATTCTAGCTACTTAATGTCTCTGATTGTGCTTCCTATTATCTAATATGTGGTGGTTAATATTTCAGAAGAGAGTGGCTATGTCCCAAGGATTAAATAATATAATGTACAATGTTAGCTCTGTGAGGGCACACTTTTCATGTATTTTGTTCGTTGAAGTGTGCAGTGGTGTACTAAAGTCAGCTCTCAGAGTTCACAAGAGCTGATTCTGTACTTTTCCCAGCTTCTCATTCAGTGACATCTGTTGCTAATTTGAAATCAACTATCACAGGAGTATTTACACCAGAGAAAACCCGCAAGTGCTACCCATCAACCGGTTCCCCGCCCCAGCCATTATTAAACATTTACTAGCACATTCCTGCATGTATTCCAAGCACCTAAAATAGTGCCTGATCCCGTGGCTGTTAGTAAATATTCATCAAATGAATAAATGGAAAGATGAACATAAAACATTTCATAACAACAACTGATATCACCATCAGGAAATATATGTTAATAGAATTGCCTTGGGGACTGCTCTGTTGAAAGAAGAGCCACCTAAGGAACTGCCTTTAGGGAGGATCTTGCCAATCAAATAAATGGTGCAGAATGGTCTTATTCCCTGTTCTGTCACTGCAGAACCAATGAGTTGAACGGTGATTTTTTTTTAAGCCATTGTGATTTCCTTTGTAGCTTTCCCCTCTATTCTCACCTTTACCTCAGTTGCAAGTGACTAATTCCTAAAATGTCAAAAATCAAATTATGCTGCATAACAGACAAATCCTGTATATAATTTGTATACATTTTCTTCCAATAGTGATGATGAAGAGGTGGGAAGTTTGCAACCCAATGTTAACACTTTAACGGAGAATGATGGAGAAATAAAGACCATTTCCTTTAAGCAATGTATATTTTCTGATTAAAAATAAAACAGAAAATAACAACAAATATTTCCTTCCCACATATTGTCACCTTCACCAAGAACTTCTCTAAGTCTCCAGGGAAAGAGGGGGTGTCCGTCTCTTATGGGCTTCCATGGCATAACGCATGGGCTTGAGTGTATATACTGTATATTTATCACATACAGCACAATATAATTGCCTACAATTACTTGTCTCCCCCAAAGTGAGCAACTGCAGTTTAATGACTTTCTTTTGTTTACAATTTGACACTCAAAGTAATGATTGTAGCTTCCAGAATACCTGGCACATAATAGAAGTTAGTAGTGTTTACAAAATAATACATTCATGAGTTAATGAATAGTTCTTTGTATCTTAAAGATAAACACGAGAATTTGGAAAAACTAAACAACTAACAAAAAAAAGATAATGAATGAAGCTTACTTTTTTGAGCCCAAACCAATGATTATTGCCCTTCAGATTTAATGATGAGATGCCTGATAGACACTCACTATTTGGCTTCTCTTCCATGGCAGGAGGGAGTACAAGGATTCCATGTGGAAGTTAACTCAGGGGGAAAAGCTCAAAGACAAATGAGTAGAAATGGGAATCTCTTCAACATTTATTGCATAGCCAATAACTCTACTAAACAGATACCAAGTTGAGTTGCTTTAGAATCTCTACTGAAGAATTATGTCTACTTGCTTAAATCTCAAGGATTCAGTAATGTTTGACTATTTCTCATTCAGGAAGTAGTTATACCCATTTTTATCGTTTGAATACATTTCATTCAGGGATTGTTTATACTCCTTTATATTTAAACATAATTAGATATTATCAATAAAAAGTTCAATCATGTATATTCTCACCAACATGTAGAGATTAAATCACAAAATAAATAACTGAACAAAACATAACACTAAATTTCACACAGCTGAACTGGTTTACTTGCCTCTGCAATTGCTTGAATAGATGTTTAAAAAAGCATAATTTTCTGTGCCCCTTGGTTTCTGCCAAATCATAGCAGCCAATAGTCACAGTAAATCAATGCATATTCTTTCTCTAAGTCCTTTAGGTGCTTTTGAATTGTAATAAATGCAACTCTCCACTTCAGTGAGCTGGGCTGTTGTCCAACAGAAAGGAAAATCTTGAATTTAGAATCTTGGCTTACCCACTGCTCAGCAAGACGTTCCAAATTTTGATGAAGATTCAACTAACCAATGCATGTAAATAATGAAACTGAGCTTGTTTTCATTGGACAAGACACACCATACTCAGTTTGGGAGAGAATTCTTTTTTGTCTTGTTAGAGCTCTGGCTGTTGTGCCATTACTTGGACAAGCCTTTAACATGTACTATGTGTCTTTGGATAGGTATTTCCTATTGTTGCTATGGTGATTTCTAAAGTTTTTATTTCCAGATTCAGTAATATTTTGTGTAATAACTATGAACTTAGAAAATACAGTATACTCTCTGGTATAGTTATATCCCCATCAGAAAGCTGAACCTAAAGATCACTTGGGCACATGGGCAGGGGATTCCATAAATAGGCCCAGGGGTTTTTTTTTTGTTGTTGTTCTAAGAGGTTTTTTTCTACATACTAACAATTTTTATCAGAGATTTTTAGATCAATTAGGTTTTTTTTGTTTGTTTTTGTTTTTTCTTTTTTTGCGGTACGCGGGCCTCTCACTGCTGTGCCCTCTCCCATTGTGGAGCACAGGCTCCGGACGCGCAGGCCCAGTGGCCATGGCTCACGGGCCCAGCTGCTCCGCGGCATGTGGGATCTTCCCGGACCGAGGCACGAACCCTTGTGCCCTGCATCGGCAGGTGGACTCTCAACCACTGCGCCACCAGGGAAGCCCTAGATCAATTAGTTTTTAATTTTCATTCATTTGATATAATAATTTTGGACTTGTGAAACATTGTATGAGACTTAGAAGTTTAATTATTATCTTAAAATTATAGTTAACATTCATAGAGATAATTAAACAGTAAACGCTTTATCATAAAACTCCCTATATTTTTTCTTATAAAAGAAAAACTTGGGGCTTTCCTGGTGGCGCAGTGGTTAAGAGCCCACCTGCCAATGCAGGGGACATGGGTTCAAGCCCTGGTCTGGGAAAATCCCACATGCTGCGGAGCAGCTAAGCCCATGCTCCGCAGCTACTGAGCCTGTGCTCTACGCCCACGCTCTATAGCCCACAAGCCACAACTACTGAGCCCACGTGCCACAACTACTGAAGCCCGCATGCTTAGAGCCCATGCTCCACAACAAAAGAAGCCACCACAATGAGAGGCCCATGCACTGCAACAGAGACCCAATGCAACCAAATATAAATAATAAATAAACAAATTTTTTAAAAAAGAAAAACTTTATCTCTTTGTGTTGAACTACTAAGACAACTGATACAAAACTTAATTAAAGTTTAAAACATGATAGATATGTAGGGGTGGGGATGATTGGAGGGGAAGTTGAGAACTGGATGTCAGTCCATGAAAACAAACACTTTCATTTCCAGTTTCAAAACACTATGCCCTGAGATTTATTTTAGAAGATAAAAAGAAAAAGAAGAATGGAGCCTGTTTTTTCTGTGGCTGTCTCTGATTCTCAGCAGCTAGTGAGGACAGAGTTAAAAAATCCTGAGGGGCAAGGACTGTGTTCTACTTTTTTCCTTCCCCTAGAATCTCTCATTTATCCATTTGAATATTGATTGAATGTCTGGCCCTCTTTTCAACACTGACAATACTGTGGTGCACTGCGTTTTCCAACAATGGCAGCAGCACTCTCTCCCATCCCACAGGTGTTCCTACAATGTGACCTGGCTACTATTCTATCAGGAGGTGGAGTCTGATTCTTCTCCTCTTCAACTGGGCTGGTCTTAGAACTCGCTCATAACCAACAGAAGGCAGTAGAAATGAAAGAGCATGGATTTTGAGGCCAGTTCATCAAAAGCCATGCATCTTCTCCCTAGTTCTCTTGAAACTCTTGCTCTCAGGGAAGTCTGACTACCCTGAGGCTGCCTGGTGGAGACACCATGTGTAGGCACTCAGTCAGCTGAACTCAGTCTTCCTGCCATTCTCATCAAAACATCAGATGTTGAATGAAGCCATCTTGGATCTTCCAGACGAGCTGGTCTTAGTCAATGCTACAAAGAGCAGAAAACTGTCCAGACACACCCTGCTTAGATTTCTGACCTACAAAATTGTAACATAATAAAATGGTTATTGGTGTAAGCCACTAGGTTTGGGGATTACTATGCACCAATATGTTATATAACTAATAGTAATAATGGCTAGCATCTACTGAGCTCTTCTTATGTCTTAGGCACTTCTTTAATCCTCAGGTAAGTACTAACATTATCTCTGTTTTCTGGAGAAGCCAAAATAAACTGGCTCAAGATCATGGAGCCTGGAAGAGATGAAACTACAATTAAAATGCAAGACCTGTATTCTGAACTGCTATGATCTACGAAGTCCCTGCCCTCAAGGAGCTCATAATCCAGTGGAGAAATAGATTCATAAATAATTACCATAAAATATGACAAGTATCATAATATGCACTCACAAGATGCCATAAGAATTTAGAAAAGAGAAAATATAATTATTTTCGGAGTGAGGAGGAGATGGGGGAGAATACAAATGACTCAAAAAGACTTTGAAGAGGAAGTAGAATTTGATCATGTACAGATCTGGTGCTTGAGAGAGAGAAGAGCATTAGCCTTCTTTCTTCTTTCTCCTCTCTCTCTCTCTCTCTTTCTCTCAATGGCAGGTAAATAAGGCTGAAACAAGAAAGAGTAACAGGACAGAAGAAAAAATTTGAAGAGGCAAGTCAGGAAAGGTTAACATGGACCATTTCATTCCATGCTAAAGCTTTTGTATTTTTTTCCTATAAGTGATAAGGAATCATTGGAGAAATTTTGATGAGGGAAGTAGCAAAAGAAAACCTGCATTTTTACAATATAATTCTGGTTGCAGTGTGAAAGATGAATTGAATTGAATTTAGAAATAGGTACTCAAATACATATTTTATATGAAATAATGTATTCATTTAAATGGTAATTTTGTTTCTCCCTCTCTTTCTCTACTGCCTTAGGCAATTTGCCTTATCATTCACAGCAAATGCAGAATATACAAATCAATACAAAAAATTAGTAATAATAGTAACTAATATTTATTGAACACTTATCATATGTGTTGTCATTTAATCCTAACAATGAACTACAATGGAAGTATTATTATTATCTCCTTTTTATAGAGGAGGAAACTGAGGCAGAGCTTATCCAAGATAATATAGCTATTTGGTAGCAGAGCTGGGCTTCAATCCAAGGCAGTCCTTTCCCACTGATAAAAGTTCTGAAGCAGAGTTCAGTGATGGCAGATCCAGAAGCAGGTATTTTCACCCCAATTTAGTAATAGGTGAATGTGGGGTCATGGATAAGATACCAAAGTATAAAGAGAAAGAGAACTTAGCCAAAACAAAAAGTTAAGGAAAGGCTTTCTGGAAATTATTATACATGAATGAATTTCAGAAGATTAATTTCTTTCTTTAAGCAGTCATTCATTTATTCATCAAATATTTTAGAGTGCCTATGGTGCCAGACACCCTGCCAAGAGAATAAGATAATTATTTTTCCCACCTGCAACATAAATTGTAGCATGGAAAGTTAATAAACAAATAATCACAAGGTTCAAGAATGTTATAAAAGGAGAAGTACAGGGTTCCACATAAACTCGTCAAAAAGGGATCCTCACCTAATCTGGGAAGGTAAGGTTTAAACCAAGTACCAAAGGGTGCATAAGAGTTATTCAAGTGAAATGGGAGAACATGATGTAGGAAGAGTATTCCAGGCAGAGGGAAAACCACGATGGCAGGCAGAGAGGTGGGAAAGCACAAGGACTGAAAGACATTGAGTTTGACAACGAAGAGTGATGAGCAGAACTGTAAGTGTGATAAGCAGGACTCAATCCATGAAGAGTTTAATGGTATTATATAGACCTTGGTACCATTTGAAAGCATATAAAAATTTGATTTAGGATTTCTTAAATTCACTCTGACCACTGCGTACAGACTGAATTGAAAGGTGGAAGTGTGGAAAGAGTGGGGAACATGGATACAGTATATTTAAATATATCTTGGAAATATAATTAGGATGTGGTGATTGATTACATATCACGATTGGAAAAAGAGAGGACAATTTAAAGGACAGCTCATCCATTTATAGATTGTATGATTGGATAGATGGTAGTACCCAAATGGAACATTACAGAAAACTGAAAGGAGCGGGTGAGGGAGAGGGATTGGTGTGTGGGAGTAGGGGATTGGAGAGATCATGAGTTCAGTTTGGACAACCCTAGTTTGAGGTGCCTGTGAACTCACCAAGGTGAGAGTTAATATCAAGTTGGATATATGGAGTTAGGAGTGATGTCTGGACTGAAGATACAGATTTGAAAATTTCTGGCAAATAGATATGTGGTAAATGAAGTTATGAAATTGATTGGGGAGGGAGAGTAGAGTGACAAGAGAAGGAAAGAACATTTCTGAGTTGAGTGTGTTATGAGACAAAGGAGATGAGAAATTTCCTGGAGAGTTAGAAACTGAACAAGATAGTATTTTGAGGTGAAAGAATTGGTTCATAATATCATTTTGCCAACATGAGAAAATGTAAAGCAAAAATTAAAAGTTTTGAATTTGGCCCTGTAGGGCGACATTAGTTTAGAGTGGAGTGTTAAGGATGCCACAGTAGGAAGGGAATCTCTGAAGAAATTTGGCTGTGAAGGATACAAGACAGTAATTAGGGTGAGATATGGCTTCAATGAGGTATTTTATTGTTTATTGTTTGTTTTTTTTTAATTTTTGGCCACACCCCAAGACTTGTGGGATCTTAGTTCCCCAACCAAGGATCAAACCGGGGCCCTCCACAGTAAACACACCGAATCCTAACCACTGGACTGTCAGGGAATTCCCTATTTTTGTTTCTATTTTCTTTTTGATTTGTTTTGTTTTCCAGTGGAAGATTCCAGGTAGTGTCTAGGCAGGTGTCAGAGTTCACAGAGCAGAGAAAGGTGCTTGTATGTCAAGTCCTGTTCCCTCCACCAAGAAAAAAGAGTTGTTTCAAAGTATGAGATCAAAGAGATAAAAGAGATCACAAAGATCAAAATTTGCTTAGAAGGTGAGAACATGACCAGAAAATATATTGCTGCAATAATTTTGAGAAATCTTTCCCAGAGGCATTTTTTTTTCATTACTTCATATAAATCTGTGGTCATTTCGTATAGCCATTAATTCTTCCTGTGAGAGTTGTGGTTCTTAATGCGGTTAATAGCTCTAATGTTTACTTAGAGTAGATGCCAGTTCAACACTATGTACCTTAAATGTGCCCAATGAAAATACATTTTTAAGTCTGTATCTCTCCAATGTCCACATTTACTCATGTCCACCTTTTAAACAAGAATTTGTCTTCTAAAAATAATGATAGATTCTTGGTTTGTAAAAACACTAAGAACACAGGCTTCTAACTTCCTTTATTAAAATTCAATGCTTGATATGTGATAGAAGACAGATAAGATTTCTCACTGGAAAATTAACAACAAAAATAAATCCCTAGGTAGATCACTGTTGGCCCCCTCCCCTCCTCTCTCTGAAACAGGGAAAAGCATCTCTGGCCAACACCAGGATGGTAGAGGCAAAACAGAGTTCAAACCCATATGTGGTGTGGAGGACCTGAAAATAAGTGTAGGCAGACTTTCCATCTCCTGGGCATGTCTTCCACCCACAGTTTTTTCCTACTTCCACCCCTACAACACCAGAGAGGTCCTGGTGGGGTTGGTACAAACATCAGGTAACTTTGTTGTCCATTGTTGAAAGAACAGATAATTAAATATGGTATACATACACTATAAAATACCATGCAACAGTCAGAAACAATGAATTAGACGTGCATTCATAAACGTGGATGGACATGAATATATTACTGCATTTTAAAAAGTGTAAGAAACCAAAAGAGAACTATAATCTATGGTACAATACCATTTACATAAATTTTTTTTTCAAATATTCAAAACAATATTCCATCAGGATAGAATATACAAATGTACATAACCTTAAAGAAAATGGAATGTTTTGAGTAGAGGAAGGGGCAAAAGAGGAAAAGGACTAGTGATTGTTGAAGAAAGGGATAATTAATTAAAATAAAATAAAATGAG
Source organism: Stenella coeruleoalba (assembly GCF_951394435.1). Taxonomy (NCBI): domain Eukaryota; kingdom Metazoa; phylum Chordata; class Mammalia; order Artiodactyla; family Delphinidae; genus Stenella; species Stenella coeruleoalba. The sequence goes on from NC_137169.1 coordinate 93,698,215, forward strand.
GACTGATGATAGTGTGCCATGAACCTAGACCTGTGATTAAAACGAGTCTCTGTACTGCCATCCAAGAAAGATAACAGACAGTATAGCCAAAAACAAATGTAAAAAATTATATAATGAAAATGCAAGTAGGTTTATAGTTAATGTGATTTGCAGATTGAAAATGACCCAAATGTAAATTTATAAGGAGGTAGGCTTTCTGCTACTGAGCGATTTCAGATGAAGAACAAAATCAGCAGCCATTCCCCCAGGCTATTATCAATTCATCAAACTCTCCCTAGTAGTTCCAAAAGGCACATAGTGAAAAGGGTCATCGAGGGTACAATATAAGATATTGAATGAAGTGATCCTTTGGTGAAAGAACAGGAAATGTGGGAGAAGGGTTAAAAAAATCTCAGTAGGCTAGTAAAATTCTCAAGAGATGGATCAATTTTGTCAAGCTAGTTTTGAGATTGCTCTCATATATTGTAAAATACTTTTGAGAGAAAAAGACCTAAAGACGTTACCAATTAATAAATACAGAAAATCTACATACTGGAAAATTTTATTAAATTAATATTTTATGCTTCTGTTGAATGTCAGCCTTGACCAAAATGATGCCATGACTTTGAGTACAACAAAAGAAGGTTAAAAACGCCCTTCACATGGAAGTTTTATATTCTGACAGCACAAAGGAATGAAATACTTTCTCATCTGAAATAGCAGTTGTCTGGGAGGTTCTTTTATTCTTTCATTGACACATAGTAAATTAAGTCTTTTGAACAGTAATGCAATTGGGAACTTTAAAGATAATTATGAAACATAAAATATGTCAGTCTTCTCAAATGTAGTTGGAATATGAGTTTTCATCTCTCTCCTTCAAGAGCATTAGTATGTTTGTCTATACTCATATTTTTTTTAAAAAAATGTATCATGTCAATATATACCAAGAAAAAAATGTCTAGTAAGTGTGTAGAGAAAAATAAAATGTTTGTTTTTATAAATATTTAATAAAAGTTATACTTGAAATATATTGCTGACCCATGAGCAAAAATATTTCTTAAATTATTGATATAATGTAGCAAAAATAATAATGTAGAGAAATGAAATCCTATAATGAAATAAGGTTGATCACTGGCCCTAGAATAAATGTAGGGATTCAGTTCTCTCTTGAATGTCTTGGAGGTCACAGGCAACACAGATGGACAAGTGTGTCTATCTGTCCCCTTCTTAAAATCTCAGCAGCTAAACTGATTGCAGTACAGCATGACTGGTACCTGAACCAGAAATCCTTATAGTATATGTAGTATCCATGAGGTTCCCATCAGTCCTATCCAGTTTACAGAATTTAAGAAAGAACTTGTGATTCACACCAGCAGCTTGAGAATAGGTAATGAATGCCTCAACTTCAGTTGAAAAGAGTAAATTTTCATGAAGATTCATATAGGTAATCTGTATATTGCCATAATTTCAATTATAATTCACCCTCAGATTAGACTTTTCTCATCTCCTCTGTTATCTGAAGCCACATTCCACAATCAATCTGTTATCAAAAGAGATATTACTCTGATTTAGAGGTGTTGATCCTCAGAAGTACATTTCTTCCCCCTTAAAAGTTCTTGATACATTAAGGACATCAACATTTAAGCAATCAACATTTGACAATGTCCACCTGGGCCAAAATGTTATCAGTCTCTTATTATCAGGGCTCCTATTCAGTGCCAAAATTGTCTTCCCTGGTATTCACCATCATTACAAAAGTTGAACACCAAGACTACATGGATCCTACATAACACACATGGAAATTCCCAACTACAACTATATCCTAAACCACAAAGACAATTATGCAATGCTCTAAAAGAGAATGTATAATCTCACCAAGAAGGCTGATCAAACATGTGAATCACATTTGAAACATCCAAAACAGACCCATAATTATAATTTAAATACCTGATTTTTAAACATCTCCAACATAAAGGAATTTTTATATGCCAATTTAAATATTTCGAACACAGAATAGACAGTATACTATTAAATGACACATGCTCAGAATAATGTGCTCCCTTCAGGGTTACAAAGTCAAGGCAGTTTTCACCAAATGAGAAATCAAGGGTATCCATTTTGAGCAATTTTATGGAGGATGACGAGGGCCACCCTCCTTGGGTATATGAGCTTTCTCTTTTCTCAAAGCATGAATGCATCACACAGGTTTAATGTGAGAAAACACCTTCTTAAAGTTACAACCTGGTGTAGCTGAACGAAGAGCTGTGCTTTAATTCTAATTTTGCTAGTAATTAGTTGCATGTGAGGTTGGAAAAAAATTCAACTCTGTAGCCCTCAGTTTACAAATTTATAAACTAAGAAATTTATATTAGATGATTTCTAATGTCCTTTGTACCTCTCATTTTTATCTTAGTTTCCATATTGTAAATTAAATTTAATAATTTTTTTCATTTATGTAATAAATGTATCAAATATTTAGAGAATGCTAGGTAAGTATATGCTACATATTGAACTATAAAGCCAAAGACCCCACAACATACATTTTATACATCAATCCAAATACCCATATAAAGTGTTAGACGCTATATTAGCAGCATAGAAAAAATGTTCTAAAGAGGAAGAAGTAATTAATTCTTCGTGGGAAAATAATCTCAGTGAAAGTATTGAGTTAAACCTTGAAGGATGAGTTATTCTCTGCAGGTTGGGGTGGATAAATATGCCCTCTCCAATTCCCTTCAACTACTATGATTCCAAAAAAATTATTTAGATCTTGACCATCAAGAATTGAACAAAACAATATGATAATTACTAGAAATAATCAAAGTCTTATATATACCACAACGTTAAAAGTTATAAAATTGAAAATCTAAAGTCACCACAAATGTAATCAAAAGATGAGGTCATTGAACATTTAAACTCCTTTTCATTTGAACTTAGTCAGCACTTGGGGTGGCAAATGACAGAAACCCAACTTGAACAATATTATGCAATAGCAGGAATGCTGCTAGACCTTAGAGGCAGCGGAAGTCCAAGGATAGAACAACAGAATCTTCCCACATTCTCAAAATTGCTAATCTTGGCTTCATTCTCTTCGTCTGACTTCTTCCATTTCAAAGAAACCATAGCTGCCATAGCTCAACTTACTCCCTCCTCTCCTCACACCACTGGAAAGGGGAAAGGTGCATAACTCAGAAGGACAGAAAGTATTGGACAAGCCAAATAATTGTTATCATGTAAACTGCTGCTATAACATCTTACTCTGAAAATCATTTTGGGAACAAGAATGGAGAAAATAGTTAGATGAAAAAAATGAAAGGAATAAACATATGTCTAAGGTTAGGAAAGAAAAACAAGGGCAACTAGAACAAACTTACAGATAACTCAAAAGAAAATACTTGTCTTTTTTTTTTTTACATATTTATTGGAGTATAATTGCTTTACAATGGTGTGTCATTTCTGCTTTATAACAAAGTGAATAGGTTATATATATATACATATGTTCCCATATCTCTTCCCTCTTGCGTCTCCCTCCCTCCCACCCCTCCAGGCGGTCACAAAGCACAGAGGTGATCTCCCTGTGCTATGCAGCTGCTTCCGACTAGCTATCTACCTTACGTTAGGTAGTGTATATATGTCCATGCCTCTCTCTCGCTTTGTCACAGCTTACCCTTCCCCCACCCCATATCCTCAAGTCCATTCTCTAGTAGGTCTGTGTCTTTATTCCTGTCTTACCCCTAGGTGCTTCATGACATTTTTTTCCCTTAAATTCCATATATATGTGTTAGCATACGGTATTTGTCTTTCTCTTTCTGACTTACTTTACTCTGTATGACAGACTCTAGGTCTATCCACCTTATTGCAAATAGCTCAATGACTTTTCTTTTTATGGCTGAGTAATATTCCATTGTATTTATGTGCCACATCTTCTTTATCTATTCATCCGATGATGGACACTTCGGTTGTTTCCATCTCTGGGCTATTGTAAATAGAGCTGCAATGAACATTTTGGTACATGACTCTTTTTGAATTATGGTTTTCTCAGGGTATATGCCCAGTAGTGGGATTGCTGGGTCATACGGTAGTTCTATTTCTAGTTTTTTAAGGAACCTCCATACTGTTCTCCATAGTGGCTGTATCAATTTACATTCCCACCAACAGTGCAAGAGGGTTCCCTTTTCTCCACATCCTCTACCACATTTATTGTTTCTAGATTTTTTGATGATGGCCATTCTGACTGGTATGAGATGATATCTCATTGTACTTTTGATTTGCATTTCTCTAATGATTAATGATGTTGAGTATTCTTTCATGTATTTGTTGGCAGTCTGTATATCTTCTTTGGAGAAATGTCTCTTTAGGTCTTCTGCCCATTTTTGGATTGGGTTGTTTGTTTTTTTGCTATTGAGCTGCATGAGCTGCTTATAAATTTTGGAGATTAATCCTTTGTCAGTTGCTTCATTTGCAAATATTTTCTCCCATTCTGAGGGTTGTCTTTTGGTCTTGTTTATGGTTTCCTTTGCTGTGCAAAAGCTTTGAAGTTTCATTAGGTCCCATTTGTTTATTTTTGTTTCCATTTCTCTAGGAGGTGCGTCAAAAAGGATCTTGCTGTGATTTATGTTATAGAGTGTTCTGCCTATGTTTTCCTCTAAGAGTTTGATAGTTTCTGGCCTTGCATTTAGGTCTTTAATCCATTTTGAGCTTATTTTTGTGTATGGTGTTAGGGAGTCATCTAATCTCATACTTTTACATGTACCTGTCCAGTTTTCCCAGCACCACTTATTGAAAAGGCTGTCCCTTCTCCACTGTACATTCCTGCCTCCTTTATCAAAGATAAGGTGACCATATGTGCGTGGGTTTATCTCTGGGCTTTCTGTCCTGTTCCACTGATCTATATTTCTGTTTTTGTGCTAGTACCATACTGTCTTGATTACTGTAGCTTTGTAGCATAGTGTGAAGTCAGCTCGGTTTTTCGTTCTCAAGATTGCTTTGGCTATTCGGGGTCTTTTGTGTTTCCATACAAATTGTGAATTTTTTTGTTCTAGTTCTCTGAAAAATGCCAGTGGTAGTTTGATAGGGATTGCATTGAATCTGTAGATCACTTTGGGTAGTAGAGTCATTTACCCAATGTTGATTCTTCCAATCCAAGAACATGGTATAACACTCCATCTATTTGTATCATCTTAAATTTCTTTCATCAGTGTCATAATTTTCTGCATACAGGTCTTTTGTCCCCTTAGGTAGGTTTATTCCTAGGTATTTTATGATTTTTGTTGCAATGGTAAATGGTAGTGTTTTCTTGATTTCACTTTCAATTTTTCATCATTAGTGTATAGGAATGCAAGAGATTTCTGTGCATTAATTTTGTATCCTGCTAATTTACCAAATTCATTGATTAGCTCTAGTAGTTTTCTGGCAGCATCTTTAGGATTCTCTATGTATAGTGTCATGTCATCTGCAAACAGTGACAGCTTTACTTCTTCTTTTCCGATTTGGATTCCTTTTATTTCCTTTTCTTCTCTGATTGCTGTGGCTAAAACTTCCAAAACTATGTTGAATAAGAGTGGTGAGAGTGGGCAACCTTTTCTTGTTCTGATCTTACTGGAAATGCTTTCAGTTTTTCACCATTGAGAACGATGTTGGCTATGGGTTTGTCATATATGGCCTTTATTATGTTGAGGAAAGTTCCCTCTCTGCCTACTTTCTGCAGGGCTTTTATCATAAATGGGTGTTGAATTTTGTCAAAAGCTTTCTCTGCATCTATTGAGAAGGTTATATGGTTTTTCTCCTTCAATTTATTAATATGGAATATCACGTTGATTGATTTGCGTATATTGAAGAATCCTTGCATTCCTGGGATAAACTCCACTTGATCATGGTGTATGGTCGTCTTAATGTGCTATTGGATTCTGTTTGGTAGTATTTTGTTGAGGATATTTGCATCTATGTTCATCAGTGATATTGGCCTGTAGTTTTCTTTCTTTGTGACATCCTTGTCTGGTTTTGGTATCAGGGAGATGGTGGCCTTGTAGAATGAGTTTGGGAGTGTTTCTCCCTCTGCTATATTTTGGAAGAGTTTGAGAAGGATAGGTGTTAGCTCTTCTCTAAATGTTTGATAGAATTCGGCTGTGAAGCCATCTGGTCCTGGGCTTCTGTTTGTTGGAAGATTTTTAATCACAGTTTCAATTTCAGTGCTTGTGATTGGTCTGTTCATATTTTCTATTTCTTCCGATTCAGTCTTGGCAGGTTGTGCATTTCTAAGAATTTGTCCACTTCTTCCAGGTTGTCCATTTTATTGGCATAGAGTTGCTTGTAGTAATCTCTCATGATCTTTTGTATTTCTGCAGTGTTGGTTGTTACTTCTCCTTTTTCATTTCTAATTCTATTGATTTGAGTTTTCTCTCATTTGTTCTTGATGAGTCCGGCTAATGGTTTATCAATTTTCTTTATCTTCTCAAAGAACCATCTTTTAGTTTTATTGATCTTTGCTATTGTTTCCTTCATTTCTTTTACATTTATTTTTGATCTGATTTTTATGATTTCTTTCCTTCTGCTAACTTTGGGGTTTTTTTTTCTTCTTTCTCTAATTGCTTTAGGTGCAAGGTTAGGTTGTTTATTCGAGATGTTTCCTGTTTCTTAAGGTAGAACTTTATTGCTATAAACTTCCCTCTTAGAACTGCTTTAGCTGCATCCCATAGATTATAGGTCGTCTTGTCTCCATTGTCATTTGTTTCCAGGTATTTTTAAATTTCCTCTTTGTTTTCTTCAGTGATCACTACGTTATTAAGTAGTGTATTTTTTAGCCTCCATGTGTTTGTATTTTTTTACAGATCTTCTCCTGTAATTGATATCTAGTCTCATAACATTGTGGTCAGAAAAGATACTTGGTACAATTTCAATTTTCTTAAATTTACCAAGGCTTGATTTGTGACCCAGGATATGATCTATCCTGGAGAATGTTCCATGAGCACTTGAGAAAATGTGTATTCTGTTGTTTTTGGATGGAATGTCCTATAAATATCAATTAAGTCCATCTTGTTTAATGTATCATTTAAAGTTTGTGTTTCCTTATTTATTTTCATTTTGGATGATCTGTCCATCGGTGAAAGTGGGGTGTTAACGTCCCCTACTATGAATGTGTTACTGTTGATTTCCCCTTTTATGGCTGTTAGCATTTGCCTTATGTATTGAGGTGCTCCTATGTTGGGTACATAAATATTTACAATTGTTATATCTTCTTCTTGCATCAATTCCTTGATCATTATGTAGTGTCCTTCTTTGTCTGTTCTAATAGTCTTTATTTTAAAGTCTATTTTTTCTGATACGAGAATTGCTACTCCAGCTTTCTTTTGGTTTCCATTTGCATGAAGTATCTTTTTCCATCCCCTTACTTTCAGTCTGTATGTGTCTCTAGGTCTGAAGTGGGTCTCTTGTAGATAGCATATATATGGGTCTTGTTTTTGTATCCATTCAGCCAATCTGTGTCTTTTGGTGGGAGTATTTAGTCCATTTACATTTAAGGTAATTATTGATATGTATGTTCCTGTTCCCATTTTCTTAATTGTTTTGGCTTTGTTATTGTAGGTCTTTTCCTTCTCTTGTGTTTCTTGCCTAGAGAAGTTCCTTTAGCAGTTGTTGTAGAGCTGGTTTGGTGGTGCTGAACTCTCTCAGCTTTTGCTTGTCTGTAAAGTTTTTAATTTCTCCATCAAATCTGAATGAGATCCTTGCTGGGTAGAGTAATCTTGGTTGTAGGTTTTTCCCCTTCATCACTTTAAATATGTCCTGCCAGTCCCTTCTGGCTTGCAGAGTTTCTGCTGAAAGATCAGCTGTTAACCTTACGAGGATTCCCTTGTGTGTTATTTGTTGTTTTTCCCTTGCTGCTTTTAGTATGTTTTCTTTGTATTTAATTTTTGACAGTTTGATTAATATGTGTCTTGGCATATTTCTCCTTGGATTTATCTTGTATGGGACTCTCTTTGCTTCCTGGATTTGATTAACTATTTCCTTTCCCATATTAGTGAAGTTTTCAACTATAATCTCTTCAAATATTTTCTCAGTCCCTTTCTGTTTCTCTTCTTCTTCTGGAACCCCTGTAATTCGAATGTTGGTGTGTTTAATGTTGTCCCAGAGGTCTCTGTGACCGTCCTCAGTTCTTTTCATTCTTTTTTCTTTATTCTGCTCTGCAGTAGTTATTTCCACTATTTTATCTTCCAGGTCACTTATCTGTTCTTCTGCCTCAGTTTTTCTGCTATTGATCCCATCTAGAGCATTTTAAATTTCTTTTATTGTGTTCTTCATCATTGCTTGTTTCATCTTTAATTCTTCTAGGTCCTTGTTAAATGTTTCTTGCATTTTGTCTATTTCTAAGATTTTGGATCATCTTTACTATCATTATTCAGAAATCTTTTTCAGGTAGACTGTCTATTTCCTCTTCATTTGTTAGGTCTGGTGGGGTTTATCTTGCTCCTTCATCTGCTGTGTGTTTTTCTGTCTTCTCATTTTGCTTATCTTACTGTGTTTGGGATCTCCTTTTTGCAGGCTGCAGGTTTGTAGTTCCCACTGTTTTTGATGTCTGTCTCCAGTGGCTAAGGTTGTTTCAGTGGGTTGTGTAGGCTTCCTGGTGGAGGGGACTAGTGCCTGTGTTGTGGTGGATGAGGCTGGATCTTGTCTCTCTAGTGGGCAGGTTCACGTCTGGTGGTGTGTTTTGGGGTGTCCGTGGACTTATTATGATTTTAGGCAGCCTCTCTACTAATGGTTGGGGTTGTGTTCCTGTCTTGCTAGTTGTTAGGCATAGGGTGTCCAGCACTGTAGCTTGCTGGTCGTTGAATGAAGCTGGGTGCTTGTGTTGAGATGGAGATCTCTGGGAGATTTTCGTCTTTTGATATTATGTGGAGCTGGGAGGTCTCTTGTGGACCAGTGTCCTGAAGTTGGCTCTCCCACCTCAGAGGCACAGCACTGACTCCTGGCTGCAGCACCAAGAGCTTTCATCCACACGGCTCAGAATACAAGGGAGAAAAATTAGAAAGAAAGAATTAGTAGAAGTAGAAAGAAAGAAAGAAAGGAGGGAGGGAGGGACGGAGGGAGGAAGAAAGGAAGGAAGGAGGTAAGAAAGGAAAAATTGAAAGAAAGAAGATAAAGTAAAATAAAATAAAGTAAAATAAAATATAATAAAGTTATTAAAATAAAAAAAATAATTATTAAGAAAAAAATTAAAAAGAAAAAATGGACAGATAGAATCCTAGGACAAATGGTGGAATCAAAGCTATACAGACAAAATCTCACACAGAAGCATACACATACACACTCACAAAGAGAGGAAAAGGGGAAAAAAACATAAATCTTGCTCCCAAAGTCCACCTCCTTAATTTGGGATGATTTCTTGTCTGTTCATGTATTCCACAGATGCAGGGTACATCAAGTTGATTGTGGAGCTTTAATCCGCTGCTTCTGAGGCTGCTGGGAGAGATTTCCCTTTCTCTTCTTTGTTCTCACAGCTCCGAGGGGCTCAGCTTTGGATTTGTCCCCGCCTCTGCATGTAGGTCACCAGAGGGCGTCTGTTCTTCGCTCAGACAAGATGGGGTTAAAGGAGCCGCTGATTCAGGGGCTCTGGCTCACTCAGGCCGGGGGCAGGGAGGGGCACAGAGTGCTGGGCGAGCCTGTGGCGGTAGAGGCTGGCGTGACATTGCAGCTAACTGAGGCACACCGTGCGTTCTCCCGGGTGAGTTGTCCCTGGATACCGGGACCCTGGCAGTGGCGGGCTGCACAGGCTCCCAGGAAGGGGGGTGTGTGTGGATAGTGACCTGTGCTCGCACACAGGCTTCTTCGTGGTGGCAGCAGCAGCCTTAGCGTCTCATGCTCGTCTCTGGGGTCCACACTTTTAGCCGCGGCTCGCGCCCGTCTCTGGAGCTCCTTTAAGCAGCGGTCTTAATCCCCTCTCCTTGAGCACCAGGAAACAAAGAGGGAAGAAAAAGTCTCTTGCCTCTCCGGCAGGTCCAGCCTTTTCCCCGGACTCCCTCCCGGCTAGCCGTTGCGCACTAACCCCCTACAGGCTGTGTTCACGCTGCCAACCCCAGTCCTCTCCCGGTGCCATGACCGAAGCCCGAGCCTCAACTCACAGCCCCGCCAGCCCCAGCGGGTGAGCAGACAAGCCTCTCCGGCTGGTGAGTGCCAGTCGGCCCTGATCCTCTGTGCTGTAATCGCTCCCCTTTGTCCTCCGCACCCCTGTTGCTGCGCTCTCCTCCACGGCTCCAAAGCTTCCCCCTCCGCCACCCGCAATCTCCGCCCGCAAAGGGGCTTCCTAGTGTGTGGAAACCTTTCCTCCTTCACAGCTCCCTCCCACTGGTGCAGGTCCCATCCCTATCCTTTCGCCTCTGTTTAATCTTTTTTCTTTTGCCCTACCCAGGTACGTGGGGGGTTTCTTGCCTTTTGGGAGGTCTCAGGTCTTCTGCCAGTGTTCAGTAGGTGTTCTGTAGGAGTTGTTCCACGTGTAGATATATTTCTGGTGTATCTGTGGGGAGGAAGGTGATCTCCGCGTCTTACTCTTCCGCCATCTTCCCGGAAGCCATACCTCACTTTTGTTTGCAACAGTCAGCAAACGCTTTTTTTGAATCCCCAAATTCTCCACACCTCCTACCTTTCGCACCGCCCTAGTCTCGAAGCTCCTGCCACTCAATACTTGTCTTCTATATTGTGGCAGTTGAAGAAACATCACTGTATTTTTTCTTTGATAATTTAAATATATTAGGATCACACATGTACTCACAGTACAATTCAAATCTTTTCCTCTGGGGCCACTCTTACTGGTGTAGGGTAGGGAAAGGATGGAGGAAAATAAATCAAGTATTCACTGCAGTTTAGAGCTTCGCCCAGTTACATAATTCATACATAATTTACATATTATAGATTACATTATTTAGTATACTGTAACTTTTAGGTAGAGTCCATCTTCTCTTGGATAAAAATGTTCAGAGACTCCTCTCTCCTTCTCTTCCTTAAATGTTGTCTGGGTACATGGTTGGAGTTGGAGGAGAGAGAAGGGTTATATGGCTTTTATATCTTTGTGGATATGGTAGGGGATTTAAGACTTAGTGCCTGAATGCTGGTCCAGCTTGGGACCTTCCCACAGGGATATACTGTCCCTGCTGATGTTTTGGGACTCAGTTTCTGACTGCTGTTCATGGCTTGGTCTCTCTGGCTTGCCTGGGACCCTGGGAGTCCTGCCTGCCTATTTCAATATCGGTGTGGTTTCTACCAACTAAAGGCACTTTGGGTCCACCAGAGCCTTCCTCTAGCCTGGACTGGCAGTTCTTCTGCAGCCCCTGCCTCTGCTGGAGGTTGATCTGCCCCTGAGATGGTAGGTTTCCTGGCAAGCCAGCTGGCTCTCAAATCGGTATTCATGCCACTGGGGAATGCTACCTCCCAAACATCCATGTGGTGTGCTCTCACCTCTCCTTCAGGTTTTTACTCAAATGTCACGTTTCAGGGAAGCCTCTGTGAAATCACATCCCCACAACACTTCCTGTTCCCCTTCCTGCTTAGCATTCATTGCCATCTTATATGTAATATATTTTATTTATTTTTTGTTGAATGTGTGTCTTTCTCCCACTAGAATATAAGTTCCTTGAGGGTAGGGATTTTTGTCTTTGTTTAATATTGTATATTCAGTGTCTAGAACATAGCCTAGCCTAACATTTTAAGAAATGAATAGACAAATAGAAACTAAGAAATGCTTCAGAGTTCTAACACACCCATTCTCTCTGTGTAACTGTACTAACTAGTCTAGTTCCTGGCACATAGTAGGTGAATTAATAAATGGGATTATCATCAATTTGTCCCTTAGTCCTATATGACTCAGCTGATATGGTCCCTCAGCTAGCCCCAGGGTCCATTTCCAATGTTTGCTTTCATTCCTTAACTATCATTGATGATTCTTCTTCCAGGCTTTTGATTCTGATTTAATTGTCTATGCCTGATGTAGCATCCCTCCTTGTATTATGCCCTTGAAGATTCTGTATCTGTCTTTTACTTCTGCCCCAGTCCAACCTCCCTAACTCCTTGCCTGCTCAAAAGAGGAATTACCATCTAGACAGTGTTTCACTATTCTTTCCTGGTTTTAGGCTGCTAGACTATCAGTTGATTATCTTTATACTTAATTCCCAATGTCCCTGTTCATCTCATTTGGACCCTCAGGGAACAAGGAACTGATCTGACCCAATCTGAAATTTCTTTATGTAGTCATGCTGTATCTAAAATTGTGGGTCCTTGCTCCATTAAAAGACCGACCTATTATGGATCTAAATTCTGTAAGCATACCATGAATATTGCAAGGTTATTTAAGTTTGCAACTTTAAAAATAGCAAACAATAAATCAAAGCTAATTTTGCAGGGGGAGAATAATGTATGCACTACTGTTTTATAACAATTTGTGTAACTATGTACACATTTTTGTACTATTGAGCTCATTCATAAGAAGTCTTTAAACTTGTTATGGAAATAACATACCAACGTGGACTAGGAGTGTAGTAACATGTTACGGAAAAAATGTGAACGAACTTTATGGCCAAACCAATATTTAGCATACAGTATGTATTCGAAGCTGTAAAGAGAAAATATGACTCAATGAACTCTATTTCCTGCCTCCCCTCAAATATATTTTATTTAGTTTTAATTGGAATTAATTACTAATTACTAATGAAATTAAGCAACTTTTCTTATGTTTATTTCCTATGTTGTTTCTTCTTCTGTGAAATATCAGGTTCTGTCTTTTCCATTTTTCTATTAGGTTGCTTATCTTCCCCTCCACCCCAGCTTTATTGAGGTATAAATAACAAATAAAGTTGGATATATTTAAAGTGTACAACATGATGACTTGATATATGTATATACACTGTAAAATGATTACCACAATCAAGTTAATTAAAATGTAATTAAGGGCTTCCTTGGTGGCGCAGTGGTTGAGAGTCCGCCTGCCGATGCAGGGCACATGGGTTCGTGCCCCGATCCGGGAGGGTCCCACATGCCGCGGAGCGGCTGGGCCCGTGAGCCATGGTCGCTGAGCCTGCGCATCTGGAGCCTGTGCTCCGCAACGGGAGAGGCCACAACACTGAGAGGACTGCGTACCGCAAAAAAAAAAAAAAATGTAATTAATATTTTAAAAAGTTAAAAAAGAAAAAGAACAACAACAAAAATAATAGCAAACATTTAATGAGCTTTTCTTATGTGTCAGACACTGTGCTAAGAGTTTTCTATACATTACTTAATTTTATTTTCACAAAATTTTATAACTAGAGACTACTGTTTCAGCCCCATTTTATAGATAAAGAAACTAAGATTCAAGAAGCCAAGATATTTTCCCAAGATCACACATTTAGTAAGTAACAAAAGTGAACTTCGTAGCCAATTGTGTTTGTCATCAAGGCTTATGTTCTGAAGGACCACACTAAATAGCCTTTATGATTCATGGCTACTAAAGAGGAATTTTAACACAAATGATTTATCAAATAAATGAACTGTGTAAATTCAGAACCAAGCATTAATTTACAACAAATTACCAAAAAAAAGAAAACAAAAATCCACCATTTTTCCCACTCAGAAATATCTTATTGTTTGGTAAATTCTCAGATGAATCCTGAGATCATAAATAAACAAATGGATTTCAATGAGGCAGAAATACCTTTTTTTCCCTTTTATACCAATAACGTCTTTTCTTTACTCATCTTTTATGCTATATTGCATTCATAGTCCACTGATTAGAAAAGCAAACAACACAAAACTGTTTCTCTAACACCCCTTTTTATACCCCTTTACATAATGACCAGCTATTAAGCCACCAGGCTATATGTATTTTATTTGGCAATGGTTAAAATTCTCACTAGTAGCTTAAATACATGCAGTGGCAATTGACTGATAATAATGTGCTAGCCCACATTAGCGCTTGCAACCCACTCTCAAGTTGTTTACTAGGCTCCATAATATTCTAATTACCAATATGGTCAGGGACAAAATGCTGTTTTTGTTGTATTTTCTCTCCCTTTTTACATGGCTTGGCATGGATAAGCTGTGAAATGTATTAGAAAACAATGTTTCTAATAATTTTAGTTCAAAATATGTTTTAGATTTTTCATGCTGAGAAACTTACCCTCTGAATTCTTAAAACTGCTAAGATGAACTGAATGCTTGGAATTCGCCTGTAATCTTTTTCTGTAATCTCTAAAATGAGGGAAATCTTCAGAACAAAAATTGCTTTACGACTCAAGCCCCTTCCTTACTCAGTGTTTATGTTACCGACCCTCCCGAGTTGGTCTGCAACAAGGGTCCTTCCGACCAGTGTGTTCTCGCCAATAGAATGGAGACCAACTTTGGTTCAGAAGCAAAGGAAAGCTTTATTTTTTGATCAAATATTGGAAACGGCCTGTTGCCCTATAGATGCATGGTCTCCGGAAAGGCTCTGGGCAGGGCTGTTTTGTCAGCTGGGGAAAGGGACGGAGTTCTCAAGGGTCTGGTGCAGCTGTGCTGCTCCCAGAGCTGCAGGGTCTCTGTACATGGCCTGCCGCTGCCATCTTGAATTGAGGTGTCAAGCACAGTGCTTCTGCACACGGCCCCACCAAGCTGAAGTGCCGGCCACAGCCTTTCTGCACACGGTATGCTGCCGCCATCTTGAATTGAGGCATCGTGCACGGCTCCTTTCCACACAATCTCTGCAAGGCTCTCCAACTTGGGGTGAAGGGCACCGCTGTTCTGTGCTGGGACCTCTAATCCAACGTGTGAGGTGCAAGACCTCTGCACATGGCCCCCTAAAGGCAAGTGAAACTAGACATAGCACAAAAGAAGAGTTTAGACTTTATCACCTAGATTCCATCTTATTTTTCCTGGGGATCCCAGTGGGCTTTGTTGGTGACATTTACATGGGACATAATTTCTGTGGCCTCATAAGTGAATGTTTTATTCCTAAAATAGGCTAGGCCGAGAAGATGGTCAATGGAAGATAAAAGTTAGAGGCATAAATTACGGCTGCCCCAGGGACTCCAGCCACTGCAGTTTACAGCTAAATTTCCGCCATGTCAAATCACTCAAGCATTGTTACAAAGTCTATACACACACTCTTGCCTTCTCTTTCAGCAAATAGGGTCTTTCATGCCTCTTTCAGTGCTGCAACTACTTTTGTCAACAGCCAAAGCAGCTCACCACTGTGAAAATAACTTGGAGTAAAAACCAACCAACCAAATAAAAAATATATTTGTTCCTCAAAATTGAAGTGGGAAGGAAAATACCTGGGGGATATAATATTCAAAAAATATGGTAAGGAGACTTGTAAAATAATGCTGTAAGCCTTGTTGGAAATATCCTTCTAGAGTTTGAAATTCCTTCAGGATGGAGGCCATTCTGACATCCTTTGACGATAAATACTTGAATGAATCTTTCAGAAGCTATTGTGTTTTGACAATTTGGTTGATTCAAGAAGAAAGTGAGGAGAAAGGGGCTGAATATTTTATTTTATGATTCTAAGTATAAATGTTTCTCAAGCTACATGCTTTCTGGCATCCAGCATTCAACTGGTAATTCATGACATTATTTTAATCATAGTTAGGCTATGATTGATTGAAATGATTAAAAGAGCCTGTTAGTGAAAAGAGAGGTGGAATGTGGAATACACCTCCTGGTTTGAAAACAGAAAGCCTTAGAAACCCCAAAAATAAGGTGTTTGAAATTTGAACATTGAAGTGTTAAATAACAAAAATAAGTTGTTTTCATGAATTCTGAGATAAAATTAGGATATTTATGAAGTGACTGGGAAGCTGAGATAATGTTAGGTGGCCTCATTTATTTATCATAATCATAGATAAAGTTCTGAAACAAGGGCCACGAGGCATGTTAAAAGCATACTTCATCCTCTGTGCATGAGGCGGTCACATTACCTTTGCTGGGCTAACTCTGTATGTCTATTTACCGACACTGCAAAATGTAGGTGAATATTCATTATATTAGTGAGATTTTGAGAAGTGTTATGTACCTTATCAGAGTAATTACATGATATCACAAAGTAGGTCTCATCCTTATTTCTGTTTAGAGATCTAAAAATTTCATCTTAAACAGTTTCTGCAAAAAACTGTCTCTTAAACAATTTCTCCAAGGCCAAAGGTAGTACAAAACATTTTATCAGAGAGAGAGACATTCTCCAAGATTTTCAATTTTGATTTTTTTCCCTTCTATTGAATGATCATCTTTCCTGGTTCCTTCCATAGATTACCTCACACAAGCAATCCCCAGTACAAAATAGATTGTCCTGGAGGACCTATCGCAGCCGTTTGTCTGAGACACAGAAATCATTTTCCTAAGACTTGGCGCTATTGGACTAATTAGACCTACCCAAGCTACAGTGCCTATTTAACAAACAAAGTAGCAGGCCTATTTAGGTTAATGTACACTGTTTCATTGAAAAACATGTACAAGTTCCTACTGGGAAAACATCTTTTCTGACCTTAGTGATAATTACTCCAAAAGCCGTTTTCCAAAAGCACGTCTCATCTTCTCCGGTGGCTTAAGGATTTGATTTTTATTAGAAAGTAACACTTTAATTTCTTTTTAGTCATTTGCATTTATACTTTGTGTCAGTCAGGGTCCAATCAAAAAAAGGAGAACCATCAGAAAACTATAGATTATAGAGATAGATAGATGGATAAACAGATATATAGTTTTGTTATAAGGGTTGACCTTATGAATTTGAAAGCTTAAGTTGGTTAAATAGTCTCTGTAAGGCAGTTGACTTTTGTGCCCAGATGCTAGAACATTGTGTTGTGTAGTAGTGGTCTAGTTCCTCTTAACAGTCAGGATCAAACACACCAGCCAGAGGAATAATCCTCTTCTTTGCCTGTTGAGTCAGAGGAATAAGGAAACCAAAGTGTCCAGGCAGAAGTTTCAACTACCAGTTGAATGGAATTATTTTTGTGTGCCCAGCAGAGCCTAAAGTCACGAAGACGGGGAATAAAAAATGTTTTTTGCTAGTAGATCACTTAGGGTAATAGTGAAAGGAATCACTCTTGTTTCTACCATTTGATTCCTGGACCCAGGAATCCTGGTTATAGGAGAACAGCAAGACTGGATGCTGATTTAGAGCATATACCACATCCAAAAAGGCATTTCACTAGTCTCTCAAGGTGTTGCCACCGCCCTAGCACACGTTTTCAAATAGCTATTACATCAATCAAGCCAGCTGCTTCATGATGACAGGAAACACATTAAGACCCAGGAATTCCATGAGCATGAACCCACTGCTATACTTCATTTTTTTGTGAAATAAATTACTTGGTCAGAAGTGATGCTGTGTGGAATACCATTAGGGTGGGTTAAGGCATCCTGAAGTCTACAGCTGATAGTTTTGTCAGGAGCATTAGGGAAGACAAATCCATATCCAGAGGAAGTATCTAGTTTAAAAGAGATAAGTGCTGCCCTTTTCATGATAGATGTATCCCAATGTAAATAACCTGCTGTAGCTGGATGATTCCACCTTGAGAATAGTATCACTTGCAGGGGCTTATGTTGGTCTCTCCTGCAGTTCTCTGCTAAAACTGGGCACTCAGCAGTGGGTGTGGCCAGATTAGCCTTGTTGAGAGGAAGTCCATGATGCTGAGCCCATGTATAACCTCCATTTCTGCTGTCATGACCATTAATTCATGAGCCCACTAAGCAATGACAGGAGTGGCTGAAGAAGTATGGGTCGCCATACAGAATGGGTCATACCTGATTACAAAAATCATTCTCTGCTACAGTCACTCTTTGATGAGCCTTCACATGGAACACAAATCATCAAACTCTCTGCCTATTTGGAATGGTTTCCCACATACCTTTTCCTCAGACCTCCTAACAACCAATTTTCCAATTATGGTCCTTTAAGTCTCTGACCATCCAGTCAAACCATTGGCTGTAGTTCATAAATTGCATAGATTGATACGTTGTATCATCCCTTCTTCCAGGAAAAATGAACAACCAGGAGCACTGCTTGAAGTTCTACCTACTAGGAGGGTTTTTTTCCACTACAGTTCTTCAGGGCCATCCCAGAGTCGGGCTATTCTGCTGCAGCTGTTTTCTTTTGGGTCGTGCCTGCATGTCACATAGTACCATCTATAAAACAAGCCCAAGATTTTTCTTCCTCAGTCAAATGGTCAGATGAAATTCCCTATGAGCCCATCATACATGTAGAGAGAGAAGGTAATGTAGCAGGAGTAGAGAGAATGGGCGTCTGCATCATTAGGGACAGTAGGGACAACAGGCATCTGGGTTCATGTAATTTACGTGTGCCTTCAAGAACTTCTTGGACAAGATCTTGTATGTACTAGCTCCATCTGATGATGGAGTATAGTTGCACACACCCAGATTCACGGTTTGGTGAACCAGGCAGTTCATGAGCCACATGCAGTTCATGATGGGCAGTTCAAATCACATGGTAAGTTGATGGTCCATGGTCAAATGGTCAGTCTCTACTGAAGACCTGTAGTAATCAAAAAGCTGTTTCTTAAAAGAGAAGTTATCACCAGAGAAGAGCATGGCTTTGTTCCCAAATTCTAAGGATATGTACTGTGATAAAGTTCTGCCGAAAGCCTTAAATAGCATCCCTATATACATCAAGTACCATTGGATCTGCTGGACCATACGTCCTAAGTGGCAGAGCAACTTCCATGGCAGTCTGGACCTGTTGCAGAGCCTTCTCTTGTTTTGTGCTTCACTCAAAACTGGCAGCTTGGGCTTCCCTGGTGGCGCAGTGGTTGAGAGTCCGCGTGCCGATGCACGGGGCACGGGTTCGTGCCCCGGTCCAGGAGGATCCCACATGCCGCGGAGCGGCTGGGCCCGTGAGCCATGGCCGCTGAGCCTGCTCATCCGGAGCCTGTGCTCCACAACGGGAGAGGCCGCGACAGTGAGAGGCCCGTGTACCATAAAGAAAAAGCTGGCAGCTTTTTGGATCACTCAATAAAGGGCTCAGAGTAGCATGCCCAAATGACGTATATGGTACTTCAAAATCCAAATCACCATTGGGTGATATGCCACTTTCTTAGTGGCCAGATGCAGCAAATTTCCTTCACCTTGCAGGAGATCATTTGACATGCCCCAAGACGTTGCATCTTTAGAAATTTCGCCAAGGTGACAGTCCTCTGAATTTTTATGAGTTTCATTCCCCACCCTTTCATATGCAAGTCTCTTACCAACTTGTCTAGATAATTGCTACTTTCTGCTTACCAGAACATAATATGCTCAATGTAATAGACCAACCCAATGACCTGTGGAAGGAAAAGGTGAGTCATATTCCTATAGACTAAATTATGACATAGGGCTGAAATATTGGTATATCACTCAGATAGGACAGTGAAGGTATATCACTGGCCTTGTCGGTTGCAAGAAAACTACTTCTCTACTGGTCTTTACTACCAGGTATATAGAAAAAAGAAAATTTACCAAGTCAATAGCTGCATACGAGGTGCCAGGATGTGCTGGTTTGCTCCAGAAAAAGAGAAAAATAATCTGCAACAGCAGCTGCAGTTGGAGTCACCATCTGATTGAGTTTACAATAATCCACTGTCATTCTCCAAAATCCATCGTTCTTCTTCTACACAGACTGAATAGGCAAGTTGAATGGAAGTCATCATCCCTGTGTCTTTCAAGTTTTCGACTGGGGCAGTAATCTTCAAAATGTCTCCAGAAGTGCAGCATTACCTTTGTTTTACCATTTTCATAAGTAGAGGCCATTATAATGGCTTCCATTTGGCCTTTCCTATCATAATAGCTCTAACTCCTCAGGTCAGAGAACAATTGTGGGGATTCTTCCCATCACTAAGTACGTGTATTCCAACTGTGCATTCTAGAACAAGGATAATAATCACAGAGTTGGTTTGCACTCACCCAGGCCCTATCGTGAAAAGGTTCTGAGCCAAACTTTAGAGATTACATTACCTCCATAAAATCCAGTACTAATTGGTGGACCACAGTGGTGGCTTAAATCTATGGGAATCAGTATTAATTCTGAGCCAGTTTCCATTAATATCCAAAAAGTCTGATTATTTTCCCTTCACAATTTATAGTCACACTAAAAAATGGCCACAGATCCCTTTGGGGGAATTCTGGGGAAAAGAGTACCAGTGTAAAATTTCGGCAGTGTATCATAGTCTTTTCTCAAGGGGACCAGGCCTCCTCTTCATTCAAAAGGCTCTTGTGTGAACTGGCTTAAGTCTGGGAATTGATGGAGGATTTATGACTCTGTTTTTGTAACTCAAGTCAGATTTCTGTTCACTAGACCTAGAACTGTTCCACTTGTAAAGATTAAGTAACCTGGCCAATGCCAAGGATCTCTGTGAGTCAGGCTATTCTGGTGACTGCATTGGTTCCAGTGTCCATTATAGTAACCATGTAACATTAGTAACATTAGTTTTTGGAGATTAAGTGTTGCAACTTGGTCTCAGTAATACCATCATCCCCACTGTATTTCAGGAACCCAGTTTTGTGGGAGTAATTCTAACTGTATGGAGAAGAGCTACCACAAAGCTCTTCAAGGATGCCAGGGAGCCCCTTACTAATTTATTTCTCATAACTGCATGAAAAGGATGTCTTCTGAACACTCTAAAAGATCTCAGATAAGAAAAACACTTTGGTATTCCAATCACTCTAGGCCTTTGGATTCCTTACTCTACAGAATTTCAAGGAAGTTATGGCATTTTAACTTCTTTGGTATGGGCTATTTTGGATCCATACTTCAACCAAACTACAAAAAAAAGGGCCATTCCTAGCTCCTCTGCTTAAAACATTAAATCTAGAATCTCTCCTTAGGGGGCCTATAGCAATATTTTAGGCCAGGTACAACTTTATATTTCTTCTACCTTGATCCCACACGTATAAGATCTATTCCTTCACACTCTCTAGATTTCTGTCCAAATAAATTAGCAAATCATGCAATTCTCTTGGTGAATATTGTACCTAATCACGTCATGATTTGTACCATACCCTTGGGGCCTGCTGGGACTTGAGTCTGCTCAAGTACCATACCCTTGTACCATACCCTTGGGGCCTGCTGTACATCTGGAAGGGTAGCAAGGGTAGTTCCCAAGGATGATAAGCAGTGCCTTGCAAGATAACTCTATTAGAGGAGGCCATTACAGATTCTTCAAGAAGAGGAAGACTAACCTACCCAGCATTTTTTTTGCCTGTGGAAGCAGCCCTTCCACCTCTCAGCACTGCTTTATACTCTTTACTTCCTACCAACTGTCAAAAATCTCTTCAGAAAGTTTCCGATGGAACACTTCTCCTCAGGGTATATGGGGGCTTTATAATGTGTCAGATTGGCTAGCCTAAACTATATTTCTCAAAATTCTCTTTCCTATACGTTTCCAATCACAATGATCTTGAGAAAAATTCTTCTGCAAGATTTGGAGGACGTAGATGGGACGGCAGCCATTTTGTAGTTCACACAGAGCACAGATGTGCTTATGCACCATGTTGGCACGAGGCAGCAGTGGTGCCTGCAAGTGCTCCAACTATCCTGGATCCTCCTTCTGCTTCTCTGACTCCTGGGTCAAGTGTGTGTGTCAAGTTTCATAACGAAGTGTTCAGGCTTCTGCAGGACACCCACACTACCAGTCAGAGGCAACAAGAACCAGACGTGAAACTTGCCCTCATGAGTTCTGCTCATGCTTATGGGTTCCAGCTTATCCTTGTTCTTCCTCACTTATATCCATCTCCCCTTCCTGACTCTACCTGGACTATGGACTTAAGGTTCCAACACCAAATGTGAAGAATAAGCCTCACAGAGATTGCTTAACTAACTCTAGCTCCCACAATGGCATGAGATCAAATCCCTGTAACAAATTATCATTTATCATCTATCTATCTATCTATCTATCTATCTATCTATCTATGTCTATCTGTCTGTCTATATCTATCTACTGCCTATTTATATCTCCTAGTGATTCTGTTTCTCTGATGATATCCTGACTGATACAAAATTTGGTACTGGAAATGGGATGGTTCCACATAAACAAAATCTTAAAGATGAATTCTTTATGTTGGTTCTGGGTTTTCTGGAGTTGGTTCTCTGATGTGATTAAATTTAAAGACATTAATGATCTTGTATCCCATGCTAAAGTGGGCCCTAGTGATCTATGGCATGCATAGACAATATAGGCAACACAGTGACTCAATTTATAATGTTTAAATACCTGTAATCAAGTGCCTTTAGAAGTGAAGGTTCTGTGTGAACTGGTATTTTCAGCCTTAAAATATTATAGTAAAAATACAGAGTATAATGGTGTTGGTTAGTTGCTTTTTACTGTGCTGGAGAACTTGAAGCAAGAAGATAATTAGCTCACAATGCTTTAAATTTTCATCTCAAGGTCCTCATAAAGGATTTGAAAGCCTGTATGAATACTGTGAAGAAAACTCTTATTTCCTGTAAAGGAAACTCTTATTTCCTATAGGAAACTCTTATTTCCTATAAAACTCTTATTTCCTATCTTTCCATCAAGATATCTGAAAACCAAACCCAAAGTCGAATCCTGTAGGTGGATAAACTATAATACAAATTGAATTCCCAACCATGAAGAGTCTCTTTTTTTAAAGTTATAACATTGATTGGGAAGGAATGAGATCCTGAAAGTAAGATGGAACGTGTGGGCAGATTCTGATGACCCAATCTCTTAAAATCTTTTGAGATTTCTTTGCCAGTGGAAGCAGCCTTTCCACCCCTCGGCACTGCTATATATCCTTAACTGGGATACAGGTGACTAAGAGGGTATAATGATAAATAGTAAATATTATTAATGGAGAAACTAATCAGCATAAGAGGTTCTATAGAAATTTATCTACCTTATTATACTATATTGACTTCTGATTTCCTTTATTGATATCTTACCAAAAATGATGCTCTTTGTTTCTTTTCTGTGGATTCTGGTAAAGATTTCTTCTTTTCTTATGGAAAGTAGATGTAGGTGGGCTATGTGATTCCTGTGGTTAAAAATTCAGGGTTTGACTTCTGCCTCTTTCATTCCTTTGAGATATTCCTACATAACTACTTCTTCATTTGCAAAAGCAATAATAGGCTTATCTATATATCATAGAATTTCTGAGTTTATTAAACATATAATGGTGGGCTTCCCTGGTGGTGCAGTGGTTGAGAGTCCGCGTGCCGATGCAGGGGACACGGGTTCGTGCTCCGGTCCGGGAAGATCCCACATGCCACGGAGCGGCTGGGCCCGTGAGCCACGGCCGCTGAGCCTGCGCATCCGGAGCCTGTGCTCCGCAACGGGAGAGGCCACAAGAGTGAGAGGACCGCGTACCGCAAAAAACAACAACAACAACAACAACAAAACATACAATGGTTACAAAGTGTTATATCAATACTTAAAAGTTGAATCAATCACTAAGTATAACTAAATAATAATTGAAAAGTAAATTAACAATAATTATGGCCAGATTATTATGTTCCTATAGTATTATTTATGGTTTTCATTTCCATGGTAGATTATAAAATTGAAATGTTTTTACACTACTAATATCTTTACTGATAACATTAGTTTAAAAATTTTTATTTAGAGAAATTAAATTTTCTAAATCACTTGCATTTTTGGTAGAGAAAATAACCATGCTACTCAGTTATGAACTTCCACTTAGAAATTGCCAGTCGCATGCTGCATTTTCTTTCCCCTCACTCACATGAACTTTTTTTCTCTCCAACTCTAACTGAAATACTAACTAGCATTTATTGAGTAATGTTTATGTGGCAAGCACATGGCTTATTGATGTAACCCTCCAAAATTTGAAAGTGGGGAGTTCTATTGTGTACCTATTATTTTAGTATGACAGTATTTTCAAATACCACCTCCATCTTGTGGAAGGGTGGAGAGTAAAGAACGGAAAAATAGAGAAGTAGTTAATTACAGGAAAAACAGGGAACCAGAAAAGCACATAGTAAGGACACCTAGCCAACCTTGATGAGTCAGAAAAGGTTTCCAGAGGAAGTGAGACGTGAAGAATGTTTTGGAATTAGGAGAAGGTAAGTTGGGAGATAAGAGAAGGACATTCCATAGAGAGAAAATAGTTTATAGAAAGCTTGCAGGTGAAAAATTAAAAATTTGCAAGAAGCTACAAATAATTAAGCTGGCTCAGAGTATAGACCATGAGTATATGAGTGGCAATATGTGACAATGGAAAAGTAAGCAGAGTTCTTCTAAAGGACAGAACAAAGCTTGAGTGATTATACTCTATCCTGAAAACAAGAAGAAGCCACTAAAATCTACTGAACACAAGAGGGCCTAAGTTATTTTAGGAAAATTACTCTGGATCCCTTTATAGGATGAAATGGAAGAAAAGACTAGTGGCAGATGGACCAGTTCAGAGATGAAAGGTGATTGTGACCTAAACTAAGGCATTGACAATGACCTTAAGAAGAAGTGACTGGGTCAAAGGACATTGAACTAGTAGACTTTCCAAGTCTTAATACACTGATTAGATGAGAGGAAGAGGTGAAATTCAGGATGGTTCTCAATTTTCTTACATCAGCAACTTGGTTGGATGGCGGTGCCTATCACGGAGTTAGGGGAAAAAGGAAACAGTACCCCTTGCCTTAGGTATTATTACACCCATTTCAGAAATAAAGCCCAAAGATTTAGATAAATCCCAAAGTCACAAACCTAGTAGGTGGTACAGTCAATAGGATTTGACTCCTGACTTCTGAGTCCATGCTGTTAGTAGGTGCTTTGACATGCTTTCCAAATCCCCTTTTGGGATTGAAGAATTTATTCTCCCAGCTGTTGGGAGTGCTGCCAGCTGACAAGCCCCTCCAGGAAATGAACTACACCAGTGATTCTCAAACTATGATCTTTAGACCAGCAGTATCAGCATCAATTGGGAACTTGTTAGATATGCAAGTTCTCAGGCCACATTCCAGACCTAATCAGAAACGCTGGCAGTAGGACCCAAGAGTCTGTTTTATTAAGCTCTTCTGGGTTCTGATTCTGATATCTGCTAAAGTTTGAGAGACACTGACCTATGTTAATGAGAATTGCCTTGGCAGACTTCTGCTCCTTCCTACCCCTTTGTCCAAATTTGAAACAACTCTGAAGACCCTCAGTACTTCCCAGTCTCAGTACTCCCCATGGGCCAGTTGAAGCCTTTCTTGAGAGAGCATTGTATTGCAGCCCAACTTCTGCCTCTGCCCAGGTATGTTTGCTTTCTTTTGCCAGCGGTGTTTAACCTGCATGTTAATCTTCACTTCATATTTTGCCTCCTTAGGAACCTCACCTGCAATAGTTGATACCAGGAGTGACCAGAGATTGTAGACACTGAGATGGGATATTGGAGCTTGACCACCTGCCAGTCCCCTGATCATGAGGACCCTGTTACTGATGATAGATGGAGCTCCTGGAAAAAGGTAGCAGTGAAATTGTTCGAATGCTCAGTGGTAGAAAATGGAGTTGGTATAAAGGAAGAAGTAAATGCACTAGTCGTGCAGTATGTCAGGTATTTGAGAAATATTAATTATTATTATAATTATAAGGATAATAGAATTATTTGGTTTTTGATGGGGCAACTGATGCTTTGGAAAAAGTAATAAAAGGTTGAACAATTAAGGGGTAGCTTTGAAAGCCTGAAGTCCTCTTTGATGGCATGTAAAGAGACTCTCATCTCTTGGAGCTGGATGACAAAAAACGCTGAGAACTAGGCTCCACATTTAATTTTAAAAGTAGCAGAGCTCCAAAGAAGGCTGAATTCTCAACATAAGCAAGTCTGTTATGTCAAAGTTAGGACCTTAACTGGAAAAGAATGGGATCTTGAGATGTTGGATGCATTTGAAAAATTTAAATCCCCAGTTTCCAGTGAACTCTTGGGATCTGCAGAAGTTGCCCACTTTTATTTATCGGAGGATAGCATACTCACACTGCTTGATGGTGACGTAGAAGCCCATGCATTTTAGGACAACA
Organism: Stenella coeruleoalba; assembly: GCF_951394435.1. Taxonomy (NCBI): domain Eukaryota; kingdom Metazoa; phylum Chordata; class Mammalia; order Artiodactyla; family Delphinidae; genus Stenella; species Stenella coeruleoalba. The sequence goes on from NC_137169.1 coordinate 93,724,143, forward strand.
CATGCTCCCTCCAGAACTACTGCCCTCCAGAACAATAATTAATGTGAAAATCACACATAATCAAACACAACCTGGCTAGGGAAGTACTAGGTCTAAGAGACAAAGGAGGAAAAGGACTATCAAAGGAGATGGATACAGGACCTAGTCAACATGTACCAGAGGAACTAGGAGAGTGTATTTGGAAACAGATGTTAAGAGTGCTGGATCAAGAGAAACAGAATATAAAGTTAAATAAGGAAGAATGTATTGATGTGGCATCAGTTTCCTGGGATACAGGATTTAACATCCTATTAAGGACCCTCAGGAAGAATGCTAACATGCTTGGCATGTTAGAAATGGCCCACATTAAAGAGAAGTAGAAAGGTGAAAATTGCCACGGCAATTGGTAGAGGAAGGAAGCAAGGGCTCAACTAAGTGAGCATACAGGAATGGATATATTACAAAATCTAAAAGCCCACTCACCACCTATGTTCTGAGATACTCCAGAAGGAATGAACCTGTGAGAGGGCCTTTAGCATTATGAGAAGTTCAGTGGAGGCTCTCCTTTATAAGCCAGGGCTGGAGATGTTGTTACAGAACTAGACTCTCAAATGGCAATGCAAAGATAGGATCTTAAAATGGTAAAGTAAAGTGGTGGATTTCCTAGGTTGCATATTACTAGCTCACTCTGAGGTCAAGGCTTTCATAAGCCAGTATTCACTACTATAAATATTTGGTTAGTTAGAGTTCAGTTAGTCAGTTAATTAAATACTTCTGCGCTAGTTGTAAACAGCCATTGTAGTCAGCACACTGAAACTCAACTGCCAGTGTCCATCTCCACACAAGTAAAGGTTGAATTGTTGGCACAGCATTCAGCAGGAGCCCGTGCTGATTCTGGCTGATAAGGGCCTAGGCCATACTGCTTGTTTAGCATTGTGATATTCTGAAAGGTCTTAATTCATGAAGCCCATTAGGAAGATTTGAAGAAAATGCTTAAATATTCCTTTTATTGCATATATTATGTGTGTTTATATGTATCAGCTCTTTTTAAAATTATATAACACCTTTGTTTGTATTATGATGTATTTACAATATTTATTTGAAAGGAAGTATACCGGGATGGTATGGAGCCATAGAGTTGTGGAGAAAGTGGGGCAGAGGATGTAATGAAAAACATAGATAACATGTTCGTTGGTTACAAGCGATGTTGAGAATATCACATAAGCAATGTTTGATTATCTACTTTACTTACATTAATTCACAACTAAGAAACAGTTCTGTTTTTGCTAAACCTTACAGTTTTATATTAGGGCATCCCTTTGAGTCTAAAATACTTTTAAGCTTTCAAAAAAATATGTATTTAAATCCCTTCATTTGCTGACCTATTATTGAAAATCATCGTAAGCAATAAAAACACTTTTTAATAATTTTCCCAAATCAAACAAAACCTAGCCAAATATTCCCCAAAGTGTGAAACAACAAAGGCAATAGATGAAAATGAATAAGTGATGCTGTCTGGAATTTTAGCTTAATTTTTTGCAGTTACTCAAATATTAATAACTTGAGATCTGATCTTTTTAAACATGCAGAATCTACTTAAGCCTTTAAAAAATAAAAAGCTAAACAGAGACTTAGCCCTCATACTATAGGGAGTAAGCCCAATTTGGTAGAAGGAACTAGACAATTGCAAGACATTTTAGGATTGTTATTTCTATGCATTCCTAGAGACTATGTCCTAAGTGGGATTACTGTAGGGAAATTGACTCTGCATGGATACTGGACTGCATGCGAGCTGTTTTATAACCTAGTCAGACACTAACAGGTATTTTCAAGTGAGTGAATCAGGATGGTGGGCCTCTTACTACAGGTTTGAATAGACAGAAGCAAAATGTAAATCAACTAAAAGCAGGGACTGTTTTATTGTCAGTTATGGGAGAATTTTAAAAAGCTGAGAAATAAACATTGAATTCTTAAATAGAAAATGATTATAATTTTTTGCTTTTCAAAGTATGAAATAGGGAGCAAAAAATCTTCAAAACTACACTTGGTTACTGAAACTTAAGCTGCTATCCTACTGTTAGAAGTTTGAATAGGAGGCATACAAATATGGTTTTTAAAATAAAAACTATGGTAGTAGTGTACCTCAGCTTGACTTTTTTCCTAGTTGGAATCTGCTATGTGCCTTATTTCCTTTATCTGTACAATGGGGATTATAATCATAAATAAATGCCAAAAGCAGAAATTATCACCTGGTAGGTGGTAAGTGCTAAATAAATAATAGCTATTGTTATTGCGTTAAATATTGTTATTTTGTCAAATGGGAAGCTATAGTACTTTCAGCAGAGAGCTTTGCTACCTCGTAGACAAAACAGGCATTTATGATCTTGGAACTTAACTAATTTTTATAACACTCACTCTTTGAGGGAAATGTATTCTTTGTCCCAAACAACCTATTTATAACAGTCGGGGCATACATGCGCATTTTAGTTGGAAGCAGTCTGAATCAGGCAGTACGTGATGAGTGTCCAAGGAGAGCTGCATATATCTAACATTTTCTATATTAGGCCTTATCCTTGGAAAGTGGTTCAGATGGCACAATGCCCACACTTCTTACCTTTCTTAACTCAGTAAGGAGGACAAGAGGCAAAGTGTTGTGAGATTAGTCTGGCTAGGTAGGCTGGTGCTAGATCATATCTTTGTTTACAGGTCATGTTAAGATTTTCCTTTTTTCATCCCAAGAAAAAATAGAAACGCACCAAAAGTGTTAAGCAGAACATGACATATGATTAGGTATGTTTATAAGAAGATTGCGCTGGCTGGCATGTAGAGGATGCGTTGGCGGGAGGCAAGGAGTTTGGGCAAATGTCAATGCAAAAGACTGAAAAGTGGTTATTGCAGTGGTCTGGTGCAAATAGTTGAGCTAGTTGTGATTGTAGCAGAGAGTTTCCTTCGGAAGAGGGAATGAAAATCCAGGCTATTGTACTAACACATTTGACAATGTTTCTACATTTGTTAAGGTAGAGGAATTGTAGTTACCACACACTGTAACTGTGAAGATTAAAAGTAACTTTGACACAGAGAAGCAACAAGGCCACACAGCTAGATCGTGATAGTGCCAAGGTTAAACTCAAGCTATCTGACCCTGACAGCTTCTCCCTCTAGGGGCTGCCGTAAGAATTAAATGAGAAGATGCTTATAAAATGTCTAGAGCAACCCATGGTCCACTGAATGTTTCCTATTGTTGTGATTGTTAAATAAAAAAATCCTTTGTACTTTTTAAAGCACCGTGACAACCGAGTAATAATATCCATCGAACAAGTCATATGCCTGGGTGTCAAACTTAGGATAGTTTTAAAGTTCAGTTTGCAATTATTTGACAATGTTTCTAAAGAGAAGGGACAGGGCTTCCCTGATGGCGCAGTGGTTGAGAGTCTGCCTGCCGATGCAGGGGACACGGGTTCGTGGCTCGGTCCGGGAAGATCCCACATGCCGCGGCTAGGCCCGTGAGCCATGGCCGCTGAGCCTGCGCGTCTGGGGCCTGTGCTCCGCAACGGGAGAGGCCACAACAGTAAGAGGCCCGCGTACCGCAAAAATAAATAAATAAAGAGAAGGGACAAAGAGGCAGCAGCCTGTATGGTAGGGATTTCCCTCCTCAGACTATTGTGCGTGTTCCCCCTGCCTGGTTGCTATGGCGGTTTTGACAGGGGATGTGAAGAAGGATGAAATTGAGTCCCGAAGCCCTTATCTGAACAAATGAGATGTGGATGCCAGCAGCTCCCTACTAACTGGGATCCACCCTTGTGTAAGAGTCCTCCATCCTATCCTCATCCACTGAGAAGGAAACAGAGCCCCACAAACTCACTGCTTTGCAATATTCTTGTTAGAGAATTAGCTTGAAATAGCAGCTCTTTGCAGTTGAGAACTAAGCCCTAGTCAGGGTTGGGGCTGCCATGGGGCACATTTATCAGGTTCAGGCCATGCTTGGAGATCCAAGTGAACCTCTCTTGACTTTGCTATAAAAAAATAAACAAAGCAAACGCAGTTTGGAGCCCAGAAACAATGTTAGATCTCAGAGAGATGATTGACATCACTTATTTTGCTCTCCACATCCACCTGGAGACCTCTGAATGCCTGGACTGTGAGAGCCTTCCATAGTGGAAGCAGGGATGGCAGATTAGGGGAAAAACAGTTGATGCCTTTTTATCTTTTCCTCTTTGTTCACACACTCTTGAAAGGAAACTTCCTTTTTAAGCACCAGGTGTTAAAAAGTGTTTAATTAGGTCAAAACCTGGGGGTAGCCTAGGGAGAATTGAAGTAGGCTGCCGGCAAATCAAGTAGCCCAAAGCCATTCTGCAGTACTTACCCCCTTGAGCATAGTGCACACCCCAAACATATTTGTGGGACTGATTAATTACAACATTTGGAAGGGGTGCACGGGACCCCACACTTCCATTTCCAGGGGAGAGTTAAGTCATTTTTCCTTGCCTGAAGTTCACAATGCACAAGATACCAGTGGAAACCTCTTGTGCATGAAAATCGTGCATTGTACCATGGACATTCAGCTGGCAGTAAGACCTGGAATTGCAGAATCAAAGCAGTGAATTTTACATCTGCAAAAAAATGGTCTGCAAAGTGAGTCAGCTACAGTATATCTTAAATAGTACTGTTAAAGATACTGCAGTGAAATGGGCCAGGTTACATTTCCACAGAGCATCTGCCTCAGAAGCTGTAACCTCTGCACCTCTGTCAATTTACCTAAATGCCCATTCCATCATGAATCTGCCTCTACAGCTTATTGAATCATTGTACAAATGTGTTCTGCCTCTCTTTTAAATACTTTTAATTCCCAGCAGCTTGCAATGTTACTATATTATGAACTAAAGCAAAATGCAAATTCTAATGTGTTTCAAAAAGCACAGACTTGATGATAATAAAAGGAGAGAAAAGAGTAGTCTCCTCCTATTGTTCAAATAGATACACAAAGAGCAATGAATAGAAATAATAAATCCCAACCAAATGCATCATTTCTTATGACCCAGAAGGAGGCTTACCAATTATGACTAAGGCAGGTGTATCCATTATATATAAAACTGAATTTGCCACTCGAAGGGTATGATAGTGGAGCTTCAGCACAGCCCTGTAAAATCTCCCCAGAACCGGCCTTGCTATTCAATAGAGAAAAGAAACAAAACATTATACCAAAGAAGGCAAGGAATTCTTTTTTTTTTTTAAATCAGTGTGAGACTCATATCTTCAAACTTAAAATGTGTGTGACAAGTGAAGCAAGCTAAGTGTTAGTGCTATGTTGACCGCGTAGCCAACCCAGGAAGACTAGACTGGAGTTAAGCTAACAATGTTGGGGCTTTTCAAGATAATCTTTTATACTCCTGGCTCCTTCAGCTGTAGCATGTCTATAACTGCATCTCCTGTTGGGCTCAATTGTACTTGTTGAATCCCTTTCTTCTTTCCAAACAGCATGGATTCTGAATTGTTTCGTTTGTGTTCTGTTGTATAATCAGAATTTTTAAAAAACAAAATGATAAGAGTACTTAGATTTTAAATGGCAGTCTCCTGAAAAATGATGCCTACAAAAAGTGATAAGTACCTACTTCTTTACTCCTTACCCCCAATTATATGTATTTCCTCTTTCTATGTCTTCCATACTTAAAAGTGACGACTGTACTGAGTCAAACATTGTATGAACATTTATTGGAGGGAGACTTATTAAGTCTTTACAAAGCTTAATAGGTTTTATACTCCTGCATTTAGAGTAAAGAGGATGGAATTATAGGATTTGAAAATATAAGGAACCTTAGAGGGCATCCACCCCTCGGCATTTTGCACAGGAAAGAAAGGCTCAGTTAGGTCAAAGGCAGCATGCTATAGCAAAAGAGGCAGGGCTTTGAGGCCAGGCAGCGTTGGTTTCAATTCATGACTCCATAATTTATGAGCAGGTTACTAAGAGCAGAGAAGCCTTGGTGTCTTCACCCGGAAAGGGTGTAAAAATGCCCAGTTCACAGACCTCTTTTAAGGACGAAATTAAGTAATGACCTCAAGTGTCTAGCACGTGACAAGGTACATTATAAGTACTCAATATATATTCTTTGGGACTTCGCTGGTGGTCCAGTGGGTAAGACTCCATGCTCCCAATGCAGGGGGCCTGGGATTCCATCTCTGGTCTGGGAACTAGATCCCGCATGCATGCAGCAACTAAGAGTACACATGCCACAACTGAGTCCGCATGCTGCAACAAAGAAGTCTGCATGCTGCAACCAAAAGATCTCGTATGCCGCAACGAAGATCCTGCATGCCAAAACTAAGACCCAGGGCAACACAAATTAAATAAAAATAAATAAATAAATAAATATTATAAATATATATTCTTTGCCCCTCTTTCCTTGCCTGGGTCACACTATAGTCAGTGGCAGAATGGAAGTGATAATACAGGTCTCTGGAGTCCCACTTACACAACATCTCATCTTCATTTAACTGGATGAGCTGTGGCTGATCTACTCAAAGACCCCTCATCACAGAAGCCCAAGCAGCCAAGGAAATTTGTCTTAAATCCACCAAGAGATAACAAGGTGTGTGGCAGGCCCACATGTGTAGCTCACCTGAAAGTGCAGAGTTGCTCTTTTTTCATTACCCCCATGGATTTCATTCTAGTTCAGCTCCAGCCAACTGCAAAAGGAGGAGAGCGTTCCAACATTAGAAGCAGCTGCTGAACAAGGCCAGCAATATCTTTCAGCACCAGCAACAGGTAAATACATGGAATAAGTCCCAAGAAACAGGGGTCAAAATGTTCATGCTCACATGGTCATTATGTCAGCATACTCTAGTAGGGGAAGGGGTTAACATTTATTGAGCACTTACCAGGCATGAAGCTCTGTTGTCAACCCGCCTGTGAAATAGGTGTTATTACCCCCCATTTACAGACACGGGCTCAGAGAAGGCAAGGAAATAACCCAGAGGAAATAGGGTAGTAAGTGTCAATGCCAGGATTTACGGCTGGGTATTCTGACTTCAAAGCTCAAGCTGGTTTCACAGCACTCACAGCCTCCCAGAATTGTACACTTTAACACATATTGGCTAAGCCTGCTCAAATAAAGATTTAAGTATGAGTAGTTGGGATTATAGAAATCTGATCATAAATCGGTGAGACTGGCCACTGTGTTTAAAGACATGCTGTTCAGACTGTATTCCATGATCTATCATGTAGCTACAATACTAACCAGAAGATAACTGAGCTAGGGAAGGACAAACCAGCAAGCTCATGAGTCAGACTATAATAGGAAGCATTTAGTAATTATGGTTTATAGGAAAACATGCTTTTTAACAGTTTTTAAAAACCCACAGGTCAGGGCTTCCCTGGTGGCGCAGTGGTTGAGAGTCCGCCTGCTGACGCAGGGGACACGGGTTCGTGCCCTGGTCCGGGAAGATCCCACATGCCGCGGAGCGGCTGGGCCCGTGAGCCATGGCCGCTGAGCCTGTGCATCCGGAGCCTGTGCTCCACAGCAGGAGAGGCCACAACACTGAGAGGCCCGCGTACCGCAAAAAAAAAAAACAACCCACAGGTCAGGGAGTCTAGAATATGTTCACTATGGAAAGATGTAACATTAGTTTCCCCTTAAGTCTTTATCATGTGAAACTAAATATGTAAGTTTTCGAAAAGTGAGAAACTCAGGGCAGAAAAAAATTTTAAGTATTTGAAAAGAAAGAGAACAAATTAAATTACCATGCAGGGTAGACGATGCAAACATTAGAATCAATCTAAGATTTTTAAACAGATTGCAATTTATCTCAAAAAATAATTTCACTATTATAATTGATATATGATTCGGTATAGTTCAAGTGAGTTGGTGATTCTTCTGCTTGGCTGTAAAATATGCAGTTGATGTCATAGAAACTGTATTCATTAAGGTACAGTTTGGTCATTGCAACAAGACCCAAAATAATCTCATATAACCATGGAGCATAGCAGTCCAGGGCACATATGGTGGTCTGTTATATCAAGAAGCCAGGACTATTTAACTGTCTTTTGCTCTGCAGCCCTAAACACCTGTCTTCCATGTCAGGGTTTGAGATGGCTATGCTAGCTCCTACCTTCACACCTTCATTCCAAAAGGAAGGAGAAAAGGGGAAAGTAGGACCGAGACTCCTTCCCTTTAAGGATATTTCCTGGAAGTTTTACATAACATTTAATAGAGGCTAGGAAATGCCTTTAGCTAAAATTCTATTACTAGGATAGAAAGGAAGACAAGTAATGGGGACAGCTACTATAGAAGCTTGAGCTGCTATCCATGATGTGGATCTTAATTGGGCAATTTGAAAATTACTCTGTCAGATGCTATTTCAAGTTGTAAAAATTTCACAAATGTTATAGGACATACTAATTTATTCCTGAGCAGGACATGATCCAGATGTGTACACTGAAAGAGAAATGTGATCAAACCAGTCAGACCTAGAACAAAGAGATGACCCTGGTGGGTCCTTGCAAATAAACTGGCATCAGCCTCTTGCTTCATTTCTCTAGAATCTGTTAAAACCACTAAGTTGTAAAGATCAACAAAGATTTTCCAATAAGTAAGATTGTCATTTATTTTTTTAAATTATCACTAATGCCTTTTAAGAAGAAAACAAGTACTCATCACAAATTTTTATTTTGATATGATAATATACAAGTAAATATAATAGTGATTTTGCATCAGTAAATATTGAAGGCTTACATAGTGTCTTACTACACTTTACAAATGATCCATTATGAGTGTAAATATTACATTTACAAATGTTCCATATGTCTTTAAACAATCCGAAGCAACAAACGTTATATATTATCTAATTGATTTGCCTCATATATTTATGTTAAAAAACACTGTTATCAGCACAGGACATTTAACTTAATCCTTTTAGTAACCGTATGAGTCGTGTATTAGCTCCATTATATCCATAAAAAATAAGATGAAGTCACTTGTCAAGATCACACAGGTCATAAGCAGAAGAGTTGGAGCTCACATCACATCTGTCTCCAAAGACTATGACGTCCCCTATAGGAAATCCCCAAATCTAAACATATTCACTAATGGCTATCCTGGAATATTTTAAGGCCACTAAAAATCTTCGCATCATGATTATAACCAGTGAAAGAAAATTAAAATGAGATGTGGCTCTAAGTATGGGAGGGCTCCTCCTTTCCCTCTCCTAACTCATCTTAATCACTTAGGATAAACACTTCCCCTCCCTCCGCCTTTTAACATATTGTGGTAACAAGTTAATTGAATCGGAAAGCTCTGGCAAAGTGTAAAATTTGTTGCAAGGATTTATTTTTCACTTTTGTACACATTATTAATCTAGGGCAAAAGAATGTTAGTTCAGGTCCTGAACTGATATCTGAAAAAGAATTTATTGAATTTAGAACTATATCAGTCGAGGTGCCATTGAATGTGATTCCTCTTCTATTTTCGATTTCAAATCAACAAAATCTTTGGATGTTTATGCTGTTCCATAGTATATTTTTGGATGGCAGAGTTGAAGGTGAGAAAATACTTCATTTACGTGTTCCCAGAATAGCTGCAGAAAAATCTTTAATCTCTGCTTCTTTCTAAGTTCTGTAAGAACCAATTGATTCTGAAATGACAAATGGTCAAGTTAATTATAAAGTTTGTTTCTGTGTTAAGATTATATTGTTTAAAGCTAGCCTATCAGAACTACTGCATAATATAATTAATTTGCATCAAAGACCTTTACGTGTAACGAAGTCAACATTTTTATTTACAAATTGAAATAACAATTAGGCTTTATGATGTTACAAAACTGTTGACAGTTGCTGCCCTTTACTGGTTTGCAGTGGTACCACAAATTGTAACTCATGGTTAGTTGTCAAAGGTGTAAAGGTCTCCAAATGCTATGCATTTTTCCAAATAACACATATGTGTGAAGATCAGCCAGGGAGCCATCTGAAATAACTCTTCCTGACCTCAGGACTCACAGATGTGGTTCACTACTTACTGTGTATTGTCATTTCCCCACTTGAAAGTAGGTTCATCAGAATTTCCCATTTCTTCTTTCAGTATTACCTTACATACTGAAGTGATTATCGGTGTCCTCAGTGAGCAGTGGTCAGTGAGTAGAGATTTTCACTGATTTTCATATAACTAATACATGACATATAATTAAGAGATGAGAGTGAGGCAAGCATTATAAATCATGATATGTAATGGGCGCCACATCAAATGCATACTATAATACCATTGAAAAAATTTTCCACTATTTCAAAACAACTTTTAAGAGCATTATCACTAGGTAGCGTATTTTAATTTGTGATTTTTATCATAATGTTGCTTTGCAGCAGCTCTACAGCTACCGATATTATTTACTGGTTATTCAGAAGTTGTTCCTTCCTGGACGCATATACAAATGATATTTAGTGTTTCCCACAACCCTAAATTTAACAAGTTTGGCAAAACTGGACTACGGGACAATTAAGCCTTCCACTCTGACATTGGTTGTGATATTGTGGCTTCTAGGCTCTGTGGTCCTCAGGCTCAGAAGCTTGCCAGCACCAGACAAAGTGTTCCAGTCTCTTATTCTTTAGCATTTTTATAAAGATGTGCAACAAAAATGAGAATCCCATCCAAGTTTCCCTAGTTTGAATTCAGTGCTGAACAAGGAACAAAGATGTAATTTGTAGAGTTTGTAAATATGTGGTTATGTGACATCCTAAGTGAGAAAATGAAATTCCTTTTTGCTAAAACAAATACTATTTCATGTGTATCCCATGCCTTTCCCAGAGGTGCTCAAGATAATCAATTGAAGTCTTGAATTAAACTGCCTTTCCCATGAAACATTGTTTCCTCACTATTCATACCTTTGGCAATGATGTTGTAAAAAATGTTATTTCATCACATCATATTCTTTTTTGAGGACCCTCAGGAAAAATCCAGGCTGGTCTTACTTTTCCTATATCCTAGTTTTTGTTTTTTTTTTTAATCTAATAGATACTATCAAATCAACTATAAGATTTTTTTCTTTTTTTACTGTAAACTAGTAAGCTTTGGGAAAAATTTGTGGTACGTGGATATTATGATGTGCATGTTAAGCCTTATGGCTCACTGCACTTTGTTTCTGCTCCCTTTTCGGGGTCATATTTTATGTATTCTTGTAAGTGCCTGAAACGCTTTCTGAAATATAGTGGCAGCATAAACTAAAAAACAGGCAAAGGGGTTCAAAAAAAACTTCCCATAAAGATATAGAAATGAAATCTCCATACAAAAATCAATGATATTAATACAAAATAATAATACTGGCTGACATCAAGTGTGAAGAGGACTGTTCTCTATATCCAAAAATACATAATATTTTCCCCAAAAGACTTAAACAGTACAAATATGGTTAAGCCTCAAAGAGTTGCATAAATATGAATTAATGTGATTTGCTATAAGTTTCCATCAGACTTTAAAAACAATATCTTAAATCTCTAGCCATGCTGGCCTCTTCCAACGTGCCAGGGAGGCTAAGGGACTTTGTACTAGTTGTTTGTTCTTTCTGGAACATTCTTCCCCTAAATATCTGCAGGACCAGCACTCTTTCCTCCTTAACTCTGCTCAATGTCACCTTCTCTGTGAGGTCTATGCTGACCACTCTATTTTGCACTGCAACTTGTCCTCAACCTATCACTCTTAATCCCTATTATCCTGTTCTACTTTTTTCTTGTTTCCATATGTTATCCTCTTTCAAACATAGTGGATAATTTACTTATTAATTATGTTTATTGTTTATATTCTTTGTCCTCCATCTAGAATGTAAAATTCATGAGTTCAATCTTTGTTTGAACTCATGGTGAACTTTGTTCACCACTGAATCCCAAGCTCCTAGAACAATGCCCATATTATGCACTCAATAAATACTTTGTTGAATGAAGAAAAGGTATGTGCATGTAAAGAACACTTAAAGAAAACTGAAATTGTAAAGGTTTTATAGAACTTCTTATTCTTATCTAATTTAAAAGAATTGTTCAGCTTAAAATTATGTTTGTATAAATAAATTGTCAGAAATCTCACCATTTCCTCACATATCTATTTTTTTTCTTTTTTATTTCAACAACTACCATTTTAATATAAATCATTGTCTACCTGGCTTCATACAGTAGCCTCCCGTTTGCTCTCCCTGCTTCTACTATCTCTGAACTTGGATTCATTATGAACATAATTTCCAGAAAAATTAAGTTAAAAAATACCACACTATTCATGGATTTCCTGTGCTCAGAACCCTTATTGCTCCATATTATCTCTTGGGTAAATTTCATATTTTTCACTGGGAAATTCAAGGAGCACTGGCCTTATTTTCCATTGATCTAATTTTCCAGACGTATGCCCACAATTTTCAAGCATGATACCTTAACTCGAATGGCTCTGCTTCCCACCATCTCCTAAAACTGAGTTGACTTCTGGGCTTCCCTGCCTTTGCTCTAGCTCAGTCTAATGCTGAAACTCCCTCCATCACTTATCTACCCAAACCCTAAATGGTCTTCCTCCTCCCACCTCCTTCAGTGGAACACTCCCTGATCTTTAAGACCAATTGTATTCATTTTTCAGTCAGTTTTAAAAATTAGTATTTCAGTTTTTAACCATACACTCTGTGATATTGTTATAAAATCATTAAAAGTTGTCTTAAGCGGGCTTCCCTGGTGGCACAGTGGTTGAGATTCCGCCTGCCGATGCAGGGCACACGGGTTCGTGCCCCGGTCCGGGAAGATCCCACATTTCGCGGAGCCGCTGGGCCCGTGAGCCATGGACGCTGAGCCTGCTTATCCGGAGCCTGTGCTCTGCAGTGGGAGAGGCCACAGCAGTGAGAGACCCGCGTACCGCCAAAAAAAAAAAAAAAAAAGTTGTCTTAAGCATAGGCATTATAGCTTATACTTCTATATATTCCAGAGTATTTGGCAGAGTATTAAATGTATTATAAATGGTTCCCAAAATGCTTATTTATTAATAAATAAATATAAGCATTTATGCTGACATACTAACAATGGAAGGGTCACTACTATAATATGGGAAGTAAATAATATTTGCAAGGTGTTTTTTCTTAACCAAATATCACATTTATTCTTCACAGCAATCCTATAAGATACTCAGCATTATTTCTATTATTCCCATTTTTACAGCTGAGGAAAGAGAGGCTCAGAAAGATTAAGCCCATTAAGCCCATTAAGGTCAAACAATGTATTAAAGGACTTGAATTCTGATCTTTGAGGATTTGCCAGTATATCATACTACATTTCATAATGACTTTAACTTGAATACACAGAAAATACATGCATATATATAATATGTACACATGCTTACATACAGATTGCTAATAAGTTTTCAATCTAAAATGTTTTGCAAGTTTTGACCTTTATGAAAGTCTGATTATAATAATTGACAAGGGCATTTTGCATAGGATGTGAGCTAGTGCTGGTAAAGAAAGTCCAATAGTCACTGACTGATTTTGAAAAAACCCAACCAGAATATAATGTTCAAAAGCTTTTAACACCTCATGACTGGATCTTACAGAAGGTCTCAGAGAAATGGTGTTTACAAGTCGAATAATTCACTTCTAGGAGAGATTTATGATAGCTTATGGCTAAGACATATGTTCCAGAAATTGGGCCTTAGTGAACACAGTTACAAATTAACTGTATCATGTGGCAAATGCTTGAGTTCTTCCTTTCTTAAAAATATGATTTCAAGGTCCCTGGCCTTCATTCTATCTGATCTTTCAGGGAATCAAACATATATCCCTCTTAATTCTAATATATAGAAATTTATATGCAACTTTTAGAAATCAGAGATCCTGTTCTATTATCCAAGAATGTGAAGAGTATATTTATTTTTGTCTCAGCTTTCATTTAAATCAATCCCAACCTCAAAGCAAGACTCAAAATACAAAAGCTAGAAGAAACCTCAAAATTTAAGGTGCTTAAATAAGAATCACCTGTAGAGATGCTGATTCAGGAACCTGTTTTTAGCAAGCCCCCAAAGACATTTTGAGGTAGGATTCCCATTTTGAGAATTTAGATTCATCTAACTCAACTTCCTTATTTTACAAATTAGGTAGTTAAGGCCCAGAGAAGCAGATGACTTTTTCAAATTCACACAGCAGGGAAGTGTCTTAACAAGGTCTTAGTCTCTTGGCTCCTAGTCCAGTGCTACTTACACTATTGCTCATTGGATTTTCTGAAAACATTTATTTGAAGGATCCAAACATATAATGGTTATAAACTAAACCACATTTAGATCAGTCTCAGATTTTCAATTGCTGAAAGTCTGAGGTTCTGCTTCTCCGTGCTTAAAAGAGCTATGAGCATTCAGATCTCCTTGATTATCAGTCAGCTCTTAATATGAGGACAATTGCAACATCTTAACAGTAATATATATACCATGATATACGGTAACTGACAGGCTAGCTCTCTTCCTTTATTGCAAACTCAGCCTTCAGAAAATAGCTGAGGAGAGAGGTAGTTTCTGAAGTCTCATTTTACATAGATATCAAGAAAACTAGGGTTTATAAATGCAGAGGCATTTGGGACTATGTGGAGAAGGCATGTAACAAACAAAAGCAGATTATTCATTTTTTCCTTATCACTAATACGTCTCTTGACTTTTTGGTCATAAACCCTTAAAAAGCTTGATTAACTGTTCCATCGTCATTAAAAAAGAAAAAAAATCTGAATTCTGCTTTGACTTAGAGAAGTACTGGTTACTGTAAATATCAGTTTGTTGCTGTTTCCTTCCATTAGGCATAATGATTTCTAAATTTCTTGAAGTTTTGCATCTTTTTCTGTCCTGTTTTATCTTGTTCCCCAGTTCTTTTTGACAAATAGTTATTCTCCAACAAAAGTTTGAAGCACACTATTTTTGCTTTTTTGGATAGCAAAAATGCAAACCAGGGTGGAATGACTGGGGACTGGTTCTTTTATCAAATGCTTAATTGGTGTCTATAATTACTAATTACTCAACTCTATTATTCATGTGTGGCTTATCCTTGGTTAAATGTTTGAACCTTGGGTTTCCAGGTCACCAGTCGGCTCTGCATACACATTCTCCTGCTGTCCGTGCTTACTCAGGGAAATCCAACTAATTTTAATACCAATCTAAGCACAAAAGCTCATTAGGAAGGTATATCTCCTGCCAAAATAAGGCATATAATGTATTCAAAAGCAAGTATAGAAGTTTTTAAAATTATTTGCTGTTTTAGATTACTCTTCTTCTCTTAACACAGAGTACTCAGAGTACTTAGAACTGAATGGGCAGTATCTGATCCTATTAGCTTGAGACACAAAGTTTCCATTTTTGTAGGTCAATAATAGTAAATTTTTAGCGTGTTCATATGTCTCAACCTAAATAACATAGGATACTTCCTTTCTCTTGATTTCCTCTTCTATTGCTCTCAATTTTTATTACAGATTTTCCATGTCAAAAGCTCATAAGCACTCACCACAAAGGCCATCCATATGTGGCTGTGAGCTGCACTCATACCAAACTACTTAAAAGTGCCAAAATATGCCCTATTGTATTTGGCCTCCTGATTTTGTTCCCCCTGCTTCCTGGTCAGAAGGCCTTTTGCTCCTTTGTCTGCCAGATGAACACCTACTCATCTTTTGAGATGTAGGTTATGTACCACTTCATCAGCTTTTCCCAGGATTCACCAAGGAGAGTCAGACATTCTCTCTTTGGGGTTCACCTGCTCCCCGTCGGTTTCAATCTCAGCTCCTACAGCAGCATTGCATTGGTTGTTTACAAGTCCGTCTTCTCTAACAGCCTGTAAACTATGGGAAGGGACTGCTATTCATCTTGTTATTTCTAATGTAGTCCCTAGCACATAGGAGGTGTTTAATTCATGTTTGAGAATAAGGAAAAAGGAAGGGAGAGGGGAACAAGAAATAATTTCTATGATATCATAGGAATCTTACAATTGTGTTATTTTCTATGGGATTTCAAAGTTTGGAGGACGGACAATTGAGTTTCTTCCTGGCTTACTGAAGTAAGAAGAGAATTCATAATGCCTCTGATTTCATTCTTCTCCATTACACATTGAGGCAGGATTTAAGAGAATTAGTCATTTACCATAGGAGAGGCAGCCTTCTTGCCAAAGGAGATGGCAGCCCACTGGGAAGCAAAGGCCACCTGGCACAAACCCATCTTACTTACTAGAAGCCAACCCAGCTTATCTCCACTGTCTCCACTCAGCATAGAAGCTAAAGGATGGAAGCCACTGAGCTGATATAAACAGCAGTCAAGGCAGTCATTTCAGAACAGTAAAACCAAACTCAGAAGCAGAAGTCAAGAAAAGCAGGGAGAAACATCTGAGTAGAATACAGCTCAAATCAGTGACACCCTGTGATCTTAGATTTCTCTTCTGTGTCTGCTGTTTTTCTATTCTTGGACTATGTTTCATCATGGATATTCTCATTGCAGTGGTCCACCGAATTTTAGTTCAGCCCTTATGGCATTCCACCCCACGTTTATAAGACAGTATAAGAACCTCTTGCAGAAGCTGCTAAACCACGGAGGCTGGACTCTATTGTAGTTTGGGCCAACGGCCTGATAGAGATCTTGGAAGTCCTGTACCATCATCTTAATTGTCTGCATCTTTGCCCCATCTTGAGTACAAAAGGAGTGTCCAGACTTCACCATTACTACTACCTTTCTCTTAATCAATCTCTAGTGTAAAATTAAAGATGCACATTACAGTTAGTCTAACTCTCTTTTCCCACATGATGGTATATACTCTGCCTTGAGAGTTTTGCATTGCCTCTAGCCCCTGACAGGTGGTGTGGGTTCCATCAACGTTTATTGAATTTAAGGGAAGAACCATTGGGACAGAATTCATGGAAAGATCTCCAAATTAGGCAAGGGTTATTACTCAGTCTTCCTTCATATATTTTTCTTCTCAATCTGGAAAGGCTGCTGATTTTGTTGTTGGAGAATAACTGAAAACATGAAAATTACATTTGAGGAAATTGACACAGCTGTTAACTTCTGAGACTGAACGTTTCCAGCCAACACACTGGATTAATTGGGAGATCTCCTTTTCTCAAGAAATGTTGATGATATTAGACAAACTAAGCACAAAAAAATACAAGTTCATAGAGGCTTACTGAGTTTGTTCAGACCATAGCATTATCCAAACCCGTTGCTCAGATGCCTCTTTTTGTAGCCTTGGAAAAAAGGTAAACTGTTAAACAAATATTGACTATGTGTTGCAAGTCTCAAAAAACCCAAAATAGGTTAAAAAAGGCTCAGGGTGTCATGATTTTGACAGATTTTACTGGTTGGATAAAAACATCTAGTGTCCCAGTGCTCTGAAAGCATAAAAATTAAGAAGTGATTTCTGTTGACTTCTTATGGGTGAGACAGGTTAAACACAATTAAGAAAACTATTCATGGTTCATAAAGTTGGAATAGAAAAGACACATGAAATACATATTTGACTATGACTAAAAAAGTTCATCTTTTAGGTTGGCATACTTTCTCCTGAAGAAAACACCAAAACCCAGATTTTGTTAATTTTTTCGTGTTATTTTAACCAAAGCTTCTAATTTTATTATTTCCAAACTATTTTACACAGTGCCGTATATTAGTAAGCACATGGGTGCTAAAGGTCATGTTCCTTGCATCAGTCATTAACTATCATTGGCTTATACAATCTGCTATTCTTCATGTTCTAGAATCAGTAACACAGTCACTGTGTGTATTTTCTTATATTAAACAATATGTTCTTTGGTCTGCTATCAGTCCTCAGAAGAATTAAATGAGGTTGTTGATATACTTATGTTGGGCATCTTGATATTTGGATAATTTGGGCTTGTAAATTTAAAGTTTCAAGATAAGTGTACTTGGTACACCTGCAACAGCAGGAAAATGCCAGTATAGTCAGTGATAGAGCCCAGTCCAGATGCTTAGGACTTGTGAGAAGTTTAAATGTCAAAATATTTAAGGATTAAAAAATCCTGTTAGGTAAGGAACTTCAAAACCTGTCAAAACTACACTGCTAATGACTCTGTAATAAAACATGTCCCTGAGCACAGAGTGGAGGCAAGAAAGAGCTAAAGGTTTTACAACTACTAAGAAGGATGTTTCTACTGGGACACAAGCAGCAGTTATAAGAATCATCTATCACATAGTATACAACTGATCAAATAGGACTTGTACCTGATTTGGATATTTCAGACATCTAAGTCTTAGTTTAATATAGTGGGAATTAGTTCCTGTTACCAAGAAGGCTATTACTGAGTCCTGGGAATGGGCAAAAATTATTTGCACCTGCAAGAAACATTTCTTTTGTACCTACCTTATGTCAGGTACTTTGCAGTATTTATAAAAAGACACATATCTTTTTGGACCAGATACATTGCAAATATGCTACTACTACCAGTTCATCATATTGATGTTACAAGTATTTAGACAACCCTGCCAAATCTCTACAAAGAAGGTTTTTAAGCAGCTAGTAACCTAGAAAAATGAACAAGAGTTAGAGACCTAACAGAATTACAAATAGATGAAAATCTAAGTTGAAGAAGAATGAGGAATGCAAGGAAACCAGCCAGAGATCTGAAGTCAGAGAACTGAAAGATTAAATAATTCTCCTCTAAAAGGAGAGAGAAAAAAGTAGAGTTGAAAGTTTAAATAAAAACAGAAAAATCATTCTTTCCAAAGGAAGTTAAATATATATATATGTATATATATATGTACACATATACAGACACACACACACACACACACACACACACACACACACACACAGGTGGAGAAAGTAAAGGATGATAGAAAAGATGCCAAGAAAATATCTAAAGTAAATTTCTGATTGTTGTGTATTATGTAAACAAATGTGCAAAGATATGTTCAGGAAAGCTGGTTTAATATGTAAATTCACAGGTGTTCAGTTTGATGAAGTATATCAAATCCACCCAAAGAGGTTTTTTAGAGAAAAAGTCCTTCCCACCCATCCCCACTAGAGGAGGGATCATGATTTGGAGGAGAAGGGGTTTTAATATTGAAAAGTCTCCTCAGGGATACAGATTTCCTGCTCAGAGTTTAGATCCACTTCTTTGGTTGGTGATTTACTAAGTATGAAGAGATCAGAGCAGATGTTTGAGAGAAAAATTCACCTCTGGAAGACTATCACTCTTGGAGTGGGAGAAGTTACTTACCTGGAGAGGGTCCCGTTCACATATTGGACTTATTTCGGCCTGATGTCTGCTTCCTAGTCAAAGGGAACCTGGGAATGAGGGAAGTTATAGTATAGGAAGAGGGGGAAGGAGGTTAGGTCTGAGACTTTGACAGCTGAAAGGGAAATTTCTCCAGGTTGGGAGCCAATATCACAAAGATCCTGGTATATCCTAGACTCCTAATCTCTGCACAGGTTTCTTTCCTTTACTTTTTACTGGAGAAACACCTGAAAAGATCAGACAAATCTGAGAATGGGAACTCAAAAGGAGTTTTCCTGGCTTGAGAGAAAAGGGCAGGAGGAAAAGGTAAGGATGAGAGCTGTCTGTATCTCAGTGCTCAGGCCAGGATGCCACTGAGAAGTGAGGGGGCTGCTTGGGTGTTGTTTCTCAGGTTGTACTGGCTTCTCAGAAGGGACTAGGCTCTGGTAGCCTATGAGGGAGGGTTAGGTGGTAAGTGGCCTCTCCCTGTAATCAGTATATTTTGACCCTGGAGGACCATGGGCAGAGAGTGGACAAAGAGCCAGGAATGGCCACTGTCTAAGAATGCCTTTGAGGAGTTTATCCCTGCAGGTAACTCCTTTCTTCAATAACAGTGCTTGAATGTAGAGGTGGAGAGGAGGAAAACAAGGAAATCACAGATTCCTGCAGTGGAGGGAGTCAAGGGAGAAAGGCTTCATCATGGCCTCTCAGAGGTTGGAGGGTCTAGGGTGCCTGGAATCCCTGTCTCCTCCCTGGCTGCTTAGGGCCAAGAAGGATCTGGTTACAGGCTCAGTTCAACAAGCTTCTTCCCTATGCACCTTCTGCCACCACCCCGCGCCCCACCCCCCCACCCCCAGTCATGGCAAAAAAATGACCCCTCTGCTCTTAGCTCAGTGCTTCCATTGTGAGGCATGCAGTGAGTGACCAAGTGTCCCCAATTGCCCATTTCTTACCCTCTGCTTTGTCTTTAACAAACTGGAGTTCGACTTCTCTCCTCCACACAGGACCCTGAACTTGTCCCCAAATCCAAGCAAATGCTAAAACACAGAACATGCTTTCTTTTCAGTTTATCCCCCAAATTGGTGGGCCACAGAGACACATTTCTTCTGAAACCAGCTGGTCACACCGTGGTTTACTCCCTCTCATCTGACCAACTTTCCCTACTGCTTATGCCCCTAACCATACAAAAGCCCGGTTTCTGTTTGATTTTGAGATGCTTGCAGATTTGTGAGATCAGAGCTTTCTCCCTATTGCAATAGTCTTTCTTTGTAATTAAAGTCTCTCCCTATGTAAATCAGTCTGGATTTTTTTTTTTTTTTCCTTGACGTTAGTGTGTAGCTGAGAGTGATCCCGGGTAAGTTTGAGCCCCACTGCTGGGGAAGGAAGTCTTGGGGCAGGGGGTATTTGTCTTTCTCTTCAGAATGGCGAGGAGGCCAGAAAAAACACAGCTCTCTCTTCAACTTTCCGAAGAAGAATGAATTTCTAAATAAGGAGGTTTGAGGCTTGCGCTGTAGCGGCCGCTGGCTGGGCAGGGGAATTGTTGGTTGAAAAACACAGTTGCGGTCACAGCTAGGAGCGAGGGGTGTGCTTAGGGGCGGTTTTCGAGAGGAGAGCCAGGAGTGAAGGATGGGACGGGCGAGGTTATGAGTGGAAGGTACGTGAAGAGTTGGTAGAAATCGCGCTCGTGTGGGCAAGTTAGATGTGGCGGAGGTGAAGGGGAGTCGCTGAGCCTCGGTACCCCGAGGTCCTGGAGCGGCGGCAGAGGCGGCTAGAGCAGCAGCCGCAACAGCGAGCGGGACGGAGTTAGGACCGCTCGGAGCGCCCAGGTCTCGAGGTAGTATAAGGTTTGCAATCCTTCCACTTGCTGGCAGTTGCAGAAGATCTGCTTTTAAGTGAAACGTACATGCCACCCCTCCAAGGGCTGCAGCTTCCCCCGGCTTGCTTCTTTCTCTTCTCAGGCCCTCCCTTGCGCTCACTCTGTGATTCGTACTCGCGCCTAAGTTTGCAGAGAGCTCGCTGCCGGCTCGGAGCCGGGTCCGGCCAGGAGCCGCGGGCGGGGTCGGGAAGCCAGTGAACGGCAATCCAGAAGCATCGTGGGCCATGTATATTTCATCAAATGGACTTTGGGTGCGTCGCGTCTCGCAACCATCAACGCTATGTGCAGTGACATTTCTGACTTGAGTGGAGGAATGCGCGAAGCAAGCCCGGACGAAATTGGTACTAGAGGATCTTCTTGGCGCCAATGCTAATTGTCCTGATTTATGTCCCTTCTGACTAAGCTCAACGTCTTCGTCTGAAATAAAATGAAACCTGTGCCAAGCGGGGTAGAACCACCGGGCCGCTGGTTCTGATCCCCGGGAATCAGGAAATCGTCCTGCAGCTGAAAAAATTAAAAAAAAAAAAAAAAAAAAGGATAGAGAAAAAATAGAAAAAAAAATCCCTCAGTAAAAGTTTAAGGCGAGAAGTGGCAGAGGCAGTGGCGCGGGGAGGCGCGGAGGAGAGCCGGCAAGCAGAGGACTGGGCTGGCAAGACCTCCCGAAGGCTGCGATTTCATTATTAATATCACTATATTTTTGGAGGGAGAGGCACCTTTCTCATCTTCTCTTCCTCTCCGCCCGCCCCTATACCCTCCCCCTCATCTACCTGTCAAAGTCACTGATCTTTTGCATTTCGGAAGAGGACGTCAACGGGAAGGAATTCCCCCTCTCGGCTAGGGCTCCGAGAGGGGGCTACGCGCAGGAGGCTCCCACCACTCCCCGGGGCCGGAGGCGAAGGTAATTAAGCGGCGGGTAGTGGCGGCCGGGCGCGGGGCTTCGGGTCCGCTAGGTCCTCTGCCGCCTCCGGCCAGGCGCAACCTGGACCCCGGGGGTGCGGCGGCGGGGCCGCGGCGCTTGGGTCCACACGCCTAGCTCTCCCGCTCCTCCCGCTCTGAAGAGGCTCGGCGTAACAGCCGCCGCCCGCCCAGCGCCGCCCGGGGCTCCGCTGCCGAGGCCGCCGCCCGAGGCGCACCAGGCTGGGCCCGGCCGCCGCCCCGCGCCGTCGGCTGGGTTCCCGCCGGGCGCCTAGCGAACGGGCCTCACGGTGAGTGCCGCCGGCTTCCCCACCCGCCGCGACCCGCGCGTTCCGCCTTTGCCCCTCTCCCTGCCGCTTTCCTCCCTCCCTCCCCCCGAACCTCTCCCCGCCCCCCCGGCCCGCCGCGCAATCCACGGGCAGGAGGGAAGGCTCCGGGTGGGCGAGGAACTTTGTGAAGCGCCATGTGGAGGCAGCGCGCGCGCACACACACCCCGCACACTCTCACACCCATACACGAGTCTTCCTGGTGTGCGCCCCGGGCAGGTTACGTGTGTGTGTGTTGTACTCGGTGCCTGGACTCACAGATACACAGCTCGCTCTCCTCCTCCCCACCCCCGACACCTGACCGCACACAACGCATCGGAGGGTTCTTTTTTCTTTTTCTTCTCTCTTGCTTTGCCAGTTGTCCTTGCTTGGGGAAAAAACTTGCCCTCTTGCCGGCCCTGTGGAGCTGGTGGCCACACTGAGCTTTTGAAGTTCCTTTCTTTTAATCTCCTTTATTGGTGCGAGATTAAAGCATTACTATCCCATGTTGTGCAGCTGGGGAGAAGGGAAAATTGAAAGAGGGAAAGACTTGGTGTAGGAATTTCATGTGGAATATTTTCTCAGGGGTTGATGGATTCGGCTAGAGACATTGAATTGCTCTCCTGTATGGATCTGTGGATATCTATATATAATACAAATAATACTGAATATTATTGGGCCCCAAATAACCAATTAAGTGATTCAGACACGGGAAAACTTAGATAAGAAAAGAAACTGCGCCCTCTGCTGTTTATTTTAGTAACCTCGCTCGGACTTCTTTTTTCTTTTTATCTTTTCCAGAAATCCACTCAGGAGGTTGTCATTTTACAGGGCAGGGGAGGAAATTTTCTAGCGGAGATTTTAAGCAACTTTATTTGGAAAAGCTGGAGGTAGCGTTTCCATTCTCGCATCAGGTATAGATTTCCAGAGAGTAGAGGCTTTTGTTTCCCACTTCCTCCCCCAGTCTTCCCAGGGAATGGTAATGGAACCGCTCATTATCATAACAGTTTGTCAATCTTTGGAATGGAAAATTCTGAGTAAGATTCAAAATTCCACTAAACATATGGTGTATCTGGCAGTAGATTTGCTCTAGAAATAAGGCCCTATTTTATGACTGAAAATACTAAAAGTTTTCTTATCTTACAGAATTGGGGAACAAAACAGAAGAATCTTCTAATAAAATCATTTATTCAATACACTTAATGGTTCAGCTTGTTAGAAAAAAGTTTTCTAGAAATTTTCTTTTTCGCAGTAGCGGCAAGGTTTTTCTTATTTGTCTAGTCCTTGAGATCATCTCTAAAAAAAAAACCTTGGGGAATTAACAACCCCAGGTTTCATTAATTAAGTATTTTGAACTGTAACTTGGACTGCCTTAAATGCTCCCCATCCCTTCTCTCTTTGGCAAAGGAAAATCAGCTCCATAATTGTTCAAGATTCTTTTGGAAGATAAGTAACTTTCAATTTTTCATTAAGATGAAATTCGGTTCTTTGCATGGGGATCAGCTTGCAAAGAAACAATGTCTCAAGTATTTCACACAGCAGGTTGTTGTAGCTTACCATATATAAGGGATCTATTTTCCTTTTCTGGGTGCCATGAAATAAGATCTATTTCACCACTGTAGACCAACATGAGGGAATTCAAAATTCCATATAGTTGGCTATTAATTTGGTGATACTTCCTATTGTGAAATTTTAAAAGGGTAATCTTAACATTTTGTAAGAAAACAGTTGATCTTATATGCACATAAGGCTGTTTTTCCTATTGAGATTTTTGTTCCGTCAGCTTGCACTGGGTAGGTGTGCTAAAATGATTCAGGTTAGTTTTTTTAGGAGAAGGCTAATGTATTTTGCTGTTTCCTTTTGTATATTTGTAAGTGGTGCATATACTTGTCTTTGCCTCTGTTGTTATTCTGAAAAAACATCAAATAGTAATGTTAAAAAAAATTAAACTATTGCATGCTTAGTTGATATGCTTTCTAACTGTTGTAAGGATTTGTAAGAGAGAGTTTTAGAGTTACAAAAACACCAAGTCACTTGGAAAGAAATAAAATGTCATAGAACTCAGAAAATTAATTGTATGTTAACAGAAAAACATGTGTGTATGAATGTGTGTGTATAGGTCAGTAAAAGACTTAGCATACTTTTAAAAATAATTTTATCTTCAGAATCCAGAGTTTTGTTTCAAAACTTTAGGTGGGTGTAGATTTTCTCAAATGTGTATTTGAAACCTTGGATTTCTGAACTTCTCTACATGACAGTGAAAGATTTGTTGTTCTATATTAATGAAATAGCATATTTATTCTAGACTTAACTGATTCTGAAATAATTTTATGTATTATCCCATCCCCAAACATCCTGCAAAATATATGCTATCTAATTTCCCTAATCATTAGTCCCTTGGTGAAAACAGAGATCTTCCAAATACTAAGGTGTGTTATTTGGTTTTATTAAGAATCTCATGATAGGCGGTTGCTCATAATACCCAATCAAGTATGAGTAAAATATGCCAATGATATTGCAGTACATGTTAAATTCCTTATATCTTGAAAGACAGTTAAAGGGATAGAAGCAAATTAAGATGACTCCCATCTCCCATTAAGATGACTAGAAAATGCTTTCTTCACAACAAATAAATGCAAAGAGCATTCAATATATGTTAAGTATCTCATCTAGTCAATCTTGTTATGACAGTGTTGGAAACTGCTAATTTTGATAGGTTATGGAATTTGGATATGTCTTTATCCCCTTATATTTTTCACTCAATGGAATATGATTATAGTCAATGTTCTTTTTGTTCCTTCCCATTCAGAAACATGCATATTTATAAAATTCTTAATGTCTATGAGGAATGAGTCAATAGCTGTCTATTTCAGGTGCCCCTGAAGAGCTGAGTGTTTATGGAATAAATAGCCTACTATCACCACCTCTCCTCCTAGCGAGATTATACAGTAAAACAAATGCCGAGAGCCAGCTAGAGTTAGTGGATTTACTGTCAATATTTTCCTCTCTGTTGATGAAATTGTCAGTTGTTTTTGGAATGTAATTGTCTATAGTTTTGATCATTGTTACTTCCATGTAATGTTTAGGAGGCTTCTTTTCTAATGAAAGAAAGGACCTGTGAAATACCTTCTGCAAAGTTAACCCAAAGTGGAAGGGAATTAGCTACAGAATCCTGGAAAAAGATATGTTCCTTGTATGCAAAGCCATTTTATAGCCCATTTTAGTCCAGATCAGTAACATCTATCAACTTGAGGGCATGATGTAACTTTGTATTTTCACAGCGGCTTTGCAAATTTATATACCAGTCAGAGGTCTATGGAGTACTCATGGCATATTAATGGGTATTTCTATCAAAGAGGACTTCCCCAAAACTTTAGTGCACCGGTAGAGATGATAGCACTATTGGATTACAGTGAGTTCCCAAGGTTCGCAAAGTAAAGAACTAGAACTGAGGCCGCGCACAGCTCTTCTGAAGCTGCTCACATTTACGCGATACGAACACCTGAGACAAATTCAAAGCCCACGTTACTTGGCAATTAGTTCAGTTATGGGCAAGAAGGGATTGGTTTAGTATATTAAATCCCCGAATATGTCATTGACTGTCCTTCTCATAATTGGTTTGCCTGGCTATTTGCTGTGATGACCTAGCTTTTAAGAAGCTATTGGTGATTTTAACCTAGTTGAAAGCATAGCCAGATGGGAACTGGTGCCATTAGGTAAGAGAGGTTAAGGGGTAAATAATATCCTATTTTAAAATCATTTTATTTTCTTTGAAAACTCCATAATTATACTTTAATAGAAAATTCCTGATTTTGACAGAGGCTTCTTTTCCATTGTGTGTCATGGAAGTTCACAGATTTAATTTCTTTCTAACTTTAAATTAACAGGATTTTCTTTGAAATGTATGTGGCACTGAAAAGTAAGGAGATCCTAACGTGAAGGATCCGCACTAAGTGATGCTACAAACATAAAAGTTGGAATGAAATCAAATAATTACGTTAAAGAACAACTTAGTGACCCTCTCCTCCTGATCTGTAATACGCTGCGGTCAATATCTTTTTCTGTGTCAATGGGAGCTCATTAAATGTAAATTCTGCAGACTGACTGAGCCATGCCATATTAGTGCTTGCCAAAGCCTGACATTTTTAATACATTAATAATATGTCTGTAATGTAATGGAAAACTGTTAATCACAACTGGTTATGTGCCAGAAATTTAAGCTATAATTGGCTGCTTCTTGTCAAGAATGTCTGTCGCACAGCCCTGCAACCTCCTAATATTCAAATGTGTTGCACTCCTTTGCATTTTTCTTTGTCAGCTTTCTAAATTCAATCAATGGTGTAGTCCATAATTCTGTGTAATGACGATCATTATAATTCTGGTGTACTTTAATGAGAATTCGTTACACTGGGATTGCTGTTGTGTCAGGAAATAGTAACAGGTTCCCACACATTTCCCTAGTGGGAAATTTTTCCAAATTTTTAACATACATATATATGGTCATCCTTTATTTTGTGATTCAAGTGAGGCAAAAGGTGGATGAAGACAGTAGCCAAGGATAAATAGATTAGGGGGATAGTATTTATTGATTAAAAAATGTGATGATTAATCTCAGAGAATTCAAATATATACTTAAGGGCATATTTAAAAAATAATATTAAAAATTAGCTTGTAGTGCTCACTCATTTCAAACTCAAAGCAGTTCATTCCAGGTCTTCAAGAGTGTATGGTTCTTGATAAGTAAGTTGTTATGTATTTGAAACTAAGAATTTAATAATTTCTGGTGTAGTAGATTTTACACTGCTTCAGTTATAAGACCAACTTTCCCCTCCCCTTCATCCCCCCCCAAAAGTGTTTGTTCTTATTATAATAGAAAATGTAAATTTATATTATTTTAATACTTTTCGGATTATTGTCAAAAGTCCGCTGTTTCTGAAAATATCAACTTAAATTACTAATGAATCCGAAAAAAGCAGAAGGCTGTAGTAGCCACAACACATGCTTCTCTGTGATTTTTTTTTTTTTGGTTTAGATTTCAAAATGTACTCAACACTATATAGTCTTTACATTATAAGAAAGTGGCAGATTCAAATCTGTAGTTTATACATGTTTAGACAAACTGCTAATTATTGCTTCATAGTAACTCAAATATTCAACACTTTTCCTAATAGAAAATATCACAAATTACAGCAGTATGATAACATTTTATGAATTGAATATAATGAAAATTGCACTTGTATCCATAAAGCAATTATTATAAATTACTTTGCTATGGAAACACAATTCAGCCATCTGTTGGCATTTCATAGTCTCTGTGGCTTAGTTCATTTTAAGATGGTACATTATTTAAATATAGTGAATTCCTTTTATAAGATTTTGTGAGGATAGTGAACTTCCATATTTAAACTGCTTAGTGTGAATTGGAGGGTCTATAATGGTATTTCCTAAAACTGTAGGCTTTTTTGTCATTTTACATTTAAAAAATAATTATTGGGACTATGACAATATAAACCAACTAATTAAGCAGATACGCTTTTCTTACACCTGGATTCCAAATATTATAGTTTGTTTGGACTTAGACAGTGATTTCTAAAGAGAAAAGTTGCCAGTTAAACTCACTAATGATTTATACTCATAGTTATGTAGGCTGTATTAGCAGTTAACCAGAAGTACTTTTAAACAGTAATTTTTATTTTCTCTTAGTGCCATATTATTCTGCTTCATGGCCTGTTAACTCACCCTCGGCTCTTTTTATATGTGCATTTTAAATTGTGCGTTTTACTACAGAGCTTTTAGTTTTAAAGCAGCATATAATATTAGCCTTTGGGACAAATTCTCTTCTGTTACAGAAAGTAACTGCAAATGCAGATGTAATAGCTATAAAAAGATATAAGAAAATAGAAAATTCTTACGAAAGGAAAATTTGCTCCTCTGGTTTTATTTTTGAATTTTTTTTTTCAGGGAGCCAAGTTATCTTTATCACTAAATGCAACTAAACAAAAGATGCTAAATTCTTCCAATATAATGAGCAAATCCAAAGGGAGAGGCTCGTGCCAACAATGCCGGTTTTCACTCCAGTTAACAAAAGCTAAGAAATGTACAAGGAATTTGTAGATTTTTAGGGTCTCTTTGCTAAGAGACAAAAGGCGTAGAAGTAGTTATCACTTCTTTGTCATTGTTATAAAAGCGCTCATTTCCCCCATTGTACTCCTGGAAGATTTTCCAGCACTGCAATATCTGAGAAATGTTTTAATCTAGCTGCTTGCTCTCAGTTTTGTCAAGATGGAAATATAATTTTTGAAGCGAAAACCTGTAACTCACCTGGAACACAAACATCTGTCTTTGTTACGGAAGTGTTAAATCCTTCATTTCAAAATTCTCCCCAATGTGAATGATTTCTGTGGTTTGCTCATTCTAGCAAAGTAAAGGTTGTCCACATTACACCAATTTGCTTCATATTGCATCAAACCTCCCAAATGCCAACATAGCATACATTTTGTAATGCATTGATTGTGGGACAATAACTCTTATTTTTATTGTTTCTAAAAGGGTGTTGGTGCCAGAAGAAAAGAATGATTGATGGGAAGCAGACACCGAGCTATAGACACTCATCCTTTTGCTTCAGATACTGATACCTCAGTGCGCCTGAGCAACGCTTATGAGCCGTGAGCATCTAGGATCACCCAGGGTTATTGGATGTACAATAGGAGAGCCATCAATTTGCTAGATCATTATCTGCTGCTGGACATCTTTTACAAAAACCAAACTAGACCCAAGTCTAATAGATATGTTCTAAGACAATGAAAAAGCTGCAAGTTGTTGCTAATGCCTAATGCACAAGTATGCTAGGTTTCCACCAAAGTCCTCAATATACCTGAACACGCGCAATATCCGAATCCTTCACTTTTAGTTTTGGAATCTACTTTGAAGTCTCATCCTCTTTTTTTTGTTTGTTTTTTGTTAAATATACAAACCTACCTACCTATAGACATACATGTATATGTAAAATAGAGACCACAGATAATCAAACCCGGCTTTTGTTACCACGAAGATTGCCAAGAATTCAGAGATGTATTTGTCAAGATTCCTGTCAATTCATGCCCTTTGGGTTACAGTGTCCTCAGTGATGCAGCCCTACCCTTTGGTGTGGGGACATTATGATGTGTGTAAGACTCAGATTTACACAGAAGAAGGGAAAGTTTGGGATTATATGGCCTGTCAGCCGGAATCCACAGACATGACAAAATATCTGAAAGTGAAACTGGATCCTCCGGACATTACCTGTGGAGACCCTCCTGAGACATTCTGTGCAATGGTGAGACAACCTTTTTGAATAGAATATTTCATGTCAAGTGCGGGCATGTTGTATATGCATACAAATGTGTTAAGTGTAAAGACTCAACTCAGGTAATGAGCTGAATCTGCAAGTGGCAGATTTGTGCTAAACAGGCTAGCTTCATTCTCAGTGGAGGCCTGCACCACCTGGAATTACAGTTTGCACAGTTTGCACTGGAACTTACCTTCCTGCAAACCAAAGGTTTCACTGAGACAAGTGCACTGAATATAAATTATATAAAAAAAAAAGTCCACTGAAGTTTAAATTTCAGATTGGAGATTGGGAATATGATTAGGCTATATGTGATATCATAAGGATAAAACCCATTGGTAAACCAACTTTAAAAACACAAAGGTTTCTTCACATACATATTTAAATTAAGGCTAGTCCCATGTTCCATAGTTCAAGGCTAGAGTAGATGTCCTGGTTTTCCTCATCAGGAAACTGCTATGGTTAGGAGACCAGTGAGAAGGGGAGCAGAAGACGAGACAGGGGCTAAAACCTCATGAGAAGCTTTTCCAGAAGAGTCTTATTTGTCAACTTATGCAGCCTCTTGTTTACAAGGGTTGTGGTTTTCCATAGAAAAGTTTGGAATATGGAAAACATGTTTATTGAAAAAGTAATGATATGGAGCATACAAATTCAAATACTCTCCTTTTGATAAGCAAAGTTAGATAATTTGTTGTTTTCATAGTATATATAAGTCTTTTTCTGAGTGGTAAAGTAAATGGGATGTGAAAAGGTAATATAGGAGTGACAAATTGAATTTTCACTAGAGATGTTGCTGAAAATATACCCATAAGGTATTAGTAAAGAGTTTGGTGATTGAAATGATGTAAATCAATGTGCTAAAGAATTCAGACAATGTGTTCATTTGGTTTATGTTGTTGCTTTTTTTTGTTATAGGCGGTCTTTATTTGATACAGGAACTGTTGTGGTCCCATTTTTCACCACGTAACAGATGTAATCGTATGGCAGATTTTGATAGTATCCTTACCTGACTTTATTATCTTGAACCTGGCCTGGCA
The DNA here is from genome assembly GCF_951394435.1 of Stenella coeruleoalba. NCBI lineage: Eukaryota > Metazoa > Chordata > Mammalia > Artiodactyla > Delphinidae > Stenella > Stenella coeruleoalba. The sequence continues at coordinate 93,754,768 of NC_137169.1, forward strand.
TTTTCAGGATAGTAAAACTATTAATCAAAGTAGCATCTGTTCACAGTCCCTAGTGAGTTAAATTAGCATAAGATCATCTTAGACCTAGCACTGTAGAAAAGGTTTTGTAACAGGAAACAGTTTTGAGCACTACACAGTGCTTTCACCTAAAAGCTAAGGGCTTGCCATTTTTCAGAAGTGCCTTTGGGGACTGGTTTGAATTATAGTCTAAACCTGATTTTGCGGAGAGTGAGAAAAAGAGCTTGGCTATTAGGTGTCACTATGACTAAAGTGCTCTGAAAGACTAAATATTTCAAAGAGAGGACCGTCTCTCTGGGTAGCAGGTATGTGCTTTGCAAAGAAGTTGCCTTTTAGAAATCAGAGACTTCCAGAAGAGGAGTTTATTCAAACACTTTAGGAAAACTATAATAAATCTGCAAAAGAGCAGGGACATTTTTTGGCTTTATGTAAGATTTTTAATAATCTCTCATAAAAGTTCATATTTAAGATCTCATTGCAAGTCTGGGGTGAAATTGCTGTTCAGGTGACAGGTTTGGCCCAGAACTCCTTAGCAGAGGATGAGTTCTGGGCCAAATCTTCGTATTATTAAGAACACTCTAACTCTATATATTGGTTTGCATGCACTTGTAGCAATATGCCTCTTCTGGAATTGTTTTATAATTTACAGATCTAAGTAAAATAGCAAAGATCCTTTTTCACAGTGCTGTTTGTACTTGCATAGGCCCTGTATGATGTGTTCAACATGTGATTTGAATGTGCAGCTTCCCTGGTGTCAGCCTCTGGCAAGAGAATGCTTGCTCAGCACTGCTCCTGTCGGTCGTGTTGAAGGGTTTACTTGGTGTCTTTAGCATGCCTCTTTCTCCCATCTTGAGTGGGAGAGGGTGCATTATAGAACTTCTCACGCCTGACTTTTACAGTGACATGGTCTAAGGTCCTTAAACAAGCCAATTCCTACCAGTTTACTGGCTAAGTGATGTTAGAGACCAAAAGAGAAAAAAGTAAAATCGATATCCCTTAGCTTTCTCAAGTGCAGTAACATGTGTACTTTACATGTTTATGTGAAACTCCACAGGACAGTGTTTTAAAAGGCTACATCTTACTGTGATACAGATATTCAGAAGTCTTGGTGGGTTTAAGTTTGTCATTGGACAGAATTGTTTTCCATGGGAGAGCGTGAGGTTTGTGAGATGTTACCTATCAGTGCTTAATTTGGACTCCTTAATATACATTTGATTGGCATAACAGGTTTAATAAGCTATACTTTAAATACATAGTTTGAGACTATTTGTATGCCTATTATATACCAAGTCAAAGATAGTGACCTAATATAGCAGCACTTCCTCTCTGCAGTTTTGTATTTTCCATAAAACTCTTTAGTGTAAGGTTTCCTGACACAGGCTGTAAAGCTGTTTCAGGATGCTGTCATATCAGACCTGTTTAGGTGCTCCTTAGCCCGAGGTCTAATGGGAATCCATAAAGTCATTTGTGTTATGACTTTCACATTCTCCCCTCCTTGACACACGCATCCATACCTGCTCCCTCAGAGTCGTTACGGCCTATTACATCAGGGCAGCTGCCACATAAGCACAATCACTGCTTAGCCCTGATATGTAAATGTTTGCTGCAAAATGGTTTCAGTAATCACCTGCTCAGCTAGTGACACCCTTATTAGCTGTGACTACAGCAGTTCTGAGCACCGAGGGGACATTTGGTCAGAGAAATACCCTATAATTCCCATAGCCAATTTATCTAATATAAAGTTGAAGTTCATTGGCAATGCGTTGAGAGTTTGTATTGCTGCTTTTTGCATTGCCTCCATCATTATATGCCGGTGACCATCCATGAATGCTACATTTACTTTAGAGTGAAATTTTAGGGAAAAAGGACCACATGATTCCATTTAACAGTAGATCTCTGTTTATTAACCTGGATAACCTACTTAATAACTCTTTAATATATAGTGATTTTAAATTTTTGTATAATAATAGTACCAGCATTTTAAACATTAGTTTTATGGGAGATTCTACCATTTCTACTTATGATAGTGAAATAGGGGAATAGAAATAGATATAGATATACACATATACATATATATGCATGAATTTTGTATATTGAGGCCATACATTTTCTTTTTAATTTAATCTGATATATTCCTTGTAAGTTGTCGATGGCTAAAAGAACTCTGTTTTTGTTAAGGGTGAAGAATCTGAAGGGTAGAAGAGGGTTAAGCATTTTTTTTTAGGCTGACATAACATGTTAGTATAGATCATGTCCTTCCTTCAGCCACGTAAAAGCTTCAGGTAGCACAGCTTTGTCAGAAAACACAGATCATCTAGTGACCACAATTTGTTTCAATTTGCATAAAGAGCACACAGGATGATCTGAACCTGTGTGTAAAGCTGGAGTGACAACACAAAGTTATGACTTGTTCTTTGTGTTTAGACAAACTTAGCTGTCATATCTCCACGCAACACCCCAGTGGCTTAAAAATGGCAAAATTATCTGCAATTATCTCCAGCCTGCAGCTCATTTTCTGGATACGTTAAACGGAAGCTTTCAAAAGAAGCCTACAGACGGAAGAAGTCATGGGCGTTTGTACAATTCATGGCACAGAAGTGCTGATGTCGCTAGAAATGTGAGCCCTGGAGTGCACCTATGGATTTCAGAGCCAATCAAATCTAAATTAGGAAACAAAGATTATTAAAAAGTCTTCTGTGCATGTAATTTTGACATAATATTCTGAGGTGGACATTCAGTGCTTCCCTTGGAGACCTTTGGCATCATTAATGCAGCACGCCTTTAATTACGTGTAGGTTCATATTACTAAAAAATGGAGAAAATAAAGTACTCTGAGGTGTAGTTAACAATACCCTAGTTATGTTTACTGAAATAATTAAAAGAAAGGGTATAATTTTTCTAAATAAAATGTCAGAATTTGAAATGAAAATGGATTTTCGTTAGGAAATTTACTCATGTGTGCCTGTGCTCTTGTTAGGCATTTATTCAAGCACCATAGCAGGTCTATTAATGATCATTCCATATTGTGCTATTTCCAGATAGACTCCTATTAAGAAAAACATTTTTAATTACCATAAGCATTGTGGATAGAGCATATTTCATTACGTTCAAATGGAATTTACAAAAGTCGTACAAAGCCTTCATGTTTTATAATTTTAAAGGAACCCAGTGGGATGAATGAGTGGTGACACATAGTCTCAGGGCTATCTATAACTTACATTTCTGATTTGGCATCGGCTCAGGTTGCGATCTGGTGGCTATCAGGTGGCTTTTGAGAAGTTAATTTGATAAATTTAGTTACGTTTTCAATGACAAGGCATTAATATCAATTTTCCAAAAACTGGAAATGATATTGATTTACATAATAGTCAAATAATCCTGCACTCTGTTCACGTGAAACATAATTTAATAAATGAATGAAGTTTTAATAACAGTGACATCTTTCATTTGAATTGATTTATCCCTTAATTATGCCAGAATGGAATTTTTAAAAATCTTCAGTTCCTTCATTATTAACACTTCATTGTTATTTAGTTCATTATTTAGACTTACTTCTTAGAAAAGTTTAATTTATGTTTGCAGTGAATTAAGTTCCACAGAGATCAGTCTTTCTCACATGTCACTATATCAAGTATTCCCTTGTTAAGGAGCCAACAGTAGCTCCTTATTATCTATTGCATCAAGTCTAAAGTACTCTACCTGGTTTTTAAATCTGAGTGTTTACAACCTTATTTCCCATTACTTCCCATCAGGACCCAATGGCATTTCCAAGGGATTTAAGACTAGCAGTCTCATTGGAAGGGGACTACTGGATTTGGGTTGAGGCTGCATTGGCATAGCGTGCATGGTTTATGCAGGAGGCCTTGAGAGGGAGCTGATAAATATTATGGTGGGGCTAACCAAACTTAAAACCACCTCATGTCATTCATTGTTCCCAGACAGTGTTCTCTACGTGCACGAGTACCCTTGTCTCTGTTGAGCTAATGCACAAATATTACTATAGACTACTGTATGCAACATGAAGTGAACAGAACATATAGCACGTGCAAAACCTGGTGGTGGTGGTGAGAATCAAAGTCAAATAACATATGGTCCCTGCCCCCAAAGGAAGTAAAAAAGAGTCCTAAGCAAAATTAATACGAAGTGTTGTGTAGCCAGAGGATGGGGACGAGGACGTAGAGGTAAGACCAGCACTCATAGTTTAAACGTGAAACATTATTTTGCTGCATATTAAAGAGCCACTTGGAAAATATTGTCTGGTAGCCAAGTGCCTGATGTTAAACTGTGTTTGAAGAAGACAAGAAAAAGGCTGGGTGCAGCAGATGGACCCACAGCATTTAAATGATAGCCTCGTGGCCTGGTTAATGGTAGATTTGACACCTTATATCTGGCAAGATGGAAGAGGAGCAAAAATTCGTAGAACCTGATGAGTTAGACCTGTATATATATATGTATTTCTCAACTTAGGAGATGCTGAAGTATGCTGCATGAGATAAGCATGGCTCATATACCTGGCGCTCCAACTTCACACAAAGTTTAGGAGCATCATTTTACTGAATGCACAAATACAAGATTTTAAAGGTGAAACATGAGACCTCAATATAATTACTGCCTTGTAGTGGACTACTTTGAATTACCTCCTTCAGTTCCCAAAGAGGTAGCCTTGTCTGCTCTAGAGGAATATCACTTGAAAATATAAGAACTAGTGTCCTAAAAAACCCATAGTCTCTCTGGATTGCTTTGGGGTCTCTCAGGCATATTCTGTAAACTTTTGGTGGTGGTGGTGGGGTTTGTTCTGCTTAGCTCTGGAACTGTGCGTGGGTCTTAGTCTGGCATCTTGATCCTTTGACGTTAATGACTAGTGTCATCACACAAAAAGTCCCTCATCTCATGTTTTTCTCTACCAGGAGAAGCAGAAGACATTCCTCTTGCTTGGAATAGTCTCCACTTATCCCAATTCCACCCATCCTTCAAGGTCTGTGTCAAGTTAGTTTCTCTGTATAGTTCCTGCCAGTTTCAGCTCTTATCATTCTCTTGACCTTTTAACTATGTGATTAAAATATATGCCTGTCTATCTACTCTACTATACTGTACCATTTAGCACTTCATTACATCTTATTGATTTATGTACCCACATACACATATGTTTCATGTGTTTACCTTATCCTGACTCTTGGTCTGGATCACTGCCCTTTAAGTGAGATAATATGTGAGACAGCCTCCTGTACTCTCTGATGCAGAGTAGGAGCTCAACAGAAACTATGTATTATATTGCATTTCTACCTTACAGCATTTGTCATATTTCTAGGCAACAAATAAATAATAACATGTTTTTAACTGATTAATTCATCAGTTGATTGAATATAGTATTTGATTTTCTGGAATGTTTTCTATTTCTCGAGGACTTTTATCATATATCTGGTTTTTCCCTCTGTAAATTAAGAGACAACTAGAAAAATTTAGCTAATCCATTTAGGCAGCTTATAATGATGTTCTCAAAGGAGAGGTGGGAGAGAAAAATCTACTCTGAGTTTCAACACTGACAGTATGTATGAAGGATTCTTTTTTCCATTTCTAATTGAATCTTTTAAAAAATAGTTTTCCAAGTAAAAAATTTGGAAAAGATGAAAAACCTAACACTCAACATTGAAATCATTTTGCCATATTTCTTAAAAGTCTCTCTCCCTAAATATTGGGCTGGCCAAAAAGTTTGTTCTTCTTGGCCAACCCAATATAATATACATTTTGTTTTACAAAATTGGAATCATAGGATCATCAGATATAATTTTTCATCTTTTTTCATTTACTACTATAGCTTTATCATTTAGTTAGATCATTTATATGTGCTTAGAGAGTATGATTTGATAGCTATAAATATCCTATTATATGGATATATAATATTTTATTTAATTATGCTCCTACCTTGATGACTTGATGTTATTTTCATTTCATTTTTTTTCTATTGGTTACAATGCTTTGATGAACATGTATCAGTATAGTTTTCTTTATTAAACCTACCCTTCTTCTCCCATATTCCAAACCTCCCATATTAAATGCATATGTTTTTAGGATGGTGAGCTCATCATATTGACTTTAGTTGAGGCTAAAGAGTTAGGCTGTATTCTTTTGCTCTCAAGGTAGAATCCTACTGAATGGAAGGGGCATTCTCTGTGTGAATCTTGGGGAAAGAGGTGTTGGACTTAAAACAAGATGTAGGACTTAGGCAGACCCCCTCTCAGTGGGCCTTGTTCTCTTTTGTCTGGACTTGAGAGAGCTTCTGGAGGTAGAAGGAAGACAGCTTCTGCCACACGGTAGAGAGCAAAGTCAGGAGACCTCTTTGGGAGCAACAAGCTGAAGATGAGCAAATTACACCTTGTAGACTATACCTGTGGCTTTAAAACTTGCTTTAAGTTGATCCACAGTGAGAAATACATTTTATATTGGAACACAGTAAACACACACTTATCCACACACACACAACCAAAACAAAAGCTTTGAAGAACAGTCCTTACCCTTTTATATGTGCTATGCCTTCTGATATTTTTTTTCTTTATATTCCTTTTTCTTCTTTAACAAATAATTGAAAATTACATATTGATGGTTGTGTACAAATTATAAGTAGCAGTGTTTTTGAACCTTGCATAAATGGAAAAATAGTGTACACATTATTATATAGCTTCTTTCTTTTAAATTTAACATTATATTTTTGAGATATACTGCTTTGTAGTATTCTACCCTATGGATATTTCTTTAATCAATCTTCTATTTAGAGACATTTAGGTTGTTTGTTTCTTATACTTTAAGGCTCTTAACTGGTGTCAAACTGTCCATCAGAAAGATAGTTTATCTATACTTCCTCAGTATTTTATGAAATGCCCTAGTAGCTAGATCCTCATCAATACTGGGCATTATATTCTTTTTTAAAAAATTGATTGATTGATTGATTGCCACATTGGGTCCTCGTTGCTGCACGCGGGCTTTCTCTAGTTGCGGTGAGCCAGGGCTACTCTTTGTTGCGGTTCACGGGCTTCTCATTGCAGTGGCTTCTCTTGTTGTGGCTCACGGGCTCTAGAACGCAGGCTCAGTAGTTGTGGCACACAGGCCACAGCACGTGGGATCTTCCCAAACCAGGGCTCGAAACCTTGTCCCCTGCATTGGCAGGCAGATTCGTAACCTCTGCGCCACCAGGGAAGCCCCTGGACATTATATTCTTAAATTTTCTTCTGATATAGGGCCCTAGCAGATAAATTATATAGTTTACCAAAAACGATATTGATGAAATTATCCTTATTCCCACACCTTTTCCGCTAAGATAATAATTTTTAAAATTTGGCATTGATATACAAACATATTGGAAGGGGAAAATGACATTTCATTTTTAAAGATGTATTTATTTACTTATTGAAAAGATTGAGTTTTTAAATATGTTTCTTGGCCATTTACACTTTCTTATTCCTAATTGTAGTAGTTTTACTCCTTTGTACTTTTTGCCCCTTTTTAAACTTTTCTATGGAAGCCAACAGTTAAGTTAAGAGATAGATATTTGGGCCTTTTAAACAGACATTATTGTTTGTCAGTTGATCAAGTTCAAAAATGAGTATCCTTTCTTCCAGAAGAATAGGACTTGTTTCAGAGACTTTTCCACACCCTTCATTTTGTGGAAATTTTACGTAATCTTGCCCTGGGTTTTGGTGGCATGGGGGCCATCATCTCAGGGCTAGGAAATATTCATCTGAGTGCCCCCTCAAGTCTTTTGTTTCTAATATAAAAACTTTGAGAAGTTGTCATTTACCCTCAGTAAAGCATTCCTTTTCCCTTAGAATCCGTCTTTTTGGAGACAGTTGCATACTGAAACATATTCCTTGTATAAAGTGGCTGGTGTGAAATCTGCTTTGGTTTTAATTCACCAGACCGATGGGCAGACTAGCTTTTCATGTGCTTTTTTAGATTTCAGAATTTTCTTCCTTACAAAAGGGGGAAAGAATGAAAGTTGTTTCACACAGCATCATACTGGAAAAGAACTTACTGAGATTGGCATGTTGTAAGTTTCTTCTCATCTTTCTGGGAATAGATATATTCTCATAGTATCAGTTCCATAAAAATTAGAGACATGACCTGAGGAAGAAACCAAAATTGGTTTTCAATTTTTGACCTACTTTGGAGCTGACTTCTAAAATATTAAATGAAGAATTGAGCTGGATGCTGTTTCAGCACAAAGAAATAGCCCTTTTGTTCCAGAGGGTTGATGTCCTTTGAGAGGTCTGGCAGCTGACATTATCATCGTCATGTCTGAGCAATGCTTTTTCACCATTACATATAACTTTCTGTTTGTTTTCTGTTGCTCTCTTTCCTTCTTGGAAATGATAAAATGAAGATATCAAATATACTTCCAAGCAACCCTCTCTCAAGGGAGAGGAGAATCCAATATATGTGGTCAGTACAAATTGCAGAAGAGGATGTGTGCATGACAGAGAAAATGAGCTGGTGGCCACTCTGAGGTTGGTTGTGATGCCTGGACCATGCCACATGGATTTTGATTTCAAAATTTAGAAAAACTAATCTTACATGTGGTGTTAGGAAGCATTGTCACTAATGTGCCTACTGTGTGGCTCAGGATAATGTTGTATTTAGACATCACCGGGGTCACTTTAACAGTGCCTAGCACAGTGTAAAGCACATAGTATTACTTAATGCACACTTGTTGAATTGAACTTGTGGAATATTTTTACAAATAATGTTATTTATTGAGAACTTGGTGTCATGCACTGTACTAAACACTTGGCCTTTGTTAGTTCATGTAATCCTCAGTCTTATCATTATCCTTATTTAATGGGTGAAGTAATTAAGGCAGGAGGTTAAGTAACTTTTCCAACTAAGTAGTGGGAATCGGATAAATCCAGGCAATCTGACATGCATGTCCTCCTTTTAAACTATACTATAAGTTACTCTCTAATTTTGTTTGTAGTCTGTGGAATAAAACCATCACAAAAACCTTTTTAAAATCACATTTATTATTTGGATTATGAGCTACAATACTATGATTTTGTTGTCTAAAAAGCTTTTATCTAAGATAAGCTCAGAAAATTGGATTCTGTAAACAGAGTGTATGGAATGTTGGAAATGCACGTTATGTGATGAGTGTCTTCATTTAGGGATAAGAGAACCAATCAACTGTGTTTGTTTCCATTTCTGCTTTCATTTCCATTAACGTGTTCATATAAATGGAAGTAAGCTGTTAAAAATCATAAGAGAGTGGAGTACATATTCACCAACAGAGTATTCACCATCTAAAACCAGAATAATAAGTCAGCAACTGTTGGCTAGTTAACAAAATCATATTCTTGTGGGTGAAGTGTTGAGAAAAGTAGTTAGCGTGATACTTTTGATTTTTTTTTTTACACTATCAATAACAACTGTTATCATATAGCCAACTGCCTCCATGCTGTCTCTACTTGGATGTCTAGTAGGCATTTTAAACTTCACATGTTTATTATAGAACTCTTGATTTCTTCTTCCCAAATCTATTCTGACTCTGGTCTTTCCCATATCTATAAATGGCAGCTTATATTTATCTAGTTGCTCAAGACGAAAAATCTAGGAATCCTCCTTAACTCCTTTTTGTCTCTCACCACACATATCAACCAATTCTGTTAGCTAAACCTTCAAAATATATCCCAAATCAGACCACTTTTCATCATCTCCCCTGCTAACTACCAGCTATATCTCTAGGTTGCACGCCTGCAGTATCTCCTAACTGGTCTCCTTGCTTCCCACGTTTGCCCTATTATCAAATTCACATATGTTTTATAATATTATAATATAAAACTTTATAATGTGTGAATATTATAATGTAAATATATATCTATATATAGACAGTGTAATTATATTGTGTAAATATACATACATAAAATTTTAAGAATCTGTCAGATCTTTTCCTTGCTTAATTTCCTCTCATATTTTTTGTGTCCCACTGAGAATTAAATCTAAACCATTACCACTGCCTGAAAGCTCCTGTGTAATCTGGTCCCTGAATACCTCTCTGATCTCTGCTCTGATCACTCCTACCTTGCTCAGTCCTCTCTACCTGCCTTCTTGATGTTCCTCATTAAACATAGTTTATTCTTGCCTTGTTTGGACCCATGTTCTCAATATCTTCCCAGAGCTCATTACTGCCTTTTTTTAGGTCTCTGATTAAAAACCTTTCTCATATGACCACCTTATCTAAAATCACATCTCCTCCACACCCTTTATCCATTTATCCTGAGCCTGCTTAGTTTTTCTTCACTGAATTTATTACGGGGTTGATGTTCAAACTAATTAACAGCTGGGGCAGCACCAACACTGACCAATCAGAAGAGATGTCAATGGTTACACTTTACTGGGTACCTTCTGACTGAATATCAGTTATAACTGCCTGATATTTATTATGTTATATACTACTCCTTTATTTATATCTCTTTTCTCCTCCCCAATACAAGCACCAAGGAGCAGGAACGTTGTCTTGTACCTGCCTATAGTAGGGGTCAATAAATATTTGTTGAATGAATAAATGAAGTACTAAAATCAGATATGTCAATTTGATCATGATATTCATATCAAAGATTATTGCTGTAATACATACATGGTCTTTGGGATATATAGGCTGCTTTGGAGGTCCTTGATCTTGAAGGTATCACAAAAAATTTTTTCAGTTTCTTAAAAAATATTTAAAGTACATAAACAATATAACAAATACATGTACAACTACCACTTAAAATTAACGGTGGTAGCATATTGTTTTTGTTAAGCTTTAAAAAAAAGAAACATTACTGACCAAGTTGAAATCATCTTTGTCTCCATGGCCTGACCTATTTCTTGCCTCCCTCTCCCAGAGGGAACCAGTGTCATAAATTTGCTATATTTCCTTCTGGTCTATCTTTTAATATTTTTTATACCAAGCTTGTATGTTCATAAACAAGATATAATTTTGATTTGGGGCTTTTTAAATATTACCATCCTGAAAAATCTATTCTGTAACTTGCTTTTTTATTTAACAATATTTTTGTAAATTATCCATTTGATCTGTATGATCTTGTTCATCCACATAAAAAATATATATTCCATTGTATAAATACATTCTTCATTAGTGGTAATTTAGGAAGTTCTTTTTTTTTTAGTTTTACAAGCCACTCAACAGTAAAACAATTTTTGTACCCACATCTTGATGCATATGAACAAGAGTTTTGTTTTTCCCAAGATATACACCCAGTAGCCAATCTGTTGGTTTATAAAGTATGGCATTTTCATCAAATATAGTTGCACCCTTTACATTCCTACCAGCAGATTATAAGGATTCTCCTCTCTAAGTTTTGTTTTATCTTGTTTACTGATATGCTTCCTCTTATTGTGTATTGAAAAAAGTTTAAGGGCTTCCCTGGTAGCGCAGTAGTTGAGAGTCCGCCTGCCGATGCAGGGGACACGGGTTCGTGCCCCGGTCCGGGAAGATCCCACATGCCTCAGAGCGGCTGGGCCCGTGAGCCATGGCCGCTGGGCCTGCACGTCCGGAGCCTGTGCTCCGCAACGGGAGAGGCCACAACAGTGAGAGAGGCCCGCTTACTGCAAAAAAAAAAAAAAGTTTAAGAAATCATGTTTCTCTTATTTCCTTAGACATCAGTTAGATTTAATGATCTATTGTCTCCACCATAATTCACTCAGGATTTTTAATAGAACTCTGTGTACCATGACTCTTAATCTCTTATCTTTTAAAAAATTATTTAATGGTAAATCACTTGGATATTGTATGAGCATCACTAATAAATATTCATAATTATGGATCAATAGGAAGAAACATAAAATTTACAGAAATAAATATTGAGCCAAACTATAAGTTAACTTCTTTGACTAGATTTTTATACAGAAGGCAACAAATTTTAAGAGTGGCATCTTCCACCTAAATTGAAAGGTATACTCTGATCTGTACAACTTATACAAAAATCACAGTTTAAAAAATTATTTTTAGTATTTAGCTGTATGTAATTTTTTTCCCCAAAATCACTGTCTTCATTACTGGACTGTAACAATAGCCTTATAGTGCTTTTAAACTGGACATCCTTGCTTACTTTGCAGATGATATATAAATATTGCCTCATCCATCACCAGAGTGGCTTGTTTCCTAGATGAAAAACTAAGGGTGATGTGTAACAGTAATAGATTTGGACAGCAAGGGAAGGGTTCCATTTCCAATTAAAACCACAGCCAGGAAGTTTCCATTTAGGCTGACAGTGTAGGTAGGTCGGTACACATTTTGTTCATTTGCTTGTTTGTTTGTTGAGAATTGGGATTGTTTTAGGAGTAACAACAGTAAAGGAGTAGCTTCATACTACTAAGAAAAGGCCAGTTGCCCTTTCTAGATAGGAGGTTTCCAGGATCATTGGGTCTTGGGAATTTTTTAATTATAATTTTTGTGGAAGTGTAGTTGATGTACAATATTATGTTAGTTTCAGGTGTAGGGGTCTTGGACATTTAGAACCAGGTACTCCGAAGTGGAGTTCTGTAACTTCGGAAAGTGCATGCCGTTAGAGATATTTTATTTGGAGTCAAACAGTTCTCAAGGTTCAAGTTCCAACTTAAGTTATTTCACTTCTTTGTTCTGAGCAACAGTAGGATAAAGATATACTCAACACAGTGCCTGGCACGTAGGAAGTGCTCAATAAATGTTAATCATCTTTATCATTGTGATTATCATTTCCGTTCGTAAAAAGTTGAAGTCATTCTGATTCTCATTTCCTGCTTTGAGGGGATCTTCTGAATATTTTCCCTTTAGTTTCCCTTTTTGTGAATTGCCTGGCTTTTCCTAACGTTACTAATGGCATCTGATAACTAACTGTGAGGTTCTGGCTCCAAGCCAGGTATTTAAAGTCAAAATAATTTCACAACTGTAGTTTTGAAGTAAATGAAATGTATTCTAAATAACACAGTATTAAAATAATTATTCATGGATGCAATGGCATTTACACTGAGATTATAATGGATCGATGTTTTAACAACTGCACTAGACATGCCTAGCAGCAGCTTAGTAACTCCTTATAAAAACAAAAAAAATGGGGGGCTTCCCTGGTGGCGCGGTGGTTGAGAGTCTGCCTGCCAATGCAGGGGACACGGGTTCGAGCCCTGGTGTGGGAAGATCCCACATGCTGCAGAGCAACGAGTAGCCCCCGGCTCGCTGCAACTATAGAAAGCCAGCGCGCAGCAATGAAGACCCAAAGCAGCCAAAAATAAATGAATAAATAAATTAATTTAAAAAAAAGTTAAAATAAATAACTGTGAGAAGATAAATAAAACTTATTTTATTAATAAAATATTGGAATGGGCTCAATGTGTTGGCTGTCATGGAGGCCTAGAAGTGAAAGAGAGAAATTTTAGTATGGGAAATGGAAATGCCAGGTCCTAAATCAACTTTTCTGACTGCTGTATCATCCATGTTATCCCCTTCCTCAAAACAAGCATCCAGTGTATCTCCATCACAGTCCTGATCAACAAGACAAAACATTGTTCATTGCAGCATTATTTATAGTAGCCAAGATGGAATCTGTCTTTGTTATCACAGGACTAGAAACCTAACCCCTAACCCCTTTTCCTCATTGAAACTATTTTTAAAGGGAATTCGACAGCAAGATTTCTTAGACATGCAACTGCCCAGTTATAGTAGGTAGTTGTCCTTACCAATACATTTAACACTTCATTTTGTAATTATTGGTTACTTGTCTCCCTCCACACTGGATTGGAAGCTCCTTGAAGACAGGGAGGGAAGGAACCTTGTTCTCCCTTATATCCCCAGCAATTAGTTTAATGCCTGATACACAGTGGGCCCTTAATATATAGCGGTGGAACGAAGAGTTCTTCTAGCAGTCTGCTTTCCTACGTCTCTGCTCTCTCCACTTTTACTTTTTTGTTACTGTCCCTCAGTAATCTTTTCTGCCACTTCAATTCTTGTTTCCACTGTCTTTGCCATTATGATATCTAAGTAACCTCGTGCATAATCTGGCAGAAGGTGACCCTGGGGATATCTTGTGGGAGTATTTAGTTCTTTAACATAGTGGTGTTCTCTCCAGTTAGTTAGTTCAATACTCTGAGTGTTAATGGAATTCCTTGCTCTGCAGTGCCCTGTGTGGGGCATAATGGGAGATAACAATGATAGGCTAGCTTTTGCCTTCAAGCAGCCTTACAAAGTAAACAGCTATTTACAAAGAAGAAGAAAATAAATGCTATGCTAGAGCTGTATATAAAGAGCTATGGGAACACAGAGGGGTAGCTTCATAAAGGAGACGGTCTTTGAGCTGAGCTTTGAGGGAAGAGGAAACTGGTCTGATATGGAAGAAGAAAGAGAAGGACATTCCAGCTTAAGGAAACAAGCAAAGCCTTGTCTTTAGCTTTCCTTTTAAACTAATTTCCTTTTGTGGCTCTATCTCAACAGTAATAAATGTTATGATTGTGCCATCCATGAATAAATCTGTTCAGCTGTCCTTATGTTTCCCAATACATGATACTGTAATGTTTTTTATACTTGGCATAATCTCCTACTCTCTAATCTATCAATCATTAAACACAATCATGTAGGTAAAGGTACTTTATAAAAGACAAAGTATAAAATAGGGGAAAGTGCTATAGTTCTTATTACATATTTATTTGCAAGCTCAGTGGTCACAAATCTTAGGTACTTAACAGAGCACATAGGGATTCAATTCAATACATATTTATTGAAGCCTAACCAAGTAATTTTGAACAGAAAGTTCACAATGAACATAGAATTCAAATACAAGCAACTTAACCTGGCCTATGTCCATAGCTCAGATATTCAGAGTGTCTTCCATAATCCTAGCCCAAACCTCAGTTTCCTTCTCCCAAAATACTGATTTGAGACTATATGACATTTTCACTGGCACACTGGATTATTGGTTTTACCACTGATTTCCATTAAAAAACATTTATAAAACTGCTTGAATGCCCTTTTATTTTATTTGCTCTGCAGTGTTCCAGAACAGATCTTCATAACTCCATGAGCCTGCCTACTGCCATCCTTAGAGTGGCATGAATTTATGCATGATCACCAAGAACTTTATTCTAAAGAGTCTATCCATAAATGGCAGAACATCAATATTGCATTTTCCCACTTTATTAAATAGGTAGGATGTATAGTATACATTATATATAATTAATTATGATCAATGTTAAAATTCCTAAGGGGTCTAAAGTTCAAATCCCAGCTTTATTATACTAATAATTCATATTTGTATAAAAATAACTTAAAAATGGTTTCATACATCTTGAGTCACGTTAGTAATAATGTATAGGTGAAGAACCCCATTTTACAAATGGGGAAGCTGAGATTTTAAAAAGGTTAAATGACTTGCTCTCAGTCACAATAATAAGTGGTAGATGTTGGATTATCACATGTTTATGAGGCTTCTTCTTTCTTTATTTTCTTTAATGGAAATCCACAATCATCATAGAAAATCATAGGTTCTCATTTCCATTTTAGAGTAATGTCAAGGACAAAAGGACCTTAGCACTAGATTGTATTGTAATATAATCCTGTTGTTGTTGTTTTTTATTATTTGGGCAGTTTAAAATCTTTCTCTCTGTAGAAAGTTGCAATATCTTTAACTTGACACGTGGTTCTGTCTATACCTGTTCATGAGCATCTCTGCTCCCTTAAGGAAAATACAAGTGGAACGACTTTGAGGTAATGTTTACCAAGGTCAACAAAATAAGCCCAGTAGTAAATCTGTTTTAAAATAATCCTCTTTTGAATTGCATCCTGGTGGAACATAAGAACAAGCACATTGTGTACTTTTTTTCATATCTGTAGCAGTTTCTTTGATCTCTCTCCTATTTGGCTCAATCCTCCAAAGTTGGGACAGGTCTGTCAGTCTCTTGACCATGGAGGGGCAACTCATAGAAACCACCTAGCAACAAAATCTCCAGAAATACCTTGAAATCACGGGCTATTTTGTGTGTGTGTGTGTGTGTGTGTGTGTGTGTGATCTCATGACATTCTAAATAATTGATCAAATTGGTCACTGTTTTCATATGTGCACCATGTTCTTGACAGACTGAAATTTCCCAAAGCCATCACAAAGTCCTCCTTATGCAGGCTAGCCTTCTTTTCCAACCAAACCTGTACCCACAGATTTGGGTACATATAGTGAAAATAAAACTATCCATTTCAAACAGTTTAATCTACACATGTATTATTTGAGTCTATAGTCTGTGTATCAAACTGGTCTCTTGAGTATATAGATTTTATAAAGAGTGGTGAGAGTATCTTGGACCTTTGTGATACACAGTGCGCACTGTCCTTTTGATAATGAAAGTCTATGAGGTGTGCATTTCTATAAGATATTGGCCACCTGGGAGAAGCAAGCTTGTACTTGAGCAGGATTCAAGGAAATTTAGATGGAGACTTACTAGTTCTGATAGGACTAGCCGTTGGCCAAGCTCCGAGTTAGCAACATTCCATTTACCGCCAACTCTTTGCCTTGTCCTTATACCTCTCCTTATGGGTAGCATTCTCTCGGTGCATCAGGAGGGAGTAGGGGACCTCTAATGGCAAAGGCCTTAATAGGAATAATTTATGCTGTTACTCCTTCTAGAAATGTCTGTATTATTAATAGGATCTCACAAAGAAGTGAATGGCTATCTAATAATGCAGTTTGAAATGGTGAGGTATGTATTTTAGGGCAAGGAGTACCTTCTGCTTTTTCTTCTCTCTAATACAACAGCCAGGACACCTTGCACCAGCATGCTGTATCAGAGTTCAACCAGAGAAGCAGAACTTGTAGGAGATACGTATTAAGAAATGCATTGCAGCAAGGAATTGGCTTATGCAATTATTGGCCTAGGCAAGTTCAAAATCATAAGGCAGTCTGTCAGGAAGGGCGTGCAAGAACTCTCAGGCGTGTTCTGAAGCTGCTGTCCAGCGACAGAATTTCTTCTTCAGGGAAACCTTGGCTTTGCTCTTAAGGCCTTTCAACTGATGGAATCTGCCCCATCCAGATTATCTAGGATAATCTCTCTTACTTAAAGTCAACTCATTATGGACTTTAATTACATCTATAAAATACCTTCACAACAACTCCTAGATTAGAGTTTGAATAGTTGGTGGCCATTGCCTAATGGGTTGACACATCATCACATTGACTCTTTAGAAATACTAAAAAAAACATTTTCAGAGTACTTAACTATTTAGGTTTCTTACATAAATATATACTTTAAGACCTAATGGAAGTGAAATTGAAAGGATATTAGAACCTAAGGAAGATAAATAAATTATTTCTTAACCATAATTCAAAAAGAGTCATGTACCACAATGTTCATTGCAGCTCTATTTACAATATCCAGGACATGGAAGCAACCTAAGTGTCCATCGACAGATAAATGGGTAAAGAAGATGTGGCACATATATACAATGGACTATTACTCAGCCATAAAAAGAAATGAAATTGAGTTATTTGTAGTGAGGTGGATGGACCTAGAGTCTGTCATACAGAGTGAAGTAAGTCAGAAAGAGAAAAACAAATACCATATGCTAACACATATATATGGAATCTAAGGAAAAAAGAAAAAGGTTCTGAAGAACCTAGGGGCAAGAGAGGAATAAAGATGCAGACGTAGAGAATAGACTTGAGGACACGGGGAGGGGGAAGGGTAAGCTGGGCCAAAGTAAGAGAGTGGTATGGACATATATACACTACCAAACGTAAAATAGATAGCTAGTGGGAAGCAGCCACATAGCACAGGGAGATCAGCTCCGTGCTTTGTGACCACCTAGAGGGGTGGGATGGGGTGGCGGGGGAGATGCAAGAGGGAGGAGATATGGGGATATATGTATATGTATGGCTGATTTACTTTGTTATAAAGCAGAAACTAACACACCATTGTAGAGCAATTATACTCCAATAAAAATATTAAAAAAAATTATTTTTTTCTTGGGCCATGTCTATGTCATGCTTCAAAATTCTAATGTGTGACAAATTTCGGTACCCAGGCAATATTTGTTTATCTTTATGATCATCTTGTGGATGATGATTTAATAGAGTAATTATAATTAGCAGTCATAATGAATGACAAATCAACTAATTATAAGCAAAAATTATTGTTACTGCTGATACTGGTAAAAAAGCAATTATTTAAATGGCAGGTATAGTATCATTCAGGTTAATAACCAGATACAAAACTAAACATAATTATTGATGCTGATCATCAAAACAAGTTGGAAATGAATTAACTGGATATATCATTTGGTATCATTTGTGTTTTATTTTAAAAGCAGCTATTATAGGTCAGGTTTAGAAAACACATTATAATTGATCAAGTTACCATTGCTGACCCCCAAATCAAATTTAGGTAATGATTTTTCACATTAGAGGGTATATTTAGGCTCACAATTCTCTTTTCTCTTCTTGGAACTCTTCAGTAAGAATAGGATATTAATAATGGAGCCATTATTACTTGTAGCACCATACAAACATTTAGTGTCCCAGCCCATAATTTAATAAGACAAAATTTAATAGTGTTGAAATCTAGCCCTTAGTTTGTGGTAAAATGAGATTGACTGGTCTTATTTTCTCAGTTCCAAACCAGATACCTTTTTCAGCATGACATTTTCTGTATTTCAAATCAATAGCACCCTCTGTGCTCTCTTTAATATTGAAAAGTATTAATGGCTGAGTTATTGATGTTTAAAAATGCTCAGTAAAATTTTAAAGTTTTTTTTTCTTTTTTTAATTGTGTATATGTTTAGCTATAAGACTTCCTAATTTTCTCTATCCATTCTGTACCAGTTCTGAGTTTTGTACTTATATTACTTCCATCTTCCAGCAAACAGCTTTTCTCCTCTCCTTGGCATTTTACCCTCTTCTCAAAGCCATTGGCAGAAGGCACTGAAAGGAGATTGAAGACTTGAGATTAAGATTTTTCCTCCCTCCAGGTGTCTGGCTGCCTCAAAGACACTGGGCTCTTTTTGGTCTCAGTAGCTTGCACTGGTCTGCCTCTGTGTGTCCCAGCATTGGCTCACAGGCTTCCTGGCTGTCTTGTGCCAAGCCCCCATGGGGCTCTGTGACTGCTGTTATCCTAGCATTAGTCACTAAACACCTGCTGCATTTACCGTTCTAAATTCCATTTCCCCATGCCTCATAAACATAACTGCCCATCTATCCTCTGAAAACACACAGCATTATTTATTTGCTTTAGTTGCTGTGTGCTATTCAGATAACTCTGACTATAAGACAAGCATCTTGCTCCTTGCTTGTTTAATCCTCAAACAACTGTATGAGGTAGGTATTACTGTCCTTGTTTTACACTTGAGCGCACTGAGACTCAGTGATGTCAAATAACTTTGCCTATCATGACAAAGCTAATGAAGGACTGAGGTGGGATCCATCCCTAATTCCAAAACCTGTACTCTGCCAAGGGAAATTTTGGAGACCCTATGATAATGTATTAACAACTATCTTCTATTGAGCACCTACTGTGTGTCAGGCACTGTTGTAAGAACTTTTAAATCTGTTAACTCACAACAGCTCTAATAATTAGGTACTGTTATTGCCCCATTTTTCAAATGAGGAAGGTGGGGCACAGAAAAGTTATATAATTACCCAAAGTCACACAACTAGCAAAAATCTTGGCAGTCTGGTTTTAGATTCCTCGTATTTAACCTGTGTGCCATAATGTATGAAATCAGAACTCCAGAATCCAAGACTTAAAATCGTCTTATCTATGCTGTCACTAGGAAAGAAAAGTGAACACTCTTTGGTTAAGGCGTTCTTGGAATGTACAATATTGGCTATGCTTTTAGAAGTTTCTTGAAAGGAAATGGAATTTTTGTGGAATCAAATTGATTAAGGGTTTGTCTTAAATTGTAAACTGCTTGTCCCATGTCCTCGCACTAGGAACTCTCATAAATGTAAATTCACTAATTTATACTTGAAAAATACAAAAACCTAGTATTTTAAAAAGGATGGGTACTTGGTTGGATGTTTATAGCATGTGAAAATAATTTTCCTAGGCAAACTCTACGGTAGAGAATTTGGTAGTATCCTTCTGCAATCTGTGTGCTGTGAACTTGGCTCTTGAGAATTGCTGCCTTTTTAGAGAAATCACCTCATTCTGAACAGAGGACTTTTCTGTTTCCAGATTGGTGTGAGATTGGTACAGGAAAGCTCCATAATAAATTAACTGGTCCCCAAAGAACATCATCATGGCTCTGTAGTAGGAATTGAAATTATACTTTACTTCCAGGCCATTATGTGATATTTGTCAAAGAATCAAGCAGCAGTGCTTCAAAGATTTATTGAGATATACACAGCCTGGATGTATTTTTTTCAGTGCACCTTAAAACCTCTTCCTAATTCTCTATTCTAGAAGTCTCTTTCATTTTATGCTTTATTCCTTTTCCCCTTTATGCGCTTGTTTTTATTTCTAGGGTTGGATACAGTCTAGTCTCTGGTGCAGAAAGACTTGTGAGTTTTTAGAAATACCAATTTCAAAGCCCTGGCTGAAAGGGATTGGTGTTTCCCTTTTTCAGTAATAGATAAATTGAGTAAGCTGGTACATTTTTTGGCTTGGGGCAGGGAGGCCAAGAAGTGGGCCAAAGCTTCTTTGACAACAAAATATGACCCACAACACTTAGCTTTGCCCAGAAAATTATATGCTAAACCTAGCACCCTTCAATAATGCCTCAGCACACCTGATACTGAAGGTTTTACAGATCTCTGGATCTTAAGGAAGACCATACCCCTCTAATGAAAGCAGTGTGAGGTATTGAAGAAGTTCATATTTAGAGCAGTGAAAAACAGTGAGAAAAAAAATTGTAATCCTTTATTCTTGTCCACCATTCTGAGAGAGAGAAGCAAATCTTAAACCTCAAAAGATTTCATGAAGAAAAGGCTTCAGTGCCACATTGAGTGTTTATTCCCAGTTAGTCCTAGAAGAAAGATTTGAGTTTTAGAGTTCCATTTTTGTAGATAATTTAAATCCCATTCTAATTCCTTCAGAATTTTCTGATCTTAGTTAATCAATGCATTATACTAGTCAATACTACAATTGGAAGAGGAAAATTGAGTCCTGTTCAGGATTAATGTGGCATAAAAAGTAATATGTATTATATCCCACCGCAGAAAGATACGTCAGGATTGTTTTTATTTAATATTGAGATTTTAGTCTTCTGAACAAACAGAAACTATAATTATAGTCCAATCACCAAAACAGTACTTGAGTAGTATCTGGGTTTGAATCATCTATATTTAATAATGGCATTTATTATTTCATGCCACATTTTATTTCTGTTCTTCACAATAACCCTATGAGGTATCTATCATTATCCCCAATTTATAGATGATACAAAAGAATCAAAGGAGTTCAGTAATTTGTCCAGGGACACAATGCTGGTGTCTGAGCTGAATTTCCACTATGGAATCTAGCATTTTGGGCTGGGTGCTTGTCCATTAGTTTACTGTGCTAAACTGTGCATGTCTTCTTGCTATTTTTTTTTTACTTCTTTGCTTTCTTGTCCCTCTCCTTCTTCTCTGACCATTTTTAGAAGCCTTTTAGTTCTCCTGTAGAAGCTATAAGTCTATTTTTATTAATAAAGCTTTCCCTAACCATCTCCCACCCTCCCTGAAAGTTTGATTTTTATGACCTCCCAAAGTGCTCCCGTAACATCCTGTTTATGCCTGTGATAGCATTTACTACATGTACCATGATCTCCTGTTTGTTTGTGCAGTTCATCTAAGAGCAAGGATCTCATTCTCTATCTACATTATAACTTCCTGGGGTGTTTTTAAGAAATGCCCATGTTTGGGACCTACCTTTGAAGATGCATTTCACAGATTTTTTTAAAGTGCACAGGTAATTTTGATGCAAGTTCAGAATTGAGAACTAAATATTAACCTATACATTCTTCAAGGGCGAGGATAATTCAACCATATTCCCCAAATTTAGTACCATCCCTGTTACATAACACATACTTAATAAATAGTGGTTGGCTGAATGAGTGAATGAATGAAATTTAAAATGCTGACTTACTATGATTTTTGCAACATAAATATTTATTTGATTAATATATGGTTGATGAATGCATGAGCGCTGGAATATCTTTAAGTATTTAAGAGCAATTATAATACTAGCTTCAAATTCAGGTAGTGCTTTCTGATTTTCAGAAGTAAGCTGTACTTGCCTAGCAAACCTCAGCCCACTGGCTCTTCTAGGGTGCTTCCTAAGAACTCCAAATTCAAGAAAAAGCAGTTTACTGGGATGAATGAAGTGCAACAATAGTGCAATCAGAACGTGAGGTTTCTTTGCAAGTCTATCCTGGGTTTTGAAGGACCTTTACCTACTGGTGTGTTATATGCTGCTCAGCCTCTATGTCAGGAAGCAAGAGGCATTTTAGAATTCAACAACCTGCAGAGGCATCCTGGCACCAGCACAGAGCAGACTACTGCCTTGGGCAACTTAATAGGAGAAATTGATTCCTACCCTAGGTAGCCATCAGGATATTACTAGATTTCTTAGAGCAATAAGAATGTTAAGTGAGGTTTCTAGGACTGTAATATATCCTTCAGGTCTCATTTCAATGGCAATCAATGCCCATAATCCTTCTTCCAAAGCACTAGAAAACATGCTGGTATAATTAATGTCACTGAGGTACTGTTTTTCCCTTTGCTTTCTGTTTTTTTTTTTTTTTCCCCTAAGAAAGTTAGGCAGGTTTTAAGACAGATGTCTTCTATGAAAAGCTATTACATAATTTGAAACAAAAGGCTAGTCTCTAATAACTGTGGGGTGTTGGGGGACAATGAGTAAATTTGCTTGAATGAGATCAATCATAGAAATTCTTTAGGGCACCATATTTCAACTTGGCATGCAAATTCCAAACTCATTTACCCTATGCATGGTGAGAACCACAAGTATTTCTAAGGCCAGTTTTGTAAAGATTCATAAATTTGTCAGTTGGTTATGTCTCTGCATGAGATCATAAGTAATTTTAGTGTTGACAAGTACAGATTCTTGCTGTGGGTGTTTGAAATTAAATTCAGCAATCCAGGGCAAATCAATAGCTACTTATTGAGGGCCCACTGTTTTCAAGGCTGGGCACTTAGAGGGGAAGGAAGTTGATTGAGTAAGACAAGTTTCCTACCCTCAAGGAACTTTCTGTTGGGTAGGAAAAGTGTAGCTTTTGATTGTAAAATAAAGTCTTGTTGCAAAGAAACTAATGGTTTATAGAGAAACACAATGGTAAGGGAGCTTGATTTATCAAAAGTTAAGTGGTTGCCCATTCCCTGTGGATGCCCTTTTTTTCCTACGTAACTGCTATCAACAACTCTTTTGATACGGGAGGTATTGGAAAAAAATATGATGCATACATTATTTCTTTCTGAAATTGAAGTAAAAATCACTATGCATTTCCATAGACATGAAAAGCATACTGTTACCCTAAGTATCTGAATCCGAGATTCTTTGAAGAAAGAATTTCAGTGAATTAGCCCTTATAAATAACACAGTTGTATGGATCCTCAACTAAGGAATTCAAAGATTGCCTCTACTTAAGGTGGTTATGATATAACGACTTAACAATTTTTCGACTTTACAATGGTGCAAAATCAATACGTACTCAGTAGAAACCGTACTTCAAATTTTGAACTTTTATCTTTTCCCAGCTCGTGATGTGAGGTAGGATACTCTCTTGTGATGCTAGGCAGAGGCAGCGAGCTGCAGCTCCCAGTCAGCCACGGGATCACAAGGATAAACAACCAGTACACTATACCCACCCGGTATCCACACAACCATTCTGAGTTTCACATTCTGTACAGTATTCAATAAATTACATGAAATATTCAACACTTGATTCTAAAATAGGCTTTGCGTTAGATAATTTTGCCCAAGTGTAGGCTAATGTTAAGTGCTCCGAGCACATTTAAGGTAGGCTAGGCTAAGCTCTGATGTTCGGTAGGTTAGGTGTGTTAAATGCATTTTCAACTTATGACATTTTCAACTTACAATGGATTTATCAGGACATAACCTCATTGTAAATTGAGGGAGATCCATACTCATTTGCTTAGCAAAGTACAAATCTTAACATCATCGTTATGTGCATTAGCTGACAGGAATGAAGTATATTGTAAGGCTTAAGGATCTTATCTGAATTGAGGTGTATTGAAAATTTGCAGGTTAAATACAATGCTGCATTCACTAAAATGGATAAACAGAAAATACTTTTTTCACAATCTATATTTGCAAAGGTTTCTGATTTTCATTTACCACACCCAGGTTACTGAAAATGCTGCCATTTCCTCCTAACTGGTTCTTTCATTCAGTCCTTATTGCCATTTGCCTTGTTTGGTGCCTTTTTACCTCTCATTTGAACAAATGTACATAGTCTAAGGCAGAGTTTCTTAGCCTCAGCACAAGTGACGTTTTGGGCCAGGTAGTTCCTTATTGTAGGTGGCTATTCTGTACATTATAGGATGTTGAGCGGCATGCCTGGCCTCTACTTACTAGATGCCAGTAGCACACACCTCCAGTTGTGACAAACAAAAGTATCTCCAGACATTGCCGAATGTCCCTGGAGGCAGAATTGCCCCAGTTGAGAACCCCTTGTCTAAGGCAGTTTCTTAAGTTTTCTTCCACAGTCTCTCCTCTGTTCATGATAGCTGCCATGTTAATGGTTCTAAGCCTTGCTCTTATTATGTCACTCCCATGCCCCCAAACTTCCAATGACTTTTTACCCTCATATTCAGACCTTTTTATCACCCTCATCCCTGTCTTTTTGTTTCATTTTTAACAAAGTACTGATGTACATGTTAACAAAGAGCACAGAAGAGTGATGAAAAGCAAGTTGCCTGCTCTACCCCTCCCTACAGTCTCTGGTTTACTTCTAACAGTTTTCTCCAAAACTCTAGATATAGTTATACTTCTGTTTATTTGACTTAGCAATTTTAGGCAACATCTGTTGGCTTTCTGTTTTAAAGTTGGGGTTGTAGCTCAGTTATGTAATTTGCCATTTTCCCTCCCTTCTTTCCAGTTTTTGACATCGAGGTGATCATTTACAGTCATATATGGTATCCTTTAAAAAATAATATATTACTGGTCAGTCAACTTTCAGAACCGCAATGTACCCTCTGAAGCTGGGTGGAACTAGAGACCCTGTCGATAATATCTTTCAACCCTTCCACATAGTAAGATGAGACCTTCATTGCTTTTGCTTTTGCTTTCCCTCTTCCATTTTCTGTCAGCTATACTTTTATTTACGTTACCATTTACAATGTAGACATTTTCATTCAGTCTTGCAAATAAAACCAAGCTTCTGTGCTTTATTCTCAGATTGAGTCTTTAAGTTGAAAGCCAGTAAGCCAAATTTACATTACTATGATTATGCAAATATTTTTCAATGCCAGGTCAAGTAGAGAGCTATAATTTTATTTTCTTCTCTATAGGTCCAATGTCATGATCTTTGCATCACTTGAAGGAGAATGCTCAGTGTCAATGTCAGATAAATTCTTTCTTCAACTCTCATCAACTGTGAAAGATCACACCATATTTTACATTAATTCATAAATAGCCTGTATCTTTCTTGTGAGTTTTTATTTGTCTTGTTTCTTGTAGTATTTGCCTATTTTTATTCATCATATTCTTACATTTATCATGTCTATCTCTTTCCCCACACGCTCAGCCCTGTGCTTGGGGATTCCCTTCATTGTTTTTTCTAGGTGGGACCCATAGTTTTCTGGATCTCATGTCTTTCTAATTTTTGTTTTATCTTCCTTTTGCTAGGGTATAGGGTCAAGTAACTTGCAAGAAAAAGCATACAGGGAGTAAACTTTGTATGGGTCCTTGTGTAATGAAATATTTCCCTCACCTTGGTTGATAGATTGGGCATAGACGTCTAAGTTAAAAAATATTTTTGTTCATAATTCTAAAGGTACAGTTAGACTCAGTCCTGCTGAAAAAACATACTTTTTTTTTTTCTTTTTTAGATGGCATATTTTTGCTCTCTTATATTTGTTGTCACTATATTAGGCCATGGTCACATACAACCCCCAAATCTCAGTGACTTGCAACAAGTTAGCTGTAGGTTGGCTCTAACTTGGCCTCATAAGTCTTCTTAAGTATAGGATCTAGACTAAAGGAATAGCTCCTAGCTGGTAATGCTCACTTCTTGACAAGAGAAAGGAATTATGGTAGAACCAAATGCTGACACTTAAAGCTTCTGCTTATGTTATTTCCACTCACTTTCTAAGATAGTCACATGTCAATCCCTGACACCAACTGAGCAGGAAACATTCCCTCCAAGCCTCCTCCTCTGTAGCCCCATGCTTCCCACAGGGAGGAGTCCCAGGGAGGGTCCCCAAGGGATGGGGGACAGTGAATAAGTAGGACCAGTAATACAATGTACCACAGTCTGGGAAGATTTCAGGACTTTCTTTTTATTCTTGGTGTTCTGAAAATTTATGATGATCTATCCAGATGGTTCTTTTATTCATCTGTTGTTCTGGGCACTTGGTGGATCCTTCCAATCCAAAAGACTCATTCCCTTCTTGTGGGAAGATTCCTCAATTATCTCTTTAGTAACTTCTCCTTCCTGTTCCTCACTCATTCTTCTAGAAATTAAACTGCATGAATTATACGGATCTTTTATCTTTTAATTTTTGTCAATAAAACATGTACTCCATTATTTTAGCTTTTTGCTCTATGATGTTTTTCCAGGAATTTATTTTCAATTAATTTTCTAAAAAATTGGCAATAATAAATTGTTGTTTTGATTGTTTTTTACTCAAAATATTTTGTTCTTGTTTTATGAATATAAAATATTTTTGAATTTCTGAGATGAATTGTATTGTTCTTTTCTGTTTCCTGAATTATTTCCATTTCTCTCAAGCCGTACTTTTCTGCTTGTTTATCTTAGTTCTCTTTTCAAGGGTTTCTGACTAGAAGCACTGTGAGGAAATAAAGTCTAGTTTGGCTTTAGGAAGTAGCAAGTCAGGAACTGACTGTTCCACATGCAAGAATGCAAAGGCTCCACTTTGAGATTCACATAGGAGCCTTATCTTTGCCCAGTTAACTCAAGGTCCTTTGTAATTCTTTCCACCTACACTCCAGAGAGTGCTTTACATTCTCTTGTCTAAAGACAGGACTATGGATTGATATCCACCCTTAGCAACAATATAGGAATTGTGTTAAAATATATGCTTCTCTTTGAAGAGCCTATTAAGAAATGAAAATGTATTTGCATTTCTATAAGGTTGTGAATTTCATGCAGTTTGTATTTTATACTGGTAATGAAGACTCGGTCAACCCTTTAACTTAGTAGGCGTAATAATTAAGCTGGTCTGGCTTCTCTGTGCTCCTTCCCAATGTCAATGTGAATGTTACGATTTGATGAAGGGCCCTAGAGCACAAGCTTTCAGTTTTTTGAAATCTAAAATTAATGGTAATGCATTTTACATCAAGAAGCAGTAAACACATATAAACATAAATGTGCATTTAACTAAAATGCATACCATGTACAGAGCAATTTTATATATTTTTTTTGTTTCAGGTTTAAAAATTCTGATCTAGACTTACAAAACTTGTTTTATGACTCACTAATCATTTCGTAGTGTGAAAAACAGGGCTATAGGACATGGTCCTAGGAATTAAATAAAAATGGTCTCTGGGTTTTCAAATAAACATCACAAAATCCCTTCTCTGAAATTATTTTCTTTATTTTTTAACGTAATTTGAAAACTCAGAGTCTTATGTGTATTTAATATAACAATTCTTAGCAAGCTTTATTATCTGGGTATTTTCTCCAGAACTCAAACTTAGAGGAAAAACCACAAAACTACATAAGTGACCTAACCATTGCCTAGTACAGTAATGGAGATATATGGTCATTGTCCTTATTAGGATGTTTTGTGGTCGGTGTTGCCTGTTTTTTTATGGCATGGAATTTACAACATATTTCAAACAATTTTCATAAAAAAGGTTTAAACATTATTGCTTGATTTTGGTCCACTTTTGTATCTTGAAGTCCCCCTAAAGATGACTAGAAACAAATAGCCCAAAGACTGTGCTGCAGATGCCCCTTTGGCAGGTGGCTGCTCATGCCTAAAGCTCTCCTTAATATTTTGGTGAAAAATAGTGTATCACCCTTGGACAAGATTAGTTGAGCACTCTTTAAGATTGATTAAGATCCGGAACTGGCAGAGAAAGGGATTCAACAAAAAACATGAGGCAAGTACAGTTATACAGAAAAATAATTCTGTATTCAGAACTGCTTTCTTAGAAAAGTAGAGACATGGCAGTGAATTCTAAATCAAAAATACATTTCAGTGAAATAACCCATGGCTGAAAAGTAACTGTGAGCACACCCATGGTTAACATCAATTGATTATGTGTTGAGTAAATGATGGTTTGTTTTCAATTGTTATTTGGGGAATTGAGTACCTTTCAAGTAGCTGGAAAGTTACATAAAGAGCACAGTTTTAAGTGGGTTCTGTTATGCTACTGAAAAATCTTAAATGTTGGTTAACTTGTATGAAAGAGAATGTGAAATACTCCTAGGTTTTTTTTCTTCACTGAGGGTAGGAAGAAAGATGGCTTTTAAAAGTTTTCCAGAACCCTTCCAGAAAGGTGTTGTTGAGGATTCCTTTAAGTAATAGCCACACAAATAATCACAGATTACAGTATCATACAACTCCATTAACAAGGTGAAGGAAAATTGCAACATTTTCATTTTAATGAGATGTCAGTTCCCTCCCTTGCTGTACCATGCATCTTAATGTCCTTGTTGTCTACACTGACTTGGGGCTCCAAGGCTCTGTCATTACTTGGCAATTCCTTTCTCTAATTTCTTGTGACACAGGATCCTTAAATCCACAAGAAATGTGAGGTGAGGCAGAGAGAATTCCTGCAGACTGACTTGCTATATGCAGAACATTCATTTGCATTATTCATTAGATAAGAGCACTGATTTGCATCTCATTCTGGTTGTCTCCTTTAGGTGAAAAAATACTGGAGAACTCTCCATATTCCCCCATTTTTTTGTAATAATAATAATTATTAGGGGAATTAAGCTTGATTGCTATCCTAGATTTTGTCCTGCACCATCTGCAATTTCTCTTAAAAAAAAAAACAACCCACACCCTAAACACTTCCAAATCCCCAAACCAATGCGCATTTTCCCCTTTCTGTTTAAAATATTTGAAGCTTTAACATTTGATGAAAGATCTGAATACATAATATATTTTATTGAAATGCAAAATGAGACATTTATTTATGATGTATATCTTACATTAGGAATGGGAAGGAGGAGGGGGTGGAAAAAAAAGTATAGGCACAAGTACTTCTTCCCAAATCTCATTTTAGAGAAATTTCTTAGCAACAGAAACATGCCACAAATTAGAAGATACTGCCAGTAATAAATTCTTCCCTTTTTGGTGGTCAAATCCAAGTGATGAAAATTTACTTTTCATTTTCTCTTCAGAAGCAATGGCCAATTAAGATTATAGCCCCATCATTATCAAAAGAGTACTCAGGAATGTTCTACTAAGTGGGTAGAGGTCTGTGTTGGTCTCAAGAGCTCCTGTGTTAGGTACAAGAAAAATCATAAAATATCCTTCGTTTCTTGGTCTGTAGTCTCAATTCCCCAAGGTTGCAGTAAACTTCCCAGCACTCGCCAGTTCCTTGGCACAGGTGTTGTAGGGCTTTATTTATGTTCTCTAGAAATTTTCTGGGATTATGAGGTATGAGCTCTACAGGAGACTCTGATCTGCAGTTGCATGCTCAATTGGAACCACTGGTGCCTTGACAAAGGAGAAGCAGGGAATCGTGTGCATGGCAGCCTTCTTTATCCTTCTCAAGAGAGAAGGGAGCAGAGGAGTCAGAGAAGAAGTCTTCTCCCTGCTGATTTGTTACAGTTCGGTTGCCCCCTGAATAAATGATGGTATTCTATTGAAGGTTGCAGTGAATCTAGATCACAGATCAATCGTATCCAAAAATGAAATGGAATTCCTATGGTATTAAGGTGACATTGTAACTAGAAACATGGTGTCTGGCAGGCTGGGATGGTTTGTTTTGAATAGAGGTTTTTACAAATTGCACATTGTTTCATCAACACAGGTAACAGAAGATTGAATCGATTCTTTTGCTCTGCCTTTTCATATCTCCCAAAGGCTTTAATTCACTCGTGGAAGAGATCATCACTAACATTTATTAGCCTTGTTCAAGAGGTACCCCCCCACACAACTGCTGTTTATTCTCGTCTGGTTCCTGTGATTAATGCTGTGATGCAAAACAACTACTTCTGTTCTTTATGGCCGAGTCTGTCACACTGCAATGTTTAAGGCTTTTTGGCATCCTCCTAAGGAACACCATTTTTGAAACAGCCCTCATTTGTATAGGACTGACTCTGGAATCCAATCCAAGGTTTGATTTTTGACCAGTGACCGGTTAGGTCAACTTCAAATTGTGTTTTTCTTGCAAGAGTGATTGTTTAAAGATATTTTTCCACTTCAAGCACTCAGGTTTTTTTTTCAAATAGTAAAGTTCTTTTTCACTTATTTAATTAGGGCCAAATGGTGGCCTTTCAAAGTAACAAACATTAATATTAAAAATTTGGGGCAGCTTATGCTTAGTTGTATCAGTTTCGGGTGATCATACCATTTGGAGGACAGCAATCCTTTGTTTTTGTTAATGTCATAATGGGCCTGTAATGCCACGCTTTATAAAAAATGTTGCTGGTGAGCTGTTGCCATTATAGAAGTCTTATTGTGGTTTTAGAATCCTGCATGAACTAAGGAGATTACATTCGAATGTCTCACACACATTCCAAAAATAACATGGCCAAAAGACAACTGCGATTTCCCATCTTCCTCAATTCCTCTCCCTCCCCCCAAAACTATCTCTGATCATCTCAGCAAGTGGTATCACCTTTCCCCCATTTGCCTAAGCCAAAACCTGGTAGTCATCCTTGATCTCCTCCTACTCTTACCCTTGTGATCAGATTACTATTGCTGTATAACAAACCACCTCAGAATTCAGTGGCACAAAGTAAAGAAGAGTGGTGAATGGGATGAAAGATATTGTTGTAGCCATCTTTGGTAAATACTATCAGCCACTGTTCACCCTTTGTCCATAACTATTCACATCCTTTTTGCATGCAAAATACACCAGATCCCTCCCTCAAAATTCCCAAAGTCTCATCTTACCACTTTAAGTCTGGGATGTTGTCATACAGATCAAATCCAGGGGCCAGGGAGGCTCTGTGGATACAGCTCTTCTAGCATGTTTCTCCTCAATCTCTAAAGAGCTGTGGCTAAAAGATTCCAATTACCTGTCTCCCATATACCCAACATGCAATGGGGTCAGGCATAGGATAACAACTACAAACATTCCTGTTTAAAAAAATAAAAAGGGGAGGAGGAATGGGAGGCACACAGCCGTCACTGTTCAGTGACAGTTCTGAAATCCAGGTGGGCACGTCTTGTTGGTCCCTTAATAAGGGCTCAGATCTACTCCCAAGCAGCTGTTTTCTCCAGCTGTAAAATCTACCTTTCCCAGCATTTGGCTTCACTCCCTGTGTTATTCTGTCTTTTCCATAAGAAATAACCCACATTTGCAGCTGAGTAGTTTTCTCTTACTGCTGCTTACCCAAAGTAGTTCACGGGTCCAAAGACCCCACCCGCTTCATTTTATGGTGTATCTCCAGCCCTTTCAGTCAAAGCTGATGCAGTCCCTTTAACACCTTTGGGCTTCCTGTATATCAATCCACTACATTAGACAAAAGATACACCCTGAAATCTCTTCAGTATCCATAGGGCAAAACCCTTAAGAGTCTAGGTGCCTATTGTTTAAAAAGGCATGCCCTTAAATCCAGAAGGCTTTGTATGTATTTGAAAGGTTCATGAGGCACCATCTTAAATCTTTCTGAAGTTTTAATGAAAGATTTTATAATCACAGTCTTCTCTTCATCCTAGCATCGAGACAGAGACATTTTCCTAACAAGCCTGGATTTGATCTTTGCACGGAGGCCCCTTCTCACTTTGAGAATCTTCTGCAGGGAAACACTGAATGAACAATTAAAAAAAAAAACAAGACCTTTTATATTTCCATTAAAGCTTGCTTAAAAGCTGACCAATTCCTTTTTCTTTATATCTAACTATGTCTTACACATGGCTGAAAGAAACAGATTAGCACTTTCAGGATTCTGCCTAAAAAATGTCCTTAGCCACATCTGCCAGCTTATTAAGCACATTTTTCATTTTCTGTATCAGTGCAGCCAATGGGGTTGCCAAACTTTCTGCCATACATGACAAAGATCGTTTTTTTCCCTAGCCTCCAATACCAGTTTCTTCCCTCACATCCCAGCTTTCACCAAAGTCTCCCTGAGGCCGTTCTCGCCTTCGCTGACCTCCTTCACTAGCTTTGCTAGCTTTCACTTACTTTTACCAACTGTCTCTTTAAGGTCTTTCCTGCTTCTTCCCACTGCCCAGTTCCAAAGCCAGTGCCACATCTTTTAGGCTTTTGATATGGCAGAACTCCATTCTGGTACCAAATTTCTGTTCAACTTGCTATTTCTGCAAAAGTAACCACCACACAATTTAGTGGCACAAATTATCTTTTTATTATGTATAAAGATTCTGTTGATCAGGAATTTAGACAAGGTACAATAAGGATGGCTTTTCTCCGGTCTACAATTTCTAGGGTCTTAGCTGGTAGAACTCAACAGCTGGGGGTCAGTTCAACAGCTGGAACTGAATTATCTCGAGGTGTCTTCACTCACATGTCTGTCCGTTGACGCTGACTGTCAATAGCCCAACCTCAGCTTGGGATATTCGCCGACCTATGTGACCTGGGCTTTCTCACTGTGTGATGGACTCAGAGTTTACTGCATTGAAGCTCAGACACTTCAAAGCAACTGTCACAGCAGACAAAGTGTGTATTAGTTTCCTGCTGCTACGGTAACAATATGCCACAAACTGGCTGAAAACAGAAATCTGTTGTCTTGCCATTCTGGAGGCTAGAAGCCTGAAATAAAGGTGTTGGCATAGCTGTACTCCTGAAGCCTCTAGGAAAGAGTCCTTCCTCTCCTCTTCCTAGCTTCTGGTGGTTGCCAGCAATCCTTCATGTTCCTTGTCTTCCAACTGCATCCCTCCAGTTTCTGCCTCTCTTGTCACATGGCCTTCTTTCCTCTGTATCGGTGTCTGTGTGTCCTCTCCTCTTTTTATAAGGAAACCAGTCATATTGGAATTAGGGTCCACCCTAATCTACCATGTCCTTATTTTAACTAATTGCATCTGCAAAGACCCTATTTCTAAATAATGTCGCTATCTGAATTTTGGGGGGACGCTATTTAACCCACTGCAAGTTGG
This sequence comes from Stenella coeruleoalba, assembly GCF_951394435.1. Taxonomy (NCBI): domain Eukaryota; kingdom Metazoa; phylum Chordata; class Mammalia; order Artiodactyla; family Delphinidae; genus Stenella; species Stenella coeruleoalba. Next base: position 93,788,169 of record NC_137169.1, read on the forward strand.
AAATTGCACTGTCTCTGTAACCTAGCCTTGGAGGTTACGTAGCGTCATTTGTGCCGTGCTCCAGTTGGTTGAAGCAGTGCATGATTGTGCATGAAGCACAGTCATGCCCAGATTTAAGCAGAGGAGAGTTAGATTCTACTTACTGATGAAGGACTTTCAGGGTCACAGCGTAGAAGAATGCGGGATGTAAAGTGTTTCCGTGTTCATCTTTGAAAAATGCAGTCTGCCATACCCTTACCCAGTCTGTGACCAAATTCTATTGATTCTGCTTCCAAAATATATTTCACATCTGTTCGCTTACCTCCTTTGCCACCCACTCATGCAAAGCACCATAATTTCTCATCTGAATTATTGCATTAGACTCTTATCCAATCTTTCTGTACCCACTTTTGCCTCTTCTAACCCATTCACCACCAAGCTGCAAGAAAAGAGGTATTAAAACTATAAATTGACTCTTATCACGCTCTGCTTAAATCTCTCTGGAGGCTGCCAGTTGCATGCACAATACAATCTAGATGCCTCCCAAAAGCCTAAGAGGCCCTACAAAATCTTTGTCTTTCCAACTGCCTCAATGAAAAGGGATGCCACCTTTTTCTTCTTCATGTACTGGTCTCTGGTCACTCAGGCCTTCTAACAGTTCTTAGACCAACCCAACCATGTTTGCACCTCAAAGACTTTACACTTATGCTTTCTTCTGCCTGGAAATCTCTTTCTTTGGTTCTTCATTAGGCTTACATTTGACATACTCTAAGTTTTATTTTAAGTGCTACCTCTTCAGATAATAATGATAATAATAATTATAGCTAACATTCTTTTAAGTTAGCTTAAAACATTTTTTCAGGCCTTAGAGGTAATAGTTCTATCTGGATTATTTTTTAAAAAATCCTTATAACACAGTGTAAAAGAGGTTCTATTTTCATTCTTATTTTATAGACAAGAAAACTGAGATTTTATATGATGTCCCCAAAATCATACTACCATGTGCTGTATAATGTATACCATGTACTGTAGAGTTTAGAATCATACTCAGGACTGTCTGACTCCAGAGACTGCCCTTTCAACCGCTGGACACTGCTTCCTCTACAGAAAGCCTCATTCTTTATTTTATTCTAAGTCATAGCACCTATTTCTTTTCTTCATTTTGTTGATCATTCTCTATAGTTAAGAAAAAAAAAATATATATATATATATATATATACTTATTTATTGCCTATTTTTCCAACTAGTATTAAAAAGTTTTTGTTGTTCATAGCTGTATCTCACCACCCACACACTGCATGGCACATAGTAGATACTTACTTAGTATTTGATGAATAAGTGTAGTGATGTGTTGATAAATATTTAACCACCAGTTTTGGGTGGGGGATGCGGATTCATTGTATGTTTTTTAAATTTCCATACTCCCACCTCAGAGCTGATTTCAAGCTGCAAACAGTTTAACAGCTGACTCACAAGATTCCTGAAAACTAGGCTCTAGCATGGCACTGAATGAATGAATGTTGCAAAGAACAGAGCAGCTAACCTACAGTAACTGGTTTTCAAGGGGACAAGGGGTATCCTCTCCATAAGCCCTTGTGGTTTTATCTCGAAACAGATCAAACATGTTCGTGAGGGTTCAGAGCATAGCTGCTATCAGAGCTGCAAAAGGGTAATGAAGAGTTAACACTGCATCTGAGACACTAAATATCTCGACAACAATGTAGTGAGAAACATTGAGACCAGATACTGTAATTTCTTCATCTTTTTTCACTGCCTCAGATGTTGGCAAGGACACATATGATTCAGAAGCAAGGGCAGGATGACTTTGTTTTATCCTTTACAGGGAAAGAATGGCTGGGATTGGAGCAGAAAGGAGTGAACAGAAAGGAGAAGGGGGGAGTTGAAGTCATCAGTATTTCACATTAGGTATAAAAATGCTCAGTTATAGCTTTGGCTAGGGACAGAAATTTCCTTGAAAATATTTGTGAGAGTTTTATGCTAAATGATTATACAGAAGACTAATTTATGATTGGTCCAGTTATTTACCTCTGTATGTAATATGGAATGACATAGGCATTTTTTTTTTTTTTTTTTTTTTTTTTGCGGTATGTGGGCCTCTCACTGCTGTGGCCTCTCCCGTTGCGGAGCACAGGCTCCGGACGCGCAGGCCCAGCGGCCATGGTTCACGGGCCCAGCCGCTCCGCAGCATGCGGGATCCTCCCGGACCGGGGCACGAACCCATGTCCCCTGCATCGGCAGGTGGACTCTCAACCACTGCGCCACCAGGGAAGCCCAGGCACTATTTTTTAAATCACTATATGCCACTCAGCATTGCTGACAACATCTTATTTGACAGTTCTTAATTATAAAAATACCACTTGAATTTTTTGATCAGCAGTGCCATGTTTGCGTGAATCTAGCAATAGATCTGAATAAATCTATAGCATTTGGTGGGACTGTATTTATCACATTAGGTATGAAAGTCTTGACATGATGTTGGCTGGCCACAGGATGGTAAGACCAGGGGCAATGCTTAGATGTCTCAGTCACGGCCAGGATGTAGTATGTCTCTTATTTAACTGACAGGTCTATACTTTGGTCCTGTAGCTTTCAGTCCCTTCACACTCTGCATAAGTAATACTTCCTATTATGCACATTCACTCAGGGATTTTGAATGAATAACTCTAAAATACTCTCCTTGGCACTCCAGGATCCATAGTTTTAAAAGTGCATGTGGGCCTTCCTTGGTGGGGCAGTGGTTGAGAATCTGCCTGCTAATAATGCAGGGGACACGGGTTCGAGCCCTGGTCTGGGAGGATCCCACGTGCCGCGGAGCAACTAGACCTGTGAGCCACAACTACTGAGCCTGCGCGTCTGGAGCCTATGCTCTGCAACAAGAGAGGCTGCGATAGTGAGAGGCCCGCGCACCGCGATGAAGGGTGGCCCCCGCTTGCCACAACTAGAGAAAGCCCTCGCACAGAAACAAAGACCCAACACAGCAAAAATAAATTAATTAATTAATAAACTCCTACCCCCAACATATTCTTTAAAAAAAAAGAAAAAAAAAGTGCATGTGTAATTAATTTTGCTTTAGAATTTCAAATTAATACCAAGAGAAATGCCTTTCTCTTTATTAATTTCCCGGTGTGAGTCTAAAGAAAACAGCAACCACTTTTCTTGAAATCACATAAATAATATTGGAGTAAGACTGTCTCGGTTGGAGACAAAAACATTATATTTGTGACTCATGGTAATCTATCCATTGGTTAATGGACCCAGAACCCTCTAGACAGTTTACAAATCCACATAACAGAGCAAATTTTTGCATTAGGATTCCTGACTTAGCTGAAAAATGTGAAAAATCAGATGCAGCCAAAGAGTTCCCTATTGATTACAAATGTGAGATCAAGAGTAAGTTATTTGATCGAAGGCAGCATTTATTTAAATTTAAAATGGTCCTTCCTGGTAATCTTATTTTGGTTAGTGGCATAAAAATCAATGAAATTTTTTAAGAGTATTAATTCCATTCCATTTGAGGGGCTTCCTGTGACAGAATGGGCATTGATATCCGGTCATATTTTGGGGTGTCTAAGGGTTCGCATGAATTTAGAAATGCGACTGAAGCTTGAGGACAAGATTGTCAGTAATTCTTAGTATTTTTTAAAAAAGAAAATAACTAACTAGTAGTCTCTAAAGATAAAAATGGAAATCAAAATTCCCAGTCCTGTCAAATTACTCTTTGCTGCTCAAGTATCTTTGACTCAATTTTTTCCTCTGCCGTATGAGCATAGTACTCTAATAGTTGTAGACAGGTTCATAAAATGTTTCAATATTTCTATACTCTTAAAAAGGACCTTTTAGGCATGTAATTTGTCAGTTGTCCAGTATCATACCTGGTATAAGAATCCCCTATAGATCACCCCGGACAGATAGACAGTTCTAGTAGTTCCCCAAACGTCTAAACTGGAAAGTTCTTAATGTCCTGAGACAGTTGGAGTGAACACCTATGGCCTAGCAGGTAAATACAAGTCAAAAGTTAAAAAACAAATTGCCTTATTTGAACAGGTATTTGTGCACCAGCGTTTATAGCAGCTTTATTTGCAATAGCTTTATTTGGGAAACAACCCAAATGTCCACTGACAGAAAAATGGATAAACAAACTGTGGTATATACATACAGTGGAATATTACTCAGACTTAAAAAAGAATGAGATTCTGATACATGCTACAACATGTATGAACTTTTAAGATATTATGCTAAATAAAACAAGCCAGATGAAAAAGGACAGATATTCTATCATTCCACTTATGTGAGGTATCTAGAATAGTCAAATGCATGGAGACAGAAAGTAGAAGGGTGGTTGCCAGGGGCTGGGAGAAAGGGGTACTAGGGAGCTTTGGTTTAATGGATACAAAGTTTCAGTTTGGGAAGATTAAAAAGTTTTGGGGATAGACAGTGGTGATGATTGCACAACAATGTGATGTACTTATTAATTCCATTGAACTGTACACTTGAAAATGGTTAAAATGGTAAATTTTGTATTGTGTGTATATTTTCCTACCATTAAAACTAACAACAACAAGAAGAAACGAGGTGCTTTGGAAGAAGTCAGGAGTCCATGAGCATCTTTCTGTACTTTCTCACTCTCTAATTGGCCTGTGCCCCTGTTTGTCTGACTCCTGCGTTTTGCAGCTGGCCTCCTTCTTTTCACACAGCCATCCTGGATGGATGAGCTCCTCAGTGTTTCCTATGAGGAAAGTGGATGGACTTTTGAGAGCCTTATCCCAAGGGATGACTTCAGCGCTAATGTGTTTCACTCTTTTTCCCCAGGAGTCATCTCCTGACCTCCAGGCCCCAGATTCCAACTGCTGGCCGTAAAAGCCAGTGTCTGCGGGTTGGCCCCGCCCTCCTCCTTTCAACTGAGGGCCCTAGAGACACACATATTAGCCTGTAATCTCCCTCCCTTGTCTTGTATTTGCCCTTTTTCTGGCACATCTTCTTCTATCTTCTTTTTCTTTTATTTCCAAAATGTGTGTTTAGTTTTAAAATTTAAGATACAATTGCTCTTCCTGAATGGGTGAAATGGTCTTTGTTACAATTGCTGTTCCATATGTGAGTATATCTTGCATGCTCAGAAGTTACCAGGGATGCCATGGGATTTGATTCTAATGTTCACTTTAATTCAGTTGGCTCACATTAGACAATAAAATCCGACAAATTCTGAATAATGGAAGTTAGACTATAGTGGTTTCTTGAAAAATGAGAAGCGTTGACTGTTTTTTAAAAGAATTAAACTTTCTTACTTTTAAATGATTTTTTAACTGAAGTATAGTTGATTTACAATGTTGTGTTCCTTTCTGCTATACAGCAAAGTGATTCAGTTATATATATATTCTTTTTTTTATATCCTTTTCCATTATGGTTCATCACAAGATATTGAATATAGTTCTCTGTGCTATACAGTAGAACCTTGTTGTTTATCCATTCTATATATAATAGCTTACATCTGCTAACCCCGCCATCCCACTCCATCCCTCCCCATCCCCTCTTCCCCTTGGCAACCACAAGTCTGTTCTCTATGCCTGTGAGTCTGTTTCTGTTTCATAAATTTTCTCCTTTTTAAATTCCATGTGTATCATAAACAAAGTAATAGGTAAAATGAGATAAGATATTGGAGGATTATAATCAGACTGGCATTATAATGTATAACAAATGCACTTAAATATATACTAATGTTTAGCTGTTAAATTCAGAAATTAAAAGTATCTTGATAAGGGGCTAAATTGTCCTTTCCTTTGGATGGTAGGATGATTTTCTCTCCTGTTATTTTTCTCATCTCTCTGACCCCTCCTTCCACAACTTCTGGACTTTTGTTGCCTCTCAATATTATATGTTTTGTTTACTGCTCTTTGCTTTTCTCATGGTCTTTCTGATTTCAAGTTCCACCTAGTTGCAGCTGTTTCTTCAGCTTTTTTTGTGTGCTCTCCAAGCCTGGGTTGACCTGGAAACTAATAACCATTTGTCAGAGTTTCTGTGGGAAAAATGCCTTCCAAATTCTAAATAGCTGCCTTACAAACTTAGTGACATAGCTCTTATGCAAGCTGTGGTCTTCTTACATTCAAATTTGTTGAGGTTTCTCTGCAAATTTAAAGAAAATTTACATTGTTTTCCATATGTGCTTTAAAAACGTTATGTGCTTTAGAGTTAGGCAGATCTGGATTTGAATTCCACTGCAACCATTTATTTTTTTCTGTGTTAATGGATAGTTTAAGCCTCAGTTTTCTCATCTATAACATGAAGATAAATCCTCCTATGTGCCTGTGTCAGGAGCTTGGGTTTGCCAGATAAAATACAGAACGCTTAGTTAAGTTTGAATTCCATGAAAACAATGAATATTTTTCTATAAACATTTTCAATACATAAAATTTTAGTATGGAATTTTTCATTGTTGATCTGAAACTCAAGTTTAACTGAGCATGCTGTATTAGCATTTGCTAAGTCTGGCAAACCTACAGGGGGCACTAGTATATATGTGATACCCATATATGCGTGGTATAGAAAATGTGGGATTCCTTCTGCAGCCCTTAGCTACAGTGGTCAGCTCTGCTGAAACTAAGTAGATCTCTGCTTGCTTACTGCTACTCCCAAATGCTACCCTCTGCCTCAGCAAATTCCATAATCACAGAGTCCCACCACAAACAATCTAATGAGAAATCACAGTAGTGGTCACTTCGGGATTTTGTTCTTCAGAAACTATATGATAGATGAAGTGATTTTTAACACTCAATTTAATAATATGATGATATCTTTGAAGTTCAGCATAATATATAAGAATAGGTAGACAATATTTAAAGTCATCTACTATTAGATATGGAAGGGACTTAAGAGACCATCTTGGCTCCTCTTTTTTATACCGATAAGGAGCCTGACCCCCGGAGAGTTCGACAGATTTGTCTGAGCCCAGGCTGGAATTTCAGCCCCCTAACTTCAGCATCAGCCAGGTTTTCTCCTACAGAGTTTCTCCTGCAGTGTTTCCTATCTAATCCCTGCCATGACTTATTACAATACACTTGCATACAGTGACAGGGTGGGATCCGTTTCATTTCCTCTGTGTGGCGCCTTGCCCAGGATCGTTTGGAGGTATGGATGTAATTGATAATTTGGTGCACCATAGCATGTAAACATTGCTATCAACTTTGCCACTGCATTTTTAATCATAAACTCATCTCTATTAAAATACTTTTGTGTGCATTAAACTGGGTCCCTTAATGTGATTATACAAAAATAATGATCTTATTCCCAGACTCATAAATAATACACGTTTTTTCCCATTCCTCAAGGTACAGTGATATATTGTTGTTATCAAAGGTAGATTATAGTGTGACTTTCATCACTACAGCTTATTTAGTTATTCTTTATTTTCAATAACTTAGTAAAATTTAAATTATTCTTGGTTCAAACAAATTCTAAAAATGACATCTGTGGAACAATTGGAAATTTGAACTTTAAAGTTGGCTTTAAAGTGATGTTAAAAATTATTAATAATTCTTTAGGTGTGATAATGGTATTGTAGTTAAATTTAGATACACATGCTGATATGCCTATGAATGTGCTCTTGGATTAGTTTCAAAACTGTACTATGAGAAGAGGCAAGATTAGGTAGGAAATAGATAAAACAAGATTGGCCAGGAGATAATTGTTGAAGGTGGATGATAGGTACAAGGAGCTTTCAGTATGCTATTCTGTCTGCTTTTATATATGCTTGAAATTTTCCATAATAGCAAGTTTAAAACTACATTCCTGATTCCCAAACTCTAGTCTGATTATACAGAGTTTAAATAAAATTATATCACATGAAATCAAAGATTTTAATGCTCATATTTAAGGGACAGAAATAACATTTGTCTTCAAGTCCAATACTTGTTGACTTATGTTTTTCACTCTATTCATTTGAGAGAGTCATATAATAGAAAGAACTTAAAACTGGGAACTCAGAGAGTCTAACTCTAGCAGCCCTCTGCCTTTTGTTGGTTGTGTGACCTCAGGCAAGATACTTAATCTCTCTGGGCCTCAGTTTTCTCATTATGTAAAACGAGAACATTGCACTCTGGTCTCCTGGGGCATTCAGCTCTGAAATTGTTTGACATGATATCATACTCAGGCTTTCCAAATCTACCATTAAGCTGGCTCACGGTGTCTTTTACCTTTATTCTCTCCCTATTAATGGAATAATGGGCTACATTCTGGGGACAACTGATTTTAACATAAAGATATTAGGAATGTGATACAAAATATTGTATCCTTCCTATGGATCTCCTGTATATGAATTTATTATTTAAGTCCTTCTGAAATGAACTGCTATTTCTATCTGTATTACCTACTGGACAAGTTATAGAAATTATTTCCCACTTTGAAAAGTTGAACAATGTTCTTGGTGTGGTGCTAATATAAACTCTTTCAAAATTCAAAGGGTGCACCTTCATTTTAGGATTCAAGATTTTTAAAAATAATACCGTATTTACTCTCTATATATTATTTCATGATTTTATTACCTTCAGTTATGTCCCCAGCCTTCTATATGAAATCTTTTATATATTCTCATGTAGCAGGACATTGTCCTCTTCACCAATTTTACTGTTTCTTTTTTGAACTGTCCCTAATTCCACAGTCTGGAATACATTACGCATGTTGTATTTATAACATTTTTTTTTCAAACAAAGGTCATACTTTTGATTATGTGAAGTGCAACTCTAACTCACTGCAGGCCTATGTATTTGTAACTTCTCCCCAAGAATTTAATTTCATTGCAGTCCTGTAATCATTGCAAAACATCTTCTTATGAAAAATATGCATTGGGTACTACTTTATAGTAATGCTAAATATATTATTTCAGTGTCACATCAGAATTCATCCTTTCAACAAATGTTTAATGAATGTCTTCTAGGTGTGTTAATTTTGAAAAGGGATCTTGAAGGAAAGAAGGTTTAGAACAAATTACCAGAGGACACAGATTTCCAATTTTAAACTGATTTTATTCCTCAGAAAATGTTACTAAAAGACACTTACTTATTCATACACACAGTCCTCCTCTTGCACAGTTACTTCAAAATTACCATAATTAATTCAGAGTTCCAACTCTGGCCCCCATAGAGAGAAGTGACTATTTCAGTGGAGGCCATAATGGAATATCTTTACAAAATCCATTATCACTACTTTTTAAAACAAATCCTCTCTGCTTACTCAGTATCTTTGCAATAATCCATTTCAGCAATCAATAGCCTTCTGGACCAGGATTTGTTTGTTTGATCTCTGTGAAATGATGATACTTCTATCCAGAGTCTCTGAGGACTAACTTCTGTTTGACGTTGGTAGATGGTGGGGACTTTCACAACCTGTTGGAAGTACTTGACATGACAAGTAATAGGATCCATTCCTTCTTTAGTCAGATATGTACTTCAGTAAACATGTCAGGTTCCCAGACGCTGTTCTTGTAACTATTCCTTTCATTTACTCTCATCTCTGACTGAGAGATGAGAGTGTGGGCTTCTTTGTTAACTAACTCATACATTCATTAGTTCATAAACATTATTTTTGAGAAACCACTGTGTGCTAGGTAAGTGCAAGAGTGACAAGGATAACCTTAGCAACCCTCATTTTCAAAATAACGTATTTTGAAATCTGGCAATTCTTGGTAGCATGTCAATTAATAATCATATGCTATGTGGTTGAGTTAGAACAGTACATGATCTTACTCGTGTCTTTGGTTTCTTTCTTTCTTTCCTTTTTTTAATGTTAATTTTATTGGAGTATAGTTGATTTACAGTGTTGTGTTAGTTTCAGGTGTACAACAAAGTGATTCAGTTATACATATACATAAATTGATTCTTTTATAGATTCTTTTCTCATATAGGTTATGGCAGAATATTGAGTGGAGTTCCCTGTGCTATATGGTAGGTCCTTTTTTATCTATCTTATATATAGTAGTGTGTGTATGTTCATCCCAAGCTCCTGATTTATCCCTCCCCCTTTGATTTCTTTCTGAGGATACATACATGAGGGTATTTTCATGAGGATTCCCATCAGTACATTAGGGGAAGGTGTGTCCAGGAGAGAGTTTTCAGCAGATCCCCTCCTTTCTTGGCCTACTCTTTGAACTCTTGTCACGGTCTTTTTAATACTCTTTGATGAGGCAACTTTTCAAAGCCTTTTTAACATTAAAATAATTTAGGGCCACTTCTTGTCCCTTGTTCAAGTAGTTCTCTGCTTCTTCACATAACTTGTTGATGTGAATGAAGAGACACGATTTCTCCTATCAAAAATAAATTGCTTTTCCTTCATGAACTTTTCCTATCACTGCCTAATGTAACAGTGTCTGTTTTCTGTCTGAAGTGTTTCCCTTTTCCATGTAAATAGAATCAATCATATAGTATGTAATATTTTGAGACTGGCTTCATTCACTTATAATAATGCCTTTTGATATTCATCATGTGGAGATACATCTAAAGGATCTTAATTACAAAAAATTCAACCCAAATTTAAAATTATTCAATATGTATACACTATCTTTGAATGAAAAAGATCTTAGATCCCCACCCTCTGACCTTCCAGTCCCCTCTTTTTCTTGCTACTGTTGTCTAGAATTTTAATTCTACGCTTTAAACATAATATTTCTTTGTTTTTCAAAGTAATTTAATTTAGCAAGAAAGTTTGCTGATTCCTTTGATCACTTTTCTATATATATTTGTGTTCTTCCACCCCTCTGCATTTATTAATTACTTTTTAACTGAAGTAATTTCCTTAATAATTCTTTCAACAAGAGTCTGTGAGTACTAATTTCTCTTAGCCTGTGTCTTTTTCTCTATATATCTTTATTTTGTTTTTTGTGCTTTTTTAATGAATTTATTTATTTATGTTTGGTTGTGTGAGGTCTTTGTTGCTGTGCACGGGCTTCCTCTAGTTGCAGCGAATGGGGGCTACTCTTTGTTGCGGTGTGTGGGCTTCTCATTGTGTTGGCTTCTCTTGTTGTGGAGCACGGGCTCTAGGCACACGGGCTTCAGTAGTTGTGGCATGTGGGCTCAGTAGTTGTGGTTCATGGGCTCTAGAGTGCAGGCTCAGTAGTTTTGGTGCACAGGCTTAGTTGCTTTTCCCGGACTAGGGCTCAAACTGGTGTCCCCTGAATTGGTAGGCAGATTCTTAACCACTGCGCCACCAGGGAAATCCCTCTATATAGCTTTAGAATAGTAGCGTGCTCAGGGATAGAATTTCACATTGACATTTATTTTTCTGTCCATTTTTAAAGGATATTTTCTGTTGTTTTAGGTGCAATAATACCTGTTGTTGCTAATGAAATTTTACTGCAAATTTTATCAATATTGGTTGTGGGGTTTTTTTGGTAATCAGTTTTTCTCTCTGGAAGATTTATATATGTAAATATATATATGCATATATATATTCTTCATGCAGTTTCAATAAGCTCTATATAAGTACAGTTTTGCTTTATTTTTAGTTTTTCAGCTTGGCCTTTGCTATATATTCTCAGTCTGAGAATATCTATTTTTTCTGGGAATATATATTTTTGTTCAGTTTTAGAAATTTTTATCCATTCCCTTTATTCTATGCTTTGAATTCTTTTTTTTTTTTTTTTGAGGTATACTTAACAGTCTTAACTGATCTCCTATGTCTCTTAACTGCTTTTTCATATGTTTTAAAATAACTTTATCTTTTTGTATTGCTTTTGGGTGAATTTCTCAATACCATGTTTCAGTTCACTAACTCTTGTCATTGGCTATCAAAAGTCTAAAGTTTATTCCACTAAATAAGCTTTATTTGAAAAAATTAGTATCTTTATTTTTCATATTCAAGACCTAGAGTCTGTCATACAGAGTGAAGTAAGTCAGAAAGAGAAAAACCAACACTATGTTAATACAATATATGGAATCTAAAAAAAAAAAAACGGTTCTGAAGAACCTAGGGGCAGGACAGGAATAAAGATGCAGACATAACAAATGGACTTGAGGGGGCTTCCCTTCCCTGGTGGTGCAGTGGTAGAGAGTCCGCCTGCCAATGCAGGGGACACGGGTTCGTGCCCCAGTCCGGGAAGATCCCACATAACACGGAGCGCCTGGGCCCGTGAGCCATGGCCGCTGAGCCTGTGCGTCGAGTCTGCTCTCTGCACTGGGAGAGGCCACAACAGTGAGAGGCCCGCGTACCGCAAAAACAAAAAACAACAAAACAAAGGGCTTCCCTGGTGGCGCAGTGGTTAAGAATCCTCCTGCCAATGCTGGGGACATGGGTTCGAGCCCTGGTCGGGGAAGATCCCACATGCCACGAAGCAACTAAGCCCATGTGCCACAACTACTGAGCCTGCGCTCTAGAGCCTGTGAGCCACAACTACTGAAGCCCGCGCACCTAGAGCCCGTGCTCCACAACAAGAGAAGCCACCGCAATGAGGAGCCGTGCACTGCAACGAAGAGTAGCCCCCACTCGCCGCAACTGGGGAAAGCCCGCGCGCAGCAACGAAGACCCAACACAGCCAAAAAAATAAATAAAGAAAAATAAAGAAAAACAAAAAGAATGGACTTGAGGACACGGGGAGGGGGAAGCGTAAGCTGGGATGAAGTGAGAGAGTGGCATGGACATATATACACTACCAAATGTAAAATAGATAGCTAGTGGGAAGCAGCCGCATAGCACAGGGAGATCAGCTTGGTGCTTTGTGACCACCTAGAGGGGTGGGATAGGGAAGGTGTGAGGGAGACGCAAGAGGGAGGAGATATGGGGATATATGTATATGTATAGCTGATTCACTTTGTTATAAAGCAGAAACTAACACACCATTGTAAAGCAATTATACTCCAATAAAGATGTTAAAAAAAAGAGTTCTAATCTACTTACTCTTCTTAGCTACTTGTTTGTGTTTTTCACATAGTTTTATTTTTGATGCTATTGCTCCCATGTATCTCTTTGAAAATCCTAAACATTTTTATGTTGAAGTTATCCATGCTCCTGTTATTTTCATTTCATTTGGAATAAGTTTCTTTCCCATTTGTTGATTCTTTGGTTGGAAATTTTAGCATTAATTGTCATCACCTGTTTTAGAGTTTTGGCTTGAGGATGATGGTAGATAAAGAAGGTCACAAATTGTTTGAAACTACTTCCATTCTCTGGTGGATCTATCTCTCTTCTTTAATTTGGTGGGATCTGTAACTATTTTGACCAAGACACAAGGTGGTGACACTGAGCCAGTTTCTGGGTCCTTCCTGTCTCTTGGAGCAGTCCCTTTACAGCCCTAAGCCACCTTGAAAGAAGACCAACTACCATATAAATGACCATGTGGAAAGGCCCTGAGACTACACGGAGAGGGAGAGGGGCCCAGCTGACCCTGACTTACCAGTTGTCTCTACTAATGAACCAGGCTTGTGAGGGAAGTTATCGCTAACCCTCTAGATCACCTTAGCCACCATCTGAATATCATCAAATGATCATAATTGACACCAGGTGCAGGTGGAGCAGAAGAGTTGCTCAGCTGAGGCCTGTTCAAATTTCTGACCCACAAATTTGAGATACAATAAAATGATGATTGGATTAAGCCAGAGTTTTAGCAGGCATACTTTGTTACACAGCAATAGATAATGGAAACAGTGGCCTTATCTTGAATCTACCTCTTTTCTTGTCTCCCACCCATTCTCCCATAATCTCTGTACATACTCAGCCTGGCCACTAGTTTGGGGATGCTCCACTAAATTCCCCATTCCTCCAGTACAGAAGTAGACTTGAGGATTTCTGTCTGCATGTGATCCTGGATCCCTGGCAGATGGAGTCAACTGAGCCAAAAGCAGCTTGGCCCATGTCCTGGCTTCCATGCTGTCCTTGCTTCCATGCTGTCCTTCTGACTCCATATATGCACCAGCTTTTATTCCTGAGCCACCTTTCAAACTGGAAGGAGCCATGCTTGACTGTGGTTTCTTGTGGTGTGTGGGCCCTTTTAGTTCCACCTACCACAGGAGAGCTTACTTCCCAGTTATGTTTTCTGTTCTCCAGACTTGAAGCCCAGTAGACTTTCAGATTTAACCCCATTTAGTGTAGTGTGTTTTTCAATTCTGACCATAGAAATTTTGCTTATTTGGGAGCTTAGCCATGTCTTTCATTCTCTCTCTCTCTCTCTCTTTTTTTTTCTTTTGTCTATCACAGTGATTTTTTTTTTCATTTTTTTAAAATGATCTTTTTATTTTAGAATAGGTTGAGATTTACGGAAAAATTGTTAACATGGTAGTTTCTATATATCCATATCCAGTTTCCACTATTATTAACAGCTTAAATTAGTAAGATAAATTCCTCAGAACTAAAGAAGCAGTGTTAATATTTAGTTATTGACTAAAGTTCATACTTGATTCAGATTTTCTTAGTTTTTACCTAACATCCTTTTTCAGTTCCAGGATCCCATCCAGAATCCCACATTACGTTTAGCTGTCGTATCTCTGTAAGCTCTCTTGGCTGTGACTACTTCTGACTCCCTTTGTTTTTGATGACCTTGACAATCTGAGGTATACCGGTTAGGAATTTTGTAGAGTGTCCCTCCGTTAGGATTTGCTTGGTGTGTTCCTCATTATTAGACTGGGGTTATGTGTTTTGGGAAGGAAGACCACAGGGATAAAGTACCATTCTCCTTACATCATATCAAAGGTATATACAATACTATCCACGTGACTTCTCACTGTTGTTGTTAACCTTGACCATTTGGCTGAAGTACTATTTGTTAGATTCCTCTACTATAAAGTTATTCTTTGCTCCCTCTTTTTATACTGTACTCTTTGGAAGAAAGTTAGGCATAGTCCATTCTTAAGGAGCAGGAATTATGTTTCACTTCCTTGAGGGTGAAGTATTTACATAAATTGTTCCAACTTTGACCACTGGGAGCTATTGGCTCCTGGGTCCCATTGACGTACACCCGTCATTGTGTGTGTGTGTGTGTGTGTGTGTGTGTGTGTGTGTGTTAGCATTTCTTTACTTTCTGCCAACACAGGATGCTCTAGGCTCATCTTGTATATTTCCTTCCCCAATACTAGAATCAACCATTTCCCCAAACAGCCCTGGTTCCTTTTATTGGAGAATGGTATTAGAAATCAAGATCTGGGTGCTAAGGTGTGCTTGTTGCTACTGGCGTGTTATTGCTTCAAGGCCTTCCTAGCTGATAGAACAATGAAACTGTTGTGTGTATACTAACCTCTGTTATACATATATGTATAACTATTTCTGTAGGAAGCTATCTTATCTATATTAAGCTAAACATGACTTCATACTCATGTCTCCAGTTCTAATCTATTACCACATGAATCATTCTAGCACTGTCCCATTGCTTGTCTGTGACCTCCCACTAAAAGTGAGAAACCTGACTCCCATTATTTGATAACTGCTTTCTGAATTTTTGAATTCTAGGGTACCAGCATAGTGGTTTCAGAATATCTAGCATTTCTATTTACTTCTTTCTTAGAGTTTACTCTCTCTGCCTACGTTGCCTATCTGTTTTTGCATGTTGTCTCATTTTTCTATTAGAGTTCTTAATACAACAATCACAGTTACTTAAATTCCCCGTCTGATAATTCCCTGTCATATCTGAGTTGGATTCTAATGCTTCCTTTGTCTCTTCAGATTGTGTTTTGCCTTCGCTTTTGGTATGCTTTGTGATTTTCTTTGTTGAAAGCCAGACTTGTTGTACTGGGTAATAAGAATTGAGGTAAAAAGGTCTTTAGTGTGATATTTATATTAATCTGGCTAGGACTTGGACTGTGTTTAACGTTTGCTGTAGCAAACTAGGTACTAGAGGCTTCAAATTCCTTTAGTATCCTTGTTTCTAGATTTCCTCTTAACTTTGGGCTTCCCTAACTACTCCTCTTTGGAGAGAAGCCGTATCTTCGAGATATTTGAACTATGATCCCCTGTTATACTGGAGCCCTGCTGGTGTGACAGTAAGGTGTCAGGGTAAGGGAGCATTCTATAATCTTCTGATTGCATCTCTGTATTTTGGTGGACAGGTCTTTTGGGGCTGTGACCTTCAGAACTGTTTTTCCCATGGCGTAGCTTCCTGCCCACCCCCACCCCCACTCCTACCTCTTGCTCCATTCCCTGTCCACAGTATTCCCAGTCTGTTTCCTCAAAGCCCTCAATCCTCTTGACTATGTCTCCTCTGTTAGAGGAACTAGGACCTTTAGAGGGGGCTGGAGTGGATAGAATACCCTTCCTCCAGCCGGGATAATGCTCTGACATCTTTTTCTGAATATTAAGTCTTTCACAGAGAAGACTCCGGGCCCCTTGCACAAAGATTGTCTTCTCTTCCCTCTACAGAGTCATACAGGAATCTTTGGAGTGAGAGCCTGGTGCAGTTACTGGAGATAAAGCCCATGGATGTGTGGGTGCACACCCACTAAGGCTTTGACTATAGAAGTGCCTCACTCTTATGTTAGTCCACACTCAGCCTCCAGCAATCCATCAGCAATCCCTTTTAAGTGTTTCTATCAGTTCATGACCTCAGAGGCTTCTGCTGCAAGTGTGTAGATTGCAGCTGTGTCTCTCTTGATGTGACTGTGTCCTGAAACTTCAGGGTGGTGGTTTGCCATGCAGCCTCAGTTCTCTGATGGATCCAAGAAGTCAGTGGTTTGCAATTTATTCAGTGTTTCTTTTTTGTAAGGATGGGAGTGATGACTTCCAGGCTCTTTGTATGTCAGAGCTAAAACCAGAAGTCGCTCATGCCTTTTTAAAAAAAATGTTTATAATAATTATTATAATGTATCTGTTACGTTCAGTGTTTGGGCCAGGATGCAGAGAGTGAAATTAAAATGCCCCCTTGACCACAAATCCTGAATACTTTCTTTATAATTCCCTTTCAATATATAAAGGTAGCTTCTTGCTAAACTGTTTTATCAGTCTAATATATATACAGAGAAATTTACACCCATCATAAGTGTACATACAGAACAATGAATGTTCACAAACTGAAAGTCACCTGTACAACTAGTGCCAAATGAAGAAACAGAACATTACACCATACCCAGAAACGCCTCTCATGCCCCTTTCAACTGCCCTTTACACTTTACTAATTGCCACTCATCCCCAAAAGGTAGCTACTCTACTGATTTCTTCCAGCGCAAACTAGTTTGGCTGGTTTTGGAACGTCATATAAATGAAATCATACAGTATGCACTCTTTTCATAATGTTATACTTGTTTGGTGTAACATCACGTTTTTTAGAGTTATCTGCCTGTTGTATATAGTTGAGATTGTTTGTTCTCATTGTGTGACTATATAACAATTTATTTGTCCATTCAGAGTGAATGAAGATTTGGGTAATTTCCAGGGCTGTTGGAACTTTTGAATATGTACTTTTTTGGTGAGCATGTGTATGTGTTTCCCTTAGATATATACCTAGGAGTGTAAATGCTGGGTTATAATTTATTCTTACTTCAGGCTTTCCTAGGTACTGAAAAGCAGTTTTCTGAAACGGCTGTCCTGTCCTGCCTCATCCCCCAGCCCCACCCCCATCAATACCCCCCTGCAGGGCATGAACGTTCTGGTTGCTCCACATTCTCACCAACATTCAGTATCTCACGTCTTCTTCACTGTTGCTGTTCTAGAGTGTGTAGTGGTATTTCACTGTGGTTTTAATTTTCTTTTCCCTGATGAGTAACAAAGTCGAGCATTTTGTTTTCTGGCCATTTGAAGGTACCGTTTATTATGGTGATTTTTTAATCAAGTCTATCTTACCAGTTAGACTGGGAGTTCTTTCTAGGCAAGGCTCCTATCGTTCACCTTTGCCTCTCTCAAAATCTGCCGGTACCTCTCTTTTAAGTTGCCATTCACCCAGAGTTACGTAGATGCCTGCTTAATGGAATGAATGTACGGAGCTTTCAGCTTTTCTTCCTGAAATAGTACCTCGTAGCCACCTCAAGGATTATTCCTGGAGCATCAAGTATGTAAGTTTTAGATTTTAAGCATTTAAAAAATTCTTAATAGGTATCTTTTCAGTGCCTAGTATGTATCGGGTACTGTGTAAGGCTGTGTTGGGAGAAAGTGTATTAGTGAATTCAGAGATAATTCTTATGCTGGGGAAGCTGTTAGACAATGTGCCAGCCTAGATTAAGTGCTGGTTTTGGATGAGTCCTCCTTTAATATAAGGTCTTGGTTTCTCTCCCCTCCCTGCACCCACTCCCTGGTGTAACTGGATGAACAGAAGCTAATATGCAGCACTTTAAAGATATGAACGTGTAGGCTACTTTGAAATTTGGTCTTGAGAGATTTCTGCCTAGTAATTTTCTAGAAGGAAGAAAAAGATTTTTCACTGACATTTTTTCAAAAGTGGTATGAAGCATGTTTTGGAGATGAAAACATCCAATTACTTGGTTCCTAATTTCTCAGGAATCCTGGCCAGTCACAAGTGTCAGTGTAGGTTTTATGAAAGAAATCCTCTTCCCTGTCTGACACAGCTTTATTATCCTCTGTAATAGCAGAACTGCAGCCTACACTCTGAAGAGACACTCTTCTTAGCAGTAACTATGACACCTAGAGATTTCATTTCGCCTCAAACACTTTCCCATTTTCCTCTCATATCTGTGAAAAACTCCTCTATGGAATCAGATATTTTATGCAGTAGGTATACACACTGAAAAAAATAACTTTTAGATTGTGGATAGCCACTTCCCAAAGGAAGAATATTGTGACTGTGAAGGAGATGGCACAAAGCCATCATGGTGCTTTGCAGGAGATCTTACTGTGCATATATTTTTAAGAATCTCTTCATTCTGCTTTCCCTTTTGATCAACTTCTGCTCCAGATATAAAGAAGAAAAATGGACTCTTCCATGGAGAAACTGTACATATGTTTAGTATCTGGGGTATAAGGATCGGTTGTTTTTTTTTTTTTTAAATAGTCAAAATGCTTCAAAACTTTTTGCCTTTTGAAGATGAGGTGACATGCGTATCAACACATTATAATTCTGGTTCCAGTGACTCTGCTGCAGTTGCCTCTGGTACCCACAGAAGAATGGTCTCTGCAGGGTACCCCACCTCCCTACTGTTTTACCACCCTGGGGACAAAGCTGATGCTGAAACCTCAAGGCGCTTAAGTGCTCTGTGTTCTCTGGGGACGCAAAGCGTTAAGGTCATACTTTGATTCATGCGGAAGTGGGGAGAATGCTTCTTTGCTCACTTCCGTGTTAACATTTATCAAATATGTCCCAAACTCACACAGGAGGAAACTCATTTTCCATCTGTTGCCCCATCCCAGAGGGCTGGCTGGGAGACATATGCAAGTGGCCAGCCCCAGGCTGCACTCAGACTCATGTCCCCCTTCCAGCACCAAGGCTTTCTTCCTGGATTAAGCTTATCTGCTCTACTCTTCTCTCCCTTAGGTGGAGTCCCTTCTAGGAGGAGCTTTAGTCTCTCAGGTGGGTGGGCTTTTGTAGGGGCTTACCCTCCAGTTCATCTGACAGACATGCCTGCTCTCAACGATGCCCACAGCTTCTAGGGCTCTTTCTGGAACCCCACACCACTACTGCCCCCATTCCCCTGCCCACATACCACAGCATATATTTGTGAGATTCCTTCTGTAATCAGTAAGTACAACCATTTAGGGGAAATAGAGAACATTCCCAGTTATCCAGGACCCAAAGAGATAAAGCTTACATTTTACATTTTGTGTTCAAAAGTTTCTTTCCTTGGTTTCTGAGATTCCAACTCTTTTTTTTTTTTTTTTTCTTGCGGTACGAGGGCCTCTCACTGTTGTGGCCTCTCCCATTGCAGAGCACAGGCTCCGGACGTGCAGGCCCAGAGGCCATGGCTCACGGGCCCAGCCACTCCGCAGCATGTGGGATCTTCCCGGACCCGGGCGCGAACCCGTGTCCCCTGCATCGGCAGGCGGACTCTCAACCACCGCGCCACCAGGGAAGCCCCCCCCCAACTCTTTTGTTACTTTTTAAAACCTTCTGCTTGCATTTTTTTGTCTTCGTTGCATTCACTTTTTCCTCACTCTATTTAACTGCAAACATGCCTCATGGCATTGACCCTGGGTCCTTTCTCCTCTATTATGGCCTGCCCCCATTTGAAACCTTTACCTATTGCTGTGATTATCATGATGCAGCAATTAACCCATTCTCTTTTGGTCAGTCACAAATGTTGACTTTTTTGGTGCATTCAGTGAATGTTTTTTGAGAGACTCCTATATGCCAAGCACTGTAGTTATGGTGGATATGCCTCAGGGTATGCTCTCAAGGGAGACAGAAAAGGAAGCACATCATGATATAGTGGTGACTTCAGATAGCAGTATGTGAGAGGTGGGAAAGCAGCATCTCTGGGGGTGACTCAATGTGGACAGGTAAGGAAAGTCTTCTTGTGCTGGCTGTTGTTTTTCCTCTGCTCAGCACTCATTCATTCCTCACATTGTCCTGGTAACAGCCTCTGACATATGACCGTGGTTGAGCCAGTTAGGGCACTCTATTCTGCCTTACACAACAGTAGGTCCAGGAATAGACGTATGACCTATATTGGGCTAATGAAGGCATTTCTCAGCTAAACCTAGTGCTCTTTAAGGGTCTTTGATGTCTGGAGCAGTGCTGGGTGAGTTGGAAGAGCATCATATAAGCCAGTTATATGTGGCCTTCACCTCTGCTGGAATTCTGTCTCACCCCGACTTTGCCAAAATTCCATTAATACATCCTTAAGAGGTAGTTCTACTTTTGTCTCATTTAAGCCCCAGACTGAATTAGTCATTCTCTTTCCATATATATTATATGTAATATATATACTGTAATACATAATCTGTACCTGAGCATACATATGTAAATGTATATCTATATTTGAGCATGTCTCAGTTGTAATATCTCTCTAATACTCTAAACCAGCATCTTCAATAATACATATAAGAGACAAGCACGTTCGTTTAAATATTCTGAAATCACCACGCCCAGTGCAATTACCACTTGACCCTTGAAAAGATCTTTGCAGACAAGAGGATCTCATGTTTGTATCCATGGAGTCCCATTAGCATGTTGCAGCATGAGGAGAGAAGGTTGAGCTCATCCAGGGAATAAGCCCATCAGCTGACAGAAGGCAGGTGATAAGATCTCACAGCAGATTAAAAAGGGAAGGGCAGCAACTCGTTAGGAAACACAGAGATATCTGCTTAATTACTTGAAAAATGT
Organism: Stenella coeruleoalba; assembly: GCF_951394435.1. Lineage (NCBI taxonomy): Eukaryota > Metazoa > Chordata > Mammalia > Artiodactyla > Delphinidae > Stenella > Stenella coeruleoalba. Next base: position 93,809,335 of record NC_137169.1, read on the forward strand.
CTGAGCCAGTACATTTTATGACACCTGGAGGGTATAAACATGCCCATAAATTTAATTAATTTTCTTTCTTCTTTCATTGCACCTGTATGGCCTCAAGGAAAAGAAGTCTAATGAAACTACAATCAGGCACTTCTGCTGGACTTCCACAATTCATTTGGGCAATATTCAGAAAATGAAATACTGAATTTCCCATCAGTTTATGGGGAGAAATGTATTTGGAAAAATTCAGCCCAGCAGTGAAATTATACCTATGTCAAATTGTGATCAATGACTCCCTCAGCTTTATTTCCCAAAAGAACCTAAACCTCTTTATAGATATATTAAAATATATTTAATACTCATAAATCTCTGAGGAGAAAATCAGCATGAGATATTATCGTTTTCTTGGAGGAAAACGTTATATGAGAACTAGAAGGGTTAGGGGTTGGTCAAACCTTCTAAGCAAATAATCCCATTTGCTCTCTATTACAGTAGCATAACCCACACATTTTTGTTAAAAATCTTTAAATCTATGATATGATTTTATAAGTTACCAACAGTAGTAATGAGTATGCTTGAATACCCATTTTAATAATATTATATCACTTAATGAGTGCTATTTGCCAGAGACTAGTACTTTCTATATCTTATCTTGAATCCTCATAACAACATTGCAAGGCAAGGATTATCAGAATGACTTTCAGAATGACTCCCTAAGAGATAAGAGACTTATTCAAGGTCACATAGCTAGTAAGTGTTGAAACTTGGATTCAAAACCAGGTTCTTTTGGCTCCCATATCTGTGCTTATTTAAGTTTGTTATATGAACAGTAACGTCAAGCCATTTTTTTCCTTGTTAACTCAATGTCACTGAACATATGAAAAGTCCATAGACATACCTTATTTTCATAAAAGAATCTTGACATTATTGAGCTTTGAGTAGTGAATTATTCATTGGAGCTTCTGGACTTAGCCTGCTTTCTCAAGAATTTACAGAAGAAAACTCCAGCTGTGTATGATTCCATTTAACTTAATATGTACTGTGTCCACTTGTTCCTACAGTAAACAGGAAAGGGCTTCTTACTTGTACGGTATAGAGGAAAAGGAAAACACTGCATATTGAGCACCTACTATGTGCCCATTATATGCTCAGCCTTTGGCATGTATTAACTCAGAGCAAGTGGGTGATGGAGGTGACCACTGAGAGTCAATGCCCACTGGGAACACCCCAAGGTAATGCTCCCTCTTACCTTGGAATTCTGCTTTTAAAAGACACTGTGGTTAGCACCAAGCTTCACAGCCAAACGTATTTTGGGGTCATTTGAAAATTGCTATTAGATAAAAGTGAAATGAAATATTTTTATTTAGCTGTTATTGTCATGAAATACCATAGTGCTGTTTTCAGTTTTAATCTCTTGTAAATTCATTGACTGTTAATGTTTAGTAGGCTCATAAACTAATTTGAATCGATCTGCTTCTGCACAGTCAAGCCCATTACACTTGTCTCAATTTTTTGCATCATGGCTCTAACATCTGGAAGCTATGAAAAGCACAACAGCCTGTCTAAAGAGACTGCCACAAGAAATCATGTTAAAGGACATATGATTAAGACTTGGCTAACCATCGGCACTGAAGCTCCAGCCATGCTTTCTCAGTCTCTGTATTTTGCATCCCAGAAAACATACAGGCCTAGGGATGGAGCATGTGTGGAAGGCAGCTCCCAAAGCCCTACTTGGGAATTGCTTTTCCCAAAACACATTCTTTTCTAGGTATCCACTAAGCCCTCCCTGCCTCCCCCGCTCCCTCCCTATGCCTGGTTTATCCTTCCAGTCCTGTTATTAAATTAGCTATGACTAGTTCCTCAGTGACATTTTGGACCTAATTAGGTCTAGCTGACAAATTTCTGTGGCAGAGTCAGAAATAACTTTTGTATTCAAATTCTCGACCATCATGCATGTCTCAGTATGACTCCATGCCTTTGTGCTTTTTCTAATCATTATTCTTTGAAGAAGCTAGTAAACAAGTAATTCTGCCTTTGAAAGTGGGACATTTAAAAAAGAGCCAACCTGAAATTTTATGCCAGCCATAGCAAGGGGGAATTAAGGTACCAGATTCATTCACATTTTTGCATGCATTTTAAACCTTGATTTAGTTTAACATATGTTTGCATTTCTTGCCATTTAAAATATATCCTTTATACATAGAGCTTTTGTGGATTACATGGCTTAAAGGTGGCGGGAATGGTCTTTGCAGTCAGACTGCCTGCCCTGACTAAACCACTTAGCTAACAGTGTGACCTTGGGAAATTCTCAACCTCCTTAGCCTGATTCCTCATTTGTCAGACTGTATCTCATAAGATTCTTGTGAACATTAAAAGACTTAAAAAAGTATAACAATAGGTGACACAAGGTGTGTGCTGAACAAATTTTATTTATTATTATAACTATGCATTTGCTAGTTCTTAACATAGCATTCTTATTCACAACCAAGTGCTATCTTCCAGTTGAGGAAAATAAAAAATTATAGAAAAGGAGTAAAAGTGACATATATTGATATTTCCCTTGAGCCTACCACTAAGAGGCAATCTATGTTACCATTTTCATCTGTTTTATTCCAGTTTCTAACTTAAACTCTTCCACTTATTATCAGTGTAACCCTGAGCAAATAACTTAACTTTTCTAAACCTTGGTTACCATGTCTGTAAAATGAAGATGTTTATAACACCTACTTCAAAGGACTATTGTGACGATTAATTGAGATAACACATGTAAACTGCTTAGCTGGGTACTTGGCCTATGTTTAGGTTGAAATACCTGAATTGCTAGTATTCACCATTTTTGACCCATGAAAAAGGCAATTTCATTCAGTTCAACCTAATGTGAAGAGCTCAATATATATTAGCTTTCATGATAAGGCTGTGCGGGGTTGTGTTGATATACAAACAATTACCCTAGGGCCTCGGCCCACAGGGAGGCCACAGTCCTGTAGGCAAGAGAAAATATTCACTTAAAATCAAGCAAGCAAACATCTCTAATGCAAAACTGGTGTATGCCCTAACACAGGCACATGTTCAGTAGTAGATGACTGCAGTGGAGGTAGACCGCAGTGTCTGGAAAGATTCAGGGCAGCTATGTGGTAAAGGTGATATCTGAGCTGGGCTTGGAGCCATGCCTAGTGTCTCCACCTACCAAAATGTGAGGAAAGGGCATTTTAGGTAGAGAGAACATTTGGAGCAAAGAGAGAGCAGTAGCTACATACACAGTATGTCATTCATTTGGTCAGAACATAAGGTGCGCGAGGACTGGAGGTCCTCACTGAGCACAGTACCAGGCCCTTGGCTGGCACCTGGTACACACTTGAGCCAGTGCATACTGTTTCTCAGGTCACCCACCAAGTCTGGACCACATCCCTCCTGGGGACTTGCATGGTGGCCTGTACTTCGAACACGCTAACACTTCTACTTTTCATTTTAACTGTCTGTTCCTCTATACCTGCCTCCTAACCCCTCCAGAATGAAAGCTGTGGCAGGTGAGGACTATATAACTTACTGGTTGAAAGTGGGTTGAGAGATATGTGTAAACCTGCTTCTGAATCCTGTTTCTGCCATTTAGAACTTGAGTGACTTTGGATGAGTTGCTTCATCCAGCTCTCAGCATCCTCATTTGTACAATGGGGATAATAACAAAGCCTAATATCTAAGATTGTTATGAGAATTAAATGGCTTCACATAGGTAGAGTTCTTAGCATAGGACCAGGAATGTAATGGAAGCATCATAAGCATTCATTAAAATTTTGCTCTTAGTCACAGTCATAGCCCCAGAATCCCGCACAACCATGCACTACCAAGCACATAATAAGCGTGCCAAATATTGCCAGATGATTGAAAAGTGCCCATGGACATGAAGAAGATGTGGGTGAAGAAACATGTCCAGACATCTAGGATGGCCTCTTCAACTTGGGATTAAAGTGGCAAAAATAATATTCAAAATATCCAAGTAGTATATTTGATAAGTCAGATATTAAATATAGCATACTTTTTATTGTCTAAGGAAGTTAATGATACATCATGTAAATTTCTTACCTAGTCATGTTATTTGTAATACATTTCATTTGTAAAATTATTCCAATAATTTCCAAATAGTATATTGACTAGTGCACTGGTTCCGATCTTCCATTTGATACTTTTGCCAGCAGCTAAATGATAACCCTGTTTGCTTTATGACTTGACATGGGGAACTACATCAAATTTCCAACAACTTGCTATGAACTGATAGCCATTAAGTGATTGGGGATGAAGAATGTTGTAGTGATAAAAGCCAATAGAACACAGTCACTTACATAATTTAGAGGAGGGGGTAAGTGATTGGACAGATTCCATCTATGGCCTGAGTCTGAGGAATGGAAAGACCAAGGGTGCTTTTTAGAATAGGAGCAAAAGAAGTGGTGGGTGAGAAAAGATGATTATCAGAATTCATTTTGGGGCACACTGAGTTATAGGTATAGTAGAAAGCTCAACATTTAGTCCTGAAACTCAGAAAGAAACTGAAGATGTAAGATGGGCTTTAATTTCATTTTAAGAGAAGGGACTCTTGAGTCAATGCTTCTGTAACTTCAGCATACTCTGCAATAACCTGCAGGTGATGTTAAAAGGCAGGCTTCTGGGTCTTATCTTTCCAGATGCTGATCAATAGGGTAGGTCTAGAGAGGAACCAAAGAATATGCAGTTTGAAAAATTAGCTTAAATGACTCCACTGTGACTTTGGACAAGTCATTTATTCTGATTTCAGTTTTTGCCTTTATTAAATGGGAAAAATACCTAACTTTGGTATGGTAGAAAGGAGGAGAGAAAGTACAAGGAAAGCAGCTTGTGATGCAGGTGGCTCATAAGTAGGCTGTAGGTTGGGAATTGTGTGTATGGGGGGGTGGGGTCATGTAAATTGAGGAAGTAAAGAGTTTCTGGGAGGAAGTATGGTCATCACATTGTATCCAGTACGGTATTGCAAGTTGGTCAAAAAAGGAGAGAAATGAGAAAAGACTGCTGAATTTAACAAGTGGAAGTCATGGATGAGAGAATTGTTTACATGGACAAGAGACTAGGGAGCGAGGGGATTGAGAGGAGGGTAATGAGTGTCCTTTACTGGATTAAGAATATAAGAATTTTTAATGACATGGAAGAACACTAGTCATGTGTTCTTAAGTAAGATATAGTATAAATCGGAATGACCCTATTTTTTGTTTAAAAAACATTTGCACGCATAAAGGGTAGATGGATATATTCTAAAATGATGCATAGGTTATATCTAGGTAGTTGCATTAGGGTGATAATTTCATCCTTTGGCTTAACTGTATTTGCTAACTTGTCTATAACTGACATATTGGTTATAACAAAAAATAAAATAATAAACATTGTTCTTGAACGATGTGAATGGACTGAGAAAGATTGGTATCTCTGGGGGTAATGGGACTGAAAAAAAGGGCCCTATTGTTTAAGATCAGAGGATATGTTTCTTGCTTGTTACACAAGGTAGAGGCAGAGTGAGGTGGGGATAAAATCCTGGGAGAATCAATTTGAGATTGTGTCAGATTAAGGGGTGAGCCCTTGGAATGGAGAAGGCAGTCATCTTATGAAAGAATGGGGAGAGAATTAATGAAAATAATAATGACAGCTTGTGGAATAAAGGTATTATTTACATGGGAGTTTTGAAAACGTTAGTTCAGTTGTTTTGAGATGCTTTTATTAGATACCAAAGTTATGGATTTGATCCCTAATAGGCCAGTTAACTTCTTCCCATTTCTATAGGCTAAATAATTTAATGTTAGACTCCTGTTTTATAGAAAGATGTCGAGGGTCATAGGGATGACGTGCAAGAGAGGATGCATGGGTCTCTGAAAATGTACTGGCATCATGCAAGGAAATCTCATGGATGTGCAGTTGCTGAAGTGCTCTAGTCTGACACAGCACCTAACCTTACCTGGAGAGCTGATGAGTCTGGGTTTGAGAATATAAAACCCAAAACCGAGGCTCATGTTCTGGGGGCTGCTCTCCCTGAAAAGGACTGCCATCAAATGTTTGCCTATCGAGATCTAAGAAACACATTTTCAAGAAAATTGATTCTTACCTGGACACTTACATGCATTGGTCACTGATTTCTAAGACTGATAATTCAGGACACATCTCCAAAATAATGAGTCTCAGTTTCCTGGACATCAGACTGTTTCACCCTCTCTACACCCTCATCACACAGAGAACTCATCAAGAGGATGGTGAAACACAGTCCCCTGAGAAACAGTTGTTTGGGTAGCTTCTGTGGTCAGACATTTGTTGGTCCATAAAGATTTTACTAAATAGGATTTGATTCAGTTTCCCTGCCTAGAATGCTGCAGTTTTAAGCACTCCCTGCTGGATTACTGTCTGCTTTTTCTTTTGAGGTATTGCATGGTATTTAACAGAAGCTACAGGATTGCAATATGTTCATTTAATTATGCAAGAATAATGAGAAATTAAATTGCATCCTAATTCACATTTTACAACTAAGGCAGCATCTATTGCACTTAAAAATATGAATGTTTATGTCAGAAAAAATCTAGTTTGAGAACCACCTCTGTGAATTGTTAGCTCTGAGACCTGAAGGCTTGGTTTCTCATGTGTTGTATGGTAGTCACTTTCTTTATAAGGTTATAGTGGGGAGTAAATGGATAATGCATATTTTTCCATCAGTATCAACTTAGCATATAGTAAATGTTTAATAAATGTTGACTACTGCTTCTACTGCTACTATTACACTTAGTCCATGTACCCAGAGGATATCTCTAAAAAAGAAGATTGTCCCAAGGGAAAACACTAACTTATCATTTAACCAGAATATGAGATTTAGATGGGATGAATTTGGAAGACTTAGCAATTTCCCTTTAGTGATCAAAGATTCTGAATAAGAGCTTGACTTTGGAAAGGGGCTCTCAAGGGCAGTTCTGGGATCAGCAGGTATCACAGTTGTAGGATAGCACAGGATATTTACATCCATCTGATAGGTCAAAGGCAGGTGAGAAGCACCTGTTCACAGGACAAAGGAAAATGGAGTGAAAATGTTAAGAACAAACAAAAAACTTGCCTGTCTCCAGTGATAGGTTCTGAGTGAAAAATATATAAACATGCATGTGCAAGCCTTTTAGAGAGTTAAGACAATGTGGATTAAGGCTTCACACATGGTTTTGGAATTAAACACATCTAGGTTTGAATCCCAGCTAAATCACTTTACTAGCTGTGAGCCTCTGAGCAAGATATGTAAACTATATAAACCATATCTTCCTCCTTTTGTGGGAATTAATTTAGATGCTGAAAGCAAATTGGCAGAGAGCATGGCATGAGGTGAGTAATAAATATGTGTTTGTTGTATTTTTGTATATCTGGAAAATTTGACGTTGGTGTGTATCCAGGCAGACAAAGTCTTTCTATCCCAAGGAAGTTCTCATGTGTATCCAGATAAAATTGAGAATCTGTGTTCTAATCCTCAATTACTCTATTGATATAGAAATTTGAATAATCCAGAGTTTTTTTTATAGAACCCCTTCTAAATAATTAACATTTTAATTAGTTAAATAGCCACCAGCAACAATGGACAAGCACAGACTGAAGAAGTACATGTGAAAAGGCGGTAGAGACCACCCTTTGTGGAACCGGTACTGTTCTAAGCACCTGGCAAATAACGTTTGATGCAAACCTCACATTAATGCTTTAAGATAGGCAAATATCATCTGCATTTTAGAGACAAATGAAATGAGATTCAGAGAGATGAAGTATCTTGTCCAAAGTTATGCAACTTGTGAGAGGGAGGGCAGGATTTAAACTGGAGTCTGTTGTCTTTAAAGCCACTTTTTATCCAGTGTCAACTGTGTAGCATATACAAATGTAATATACTATGACTATATGATGATATCCTAGTGAACTCTGTAAATCTTAATTTGACTGAATTGATCCCAGATGTTAAATGCTAAATGTGATGCACTGTTCTAGGGTTTCCCCCCTGCTATTCAAATGCAATCATTAACACAGTCAGGAAGTAAAATGTTGCATTTGAGATAAATGCCACGTTCATATTCCTTTTTCGCTCTCCCATTGTGTAAGGGAAGAATTTTGCCGTTAATGTGACAAAAGTTTTATTTCTCAGGAATAAAACACGTGTAGATTCTTCACATGCCTCCAGGGCAATCTCGTACAGATGTGGAGTTCAGTACGCAGCAGGCGCACAAATGGTAGTTTCCTACCTAACCGTATTTCTAGCAACTTTACTTTCCTTATCACCTAAAGTGGTTTCTCCAGGCCACATCAGCCTAGGGGTGAAATGCAGGATAACAAACACTATATTTCTTTGACTGTCTGCCCATTCATTATTGTGTGTCCTCCATCACGCTGTAAAGATTTCTTCAGTTACTCCAAGGAGATTTTCTCAGTCTTCTCAGATACCAGAGACTGTCAGCTGCTTTCCTCCTTGTATGTTCTAACTTCCCGACGTGATGGCACCTTGGAGGCCTGTGATGTCTCTGAAGCTGCCTTCATGCTTAGTGCCTCCAAGCAAACATGGAGTCTTAAGGATACTGCTTACAAAGAAGCACCGATGGCTGGTTGTGTTCTTTAGAAATCCTGAAGCAGCAAAATTACTTCTGTATTTTTTGAGTAATAGGGAAAACCCAGTTCTCTACTTGAAGATTTTGCTCCATAAACTGTAATGGATCTGAGTAGGGGTGCGGGTCCAACTCCCTCCTCCCTGGGTCTAAGTTTCAGCCCTTCCGTCAGGTTGCAGTGTGACCATGGGCAATTGCTTAATCTCCCTTTGCCTGGGTTTCTTCATCTGTAAAGCAGGGCTAACAATAGTACCTAACCTCATAGGGTTGTACCTGGTCCAGAGTGAGGGCTCAGTAAATTTGGCCACTGTTATTGGTATATAAGTACCTAAACCAAACTGGCTCAGGTGTCCAGGATAGCACAGAGATTTTAATCTGCTCTTTCAGTTTGTGCATATAGCTTCTCTGCCTAGGACTCAGCCATGAGCTAGAGGATGCCATGAGTAGTAAGCTCTTGGCTTTATTCAGAAATACCCTGCTCTCTAATTCTGTGTCACTAACCTTAAATTATGTTCATGTGCCTTATTATTCATTCCTTAGGATTCACTCTTGCCTAGCTAGCTCCCCAGTCGCTTGAGCAAATCAATTCTGTTGGGACTGTTCCAGCAGGCGTCCAAATAGACCAAGATATGTCTATGTGTTTGAACTTTTGGCTAGAGTTACTTTTGGCTCAAGTCGCAAACCAGCATATTCTCTCTCTCTCTCTCTCTCTCTCTCTCTTTCTCTCTCTCTCTCTCACACACAGACACACACACACACACAAACACATATTTTTTCAGCATCAGAAACTTTCCATTATAATTTGCTTGTAAAACTAACTCTGGTATACCTGACTCCTTCTTCTTAAATCTCTTTCAAAGATACTTTGTCATTGGAGTTTCAGTAGAACATCATTGTGAGATGATAGTCTTTTACATGAATCCTCCCAAATAATCTTTCAATGATGTTAACAGGTTCTTCTTGAATTACCTGAAGCCAGAATTCAAGACTAATGGAAACATTTATTAAAAACGCCTATTTATATGACTTCTAGATAGCAATCATCTATACTTCCTTTGTTCTTATTCAAATACTGTATAAGTATCAGGCAATCCACACAAGCTATTCTTGCATCAACTTTAAAGCATTATTACTTTTTTTGTTTTGCTAGATGAAATTTGAATCACAATGATTCTTTTCTAAATGTAAAATTAAAACAACACCTCCAAGACAAAAACAGCATTATCCCTTTCACTGATAACTCATTTACGTTTAGGCATTAATCTCTTTCTCTTCTCTTTCTCACTTTCTTGATTTTTCTTAATATTGAAATACTGATCAGTGCTTGCTTTTTACATACCAGGAAATTTTAAATCTGTGAGATCAGACTCCATTGTTATTTTGTGGACTATAAAATCCATTTATACAATCTCTTTTGACCTAACACATCAACAAAATTTCTATCTTGGTTATAGTAAACTCCTTGCATGTTTACAGAAAGTCAGATACTCCTGTGAAAGCATGGCTGTAATTTCCATGTTAGGTTATCCCAGACACTTAGAGTCATCATGTCTTCCTAGAAGCTGAGAAACAACAATAATACTTACTATCATTGACTGAGTGACTACTACATGACATCCACTGGGCTAAGCAGTTTACAGTAACCTCAGATAAACTAATAAGGCAGATAGTGTTATTATTCTAGTTTTATACATAAGGAAACTGAGGATCAGGGAAGTTAAATGTGGCACTGGCATCCTTCATGTTCAGATGTTGATAGTTTTCTAATTCTGATAAGGCTATGAGGCTTGGATCAACCAAAAACATCATCATCAGCCAGTGAGGAGGATCTTCTGGTATCATGGGTATGTGAACATAGTGGCCAGACCAGAGTGTAATGAATGAGGTCGTCTGCTGTATGTGGTCAGCCCACCAGGTGTGGAAGCATTGCTCTCCCAGCACATCTCTGTTTGGCTGATCGTTGTTCACAACATCCAAGTTACTGCTGTCAGTGGAGTGAGGACCTCCTGCTAAGCAGGAAACTGGTAAAAATGCCTGAGGATGCGATGAAACAAAGCCTCATGCTAGATGAAAGAGCTGCACAGCAAGCCCATCAAGGTACTGTACAGATTAGATCTGCTCATATCAAGCAAAGACTTTGGGCTGGCAGCAAGTCTAGGAGAGTGGAAATGTTTCAAATGAAGAAGGGGTTTTTGGCTAGCAGCCCCATTTTGGATTGATAGCCTCACTACTAATTGATTGAAGGACAGTCAGTTCTGTGCTCAATATGTACATGCCCTCAGTTGATCCAGCATTGGCCTTTTCATCCACATCTGTATACACTTGATGTCATTTTCTCATCAAGTATGCCTTCTTTGAAAATAAAAGACAGCAAGCAATACAAAAGCTGGAAGGAGAGGATTTCTTCACTGCCCTCTCAGGCTCTTAATCCTGTCTGTCCCGAGTGACTTACTTATCCTGTAAGAATTTTGATGTGTTTAGTACATTTCAAAGTTGTTTTCATTTATTTTTAAATGAGAACTTCTGAAAAGGATTCTGTTCTGAAAGAAGAAACAATTGGGAAAAAGCTTAGAGGTAGAGGTGCTAGTGTGTTAGTCTGCTCTGTGGGGACTGGGGAAGCTGATCCCTATAATATCATATCTTCCCTTCCCACTTCTCAAAAGTTTGCTATGCCATGAGTTTGCAGAAACTTCCAATTTTTTTTTTGTTTTTTTGGGGGGGCTTAAAAAATATTCTTTTCAGAGTCTCAAGTGATTCCTTCACGTAAGTCATAGTGTCGTGTATTTCTGCATTTACTGTGAATTCTATTGGAAATGATGATGATCCTCTGAGAAGGGGCTGGAAAAAAATGCGGTGGTTTAATGCATTTTCCCTCAGAGTTGCTCAACTCCTGTGCACCTGCGGGAATATGTTAATGACCCTGAAAAGTAAATCTGTTTCTGTTTACCACTGTTCTGTGGTCTCTGGGAATTTAGTTTTTTTGTAAAGATGGCAAAGACTGGTCCTAGAATTCTTCACTAAAGCAAAATGTGGAATACAAATTGAGCAAACTGAGAATGAAATATATGTGATAATACTAGTACTAATCCTAAAATGTGTAGTTTCTTTTTATTATTATTTTTCGCTGGATTATTGTACCTGTTTATTGTATTAATTTTATAAGCACTTGTAAAATAGTTATGAAAGCTTGAAGCCTGAAGAAATAAATGACATCACAAGACATTTTTACTTCTGGACATCCCTAGGCCTAGCAGTGATGTAAAGTGCCAGTATTATTGTGGGAAGGAAAGATAACTACGGTGCCCTTTACTTCAGGTTCCAGTCAGCCCACCGATGGACTGTCTACATCAGACAGAATCCTAGAAAGTCTGCAGTCCTTGCAGGATTTGTTCCACGTGTAAGACCAGGGAGAGCTCTAGGAGAATAACTAGGCTGAAGAATGGGTACAGGGCAGCTGGAAGCTGGACATTTTTAAGGTTCTGGAAAGACTGAGTCAATAGAGTCGCATTTGAATGCTGACTCTGTATATCTTAGCTAAACAAATGCTCTAAAATTCTGTTTCCCCACCTTTTTTTCCTTTTTGACTTTAAGTGTGTTTCCTCATATTTAAAATGGGAGTATTAATAATAATATTCCTGATGTATTTCTGTGATCTTCAAATCATGCACTATATAGGAATGTGGTTTTTAAACTGTATCAAGAAAGTGAGTTATTACTTCTAGGTCTGCCAAAAACTGAACATAGTTTAATGCTCAGAGCCTAGAAATACAGAGTAGTTGGCATCATTTGACTTACTAGTTGGCCTTGATAGACAACACAGCCCCATGATACAGTTATTAATCAATTTCAAAGATGAGTGAGTTTAGCTTTCTTTGTACTACATGGAATTCTTCCTGGAATGGATAACTTTTAATGTGTTATCCATGTTATCCATTTTGACTTGCAGTGGATGAAAGAGGTATTGTGGTAGAGTGGGTGCAAGCTTGGACTTTGGGGTCAGATAAAGATTAGTTTGAAACCAGGTTCTCATAATTATTAAATGTATGAGAAAGTACTCAACTCTCAGACCTTAGTTTCCTCACGTGTAGAACTAAGGTAAATATTCCTATCTTCTAGATTTTTTAAAGAGATATTCTGCATAAACTACCCGTACAATAAAAGATGAATACAGTGACCATACGGCCATGACGATGAGCATAGAAGTTCATTCTAGTTAGTAAGCTCAGATGCTGGCGTAAACAGCCAGAGGTGCCCACCACTCTAGCCAGTGGTGGCCTCTCAGTCCTGGATATGGCCTTCCAGGATATCTTGAAAAGTGCAAAGAACCCGTGAACAGGCTTTGGAGTTAAACAGCTTGGCTTCAACTCCTGATTGCCATTTACCACTGGTAAATAGTGGTTAATTCAGATAAGTGATTTATGTTGAGTATATTTCTGTGTGTCTTTCCAACAGACTCCATACGTTTCTAGGGTTATTCATTATATCTTAGGGCTAATTCATCTCACATGGCTAATCATTAGCTCCTTGTGATATTAGTTCATTAAGTTATCATACATTATGAAATTAATTACAATTCTGAAAACTTCATCTCTTATTAAATTACAGTACCTTTCACAGAGGGCAGGTAAATAAACAGGTTAACCCCTGAGTGGTACTTGTCCAGTTCAGGCCAGTGAGGTGTACAGATTGAAGGAGGGCAAGCTCCCAGTATCTGTTAGTTGACCCTCAATGGCATTTGTTCTTTCTCCACTATCTTGGACACTGCTAAGCTGTGGAAGGCATACTGTTGCCAAAGAGAATGAAATGAAATTAATATGTGGCTATAATAGAAGAAACACATGTAGTCCATAGATTGACCCCTTCATTAGGAATCCTCAAATGAAATCAGTCTAGAGACTTACCAGGCATTTCCCTTATATCTGTGGTAATCTGTACTATGGATGATTTTCCTGGAGAAGGAAAGAAAGTAAAGACCTCTTGATTCAAAAACTGGCTATCACCCTGCTGTTGTGTGAACATTCAACAGACCAAATTCCAGGATTAGTCTCATTTGGTTTTTATTCCTGTTGAGTCAAGGTGAATAGAATAAAGGGCTACCATATGTAACCTTCTTCGTTTCCTAGCTACTAAAACATTTCAAGGTCAGATCCTTTTTACCATAATAATATCTTTTCAAGTGAAGGAAAGTACAGATCCAAAAAGACAACGTATGAAAGATACTTGTTGCAGAATGGAGTTCTTTATATGTGAAAAAAAATCAACAAAATGTTGTTTGTACCCCATGCTTAGAGAAACTCTTAAATGACTCTGCTTAAACCAGTTTTTCTCTGCATATCTTTTCCTACTTCAGTGGAAACCAGAAGCTCTGGATCTCTTGCCTTCCCTGGTTTCTCCCTCTTCTTTCTTTTTCTCTTTTTTTAACATCTTTATTGGAGTATAATTGCTTTACAATGTTGTGTTAGTTTCTGCTGTATAACAAAGTGAATCAGCTATACATATACATATATCCCTATATCTCCTCCCTCTTGCATCTCCCTCCCACCCTCCCTATCCCACCCCTCTAGGTGGTCACAAAGCACAAGCTGATCTCCCTGTGCTATGCGGCTGCTTCCCACTAGCTATCTATTTTACATTTGATAGTGTATATATGTCAATGCTACACTCTCACTTCATCCCAGCTTACCCTTCCCCCCCCCCACCCCGTGTCCTAAAGGCCATTCTCTATGTCTGCATCTTTATTCCTGTCCTGCCCCCTAGAGAAATGGAAATAAAAACAAAAATAAACAAGTGGGACCTAATGAAACTTAAAAACTTTTGCACAGCAAAGGAAATCATAAACAAGACAAAAGGCAATCCTCAGAACGGGAGAAGATATTCGCAAACGAAGCAATTCGCCCTTTTCTTTTTTTTTTTTTTTTGCAGTACGCAGGCCTCTCACTGTTGTGGCCCCTCCTGTCGCGGAGCACAGGCTCCGGACGCGCAGGCTCAGCGGCCATGGCTCATGGGCCCAGCCGCTCCGCGGCATGTGGGATGGGGGCACGAGCCCGTGTCCCATGCATCGGCAGGCGGACTCTCAACCACTGCGCCACCAGGGAAAGCCCCGCCCTTTTCTTTTAATAAATATTCTTGTGTTCTCTCACCCACTAATTAGCGTTACCATGTGCCTATATTGCTAACAGTTTAAAGAGAGCAGTTCCTTTGAAAATATAATCTCCTTTTAAATGCATCATCATTTTGAAGTGGTCTCATAAATTTTGTTGCTGATTTGGGATCTTAAACGGTGTATTTATTTATATTAAAGTCTGCCTGCTGTTCATCTTGAAGATATTATATTTGTATAGTTAAAAGAAGTAATGAGCCAAATTTAGTTTTCTTTCTACTCTGGAATGCTTTGCATCTTGTAATCACCATTGACTGCCTACTTACTAGTCAGAATCAGTGAAAGGAGTAGATGTAAAATTGCCCAATCTCATGTTTTATAATATAATAGTCTAGTCAAAATGGAGGGTACTAATAGCATTCAGCTGCATGGACATTATCTGATAATGACAGTGTGTATAGCTCAGACTACAGAGGAGCAAATTAAAGTTGGAAGCTCAAATATTGGACTTTGTTTTGTTTAGAATGAAGTTTATGCACAAATCTCATCGGAATATATGTTTTACTGTTTTGTGGAAATAATATAATTTTTATTGACTTTTAATCATTTTGATTGCATTTACTTTCAGAGACCACTAACACTGTTTTACCTTTGTTTCAGGGTTGTATGTGGTATAACTGATGCATTTGCCTAAAATGCATAAATATGAGATTATGAAAACATTAAAGCATACAGACCTGTGCTGAGAATAACAACTTTCAATTTCAGATTTGTATAAATCAGCAAAACCCTGGAGATAAAAGATAAGAAATATTACTAGGCAGTCAGAGACTTAGTCCACTACTTTTAAGCATTTGCACTTCTCTGTTTATTGAGCATTATGGGTCTCAGAAAATAATTTCATTGAGCTTAAATATTTCTGAAATGATTGTTGTTTTATGTGGAGTCTGTTAAACTCAGGCATCCCACTGGGGCTAGCCTTTGGATCATTCAGTGATATTCAAAATTTTAGGTCCTTAAGCAAGCATCCTTGATTATGGTTTTAAAAAAAGAAATGCAATGTGTACAGTTTCAGAGCCCATCTAAAAAGCTGTACTGAGAAAATCAATCTTAACAATTGATAAATTGCATCCCCTATTGGAAAAGAAATGTGTTCATGGCATTTTGGAAAACATTCTGCATGGTAGTCAAGTTCTTTTAGTGAGTTCCCTGACAATCATGGTCTTTTACTGTTCCCTACACTTAGAAGCAAGAACTGCTCCCCAGACAGCTTTCAAATACAGTGGTTAGGGAGTGCACATGGAATGGAAACCTTGTTTGTAGATTTTGATTATGGATTAATTACTTAATTGCCTGTTGCCTGTTTAGGGTGGTTAATGGATACGAACATTTGATTTTTGACATTTTTTCCCACTCTTTTGCTCCCTTTTATATTGAGTTCTTCTCACTGGAAGCCATGTAATGAGAATCACCTTTCCATCTCATGTTCCTGCCTTCACTATCGTCTGTTCTATAGCAGTATAAGATTTTTGTTTTGGAGCAAGAGGTGCATTAGATCAAAGGGCAAAGAACTACCTGCACTAATTTTGCTTGTGTTGTTCTGTAACTCTCTACTCTGGAGATAGGCCTTTTGGTAAATGATTTTTCCCTTTATATAGGATGAAAATTTGTAATAGAGAAAGAATAACTTATAAATTTGATAACAATGAAATAATGGTCTGGAAATGTTGAGATGCTCAAGAAAGCTTTTTCACTTTTTTTCAGACATATATGGTTAATGAAAATCATATTTAATACTAACTGTATTCGTACTCTTTGCCAAGCACTGTTCTAAATGCTGTATGTGCTGCCTCTTTTGATTTGCACAGCTATTCCATAAGCTATTTCGCCTTATTGTACAAATAAGGAAACTGGTGCCCAGGGAGGTTAAGTAACATGCTTAAGGTGATACTGAAAAATGACAGAGGCAATATTTGAATCTCTCCTTGACTCCCTCTTAACAACACATTCTAATTCCCAGGAAAGCCCAAGATCAATTGGTCCCCACGGACAAAACATTGATAGTCAGGAATTACCACCTTCCATTGGATAAAGGCTAATGATTAAAACGAGGAGGCTGGTAGTGAACCCATAGCTTCCAAATTTGTCAGCATTGGAACTGCTCATGCAGTATCAAGCTTCACCTATGAGACAGAGAGGCAGGATGCAAAGAAGTGGGGCAGGGCCTCCAGCAGAGCACCGGGGATTAGCACAAATGAAAATTGCCCTTGGGAAATAACAGCTAAATGTTACTGAGCACTCTGTATGCTAGACCCAATGTAAGGCAATGCCTTATTTAATGTTAGCATCTTATAATTATTCCAGTTTTATCAGTGCAGCTACTGGGGTTTAAAATGGTTAGGCAATTTCCCCGGGGTTACATAGCTGCTGAATGACAATAGCAGAACCCAAACTCAATTTGTCTGAATTCGGAGGTCATTGCTCTAGGACTTCTGGTTTAGCTCTCACATGTAAAGAGTTTAGAAGTCATCATTCCTGTCCTTACAAGAAAAACCTGGACAAACTGAAAATCAGTGAGTTCTCTTGGACCCATAAGAGATGAGGTTACTAGGAAAATCACCACCCTCAAATCTAGAAAGACAGGCTCATTCAGGGAGAAACATGTAAGACTGCATACCTACAGTAGAAGCCACTGAAGTCATAAACTGGTAGAAACACTTCAAAATAATAATTTTGATGAATGACTTGGATGCTGAGTGTGGACCAGCATGAGTGTGAGAAATGCTGAGCGACCTCAGCCTCAGAGAGTCCCTAACACATTCATGGGCTTTACCTCCAGAAATCCCACCAGGTTCTCATGATGAACATTTTCGTCATTACTCTGGCAAAGAGTGATTCTTGTGAAATAAGCCCAGAGCTTTCTTCATAACAAAAGCTTACTCTCCAGGGAAAAGACTTTTTCAGGGCTTTATCTGTGGCCCAGCTAAGGAAAGGGCATTCTTCCCATTCCAGATCCCTCTAGCTTTCCAGTCACATCCGAAGTTGTCCACAGAGGTCATGTCTTCAAGGAAATATATTGGGAACACCGCAACCAGGGAAGGATATAGGGGGAAGGGGAGAAAATAAGATATGTCACTGGAGTGACTTTGGTAAGACCATAGCCCAAGTAGGAAGGACCTACTAAGACACTGAGATGTAATTGGAAGATTATAGATTACTCCCCCTCTACCACACCTTACCACCACACCCACAGGGCCCCAGTATAATAACTCTGGATTTCAAGTGAAAAATTGCAAGACTCAGGCTCTCAAAGTGAAGATGGAAGACCAAACCCATGATATCTATATATATTTTACATGCACACACATTGACACACACATACACACCTACAGAAAACATTAAACATAGCCCAACTTTTAGCCAGATTAACATAAATCCTCAAACTAAAGATTGATTTATGTCAGTTCCTGTTCCTGATACAGTATGTCCATCTTTCAGCAAACAATTACAAGGCATGCCAAAAAGCAAGGACAAACAGTCTGAAGAGACAAAGCATTCATCAGAAACAGACTCAAATATAACACAGATGTTGGAATTAGCAAACAAGGAATTTAAAATAAATATGATCGATATGTTAGGTACCCTAATGGAAAAGTAGACAACATGTAAGAACAGATGGTAGAGCAGTCAGAATAATGCCCTCCTTCCTTGCCAAGGTGTCTACACCCCAGAAACTATGAATATATTATCTTAAATGGCAAAAAGAAGTTTGAAGATGTCTTTAAATTAAGGGCCTTGAGATAGATTATCATGGATTATCCAGGGGGGCCCAATATAATCACAAGGGTCCTAAAAAGTGGAAGAGGAAGGCAAAAGAGGAAGAGTGATGCAATGTGAGAAGGACTCAACTACCATTGCTAAATTTAAGTATGGAGGAAGGAGGCAATGAGCCTAGGAATGAAAAGCTGGAAAAGGTAAGGAAATGGACTATTTCCTAGAGCCTCCAGAAGGTAATGCAGTTCTTCCTACACCTTGGTTTTAGCCCAGTGGAACGTGTGTTGTACTCTTAAGATACAGAACTGTATGATAATAAGTGTGTGTTGTTTTTGGCAACTAAGTTTGATACAATTTGTTAAGGCAACCATAGAATACGAATGCAGGTGGATAATGTAAGCAGAGGGATGGAAAACTCTAAGAAAATCAAAGGAAAAGCTGGAAATCAAAAACATTGTAACAAAAGTGAAGAATACTTTTGATGGGCTCATCGGTAGACTTGGCCTGCCTGAGGAAAGAATCCGTGAGCTTGAAGATAAGTCAATAAAAGCTTCCCAAATTGGAATGCAAGGGAAAAAAACGAATGAATGAAAAAAAAAAAAAAAAAAACCCAAAACACAGAAAAGAACATCCCAAAAAGTGTGGGACCTTTTCAAAAGGTGCGACACATGCATATTTGGATTAACAGAAAGGAAGAAAGTAAAGAAAAAGATCAGAAGAAATATTTGAAGTAGTAATTGCTGAGCATGTTCCAAAATTAATGACACACAATAGATCCAGGAATCTGAGAACACCAGGTAGGATAAATGCCAAACACACACACACACACACACACACACACACACACACACACACACACATCTAGGCATATTATGTTCAAACTGCAGTAGGTCAGAGACAGAGAAAATCTTGAAAGAAAGCAGGGGGATAAATACTATTACCTATAGTGGAACAAGTATAAGAATTGCAGTGGTCTTCTGGCCAGAAATCATGCAAGCCAGCAGAATATGGAGTGAAGTATTTAGTGTTGAAAGAAAAAGCAATCCACCAAACTAGAATTCTATATCCATCAAAATTATTCTTCAGAAATAAAGAGTAAATGAACACTTTCTCAGACAAACAAAAACCGCGAGAACTCATCACCAACTGACTTGTCCCGTAAGAAATGTTAAAAGAAGTTCTTTAGGGAAGAAGGAAGATGAGGTAGGTCAGAAATTTGGATCTGCATAAAAAAAGAAGGCCATTAGGGAAGGAATAAATAAGGGTAAAATAAAGTTTTTTAGTTTTCTTGTTCTTAATTAATCCAAAAGATAACTTTAAAGTAATAATAGCAACAGTGAACTGGGTTAACAGTGATCACAGCAACTCCTTACTAAATCTTTTGGGCCTGGGGAATTTCAGTTAAAATTTAATAGTTTTCAGGCTGTGAGATGGACCTTCAACTCTCAAATATTTTGGAAAGCCTTGGATCATTTGTGATTGACAGGTCAAAAATACAATGATCTGTTGTGTCTAGCCCATGTCATGCTAGAGAATACTAAATCAATAGTAATGCTATCAGAACCAGAAATCAAATGCAAAAGAGTTCCCTTGGCTTCCTGCATAATGACATTTGCTCTTTTGATAAATTACTAATGGATTCTTGGACAGGAGACCTCCTGGAACAGCCAAGCCTGGATATAAATGGAAAGCGTGAAGTAGTGATGTTTATTATACAGAAAAATTTGCCTTCAGTGAACGTTCTACACAAAGAATGTCCAAATATAATCACATTGTGATAGGATATTAGTAAGAAGGCAAGAACAAGCAAACCATAACCCATGATCTTTGAGCCCTACTAAAAGTTATCTGGAGAGCCTCATAGTAAACCCTTCATTCTATAACTGGAGCAGCTGAAACAGGGCAAAGCACAGCAAAACAACAAAATATCAATATTTGTACCAAGCTCTTCCCTGGATTAGTCATCCTATTTCCTCAAGACAATGTAGTGATTGGCTAAAGGGCATCACAACTATACCACATATTAATAAATTTGATTGATTGCTTGACTTGTTATAGGAGATCATTTGATGCCATGAACATGTTTTAGGGCAAGAAAGGGGGAGGTTCTTCGTATTACTGTCTTTAAAGCCTGAACTGACTAAGAAACCTTTTGACCACCTGCTCCACAGTGCCCATGGATGTATATATGTATGTGCAAATACGGTGTAAAGAAAAATACTATTGAGAATATCCAAATACCACTTAACTCAAAGGCTTTAGAAATTTGTGGCAAGAGAAAGTCTCCCTACCACTCAGTTGCACTGAATAGTATAACAAATGCAGATTAGCTTCTGGGCTTTACAGAATGCCAGATAATATCGTATAAGACATGTTAACAACAGTCCATGTTTGTGGTCTACAAAATGAACATACTTCAAGCTTTGGATGCACACTAATTGTAACCATTCTGTACTTTATAAGGTAATTGCTGTATTTTCTTGCATGCTGAAAATGAATAAAAGTAGGATTTGCTTGCTACAGCAAACAAAATTTTTTTTTCCCTCTACCACTTGACCACCTCATTTACTTCATGTTGTGGCTGGATCTCACTGAGCTGCGTAAGTGAACATGTGTGCTTCAGAAATACCTTTGTTTTGTCAGATGCCCAAATTAAAGGGGAAAAAATTTTATACTGAAGGAGTGAATGCAACCAGGGAACAAAATAATGAAAAGCCTTATTTGAGAAGAAATAACTCTTTGGAATAAGAGGTTACCGTATGTCAATATGTCATATACAGGGAAAGTGAGCTTTTGATTACTTAGAGGTAAGGTTGCCAGAGGGTTTCTGATTTAAATTTCTAAGTCTTGATCAGAGAGAACATCAAGGGGGTTGTTGAAAATCCTAACTTGTGAACTGGACTTTTATTCCTTTGAAAATTTATACAAAATATTTTCTGCTCACATTTATATACCATGTGGTATGTTTCTCCTTGTACATTTGCAGCTAGAATGTGCAGGTTTTATACTTGTAACATCAGAATTGAATTTGAGCATTTCTAGAAAAAGCAGTAAGTTTGGAAATGGAAAAGTGACCCTAAAAGTTGGCTCAAAAATGTTTAAATGCAAAAAAGACTGAGAAAACCTAAATAAACATGAATTGGGACTACTTAAATCAATTATGGTGCATGCTTAAAATGGAATTCTGTTTATCAGTTTAAAAGATAGAACAGTTTCCAAGACATATGGAATGAAAAAAACAAGCGTCCCCACTGTTAAGTACCTTGATTTTTTCACTCAGTATTTTTATGTGCATATACATAGACTCTGTTTGGAATCATTGCATAATAAATTGGTAATATTGCTTTTGGACAAGGGAAGGACGCTAGGGCTCAAGTGATTGAGAGATTTGTTTCTCATTGTGTGGCCCTTTGTACTTGAATCGTTTTAAGTGATGAGGCTAGGTAGACAGAATAAAAGAAAGAACTGTTCAGTTCTTTACACCTTCAGTCTTTAAATGTATTACTTCTACTCCAAGTTTCATCAAAACTTAGTATCATTTTGTCCAATAAAGTGGAAGTGTGGATGTGTAATGAGTTAGGAAGGTTTTATTTTGAAATAAAAAACTAAATTACTAACTTCCACTTTGTAAATATCTTAGAGGTAAAGTAAACGTTCAGCAATAAAGCATTTTTCAATCTATGGTAATAATTGCCAGAAGATAAAAACATGGTACAACAAATAAATTTGAAAGATATACCTATTACTATTATACCTATTATATACTATTATATACTATTATATACCTATAATATACTATTATACCTATATTATACCTATTACAGTGTGTAGGTTAATACCTTCATATATGAGATTGTCTGTTGTTTATTTATATATATGTACATATATATATATACTTTATGTAGATAAAAACCGATAAACAGTTAGTGTTATCTACATTTGGTTATCCTGTGGATACAAAATACTAGTTAAATAGATAAAACTAAAATTTTGAACTATTTTCTTTTCCTTTATGTTGCCTGTAACTTTAGAAACCCACGATTCTGAAAATTTTAAAGTGTTGACTATTTGATTTTCCCTCTACACCCCCATCACTTTAACTTGTTCTGAAATGTGCCACGTGTGATGCCTTATATTATGTTCTCACATCTGCTGCTCCATATAAACCAGTACTGCCGTCTTAGAAATAATAGACCCCTTTCATTCTCTAATACAGACACTGTCATTATGTGCGATTATATTAGAGCTTTAAATTTTTCTGTTTTCAGCTTTTCATAGGGAATAAATGATCCATTATTTCAGTAATTTTGTATATTGTTATATTTTTGAGGTTCCATTCTCTCTCTCCCCTTCCCTTCCTCCTCAGTCTCTCCCTTCTCTTACCTCCCCTTCCTCTCTTCTTCCCTCTCCTGCTTGCTGGCTCTCTGTCTCTGCCTCTCTCTCCCCATTCATCGATCTTTGGAAGAAGGTGAAGGGTGTGGAGCAGGCAGCAGGACCTTTAGTGTGGCACATGCTGGGCAGTGCATCTCCTGCTGGAGAATTTAGCTGTCACTTTGGAGCCTGCTGAATGAAACTACTATGCAATTCACATACCCCAAGTACTGAAAGGGAAACTGCATCTGATGTCTGCACAATTTACTGATAAGATATTATCTTTTCTCCTGCTGATACTGATAGGGCTATAGCCAGGTGGGCAATAAATAAAGATTTATTATGGGCTGGATTTGTTAGCTAACAGTACTTTCTCAGAACTATATCAAAAAAAACCCCAGAAGTGTTCATCTTTCACATCCATGGAGCTCAATAACAAATGGTATGGTGGGGGAGGGGTGGCTGCAGGGATTTTTCTATCTAGTATGTTTTATTTATTTTTTAATAAATTTTATTTATTTATTTATTTATTTAATTTATTTTGGGTTGCGTCGGGTCTTCATTGTTGTGTGCGGGCTTTCTCTAGTTGCGGCGAGCGGGGGCTACTCTTCGTTGCAGTGCACAGGCTTTTCATTTTGGTGGCTTCTCTTGTCGCGGAGCACAGGCTCTAGGCGTGCGGGCTTCAGTAGTTGTGGCACTCGAGCTCAGTAGTTGTGGCTCGTGGGCTCTAGAGCGCAGGCTCAATAGTTGTGGCGCACCTGCTTAGTTGCTCCGCGGCATGTGTGATCCTCCCGGACCAGGGCTCGAACCCCGTGTCCCCTGCATTGGCAGGCGGATTCTTAACCACTGCACCACCAGGGAAGCCCCTATCTAGTTTGTTTTAAACCGTGAACATTCCTTACACAATCAGCATAATCTGAATAGATGACTAAAAATCCAGGGGTTGATAAATTATCATCATGGCACCTGCATCTTATGCCTCAAGAACCTTAAGCAAACCCAGGGCTGTACTTGTGGATTAATTAAGTATGCATAATTTACCACTGCAGTTTACATAAGTGTAAGTATTTTTCTCATTCTGGAAAATAGGCATTTCCAGCTTCAGGAGAAAAATCAGAATATTGTTACACAATGAAATGAGCCATCAGCCTATTCAGCTATTATAAGGAAAAAAAAAAAAAATCTCTGCTCTTGCTGCCAATGCTTAGTTCTTAAATTGAAATGATCTTTAAAGTTTAATTTGCTTTTCACCATTTATATATACTTCTTTTTGCTCACATTTATTGTGTTGATTTTTACCCATGCTTGTAATCAATACTGTTTTCTTGTTCTAGATCGATACTGCTATATTTGAATGATTTAGAGAATGTTCATCTAGGCATATACTTTCACTGCAGTTATTTTAGGTAAACAAGGGCAAGAAGCAAAGGAGTCTGGAATAATAGTCATGGAAGCACATCAGGGTTTGAACAGCTTGTCACATATTGTTACCCATGTACTTTTGGGTAAATTAGCCATTAATACTAAGTTACTATTTTGTCATCTATAATATGGGAATAGTAACACATATACAACAAGCGGTTGTGTTAAATGTTACAACGAATGTAAAGAGCCTAATTCAGAGCTGGGCATGTGCTAGGTGTTCAATAAATGATGTGAATTTTTTGTTATTATCTAATTAAAACAATTTTTTAAATAGACATAACAATAAATTCTAAATCTCTAAATTAGTAGTTAAAAACATTTGTTTCTATATGGTAATTTATTAAATTCTTAATATAGTAGGCTATAAAGTGTTTAGATACTGGTTACATAATGTTTAGTTGTCTATTTATGAATTTACGGCAAATTTATGCAAGTTTATGTGTAGATACACAACCTAGAGGTGTGTTAGGTATGCTCAACTTGCTTATATCATAATGTCAACATTAGAGTTTTATTCTTTTTGTTCAAGCCAAAAGAGGCCCTTGTGGGAAATGAAAGCTTAAATGCAATTGTTCATAAGGGAATACTACTATAAATTTATTAATCCCTGTCTTACAATAAGGAAATACATCCAAACCTCAATTCATATAGTATGCATAATCTTGAGAAGCTGAGTTTAAATTTGATTTTTCTCATCTACTCCTGTTTCCTGTTATATGTACATTATAATATTTTAAACATCTTTATTGGAGTATAATTGCTTTAAAATTGTGCGTTATTTTCTGCTTTATAAAAAAGTGAATCAGTTATACATATATACATGTTCCCATATCTCTTCCCTCCTGCGTCTCCCACCCTCCCACCCTCCCTATCTCACCCCTCTAGGCGGTCACACACCACCTAGCTGATCTCCCTGTGCTACGCAGCTGCTTCCCACTAGCTATCCACTTTATGCTTGGTAGTGTATATATGTCCATGCCACTCTCTCACCTCGTCACAGCCTACCCCTCCCCCTCCTCATATCCTCAAGTCCATCCTAGTAGGTCTGTGTCTTTATTCCTGTCTTATACCTAGGTTCTTCATGACCTTTTTTTTTTTTTTCCTTAGATTCCATATATATATGTTAGTATACGGTATTTGTTTTTCTCTTTCTGACTTACTTCACTCTGTATGACAGACTCTAGGTCCATCCACCTCATTACAAAGGGCTCAATTTCGTTTCTTTTTATGGCTGAGTAATATTCCATTGTATATATGTGCCACATCTTCTTTATCCATTCATCTGATGATGGGCACGTAGGTTGTTTCCATCTCCGGGCTATTGTAAATAGAGCTGCAATGAACATTTTGGTACATGACTCTTTTTGAATTATGGTTTTCTCAAGGTATATGCCCAGTAGTGGGAATGCTGGGTCATATGGTAGTTCTATTTGTAGTTTTTTAAGGAACCTCCATACTGTTCTCCATAGTGGCTGTATCAATTTACATACCCACCAACAGTGCAAGAGTGTTCCCTTTTCTCCACACCCTCTCCAGCATTTATTGTTTCTAGATTTTTTGATGATGGCCATTCTGACTGCTATGAGATGATATCTCATTGTAGTTTTGATTTGTATTTCTCTAATGATTAATGATGTTGAGTATTCTTTCATGTGTTCATTGGCAATCTGTATATCTTCTATGGAGAAATGTCTGTTTAGGTCTTCTGCCCATTTTTGGATTGGGTTTGTTTGGTTTTTGTTTGTTTGTTTCTTGTTTTTTGTTTATATATCTTTATTGGAGTATAATTGGTTTACAATGGTGTATTAGTTTCTGCTTTATAACAAAGTGAATCAGTTATACATATACATATGTTCCCATATCTCTTCCCTCTTGTGTCTCCCTCCCTCCCACCCTCCCTATCCCACCCGTCTAGGTGGTCACAAAGCACCAAGCTGATCACCCTGTGCTATGCGGCTGCTTCCCACTAGCTATCTACCTTACGTTTGGTAGTGTATATATGTCCATGCCACTCTCTCGCTTTGTCACAGCTTACCCTTCCCCCTCCCCATATCCTCAAGTCCATTCTCTAGTAGGTCTGTGTCTTTATTCCTGTCTTACCCCTAGGTTCTTCATGACATTTTTTCCCTTAAATTCCATATATATGTGTTAGCATATAGTATTTGTCTTTCTCTTTCTGAGTTACTTCACTCTGTATGACAGACTCTAGGTCCATCCACCGCATTACAAATAGCTCAATTTGGTTTCTTCTTATGGCTGAGTAATATTCCATTGTATGTATGTGCCACGTCTTCTTTAGCCATTCATCTGATGATGGACACCTTGGTTGTTTCCATCTCTGGGCTATTGTAAATAGAGCTGCAATGAACATTTTGGTACATGACTCTTTTTGAATTTTGGTTTTCTCAGGGTATATGCCCAGTAGTGGGATTGCTGGGTTGTATGGTAGTTCTATTTGTAGTTTTTTAAGGAACCTCCATACTGTTCTCCACAGTGGCTATAGCAATGCACATTCCCACCAGCAGTGCAAGAGTGTTCCCTTTACTCCACACCCTCTCCAGCATTTATTGTTTCTAGATTTTTTGATGATGGCCATTCTGACTGGTTTGAGGTGATATCTCATTGTAGTTTTGATTTGCATTTCTCTAATGATTAATGATGTTGAGCATTCTTTCATGTATTTGTTGGCAGGCTGTATATCTTCTTTGGAGAAATGTCTGTTTAGGGCTTCTGCCCATTTTTGCATTGGGTTGTTTGTTTTTTTGTTATTGAGCTGCATGAGCTGCTTGTAAATTTTGGAGATTAATCCTTTGCCAGTTGCCTCATTTGCAATATTTTTCCCATTCTGAGGGTTGTCTTTTGGTCTTGTTTATGATTTCCTTTGCTGTGCAAAAGCTTTTAAGTTTCATTAGGTTCCATTTGTTTATTTTTGGTTTTATTTCCATTTCTGTAGGTGGTGGGTCAAAAAGGATCTTTCTGTGATTTATGTCATAGAGTGTTCTGCCTATGTTTTCCTCTAAGAGTTTGATAGTGTCTGGCCTTACATTTAGGCCTTTAATCCATTTTGAGTTCATTTTTGTATGAACACATGAACACCATGTGTATGGTGTTAGGAAGTGTTCTAATTTCATACTTTTACATGTACCTGTCCAGTTTTCCCAGCACCACTTATTGAAGAGGCTGTCTTTTCTCCACTGTATATTCCTGCCTCCTTTATCAAAGATAAGGTGACCATATGTGCGTGGGTTTATCTCTGGGCTTTCTATCCTGTTCCATTGATCTATATTTCTGTTTTCGTTACAGTACCATACTGTCTTGATTACTGTAGCTTTGTAGTATAGTATGCAGTCAGGGAGCCTGATTCCTCCAGCTCCATTTTTCGTTCTCAAGATTGCTTTGGCTAGTCGGGGTCTTTTGTGTTTCCATACAAATTGTGAATTTTTTTGTTCTAGTTCTCTGAAAAATGCCAGTGGTAGTTTGATAGGGATTGCAGTGAATCTGTAGATTGCTTTGGGTAGTAGACTCATTTTCACAATGTTGATTCTTCCAATCTAAGAAAATGGTATATCTCTCCATCTATTTGTATCATCTTTAATTTCTTTCATCAGTGTCATAATTTTCTGCATACAGGTCTTTTGTCTCCTTAGGTAGGTTTATTCCCAGGTATTTTATTCTTTTTGTTACAATGGTAAATGTGACTGTTTTCTTAATTTCACTTTCAGACTTTTCATCATTCGTGTATAAGAATGCCAGAGATTTCTGTGCATTAATTTTGTATCCTGCTATATTACCAAATTCATTGATTAGCTCTAGTAGTTTTCTGGTAGCATCTTTAGGATTCTCTATGTATAGTATCATGTCACCTGCAAACAGTGACAGCTTTACTTCTTTTTTTCTGATTTGGATTCCTTTTATTTCTTCTTCTCTGATTGCTGTGGCTAGGACTTCCAAAACTATGTTGAATAAGAGTGAGAGTGGGTAACTTTGTCTGGTCCCTGATCTTAGTGGAAATGGTTTCATTTCTCACCATTGAGAATGATGTTGGCTGTGGGTTTGTCATATATGGCCTTTATTTTGTTGAGGAAAGGTCCCTCTATGCCTGCTTTCTGCAGGGTTTTTATCATAAATGTATGTTGAATTTTGTCAAAAGCTTTCTCTGCATCTATTGAGATGATCCTATGGTTTTTCTCCTTCAATTTGTTAATATGGTGTATCACATTGATTGATTTGCATATATTGAAGAATCCTTGCATTCCTGGAATAAACCCCACTTGATCATGGTGTGTGATCCTTTTAATTTGCTGTTGGATTCTGTTTGCTAATATTTTGTTGAGCATTTTTGCATCTATGTTCATCGGTGATATTGGCCTGTAGTTTTCTTTCTTTGTGACTTCTTTGTCTGGTTTTGGTATCAGGATGATGGTGGCCTCATAGAATGAGTTTGAGAGTGTTCCTCCCTCTGCTATATTTTGGAAGAGTTTGAGAAGGATAGGTGTTAGCTCTTCTCTAAATGTTTGATAGAATTTGCCTGGGAAGCCATCTGGTCCTGGGTTTTTGTTTGTTGGAAGAACTTTAATCACAGTTTCAATTTCAGTGCTTGTGATTGGTCTGTTCATATTTTCTATTTCTTCCTGGTTCAGTCTCAGCAAGTTGTGCGTTTCTAAACTTTGTCCACTTCTTCCAGGTTGTCCGTTTTATTGGCATAGATTTGCTTGTAGTAATCTCTCATGATCTTTTTTATTTCTGCAGTGGCAGTTGTTAGTTCTCCTCTTTCATTTCTAATTCTATTGATTTGAGTCTTCTCCCTTTTTTTCTTGATGAGCCTCCCTAATGGTTTATCAATTTTGTTTATCTTCTCAAAGAACCAGCTTTCAGTTTTATTGATCTTTGCTATCGTTTTCTTCATTTCTTTTTCATTTATTTCTGATCGTATCTTTATGATTTCTTTTCTTCTGCTAACTTTGGGCTTTCTTTGTTCTTCTTTCTCTAATTCCTTTAGGTGCAAGGTTAGGTTGTTTATTCGAGATGTTTCCTGTTTCTTAAGGTAGGATTGTATTGCTATAAACTTCCCTCTTACAACTGCTTTTGCTGCATCCCATAGGTTTTGGGTCATCATGTCTCCATTGTCATTTGTTTCTAGGTATTTTTTGATTTCCTCTTTGATTTCTTCAGTGATCACTTCGTTATTAAGTAATGTATTGTTTAGCCTCCATGTGTTTGTATTTTTTATAGATCTTTTCCTGTAATTGATATCTAGTCTCATAGCATTGTGGTCAGAAAAGATACTTGATACGATTTCAATTTTCTTAAATTTACCAAGGCTAGATTTGTTACCCAAGATATGATCTATCCTGGAGAATGTTCCATGAGCATTTGAAAAAAATGTGTATTCTGTTGTTTTTGGATGGAATGTCCTATAAATATCAATTAAGTCCATCTTGTTTAATGTATCATTTAAAGCTTGTGTTTCCTTATTTATTTTCATTTTGGATGATGGGTCCATTGGTGAAAGTGGGGTGTTAAAGTCCCCTACTGTGATTGTGTTAGTGTCGATTTCCCCTTTTATGGCTGTTAGTATTTCCCTTATGTATTGAGGTGCTCCTACGTTGGGTGCATAAATATTTACAATTGTTATATCTTCTTCTTAGATTGATGCCTTGATCATTATGTAGTGTCCTTCTTTGTCTCTTGTAATAGTCTTTATTTTAAAGTCTATTTTGTCTGATACGAGAATTGCTACTTCAGCTTTCTTCTGATTTCCATTTGCATGAAATATCTTTTTCCATCCACTCACTTTCAGTCTGTATGTGTCCCCAGGTCTGAAGTTGTTCTCTTATAGACAGCATATATATGGTTCTTGTTTTTGTATCCATTCGCCAATCTGTGTCTTTTGGTTGGAGCATTTAATCCATTTACATTTAAGGTAATTATCGATATGTATGTTCCTATTACCATTTTCTTATTGTTTTGGGTTTGTTATTGTAGGCCTTTTCCTTCTCTTGTGTTTCTTGCCTAGAGAAGTTCCCTTAGCGTTTGTTGTAAAGCTGGTTTGGTGGTGCTGAATTCTCTTAGCTTTTGCTTGTTTGTAAAGGTTTTAATTTCTCCATCAAATCTGAATGAGATCCTTGCTGGGTAGAGTAATCTGGGTTGTAGGTTTTTCTCCTTCATCACTTTAAATATGTCTTGACACTCCCTTCTGGCTTGCAGAGTTTCTGCTGAAAGATCAGCTGTTAACCTTATGGGGATTCCCTTGTGTGTTATTTGTTGTTTTTCCCTTGCTGCTTTTAGTATGTTTTCTTTGTATTTAATTTTTGACAGTTTGATTAATATGTGTCTTGGCGTGTTTCTCCTTGGATTTATCCTCTATGGGACTCTCTGCGCTTCCTGGACTTGATTAACTATTTCCTTTCCCATATTAGGGAAGTTTTCAGTATAACGTCTTCACATATTTTCTCGGTCCCTTTCTTTTTCTCTTCTTCTTCTGGGACCCCTATAATTCGAATGTTGGTGCGTTCAATGTTGTCCCAGAGGTCTCTCAGACTGTCCTCAGTTGTTTTCATTCTTTTTTCTTTATTCTGCTCTGCAGTAGTTATTTCCACTCTTTTATCTTCCAGGTCACTTATCCATTCTTCTGCCTCAGTTATTCTGCTCTTGATCCCTTCTAGAGTATTTTTAATTTCATTTATTGTGTTGCTCATCGTTGCTTGTTTCCTCTTTAGTTCTTCTAGGTCCTTGTTAAATGTTTCTTGTATTTTCTCTATTCTATTTCTAATATTTTGGATCATCTTTACTATCATTATTCTGAATTCTTTTTCAGATAGACTGCCTGTTTCCTCTTCATTTGTTAGGTCTGGTGGGTTTTTACCTTGCTCCTTCATCTGCTGTGCGTTTTTCTGTCTTTTCATTTTGCTTATCTTACTGTGTTTGGGGTCTCCTTTTCGCAGGCTGCAGGTTCGTAGTTCCTGTTGTTTTTGGTGTCTGTCCCCAGTGGCTAAGGTTGTTTCAGTGGGTTGTGTAGGTTTCCTGGTGGAGGGGACTAGTGCCTGTGTTCTGGTGGATGAGGCTGGATCTTGTCTTTCTGGTCGGCAGGTCCACATCTTGTGGTGTGTTTTGGAGTGTCTGTGGCCTTATTATGATTTTAGGCAGCCTCTCTGCTAATGGCTGGGGTTGTGTTCCTGTCTTGCTAGTTGTTTGGCATAGGGTGTGCAGCACTGTAGCTTGCTGGTTGTTGAGTGAACCTGGGTCTTGGTGTTGAGATGGAGATCTCTGGGAGATTTTCGCTGTTTGATATAACGTGGAGCTGGGAGGTCTCTTGTGGACCAGTGTCCTGAACTTGGCTCTCCCACCTCAGAGGCACAGCCCTGACGCCTGGCTGGAGCATCAAGAGCCTGTCATCCACACGGCTCCGAATAAAAGCGAGAAAAAATAGAAAGAAAGAAAGAGGATAAAATAAAATAAAGTAAGATAATATAAAATAAAGTTATTAAAATTAAAAATAATTATTAAGAAAAAAAATTAAAGTAAAAACAAAACAAAACGGTCAGAACCCTAGGACAAATGGTGAAAGCAAAGCTATACAGACACAATCTCACACAGAAGCATACACATACACAGTCAAAAAAAGAGGAAAAGGGGAAAAAATAATATATCTTGCTCCCAAAGTCCACCTCCTCAATTTGGGATGATTCGTTGTCTATTCAGGTATTCCACAGATGCAGGGTACATCAAGTTGATCGTGGAGATTTAATCCGCTGCTTCTGAGGCTGCTGGGAGAAATTTCCCTTACTCTTCTTTGTTCGCACAGCTCCCAGGGTTCAGCTTTGGATGGGGCCCCGCCTCTGTGTGTAGGTTGCCTGAGGGCGTCTGTTCTTCGCTCAGACAGGACGGGGTTAAAGGAGCAGCTGCTTCAGGGGCTCTGGCTCACTCAGGCCCGGGGGAGGGAGGGGTATGGATGCGGGGAGATCCTGCAGCGGCAGAGGCCGGCGTGACGTTGCACCAGCCTGGGCGGCGCCGTGCATTCTCCTGGGGAAGTTGTCCCTGGATCACGAGACCCTGTCAGTGGCGGGCTGCACAGGCTCCCGAGGGGGGAGGTGGGGATAGTGACCTGTGCTCGCACACAGGCTTCTTGATGGCTGCAGCAGCAGCCTTAGTGTCTCTTGCACATCTCTGGGGTCCGCGCTGATAGCCGCGGCTCGTGCCCGTCTCTGGAGCTCCTTTAAGCAGCGCTCTTAATCCCCTCTCCTCGCGTAACAGGAAACAAAGAGGCAAGAAAAAGTCTCTTGTCTTTTTGGCAGCTCCAGACTTTTTCCCGGACTCCCTCCCGGCTAGCCGTGGCCCACTAACCCCCTGCAGGCTGTGTTCACGCCGCCAACCCCAGTCCTCTCCCTGCGCTCAGACCGAAGCCCTCAGCCCCGCCCGCCCTGGCGGGTGACAGACAAGCCTCTCGGGCTAGTGAGTGCCGGTCGGCACTGATCCTCTGTGCGGGAATCTCTCCGCTTTCCCTTCCACACCCCTGTTGCTGTGCTCTCCTCCGCGGCTCCGAAGCTTCCCCCCTCCGCCACCCGCAGTCTCTGCCCGCAAAGGGGCTTCTAGGGTGTGGAAACCTTTCCTCCTTCACAGCTCTCTCCCACTGGTGCAGGTCTCGTCCCTATTCTTTTGTCTCTGTTTATTCTTTATTGTTTTGCCCTACCCAGGTACGTGGGGAGTTTCTTGCCTTTTGGGAGGTCTGAGGTCTTCTGCCAGCGTTCAGTGGTTGTTTTATAGGAGCAGTTCCACGTGTAGATGTATTTCTGATGTATCTGTGGGAGGAAGGTGATCTCTGTGTCTTACTCTTCCGCCATCTTCTCCTAAGGTCACATTATCATTTAAAAGTATTATTTTTTATTTATGCTGAAAACTTTATTGCAGTAGCTGCTAATACTGAAATTAAATTTTGCTATCTCAGGGACCTTGTGTAATAAGTTATAAAAAACTCATTGAACTATAACAGAGGAACTGATTACTTAAAGGAGCTTTGCAATGAGTCTTGTAAAATCCAAGATCCCTTTTATGATAGAGGTGAATGCATTTGTAGTAAGTTTAATTTTTCATAACACACAACACCCACATGTAAATTGTAAAATCCGTTGTATGCTCCTTTCTTGGTGAGAATTACAGCTTTTAGCCAGGCATTGGGTTATTCCTAGGAAGGCATGTCACATATTCTGCTACTTCTCCATGGCTTTGTTGATGTGGTTGTCACCCTAGAAACCCAGTGAATTCAGAGATGAAGCTGCCTTTCTGCTTGATTTTTCACTGAGGTACATTTCAGGAGACCATTGTGAGGCTCTGGTGGAGGAAACCGAAAGGGTAATTCTCCAGGAGAATAATCTTACACCTCTGAGGCTTTCCATCTGCACACACCTGACCAGCCATTTCCTGAACACTAAATGGGAAGTGTGGTGCCATTAGTCATGCCACAATAGCATCCTCAGTCCTACCAGAAATAAGCATTACTTAATTAGCCAGTCTTTTCTTTGTCTTTTTCTCTTTCTCTTTCAGTCATATGTTAAAAATGAGATTACAGAGACATGAATGGGATAGAAAGAAGCCAAAGGGATCATTAATTGTAAGCACAGGGCTTAGAGTCAGATAGGCGAGGTGTCTCTGTCACTAAGGAGTTTATAACTTTGGGCAAGTGACTTCAAATACCGAAGACTCTGTTTCTTCTTCTGTAAACTTGGTATAATAATATAATCCACCTCATTTGACTGTTCGAAGCATTAAATGAGATGATACCTATAATTATAAGCATAGTGCCTTTCAGGGCATGTTGGTAAATTCTAGATAGAGCTATACTTGGAAGCATGGACCTTCTCTTCTAATTTCTATCTGGGTGCTGTGGGATTGGGTCCCAGTCTTAGTCTTTTCCCATCTCTCCAGTTCATGTGGTCACCTTTTTTTCTTGGATTCCTGAATGTCAACATTGCAATGCCAGCCATCTGTTACTTAAACAAGAGGATCTTATTTACTCCTATCAAATGACACTTGTAATAAGAGAAACACTGTCAGCGTTAAGTGAAGTGAGGGTCTCATCTGTGGGCTCCATCAACCATCCTGGCCTTGAGGGCCTCTGCTGTCCTGTGTTCAGTTAAGATGTGTCTGATACCCACCTTTTCAAGTGCAGCCAAAACAAGGAAGTCAGAGGCTGGAGCCCACAGGTGAGGTTGAGTGGATATGGCTCAACCTCACCTGCTGCAACTGTTTATTTAGGTCAGTTTTATAGGTTCCTGCAGAACTTGAAATTGTCACTCAAAATGGTCCCTGGTCATTGTAGTAGACTTTTGTCACTTTTTAGCTATCCTACTTGCCAGTGTACCTTACTATTTAAAGGAAACATTCCACCATGTGTAATATCATTAGAATAAGTACCCTGTCTCCGAGTGCAGATGTTAAGAAAGGGAAAGAAACCTTTTCAAAGCTTCTTGGCAGCCAGGGCTCAGTCATGTGACCTTGACGTGGCTAATCAGATGCTTCTGTTTGAGGCCTTGATTCCAGAATAAGGATGGTGAGGATTCATTCATGATCACTTTACTGATGCTCAGTGGCAGCATCGCATACTTAGTAAGATGTTCAAGCATATATCTTCTTCTATTGCTAGGGTGGGAGTAGCAAGTGGTGGTGAAGCTAGCTTTTGGTATGGGAAAGTCTGAGATTTTTAGCTGCCATTATAAATTTGGTGCTATAGCAGATATGGGAGGTAACACAGAGTTAATCTTACCAAGGAACTAAGATTGTATATGCATCTTCACCATCCACTTGTCCTCAAGTCTTCTGTGATTTAAGGCAAACATTTTTCATTTCTTGTGGCTATCAGATTGAGTTCACTGAATCTATAATGACAGTCACAATATAAGCAATTTTATTAACCTGTCAATTATTATTCAGCCTTCTTATTCTCATCACATCCCAAATCCAGGAGGGTGTTAAAAAATGGAAGACAGTGTTTTTTTGAATCCAAAGTGCTGAATTTTATGTTTTCCTTTCATGAATGGGAACTGGGGTGGTTGTGCGTGTATCTAGCTTCTTATAAAATTTTAAGAATGTTCTGATTTACTTCATCAGAAATTTAGCTATTGACTAATTAGGAGGTTATTTTGGGGAGTTATGCATGTATTTGAACCCATAAGAAATTACTACTTTAGTTTTTCTCTAAGATAGAAGTTCCCAGAATGTGCTATTTTGATGAGACCACCCTAAAAAAGAACTCTGTTGTCAAATAAGTTTGGAAGGAAACTACATAAAATATCTCCCTCTTGAAAATCTATGCTATATATTAG
This sequence comes from Stenella coeruleoalba, assembly GCF_951394435.1. NCBI lineage: Eukaryota > Metazoa > Chordata > Mammalia > Artiodactyla > Delphinidae > Stenella > Stenella coeruleoalba. The sequence continues at coordinate 93,844,920 of NC_137169.1, forward strand.
CTCATATATGTTATTATATCATATATATGTACCTATATATTCATTATATATTTGAATTTATTTTACATTGTCTGACCCAAAGTTTTCCAAATTTATCTGAGTACCAAGACCTTTCCTGTAAAATAACAACTGTGAACATCCCCTGGGATTAATAGTTACACTTTGTAACTATGGCGTATTAGGAGATATACTTTGGGAAATATTGCCGTGATATATGTTCCTATATTGTGTTTCTTTATGTTACCTATTTTCAACAACAGATGTCTTGGGCTTATAAACCTCCATGGTTCACTTCTGCCTACTTAATAGTTGTGGGATTTTGAGCATGTTATTTAATTTCTCTCTGCATCAGTTCCTCACCTGTAAAATGGGGATTATGGCATCTGTGTCAGAGGATGTTATGAGGATTAAATAGCTCACATATGTAAATGTTTATACAAGTGCCCAACTTATAGTAAGCATTCTATAAAGGTTGGCTATTGTTATTGGTTGTTTTTTGTTTGTTTGTTTTTCTCAGGCCAAATTAAAGTCTTCACTGACATCCTTTTTCTGTGTGGAATCTTTTACTGAAGCTCTGTAACCTGTTGTTCTTTTGAAACCCAGTAACTGATTTGATACTTGCTAATTGTATGCCTATTCCCAGATTTTTCTATTTGGTGAATCTTTTCTGTTCAAGAAATGTTATATTCAAAGTTACAGAAACCAATGCATGTAAACACGGTGTTTACTGAATAGATCCAGCAGGGAATCACACCAATTCTAAAAACAGGAAATTACAGACATCAAGGCCACATAGGGTTAGACTGAGAAGAGATGTCTCCTTCCATTTCTGGGGCATTTCCTGCTGTTTGGTCTGCTTCTGGGCCCTTACCCTGGTTCGCTAAACTGACTGACTTTCTTTGTTCAGTTTTGCTGTTTCCTCTTATTCTTCTTGTCCATGGGTGGGCTTAGAGATCACTGCTTGCTAAGGCAGTGATTTCTACCTGGACATCACTTGCCTCTGCGTCAGGGCTCTCCACAACTAACAAAGTCAATGTCTCAGTGTCTGAATTCCATATTCCTAGGAAAGAGTGTCTTAATGGCTCAGACCGGCCTATAGTTAGCTTCCCTGGCTCAAGTGTCCACTCTTGTTTCAGTTAGCTGTTCAAGCTGTAGCTTTATCTGGTGCAAACATGACCACTTAGACCAGCCTTCCTGCAGGGGTGGTAGTGGTAGTGGGGGAATATCCCCAACACCAGAGGTGGGCATAGGTGGTACAGAAACCGCAAAATGGGTATACATCCTGTCACCATCTTTGCTGTAAGAAGATGTGTCTTAGTGTTTTCTAGAATTCCTGCTTTCTTCTCTTCCTTTGCCCACCGAGAAGATCTAAAGGATGCCAGGGAGAATGTTTTATAACCATGCAATCTCAATTTCATGGAAATTTTTCAAAAAAGCCTAAAAATCTGAAGATGACTTCGCTCAGCTTCCTTAGGTTAAAAACACAGTTTGGAGAAAGCCCCTTTACTCAGTAGGATCTGACCTGGGGTGAGGCTGAATACCACTACATATTACACTACTGGGCCAAATGTCAGTTGTAAATCCAGTCTGGTGGCTCCTTTTTACTCTCCCAGCAGCCACCCTGCAATAAAGATTTGGTCTTCTTGACATAAAGTGAAGTTCAATGATAAGAGGTAGCTGATAACACTTAAAATTATTGAATTCAGGATCCAAAAAAAGAGATAGATGATAAGGGATTTATGTTTAGCCTTTTATTCTAAACCATCAGAATTAGCTCCTATGCAACCCGTTTTCCTGGCAAATCAACCATCTTTTCTTGGTGTGTCACAGATCTTAGAGAAGGGTACTCTTTTGGCTCTGTACTTTTCATTCTGTTTTATTTCATTTTCATTCATCAGGACATTTATAATTAAGTTTACCTGCCCTTACCCAGGAGGCAATTATTGGTCCAGATCATATTATAATTGTCTCAGGTCTTTACTGGCTTGCCTAATGTTTGGGAGTGGCGTTTCCTCCTTTATTTTAAAGCATTTGTCCTTTTTGTTTCAGTCTGACAGTGATATGTGTTGTTCTCCTTTGCAAACAAAGGAACGAACATCCCACACTGCATAAACATTTGTGTCACACTTTCCTCCTGAAATTAGTATTCTTTTAAACTGGTTAACACATTTGTACTGTCTCTGACACCTTTAACTATGACAAGTATGAAACAAAACAGGGTACAGTGAACAAATATATCACTTGGAGCCGATCAGATTAATTACTATTCGGGACAGTGCTTAGATTAATTATTTTGTTTGTGTAGTATGTTCGTTAAGTGGTTACCTGATTGCTGCTCAGAAGATTGATTACTTGTTACATTTACCTTGTGGTTTCTGTGGGGAAAACATCTTTTAGGATTCATCGCTTCTAAAAGCCCAGGGGGCTTGGTTGACCTGAGAATGCTCCAGTAAAGCTGTAACATGGAGAACAGGCTGTGGAAAATGTGTTCTTTAAATAAACACCTACAGCGGTGGCTAGAGTAGTCATCAGATCTGTTTAACATCAGGAGAAACAATCGATGATAAAATTGATTTAATACGCACTGTACAATCTGGAAACCCAGTGCACCACTTGGATTGTAAAATTGAAGTGCATAAGTACTTCCCAAGATTTTCTTGGTCTCCAGTAAGGTAAAAGAGCAAACTCTGTGATTTTGTTATTTTACCTCTTGACTACCATTGCATACCTCCCTTCCCAGTTGCAATCAGCTGCCTGCCGTTGCTGCTGTTTGAGTCTGCCCTCGCTATGGGGCTCGAGAACCCCCTAGGTTCCTTCTGAAGAACCCACACTTCAGCTCTTTGAGGTGCTTGCCTCGCTGTAGGAAACTACATGGGGTTCTGTGATGCAAAAGAACACGAATTATCTGCCTGTGTTCAAGGGGTGGCTGCCTGCACTAGGAAAGGATTTACGATGATAGGATTTTGTTGCAATGAGGGATTGTAACAAATTTAAATAGAAAAGTACTTTTGAAAGAAACAAATGAGTTAAGGATTAAAAATAAAACAGCCTTTCCATTTAGTGAAAGACTGGACTAATCTCTCCATTTGGGGACCAAACAATACACTGCTTAAACATGATTGTATATTATACCTATCTGTGACTTTGAATGCTGATGGCTGTATTAGACGAACAATTATAGGACTCAAAGGGGCTTCATCTGTTCCTGCCAAATGTACCGTACCTTTGCCCAGAAGATAAAGACTAAAGACTATTTCTGTCTTTTCTACTCTTTGACCGTATTATTTAGGCCTGTTAATCATAGTCATAAAGACGTACAACAGTGACACAAAATACTTAGAAATAGGGCACTGAAAATGTTCAGGATCTTAATGTTATGTATTTTAAATAACATACATCCCAGTAAGTTAGAAGAAAATAACCAAAAAGTAAAATAATGAAATGAAATAAAAATTCCTCATGTTTCAGTCACAGCCCTCCCTTCTGTGCCTGGAGAGTTCCAAAGGTAAGCGATTTTCAAACAAAAAGTGCTTTTTAGCATTTAAAATCATTTTAGATTTAAGATGATTAAACACAACCATATGTCATAATAATCATATGTTATTATGGCAAAGATAGCCTTCCTTTATAAAGGTACAGTAATTGCCAAAGGAGAAACAGCCTAGAGCATAGGTATGGGGACATTGATAAATGAGAAGTTGATGAGAGATGGGCAGTTGTTTTTCAGTTGGTTGGCTTCCTACAGCGGTGCAAAGAGTAGAAATAAAAAGAAATGCATCAGCCCCGCTGCAAATGTATTTAGGGCCTTTTTGATTAAATTCTTCTTTTCCTCTGTGACATGAAAACTGGAACTAGACAGGAATTAATTCTTTAAACATTTTTCTTTCTCACTGACTGACTGCCCTGTTGTTTCTTTGTGTGCACCTAAGTTCAAGTCCAATAGGAAATTCTAGTGATTCAACTTTTTCAGCAGTCCCCCCCTCCCAAATTCCTCGTTTCTGATAGACCACTATCTTGGGAAGTGGGACTGAGACCATTATGGGAATAAAGTTGCCTATAAAACAAGTTTCCAAACTCAAAGTTCAGCATATTTAGAAATAGCCTGGAATCCTGAGAAATGAGCCCCGATTTTCAAAGCATCCCTGAAATCTTCCTCTATTGGCCTTTTCATACATTATTATATATTTAACAACTAAAAGCTATTCTAGTAAATAAGTTGCTTATATTTTTGAACTCTTAAGCTCTTTGAGAAAATTGAAAATGTGTGTTTGGAACCTCATTGAATTGTTCAGAGCTGTTGTTTTAATTGTAAAAGCAGCATGTTAAATGTATCTGTGAGAGTGTGACTTTAAGTTAGTGAAACTGGTTTTCATGTATTGTTTATTGAAGTCATTTCATTACTTTATGGTCACACCTCAAACATTTAAAGGTCCCTGTAATTATTTGATGGCTAAATGTGACTGTCCTTTGAAAGCAAAATAATGTCATTGATCCATTGTTACTCCCGACCCACAATTTAGTTTAATTGCCTTTTCCCTTTATGAACACTGGCCTCTCATAATTTTCTCAAGTAACCAAGGAAATCTCTCAGGAGACACTATGCAGGGTGAGAGTCCTGAAGTGTTTCCTGAAGCAGCATTTATTCAGTCAGTCAGTCAGTCAGTCAATGAATAAATGTATTGAATACTTACTAGATTCCAGACCTCATGCTTTTATTTTCTGTATGAATGAAAGTCATCATACATGCCTTCAAAGAGCTCAGGTTTTGTGAGAGGTCCTGTAAATGTGCAAGCAATTAAACACAAAGAGTGTTTGAAGTGAGCCTAACAGAGCCCAGAGAGGTTACCAAAAGCATCCCAGGGGAGGACTTAATGACAGCTCTCAGAAATGAAGGGCCAGGAGGAGGGTGGTCCAGGCAGAGGGAGCTGCACTTGCTGGAGCTGCAGAGAGAACCCTGCTCAAAGTGTTCCTTAAACCTGGAGGAGGAGACAGGGAGGGAGGCAGAAGAGGAAGGTAAGGCACAACTGGGAAAGTCTTTGGATAATTCATAAGATTGAAAATAAAAAAATATTTTAGTTGCTAACTGTGAGAAATCACTGAAATCCACTTTCTAAAAAATGTTTCCAAGACTAGAGAACAACTTGGTTCAGAGAAGTATGTGAGAGAATTCTGCCTTGTGATGTGTGTCCATTTCAAATATTTGTTTTGTAGTTTAGGTATAGGTGGGGAAATAAGGATTTGCATTTAAAGAATGCATCCCATCTCTTTAATATTTTGCCTCAGTGTGTCCCAATCAGCTCTTCAGAAATAGAGAATTGCTTCCTTTTTACTTAAGATAATGAAAGGATACAAATCTTTGAGCGGATCAAAACCATCAATTTAGTCATTTTGGACATCTTAATAAATAGAGTTGCTACACAGCTGTTCTAGTCACTTATTTGGAATTGATTGTGAATATATCCAAAAGTACCAGCTTGACGCTACACTGCTAATTTGATCCCTGCACATAACTGCTCTACGGATGGTGGAGGATTTCAGGTGAAGGAGGGTTAAAGTACACTTTGCATGGGCCCCAGCCGGAAAAAACCCTTCCCATATGTTAGCCATGGAGGTGCAGAACAAGGGGGAAAACAGCTCTGTGGCAAATGCCTGCAGAAGCAGGACAAAGGATAAAAATATAGATGCAGCTAGCTGGAATTTCCCAGAACCAAAATATCTTATTCTCCCTATGACCTCACAATGAGAAAGTATCCTACATTTCCGTTTTAGTAATCCAGCATTCTTTTCCATGCTTCCTCTTTGTTTCAGTAGCCTCAGGCCTATGGTAACCCAAAGAGCCTTTTCCCCCAAGAGTATTTCATTATTAGGACATTGTCAGTGACCATAGGACCTCCATTCCCATTTTCCAATATTGAACAAGTGGGATTAAAGCATTATATGAAAGACATTGTCACGTTAATCCCTAACTCTACCATGGCATTTTCTGTTTTGCCCTGTATAGATAGAATCATCTACATTTGGGTTTATAGGCTGAATTTCATTAAATTAAATGCTCTTCCTGGGATTGTATGCTCTTTTATTTAATGTTTTGCCCAGGGCTACTCATAATAAGTGTCTTAATGACTCTAAGAAGGGTTTTGGGTTTTTTTTCACTTTAATAGTAGCTGAGGTTAAAAAAAAAAAAAAATGATGTTGCTGGGAAAATCATCATTGTCCCACATTAATATATGTAGGTTCATCTCTCTTAATTAAAGCATGTCACTGCATGTACTCCTTAGATAAACTGATTTTTTAAAAACTGAGTGAAAACAAAAATAAAAACAGCTTCATAATAGTCTCTCTATATTGTATTTTACTTAAAAAAGAAAACAATTGGAGTGTCAACTTTGATTTTTTTTTTTTTTAGGGGCACACATGAACAAATACAGTTTATAATAGGAGTAAACACTCACATGGCAATTTTAATGTGCCAAACACACTTCCAAGCATTTACGTCCTCAAAAAAACCCCTATTTTAAGTAGCTATTATTATATCCTTATTTTCCAAATGAGGAAACAGTCACTGAAATTAAAGAACTCGCTTGACTTTGTAAATAAGCAAGTGGCAGAGTGGGAACTCAGTGAGGACTGGAACTCAGGGGTCCATCTCCACAGGATACAAAAGTCCACTTCACTGAATGCCTCTTGACTAGAAGGAGACTCAGACTCCATAAGTGAGCACTCTATGGCCAGCCCAATCTAGAGGAAAAGACTAGTCTGAGAATGTGAATATCTTCATACAAAGAGAATAAAGCCATTTTGTTGTTGCTGCTGTTGCTGCTTCTGCTATTGTTGTTATTATTCATTTATTTTAACCCTTGGAATGAAGGAAGCAAAGGGAAAAGGCAAAATACACAAAGTAAAGGAATACTTCAAAAGAGTCCTACAAATTAATCACCTCGGCAATAAAGGTCGTCAAAATTTGATTGGAATTTTGGATAGGAAATAAAAAACATTTAGGAAATGCTAGTCTTAAAAAATACACTATAAAAATGGTTGGGGGAGACCTTCAAGATGGCAGAGGAGTAAGACGTGGAGATCACCTTCCTCTCCACAAACACATCAGAAATACATCTACATGTGGAACAACTCCTACAGAACACCTACTGTACGCTGGCAGAAGACCTCAGACTTCCCAAAAGATATATATTTTTTTTTCCTTTTTCTGAGTGTGCATGTGTATGTATTGTGTGATTTTGTCTGTATAGCTAGCTTTGCTTTTACCATTTGTCCTAGGGTTCTGTCTGTCCTTTATTGTTTGTTTCTTTTTTTTTAGTATAGTTTTTAGCTTGGTTATCATTGGTGGATTTGTTTTTTGGCTTGGTTGCTCTCTTCTTTCTTTCTTTCTTTTTTTATTTTTAACTTTTTTTAAATTTTAATAATTTTTTTATTTTAGTAACTCTATTTTATTTTACTTTCTTCTTTCTTTTTTTCTTTCCTTTTTCCTCCCTTTTCTTCTGAGCCGTGTGGCTGACAGGGTCTTGGTGCTTCAGCTGGGTGTCAGGCCTGTGCCTCTGAGGTGGCAGACCTGAGTTCAGGATATTGGTCCACCAGAGACCTCCTGGCTCCATGTAATATCAAACGGTGAAAGCTCTCTGATATATCTCCATCTCAATGCTAACACCCAGCTCCACTCAATGACCAGCAAGCTACAGTGCTGGACACCCTATGCCAAACAACTAGCAAAAGAGTAACACAATCCCACCCATTAGCAGAGAGTCTGCCTAAAATCATAATAAGGACACAGACACCCCAAAAAACACCACCAGATGCGGTCCTGCTCACCAGAAAGACAAGATCCAGCCTCAGGCACCAGTCCCCTCCACCAGGAAGCCTACATAACCCATTGAACCAACCTTACCCACTGGGGGCAGACAAGAAAAACAATGGGAACTATGAACCTGCAGCCTGTGAAAAGGAGACCCCAAACACAGTAAGTTAAGCAAAATGAGAAGACAGAGAAACACACAGCAGATGAAGGATCAAGGTAAAAACCAACCAGACGAAACAAATGAAGAGGAAATAGGCAGTCTACCTGAAAAAGAATTCAGACAGATGATAGTAAAGACAATCCAAAATCTTGGAAATAGAATGGAGAAAATACAAGAAACATTTAGCAAGGACCTAGAAGAACTAAAGAGCAAACAAACAATGATGAACAACACAATACATGAAATTAAAAATTCTCTATAAGGAATCAATAGCTGATTGATTAACTGAGGCAGAAGAACAGATAAGTGACCTGGAAGATAAAATAGTGGAAATAACTACTGCAGAGCAGAATAAAGAAAAAAGAAAAAAACAATGAAATGAATTGAGGACAGTCTCAGAGACCTCTGGGACAACATTAAACACACCAACATCTAATTATAGGGGTCCCAGAAGAAGAAGAGAAAAAGAAAGGGACTGAGAAAATATTTGAAGAGATCATAGTTGAAAACTTCCCTAATATGGGAAAGGAAGTAGTCAATCAAGTCCAGGAAGGGCAGAGAGTCCCATACAGGATAAATCCAAGGAGAAACACACCAAGACACATATTAATCAAAGTACCAAAAATTAAATACAAAGAAAAAATATTAAAAGCAGCAAGGGAAAAATAACAAATAACATACAAGGGAATCCCCATAAGGTTAACAGCTGATCTTTCAGCAGAAACTTTGCAAGCCAGAAGGTAGTGGCAGGTCATATTTAAAGTGATGAAAGGGAAAAAACCTACAACCAAGATTACTCTACCCAGCAAGGACCTCATTCAGATTTGACGGAGAAATTAAAACCTTTAAAGACAAGCAAAAGCTAAGAGAATTCAGCACCACCAAACCAGCTTTACAACAAATGTTAAAGGAACTTCTCTAGTCAGGAAACACAAGAGAGGGAAAAGACCTACAATAACAAACTCAAAACAATTAAGAAAATGGTAATAGGAACATACATATCGATAACTACCTTAAATGTAAATGGATTAAATGCTCCAACCAAAAGATTAGACTGGCTGAATGGATAAAAAAACAAGACCTGTACACATGTTGTCCGCAAGAGACCCACTTCAGACCTAGGGACATATACAGACTGAAAGTGAGTGGATGGAAAAAGATATTCCATGCAAATGGAAATCAACAGAAAGCTGGAGTACCAATTCTCATATCAGACAAACCAGACCTTAAAATAAAGACTATTATAAGAGACAAAGAAGGAAACTACATAATGATGAAGGGATCAATCCAAGAAGAAAATATAACAACTGTAAATACTTATGCACCCAACATAGGAGCACCTCAATACATAAGGCAAATGCTAACAGCTACATAAAAGGGGAAATCGACAGTAACACATTCATAGTAGGGGACTTTAACACCCCACTTTCACCAATGGACAGATCATCCAAAATGAAAATAAATAAGGAAACACAAGCATTAAATGATACATTAAACAAAATGGGCTTAATTGATATTTATAGGACATTCCATCCAAAAACAACTGAATACACTTTCTTCTCAAGTGCTCATAGAACATTCTCCAGGATAGATCATATCTTGGGTCACAAATGAAGCCTTAGTAAATTTAAGAAAATTGAATCATATCAATATCTTTCCTGACCACAACGCTATGAGACTAGATATCAATTACAGGAAAAGATCTGTAAAAAATACAAACACATGGAGGCTAAACAATACACTAGTAAATAACCAAGAGACCACTGAAGAAATAAAAAAATACCTAGAAACAAATGACAATGAAAATACGATGACCCAAAACCTATGGGATGGAATGGAGCAAAAGCAGTTCTAAGAGGGAAGTTTATAGCAATACACTCCTACCCCAAGAAACCCAAAACATCTCAAATAAACAACCTAACCTTACACCTAAAGCAATTAGAGAAAGAAGAACAAAAAAAAACCCCAAAGTTATCAGAAGGAAAAAAATCATAAAGATCAGATCAGAAACATATGAAAAAGAAATGAAGGAAACAGTAACAAAGATCAATAAAACTAAAAGCTGGTTCTTTGAGAAGATAAAATTGATAAACCATTAGCCAGACTCATCAAGAGAAAAATGGAGAAGACTCAAATCAATAGAATTAGAAATGAAAAAGGAGAAGTAACAACTGACACTGCAGAAATACAAAGGATCATGAGAGATTACTACAAGCAAGTATATGCCAATAAAATGGACAACCTGGAAGAAATGGACAAATTTTTAGCAAAGCACACCCTTCCAAGACTGAACCAGGAAGAAATAGAATATATGAACAGACCAATCACAAACACTGAAATTCAGACTGTGATTAAAAATCTTCCAACAAACAAAAGCCCAGGACCAGATGGCTTCACAGGTGAATTCTATCAAACATTTAGGGAAGAGCTAACACCTATTCTTCTCAAACTCTCCAAAATACAGCAGAGGGAGGAACACTCCCAAACTTATGCTACAAGGCCACCATCACCCTGATACCAAAACCAGAAAAAGATGTCACAGAGAAAGAAAACTACAGGCCAATATCACTGATGAACATAGATGCAAAAATCCTCAACAACACACTAGCAAATAGAATCCAACAGCACATTAAAAGGATCATACACTAATCAACTGAGGTTTATCCCAGGAATGCAAGGATTCTTCAATATACACAAATCAATCAATGTGATACACCGTATTAATAAATTGAAGGAGAAAAACCATATGATCATCTCAATAGATGCAGAAAAAGCTTTCAACAAAATTCAACACCCATTTATGATAAAAACCCTCCAGAAAGTAGGCATAGAGGGAACTTTCTTCAACATAATAAAGGCCATATATGACAAACTCACAGCCCACATCATTCTCAATGGTGAAAAACTGAAACCCTTTCCACTAAGATCAGGAACAAGACAAGGTTGCCCACTCTCACCACTCTTATTCAACATAGTTTTGGAAGTTCTAGCCACAGCAATCAGAGAAGAAGAAGAAATAAAAGGAATCCAAATCAGAAAAGAAGAAGTAAAGCTGTCACTGTTTGCAGGTGACATGATACTATACATAGAGAATCCTAAAGATGCTACCAGAAAACTACTAGAGCTAATCAATGAATTTGGTAAACTAGCAGGATACAAAATTAATGCACAGAAATCTCTTGCATTCCTATACACTAATGATGATAAATCTGAAAGAGAAATTAAGGAAACACTCCCATTTACCACTGCAACAAAAATAATAAAATACCTGGGAATAAACCTACCTAAGGAGACAAAAGACCTGTATGCAGAAAACTATAAGACACTGATGAAAGAAATTAAAGATGATACAAACAGAGGGAGAGATATACCATGTTCTTGGATTGGAAGAATCAAAACTGTGAAAATCACTGTACTACCCAAAGCAATCTACAGATTCAGTGCAATCCCTGTCAAGCTACCAATAGCATTTTTCGCAGAAGTAGAACAAAAAATTTCACAGTTTGTATGGAAACACAAAAGACCCCGAATAGCCAAAGCAATCTTGAGAAAGAAAAACGGAGCTGGAAGAATCAGGCTCCTGGACTTCGGACTATACTGTACAAAGCTACAATAGTCAAGACAGTATGGTACTAGCACAAAAACAGAACTATAGATCAATGAAACAGGATAGAAAGCCCAGAGATAAACCCACGCACATATGGTCACCTTATTTTTGATAAAGGAGGCAAGAATATACAATGGAGAAAAGACAGCCTCTTCAATAAGTGGTGCTGGGAAAACTGGACAGGTACATGTTAAAGAATGAAATTAGAACACTCCCTAACAGCATACACAAAAATAAACCCTAAAATGGATTAAAGACCTAAATGTAAGGCCAGACCCTATAAAACTTTTAGAGGAAAACATACGCCCAGTACTGTATAACATACATCACAGCAAGATCCTTTTTGACCTACCTCCTGGAGAAATGGAAATAAAACCAAAAATAAACAAATGGAACCTAATGAAACTTAAAAGCTTTTGCACAGCAAAGGAAAACATAAACAAGATGCAAAGACAACCCTCAGAATGGGATAAAATATTTGCAAATGAAGCAACTGACAAAGGATTAATCTCCAAAATTTACAAGCAGCTCATGCAACTCAATATCAATAAAACAAACAACCCAATTCAAAAACGGCAGAAGACCTAAATAGACATTTCTCCAAAGAAGATATACAGATTGCCAACAAACACATGAAAGGATGCTCAACATCACTAATCATTAGAGAAATTCAAATCAAAACTACAGTGAGGTATCACCTCACACCAGTCAGAATGGCCATCATCAAAAAATCTAAAAACAATAAATGCTGGAGAGGGTGTAGAGAAAAGGGAACCCTCTTGCACTGTAGGTGGGAATGTAAATTGATACAGCCAGTGTGGAGAACAGTATGGCGGTTCCTTAAAAAATTAAAAATAGAACTACCATACGACCCAGTAATCCCACTACTGGGCATATACCCTGAGAAAACCAAAATTCAGAAAGAGTCATGTACCACAATGTTCACTGCAGCTCTATTTACAATAGCTAGGACATGGAAGCAACCTAAGTGTCCATCATCAGATGAATGGATAAAGAAGATGTGGCACATGTATACAATGGAATATTACACAGCCATAAAAAGAAATGAAATTGAGTTATTTGTAGTGAGGTGGATAGACCTAGAGTCTGTAATACAGAGTGAAGTAAGAAAGAGAAAAACAAATACCATATGCTAACACATATATGGAATCTAAAAAAAAAAAAAGTGGTTCTGAAGAACCTAGAGGCAGGATGGGAATAAAGACGCAGACATAGAGAATGCACTTGAGGACATGGGAAGGGTGAAGGGTAAGTTGGGACGAAGTGAGAGAGTGGCATGGACATATATACACTACCAAATGTAAAATAGATAGTGTGGAAGCAGCCACATAGCACGGGGAGATCAGCTCGGTGCTTTGTGACCTCCTAGAGGGGTGAGATAGGGAGGGTGTGAGGGAGACGCAAGAGGGAGGAGATATGGGGCTGTATGTATATGTATAGCTGATTCACTTTGTTATACAGCAGAAACTAACACACCATTGTAAAGCAATCATACTCCAATAAAGATGTTAAAAAAAAACGGTATACTGAGCCCCATATAAGATTAAAAAAGAAAAAAAGTTTGGGTTTTAAAATCCAGAAAGCAATTATAATTTAAACACTAATTCCTAAGGATACCAGTAAGTTTTATGCTCGCCTTAGTGTTCCCATCTTCTTTCTTTCTTTTTTTTTTTTTTTTTTGGTCATGTTTTCCTGGTATATTTCTATTCAACCAAAGGTACAAAGCAGTGTGTAATTTTAAAATTTCCAATGGTTTCCATATACATTCCTTTCACACTAAAATCCTCACTAGGTCAAGGTGGCAAATATGTTCACTGGGCAAAATTCAGTGCTATACATAATAGAGATAAATTGACAAAGGTGCTTTTGGAACTTGGGAACTGTAAGACAGTTAATTTATTTAACCCCTGCAATCGTCAAAATTAGACACAGGAAAGACCTTAAAAGTCATTTAGGGCTTCCCTGGTGGCGCAGTGGTTGAGAGTCCTCCTGCCGATGCAGGGGACACGGGTTCGTGCCTGGGTCTGGGAAGATCCCACATGCCGCGGAGCGGCTGGGCCCGTGAGCCGTGGCCGCTGAGCCTGCGCGTCCGGAGCCTGTGCTCCGCAACGGCAGAGGCCACAACAGAGAGAGGCTCGCCTACCGCAAAAAAAAAAAAAAAAAAAAAAAAAAAAAGTCATTTAGTTTAACTCTGAACTTGTTGTTTTGGATGATTTTCATAGATATAAATCCAGAACCTGTTAGAACTCATTTTTTTAAAATTTATTTTATTTATTTTTGCCTGCATTGGGTCTTCGTTGCTGCTTGCAGGCTTTCTCTAGTTGTAGCAAGTGGGGGCTACTCTTTGCTGTGGTGCGTGGGCTTCTCATTGCGTTGGCTTGTCTTGTTGCAGAGCACGGGCTCTAGGTGCACGGGCTTCAGTAGTTGTGGCTCGCAGGCTCGGCTCAGTAGTTGTGGCTCGCAGGTTCTAGAGCGCAGATTCAGTAGTTGTGGCGCATGGGCCCAGTTGCTCTGCAGCACGTGGCATCTTCCCACACCAGGGCTCGAAACCGAGTTCCCTGCCTTGGCAGTTGGATTCTTAACCACTGTACCACCAGGGAAGCCCTAGAACTCATTTTTAAGTGTTTTCCCTCAAACTCTACTCTTTACTTTCCCTCCTATAATAGTATTCTTCTGGTAATGAATAATTTACATTTGGTACTTCCGTTTTACCCTCATTTTATGTTCCTTCCCCACAAGATAAAAACCTCAGTCTTGCTATTTGCTTCATTCAAACACTAATAAACTACTTCTCTAGTGTGTGAGGTTTGTGCCATAGATGCCAGAGATATTTTGCAGACTGATTTCTTTTTATTAGGTCTCTAGTTTTCTTCTTTAACTGTTTATTAAAATTTTATAGCTTTCTTTATATCTTGAATCAGAAATATAATTTGAAATTCTGTTATTTCAATTATAATCCTATTGATTCAAACCCTGGAATAATGACAATTTGTTACTAGGGTCAGAAACTTGCTATAAGTACTGAGTTAGGTGAGAGGGACACCGCAGAACTATGATTGTGTGAACATTTCATTCTTCCCTTTGAATGCAAATTATAGTTTATCTAAAAATGACTGGAATGCACCAGAAGATGCACATTGAAATTTTGGCCGTGTTTGCATGATAGTAAACAATGATTGAAAAATGAAAAAACTCATTTGATCATCTCACGATAGTAGTTTTCTGTTATAACATCATATAAAAATGAATGAGCTTTTTGATCTTCTCAGCTTTCTAGGTATCTTACTTGAACTGGCCCCTGACAAGAGCAATTTCTGTTAATACAGACTATAAAGAGGCTTTGTGAGGATAGGGAGAAGGTTTGCTGAAATATTGCTCTATATTTTCTGGGTCTGCTTTGGGATCTATTTTCACACTCATTCCAAAGTTAAATTGGGGAAAAGGACCCTTATTTCATTCTGACATTCGTCAGTGAGGAAAAGGTCTACCTTGCCTCCAACAGCTGTAGTAGCAACAACAATCTTCATAGAGTGAAGTTCAACCGTAGCATCAGCAACAAGACAAAAGTAAGTAACAACAGCTAGTAGTGGATCCACCAGAGCCTCTAGGTTTTGACCAGGGTCTTCTACAGCAGTCACAATCATTATTACTACTTTTTTCAGAGCACATTACTTCTGAGAATGTTGGGACTGAGTTACCCCTGTTTTGACATCCTCCTGTCTAGCTCCTCTGGGCTCCAAACCAACAGCATCTCCACCGTTGTCACCAGGCAGTACTATCATCAAGATGCTGATGTTTAGAGATTCCCCAGAAGTCAATCAGGTGAATATTTTCCCTCCCAAACCACACACAGATTGCCCTGATTTCTTCTATCGGCATTTCTGTTGCTTAACACACCTGGTAACTGGAAACCACTAATTCAAAGCTAGTATTTTACATAGAGAAAGGAAGTCCCAGCTGAGACTCCTCTCCAAGTTCAGTTCTTGGGGAGGTGAAAAGCAAGGCAAAGGATCTAGACAGTCTTGATGAACTACAGCTTCAGCCCAGGTAAGTACATCTGAAGAGCTGTAGTTACTATGGGTCAGGGCCCAAATAAGTAGGAGTTCTCGTGATATTAGTCGTTCTTTAATTAGCTCATTTCTTTTCAGGTTTTCATTCTTTAATTCATTGGTCCATCGAGTATTTTCTGAGCTCCTGCCATGCACTGGGCACTGAACTGGAGATGTGGAAATGAACATGGTACACAGAGTCCCCGCCCTTAAGAAATGGGCAGTCAAATAAAAAATAAAGACATTAGACAAATAAATACACAAAGGATTATTTGATCACAAATGGAAAAAATGCCACTCAAGCATCTAAAATTTTCTTAAAATACCAGACAACTTTCAGTGGCCAATTTGATAATAATAACTTGATTTATTAACGTGTAAGAACTGCTGGAAAGTAAATTTTTTCTTCCTTTGCATGTTTCACAAAATTTTTAAAAATCTCTTCCTAAAGATTCAAATAAATATTTCAATTAATATTTTATTTCTAAGTCTGCTGTTGATCACAGGTGGCAAATTTATTATTTAAAAAGATAACACTGTATTATAATATGTCATTTGTTGGTCCAAAATCTATTACATAATGGAAACACAGGCTATGTATACAGTACTCTGCCTGGGCACTGTGAACTGTAGAAAAACTACATTCTAGGTGTTTACAGTCATGGAGGAGAAATAAGTTACATAGTGAAATAATCACAAAACAAAATTATGAGATAAAGCCCATGGAAGTTAACATATGTAATAAGTTCTACTTACATATTTTGAAGTGAAAAACTATAATGCATGAACTGATAAAGACTTTTGGCCCTGATTTATACATCTACACCAGAAGTTTTATTAAGTTACTTTTAAAAGGCTATGGTACATGTAGTAATACATAATAAATCACATGAAATCTGAATGACTCCAGAAAGTTAGGGGCACATAAGAGGAGACTGGTAGGGAGACTAAGTTGGTTAGGGTGGCCAGATGGAGCATTTGTGTGAAGGATGGGGTAATGAGGGCAGTTCAGGAAACAGGAGCAACAGAAGGTATTTTATCATAAAAATTCAAGATATGCCCGGAGACAAGCAGTAGACCAGTTGGCTAAAATAGAGAGTTATTTTATTGTTAAAGACCATAATGGTAGGTTGGGATCTAACTGTGGTGAACTTTGAATGCCCAGCTAAGGAGTTTAGATTCTAACTGATAGTTTATGCCATTGAAGGTTTGGGGGACAGGGGAGTTTTATGATCAAAGTTGAAAAATCCATCTGGCTGAAGAACACATAATGAGGATGATATAGTACATTGTAATTACTCCAGGTAGTAGCTGGGAGTTGAGAAATAAATACATGAATTAGAAGATCTTAAAAATCACTTATGTTGACTTGAGCATATGGTATACACATTTCCCAGGAGCTTATTTGCCTTCTGTTAAAAAAAAAAAAAAAGACAAAACCAATGAAAAAACAATGTCTCCCTCACCCCCAAAAGGGAGGGCGGTAAAAGACAAAATAAAGATTTATCTATAAGTGCATCTGTTAGTAGTAGGCAGAGTTGAAACCCTTTGGCCTGGTGCACAACTTTATTCTTAGCTATGGACGCTCTTAATTAGGGTAACCACTGTAGTTATGACTGGATTTGGAATCAGTCCAGTAGAGGATCTGGTGGCAAAGAACTGGAAACCAGTATCTAACAGGAATAATACAAAGTTGGCCATTTACCTATGTGTGAGTTGATACTTTTGTAAATGATTCTGATCAAAGGGGGGAAAGGCAATGGAATCAATGTTGTGTTTATTGTAAAGGGGAATACACATAACCCAAAGCTTTGAAAAGTGCTAAATCCCAATATATGTACCCCAAGTACATAGCTGCATTGCCACAGCTCCTAGAAGAATGGATATATGGATATGAGAGTGACTGGGGTATGGGCAAAGCTAATAACACTTCTCAGCTGGCTTGCTTTCTTTTTAAAAATTTTTTGCTAAAATCTTTAAGACAGGTAGGTTTATACCTTTGAGACCTATACTAATTTTTGAGGCACACTTTATACTCTTTCCATTTAGGCATTAATCAGGGAGTTGGTCTTTTTGAAGTGCGAATCGTGAATAGTGAATATGAAACATTTTAAGAATGTAGTAGGAAAGCTATTAGCACTTTGGGGATGGCTGCTTAGTGGCGGTGAGAGAGCTAATGAATACTCTAAGTTATCTAGCTCTTTTCATCTATGGTAATTAGCCTTAAGAAGGCAAGTTAAAAAAATTCTTTCTAAACCTTGTACAGTGTAACTTCCCACTTAGCATTTCTTTTCTCCTTACTAGCTTTACAACCTGAGGCAATCCCAGATATTCCCTATGGGAAAGATGTATTTGAGAGTTACACTTATGGTGCTTGCCTTTATTAATTTTATGAAAAAAAATCATTTTAACATTCATTTTAATATTTGAGTATCAAGAATTCAAGGGTTAGATTTGAGTATTGCTGTGGGATTTTGAAAAAAATAGAAATAAGGTATAATGACAATAAACCATGACCCAAACATCTTAATTAAATATTCTGAAACTCCACATCTTTTTTAAAAGATATATTTTACTGTTTCTCTTAAGAGTCTTCTTATAATTTGTTGAAACATTCCAAGGAATTATAGATGCTAAGCTATTTTATTTGACAGATGTTGGTAGATGACAGGAGATTAATCTAGAATCCTAGCTCTGTCTTGTTATTTAATTGAACAGATCCATGCCACCTTCTTTCCTCTTTGCCTGTATACACGCACACACACACACACGCACACACACACACACACACACTCATTCACACACCTTTTGTTTTTCAGAATTCTTAACCGCTTCCCACTCCCACCACAATTTTGCCACCCTGTTGCAAATTCCTATAGCCAGTTGCTTCTTAAGGTGACAGTGAGGGAGACTTCTTATTGATCATCTTACCTCCCACACAATTTATTGGTGGTTGACACACTCCCTGCCATTTTTTTTTTCCTTTGTGAAGGTTGAAGGAGCCATTCATTATAGAGATGGCTTCATTAAAAAAGCAACCCCAAAGTTCTAGTGGATTAAGCTCTTTAGCTACAGAGTAAAACCCTTTGCAATCTTATGGCAATCGATGCCCCCCATCCTTTCCTGATGAAGTTAAAAGACTGTATATGGATTTTCCTTTCATTTTTTATAAGTGCTTTTTGGACTTTTGTATCTTACCGTGCTATATTCTCTGAGGAGAATTCCTGGCTATAGCTCTTTGTTTTTATTTCTTTATACATTGGCAGTTTTAAAAATAGAAATCATTTTTCATCAATTTGGCTGATCTCAGCATTTTCTCTATTTATATTAGTTTAAGGCATCTTTGGGTCACTTTTTTCTCATTTTTTTTTTCTGTTTGGTCTCTGTGTTTGGTCCCACTTGTGATAAGGGAGGGCTGAGGCAGAGCTGAGTCCACACTTAAGTCCCTTTGTGTACCTGTGAAATTCCCTTGAGAATTCCTGCCTGTTACACCTGACTTTTCTCCACTGAAAGGAAGGTTTTGATCAAATATGCAGGCAGGGCATTTTGTGTGATTTGGGTGCAGTGAGAATTTTACATCTTTGCTTTTCTTACGTGATGATGAGAACCTTGACTGTGTCTTTACTCATCTTTCTCGCCTCCAGTGTCTTGCACGGCAGGCATCAACAAATGTTTTTTGAACAAATGAATGTGCAAATGAGTGAATGTTGCATGACATACTAATCCTGTATCTTGTTTCTCATTGTCCCTTGTTTCTCATTGTTCCAATATTCTATTTCACTGTCCTCTCTCAGAATAATGCCTCCCTGAAGAATTACAGAAGAGTAGAAGCTGATAAAAATGCATAACAAATCTGTGGTGAGAAAGGAAACTAGAAGTCTGTACCTCTGTACATTGGCACACTTATAGATTCACCCCTCCAGCCTGTATGAATTACTTTTCCAGAAATTAGAGGATTTTCATTAATGAAAATTTAAATACAGCACTTCTCTTTATTTTATTAATTTGGCAATGGATTGGAATGGCGAGAGTCTGGAAGTGGGAGGACTTCCTGAAAGGGAGTCAACTAAGAGTCAACTAACTGTAATTAACAGAATAATCATAGGCATTGAAAACTATGTTGTGAGTTGAGATTCGCAGGGCTGTAAGCCTAGACAGTGAGATAAGTGTCACATGGAAATTTCTGAAAAGCAATGAGTTCTTCCTGTCAGGTGATTTGGTTATATTGATCCTCAGTGTTTTTGACATCATTTGTTTACAACTTACTCTAAACCAGATAGCTTTCTGTTAAATTTTCAATATTAGGAGTAGGAAATATGAGCCCCAAATGTGTCTTGTTCTAATCATCCAATCATGCTCCTCTTTTGTTATAAATAAAAGAAATTATTTGTTAATAAATATATAAGAAAATAGAGCAGAGCTGTGAATGTATAGCAAAAATCTGTAGCATTCTCTTCGGTGTCCTGATTGGCCTACGACCAGTGGGTGCTTCTCTTTAATTCAATGTCCAGTCATGATCAGTGTATTTGAGAATGCATCTTGGAATTAATGGACGATTTGAAACCTTCTCCAGTTCGCTACCCCTTGCCCCAAGCAAAATTAATCTTTCCAATCTCTGTGCTTTCTTAGTATCTTGTACATAATTCTAATTGCATTTGTCACATTTTAGAATGATTTTTTAACTGCTTATCATTTTCCTTTTATTCAAATGTGAGAGTCTGTATTTCATTCATCTTTTTTTTCTCCTGTAAATATGCAATATGTGTTAGCTGAAATGGGAATTACTGAGAAGTACCAGTGTATAGTGATGTGAGAGGTAAATGGTATATCAGGAAAATGTGCTGGATGTGCGGTTTTTCCAAATTTAGACCTATTGTCACACAACCAAGCTATTTAACCCTGTGAACTCCAGTTTCCTCATTCATAAGATGAGGACAATAGTTACAAAAAAGAATCAAAAGAAAGATGAGGCATAGACTGTTTTCAGATCTTTAAAGTGTTATTCAATTAACATTATAATTTTGTTAGCATTTCAGCCAGTGAGAGTGATTTTTGGGTCCCCCAGCCTCCCTGAACATGTTTCAACAAAAACTATCAGTTTACCTAAAGTTTCAAGATTTGGGGTCTCATCCACAGATTTTCTTCACTTCATGTCGACATTTATTGAATTCCTACTATGTTCAAAGTGCTCTGATGAGTTAAAGGGGTGTTGATTGCACCTCCATAAATCACAGTCTCAATGTAGCCAGACACATTGTGGTACAGTGTGCAAAAACTACAGAGTAGACATTCAGAAACTGCTCTTCAGTCATTTAACTTCATCAATTCAGCATGGATTTGGGAGACATTTAGATCTTTGTTAAAACGCCCACACTGAGCTTCTATTTTTTTATTCGTAAAAAAGGATAACAAGACCTACCTCATGGAGCTGTAATAGAGATTAATGAGATGATACATGTTAAACACGAAGTAGCATGCCTGACATACAGAAGATGTTCAACCAATACTGGCAATTTCCATCATTATTCAAGAAAGAGAAAGATCAGTGTGGGCTGGAAGAGTAAGAGATGGAATTCATAGGGAGATAGGGCATACATTGGATGTGAAAGCAATTTGCATAGGGGTAAAGCATGAACAGAGGTGACTAAGCTAATACAGGCATCAACATAAACCAAGTGCTCAAGCTAGAATCCAGGTGTCAACTGTAGCTCTTCTCTTCCCCTCATACTTATCCCTAATAGTCAATTCACTACTATGTTCTATCCATTCTGACTTCCAAATATTTCTCAAGCTTATATAATCCTTTCAGTTCTCACTGTGCCTCTCCATTTCTGGCACCTCTTTCCAGCCATGATCCCTCCAGCTATCTTCAGTCCCCAGAGTGTCCTCCACTCTCTTGCCTCGAGGGCTTTGAACATGCAGCTTGCTTAACCTTGAGCACTCAGCCCCTTGGCCGCCTTTCCTTCCCTATAAGCACACACCAACCACACATACAATAACTCCTAGTCTCTTTTCCTCCAGTAAGTCCTTATCATAACATTGATTGCCTGCTTATTTCTCTCTGTCCTTGACCAGAATGTAAGCACAAAAGGCACTTTACTAGCCATAAAAGAGCCCAGTTTCCACAAATTCCCGGCCCCGTGTCTAACAATATTCCTGCATCTAACCCCCAAACTTTGCCCTTCTTTCCATTACTGTGGATGAACTGTCCCCTATTCTGAGACTAACTTCTCTCTACATGAATGGATCCCACCCCTTCTCACCAAAAGACATTGCTGCAAATATTCTACACTTTTTCTCCTACATTACCATTTTCCTTTCTAATACCATTTATGCAAATATGCTAAAATATATCTCATCTTAACAAAAGAACTCCCTTAACTTCACATCTTCCCCTAGCCATTGCCCCATTTCTTTATTTCTTCTTACAACCAAGCTCCTTGAAAAAGTTGTCTAAACTGATTTTCTCTACTTCCTTTTATTCCATTCTCTCTCTAACCACTCTAATCATTCTTTTGTCCCACCATTCTAACAAATCAATTCTTGTCGATGTCACCACTGATCTCCACATTGTCGGATTCAATGGTGAGAACTCAGACTTCATCTTTCTTGATTTACCAACACATTGGACTCAGTTGATTACTTCTCCCTTCTAGAAACCTTTCTTCACTTGACTTTTTGGACCCCTCTCTCATCAGTCTTTCTCACTCTACTTTTCTGGTTTCTCCTCTCAGGGTGCAATCTTTTTTTCTCTGTCTCTACTTGTATTCCTGGCAAACAAGTCTCATGGTTTTAAATGTCAACTATACGTGGATAAGCCCCAAATAAATAGTTCAAACCCAGTCCTCACCACTGAACTCCAGACTTACTGCCTACTCCATTTCAAACTTATCTTAGACAAAGTTTTCAATTCCCACTTCCTTCCCTAAACCACTGAACACACAGACATCCCTAGTTCAATGCAACACCATTCCGCCAGTTGCTTAGGGCAAAAATCTTGGAGTCCTCTCTTTATCAACTCTCCTTATCACATCCAAAACGTTGGAGTCTTGTCTTTACTACATTCAGTTCATCAACAAATACATCTAGAATCCAACCATCCAAGCCACTATCGTTACCCATGTGGCTAATCACAGTAATTTCCTATCTGATCTCACTGTTTCCACCCTTGCTCTCTACAGTCTTTTTTTTAAAACTGAGGTAAAATTGGTATGTAACATTATATAAATTTCAGGTATACAACATTATAGTTTCATATATGTATACACCACTAAGTGATTGCTGCTGTAAATCTAGTTACCATCCATTACCATATATTTTATCCCCTTCACCCATTTCACCCTCTCCCCAGCCTCCTTCCCTTCTGGTAACCAATAATCTGTACTCTGTATCTATAGTTTGTTTTTGTTTTGTTTTGTTTTTTAGATTCCACATGTAAGTGAAGTCATATGGTATTTGTCTTTCTTCGTCTAATTTATTTCCCTCAGGGTCCATACACATTGTCATAAATGGCAAGATTTCCTTATTTTCTTATGACTGAGTATATATGCCATTATATATGTGTATATGTACATATATATATATATATATATATATATATATATATATATATATGTCTCATATCTTCAACCATTCATCCATCAATGTACACTTAGGTTTTTCCAACACAATAGCCAACACATGGAAAAACACTTAGATTTTTCCATGTGTTGGCTATTGTAAATAATGCTGCAGTGAACATAGGGGTGCATATATCTCTTTGAATTAGTGTTTTTTTATTCTTCAGATAAATACACAGAAGTGGAATTCCTGGATCATATGGTAGTTCTAAGTTTTTTGAGGAGTCTCCATACTGTTTACCATAATTGTTGTACCAATTTACATTCCCACCAACAGTATGAAGGTTCCCTTTTCTGCACATCCTCTCCAGCACTTGTTATTTATTGTCTTTTTGATAATAGCTATTCCAACAGGTATGAAGTGATATCTCATTGTGGGTTTTATTTGCATTTCCCTGATGATTAGTGATGCTTGAACATCTTCTTATGCACCTGTTGGCCATGTGTATTTCTTCTTTCATTTTATAAGGCTAGCATTACCTTGATACCAAAACCAGATAAGGATATTTTTTTCACAAAGAAAGAAAATTAGAGGCAAATATCCTTGATGAGCATAGATGCAAAAATCTTCAACAAAATATTAGTAAGCCTAATTAAATAATACATTAAAAAGATGATACACCATGATCAAGTGGGATTTATTCCAGGGATGAAAAGGTGGTCCAACATCTATAAATCAATCAACATGTTACAGCACATTAACAGAATAAAGGTAAAAATCAAATGATCATTTTGGTAGATTCAAAAAAAGCATTTGACAAGATTCAACATTGATTTATGATTAAAAAAAAAAAAACTCTCAACAAAGTGGACATAGCGGAAACTCTCAAGAAAGTAGGTATAGAAGAAAGTGGGTACCTCAACATAATAAAGGCCATCTATGAAAAACCCACAGGTAACATCATGCTCAATGGTGAAAAGCTGAACACTTTTCCTCTAAGCTCAGGAACAAAATGAAATAGTAGTGGCCCACTCTCATCACTTTTTAAACACAGTATTGCAAGTCCTAGCCACAGCAATCAGACAAGAAAAATAAATGAAAGCCATCCAAACTGGAAAGGAAGAAGTAAAACTCATTATTTGCAGATGACATCATATTATATTTAGAAAATCCTAAAGATTCCACCGAAAAACTGTTAGAACTAATAAATGAATTCAATTAAGTTGCAGGAAACAAAATCAATACATAGAAATCGGTGGCATTTCTATACCCTAATAAAGAACTACGAGGGTGAGAAATTAAGAAAACAGTCCCACTTAAAATTACATCAAAAAGAATAAAATGGCTAAGCATAAATGTAACCAAGGACATGAAAGACCTATTAATTGAAAACTGTAAGACATTGATGAAAGAAATTGAAGAAGACACAAATAAATGGAAAGATATTACATGCTCATGGACTGGAAGAATTAATAGTGTTAATGCAATCCCTATCAAAAGTCCAATGGCTCTTTTCACAGAACTAGAACAAAGACTTTTAAAATTTGTATGAAGCCACAAAAGATCCAGAATAGCCAAACCAATCTTGCGAAAGAAGAACAAAGCTGGAGGTATCATATGCTCTGATTTTAAACTATACTACAAAGCTACAGTAATCAAAACAGGATGGCACTGGCCTAAAAACACACACACAGATTGATGAAAGAGAATAGAGATCACAGAAATAAATCCACACATATATGGACAATTAATTTACAACAAATGAGCCAAGAACATACAATAGGTAAAGGACAATCTCTTCAATAAATGGTGTTAGGGAAACTGGACAACCACATGCAAAAGAGTGAAACTAGACCACTATCTTATACCATACACAAAAATTAACTCAAAATGGATTAAAGACTTGAATGTAAGACCTGAAACCATAAAATTCTTAGAAGAAAACATATGTTGTAAGCTCCTTGACATCAGTTTTAGTGATTTTTTTTTTTTGGACTCCAAAGGCAAAGGAAACAAAAATAAGCAAATGGGACTACACCAAACTAAAAATCTTTTGCACAGAGAAGGAAGCCACCAACAAAATGAAAAGGCAACTTAGTGAATGGGAGAAGATATTTGCAAATCATATATCTGATAAGGGGTTAATATACAAAATATGTAAAGAACTCACACAGCTCAGCAGACACACACAAAAAGAAAACCAAACCAAACCAAACAAAATCAAATAACCCAATTTAAAAATGGGTAGAGGATCTAAAAATTCTTTTAAAATGTAAGGTGTTTAATTCTACTCCTCTGTTAAAACATTTTCCATTGTTTTCTTATCTCTAATAAATAAAAATCAAACTCTTTATGGTGGCTCTACTACCTCTCTGCATTAGATGCTCTCTTGCTTAGTTTGCAACCCATAGGCCACTTCTTGGTTTATACTACACACCCAAACATGCCTTCACTTCGGGGCCTTTTTGCTTGCTGTTCTCTCTGCCTGGAATTTTTTTACTCCAAAATCTACATGGCTCACTCTCATTTTCCTCAGTTCTCTGCTTACTTGTTACCTTGTCAGTGAAACCTTACTTGATTACCTAAGTAAAATAGTATCCCCATTTTCACCCATGGCATACTCAGTTTTGTTTGCCCCACTCTTCTTTCCCCATAGTAATTACTGCTCCATGATATATTATATACTTTTTTGCTTGTTTATTGGCTGTCTACCTAAATGAAGACAACTCCATGATGACAAGACCTTTATAGGAACCCCTTCCTCCATTTATCTTTATCCCCAACACCAAGAAGAACATCTGATACATGGAATGTGTTCAAAGCAATACTTATTGAATGAACAAATGAATGAATGAGGCTGTTGGTTGACCATGAGAGACTAGGATGTCAGTCATTCCTTCTATCTCTGCACCCAAATGTACCAGTATGGAGTAAAACTCTTATGCATGTTATATTTTATGTCTTTAGAATACTTAACAGTTTCCCTGACAGTTCTTTTGAGAGGTACTTTTTCTTTCCTTCTTCAAACTTCTGCCTTGAAATATCATAAATTTAAATAAGCATGTAGAAATCAGCAGCTTTAAAGCAGTTTTTATTGATGCCTTCACAATGGTGGTCTAAACAATTGTTTTGTTTTTAGGATAGCTGGCTCTGTAATTTCTATTCATGATCCAAATGCCATTGAAAAGCCACTGAATATTGCACAAAGTATGCCAATGTGAAAAATGTCATCAACTGCCATTTTATTTCAAGCTGGGCTTCTGTACAGCAAATTGTTCCAAATTTGGTGAAAACCAAATCCAAGTCACCTTAAGCAAAAAGACAGATGTAAAACAGCAGATAACTTTTTAAAAAGAAAACAAACAAACATGTTCACTCAATTAGAGGCATATATTATTATTTTCTTAACATTTTATGACCTGTCACTTATATTATGCTTTTTCTGCTTTAATCAAAATTATTTTATGACTTCTGCAAATAATTTTTTAAGATATGAAAATCCCATTGCAGATTGCTCTGGTTGGCTTATTTCCTCATTCACTATTGTGATTTCAAAGCTCAAGCTTTGTAATTAAGCAGATCTCAGTTTGAAACTAAGCTTTTTGCATTCTCATCTCAGCAAACTCATAAAATTACATGACATTTCTAAGACTCAGTTTCCTCATTTGTGAAATGGAAAGAATAAGTTTGTTATGATGACTGAAATAAAGCAGTAATGTATAGCATTCTATATGCATTTACTAGTATTTCTGTTGTTATTAATTATAGTGGCAGAACGACTATTTTTTTGCGGTACGCGGGCCTCTCACTGTTGTGGCCTCTCCCGTTGCGGAGCACAGGCTCCAGACGCGCAGGCTCAGCGGCCATGGCTCACGAGCCCAGCCGCTCCTCGGCGCGTGGGATCCTCCCGGACCGGGGCACAAACCCGTGTCCCCTGCATCTGCAGCCGGACTCTCAACCACTGCGCCACCAGGGAAGCCCTAGAATGACTATTTTTTAATAGTTCATAATTTGGAGTTGTATTCACCTCCAAAATAAACTTTTTGTTCACTTCCTAAATGAAGCATATTAGTCCAAATGCACTGACTTGACTCTCTAAAGTACAGTATTACTTCTTCTTCCTTGTCAGGTAAAGATACAGATAGCGATTTTGGTCCCCAAGTAATATAAATCAATTTAAAATATATTTTAATTGAGATTGTAAGCATTATTATCAGACAAAACCAGTTGAAAGCCAGCAAGTCTGATCTAAACAACTTTATCCTCCTCCAGCATTTATTACTTTCATTTAAAACCTCCAAGTTTTCCTTTTTCCATTTTATTCCAGATTCCGTTTATGAGTAATTAATACCATATACTCAGAGTTGTGTTTAAAACAACAAAAACATGTTGGTAACTGGCAGACACCAAAAACCTCAATAAACCCACTCTGCAGATGAATAAGAGTCCTAAATAACTTAAATATAATATCAAACTGATATATTCTATCACAGAATATTATTTATTCTGGTGTAAATTATTATTCTGGTTATTTTGGTATAAATTTAACTTTAATGAAACATAGGTAATAGAGGTAAAGTTTTCATGTATAAGGATACGACACAGAGAAGTATTGACTCTCCTGGCTCTGGTTAAATAGACATTTCCCACCTTTGGGTCAAAAAGTGCTACTAACAAAAAAAAAAAAAAAAAAAAAGGCGCTACTAATCTGAGACAAGAACATGATAAGGTATAGGGCTTTTCAGGATAACACTCCAGTCATGTTTGGCTCATGAATTTATATTAATGACTTCAGAATCTAGGGCATGCACTGTCTTTTACATGCATTGAAAAAAATGACATTAATGAAAAAAGGGAATTATGGGGAGGTAAGACCTTGTTCTGTCAAGTTTAGTACCTATTCTAAAAACAATGATTCAGAGTTTTAAGCTAAAACTGTCCCTTCTAGTTAAAATTCCCTCTGACCAAATAGTGAAGCAGAGAACTTTTAAAAGTCAAATGGAAATCAGCTTAGGTTAAACATCCTTGGTGATTTTAAGTGACTCTCCAACAAGTATTTATTGAGCACCTCCTTGAGTCAATACCATGCCTTTACAAATGACGCAGTTACTTTTTATCATCAATAACAGTATTGCTTAGCTTTTTGAATAATAATATTAGTAGTAATACTATTAATATTACTCTTAAAGGGACTAAAATAGATTGCTCAGTATTTTTTTTAAATAATCTTTTTTTATGCAGGAAAGTGTGTCCTTCTCTGTAGCTCCTTTCAGAACATGGGATAATAGGCATTGTTTCATCCCTGAGGAGTTTGTATTATAAACTAATGACTGTATTTGCTCCACAACTTTTTAGCTCTTTGCTGGGCTGATACATCAGAGTCATTGGTGGCTAACAAATGAGCATTTTACAAAGAATTCCCCTGGGAAAATGGCATTCAAATCAGCCCTCCAGGGCATTTTGTTGCAGTGAATTCCCATAAGTACACGGAACAAGATTATGAGGAAGTTCACCCTTGGGAAGGTTATTTTTGTGCTTTTGGCTGGCTCTGTGGAATACCTGAAAACCCTCAGTTTCAGCCACAAACTCCCAGAAGGACCCGTTTCCTGCATATGTACATAGTTAAGCAAGTGAAAGTTAATCCGTATTTAAGGAGAAGTTGTCGAGAACCAATGTTGAGACTTGATAGTGTTCACCAAGTCACTTGAAAAAACAATCCTTAAAAGTGATACATAATGTATAAATTTGTCTTTCAGTGCTGCTGTATTAAGAGAGTAGGCATTACCATCGTATAACCATTAAGTATAAATGCTTAGGGCTTCCCTGGTGGTGCAGTGGTTAAGAATCTGCCTGCCAATACAGGGGACACAGGTTTGAGCCCTGGTCCGGGAAGGTCCCACATGTCATGGAGCAACTAAGCCCATGCACCGCAACTACCGAGCCTGCACTCTAGAGCCCACGAGCCACAACTACTGAAGCCCACGTGCCACAACTACTGAAGCAGGCCCACTGGAGCCCGTGCTCTGCAACAAGAGAAACCACTGCAATGAGAAGCTTGCACACCCCAAGGAAGAGTAACCCCTGCTCGCTGCAACTAGAGAAAGCCCGCATGCAGCAACGAAGACCCAACACAGCCAAAAATAATAAATAAATAAATTTTTTAAAAAGTATAAATGCTTAAGCAATTTAAAGCACTAAAGTTGGAAGCACTTAAAACCTCTAGTAAAATTGTCTATGGGACACAACTAATCTAAAGCATCATAAATACTTAAAGATTGCTTAGCATATCCCTTACTATAATTGTTTTTCATGCAGCTTGCTTTTTGCATGGTGATAAGAAGCAAAGATCATTAATTTCCCATTTCTTAGTAAAGGAACGAAATGTGAATCATTTTCCCCTTTCTATGAAGGTTATTGCTTTTTTTTTTTTTTTTTTTTTTTGTGGTACCCGGGCCTCTCACTGTTGTGGCCTCTCCCATTGCGGAGCACAGGCTCCGGACGCGCAGGCTCAGCGGCCATGGCTCACAGGCCCAGCCGCTCCGTGGCATGTGGGATCTTCCCGGACCGGGGCACGAACCCGTGTCCCCTGCATCGGCAGGCGGACTCTCAACCACTGCGCCACCAGGGAAGCCCGAAGGTTATTGCTTTTTATTCACTTTTTGTTTTGAACAGCATCAGGCCATGCTAAATGGTGGGTGACCCAGAAGCTGACAGAGGTCAAGACAGGGGAGTTCTGAACAGGGTGGCAAGGTGTAAGAGGAATGGGAGAAGAGAGCCACTGAGTGATGTGGAGGAAAAGGTATGGAACTGGGAGAAGGACTTAGACTCAGGAGGTGTGAATCCTGGTGGAAGAATGGATTGGTTTGTGAATAAGGGCAAGTTATGGTAAACTCTCTAAAGTTATTACAGGCTCACACACACCTCTAAGAATTGTTAAGGGAATTGCACTAGAGCTGTCTTTGGAAGTGCAAAATGTAAAGCAACAGTTATTTTTGTTGGTGGTGGATTTTTTTTTTCTTTGGTGGTAGAGGGGTTTGGTTTGCTTTGGTTTTGTTTTTTAAATACAAGGAGCAGGAGGGAACTGGAATAACAGCCATTCCTGCCCTCTGTCCCTGGCTTCTTGCCATGAAGTCTTCCATGGAAGTGCCTCATACTGTGATTCACGTACTGTCATGTAACAGGTGCTGAATGAATATTGAAGAAATGGAGTTTTTTTCTCATAATTCTAATTTTTTTAAATTTGGAAAATGAATTACATACTTCCTTATAATGTTTTACGTTTATATGTGTCATCTCATCTGTTAGTTTGTGAGAACCTGGTAATTGCATATCATTCATAGTCATGTAGCCCATAGCCCCAGTTAGTGGTCACTGAATCGGTATTAAATAAATTGAGTACATGAGATGTAAACCCACCAATCTTTGTCATTTTACTTCCCCAAAACTTTTTTTTCTGACAATGTTTTTGACTTCTCTCCTGAATTTTATCATGATGATGATTTACGATCAGCAGCTACACTAGGTGCTGGGAATTTGAGAATTAAGGCGCAGCTCTGTGTGCTCAGAAATTACAATTTATTAATATCAAGCATTTAGTAAGCTCTTATGTGCCACCCATCCTGTAAAAAAACTTTCGGTCTGTAATTTTTCTACTCAATTTGTACAAGAGCCCATTTAGGTGGGTATTATTTTTACAGTTTACAAATGAGGGACTTGAGTTTGAAGAGTAAATTTCCCAACGTCACAGGAAGTTGGTGCTGGGATTCTAACCCAGGCAGGCTGTCTTCAGGGCTCATTCTGGAAAAACAAAAAGTAACATTTTGAGATATTATGTGTTAAGTGTCCACAGAGTGTGTTAAAAATGCCATCAGACTTCAAGAAAATTAAATGCCTCAGTGAGCATTCTATTTGGATAGACTTGGTAGTATAGGTAGAACTTGAGTTTGAACACTAAGTAAGGGCAATAGTAACAATTCGAAACAATTATGTAGCATTTGCCTTGTGCCAGGGACCACTGGTATTTAATTAATTCATTTGTGCCTCACACAACCATATATGGTAGGCACATAACATGCCCATTTTACAGATGAGTAAACTGAGGCACAAGCAGTTAAATAACTTGCCTCAGTCTCCTAGCTGGTAAGAGAAGGGTTTAGAGGAGTAGCCAAGAGTGGGGACATGTTGTCCAGATGAAAGCCACACCTAGGAACTTTAGAACGAATCAAACATATTTTTCCACATTAGAGTTTTCTCTGGGCTATAAATAGGAAAGCACTTGAGACAAGTTATTTCCCACTACTGACAACTTGTGGGGGACGTTAGATACATTGGCAGAGGGATTTACACTTGATTCTATGAGAACATTAGAGTGACAATGAAATTATTTTGAACATTTATTGTTTATTGTTACATAAAAGTTACTGCTCTGAGGCTCAGCTTAGACGCTTCTTCTGGGAAGCTTCCTGACCACCCCTTCATCACCCACTCCCACCTGTGGGATAAATAAATGTGCCTCTGTGTTCCCTGAGAACCCAGGAATCCTCATTTTCATAGCTCTTGCTACATTGTTGTGTTTCCTTTCATCATTCTGCCCACAAACAATGCACTCCAATGACAGAGGAGATGTTCTCTCTTATTTTCCTGTGAATCCCCCAGCATTTAGTACAGAGCTCGGAATATAGAAGGCACTAAAAATAATAATGCTAGCCACCTGAAATTATTTTCTAACAGAATAAAATATAGATAAAACTCATTTATTAAATAAAAAATAAGACTCCATTTATTTTGAAAACTCTTATCAAATGTGGTATAGAGGGAGCATATCTCAACATAATAAAGGTCATTTATGACAAACCCACAGCTAATATCATACTCAATGGTGAAAAGCTGAAAGCCTTTCCTTTAAAATCAGGAAAAAGACAAGGATGCTCTCTCTCATCACTTCCATTTAACATAGTATTGGAAGTCCTAGCCACAGCAATCAGACAAGAAAAAGAAATAAAAGACATCCAAACTAGAAGGAAAGAAGTAAAACTGTCACTATTTATAGCATAGTGCTGTACACACACACACACACACACACACACACACACACACACACACAAACTACTCAACCATAAAAAAATGAAATTCAGCCATTTGCAGCACATGGATGGACCTAGAGGATATTATGCTCAGTGAAATATCAGACAGAGAAAGACAAATCCTGTATGATATCATTTATATGTGGAGTCTAAAGAATAACACCAATGGATATATATAACAAAACAGGAACAGACTCACAGATACAGAGAACAAACTAGTGGTTACAGTGGGGAGAGGGGAGGGAGGAGGAGCAATATAGGGGTATGGGATTAAGAGATACAAACTGCTATGTACAAAATAAGTAAGCAACAAGGATATGTTGAACAGCACAGGGAAATAGAGCCACTATTTTGTAATAATTTTAAATGGAGTATACTCTATAAAAATATTGCAGCACTATGCTGTACACCTGAAACTAATATAACATTGCAAACCAACTCTATTTTAATAAAAAAGGTATAGATATTAACTAATTTTGTTTTATTCTCCAGTTATCATACATCCCTATGAAATCTCATGCACATCCAGGGTAGGAATCAGACCTTTTCCTTTTTGTCCTTAACAGCTTCTTCTGTCAATCTGATTCCATACTAAGGAGGCTCTATGTGTACTTGATGATTACATCCTCCCTTGTGTAAGGAGGAAAACAGTATATCCAGGCGTTTATTTACTAGACTTCAGCATAGTAGTCAATGTCTGTCTCATCATGGCAACAGTTTCTGCTTTCTGGGTTCTATCGCCACTCTCCCCCAGATCACTTTAAGTTCTGTCCCCACCTGCTATTCATCACTTCTCATGTATCCCACATACTTGCCTACCTTCTTGCCTTTGCTTCTGCTGTACCCTCTGATTGGAAACTTCTCCTCTTAACCTCCTCCACATGGTGAATGCCTGCTCCAATTTCAAGGCTCAGATCACTGAACCACCACCCTCAACCTTTCTCTTGTAGAGAAATCAATTACTTCTTGGAATGAGTTCCCATAACACTGGGTATCTACTTCCATTTAATTTGTTCAGGGCATATTGCCTTCCTTGCCAGTCAGTGCAGTTGTAGGGTGCAAAAAGTAGGTCATATTCATCTCTGCATCCCAAGCGCATAGAACCATACCTGACACAGAGTAAAAAATTGGTAATTGTTGGATGAATAATAAAATTATTAACAATGACATTCATTACCCATTATTCCCTGACTTTCCGTAGGTCAATTAAATTTTGTTTTCTGCCTCGTTGAAGAGATGGCAAAATCAGTCATTCTTAAGATTTGATTTTTAATGGTACATTAGTTCAGGTCCTCCAAGAGGCAGCTACTATGATGGGATTGCATATATAAGAGATTTAGTGGGGAGAACTCACATGAGAGAAAAGGGAGAGGAAGCTGGGGGAGGCTGGGAAAGTTGTCAGATCACCATGCACATCCCCTGTGGAAGAGAGAGAGAGAAGGAATGGAGGTTGGGTAGGAAAAGTTTTAAAACCATGGTGCAGCTTTAAGAATATTTCAGTAAGGCCAGCAAGGATCTCTGAGCTGGCAGTCATCCATCAGAGGAGCCCTGCATCTCCCAGGACCTGGTTGCCTTAGTATTCCTGCTGCATTCGGTCACTGGCTGAGAGCAGCTCTTGGGAAGTGTGGAATCCCTGGTCAAACTCATAGCTGGTTTTAAGAGCCCAGTAGCTGAGGCCCCTGGTCAGTTATACTCCCTGCAGTTGGAGATACGAGAAGCCATATATGAGGTGACTACAATAGCTTGAAACCCTTGAGGGACTTGAGGCAGTAGGGATGGTCCTTTATTACTTCTACAGAGTTGCACCTAAACATACATGAAACATGCTTTAAATAATGGAACAAGAGACAGGCACTGGGAATCGTGTATTTATCTGAAATTAGTCTTAGGTAAGCTTCAGTTGTTAGCTAGTTCTGACATTTTAGAGAAAAATAAAATACTCAACTGAGTAAACTTAAAGTACTACAGAAACAGACTCACAAACTTAGAGAAAGAACTTATGGTTATGGGGGGAGGGAGGGAGGGAGGGATAGACTGGGAGATTAGGGCTGACATATACACACTGCTATATTTAAAATAGATTACCAACAAGGACCTATTGTATAGCACAGGGAACTCTGCTCAATATTTTGTAATAAGCTAAATGGGAAAAGAACTTGAAAGAGAATAGACACATGTATGTGTATAACTGAATCACTTTGCTGTACACCTGAAACTAACACAACATTGTTAATCAACTATACTGCAATATAAATTTTAAAAAAAAAGTGACAACAGAATTGAGGATTGTCTCCAAAAAACAAGCAACAAAAAAATCTACATAAACTTCTAAAAGAAAAAAAAAAAGAATAAAGTACTGATGTATGCTACAGTGTGGGTGAAACTTGAAAATATACTAAGTGAAAGAAACCAGGCACAAAAGGTCACATATTGTTTGATTCCATGTATATGTAATATTCAGAAGAGATAAATCCATAGAGACAGAAGGAGACAGAAGACACTTGGTGTTTTAGCGGGGGGGCTGGAGGAGAGGGGAATGGGGAGCAACTGCTTAATGGGTACCGAGTTTTATGTTGAATGATAGAAAAGTTTTGGAAGTAGATAAAGGTAGTTGCACAACATTATGAATGTTCTAAATGCCACTCTATTATTCACTCTAAAATGATTAATTTTATGTTATGCGAACTTTATATCAATAAATCATATACAAACTTTAGTTGATAAAATAACAATAAAACTAATTTGAACAAAACAAACAAAAAAAATACTAAAGGAAATTTTGAGCACAAATGTGTTTCCAAAAACCCAAAGGAGTTTTTATACATTTGACTAAGGTCATAATTTTCTGGAACTTAGAGGTTAAATTCAAAAGGCTTCCTGAAAAGAATCACATTTAACAAATTGTTGATGCTGCATATCTCGTGGGAAAGAACATGTAAAAGTTTGTTGTATAGAATAGAGCATATACCTAATTTATAGGGATTTTAAATGACAAGCCTTTTCGAAATTCCAGAAGGCTTTTTAAATTTGCATTCTTATAAATAAACCAGTCTCTCTTAGAAGCAACCTTAAATAAATAAAACCCAATCATTATTTCGTATGACATTTTCATGCCAGAAAGAAATGATTCAAGATAATATATGTTATACCTTACAGAAAGCAGTGCCGTTAAAACTACATGATACGGTTCCTCTGCTCAATAGCCACTCTACTTACCATCCCCTGCACTCATCTTCTCAATTATAAAATCTATTGCATATCCCCACCCTTTTTTTCCTGTTGACCTCCCTCTTAGATTCACCTTGGAGTCAAATTATTTAACAACTAACATGATATCATCACTGACCAATCAGGTAAGAGGCCATTTATAAACCACCAACTGGGGCATTCCAGTGTGTACAGACTGTGTACAGCCCTGCTTACCAACTTCAATTTGAATGATTGGTCTCTAAAGCAGCAGCACGGCTGTCACACTAGGATTCCTCCTTTTTTTCTCCTGGGTTGACTTAATTATTTCTTGACTCTCCTGACTTCTATTTCTTTTTCATTTTTCTAGAAAACATCTTTATCTTCTTTAGAAGAGAAATTTGGAAAATTGACTTCTTTTACTTCTTCTGGATTGATAATTTGGCTGGGAATGGAATTCTGGGTTAAAAATAATATTCCCCTAGAATTTTGAAAACATGACTCCATTGGCTTTTGGCCTCTCCTATTGCTGATGAAAGAAGTCTGGTGTTTTCTGAATTCCTGTTCCTTTATAGCTGTGTGTGTGTGTGCGTGTGTGTTTCTTTTTTAATCTGGAAACTTTTAGATCACTTTTTATCCTTGAATTCCTTAGATTTCTTAAAGAGGTGAAGATCTTGGTGTTGGGTTTAGAGTGTTGGACTTTTTAAACTTATTGTTTTGGCCAGTCTATGAAACCTCTCAATCTGAAGGTTAATTTGTTTCTTGTGGAAATTTTTCTTTTTTATTTCTGGTAATTTCTTATGTTCTGATAATTTCTGCATGTTTTCTGTACTCTCCTTTTGCAGCTCTATTAGATGTACTTGGAATGTACTTTTGAATACTGTATCACTTACCTCTTCTCTCATATTTGTGTGTGTATGTATGTGTATATGTGTGTCTTTCCTTTTCCTCAATCTTCGGAGGAATTTTCTCAGCTTTATTTACAACCCTTCTATTGAGTTTATTTTAACTATATATATTCTTAAAACACAAGAGCTATTTATTATATTCTGTTTGTTCCTTTTTATAGTATTATGTTAGTTTGTCATGGATGTAGAGGCTTCTTGAATCTCTGGGTATATTAATTAATTACTGTTTTTATACTGCTCTCTGTTTCTTGAATTATTTCTCTTGCCTGAAAGGTCAGTTTTCTTCTTGTGTTGGTTCTTCTCAGTCATGCTGTAGCTCTTTCTCCACTGTCTGGTTGTTCTTGGTTATCCTTACTTATATGAGAATGAAGGACTGGCAATTTGGCCTGACTTCCTTGGTTTATATATAAGTACACTATCCTGAAATCCTTCTGAATGGATAAGACATCTCATTTGGAGCTCCATTACTGGGCAGGGATTTCCCAACTGGCAGACTTCCCTTTTGATTGAGTTGATGGAGAGCCAGAGATCAGACTGAGGCTGCAAGCCACAGGACCACAAATACCAAAATAAGGAGGGATGGACTCTCGGGCACTCAATGTGAAATAGAAACTTAGGCTGTCCCCAGATAGTTTATTTAATTTATTTCCAAGAGTCCTGATTTCTTTTTGGTTGGGAACAAGTGCCAGACTGTCAATCACTCTGAGTAATGGAAGTGAGGTGGGCAGTTGTTTTGTGTAATAGCTTCAATGTTTTCCCTATTTTCAGCACCACTTCTCACCCTTACTCTCATCTAACCCTCTAGCCTAGAGCCTTTCGGGTTTCCAATATTCTCACCTTCGCAGTAGACCTCTCATAGCACATTCTAGACTGAGGTATTTCTATCTGTGTTTTATCTGTCCACATCCCCATTTGTTTTTTTCTGTAAATGTGTTGAAATCTCATGTCTTTGTTGTTAAATGTCTACTCCTCTTTGCACCTCTATGCAATTATATACATATAAAATACTGTTACTTCAGAGTCCCCAGTGGAATTCGGAGAAAGAATGCATGTGCTCAGTCTGCCAAATTGCCCCACAGGTCATTAAATGCTTTTAGAATTTATACTGAACACGAATATTTTCTAGAAAAAAAAATATTACTAGTCTTTTAAAACAAAAGAAAAATGCACTTGTTTGCTATTGTTTATCATTTGTGAGACTCAGTGGTTATGTTCAAGAGTTTTTAAAATAATTGGGGAATTTGAACCACTTTACAAATGTTTTACGAATTGTGTGATTTTCACATTGTTGGCACAAGACTGAGGAAATGGACCAACCCTAAAATAAATGTCTGCTTTGCCCTCCATTTTACTCAATTAGGTTTGACTCATTTACTTGGTTAAATGAGATGTATACAAATCAATCCTACCTGAAATATGGTTTGTGGACCACTGCATATCTATGAGTTGTTTGTTGCCTGCCCATGACAAGTTAAGGAACTTGCACCAGAGTGTAAATCAACTAAGTTATTAAGCACACTTCTTAGTTAGCGGACATTTTTTTCCTAGCAAGACTTTCCAATGAAAGAAGCAGTGTGTTGATTAACATTTTGGTAAAAGCTACTTCTCCTATCACAGACAGGTAACAGTTTGCATATCAGCTTCAGTCCTTGGACCACACTTTGAGAAGACTGGTAGAAATCACTTAGAATAGTGCCTGGCAGGAAAAGGCATTGAATAAATGTTAAGTTGAGTCTGACACATATTTTCTTTGGAATGAATTTTGAAAACAACTACCGTGATCGTTCACAGAAAGAATGGTTAGTTGTCTCTTTAATAAAACAATAAAGTGAACTTTGCTAATTTCTCATAGTGAAAGTTTTGTTATTTTTCAGTTTGGCAAAATCCCATAAACCCCTTTAGTTTATTCGGCAGAAAACAATCATTTAAGTTGCCAATGTGACAATAGCCAAAGTTGTTGCAGAGCTCTTCTTGTTGCCAATTGTTGCCTGTCTGTTCTAGCTCTCTTCCTGAGAGCCCCCATCCTGAGACTTCATGCCAGCTGATCCTAATTAATACTCTGGACACTGCAAACCATTGTATGTATTTTGCTAGTGAGATGGGTAGTGAGTTAATATATCAACATCTGTCTTCCATCATAAGTCCCCCCAGAGTTTGGAAATGACCTCTCCATCTCTGCTTGCTGATGAATGGCAAGATATTTCCGCAATGCTATTCAGTGTGTACTACCTCCTGCATAGGAACCAGGCACTGGCCAGCCCCCTTCTGGGTGAGCTCAGGGCTCCTTGGTTCCCTTCTGGAGCACTTTTGCCTGAGGAGAAAGCCCACCTGCACCCCTAGCTCACTGTCTGGTGCCAGCCCACCATGGGTTCCAGCTAACTCCAGATTCCAAATGTCATGTTGTGGCCCTGTCCTTGAGTCTCATTTCAGGCATCCTGGAATGGCCTAGTTTCTAAATGGGAGTCTTACCGTCTTTACACTCCATTTCCAGAATGGCATGCAAGCCTTCTCTGCGGGGACCTTCTCCCCTCTGACTTCTACAACTCAGTTCACACAAGACTAAATCAGCTACACCCTAGTCCAGCTTGGTTAGAGTCTGTGACCTTCCTCAAGTACCACAGCTCCATCTTGGGACCTACCTGCTCTTCTTCCCCAGGATGCCTTGGTAGAGGCAACTCTTTGAGCCTGCCCCAGTGCTGCTAAACTTCAACCTTCAAGCTCCACCTTGCCCAGTCCCTGAAATAAGGAGTGCCAAACACACGTGGGTTGTATTAGTGCAAATAACCCCTTAATTTGTCACTTATTCACTTTCAATTTTCCAAACATATATGGTAACATTATTCCTTTGTATTTAATGATTGCCCTGGAATGAGCAAGTCCGATTGTCTTGACATTGCTGGTTTGCACTTTCCAGTGAGTTAGCCTTATCAGGCATGGGCCACTTCAATATATCTGACCCAAATACCTTGTTATTCTTTCTTCTGCTCAATCCAGTTTACACACTACTGCTGTATTAACTTTCTGAATTTGCTACATGAATCCTTGTATCTACTGGAGAACCTACAGTGGCTCCCCATGGCGTAACAGATGGAGTCCGAGGACTGTGGCCCGATGATTAAGCAACATCATTAACTCAGCCACTGACTCCTACACTCTAAGCTGTCGTTCAATTTTTCAGTCACATGCCCTTAATTATTGTGTCTAATTTTGCTCATATTGTTATATCTGTCTTCTCCCTTTCTACTGATTCAATTTTTATGCCCCCCCTAAAGCTCAGTTAAATGCTCTCTCTTTAGGACAGCCTTACTTAATTACCTCAGCTAAATGTGAATTCCCCTCTTCTGAAATCTTGCTTTATTTATGGTCATTTCCTTTTTATTTATTAGTGTACTTATCCCCTCTCTTTTGCGTATTAGCTCTTTGAGGTCAGGCAAAGCTCCTTCATGCATCAGTGTTCACTCATAGTGGCTAACACAGTATCTTTCATATGGAAGACACTCATAAATAGTGAATTAATAAATTATTGTTTGTTTCATACTAAGAAAGAGCCAAGAAAGTAACTATTATGATGGTCACTTAATAAAGTAGGTTTGTGAAATTTGAACCAAGGCAAGGAGAATGGGGCCACTCTTGAGGAACAAAACCTAATTCTTATGATACTGAACAGCAGGCTTGAACATTCTCCCCTCCCAATAATTTATCTTAAAGTGTTTATTTACATATACTTTTAGAAACCTTCGTTATATGTATGCAAATAATGGTATTTGGACTGAAGGAGGTTAGAAATAACCTGTTTTGTCTGTAAATCTTTAGGAAATCTGTGCTTAAGACAAGTGGCCTAATAATTTATTCAATTCATGGTGAATTTTATAGCCATTCATTAAAAATTATATTTCATTGTTTGCAAAACCATGGAAAATATTTACGTAATGCAAGTGAGAAAAGTAGGATAAAGCTGTGTATATAGTGTAATTGTGACTGTTTTTAAAAATATATATATAAGAAAAGATTTGAGGGAAAGATCGAAACACCTCCAAAATGTTAATAATTGAGTGTGGTGGCATAACTGTGGGTGCTTTTTTCTGTTGCAGTATTTTGTGTATTCCAAGTTTTCTTTAATGAATATACCAGTCTTTGCTATATTAGGAAGAAATGGATTGAAAAGGGAAGGAAAAATAGCTAATAGAATGAAATCTAACTCACTGATAGCAATTGATAGGTTGATCAGTCCACTGACTTGGAATGGAGAACAGAAATGGCATCCCTCGGGGAGGACTACGGAATTCTGCTTTAAATCTAGTTTTCATTGAATTAGTTATGATACACCTCAGTAAGTAATTAGTATCTCATTGATTGCCAGTCACATATATAAAACATATTTTGACATATGTAAAGATTTTGTGGGATAGTTGGGAAACACTGAGTTCTCCTAAAAATGAGTTTATACTTCTTGATGCTGTAGAAAAGCATGGATTAAATTCAGAAACAATTTTGCATGACTATCCAGAGTAGTCTGCAGTAGAATGGATACATAACATCACTCCTTTATAGAGAATTATGCTGTATAATTTGATAATGTAAGAAAGTTTAACTCTAGCCCATGCTAAGGAGGTCTACCTTACTCTGTTGTGCTCCAGCTTTCAAATTTTTTCTTTCATGGGTTTTGGATTACATAGTTGTTGATGATGAATCATAGGAAAAAATGAACAGCTAAAGAGTCAATGCACCTTTTGAGAAAAGCAAAAAGAAATTAGATACCACTTATGATTGTCATTTTCACTTACGTTAACATTCTTTCTCCCTTTCAAAGGCTGTTACTGAGAGCTAAAAAGTGCATGTAAGAATGATCAAATACAACAGAAGTG
Source organism: Stenella coeruleoalba (assembly GCF_951394435.1). NCBI lineage: Eukaryota > Metazoa > Chordata > Mammalia > Artiodactyla > Delphinidae > Stenella > Stenella coeruleoalba. The sequence continues at coordinate 93,886,169 of NC_137169.1, forward strand.
AGTGCTGAGTTTTATGGCAAGAAGAAGGCAGTTTTTTAATATGTGAAAATAGTGTTTCTGCAAACGATCAGCAATTCTGATTGTGGTGTTTGACATTCAGTGTTAATCCACCAGCTCTAAAGCTTATTAAAAATGGCAGTAGACACATTGGCAGCATAGAAGCAGGTCAAAAATTTTTGAAAACAATGAGAGCTTTAAGATCAGCCATGAAATTGTAGTTATTTTAGAAATCTGACTTTTTCATAGAATCCACAGGTATATAATCAAATAGCCGAGGAATAATGCTCACAATAGGGGACAATCCCAGCAGTACATTTCAAAGATCCCAAGTCGGGGAGGGGAAAGAACCTTCGTTTGTTGTTTTTGCCTTTGTTCTTTTTTTCATCTGGATGTGTGGAGCTCCTCACGCCTACCCAATGGAATTAGCAATAGAATTAATGATAAAGAATAAATGTCAGCTTTTCCTACTAAAAGAAGGAAGCACATCAAAGAGACTGTGAAGATAGAAGACCTGCAGTCACTTTGTCATTTGTGAAGGTGTTTGCTGCAATTTTATTTAAGTGCGTGTACAAAGCCATGGGAGTTATTTATGTTTTAGCTTCTATTTCTCGATTTATCTAAGAGCCACTCCCAAACCCTAATTCCTTAAGTATCCAAGTGCTCATGGGAAAATGAGGAACACTCGACGGTGTACAATTGGTTGAAGTTTTAAGGAGGGTCATCTAATTTGATGTGGCAATTGTCTTCTCCTACTTGCTAAATGAGTAAGACCTGAGGACCTCAGTCATCTTTCTCAGTCACAATCCTATGCTGTGTAGCATGTCTGACAAGAAGGTCATTTCACTACTGCCACTAATGGTGAGCTGTCCTAGTAGTACCTAAGCCTTCTGCTGAGAAAATAGGAGCCATCCAAGAAAAAATTATTAAACTAAAACTGACAGTATCTTGTCACAAGCATCCATTAATGAACACCATGGAGGATTACATGCTTCCCATTCATTGTCTTTCTGTAATTTATTTCTGATGTCCCGAAGATTATGGAGAAGTGTTATATGAATATTTGTTGTAGCCACACATTTTGAGAAGCACATAGGATTTTAAAATAAATGGGTGGACGTAACAAGAGAAATGCATTGTGAAGTCACTTCCTTAGGGTGAACATTTCAACAAAATACGTGCCATTGTTAATATGCTATCTTTTGTCTGCTGGTAGTGAGTTTCTTTACATAGAAGGGCTTACAGATAAATATTATTCCTGGTTATCAATGTGATTCATTGTGATATCCATAATCTCTCTTATTTCAATTCCAAAGATTTTGTCAAGAGAAGTATAAATCTCATCATCCAAATTTATGCAAAATATTAATACACTTTTTAAGCCAACAAAGATTTGGCGTATTCAAATGACAGTTTACACTGTGTCCTTCGCACATATGTACAATGATAGTTATACATTTATATAAACTTCTTAAACCTGTGCAAAGTTGTATAGCTGCTTACAGCTGCAGTTGGTTTTCTGAGCAATTTTTTTTTTTTTTTTTTTTTTTTTTTTTCTGAGCAATTTTGAAGACTCCTTTTTGCACATATAGAATTCTTCTTGATACAAAAGAATAACAGAGGTATTCATTTATAAAAGCAAAAATAAGTTCTACCAGCTGTGGAGGCTGAAACCCAACAAAATGTGCATACTGTGTTTATGGCTTTACATAAAGTATTATAATAATTATTTACCATCTTTTTTATATTTCCCCCCTCCCCCCAAAAAAGGGTAGAGATAATATATTATTTTTTAAAAATTGGCCTAGGGTGTAAGTAGTGTATCATTACTTTATTAATCAGGTGCAGCATAAGATACCTAAGTTTCATGGCCCTTGATTAACTACTGGATATTCTTTGAAGCATTAGTACCTCAAAGATTTTTACTGCTTGGCATCCCTGCCAGAAAGATAGCTCAACTCATTTAAATTGGGAAGAATGATGGTATGAACAAAAGGTTGAAGATGTAAATTGGTTTTTTTTTTTTTTTTTTTTTTTTTTTTTTTTTTGCGGTACGCGGGCCTCTCACTGCTGTGGCCTCTCCCGTTGCGGAGCACAGGCTCCGGACGCGCAGGCTCAGCGGCCATGGCTCACGGGCCCAGCCGCTCCGCGGCATGTGGGATCCTCCCAGACCGGGGCACGAATAGGCGTGCCCTGCATCGGCAGGCGGACTCTCAAGCACTGCGCCACCAGGGAAGCCCTGAAGATGTAAATTTGAGAAATATCTTGAAGACCTTGAATGTGAGTCCAGGAAATTTAACCTTTACTTTATTCTCTAGGTAGGAAGGTAATGGTTAGGAGGGAGCACAAAGATTTAGTTAGCCAGATGCTTGTTTGATTTCTGGCTTTTACTATTAGTTGAGCTCAACTGTCTGCAGTCCTCTCATCTGTAAAATGTGGGCAGTACTTATCTCTTAGATTATGATGAGGAGGATAAATTATATAAGGTAATATAAAATAAGCTTTGCAAACTGCTTGGAACTTACGAAAAACTTGATAAATGACAGCTATCACTAATGAGAAGCCATGAGAGGATTCTGAGCATGGGAGTGATGTGATTACACCTGTAATTTAGGAAGATCACTGACAATAGCATGTAGTATAGAGTAAAGGAAGGTAGAACAGAACTGTAGAGGTTGCAATTATTTAAGCACATGTTATTGAGAGCCTGAAGTAGGGTACAGAAGGACAAATAAATGACATTATAAAGAATAGGATTGGGCTTCCCTGGTAGTGCAGTGGTTAAGAATCCGCCTGCCAATGCAGGGGACATGGGTTTGAGCCCTGGTCCGGGAAGATCCCACATGCCACAGAGCAACTAAGCCTGTGTGCCACAACTACTGAGCCTGCGCTCTACAGCTCGTGAGCCACAACTGCTGAGCCCACGTGCCACAACTACTGAAGCCCGCACACCTAAAGCCCGTGCTCTGCAACAAGAGAAACCACCGCAATGAGAAGCCCACACATCACAACGAAGAGTAGCCCCGCAACTAGAGAAAGCCCTCACACAGCAACAAAGACCCAACACAGCGAAAAATAAATAAATAAATAAATAAATTTATATTGAAAAATAGGATTGATGGAGTGGGATAACTGATATGAGCATGAAGGAAAGGGCAAAGAAAAAGATGATTTCAAAATTGGAAACTAAGTGACTAGGAGGATGTTGACACAAATTGGGAAGCACAGTAAAATGATGACGTAGGCCTTGGAGCTTCCATTGGGACATTCAGACCAGGATATCTGGCTGGGCCATTGAAAAAGAAGGACAGTGGTATAGTGGAAAGGTTTATATATCTGAGAGGTGTTTGCACTGAAGTACAGATTGAAGCCAAGAAGTAAGATGAGTATTGTGATTTTGTAGGGGAGAAACAGAAAAAGTCCAAAATCAGAACTGAGAAATACCAGCATTTATGATAAAGCAGGAGAAGAATCAAATGGAGGTGAAAATCATGTCCTAAAACTCAGTGAAGGTAAACTATGTTACATGCAATCAATGAAATATTATTCAACACTAAAAAAGAAATGAGCTATCAAGCCATGAAAAGACATGGAGGAACGTGAAATGCATGTTACTAAGTGACAAAAGGCAACCTGAAAAGGCTGCATACTGTATGATTCCAACTATATGACATTTTGGAAAAGAAAACTGGAAATAATAAAAAGATAAGTGGTACTAGTGGTGAGAGGTGGGGAAGATGAATAGGCAGGGCACAAAGGACTTTTAGGGCTGTGAAAATACTCTGTATGCTATTATGATGGTGGATATATGTCATTATATATTTGTTCAAACCCATAGAATGTATAACATCAAGAGCAATCCCTAAGGTAAACTATGGACTTTAGGTAATTATGTGGCAGTGTTAGTTCATCCTTGGTAAAAAATATATCATTTTAGTTAGTGATGTTCATAATGAGGGAGGTTATGCATGTGTGGGAGTGGGAGGTATGTGGGACATCTCTGTAGCCCCCTCTTAATTTGGTTTTAAACATAAAACTTCTCTTAAAAATTAATCTTATTTGTTAAAAAGGCAATGAAGCCATTGCAAAGGATTGAGGAATGAGTGGGGATTGAATAAAATGAAACAGGTGTAAAACATTGTTTCAAGAAGTTTTGTAGTGAATGGTCGTGAAGTCAAGAAATATTTATATTCTGAGGAGGTTTGTATTCATTTATTTTATTGGAACGTTATACATTCAGTCTTATTAGATTAATTGTTTTGAAGTCTCTTTTGAATCAGGCTTCAATGATTTTCTTTGTCTTAGCTTCCTTTCTCCCTAATTTCTCAGACAACTTCCTAGACAAAAGTCAAGATAACTTTTGTATGTTACAAGTATACACACGAGTTCTTGCTTTAATAAAGTATGATCTTCTCTAGTCAGTTGTTTCTCCCAATGACCCCCATGATTATTTCAAAATCTTTGCATTCCTCCTTCCTTCTCTTCATTCCCATCAGACAACCTACTACAGTGAGAAAACACAAGCCATCAGAGATGCTGATTCTTTCAACTTTCCACCATCACATCTATAAACATATGTGCCTCCGAGTCTCCTGGTTTTTCTTTTCCTCCTTTCACAATGGAGCTGGGTGACCCCTCCATCTACTGCGCTGGATTTCTCTCCTCCCTCCTTTTCAAGAACCTGTGCCATTAGTCATCTCCTTGCCTTACATACAGGCAGCCTCACATTGACTTCTTCATATCAGACATCAAACAGACTCAGGTCTCAACCAAACACTTTTAAAGTCCTCTCCCTTTACTGCTTATGTTTCTCCAACTCCTTTTTTAAAGAGGTTGTTAATTCCATAGCTTCATAAAGTTTGGCCAACTTTTCACATACAATGCCACTCATTGCCTTCTGCCTTTGCAAATTTCTTTGCTTGGAATGATTTCCTGCCCCTCAAATTCCCTGCCCCTTCCCAAGCTTCTTTATACTCATCTTTTCAGTCTCAACTTAAGTATCACTTCTTTAGAATAGTTTTTTTCTCAACCCTAGTTTAGCAGTTTTTCTTTATTATACCTACTACCCTTCCAGCTACTTCTCATGCTTCTTTCTTAAGAGATTATAAATTCCACATGGAAGGGATAATCCGTCTTGTTCATTCTTGTATAATGAATTCTGCATACAGCCTGGCATAGAGTAAGCATTCAGGAAATTTTGTTGAATATTCATCACATATGCTCATTAATAGATAGATTCCCTAGTACTTATAATGTAATTTATCAAAAGAATAGATTTAGATTCAACTGATTTTCACATTAATTGATTTTTATACATTGATTTTAGGAGTAAAGCAAGGAATATTTTCATGTGAAATCATATTTCCCACTAAGCACAATTATAATTTCAAATATGTTTTTACTGAAAAAGTGTTGACCTCAACATATGATATAACCATCCTTAACATTTCTGTATATAATTCAACAAGCAATATCTCTGCCATATGTATTTAATTTTTCAGTTTGTGTATTTAATTCTCTTATACCACTAGTAACTTAGTCAAACAGACACATGATGCTTATATATACACATACTGAAAAATAGAACAGAATCATTTCACAATTCATAAGCATTTCCCATGACGTGATAACACATTCACTTATGACTTGAGAACCTTGCTGATCCTGCCTTAATGCAAAGATTTTTAGCAGAGCAGCCCAGCTAGAAGAGCCAAATGAAATGCTAGGAAAAAAGAGAGTAATGATAGAAAGGTACCTGAAGTGACAGCTTAAAGACTTGGACCCTGATCCTAATATGGTCACTGATTAGCTGTGTGATCTTGGATAAGTCATCTGACTTCCTTGAATCTACTTCATTTGCAAAATTGAACTTTTTTTTTTTTTTTGCTGTACGAGTGCCTCTCACTGTTGTGACCTCTCCCGTTGCGGAGCACAGGCTCCGGACGCGCAGGCTCAGCGGCCATGGCTCATGGGCCCAGCTGCTCCGCGGCATGTGGGATCCTCCCGGACCGGGGCATGAACCCGTGTCCCCTGCATCAGCAGGCAGACTCTCAACCACTGCGCCACCAGGGAAGCCCAAAATTGAACTTTTAATTGAGGTAAATTTATGTCAAAAGTGTACAATGCCTTTGAGCCTACATTTCCTAAGCATTGTAAGGGAAGGCAGGCATAGTCCTTATTCACAAATAGCTTATCTTCTTCATATGGACCCAAGCCAAAACAGTATATAATTAAACAAAACATGCTGTTGTACTTGACATGATTAAGTGTTTAATGAACAGGAAAGACCATCCATGCTATAGAGTTTAGAGAAAAGAACTTCTCACTGAACGGTAAGATTCTTCCCTGTCAATACAGTAATATAAGATCGAGTATAGAGGATCTAATTATGTGTTTGTATGTAGAACCTACTCATGAATATTCATTGAGTAAATAAATGACAAACCAGGTGGATGAATCAATGAATTAAAATGTTTGAAATATTGATTACACCTGCAGAAATATTCCAAAGTGTTTCATACATGTATGTGTATATGTATATGTGTGTGTATATATATATATATATATATATATATATATATATATAAAATTATACACACACACATATGTATATGTATTTGTGTCTGTATGTGCCTGGGTCTTTTTCATAAATGTAAAGGTAGCATTTCACATAGGAGGAGAATGAATTTTTCAAGCAATATAGCTGACTTAATTTATTAACTACTTGAAAACATTAGAGTTTTTATATTATAGCCTATACCAAGATATGTTACAAATGATTTAAAGGTTCCATGATGCCGTAAATGAAAGAAAATATATGTGAATATCTGTACTTAGTGGAGTGAGAATGCATGTTCTAAATTCTATCTAAAACCCAAGGTAGAAGCCATAAAGGACAATACAGATAAACCTGACCATATTAAAATTTCAAGTCTACTACATCAAAAACATTCATAAGAAATATGCAAATGACAAACTTGGGCCATTTTGCAGTGGATTTGACAGAGCTAACAGTCTTAGTATAAAGAACCCTTTCAAATAAATAATAAGAAAGGTACTTGCAACCTAAAGATTTTTTAAGTGAAGGCTAAAGACATAAGTTTTAAAATTTACAAGAAATAAAGAAGAGGAAAGCAATGGGTCAATGAACATGTGAAAAGCTGTTTTACTTCATTAGTTCTTAAAAGTTCAGATAGAAACAAATGTTTTGTGTTGACAAGGGTGTGAAGAAATGGTCATTCACTTTCCCTGCTGGTGGGAATATAATTGTGATCTTCCTGGCAAACAATTTAGAAATACCATAAGTATTAACAGATCTTAAAATGTGTTACCCACTGATCCAGCAATTCCATCATTAGAAATTTAACTTAAAGAAATAATCAGAAATATAGGCAAAAATAAATGTGCAAATATGGTCACCTAGGATTTATTTATAATCAGGAAAAATGAGAAATAGCTACATAAGCATTTTGGCCAGAGTAGATGAAAAGACTGCAGAAATTTTTATAATCTTTTCTTAAAAGCAACCTGTCAGTGTGCATCGAGAATTATATATTTTTTATGTATTTATACTCTTTGACATATTGATTCATTTTCTAGGAATTTCTCCTAATAATAGGAAACACAGATAAAGCCAAATTCATGAAGATATTCATTGCAACATTACAGCAATTTAGAATCCATTGTTGGACTATGGGCATTGAGTAAGCAAATTGTAGAGTACTAAAATAGAAGAGTATGTAGCCATTATTGATGTTATTTATAAAATGTTTTCAATATCTTGGAAATACGTGTATATCAGATGTTAAAGTGAGAAAAAGACTGTGTTTCTGGGTTCAAACCAGCACTCTGCCATGATCTACTATGGCTTCTCTAAGCTTCCATTTTTTAGTCCATAAGATGGGGTCATACTTGTGCATTCCTTATAGGGATGCTGTGAGGATTAAACAAAGTAATGAATATAAAGTACTTAGCACAAGACACATACCACTCAATAAAAATTATTTTTTTTAATGGGGCACATGATTCCATAAAAGGATGGTTGTAACTCTCTGAGTATACAATGAAAATAATTCACTGTAGCATTAATAGTGGTTATCTTGGAATGGTGCAAGTATAAGTGATTTTTCTTCTGTATATATTTCAGATTTTTCTACTTTCATAATTTTTAAAGTATATTGGTTTTGTGTTTTGTTTTATTTCCAAATGGTAGAAAGCAGACAAAGGATTGTGAAAAGAAAGAGTAAGTCAGACAGGCAGCAGCAGCCGGTACCTGGGCCACCAGAGCAGAGCCGCTGTCAGTCGGCACCATCTGCTACAGGGTAGTCAGAGTCCTGGCCAGTGAGGTGTAGCCTGGTGGCCAGAGCAGTGGTTCTGCAGTTGTGGTGTGTATCTGAATCATCTGTGGAGCCTGAGGACAGCAGAGATGCCAGGGCCCCACCTCCAGATATTTTAATTCGGTAGGACTGAGGTGGTATCCAAGGGCTGGAATTTTTAATAGCTACTCCACCTGTGATTCTAACTCGCACCAAAATTTGAGAACCCTTGGGCTAGAGCATGGTATTAATGAGGCCAAAGTTCCAGACTGCATCCTCAAGGGTCTTCCATAGTTAGCTGCTTTGGTGTGCCTGCAGGCTGCATGCCCATTCACTGCCATATGTCTAACCAAGGCCGGGCCAGTTCAGGGCATGAACGGAAAAGAGAGCATTATCTCCACCCCTCTATCCACTCCACCCCCCACCCCCCGCCCCGCCCCTGCAGCTACGCACACTGTGAAACAACCCCAAACACTTGTCCTATTATTGGTGAGTCAGTAATAGCACCTTTGCTAGACCGTAAGAGGACGTATATATATATATTTTTTTCTTTTATAAATTTATTTTATTTATATATTTTTGGTTGTGTTGGGTCTTCGTTGCTGCGCCCGGCCTTTCTCTAGTTGCGGCGAGCTGGAGCTGCTCTTTGTTGCAGTGCACGGGCTTCTCATTGCTGTGTCTTCTCTTGCTGCAGAGCATGGGCTCTAGACCCGCGGTCTTCAGTAGTTGTGGCTGCTATATATGGGTGGTTGATAAAGCTGAGACAAAGCAGGTGATCTGAAAAAGTAATCCGTTTAATGCCATTCAGGTTTAAAGGTTAGGATAGTTTTGCTTTTTCAAGAGAGTTACAGAGATTAGTGAGAGTTCACAATTGTTTCGTATTCATTTGAAATCCTTCAGCATTTTCCTCATGTTTTTGTTAGTATCATTTATTTATCCACTGTTTTGTAACATTACCTTAAAACATAGTGTGCTATGGGTCTGAGTTCATCTGAAGTTCAGGGTGTTCCAACATGTAAAACGACCTGAACTGATGGGAGTCAGAAGTTTTTTCATCCAAAATAGCTTCAACCTTAGTGCACCCAATAAGTGAATTCTTTGCAACACTCAGCCATCTGATTTTTACTTGCCCTTTTGCAAAATCCATTCATGTTTGTTTTTGAAAATAACTTTTAATTAAAGTCATCCCATGGATTTTACACTGTGTTCAGTTTTCAAAGTCAGAAAGCAGTTGTGTAATTACATTAGGCTGGTTGGGACCTGCAGGACAAATTGTTTGTACTCCTGCCTTTTTAAAAATGGAGCCCAGTGGAGTGAGTTATCTCACTTCGATATTCCTGTGTATATTGCTCAACCTTGTTTCTTTTCTTCTGGTTCTCTTTAGATGTGATTATTTTAAGTTTTGTTACCTATACCTTTGGTCCGTTCTTTTTGTTCATTCCTTGTGGAAATATCCAACTTCACTTTGCTTCATATTCACAGATCCTCTTGCTTCTATGGTGGATTAAATAATCCAGTTTTTTCCCCTGGATTGGAAGTATCAAATAGCCTTACTGTTTGTCACTAGATTTCCTGTGCCATAATGAAGATGCATCTGGTGGCATTTGACTTAGGCAGTTGAATCCTGAAGGGAGCAATAGGTTTGTGGCATAAATGGGAAGAGAACAGGCCTTGATATCTGCCCCACTTAGTTTCAGTTCCTCCTTTGAATTACAGTTATGGGAACACTATATTTCTTCATCTTTAAAATGAAGACACTAATATGGATTTTGCAGGTTTGTTTGTAAATTAACAATAATGTTTATAAAGAACCAGGGATATAGCAGGCATTTAATAAATAATAGCTATTACAATGAATGCATATAGAAATATATGTATAAAGTAAATAAATGATGCAAAGCAGAAAAAGCTAGCTAATATAAGAGATGACAGACTTGAGATTCAAAGTTGTTTCAACTAGTATAATATTTAACAAGTATAAAGATACAGTCTCCAATTTAGGTTCCAAAACTGAGCTACTAGTTGCCTAATTCAATAGATACGTTAACATCTTTGTTATTACTTTACTGCAGTATTTGTCCCTGATTACCCAGGTTCTATCGTCAACCTTTTGAACTTTCCATTTTATTATAGTTTTCCATGATTCACTGGTGAACACCAGACTCACATATTCTATTACCAAGTATCACCCAGTAATCCTATACAAACTTTTGACAAGAGAACTCATTGAGTTTGCCTAAATCTTCCTTCAATTAATTGCCTGGCTTGATGAATGGGCTATTACCATTTACACAGGCACCCAAACCAGAAGTCTAGACTCTTCAAGTCTCCTTACTGCCACCACCACTCACTCAGCAAACCAAGTCCTATGATTTTTATGTTAATTCTTTTTATATGGCATGACTATTTATTCCTAATCATCCCCCCTGCCTCTTCCATAGTTAGTGCCTGTCATAATTCCTGCCTGGATTTCAATAGCTACTTCACTGGGCACCCTGCCTCACTACCCTGGCTCCCTGCCAAACTGCCCTCAAACCTTCTGTCAAAGTTGAGTGTAGCACAGATTTTGAGTTAGATACACCTATATTTAAGTTCCACTTCCATCTCTTATGGGAAAATTATTTAACTCATTTTATGTGGCTGTAAAATAAGGATAATAATATGCATACCATTAGTTTGTTGAGAGCATTACATTTGAAAGTGTATGTCATAGAAAGGAACCTTAATAATTGCATTTACTGCTATCATCTTTCCCTGCAAATTTGACTACGTCACATCCCTCCCTAAAACCCCTTAATGATGCTCAATAACTTTTAAAATAAAATTCAGTCTCATCTGCTTAGCTGACCAGTTCTCTCATGGCCTGGTCCCAACTCTAGATTCTTCTTTCATCGTTGACCATTTTATGCCCTTCACTCCAGATTATTCTATTTCTAAGCTATTTCCTGGATCTGTAGCAATCTCAGGTCTCTCACAACTCTTTGTCCTTAAACACACTCCTCCTGTGCTTGGAAGACACTCTCTTCCCTGGTGACTGTGTTCTCTCCCTTTAAAACTCACATATGACCGACGTACAGAGATTTTCTTTGGCCTAATCGAGGTGACCAACCATTCTGGCTTGTCAAAGATGGGCTTAGTTTACAACCGCTGTCTCCCTGTAATTATTATTAGCACCACCTTTCACACTCAGAGAATTGGATGGTACATTATATGGTCACCCTACCTAAATTCCACTTGTTCCCAGGCCCAGCTAAGCATCCCCTATTTTCTGTTTCCGTAGCATTCTGTATCCCTTTCTGCTTTAGATTTATCACAAAATAAATTTTTCATAAAATCTCATTGCTTTATAAAATCTCACTTACCTGTCTCCCACTGGACCACGAACTCCTTGAGGGCATGAATTTCATCTCAGTTTTTTTCACATTATTCATTCCTAGCACAGTGCCTAGAAAGCATAAAGTGTTGTGTGTTAATTACAGCAGCCTATCTTCCTAATTCCACTTAAATTACCTACGAAAAACTAAAGAAGGAAAGATGCTTCAGCAGCACATTGCAAAAATGAATGAGAATTCATTTGGGTCTCTATTGTGCCTGAAATACCAATGGGACAGATGTGGACCCCATAGAGAATTACCTTCATTACCATGTTGTCCTCCCTGCTTTGTTTCATACTGTAGGTCCAGCTCCCACTTCTCCATTCAGCTCTCTCTCTTGCATTTGCCCTCTGTCACCTGCCATCAAACTCTACATTAAGTCACAAAAGACATATAAATGCTAATCAGTTTTTCTTTTTGCTTTCAATCACAGACCAGCCCTCCAAACTTCATTCCCTGTGTCCCACTGAGTAATTATAACAATAGCAGCTAGCATTTATTGAGAGCTTACTGTATGCTGGACCACTCTAAGCACATTTCCTATATTAACTATATCATTTAATAGTGTGAGGATTAAATAGTATCCTTTGTGCTACAGACTCATTCTGAACTGAGGCTTCCTTCAGCTAGCCCTGAACTTCATTTCCTGACACACATCTTTATTTGATCTTGCTGTGTCCATCTCTATCAGTGCTGGAAGTCAAGAATTGTCTTCCTGGTCTTCTTGTGTTGTGAACCAAACCATTTTACTCCTTGAAGGGCTCCTATGCTAACATCTTATCCAGGCCCTAGAAGACAAGTTTTAAGAATAGCTGCTCCAGCATAAGCAACATAACAACCAAATGCAATAAGCACATTGTTTGGGACATGATGCAACAAACTAGCTGTAAAAGACAGTTTTGAATCACTAGGGGAAACTTAAATATGATCATGAAATATGAGATATTAAGGAATTATTGTTAATTTTGTTAGATGTGATAATGTCATTGTGTTTATGTGTTAGAAAAAGTTAGGGATGCATTCTGTGGATTCAAGAGTGAAATGAACTGATGTCTGTGGTATGCTCTAAAATATTCTAGCAAAAATTATAAAACACAAAACATCAAACGGGATTACTGGTAATAGAAGAGGACACAGATGAACAGACTATTGACAATTGTTGAAGGTGGGTGATGGGTACAAAGTGGTTCACTATACTATTCTTCTGCTTTAGTGTATGTTTGAAAATCTCATATCAAACATTTAACAAATGGTGGTTCCTGGCAACCCCACTCTAGTTGTGCTGAATTAAGATCACTGGAAGTGGAACCCTGGAATCTGCATTCTTAGAAAGCTCCCCAGTTGATTCTTAGGTGCCCTGAAATTTGAGAACCACTGGTTGAAATTTAAGACGGAATGATCATTTCTCTAATATCTTCCTCTCCCCGGGACAACAATTGCTGCTGCTCAAGATATCCAAGCAAAACCTTAACTTCAAGGATGAAAATATCAACACATCAATCTCAAAGATGAATAGCAATAGCAGCAATTCTGCCACACAGAGCCAAGTTGTAAGGGTTCAGAAATAAACCTGATCTATTTCATGAGATAGAGGACATGGTCTTAGAAATTACCTACTTTTTATTCTTAATGAAATAAAAGACGACATTGTCTCTATTGAGCAAAAGCAGGCCTGGGTAAGAAGAGCATGCTACATAATGAAAATGACAATAACTGAAATAAAAATCTTATTTGAAAGTAGTAAAAAGCAGACTTGACATTGCAAATAATCAAATCAGCCATACCCAGAATACTGAAAAAATGAAATCACGGGTTTAAAAAATGAGACAGAGTATAATGGGCAGAGAGGTCAGTCATGAAGATAAAACCTATAGACTCAACAAATGGATCAAGATTAATCATTAAAGATGTAATAATATGTATTTTAGAATTCTGGGATGAAAAAGACCCAAAAATAGCAGTTGAAAGAGTTTATCATGTTCCAGGTAACTTAGTAATCAGGGTAATGACAGAAACGGTTTCTTGTTATAATTTTTAAATTATAGAAAATTGTGCTGATGAATTTCATAAGTTTCAGAACAGAAAAGCTAGGTTCCTTCAACAGGAGTTAACATTGCCTTTCTTCATAGTTCTCATCTGCACTTTCTTAGGCCTGTAGATGGTGGAGCAACTCTAGTATTCCTGGGGGGAAATTATGAGATGTTCACATAAGAACGCATCCTCATTTTAACCTTGACCAAGTCAGGATTCATCTTCCAATCAGTGTCCTACAGTTGTTGTTTAACAGGTGAGAGTTGTGACATAGTTGTCTTTGCCTGCACATGCACAAATCTTGCTGGAATTCCTGTTGACACGACTAAACAAGGGCAGCCTCTTGATGTTTCAAAAAACAAACCATTTCAGGGCAATAGGAGGAAGGAATATGAGTCTCGATTCTTGTCTAAAAACTTTCTATTGGCATCTTCTAGTAATACAAGAAAATATAAGCATCAAAACTTTCAAAATAGGTATTAGCAACTTGGGAGAAAAATCCTGCAGATGGTAAAAGCACTTTATTAAGAGTGTTGCCTTGGGTTGTGGGTTCCAGGAGGTTCATTATACTATTTTCTCTACTAATATGCATCTTGGAAAAATTTTGAAATTAAAAGTCTTTTAAAATTGGAAGAAGTGGAAAGAGCAGGAACAGAGGGAAAGGAGATAATGCATTCCCAATGCTCCCTGATTGCTCAGATGATTTTGGGTAGAAAAGAGCAGTGGTTGAGAATCCACCGGCCAATGCAGGGGACACGGGTTTGACCCCTGGCCCAGGAAGATCCCACATGCTGCAGAGCAACTAAACCCATGCACACAACTGCTGAGCCATGTGCCACAACTACTGAAGCCCACGTGCCTAGAGCCTGTGCTCCGCAACAAGAGAAGCCACTGCAATGAGAAGCCCACGCACCGCTACGAAGGGTAGCCCCAGCTCGCCGCAACTAAAGAAAGCCTGCGCGCAGCAACGAAGACCCAATACAGCCAAAGATAAATAATAAAATAAATAAAAAATAAATAAATTTATAAATACTGAGAGATCACCTGAAATCTGGATATTTTATAGTTTCTCTTGAAAAATTAGAGAATGTGGCAGAACTGGATCTAAATTCCTATGTGGAAACAATCAGCTGGAGCTGACTGGTGATTGCTCCCCTCACCCAGTGCCTGAGTTCCCCATCCCCCCAGACCCCACACTCATTCCTTTACACACAGTATACTTCATCAATTGACTCTGCCTGCCTGACTCCTATGATCTTTGAGTTTGTGACCTCGAATCTAGATGATTCTTGTAATTGAGACAGCTGTTTACTTGAAGAAAATAAACTGTGACAATTGCAGACAACCCTTAAGATTTTTTTTTAAGTTAGAAACAGCAGTTAGATCTGTTTTGTGATATTTAGTCCTATTAAAAGCAATCCAGATCAAGTGCTCCATTTCTTCTTTTTAAATTTGGGAGTTTTATCTGTGTCTTAAAAATTAACAAATTTTACATTCTACTTTCATGTTCTGTTAATACCCTGAACTAATTATTGGAGTATGTATTTTAAAAACTGAAATAGCAATAAAAATACCACATCATGTTTAGATTTATTTTCATACTTACTCTGAGGTAGCAAGAACTCTTATTATCTATGAAAGTCTTAATATACCATTGTTTAAGTTGATATTAGTACTCACCACTAACAGCTTTCAGTGGTTGAGAGTGGTTCTGTGGGGGACTAGACTTCATCCTGGACAAACAGGAAAAGAAACAAAAGTAGAGGAAGAACCAGGAACAGCCTCTCAGTTCCCATAGATTAGGGTTGCATTTTGGTAGGGAACATCCACCCCAAGTGGTCTCCTTCCTCTCCTGGTTGTCTCCAAACTCATTTGATGTGCACATCATCAGTAAAAGGTAGGGAACATGTACCCTCAATATATGTATATTCTTTTATGTAAAAATGGAATACATGTTTTGCACTAATACATTTTAAGCATTATAAAATATGTCAAAATAAGCAATTTATAGCATGAGGTAACACAGGTAACACATGTGGAAATAGATGTTCCAATATTTTCTTCAACTCCCCTAATGGGCTACTTTGGCCCTCTTCTTAACCGTATCCACCCCAGTGTTTCCCAAAGTCTACTCTATGCAACAGCAGCTCAATGTCATTTTAATAACAAAGGATTTAATTGTCAAGTAAGTTTGGAAAATGCTAGGTTAAAATTAGGAAGGTTTCCTTGCCATGTGATTTCTCATCTTTAATACAGAATTGCACTGTGAGTTCTTATGAGGGAGAGTGCCTATAGGGCTAACATTCCTTGAAGATCTATTTGGGAAATCCTGCTCCATTCAAGTTTTCTAGAGATCATCTTTGCTTGCTGTTTGCCATCCCTTTCCATAGGGTCCCATATAATCACCAAAAGATCCTGGACACCAATTCTCAACCTCTGAATTCCAAACCTTTCATCTCACTGACTCTTTTCTTTCCTAAGACCATGTCCTTCCTCCCCTTTGCATCAAGAACCTTGTGTCTTTTTTAATAAGCCCTGTTTGGGTCTTAGCCTCAGTTCTCTTCTTATCCATGCAACTGTTGTATCTTAGCTTTAGGTAAGACTTGCCTGCCTAGATCCACTCCAGTTTCTAGGATGAATCCTGGTCTTAGATAAAAGGGATTTAAAATAGATCTACTCCACAATTTGGAACTTGCCACAAATTCACTCTTCCTGCTTTGTCTTGATTATGTGTAGGAACACCTATTCTGATAAATTTTTTATTCCTAGGACCCAGTTCCCACTGTACTCCATTGATGATAATCCTGTGATTGCTAACCTGCCTGGCATCTGATCCTTTCAAGAACTTTAAACTCTTGCTATACAGAGAATATGTTTATCAGGGACTGAAACAAAGTAAAATACCAGTTAGGTTCTGTTCAGGAACTACTGTAGCGTACCAATATTTTGATCATAAAGAAACAACAACTTAGATTTGGTTCTGCCCACTTTCTGCCACTACTAGCTGTGCAATCTTGGCAGTTCACTTAAGTCCCAGTTTCCTCAGCTGCAAGATTAGAATAATAACAGTACATTCCCCATAGGACTGGTTTGTTTGTTTGTTTGTTTTGAGAATCAAATCATTTAATTCATATAAAGTATTTGGAATAGAGTAATTAGAACATTCCTGGCATAAAATAGATTCACAATAAATGTTAACTTTTGTCATTATTGTTGTTGTTTTAAACAAATTGAAACAACGTTAGGTATTTAGGTATTTTTCTGTAGCATTAGATATTGTTTCTGAAGAAAGTTGGACCTTCTTTGTAATTCAGTAAAAATCAAATGTTTGTGTTTCATTTGGGGATCTAAAACTGCACATTTTGTTTCTGGTTTTAATATTTTTTAAGTTGCTCAATACTGATTATTCTTAATATATATCAAAATAGTACAGTAGAAAAGTAGTGTCAACCCACTTTGGTCTTACGAGTTCAGGTCCCTGTAATTATCCTGTCCATTTGTTTTTGTTTACTACCTTTTATATGGTGTCAACAACCAGACTGTACAGAGGTGGTCTCTCTTGGTGGAAAAGCTTCTTTTCGAAGGCAACACCACAAATACAATCATATTCATCACTCCTTTAGGTTAGCCTGGTATTTGTTTTGTTTTGTTTGATATTTCTTTTACTACAATAGTAAAATATGATTTGGCCATCAGATGTTAATAAATTACTGCATTTAAAGTTTGGCAAAATTTATTTTAAATCTTGGGCTGTCCACCATTCAATAAGTAGTATAAATATTTTCCCTCACCCTGTAGGCTCATAAGCCATCAAATACTGTACTAAAACAATACTGATCCTGCAGCAAGATAAAAAGAAGGCTAGCAATAAGGACAATGCGATTTTACACTTTAATATCTAATATTAGATCCAAAGCCCAATATAAAATAATCTAATATTTAAAATTCAATATCTTCTGACTTCCCAGTTCTGAAATCATTTGAGTAGACCAGTGCAATCCATTCAAGACAAGTAGATTTTCTGCTGATATGGCCCTGAACTAATATTGAGGAAGATCTGCAATTGCCTAAAATCAATCCTTATATTGGTTTCTGTAAGTGAGAGTTAACCACAGCAGATTAATGAAATTAGAAGGTGAGAAATAAAGGAGACATTTATTCAATAATTTTAGTCATAGAGCATCCTGGCTACTAACTAAAAAGATTTAGCCAATAAATAAGAGAGTTTTTTTTGCACTGGGAATACATCCTGTGTTTGCAAAAGTATAATGTAGATACTAGCAACTTAGTCCCACACTTAACCTTCTTTCATGAGTATGTTTATCCTTTCCCTTCCCGCTACATTTATTTACACTTTGTCATCAAAATGGATCTGTGTTAAAAGTGCATTGCTTGATCCTTTTTCCCATTTAAACTATTATCCCATTTTCCTTGCTTTCATTTCCAGACCTCTCCAATGCATGCTTTGAAGCCCTGCCCTCCCCTTTTTTTTTTTATCTTTCCACCATTCTCTAGTAAAATAGCTTCTGCCTCAGCACTCTATTATAACAAGTTTCCAAGGTCATTGACAACCACTTTCAAGACAAATCAAAAGATTTTTCTTATTCCTTATCTTCTCCCAAATATCTGGCACTATTGATCATGTACTCTTTTTTTTTTTTTTTACTACTGGTCTTTTGAAATATATTTTTTTAATCTAGGATAGGAATTGCCTTTTCATTTTCTTGGAGGTCAGATTAAATTTTTATGTCTCTCCTCTACATACATTCAAATATTTAGACTGCCCTAATTGTATATATAAACTCAAATGCGGGTTATAAGCTGCCAATAAAATCAGCTCTAAGTAAATGATGTGTTCACACTTATAACCAAATACATGGACTCTTCCTTCTTCTAGGGGAGTTGATTAATTCCTACATGGTTGGTCTAGAAGAGGTTACTCCAGAAAGAGTAACTCCATCCCCTACCCCTAAATTCTGGAATAATTTATTAATACTGGGGTTGAGGAATGTCTAATTACCTTTCTGGAGGCACTTAAACACATCTTTGTTGCAGTTTGATTTTTGACCATCCAGTTCACATTCTTTTCATGTAATTTTAAAAGAACTTTTTGGTCCTTGTGGCTGTTCTCCTTTTGGCCTTCCCAACAATGAAAAACACAAATCTCAGACAATTCTTCAAAGACTCCTTATTACTCTATTTCTCATCTTAGGATTCATTTTCACCAGCTGGTCAGGCTATGTTTTCCATGCCTTCTGTACTCATGTTGCCCGAAGCAAACACATCAAGGACTTCAAGTGCCTATGGGCATTGATGGCAAATGTTATTTCAATCTAGGCTACAAGAAGTAGAAGGACCATTATGAAAGTTCACTTGCCAGAGAGTTGTTTCCTTAATCACATCTGGTTGATTGTTTAGTATTGTCTAATAGAAATATAAGGTGTCCATATAAGTAATTTTAAATTTAACAAAGGGAAAAAGAAACAGGTTAAAATAATTTTAATATGTTCTATCTCCCTAGAATATCCAAAATATTGTCATTTCAACATGTATCGGTATAAAGTTATTAATGAGGTATTTACATTCTTTTCTTTTTGTAACAAGTCTTTGAAATCCAATGTGTGATTTATACTTACATCACACTCATTTCTGACTAGCTACATTTCAAGTGCTTAATAACCACATGTGACTTGTGGCTACCATACTGGAAAACATAGGTGTGAACTGTTAAAAGGAAAAGAGGGGCTTCCTTCCCTGGTGGCGCAGTGGTTGAGAGTCCGCCTGCCAATGCAGGGGACACGGGTTCGTGCCCCAGTCCGGGAAGATCCCACATGCCGCGGAACGGCTGGGCCCATGAGCCATGGCCGCTTAGCCTGTGCGTCCAGAGCCTGTGCTCCACAACAGGAGAGGCCACAACAGTGAGAGGCCCGCGTACTGCAAAAAAAAAAAAAAAAAAAGGAAAAGAGAATGGAAGTGGAAGAAAATGAATCTATGTTGCCAACTATATTTCAGTTTCTGTGTTGTGTGTTTTTTCTTTTTTTAAGGTATTAGCTACTTTAATATTTACCTGAGAGTGAGATGTAGTCTCTGTTCTATACTTGAGCAAACAAAGGCCCAGAAAAGTTAGATAATTTCTCCAAGTTCATTTTGCTCATAAATTCAAGAGTATGAATTCAGTCTCAGGTATGATCTCTTCCCATCTGTATTTTAATCACACTGAATTCTGAGTTGGCTGGCAGGGTAGGAGGACTGTGGGTTTTTTTCTTTTTTCCTAGATTGGCCATAGCTACTCTAATAGGTTTGATCCTGAGAGATAGATAAGGTATTCAGTAAGACCCATCTGGGGATGTTTTTATATTTGTCCTGGGACCTCGTATAGTTACAACATAAATAATAGGAATAGTGTTTTTGCATTTGGATTCTCAAGAGATTGACTTGTTCTATGTATTCTATGAAGAGATTAACTCCATTTTATTAGTCCACTTTGAAGAATTGAAGACTAAACTATTTGGTGGCAACACTTGACTCTGAAAAGAAGGCTTTTATGAGAGGACAAGTTGGAAAGGTCATAGTTAGGAACAACGATGATAGTGAAGACAGTGATGATGATAATAGTAATTGCTGACATTTATTGAGGTCTTACTATGTGGCAGGCACCATGCTGAGCTTTTTTATACATTAGCTCATTTATTCCTCACAAAAATGCTATGAAAATGTACTGTTATTATTCCTATGACATAGACAAGAAAACGGAGTCATAAAGAATTCACATGGGGTTGGGACGTGAATTCTGAGAAAAACGGTTCTGTGCTCTTCTTCGCTACAGGAGAGGCTGATACTCCTTGATAGAGAAACTATTTGTTTCAGCTGTCTGCGCTTGAAAATAATGATTCCATCTTTGTCCAACACTAACACCCCCATGCATCACTAGTTTGCGCCTCACAAGGCTCATCTTTAGCTTATTCTTAACCTGCTCCTATGTTTACTGGTTTCTGTTTACCTTCTAATACTTAGCCCTGTTCCCTCTTCCATTCGCATTTTTTCCACTTCATTTGTAGTTGGCGTTCCACTTTCTTGTGACTGCTTTGGGAAGGGCAACATACCTTATTCATTCCTTGGGTTGCAGTTCCCAGCTGTAGTCTCTTGTTGAAAATATGGTTGGGTCCGCTTAGCTCCTTAAGAATATTCACAGCTCCTTGCACTGGCTCCTGAGTATTCTGTTTTGCCCTCTAGGCTCTTGGGCCTTTATTTTTTAAATTAGAATAATATGTAAGGAGGATATTTGGAGAAAACAGAAAGACTAGCTAGATTTGTAATGAAATAGGAAGGCAGTAACTAAAAGAAGATAAAGAGAGGAATGGCGAGAAACCAAGAAAGAGAAGGAAGCTTATGCAGGCCAAGTTTGAGACCAAGTTAATGGGAGCTTGGAATGAAGTAGGAAAGATTTGGAAATCAGTAATTATGACATGTGAGATATTTAGAGAGAAATGAGGATGGAGAACTTTAGAATGTTTTGTTGAACATTATGAATTAAATCTCTATGGCATTTTCTTGATTTTCAGTAACATTAGATATCAAACTAGCATTTTGCAAATGGAACTCTCCTGGGATAGGCAGTAATAGAGGGTCAATCTTATACTAGTTGCAGACAGATACCTTATTACCAACATTTTCACTCTTTTCCAGGCATTAAACCTTGGTGTCACCAATGATTCTTTCTATTCCTTTTTTCTCCACTTCCAATCAATCTAATTCCTGCAGAATCTTGCATCACCATTTTCTTCACTTTAGTGCAGTTCCTTGTTCTCACACCTAGTTAATTAAAGCTACCTCCTAGCTTACCTCCCTACGTCATCTATTCTCCCTTTCATTATATCCTGCACGGTAGTTATCATGACGTTCCACTATTTCTAAGGATGTCTCAGTCCCTGTTCTAGACGTCAGTGGAAATAGACTCACCTAACTCTAGGCCAGTTTTGAATCCTTTCTGGCTTCACAATAAGACCTCTTGATTTGGAAGTGAAGTATGAACTAATGTTTGAGATTTGGGCAGTGTCTCTCTAAATAAAGAGAAAAGTCTTCTTTGCCTGCTGTTCTAGAAGCAATCATGTAGCATATAGAGAGTTGAGGACATTAGAAAATATAGAGTTGCTTCCTCAATTTTTGAGAATTTTCATATTGTGTTAAACAGAAAAGCTAATTACAAAAACAACTTGCTTTATATTCATCTGTTTGATCATCATTTATTGACTGTCTACTGTGTGCCAGGAATTATGCAGGATACAGAGATGAATAAGATATGTCCAGGATTATTTGCATGTCCACTTCTAGAATTCTGACTGAACCCTACTTTTTGATTCTTCTTCATGACTTGAACAGGATTACTCTTAACATTAAGATTACTCTTAATATTGGACTCAACTTGATCCTTTTGTTTTCTCAAGAAAGGAATCTGGAAAACCAGTGAAGAAA
The DNA here is from genome assembly GCF_951394435.1 of Stenella coeruleoalba. Classification (NCBI taxonomy): domain Eukaryota; kingdom Metazoa; phylum Chordata; class Mammalia; order Artiodactyla; family Delphinidae; genus Stenella; species Stenella coeruleoalba. The sequence goes on from NC_137169.1 coordinate 93,908,358, forward strand.
GCTGTGTATGAGATACCTGCTATAAAAACCACAAACGACTTTCTGTTTTCCAGTTAATCAAACCCAAACACTTCTACCCAGCTTTCAGTGCTCTCTAAAATCAATTTCACATGGTACGTTCAAACTTATCTTCCACTACCTTACAGCTCATGCCTTGGACTATCAAACATTAGGTTCATTTTCATCTTTACAGATACTTAATTTGAATAGGTTCCATGACATATCTGAACCTTAGTTTCTTCATCTGTAAAATTAGAATAATATTTGCCTCATAGGGAATTGTTAGGGTTAAATGAGATGACAAATATAAAGCCCCTCTCACAATTCCTAACCATAAAAGGTGTTCAGGGATCATTGATCCCTTCTCCATTCCAAAAAGAGAATGTCTTCTTCACCTATGCAAACCTGAGACATCTTTGAAAGCCAGCACTCTGCCTCCTCTAAATCCTTCATAATGACTATATAACTTTTATACCTTTCTTTAACAATAAATTTTTGCACATATTTTCTGAAAACTAGACAATTCATTTTTATTTAACCTACCCAAATAAAAGCCCTCTATAATAAAATGTTTTATTTTCAAAATGATACATCTTTCCAATTTTGTCTTGCTGCTACGTTACAGCTGATAAGGAAGAATCAACCTTATTATAAGCTAATCTATAACATCAACATAATGCTTGGCACATGAGAAATGCTTAATAATTTTTGTCATTTAACTTGTTTTGGTTCCTGATAGTGGCTCTGGTAAACTAACAGCCACTCCAGCCTTACAAATAAATGAAGATTATGTTTATTGTTGGTAATACACCAAGAGAGTTATATATTTGTTGATGTGAATAAAATACATTCACATTATAATGAAATAGTGGTTATTATAAATGTAATAAATATTGATATATCAATTTAATTCATAGATATAAATATGGTATGAACCATGTATATAATGGGATGAACTTGGGCAAGAAAACTGGATTTAGAGAAAATGTATTTCAAGGTTGGAAATGCTGAGAATAGAGCATCTTAGTGAAAAAAAAGAAAATGAAAAGAAGGAACAGGAAGGAAGAAAGAAGAGTTGTTTTAGTTTAGCAAGCCCTAAAATATACTACCTGTGTCCCAGACAGTGGCGAGACCAGGTTTTAAGAGCCTAGAGCCTATGCAGTTCTGGAACCCTTTTTTAAAAAGAGAAATGCAAAAAATGTAAACACAAAATTAGGTACAAGGCCTGAGAAGCAGCTTGTGTAACTGAGTGGCTCTGAGGTATAAGCTTCATTAGTTTCTTAAGAATCAACCTCTGGGCCCAGGTAGAATTTTCAGGATCTCTTTAATTAGGACAGCCATTTAAGCAGTAGCACAATAAACAGAGACCACTTCCCTCTTTTCCAGCAAAATATGTGCACTTTCTTTTTGTCCACCAGTTTCCACCTTACACATTTTACATTCTTTCAAGGATTTGCATTACTGAGGCACTTCCATGCCTGTTTTTTTTTTTTTTAAATTACAACCACCTCACTTGCTGCTTCTTCCTTCCTAATTTTATTTAGTTTTCCATAATTGTCCAAGAATAAATAAAGCTCTTGGTATTTAGCGACTCCTGTAAACTCAGAAGGATGCTGTGGGTTGGATAAGAAAGACAAGATGGGATAAGGAAGAGAGATCTTCAGCTCTAAAGCCACTAGGAGAAATACTGCTGTGGCTGATGGAGAAAAATGAAGATCAAATGAACACCAGGAAAGGACTGGGACATAACTGCAGCTCATGCTATTTGTCTTTGTCCTCCAGCCTCACCAGAAGTCCCAGTAACTATATCAATCATACACACAGGCATACTGCACTTGGAGATGGACTCTTTTTTTTTTGTTTGGATTTATTCTTTTTTTTACACAGTGTATTACATCAAACAAATTCCATCTACAACTTAGGGAGCTAGGAAGTTCTTTAAGCTTGGTTATCTGTTTGATCCCAAATCACCAACCTATGGGCAAATCCCTCCCATCTTATTCCATACTTTACTTAATTTATCCTGTTTCCTCCCTGGCTTCCTGTTTTTCTGCTTTCCTTATTTTCTTTAGATCGATAAACTTTATTATGTACCAGTTATTCTCATAGAACTCTAGTGGAGGAGACATAAAAATAAACAATTGGAATTAATATGATTAATCGTATGATAATGCATATGGTCCCCTGTATATACACATATACTCATAGGTTGGTACAATTGACTCAAGAGGTGTGAATATGAGTGAGTAAAAAAATAAAAAATACAGAGGCCAAATCTTGAAGGACCTTACAAGCTATGCTAAGGAATTTGCATTATATTCCTGAAGGTAAGGGGAAGTCTGTTAAAGACCTTTAAGAGGGGGCATGATACAGTTAGGTTTGGATTTTAGAAAGATTACTGTAGGAGCTATGTAGAGAATAGATTATAAGAGGACAATATAATACGAAGAGAGAGCATTTAAGAAGCTATTACATGGTTCTGAAGAACCTAGGGGCAGGACAGGAATAAAGACGCAGATGTAGAGAATGGACTTGAGGACATGGGAAGGGGGAAAGGTAAGCTGGGACGAAGTGAAAGAGTGGCATTGATATATATACACTACCAAATGTAAAATAGGTACCTAGTGGGAAGCAGCCACATAGCACAGGGAGATCAGCTTGGTGATTTGTGTCCAACTAGAGGGGTGGGATAGGGAGGGTGGGAGGGAGATGCAAGAGGGAGGAGATATGGGGATATATGTATACGTATAGATGAGTCACTTTGTTATACAGCAGAAACTAACACACCATTGTAAAGCAATTATACTCCAATAAAGATGTTAAAAAAACAAAGAAGCTATTACAGTAGTTCAGGAGAAGAATATTTTTTAAATATTTAAAATATTTTTAAAAACTAAGGACAACATTGGCAGTGTGAACAAAGCTCTGGTGATGAGTTGCATGTAGAGAACTTGGCTGGTGAACAGACTGAAGAAAAAATAAAATAAAATGATTCCCACGTTTCCCACTTGGGAAATAGAAGAATTTGGTGTCATTCTCAGTGTCAAGGAATACAGGGGGAGAAGCATGTTTAAAGCTAGCTACTAATTATTGAGCACTCATTGCCTGCCAAGGAGATGCTAAACACTTAACATGCATTATGTAATTTTATCTCAGATTAACATCATGGAGTACATATTATTATATGAATTTAAAGAAGGAGAAATCAAGGCTCAAAAAAATCAAGTAGCTTGACCAAAATTACATAATAGTTAAATGGTAGAGCTGGAATTCAAACCTAGGCAGACCTAACCCAGATCTGCCTTGGCTCTTAATAAACAATATACCAGTGTTTATCAAAGTGTGGTGTAGAGGGGATCTGCAACCCAATCTATTGAAAAAGAATTCCTGATGAGTAGGGACTGCACTCACCAGGTATTTCTCATACAACTTAAAATTTATATGCCATTGCATACATAGTATATATTATGACTTGGTGGAAGGAGAATGACAATTTCACTTTTTAAAAAAAATAAAAATAGAACTACCATATGACCCAACAATCCCACTACTGGGCATATACCCAGAGAAAACCATAGTTCAAAAAGACACAGGCACCCCAATGTTCATTGCAGCACTATTTACAATAGCCAGGGCACAGAACCAACCTAAATGTCCATCAACAGAGAAATGGATAAAGAAGCTGTTGTACGTATACACAGTGGAATATTACTCAGCCATAAAAGGAACGAAATTGGGTCTTTTGTAGAGACGTGGATGGACCTAGAGACTGTCATACAGAGTGAAGTAAGTCAGAAAAACAAATATCATATATTAACGTATGTTAATTATGTTAATTAACATATATGTGGAATCTGAAAAAATTTGTAGAGACAATCTTATTTACAAAGCAGAAATAGAGACACAGATGTAGAGAACAAACGTATAGATACCAAGGGGAAAGTGGGGAGGATGAATTGGGATATTGGGATTGATATATATACACTACTGATACTATGTATAAAATAGATAACTAATGAGAACCTACTGTATAGCTCAAGGAACTCTACTCAATGCTCTGTAGTAACCTAAATGAGAAGGAAATCCAAAAAAGAGGGGGTGTATCTATATGTATAGCTGATTCACTTTGCTGTACAATATAAACTAACACAATATTGTAAAGCAACTATATGCCAATAAAAAATAACAGTAATAAAATAATAGGATAATAACTCTACTATAAGATTGCATTAATTTAAATATTAAAAACATTATATTTAAAGTCTGAAAAAAAATAAAACATGGAGATTTTAGTGTATGAAGAATACTACTTGGATTACCGTAGGGGTGGAGACCAGCAAATATTTTCAGACTGGGATTTGATGCTGGGATAGTTTAAATCACAATTCTCAGCCTTGATAAGGCTAGTGGTGCTGCAACCACTGCAGGGTGGTTTGGATGAAGTATCATATGCAGGAAGGGTGGTGAAGTAGAGTAAATTATCACCCAGCTGAGCCCCCCCGACTCCTCCTCTTTCATACTCTTGTTCAGTGGGCTTTGACACCTACATCCAAATCCGCTCCAAGCTTGAAATGTCTCTGTATCTTTTCCTAAAAACACTTGCACATTTATTTTTGCATCTTACTCCATAAAATTCTGTTTTTAGTATAAAAATATGTTTAATTATGTACCAAGGGGTGAAACTCCAGGAAGTTGTATAGGGTTGTTAGTGACACTGTTTACCCTCAAGGACACCTGATGCTCTCCCTGAGAGCATGAGTAACCAATGTGAGAAACATGTGATTGTTGCTTGTTTAGGTCTAAACTTCACTACTAAATTGCAAATATTTTATCGTATTATTTCTGTGTTTTTCACAATACTTTAAAAATAGCAATGGTACCCAGTAAACAACTAATGAACTTGGAAGAGAGACATTTGAAAGAAATAAAGAGTATGAGAAATCAGAATAGACACACCAAAACACAATCACGTTTGAGTGTCACACTGGGAAGGTACCTTCCTGCCTCTTGTGATTAATTGATCACTTCAACAGAGGATGCTTTGGTCTTCCCATACTCTCTTAAAGTTGGTGGTTTTCAGAAGATGGACATCAAGCAGATCTTGGACTTACTTTCTCATGTGAGAGAAAAAGGAAGCAATTTTTGCGAATCAAATCTGATCTTTCAGGACTCGAAATGCTCAAACTAATCCTCACAATGCATGATGGCATCAGGATGCAGAACATTCCTACCTTGGTGGTAGTTTATTCACCTTGTTTCTTTCAAATTACTTTAACTGAGACTACTGACAGCTTGCTTCAGCTCTGTGTTATTAACATTTAAGTGTCTGTGTTCTGGTCTATTTTGAGACTATCTATAAGGCAAAATACTGTACCAAAGATTTTTAAGGAATGTTTATTAAGAAAATAAATTTTAAAAAGCCATTGTCCTACCAATTACAATAGCGTCAGCTTACTACAGTGTTTTCTGTAGATAGTCACTTTTGAACGCACTTGATTCTATGAATATTTCTTCTTCAGTACATACACAGTAATGATTTCGATTGCTATATAGGAATCCATTTTTGTGGCTTGTGGCTTTAGACTTTTATTGGCTCCTTCTCAGAAACTTGGTCTTCTTGACCTCTGCAGCCCTCACCAGTTTGAAAATCCTAACCATAATTCTCTGTGGGGATTTACACCGGTGTCTATTCTGGCTTGTAATCTGTGATACGGCTTCTAGCATTCTTGTTGTAGAAAAGTGAAGCCCTCCCATCTTTATGGGAGTAAAAAAGTCCACACACGGTTAGTATTGTCAGCGAGTAGATGGAAACAAGCAACAGCTTCAGTCAGGCCTTAAGGCTGTGTCTATGGCAGGGAGGAATCTTTGTGATGAGCAAGGGGTTCCATTAGAAGATGGAGTAGTAGGTTTTTAACTTCAGAGTTACAAAAACAAAATTCTGTATTTTCTGTCATTCTTAGAGTGGCCATATTTCCCAAACTAAAAGTTAGGATTCATGCTCTGACAAATACATAGGTACTTTTGTAACACCAGTTTCAGAATATTTTAGTTGGGTCAGTCCCGAAATATTCAGGCTATGCTGTTACCATGTATATGCCCTACATTGGGACCCAACATGCCAATCAATAGGGCAGGTTACAAAGTGAGATTGCAGTGCCATTTGAAGAGATCGGTGCCCTTTGTTTCCAAAGATACAATGGACAACTGGAAACACACTGCTGTATGGGCCTTTCTCATCTGAGGATATATAGAGTCTATCCCCATAGCTGTGGTCATCAAGGCTTTTCAGTATTGGTGGCATTGATATTTATCTTTCAGATTTCTGGGAAAGATACCCACTCTCTTGGATTGTTCTTACCTCTGGGTCTGGTTTCTCTCTGTTCTCCCTTAGTTCAGTAACAAAGTTGTAAGGCCTGAAAAGGGCACCTCAGCATGAGTAATTGAACATCAGCTTCCATACTCAGAGTAGTCTGAGTTTCATCTGAAAATTCATAAAGGATGGGCCTTTCCCCTTTATTAGAGCCAAGAAAAAATCTAGAAGTTCCAAGAAAGGACTGGGAGTGGAGGTCCCTCCAACCAAAAATTACCCCTCTGATATAAAGAGGTCAATCATCAGCCTCCCAGAAACTGTCCTGCTTGGTTGGCTCCCAATGAGCTGTATTTAAAGAGGAGGAAAAGCCATCTCCTGAAGGCGGTAGCCCAGCCTAGCAGCTAAAGCATGTTGCTCATGGTCTGTCTGTCTGAGAGGTGAGCAGTGGACTGTGCTACTGGTTTCTTCATCCTTCGAAAGCCTTGCACTGGCAAAGCCATAGTGATGTCCATTTCAAAGTCACAGTGGGAACAGGCCTGGAGTGCTATCTCAGAATGCAGTTTCTGCTCCCCTTGCCTTTGTGTCTTTTTTTTTTTTTTTTCCTTACTGTCCCTTACCAATAAAACAAGCAAGGATGAGCCAGATGCAAATGGTTGGGAGGCAGCTCTGTCTCAGTGTTTTTCACAATCTATGTAAGTGTTAACTCAAATGCTTCTCACAGCCACTTGTAAGTTACATGCCTGCTTGGCATGTAACTTACAAGTTTGTAACAGATCTCCCATGAGAATTCCCTGTAGTTCCAACTGTCATTACCAATATTTTGCCAATAGGTAAAGCTTGGAAAAGCAAGTTCACAATGGTAGGAACCACAAGTATTACACTATATACTGCTTATATAGGATTTTCTTTTTTAACTCTGAAGGATCTAGCAGATCTTAGGTGAAAGGATGTTCTTTTCAAAGTGTCACCAGAAGGAAGACACTTCTGTCCATAGAAACAGTACGAACATATCTAAAATTTTATTTATCCCTCTAAGTTCTGAAAGGACGTTAAAGAAGAATAATAACACTGCACTTTGGCTACAAAGTTCTAATTAATAACTAACTTCAGTTCTCCCAGTGGTAAAATATTACATTATTTTTTAAATGAAATTAAACATAACAATCTTCTTCTTATTGTTATAGAAATATTTAGCAGCAATATCTGTTTAATTATTTAGGCATCTCTTAATGGTATAAATATTATCAGCACAGTCATAAATATTTTCTGCTTTGTCCATAGACAATCAGCTAAGGATCTGTTGCTTGTAGGACTTAAATTAAGATCTATTTAAGGCTGCCTGCTGGCCACAAAATAATGCTTACATTTGCTAATGCCTGAATCTGTTAGATTTAGCAACAAGAAGTGTTCTTTGCTTTCACAAGTAGGAGGAAGTTATTTTTCTTATATAAATTTTATTGTTGCTGGTATTAGAGAGATTTAGGGTGTGGTTGAAGTAGTTGAAATTTTAATTAATCTAATCCTTTAACAGCAATTGTTTTCATATTGATAATTCTCTGTAGCGACAGTGCTGTACTACAGATCACATCCGTATGAAATATTTACACTAAATATTTTAGCATATAATCTCACCTCCAGCTTTCTCTTTCTAGAATGATAAGATTTTCAGCTTTGGCTTTCTTCTTTTCCTCTTTTTTCTCTTTCACCCAGCATGCAGGGTTTCTTCTTAGGGAACCAGAATGATTTGTTTTTCCTCTGCTAATTTTCTCTCAATGTCATTATCTCTCAGTAAGTTATGTTAATGGCCATCAAATCATTAATCTCCTAAAAGAGCACGGATGCTATTAAATAAGAATAGTTCAATTTCTTGTTTGTTTGTTTGGGTTTTGGTATCTACAGTCATTTGGTGTAGATTTTCATTTGAAATGATTTGTTTACTCATCAGTTTCAATAAATTGTTATGCTGCTGAAATTATCACTAGGAGTAGAGTCAGATGAAGGACAAAACTGTCATTTTGGTCAACCTCTGATTATCTCCTGTGTAAACTGGGAATTGTTCTTAATCTGCTCAAATGTCATATTCTCCAGGCAAGACTTTCTCTGACCTCCCAATATAAAATTACAGTCAGTATCCTTTCTCTAACAGCATTCTCCCCTTTAATTGGCTCTATTTTTCTGTATAGCAGTTATCATCATGTAACATTATAAAGCATTATATATCTGTTTTTTTTAGTGCATCTCTCCCCAACTAAGACAGAAGCTCTGCTAAAAGCAAGGATTTGGATTTTTCTACTGTTGTATCCTGAGAGCCAAGACAAGTGCCTTAAATATAATAATACAGTAGGCAGTCAATAAATAATTATTGAATACATGAAGCTTAAACTACCAGATCATTGCAAAGAAACGAAAGTTTCCCCTTTTCCTGGCATGCGTTTTGATGGCTGACAACTTGATGTAGGTGTAAGCATTTATCCTGGTCTGGCTGTCTTCTCAGCCCAAGTGGAAGGGTGTCCCTCTCTGGAACAAAAGCAAACAGTGCTGGATGTGGCTGTCTTCATTAAACAACTAAAACTTCGGGTTGTGCCCTGTTGTTTGGCATCCATCCACATGTTTACAATTTTAAGAGTAATACAAAGCAGAGAATCTTAAAGGATGCTCTCCAGGAATCTATACTTATGTGGTATATAAATAGGGGTTACTAAAACAAAAAGGGGTTCCATGGTCAAATCAGTTTCTGAAACTAGGTAGTATACGAAGCTAAGGAAGGTTCTTAACGTCAAGGCATCTCAGAGGTATGATAATGCTCATTAGGGCTCTCCAGGGCAAGAAGACCTTAGGCTGTGTTTTCCAAACTCATTTGGTCATAGGCTCTTCTGCTCTACCAGCCAACTCTTGTTTCCAAGACTAGGTTGCATCATAGGGAACTCCATTGACTTAGGAGTTGAATGGGCCAGGTCAGGTGCAGGAAAACTGGGTTCCGGCTCCACTCCTTACTCACTCTGTTATATGACCTTGGACAAGTCACTTAACACTTCTGTATGCCTCACTTTTCCGTAAGGTAGGGATGAAAAGGATTACCCAGGATAATGTATGTAAAGTAAATGATCTATAAGTGCTAAATAAACGCTGAGTATCGTCAACACCTTTTATCAAATGTAGAAACGAGTGCTTTTTAAATAGATATCTTTAAGCATATTTTCTAAGACAGGTTTCCTAGTATTGACCCACACCCAGAGTCAGCTAGCTGTGCCTCCTTTTTTGTCACAGACCCTGTCCCCATCTGAGGAGCTCTGTGTATCTAAGCAGAGATCAAGGAAATGCTATATTTCAACAAGGCTTAATACAAATGTCTGATAACTCACTTTGGTATATCCCGCAGAGTTGATTTCCTGTGTTTCAATACCCTTGACCTCAGATGAAGATGCTTTTGTCAGGAGAAAGGTGGTAGCATCCAAGTTAATGATTGTGCAGATGGCCACATGCTGACAGATTTTGAAGTGACCATATTTTTTCCAGTAAATTTCACATGAAGGTGTGATTTGTGTAAATCTGACCCCTTCCAGTAAAATGTGCATTTCCATATATTTAGAATTTATAAATCCTGACAGATTCCACAATATTTATAGCCCTCCATAAAAAGCCTTTGCCAGTTTGCAGAGCTCTGCATTTGGCTCTCTGGTATGCTTAAGAGAGTTTAAATAATAATAAATTTGGTGATTTATTCCACCTGGAACAGAAACTTATTTTGCCCCCATTGGCTCACTATGAGTGGGATACTATAAATAGTGCCACAGATGCTGGGATCAAGAATAGGGAATTGAAATTCAAGAGAGAACAGAAACATTTCCATTATCACTGATGCCTTGAATGTATTTTTAAAACATTTCTGGTCCTCAAATAATGTACCTTCTCTCCTTTCTCCTACCCCATCTCAATTACACTCAGACCCCCAAACCTGTTGCCAGCTTTAGGATTCAGTTGCATTAATGGAAAAGAGAGAGTGGAAGTATTGGCTGACTAGGCAGGACAAAGTTGCCTCTAGGGAGGCCAAAGCAAGTCTCCAATGTTCGTCTTACATTTCGCAGGAGTCAGCTGGTAACTGAGCATTAATGTCTAAAGTGTAAATTCATTATTTGAGACCCAGCTCATGCATCCTGCGGATATGATGAAAAGGTCTCAGTTCATGAAAAAGAAAAAAGAAAAAATCTAGTTGTAATTACAAGAGAAAGCCTAAGGACAATGTCAGAGGATCAATTCTTTCACCCATTCATGCTTATAATTACCCAGTACAGGGTAATAGAGAAATACCTGACTCGTTGACTCCAAATGATACCATTTTTTAAAACACAAAATAACCCAAAATTTGGGAGCCAATTGTTTGCCATAGAATCAGTCTACCAATGAAACCTGAGAGCAGCCATTTAGTTTCGCATAAGTGGTGTTATAACTTGTTGTGATATATGACAAGGAGACTTATTTTCAGCTTCTTGTTAGAGTCGACTGTGAAGGAATTAGCCTTTGTGTGAGGGAAAATAATAATAATGGCTAACATCCACAGAGAGCTGACCGTGGGCCGGCACAGAGTAATACATCAAGTGGCAGTGATTCTCTGCAAAAACCTTCTAATTAAGTACTGGATTTTCCTGTCCTGATAAGTTGGAGCACACCCCCACCCTGAGCAATCCCCTTGCCTCTAGCTAATAGGATGGCAGATGTTGGGACCAAGCCCCAGAGCCTGTAGTGTACCACATTTTAATGATTTGTGGTGAGCAAAGTAAATGCTTTAAAAGCAAGCTTTATGAAGCAGGGACCCAGTTAAGTATGATGGATTTGAGGTGAAGCAAAAAGAAGCTGGATGTCATATGGGGGTATTGTTTCCCAAACAGGACACAGGTATCTACGGTTCATTGCTAATTCTAAAGCTTTACTTGAAAAATGACTTCTTAAAAAATTGTGCTCTTGAGGAATGTCCTTGAGGCATGGAGGAATTTCCTTGCTTTTCTATAACATCTTTCTAAGAGGATGCGGAGGTATTGAGCTGTTAGACAGTTGCTCAGTGTCTTTGTGCTTCTGAGATCACATTATGGGTCTAACACATACGGGATAAATAAACTGTTTTCATTTCTTAAAGACCATGGGAGGAAATAAGACAAGAAAATTACCATATTGCCTCTTTTTCTTTAAGCTATTAAAGAGGAGAATCCAGTTAAGGCAAATAAAAATGATTACTGCAAACAGGTTGTTGTTGGTTTTTTCTTTTTCTCCTAGCCTCCCACTCAGCAACAGCAATATGGCAAGACTTGTGTCAAACCAGTGTTCTGATGCACCCTCTTTTCTTCTTCTTCCATAGGGCAACCCCTACATGTGCAATAATGAGTGTGATGCAAGTACCCCGGAGCTGGCACATCCACCTGAGCTGATGTTTGATTTTGAAGGAAGACATCCCTCTACATTTTGGCAGTCTGCTACTTGGAAAGAGTATCCCAAGCCTCTCCAGGTTAACATCACTCTGTCTTGGAGCAAAACTATTGAGCTCACAGACAACATAGTTATTACCTTTGAATCGGGGCGTCCAGACCAAATGATCCTGGAGAAATCTCTTGATTATGGACGAACATGGCAGCCCTATCAGTATTATGCCACAGACTGCTTAGATGCTTTCCACATGGATCCTAAATCCGTGAAGGATTTATCACAGCATACGGTCTTAGAAATCATTTGCACCGAAGAGTACTCCACAGGGTATATGACCAACAGCAAAATAATCCACTTTGAAATCAAAGATAGGTTCGCGTTTTTTGCCGGACCTTGGCTACGCAATATGGCTTCCCTCTACGGACAACTGGATACAACCAAGAAACTCAGAGATTTCTTCACTGTCACAGACCTGAGGATAAGGCTTTTGAGACCTGCCGTTGGGGAAATATTTGTAGATGAGCTACACTTGGCACGCTACTTCTACGCCATCTCAGACATAAAGGTTCATGGAAGGTAAGAAAACAACTGTCTGACTTGAATGAGAATGGGTGTGTCCAAAGAAAGGCCAGTTTGCTGCTCCTGCAGCTGTAGAGTGACATTTGTCCCTTTCTACTGTAACATTTTCTCAGGAACGCCAGCCTAGAGGTAAGTTCTGAGGCATTTGAGACCCTTCTAACTCAGCAGTAATTGGTGATCCCAGAGTTGCTGTCACTGAACCTGAACCTGGCAGGATTTCTTAGAATTTAAACCAGAGGCCAAAAAAAACCATCTTACTTGAGAACAAGGAACTCACTAGGTCAGGGGGTGGTTTAAGTCTTTAAGGTAACGAAGCCAGGGGAACAAAGCCAGCTGCTCTGTAAAAGGGACTGAAAAACAAAACATACATCTTACTATTGTTTTTGAATGCAAGAGAGAGTTTCAGCATGGTTCAACTCTCTGATTATGTTTTGTTATATCGTACCAAAAAAGTTCCAGAAATGAAAGTTATATCTCTTTACATTTATTAAATCAGAACCGAAAGCATTTAGGAAATACACTGCATTTATTAATGAGGGGCAAGCTCTACTTTTCAGGTTCTTGAATGTTATTATCTTAAAAGGATATACTATCGTTTAAAATATGAACCTGACTCAGGCTACCTTCATTTTGTCAATCAATTACAGATGCACCAGAGTTCAAATGCATTCATGCTCCCAGTCAGGCATATTTTTTTTTTTGATAATATACCAGAGACACAATTGAGCAAGTTTCCAAGGATTTTGAAGACATTTAAATGAAAAACTTGAATAATGAGAACGAGGACCACCAACACAGAGATTCTCAACCAGATTTTTAAGTGTGGTATGCTACCAGAATAGCCATCTGACAGGAGTTGAAGCATGAGATGATGAGTTGGGAAAACTAAAGGTAAGAGTGGAGTATAGAGCACATTGAGGAAAAAAAAAAAGGAAATGTGAAGCAAAGCAATAATCATTCTAAAAATGCCAAGAGAGCTTTAAATCAAAATATATGAGGATAAGAATGTAAACAGTACATACATCATGTAGGTCTAGTTAATCATAAAAGCTAAACAAATAAGTCCAGATTCATTGATTACTGGCTTCCAGTAATCCCTTAGGGCAGCTTAGTCCTCAGAGACTGGAGAAGTGTTGAGACTCCCTGGGCTTTCAGAGAGTTGTCTCAAACCACCTTTAATAATGGTGCTGGTACACTTGTGCACTAGAAGGAAGAAGTGGCCACTGCTGTTAAGTGAGAGCCAGAGTGGGCACGCAGAATGGGGTGGTGGGCATGACCTCGGTAAGGTAGAAAAGGTTTCAGAATTTTACCTTATGGAATCTGACTTATGGAGAACAGCAGGAACTGATGGCCACCTACTCTCAGCTTTGTTCTGGCTTCATGTTTCTCATGGAGGAGTCAAGAATCTTTAGCTATGGAGCCTCTTTTAAAACTTTTAACCAAGGTTTGGTGAAGTTTGATGAAAATATCTTTAGAGCAAAATCATATTTCTGAGAGAAATATGCACTGGTTCAATATTGAGCTTGTGTGCTCTAGAGTTCATATACGACCAGGGCATGACATGAGAGCAGTGTGGAGCTATGATGTTTCATATGAGTTTGTGATTTATAATAAAATGCAACTATTGTACTCATGAATATTTTAGCAAAAGATCAGTTTCCAGTATCTTATTCTTGGGAACATACAATATATAAAAACAGTTGATGTTGATATTATTAACAATAGCATACCACAACAAAGTAACAAGCATTCTGTTTATCTACAAGAATAAATATCAAAATTAATAAGCTGAGATGTGAATTTGAATCCTAGTGTGATCTATATTGTTAGGTAGAATCATCTAGGTCAGCTTACTTACAGTTTGAGAAATCCTTAAACTAAGCCAAAATCCTTATAGCCCAACTTCCCCTAAAACTCTCATTTTTCACTTATAAAAAAGGCAGTCTTGTGATGTTTTTTGGCTGGAAAATAAACATTGTTTGGGCTTATGTCTGTTATTAGATATTCATTTTTGTTTCCTCTGATTACTTAAGAGAGTATAAAATACACTTTAAAGCTAAAAGCATTTTGGTGCATTCTCTATTGGAGTCGGACATATTGTCACTTAAAGATGCCATGTTAGAAATGTAGAATCCCACCAGATTTATCATTTTTCTTTTATCCTTCATCCTAGTAGTATCCTTCAACTGTATTTCAATGGTTCTGAGGAGTTTGGAGGAGCCCTCCTCCCTTCTCTGGGACTCACCTCCACTGTCTTTTCCTGTTCACCAGTCAACTGAAAGCTGGTGAAGAAGCAGCTGGGCAAAAGAGAAAGGTCCAATAGAGGTGAACCCCTTCCATAAGGTTCCACTCTGTCACCTCCAAACTCTGTCCAAATTCCTCAGGGCAAAACTGATGCTGGCATGTACTGTGCTAGGTACCAGATGGCTGGGGTATTTTTAGTCTTAAGGGAGGGACTAAAGAAGCAAGGCCTGATGGCTCGGGCATATCTCCAGCTTCTAAGTTATATAAGGAAGATGGAGCCACTAAGGGAACTGTTGAGCTATTGCCTGGTTCACAGCCCTTTCAGCAAAGAAGCTGATATACGCTTGAAAATTTCAGTTGGGTTAAAATCCTGAGTCATCTTTTTCCTACATAGTGAATAATCTATAGGAGGATTTGATGATCTCTAAAAGAAGGTACTAAAATTTCTTTTCAAGAATATCATAAATATAAACTTTCCAAAATATAACTGTCTTTGCTTCCCTCAGCCCATGCCCTCTGCCATCCTTGATGTGATTACAATGTTTAACTTACTTTTACATGTCTGTGTCTGATCATTATAATGATATTTTTCTACCTGTCACTCCCCCACCACTCCCACCATGATGTGAGAATTGGCGTGAGTTATTTGGGGAAAGTGGGTAAATTTCCATAGAATAGTGGACACATAATACTACAAGTTTTTTTCACCTTGAAATATTAAGTTACGAAACAAAAACAATTGACTGTGAATTCCAATTTTCTACTTCCTGTGCACGTGTATATGGCCTTTATGTTTTATACTGACTGGCATTATTTGGTGTAAAACTAGTTTTGATTGTTATTAAACTAATGTAGCATTTATGTTCTTTTTAGCATGTGACACATCTGATACCAATTTTATTGTTGACAACTATAATCACATCATAAAAATTTTATGCCTCTTTTGCTACATACATATTTTGCTTCCATTTACTCACTCTTATTGTGTATTTATTAAGATAATGGAGGAAAAAGAGGACATAAGGCCGTTGGCAATCTCAGCAACTCCATGTTACTTACATTGTTCAATAAACCTAATAATCTTCATGGACTAATTCTGACTTACGGATGTCCTGCTTCAGTAAATCAGGGTGATTTTCTCTAGTGAATAATAGACGAGTGCAGTGTGCCAGTACCTTAATTAAAGAGTGGCTCTCTTAGTCTTGATCTCATTTTAATTTACAGGGTAATACTACAATAATATTACTAATGGAAGTTACATTAAAGGGCATCAAGTAGCATTAACTGTATTAAATTATGGTACTTGTGTTAATTAACTGCTGAAGCAAGATGGTTCTAATGGCCAAAAAGGTCATCTAATGCATAAATAAAATCTACCCAGACAAGGGGTGAGAGGAGAAATGAAGAGTAGATGTTTGTTCTGAATATCTTTTTATACAGACAGGGAGTTAAATGCACAGGGCTGTTAAATATAGATATGTCCAAAATGTTTTCTTAGTCACGCAGTTGGAAGTTTTGACTTTTAAGTGTTTTGTTTCTGTTTAAACTTTCCAGATTCAAATTCATTGAAAAGTAAACATTATATTTGTAAGATACATAGATTTTAGAGAATATAAATTCAACATTATCGTTTCTTTGAGGTGAAGGGCTTCAAGGAAGCAATGCAATTTATTGTAATAATTGTTAAGTCTGAAAGACCAATGAACATTGGATAATATGCTCATTTATTTGTAAGATATACAGTCAGCAGTGTATCAAGGTACTGGTTTCAGACATAAGATAACAGAAATTTTTTTCAACCTCAAAAGATTTAGGACAGAATTGTAAAAACTTTTCTCAGTGATAGAAAACTCTAATGCACATCTCCATTACTTGCCTTGTTACACAATATTCCTAAACATAATTATCAATAATTTTTTCCCAGTAGTGTTTACTCATTTCTTGATCCCTGCAGGGCCTACCCAAGCTCCCTATAGGTGGTTGGCTGTCAGTTACTATTTAGAGAATTGACTTCGCCCTGATGCCTCCATTTATCTTTAAGAAAAGAGCCAGGGAGCACTAGCACAGAAGCTCCACTTCCACACACTTTTGGGTGCTTTCTTTGCTTCACTGCTGCTCCAGCTCAAAAGCACAGCCTCCCTGCCTAATCCCAGGACCTGGGAAGGTCCAGGGACAGAAATATTCTCTTTGGGTATCAGAAGTGAGAAAGGTCCCCTATACTCTCACCCTCAGAAGGAATCAGATATATTTATTTAAATGTCGCCTCCTTGGTATTTGCTCTAATTGGGACAAAGTGAGGTTGAAATTCACTTTCTTGAAGCAAGGCTTTCAAATGGTTAGTGCACAGACTTGTGATATTAGGTAAACAGGAACACTGGTGGAAGTTTAAAAGTAAAAAAGCAGTTGGGCATTTTTCAAACTTTCTCAAATAATTTGGAAAACACATGTAATATGGAAGTGCTTTGCCAATTATAAAAGACTTACATTTATCCTGTAATTTCTCTTAGTCTTTTTCCTAGCGGCAATTTGGATAAATCCACCAAAATATTTACCCTTTGTCTCTCCTGTGAGAGGCGTCCTGCAGGGTGCTTTTGACACATTTTTGGCCTGTCATTTTTCCGTTCTTCCCAATTAGTCCCAAATACTGAGGTTGGGCTTTACTACTGCTTTTGTAACACCTTTCTTCTTTCTGTTACCCAAAAAGACTTTACCTCTGACCTGGGACAGGTGGTGGGCTAGACAGTGGCTATATAGAGATGCAGGAGGCATAGTCAGTGCCTTCAAGGAACGGATATCCAGAAGGGGCTGAGACATGTAAACAAAAATGATGACAGCTTGGGTTAAATGCTTTTACCGTGTGAGTGTATAAAGCGCCCTGGAAACAGAGCAGGAGATACTAACTTAATCTGGGAAGCCTCGCAGAAGCTCTGATGAGGATGACATTTGCATGGTATCTTGAATATGTGCCTTAGAATGCCAAGCAGCCAGTGCAGAATGGATATGCCAGGTTACAAATTATGCTTTAAAACAGCACAGCATGTTGAGGAACTCCAAATAGTGAGGAATTGGTGGAGTGGACAAATCCTGGGAGATGCTCTTCCATCTTCTCCCTATGGATGTTTAGTATCTCCAAGAAGCCTTTAAGGATTCTGCATCTTGGCCTCTGAGTTCCCAATGTCGTAGGAAATCTAAGAGTATATGGGTTCTCATATAGCAATTAAATGTAGGTGGGAAACATTCTAAGGCAGTGGTGTTAAGAGGATAGTCCAGTGTGGCTGTATTAGCAAGGAAATACAGAGAGAGACAAGGAGAGCAGTACAATTGCTTAATTGTGGAGCAACCGTAACTCCAAGTCCTGATGCTTAAGTGGAGAGTCTGTAAAAGCTCTCCAAATTCCACAAAAGCAATCAGAGCATAAGGGTTTAATATTTGCTTACAAAGTCAATAGGACTTGGCAACCAATCAGATTTCAAAGAAGGAAAGACTTTAGTAGGGATCCAAGTGGGGAGTCCAGTAAAGGATTTGAAAATACTGCTCTGGTGTTCCAGAGAAAGATTTGCATTAGAAATGTAGGTTTGAAAATTATCCCCTTACATGTGATGGTTGAAGTTTAGGGAATGGAAGACACTGATATGATAGGGTGTTTTCCCTTATAATTTTAAATGACTATGGTCATTTATAGAACATTTACAGAACTCTGTGGAGTGCTGTCATTTAAGAGGTAATTCTTGAAGCAAATTAAGAAAAACTCTGAGAAACAGAAGGAAATCAGAAAAGAGGAGAGTGAGGTGATTCTAATAGCCCCTATTAATGTTTAAGTGATAATCCTTTACATCTGTACAGCACTCAGGTTACAAGATTCTTGTTATACACCTTCTTTCCTTTAGTCCTTACAAGTAACTTGTGAGGCAGGTGCTGTTTAACACCATTTTACAGATGAGAAACTGAAGACCAGAGAAGTTCCATGACTTTTTTTTTTAACATCCTACACATAATAAAGTGACAAAATCAGGTTGCTGATTACAAACTTCATGTTTTCTCTTTATTATGCTCTTGTAGCCACACTAACCTGAAGTGAGCTCAGTACATATAGCAGACTCAGAATATTCCCAAAAGACCCACTTTAAATGGCAATAATGAACCAATAAGTCTTGTGGCTCAACCCTTCTTGGAATATTCTGGAAGGCACTTCTCCATGACTTTTGGCCCAGTACAGGTATCCCCATTTTGCTTTTACAAAAGACCTACATTAGTACCTGTTTTCGCTAACCAAAAGGAGTCTAAAGAGGATTTTCACCTTTATTTTAAAAGGAGAAAAGCAAAAATAGTGTTCAGCGATTGTTCTGCCCCAAGCCCCGTTAGAGGCAGCGTGCACCCTGAGCAGCCTGGTGAGAGTGGCACCGCCAGGCTCCTTCCCCAGGAACTACACTCAGCATCTCAGCATCAAGGCTCCATAGTTTGGAACTGTGTCTGTGAGCTTCTGTGCTCTTATCTCAACTTATTCTGTGTATCTGTTACCAAGATGTGTCCTAGGGTAATTGCTTCTTTGCTTTACACCATTTCAGCTTACGAAAGGTTTCATAGGAACTCCCTACTTTCAGATAGCGGAGGAAACCTGCATTTCATTATACCAGATTGCAGTGTGTTTATCTGAACTCTAACTTCTTACTTCATTTATAGCAACTTTATAATGTGTGATTGGGCTAATTTGTCATATTGTGTTAGGTTTTAACAAAATTAAGATAGTTGCTCATTTTCTGAGGGGGAAAATAAATAGATGAACTTAATTTTTTCCCATATTTTTCCATAGGCCTTTAATACTTGCAACTACTTCCACTTAACGGGCATCATCAAACACTAAAACAAGCCACAAACATTAATGGATAAACTTGGAAATGGCCAACTACCTTAGTTTATTTTAAGAAAGTTTATCCTTCAGTTGAGAGCAATCAAGTTTTCCTTTTAACTTCCATATATTAGTCCACATTCTTCCTTCTGGAACTATAGTGAATGTATGCTACCTCTTTCATATAATAAAATTTCATAAATTTGCAGTCAAGGATTCTATCCCTCCAAGTCTTTTTTTTTTCCAAGTTAAATTTAACCATACTATCAACCAAAAATTTTAATTCCTTCTTCTTTTTGAAGGAAAATGAAATTCAATAAATAAGAGCATTCAGATGAAAAGCTTAGTAACCATAATTAAAAATAAAAAATAGGGCTTCCCTGGTGGCGCAGTGGTTGAGAGTCCGCCTGCTGATGCAGGGGACGCAGGTTCGTTCCCCGGTCCAGGAAGATCCCACATGCCGTGGAGCAGCTGGGCCCGTGAGCCATGGCTACTGAGCCTGCGCGTCCGGAGCCTGTGCTCCGCAACGGGAAAGGCCACACAGTGAGAGGCCCGCATACCGCAAAATAAATAAATAAAAATAAATAAAAATAAAAAACAACATAGAGTATTGCTACTTAACTCCAGTGACAATGCTTACAATAAATATTTATGGTATGAACCCATGTTAAGAGGACAACAGAGTGCCATTCTGATTTGGGGCATAATTTTTAAATCTTTGAGGATTTCTTGAATTATAAAGAGAATATATGCATAAGCAGCTCATTTTCCTCTGAGGTTTATACCGTTATAAGGAGAGAATGTATCTAATAATTTCTTCAGTTAAATTATGAACTTCCTTAGTGTGCAGAAAAGCAACCCAGTTTAGGAGCTTGTCTCTTTATCCTTAACTCCCCAGTGCCAGAGATTTTTTTTAAACTAATGGGTCAGTAAAGGAAAGATGTCTCCTTTTAAGAAACATAAGGATATTTAGGCAAAATACCACACAATAAAAAAGTGAGATAATTTTCTCCCTCACTTAATTTATCACTTTTAGAGGAAGTTATGTTATGGCTACATCCGTATGCCCAAACAATGGGAAATAGGGATACACTCAGCTTTTCCATCCACCTTCAGGACCCATGTTTTTTATTCTAATTCAGTGGTTTTCATCTTTGGAAGGTCTTCTTGTTTTATCGTCACTAGGTTCAAAGGTATTTCCTGACACAGTAGGAGTTCATTGCCACTGGTAGATATTGAATGTAAAATTTTTGGGGATCTATGTGATCAGCGGTTCAGTAGAGATACTCTTTCCATTCATTCTCCAAATACAAGAAAAAAAGTGTTAAGGTCCTAGCTTTTATCATAGTAATTTGATTGTGTGGATAGATATATTGATTTCATAACAATATAAATATATACTCCAATTCATTAAGCCACATTTAGAATAAAAAATGTTAGTGTAACCAGAATTAACTGCATTGCATATAAATTCATGTTTGCTATTTCTGCCTCCTTTTTATAGGTAAGAAAACTGTATCTAAACAAGATCAACAATCAGTGGCAAAGAGGAGATAGAATTTTTTTTTGCTTTTTTATTTTTATAAAAAATTTTTTTTTACAATTTTAAATGTTACTTTCCATTTACAGTTATTAAAAAATATTGGTATATTCCCCATGTTGTACAATACATCCTTAAGCCTATCTTACACCCAATAGTTTATACCTCCCCCTCCCCCACCCCTATATTGCCCTTAGCCCCCACTGGTAACCACTAGTTTGTTCTCTATATCTGTGAGTCTGCTTCTTTTTTGTTTTATTCACTAGATTGTTGTATATTTTAGATTCCACATATAAGTGATATCATACAGTATTTGTCTTTCTCTGTCTGACTTCACTTAGCGTAATGCTCTCCAAATCCATCCATGTTGCTGCAAATGGCAAAATTTCATTCTTTTTTATGACCTAGTAGTATTCAATTGTATGTATATACCACACCTTCTTTACCCATTCATCTGTGGATGGACACTTAGGTTGCTTTCATATCTTGGCAGTTGTAAATAATGCTGCTATGAACATTGGATTACATGTATCTTTTCAAATTAGTGTTTTTGTTTTTTTTTAGATATTTACTTAGGAATGGGATTGCTGGGTCATAAGGTAGTTCTAGTTTTAGTTTTTTGAGAAACCTCGATATTGTTTTCCACAGTGACTGCACCAAGTTACACTCCCACCAGCAGTATACAAGAGTTCTCTTTTCCCCACATCCTTGCCAACATTTGTTATTTGTGTTCTTTTTAATGATAGCCATTCTGACAGGTATGAGGTGATACTTCATTGTGGTCTTGATTTACATTCCCCTGATGATTAGCAATGCTGAACACCTTTTCGTGTGCCTGTTGGCCATCTACCTTTCCTCTTTGGAAAAATGTCTATTCAGTTCTGTTTGTTTTTTTGTTGTTGAGTTGTATAAGCAGTTTATATATGTCGGATATTAATTCCTATTGGTCATATCATTTGCAGATGTTTTCTGCTATTCAGTAGTTTGTCTTTTCATTTTGTCAATGGTTTTCTTTGCTGTGCAAAAGCCTTTAAGTTTAATTAGGTCCTATTTGTTGTTATTGTTGTTTCTCCTATTTTCTTTACTTTAGGAGAAGGATCCAAAAAGATATTGCTGTGATTTATGTCAAAGAGTGTTCTGCCTATGTTTTCCTCTAGGAGTTTTATAGTATCCAGTCTTACATTTAGGTCTTTAATCCATTTGTGCTTATTTTTGTATATAGTGTTAGAGAATGCCTAGAGACAAATGAAAACAAAAACACGGTGATCCAAAACCTATGGGATACAGCAAAAGCAGTTCTAAGAGGGGAGTTTATAGCAATACAAGCTTACTTCAGGAAACAAGATATCAAATAAAGAACCTAACCTTACACCTAAAGGAACTAGAGAAAGAAAAACAAACAAAACCTAAAGTTAGTAGAAGGAAAGAAATCATAAAGATCAAAGAAGAAATAAGTGAAATAGAGACTAAAAGAAAACAATAGAAAAGATCAATGTAACTAAAAGCTGGTTCTTTGAAAAGATAAACAAAATTGATAAACCTTTAGACAGACTCATTGAGAGAAAAAAAAAAAAAGGGAGAGGGCCCAAATCAATAAAATCATAAATGAAAAAGGAGAAGTTACAACTGACACCATAAAAATACAAAGGATCATAAGAGACTACTATGAACAACTATAGGCCAAAAAATGGACAACCTAAAAGAAGTGGACAAATTCTTGGAAAGGTACAATCTCCCAAGACTGAGCCAGGAAAAAATAGAAAATATGAACAAATCCATTGCCAGTAATGTAATTGAATCAGTAATTTAAAAATGCCCGACAAACAGAAGTCCAGGACCAGATGGCTTCATAGGTGAATTCTACCAAACTCTTTAGAGAAGAGTTAACACCTAACCTTTTGAGACTATTCCAAAAAATTGCACAAGAAGGAACACTTCTGAACTCATTCTTTGAGGCCACCATCACCCTGATACCAAAATCAGACAAAGATACTACAAAAAAAGAAAATTATAGGCCAATATCACAGATGAGCATAGATGCAAAAATCCTCAACAAAATACTAGCAAGCCAAACCCAACAATACATTAAGGATCATACACCATGATCAAGTAGGATTTATTCCAGGCAGGGATGCAAGGATTTTTCAATATCCATAAATCAGTGTGATATACTATATTAACAAATTAAAGAATAAAAACTCTATGATCTTCTCAATAGAAAAAGCTATTACTAAAATTCAACATCCATTTGTGATAAATACTCTCCAGAAGGTGGGCATAGAGGGAACCTACCTCAATGTAATAAAGGCCATATATGATAAACCCACAGCTAACATCATACTCAATGGTGAAAAGCGGAAAACATTTCCTCTATGATCTGGAACGAGGCAAGGATGCCCACTCTCACCACTTTTATTCAACATAGTTTTGGAAGTCCTAGCCACAGCAACAAGAGAAGAAAAAGAAATGAAGGGAATCCAAATTGGAAAGGAAGAAGTAAAATTGTCACTGTTTGCAGATGACATGATACTATACATAGAAAATCCTAAAAATGCCACCAGAAAACCACTAGAACTCATCAATGAATTTTGTAAAGTTGAAGGATACAAAATTAATATACAGAAATCTGTTGCATTTCTATACACTAAAAATGAAATATCAGAAACAGAAATTAAAGAAACAGTCCCATTTACCATTGTATCAAAAATTATAAAATACCTAGGAATAAACCTACCTAAGGAGGCAAAAGACCTGTACTCCAAAAACTATAAGATACTGATGAAAGAAATTGAAGACAACACAAACAGATGGAAAAATATACTGTGTTCTTGGATTGGAAGAATCAGTATTGTTAAAGTGACCATACTACCCAAGGCAATCTACAGATTCAATGCAATCCCTATCAAAATACCAATGGCATTTTTCACAGAAAAATTTGAAATTACTTATGTTTCGGCAAATTAGTTCATTTCTGAACCTCCACTTGAAAACAATTGGAAGAATGAATAGCCTAGATTTAAAATGTGTGATGTAAGTGTCTCACAAATATCATTGGTCCAAAGATCCCAATCCAGAATATTATGTAATTGGGATAACTACTGTGTCAGCTCTTTCTTGATTTGTGACTGGTGCCTAAGACAACTGATAATGTGCTAGGAATGTATTGAGAGGACACAGGACAAAACATTAGGATCTCAAAATCATTTTTTGTCTTATTTTAGAAGGAAACATTGGCTAGGAGTCAAGAGGTTCTAGCTCTAGCTGTGCTAATAACTCTGTGAGCTCAGAGCAAATCTCAACCAGTGTAAGCAGAATCTCCTCATCTTCAAAATGAGAGTGTTATACTTGATTTGTGTTTCTCAGAATTACTCTTCAAATAATGGCTGTAATGGTCAAAGACTTTGGAAATGTGGTTTGCAATATTTCCTTCTAGGAGAATCACAATATATACTAGCATATTAAAGGCCCTGAGATGTCCTACAGTAAAGGAATGTTTCCATTTTATTTAACCAGATCCTCCCAAACACTTAGTCAAAAAAAAACCCTCTATTAGCACCCCAAAGAATTAGTGTTAATGGAACTCAGGTAGGGTAACAAAGTCTCTTCAGTCTCCAGTATCGTTGGACTCTTCATATGATATAAGGAAATAAATGAAAACATAGTGTGTGTGCGTTTGAACTATTTGCAGTGCTAAGAACAGCAAAGGTATTTGATATTTCACAGCAAGGTCTAATTTTAGCTATCATCCTTCGATATCATTGCTACGTTAAGAGAAAAAATGAGACTATCTTAGTGAAAGGCTAGCTTTGATGGGGAGTACCTTTGTTTTTTACTGTTGCTCTTATTTTTTGAACATTGGAGAGTACTGTGTATCTTTAAGAATTATAGGAAATTCACTATTCTATTGGAATAGATAGGGATATTTTTGTTTTGTTTTTAAGCTAGAGAAATTTGTGATGGAAGAGTCAGCAAAGATGTAAAAAAATGAAATGCCAAGTGGTACAATCTGGTGCATTTTAGAGATAAATAGAGATGCTGGAGGATTTCTCTTCCTCTCAGATGTAGCTCCTCAAACTCTAATTACAGCAATAAACTAAAATCATGTGTATAAAGGAAAATAAGATTAACTAATACTTAATGTATTATTTTTACTTTCTTTCCTTTGCTCTGGAAGATATTCTTGAAACCACAGGCTGATTTTAGTTAAATATGGGTCTCCTTCCTTCTACTCCTGAGGAGTGTTAATGAATAACAACTGAAAGCCCAGTAAAACTAAAATAGTATACGGCTAAGGGTTATCATCTTGTCTAGGAATTGTGTGGCTGCCCTGGCTGCTTTTACTCATTTGGTCCTGCTAGAATATCAGGGAAGCAAAGCTGTTACAATATATTGGTAGCATACATGTGTACTTATAGATCCTCCAGTGCTACTTAGGTCAGGGAACAGATGGAGGTAGGGTGGACCAAGAGATGATGGGATGGGGGAGTCTAAGAGGTCAGCAGTTTGGCAGGTTGGGAGGAGACAGCCTCATGAACTCCTGTACTGGAATTAAATATACAGTGTGTATGCCAAACAGAGAGTCATAACACTGCAAAATCATTTCTTTTAAAACTGAAATAAAAACCATGAAAATAATGTAACTCCCTCTTTTTCAGATGTGAAACAAAATGGTTAAATGAATTAACCAAGGATGATATTGTTGAATAACCAAAATTTAGATCCAGATAGAACTTGTGTTTTACTCACTGATATGCCCTCAGTGCCTATAACTGGGCATGGCACATAGTAGGCATTCAGTAAATACTTAGTGAGGGAATGAGTGAATGGGTGTGGAATACCCTTTTGAGCATCAAGCAAACCAACCATTCTAAGAATCTGTACTCTTCCCATTAAGCATCCTGTGGCCATCTTTGTGTATTCCTTACAGAAAACTGCAAGGGAACTGGGGCTAAGCACAATATTTTTGGTAATGCCACTTTATCCAAAATACTAAAATTGCAAAGCTTCAATCTTCAACCAATTGTCCAAAGTTAGAGAATAAAATTTATCTACCTCAGATATCAGAGTAATGTATGTATTCAGGATAATATCACCCTACGTATTTTCTTCTATTATTTGTCTGATTGGTGTTTTTAAGACCAGAAAAACTCTTGGTTCCTTTCCTGGTTGAGGACAAGTCTGTGAAAAAAATTAGACTCTTCTGCCCAATAAATATTTAATAAAATGACCATATGTCCCAAAGTTGCCTTCAATTGATATTTGTCGCCTGGGTTCAATAACCAAGGAGTTTAAAAATGTATAAAAACCATCATATAATTTGTAAATGAGGCCTTTAAATATTGTTAAGGTCAGGGTTGGGATTGCAGAGAATTTGAGCTGAGAAGGCATGGAAACAGGCTGTGACCTTTTGTGAACATACGTCTTTATTAAAATAATTCAAGTTCATTATACACTCTTAAGTAGCAAAATAAGATTAAAATTATTAATAGTAAAAGGCTGATTATGAGAACAAAGGAGAGAGAATGAAAGAACATAATGTATGGCAAGCCCACAGTGGTGGAATTGTGGGTAATATTTGTGTCTTTCTATATTTTTCACATTTCATTCATTGAACATGTCATCAGAATAAAATCAGTTTTAAAAATAATGTTAAAATTCAGCAAATTTGCAGGATACAACATCAACACACAGAAAGAAGTTGTGTTTTTATACACTAACAATGAACAATTCTAAAAGGAAATTAAAAAAACAATCTCATTTACAATACTATCAAAATAATAAAATACTTAGGAGCAAACGTAACCAAGAAGGCAAAGGACTTGTACACTAAAAACTACAAAACATTGTTGAAAGAAATTGAAGACATGTATAAATGAAAAGCAATCTCATGTTCGTGGCTTGAAAGCTGTTAAGATGTCAATACTACTTTAAGTCAATACTACTTAAAGCAATCTGTACAGTCCATGCAATCTCTCTCAAAATCTCAATGACAGTTTTTATAGAAACAGAAAAATCCATCCTAAAATTCATGTGGAATCCCAAGAGACCCCAAATAACCGAAGCAGTCTTGAAAAAGAATAAAGTTGGAAGTCTTACACTTTTTGATTACAGAACTTACTACAAAGCTACAATAATCAAAGCAGTGTAGTACTGGCATAAAGATAGACATATAGAGCAATAGAATAGAACAAAGAGTACAAAAATAAACCTCACATATATAATCAAATGATTTTTGACAAGGGTTCCAATCCCATTCAAAGGGGAAAGGACAGTCTTTTCAACAACTGGTATTGAGAAAGCTAGATCTTCCCGAATTGGGGATAGAAACTTACCCAGGCAAGCACTAAGAGGCCAAGGTAGGGAGGTTCTCCTCTCTGATGATGCCTCACTTCCCCAATTCAGGATTTCCAGGTAGTTCTAAGCACCTCCCAAAACTACACCAAGGGCTCTCCTTTTGATAATGGCCAAGCATTTCACATCATGCTAACTCTCCTTAAAATAATGACTACAAACTCCAGACTAAATGTAAAAGCAATTATTTGAAGGCCCTAGAGAGTGACAAGAGACAGGCTGATATTGGAGGGGAGTCAATACTTGGAAGAAAGGAGAGGTATTAGGTGAGTTTCCCTTTATTCTGCTTTTCCCCAAGGACAGGCCTCAGTCTATGCAATGCATGATGGGGAAAAGGAGGTGCAGTTAAAACTCAGACGGAAAATCTTCTTATCTTATCGACTTGAACAACAAGTGGATAGGATGAGGCAACCACAGCAATTAAAATGTCAAGAGAGAAATATGAAAAGGAGAGAGCCAGAGAGGGGGGAACCCTAAATACTATGCATAAACTCTACCTAAATCTCTGGCTGATCCCAGAATCATTAATGTGTGGGGCAGTCTCCAAGCAACATAGCGAAAGCTAAAAGAGCTGAACTTTCAGCTGCTATTTCAGAGGAGACAGCATATGCAGTTTGAATTTAGCCACTTTCACTGCATGCTAAAACAAGTGAACAAAATCAGTACTCTTCAGAAGAACATAACAGAATCCAAATTATTGGCTTATTGGTGTCTACAAATTATTATTCATGGTATCCAGATAAAATAGCAAATTACTCAATATGTAAAGAAAACAAACAAAAAAGATGACCTACGTTGTAGAGTAAAGACAACTGAGACCAAACTCAACATGACTAAGATGTTGGACTTAGTACACAAAGATTTTTAAAGCAGCTGTTATAACAATGCTGAAGGATATAAGAACTGTGATTTTAATAAGTGATGATATGAAATATCTGCAGGGAAATAGAAACTATTAAAAAATCAAATGGAAATTCTAGTACTTAAATGGTATAACTTTTAAAATAAAATTTCACTGGTTTACTTAAGAGTACTTTGGGACTGCCAGAAGAAAACGTCAGTGAGCTTGATGATAGATCTGTAGAAATTATCAAATATGAAGAACAGGGAGGAAGAAGGCAGAAAAAAAAATGATCCAAGCCTCATGGGCTTTTAGGACAATAGCTAAAGGTTTAATATGTGTGTAATACGAGTCCCAGAAAGAGAGAAGAGGGGGAATGGAGCAGCAAAAACATCTGAGGAAGTAATTCCTGAAATTTACCCAAAGACATCAAGTTGCAGCGAACCCCAAGCAAGATGAATATTAAGAAAACAGCTCCCTAAGCATATCATATACAAACCACTGAAATCCAGTGATAAAAAGAAGGTCTTGAAAGCAGCAAGAGAAACAAAAAGATACATTACGTATAAGTAAACAGCAATTCAAACAACCATTGAAATCCTCATCAGAAATAGAAGATAGTGAAACATCTTTAGAGTGATGAACAACAAAAAAAATACTGTCCATTTAGAATCTATATCCAGTGAAAATATCTCTTACAATGAAGGCTTATTAAAATCATGTTCAGATAAAAGAAAACTAGGAATTCATCACCATCACACCTGCACTAGAAGAAATGCTAAAAGAAACTTATCAGGCTAAAAGGAAACGATATCAGATGAAAACTTGGAACTTTAGGAAACAATGAAGAACAATGGAAATGGAAAATATATGGATAAATCTAAAAGATTAGCTTTCCTCTTTCTTTCTTTAAAATGCATATCACTGTTTAAAGCAAAAATTGTTGACAGTTTATTATCATACATATATAGAAATAATGCATATAATAACTACTGCATAAAGCATGAGAGGAAGAGATACAGGGACCTATATACTTGCAAGTTCTCACATTTAGCGTGAAGTAGTACAATGTTAGCTCTAAGTAGATGGTGAAAAATTAAGGCTATATAGTATAATCCCTAGAGGAATCATAAATAATAGTGATTCAATGAGGTATATCTTAAAAGCCAGTAGAAAAATTAAATATGGAAATCTTAAGAAATATATAATCAAACCAAAACTATACCACCCAAGAACAGAGGAAGGAGGAAGCACAGTTATCTGGAGAGCCTGTCTACCTAGACATCCACTTAGGGTGATTTGGGGTACCTGATATTTTTTAAAAGTAGAAAACAAAAATACAGAGACTTACATTTTTCTTCCCACCTCCACTCTCCCACCCCCAACACACTGACTTGCACTCCCTCAGCCCTGCATCTCCTGGTGAGGTCCAGCTTAGCCCTCCAGTCCCCCTCCTGTAACTCCTATATGCTTCATCTGTTACCAAACTTTAAAAAATCTTAAGGGAAAAAAGTGCTTTCATATTTATGGTGTATGGGACCCTCTAAAGTCAGAGTACAAAGCAATAACCCATCTTGTGGCGGCCCACGGCAGCAGTAGTGGAGAGGAGGTATCCACAATGACAAAATGTTTCATCCTAGGGAGCCAGAAAGGTGATGGTGCCATTAGTAATATTTTAGAAATGGAGAGGGATACCTATTTGAGATGACAGCTCATATTTTAACTTAACTTAGAAGTGTTAATGGCCTATGGTTAATTGGAATTATGAGACTGGTTTTTACCAGAGAGGAGAGACTTAGATATAAGTATTTGTTAGTGAATGTATGAGTAAATTGGCCTATTGATAATCCACAAATAAATTAGTAAATTGCTATTTTACACTCTTTAAATTTTCATCCAAGTACAAATGTTTCCTTAGAAATAAGCAGATGGCAATCATTATTATCTTTATTATTACTGATTGCAGCCCTGGTATTTCCTAGTGGCACGAGAATACCTAGAAAGTATTCTTACCCCATCTATAACCCTGACTGTATTTAGACCATTAATATAGGTATCATAGGACAATGATTTGACTCTTCAATGAGTTTTCCAACCATGGAAAATAAACCAATAATATAAGCATAGAGAATAAGATTTTGGATGAACACTATATTATAAAAATATCTTGAGAATGTTTTATTTCCTTTGGAAAAGTTTTTTTAAGAATAAAAAAATAAATAAATGGTGTTTTTCAGGAGACCTTAAGGACTCAAGAGTAAGTCTTTAACATCATGTTGTATTTTTCTGCACTCCTACCCAAGATGATCAGATCAGTTGAGAAATCTCATCCACATTCACTTCAGAAGAAATTTTTTATTGCCCAACCTCATGGTTGACCACAGATCAGAGAAAACCTAAGGGTGGAGTACGTGCCCTTCTTCGTTCAAAGGCTGATCTCCAGATCACTAGAACCACTCAGATGCTCTTTGGTTCCGACAGCTCTGCCACTTCTCTAGCCATTGTGAATTTGGGAAGTGAGCAGATCGCAATCTAAAATGCAGTCTTTTCTGTGTTCTAGAGTGACCCATTTAGAGGAAGAGATAAAGCATGCTGAAAATGAAAAGTATGTAGTGTTAATATCAAAGGAGACCACGGCAACCACCTTCTTAACCTCCGCAGCACAAAGAATGTAAAATGTACCAGAATCCCGTAATGTATAACAGAAATTTATATGAAAAATAGGCCAGGCAATGTCAGAAATACACTATAATCAAAAAAACAAAAGAAGTCCATTTTGGAAATAGAGTAACCATTTGATTAAACTTGTTAATGCAATGAAGACATTTTGCACTTTTAAGAATAATTTATGTTTGCGGCTTAAGAAAGAAAAAAATAATCAGTTATGTTTAGATAAACAGAAATGAAGTTACAAGCTTTCTGAGAACATGATAATTGATAAGAATAAAAAGGAGTAAAACTCATTTAACTGGGAATCAAATCAGGTGGATCCTAATCCAAGAACTGTAGTATGGGAAATAATAATACCTACCTTACCTCCTTTTCAAGAATTTTGAAAAATGAAAAGTACAATACAAATAAATGTAAGCACTTAAATATTTAGTGCTTACTAGTTCCTAGCAGTGTGCCAGTTGCTGGAGATACAAAGAAGCCAAGGTCCCTATCTTTAAGTTGCTACCATCTGGATGGGTTGATAGCCACTTCACAAGGAAAATTATATAGCAGTGTGGTCTGTGCAGTGATACGGATGCATATAAGGTTGCTATGGCAACAGCAGGAAGGAGGAGGAGGAAGACCTTTGGGAAGGGGGAAGCTTTCTGGAGGACTTCTGATATTCTCTTCGTCATCAAGGTTATTTCTAAACAAGTACCTCCAGATGTTAGGTCAAACCATATGGAATTGTTATTATTAATCAGTTAAGGATGGTTGAATATTATGTAATGATTGAAAATATCTAGTGCCCTATCTTAGTATCAGTACACACTTAGACATTGTTTCCTTCTCCTTTCCCTAATATATCTAGATAATTCATTCACAGTAGACTTGGTTCCGGACACACAGAAATATTAAGTAAAATGTGGATTTGTAAGACTGCATGTTGTTTAATCAGACTGAATGACAGGCTCAATTTTTAATACAAAGTTAATCCTGTTTTCATTAAATATAAATGTTATTTATGGAAAACAAGGGTCCTGCAGAAGCAAGAGGTTATCTCTCAGGGTTACACATTTTGTACTTGCTTAGCATTGATGAGTTTAAACCAATAGGCTTCTTTGCAATTTGATTATTTGCTCCTTTCCTTGATATTGATTGTTCTATTAGATTTTGCTACTAACAAAAGCACGTGTAAAATTTCCAGTATTATTTTCCTACCAAAATAAGATGCCAGAGGAAATTACTACCACAGTTGAGTTTTTGACACAAACTAAAATAAGAAAATATTAAGTTGAGGCATATGCTTGTTAACTCTGGTTTACATGGAGAGGCAGCAGAGGGTGACTAGAAGCAAGACACACCTGGGTTCAAGTCGCAGCTCCTTCACTTGCTACTAGATAGATTTCAGAAAAATTGCATAACTTAAGTATTTCAGAGTCTCAGTCCCCCTCATATAAAGTGAAACAACGCTATTCACATTAATGAGCTATTTTAAAGATTATTAATGTATGTAAAGTGGAAGTACATGTTAAATAAATGGTGGTTATTATCATAGGCCCAGGAATGGTAGTGAAAATTAAATATTATGACTTCAAAAGCAGCTTTGTTTCTTTTTCAATTATTTTTTATTAGTCTCACTACAACATATTGGCCCTATCAACATTAGCCATTAAGATTTTTCTTCTTTTACTAACTCTTTCTAGCTCCCTGTATTTTTGGACTATATTTCCTATATTGCTGAGTTTATATTTATACTAATATATAATTCATACTTTAGTGTACCTTCATTAATGCACATATGTTATCTGTCTTGTTTCCTTTCCCTTTAAAGACTTCAGCAGGTCAAATTATTGTTACCATATTTCTAGAGTTCTCTGTTGGTAGAAATCCCCATGAAAATTCAAACCAGGAATTGCAAAAAGAGCAGAGCAAGTTCAGGTTTTCTAGGGTTGGCCTCTTGAGTCCTGGGTAGATGCAGCTGTATTATACCCCATTTCCTCTGGGTCACAGATGTGTATTTATCCTCACCAATGATGGATGGCCTACTTTGACATTTTGCATGGATGACTCTTGAGAAAGAAGACTATAGTTATAAAAGATTCATTGGTTCATCCTACAGTCCTAACATTGTCACCTCGACACACAGTGAAAGTATTATAATGTGCCCTGACCCTGCTGATCAGCAAAAAGGAAAAGAAAATGTCTCAGAATCACCTAAGACAGAAAAAGAGTATGGCACTTCTTTTCCACAGGATGCAATAACTAATGCAATTTTTAGTTTTGTTTTTCCTTTGCTTCAGGGAAACTGCTTTTGAAAGGCAGCAAAACCCCTGTGTGCTGGGAAGGTTCAAGGGTCACCAACTTAAGAAGCATATCCAGTTCAGAGGCAAATCCATGGGTCATGAGGGAATTGGAGTAGAGGTTTAGCAGGTGAAGGAAAAAGTTATGTGAGCTCAGAAGAGTGGACAATTAAGTGAAGAAGATATGATACAAAAGGAATTATATATTATATAAATGACATTCAAAACCCAATTAAAACGAGTCACTCTGTAAATCATCTTTTTTGATTTGTAGTCGTATTTCACCTCTATTATATATTGAGTATGTTCTATTAGGCAAAGTGGACTTCTTAAAAATAAGTATTTTGCTGGATTTGGGAGTAACTTACAAACATTCTAACATTTAAAAATAAAATGTGGCTGACCTATCATTACCCAGGGAAACTCTGACATACAAATGATAAAGTTTTTTTTTTTTAATGTATGACCGAAGCATTAATAGAACCATAATTACCATACCATACAATTACCATAATTGTAAGATGAATGTCAAAGTTCAGACTTAAATGCTTTATACAAATAAAACAGTAAACTATAAAAATGTAAAACATAGAGGCAGGCTCTGTACATTGAGGTACGTGTCTTTACACTCAACTAATGAGTCGCTGCTGAATGTTTTTGCTTTGCTCAATGGCATGTGGTACATAAATCACTGCAATATGTTAAATGCAAATGGTTGTTAATAGAGGAACCATCTGGTCCGTGCTGAAGAGTTTGTTAAAAAGAATGTGGTGAAGCTACTTTGGATAATGTTGAAAAACTCAAATACCAAATTTCTAAAATGAGCTGCCTGTGTTAACCCCAACATTACTAATACTCTCCTGGCCTTTTGAATTCTACAAATTCATCCTAAACCACAGTCTGTGCTGTTTTCATGCAACCCCAATGGATACTTCTAAAGGCAGAATATCCTACAGAGTCTTCACACTGCATGGGGACCTGCAGTGTCCTAAAATTGTGTTCAGGGATTTAGAACAACCAATAAATAATCAGACGATCCTCTCTAGAACATCTTTGCTAACATGAATAAGACAGACTCTTCATCCCTGTCCCTCCTGGAGGCTATTCCTTTATAGCTGTAGATCACTGGCAAGCTGCAGGCTGATGATGAATTGCCGTGGGTATCATCAGTGTTTGCAGCCTCCCTCCTGTAATCCACGGTACTGTATTTCTCCAAAAGATCATCAGTGCAAAGGGGAGCCATGATTTCTCTCCCAACATACTTTATTAGATGCTGTCACATAGCTTCCTAATAATGTCTGCCAGACTCACCGGTGACAGTGTAAAACATGGGAAAATTAGTAACAGGACAGGAATCAGAGCCCTCAGGTTTCCAATGTCATGTTCCACTTTCTGGCAAAAAGGGAATGCTGCTTAATCCTACCCCTTCTAATCAGTCCCTGGTCAAGGTTGCTATCCTATTTAGGAGCCAGCTGCCATGATGATCTACTACATTAATATCCATTGGAGGTGTGCTCAAACGGTGTCATACTCAAAATAGAACTTTGGCCATGAAGGAACAAGCTTAGAAATTAACTGTGTGGATGAAAATCTTTAAGCATACAACTTCACTAAAGCCAGATGCAAGGTTTGATTATTGGCCTACTGCTAACTTGGCTTTCTCAACCCTAGTTTTTTTTTCTTTCCTTCACCCTACCCCTTTCTCTTTTGGCTGTTACGCTGTCTGATTTAAGACTGTGCTTTTGGGGCTTCACCTGCGGGAGAAGAGGCTGCAGGAGAGCTCATTAGCCCAGCAGACGCTCTGTCCCTGGATGAATTATACAGTGAAAAGCTTGTTTCTGAGAGCCACCAAAAAGAACCAGGGCTTTGTGGAGGTGGGCAGCCCTGCAGTGCAATACAAGCTTTTTATTTGTTAAAAAGGGATTTTGTACTAAAAAACATTTCCCTTTGTTTGTTCTCATGAAAAGAGGAGCCTCCTGAAGGCTGCATGCATTTGATGACTCCATTTCAAAATGAACACTTGTCAGTTTCCAAACAGGGCTGCTGTACTTGAAAGTCACACAAAACCATTCGGAGATGGAGAGACTGGCACGATAATCAGACAAGCAATACCTTAAAGGTAGAATGTGCTGGCTGTGAATTTGAGGAGCTCAAATATTGCATTGAATTCTGACAATGATCCTGAGCCTTTACAAAGCCCACGCTTTAGATTTGGAGACTAGAAACAAAAAACTTCTTAGGCTGTCTAATTATGTTAGTTTACTGAGCTGTAACACCACTTTGGTTCCCAAAACACCACTTTAATTTAATTTAGATTTTGTTACTTCTTTCCCTCCAAAAGGAAAACTTCACCATAGAGGCGTATTTATTGCTTTTAATGCTTATGTTTGGAAACATCCACTAATTCACTCTCCCGCTTAATTACAGGGAACAGGAGGATAGATTCTTTAAACCTACAGATGATATTTACCAAAGTTTTTATGGAAATATAAATGGAAAGTTTCTTTGATCCAAAATTATGGATTTTCTGTCTGATTTTCTGGGGTTATTTTTTAGGAGAGGAAAGGGCACCAAGGGAAATATGAAGAGCCAACAAAAGCCAGCTGCAGAGACACGGCATTCATCAACCTTGAGTCTTTTGTATAGGGAAGTGCATTTGGGTCACTGCTGCTTTCCTTCTCGGCAGGATCCTATGGGGCCTCCCCAGTATACTCTGCTGATGTTCAGTGACACACACACCAGCAGGGAGAGAATTCAGACACATTCCATCTGTTGGTGTTTTAATTTTTTTCAAATCCACTTGATGAGGTGTTTGTCAGCAAACTTGTCACTCTGTTGTATTTTTGAGGCTTGAGCCCTCTTCTTGGGCCCAAAGTTATCTTAGAGATGCAAAGTAGAATATCATAACCTTCCCTTAGTACGTTTTGATGCTGGAAGTGTCCTCAATTCCAAAACACTTCTCTCACTTTTGTTCTGAAAACTCCTCTGGGTCATAAAGTTCAAGTGAAGCATGCATTTATTTATTCTCAATGATAAGGATAATTTTTTAAACCTTGCCTTCTCCTTTACAATGGGATATTCCGCATTAAAATAGCAGAAACGGTTGATTTGTGAATAAAATATCTAGTTTTCTTTGAAACAGATCAAAACAATATGTTTTATTTTACTGTAAGGAAAAGCAGTCTCATACCATTCAAATACTGATATCCGTTCCAAAATGTCACTTCTAATATTTTTGTCTTTCTAAGGATAAGATTCAATAATTCAAAGAGAGAATAGGGACTGCATTGTATTGTAGATCTGATCATGAAAATATTTCCAGATGTTTGAGTTCGTCTCATTTATTTATCTGGAAATTAAAATCCAGTGTTCAAAAGCTGTATGGAAGATCTGGGTAGCACCAGGTATTTTATCTCCACAATGTTTGATGCCAGAATTATTTCTCAAAATAAAGGAAACTAACATTTTAAAACAGGTTATAAGCAGGAACTGCTTCTTGTTATATAATGTTCAGAATAATCAAGTCTTATTGTTCTTTGTGTGAACCCCAAAAGCCCAGAGGGTGCATTTCCAAGTGCTGTAGATGACGCTGGAGGGCAGCGTGCTCAGCAGGTCACTGGACTGGTGTGAGCTGCCGCGGCATAGAGTCACAAATACAGCAGCAAGGGGAAGCTGTATTTACTCTGGCCTTCTTTGAAATGGCATTTTTCTGCGATGGGAATGTCAGATGGCATTTTATATTATTCATGATGGCAACCCCTCAGCCCAGAACTACTGTTCTAGAAAACCCACCCATAGACTGATTACTGTCCTCATCTCCAATAGTCAGAATGCAGCCTTTAAGTACCTTAGAGATTCTTCCCCCACCCAATCCCCAAATGAAAAGTGTGCTGCCTGCCCTAGGTTTGTGCTATTCTTTGTTTCTCTTTTAAAAACTACCTGAATTGAAAGCTTTTCATTCCTAGATCATGTATCTGACATGGTGAGCAATACCCTCTTCTCATTTCCAGATTGAGGGTACAGTCTCCTCAGAACTGAGAATGTTCATTAGTTCACCGGGCATAGATTGTGTAGTCTCCTCATCTGTTTTCTGAGAAGGGGGTTTCACGTGATGCTCAAGCCCCAAGATATCAGAAAAAGCCCAGTTGTACCAACAAGCAACAAACAAAAAGGCACAGCAGAGAAGCCTGGATTTAGGCTGGGGTCCCCCTTGTCTTCCTGCCGCTGTGGCTGGTGTGTTGCGGTCTGACTTGCCCAGGCATCGTAATTTCCATAACTCTCAAAAAGAAGAAATGGGGCTTCCCTGGTGGTGCAGTGGTTGAGAGTCCGCCTGCCGATGCAGGGGACACGGGTTCGTGCCCCGGTCCGGGAAGATCCCACATGCCGCGGAGCGGCTGGGCCCGTGAGCCATGCATGGCCGCTGAGCCTGTGCGTCCGGAGCCTGTGCTCCGCAACGGGAGAGGCCACAGCAGTGAGAGGC
The DNA here is from genome assembly GCF_951394435.1 of Stenella coeruleoalba. NCBI lineage: Eukaryota > Metazoa > Chordata > Mammalia > Artiodactyla > Delphinidae > Stenella > Stenella coeruleoalba. The sequence goes on from NC_137169.1 coordinate 93,945,919, forward strand.
CCGCGTACCGCAAAAAAAAAAAAAAAAGAAAAAAGAAATGTATGAGACTAAGAAATACTGAACTACTTCCAACCTGAAGTGGCTGAAGGTTTTCTCCGTCAGTAATACAGCTCTGGGAGAAGATTGCTCCCTGGACACGGGCTCTATGAGGAAACTGCATTTCTTTGGCTTCGAGTATGAATTTAGTATTGTTGGCTGGCCAGGGGCAAAAGGGGACTTAAGTCAGCCATTTTAGCACCCTTGGGCTTTGCAGGCTGGAGAAAAAGACCACTCATTTGAGAGCAACCTAGATGCCTGGTGAGAGTTTACCCTGAAAGTGTGTTCCAGACAACAGAACAGACACTACTTGTGGCCCCTTCCTTGATGACAGCTTGACTACATGGGCTGGGATGGCTGTTCTGGATGCAGAATATATTTCTCTCAAGGTGCACTCACAAATCTGTTATATATTTAGATTTTTTGGCAAGTTTAAAAAAAAAATCTTCAGGGACGTCAAAACAAGTAAAAAATTTATATCCAAGATAAAATGTTCAGTGCCTGGTTTAAAAAGAAGCTTTGATCAGGCTTAAGGGACCAGAATAGAATTTGGAAGTTATTGCAAGGCAATCTTTATTTAACACATTCCTTCAAAATTGCTTAACTGTGTCTTCAGTCTTGACCCCATAACAGCCAGGACTTTCTTATCTTGTATTTGCATTTGTAAAGAGCCCACGTGTAGTAAGAATTCATAAAACAGTAATTCCATCTTACTCTCCCCCATCCCTGCCATCATCTCTTTCCTATCCTGGAAAAAAAAAGTTTCCTTTCATTATGGGTGTACTGACCCTGCACTGATCCTTCAAAAGATGACTGCTGGAACTTGACTCAGAGTCAAATTTGAAATTCTTTCCTTTTCTTTATTTGATTTTTTAAAAAAGATTTATTTATTTGTTTGTTTTTATTGAGGTATAATTGACATGCAACCTTACATTAGTTTCAGGGGTGCAACACAGTGGTTTGGTATTTATATGTATTGCAAAATGATCACCACAATAAGTCAAGTAAATGTTCATCAGTATAATTATTTGCAGAATCTTTTTCTTGTGACGGGAGCTTTTAGTATCTACTCTCTTAACAACTTTCAAATATGCAATACAGTATTATTAACTATAGTGGTTAAGCTTTACATTACATCCCCATGACATTTATTTTATAACTGGAAGTTTCTACCTTTTGACTGCCTTCACCCATTTCACACATCCCCAACTCCCTGACTCTAGAAATCACCAGTCTGTTCTCTGTGTCTATCTGAGCTTGGTTTGGGGTTTTTTTAGATTCCACACATAAGTGAGATCTTACCGTATTTATCTTTCTCTGATTTATTTCACTTGGGATAATGCCCTCCGGGTCCATTCATGTTGTTGCAAATGGCAAGATTTTCTTTTTCATGACTGAATAATATTCATGTGTGTGTGTGTGTGTATGTGTCTGTTGTTAATTTCTTCATCCATTCATTCATCAATGGACATTTAGGTTGTTTCCATATCTTTGCTATTGTAAATAAAGCTGCAATGAACATGGGAGTGCATATGTCTTTTCAAGTTAGTGTTGTCATTTTTCTCAGATACCCAGTAGTGGGATTATTGGATAATATGGTGGCTTTATTTTGAACTTTTTGAGGTACCTCAATACTGTTTTCCATATTGGCTGCACAAATTTACATTTCTATGGACAGTGCACCAGGGTTCCCTTTTCTCCACATCCTCACCAACACTTGTTATTTCCTGTATTTTTTTTTTAATTTTTGAATTTAAGTAATTTATTTTTTAATACAGCAGGTTCTTATTAGTCATCAATTTTACACACATCAATGTATACATGTCAATCCCAATCTCCCAATTCATCACACCACCATCCCCACCTGCCCACCATTTTCCCCCCTTGGTGTCCATACGCTTGTTCTCTACATCTGTGTCTCAATTTCTGCCCTGCAAACCGGTTCATCTGTAACATTTTTCTAGGTTCCATATATATATATATAAATATACAATATTTGTTTTTCTCTTTCTGACTTACTTCACTCTGTATGACAGTCTCTAGATCCATCCACGTCTCAAAAAATGACCCAATTTCGTTCCTTTTCATAGCTGAGTAATATTCCATTGTATATATGTACCACATCTTCTTTATCCATTCATCTTTCAATGGGGATTTAGGTTGCTTCCATGACCTGGATATTGTAAATAGTGCTGAAATGAATATTGGGGTGCATGTGTCTTTTTGAATTATGGTGTTCTCTGTGTATATGCCCAGTAGTGGGATTGCTGAGTCATATGGTAATACTATTTTTAGTTTTGTAAGGAACCTCCATACTGTTCTCCACAGTGGCTGTATCAATTCACATTCCCACCAACAGTGCAAGAGGGTTCCCTTTTCTCCACACCCTCTCCAGCATTTGTTGTTTGTAGATTTTCTGATGATGCCCATTGCAACTGGTGTCAGGTGATACCTCATTGTAGTTTTGATTTGCATTTCTCTAATAATTAGTGATGTTGAGCAGCTTCTCATGTGCCTCTTGGCCATCTGTATGTCTTCTTTGGAGAGATGTCTATTTAGGTCTTCTGCCCATTTTGGGATTCGGTTGTTTGTTTCTTTAATATTGACCTGCATGAGCTGTTTATATATTTTGGAGATTAATCCTTTGTCCGTTGATTCATTTGCAAATATTTTCTCCCATTCTGAGGGTTGTCTTTTCATCTTGTTTATGGTTTCCTTTGCTGTACAAAAGTTTTGAAGTTTCATTCAGTCCCATTTGTTTATTTTTGTTTTTATTTCCATTACTTGAGGAAGTGGGTCAAAAAAAATCTTGTTGTGATTTATGTCAAAGAGCGTTCTACCTATGTTTTCCTCTAAGAATTTTATAGTGTCCGGTCTTACATTTAGGTCTCGAATCCATTTTGAGTTTATTTTTGTGTATGGTGTTAGGGGGTGTTCTAATTTCATTCCTTTACGTGTAGCTGTCCAGTTTTCCCAGCACCACTTATTGAAGAGACTGCCTTTTCTCCATTGTATATCCTTGCCTCCTTTGTCACAGATTAGTTGGCCATAGGTGCATGGGTTTATCTCTGGGCTTTCTATCTTGTTCCATCGATCTGTGTTTCTGTTTTTGTGCCAGTACCATATTGTCTTGATTACTGTAGCTTTGTACTATACTCTGAAGTCAGGGAGTCTGATTCCTCCAGCTCTGCTTTTTTCCCTCAAGACTGCTTTGGCTATTCGGGGTCTTTTGTGTCTCCATGCAAATTTTAAGATTTTTTGTTCTAGTTCTGTAAAAAATGCCATTGGTAATTTGATAGGGATTGCATTGAATCTGTACATTGCTTTAGGTAGTATAGTCATTTTCACAATATTGATTCTTCCAATCCAAGAACATGGTATATCTCTCTATCTGTTGGTATCATCTTTAATTTCTTCCATCAGTGTCTTATAGTTTTCTGCATACAGGTCTTTTGTCTCCCTAGGTAGGTTTATTCTTAAGTATTTTATTCTTTTTGTTGCAATGGTAAATGGGAGTGTTTCCTTAATTTCTCTTTCAGATTTTTCATCATTAGTGTATAGGAATGCAAGAGATTTCTGTGCATTAATTTTGTATCCTGCAACTTTACCAAATTCATTGATTAGCTCTAGTAGTTTTCTGCTGGTATCTTTAGGATTTTCTATGTATAGTATCATGTCATCTGCAAACAGTGACAGTTTTACTTCTTTTCCAATTTGTATTTCTTTTTCTTCCCTGATTGCCGTGGCTAGGACTTCCAGAACTATGTTGAATAATAGTGGTGAGAGTGGACATCCTTGTCTTGTTCCTGATCTTAGAGGAAATGCTTTCAGTTTTTCACCATTGAGGATGATGTTTGCTGTGAGTTTGTCATATATGGCCTTTATTATGTTGAGGTAGGTTCCCTCTATGCCCACTTACTGGAGAGTTTTTATGATAAATGGGTGTTGAATTTTGTCAAAAGCTTTTTCTGCATCTATTGAGATGATCATATGGTTTTTATCCTTCAGTTTGTTAATATGGTGTATCACATTGCTTGATTTGCGTATGTTGAAGAATCCTTGCAATCCTGGGATAAATCCCACTTGATCATGGTGTTTGATCCTTTTTATTTGTTGTTGAATTCTGTTTACTGGTATTTTTTTGAGGATTTTATTCTTCAGTGATATTGGTCTCTAATTTTCTTTTTTTGTAGTATCTTTTTCTGGTTTTGGTATCAGGATGATGGTGGCCTCAAAGAATGCTTTTGGGAGTATTCCTTCCTCTGCAATTTTTTGGAAGAGTTTTAGAAGGATGGGTGTTAGCTCTTCTCTAAATGTTTGAAAGAATTCACCTGTGAAGCCATCTGATCCTGGACTTTTGTTTGTTGGAAGATTTTTAATCACAGTTTCAATTTCATTACTTATGATTGGTCTGTTCCTATTTTCTGTTTCTTCCTGATTCAGGCTTGGAAGGTTATACCTTTCTAAGAACTTGTCCATTTCTTCCAAGTTGTCCACTTTATTGGAATAGAGTTGCTTGTAGTAATCTCTTAGGATGCTTTGTATTTCTGCGGTGTCTGTTGTAACTTCTCCTTTTTCATTACTAATTTTATTAATTTGAGTCCTCTCCCTCTTTTGCTTGATGAGTCTGGCTAATGGTTTATCAATTTTGTTTATCTTCTCAAAGAACCAGCTTTCATTTTTATTGATCTTTGCTATTGTTTTCTTTGTTTCTATTTCATTTATTTCTGCTCTGATCTTTACGATTTCTTTCCTTCTACTAACTTTGGGTTTTGTTTGTTCTCCTTTTCTAGTACCTTTAGGTGTAAGGTTAGATTGTTTATTTGAGATTTTTCTTGTTTCTTGAAGTAGTCTTGTAGCTATAAACTCCCCTTTAGAACTGCTTTTGCTGCATCCCATAGGTTTTGGATCATCGTGTTTTCATTGTCATTTGTCTCTAGGTATTTTTTGATTTCCTCTTTGATTTCTTCAGTGATCTCTTGGTTATTTAGTAATGTATTGTTTAGCCTCCATGTGTTTGTGTTTTTTACATTTTTTTCCCTGTAATTGATTTCTAATCTCATAGCGTTGTGGTCAGAAAAGATGCTTGATATGATTTCAATTTTCTTAAATTTACTGAGGCTTGATTTGTGACCCAAGATGTGATCTATCCTGGAGAATGTTCTGTGCGCACTTGAGAAGAAAGTGTAATCTGCTGTTTTTGGATGGAATGTCCTATAAATATCAATTAAATCCATCTGGTCTGTTGTGTCATTTAAAACTTCTGTTTCCTTATTTATTTTCTGTTTGGATGATCTGTCCATTGGTGTAAGTGAGGTGTTAAAGTCTCCCACTATTATTGTGTTACTGTCGATTTCCTGTTTTATAGCTGTTGGCAGTTGCCTTATGTATTGAGGTGCTCCTATGTTGGGTGCATATATATTTATAATTGTTATATCTTCTTCTTGGATTGATCTCTTGATCATTATGTAGTATCTTTCTTTGTCTCTTGTAACATTCTTTATTTTAAAGTCTATTTTATCTGATATGAGTATTGCTATTGCTACTCCAGCTTTCTTTTGATTTCCATTTGCATGGAATATCTTTTGCCATCCCCTCACTTTCAGTCTGTATGTGTCCCTAGGTCTGAAGTGGGTCTCTTGTAGACAGCATATATATGGGTCTTGTTTCTGTATCCATTCAGCAAGCCTGTGTCTTTTTGTAGGAGCATTTAATCCATTTATGTTTAAGATAATTATCGATATGTATGTTCCTATGACCATTTTCTTAATTGTTTTGGGTTTTTGTAGGTTCTTTTCTTCTCTTGTGTTTCCCACTTAGAGAAGTTCCTTTAGCATTTGTTGTAGAGCTGGTTTGGTGGTGCTGAATTCTCTTAGCTTTTGCTTGTCTGTAAAGCTTTTGATTTCTCTATGAAATCTGAATGAGATCCTTGCTAGGTAGAGTAATCTTCGTTGTAGGTTCTTCCCTTTCATCACTTTAAATATGTCATGCCACTCCATTTTGATTTGTAGAGTTTCTGCTGAGAAATCAGCTCTTAACCTTATGGGAGTTCCCTTGTATGTTATTTGTCATCTTTCCCTTGATGCTTTCAATAATTAGTCTTTGTCTTTAATTTTTGCCAATTTGATTACTGTCTATCTGAACATGTTTCTCCTTGGGTTTATCCTGTATGGGACTCTCTATGCTTCCTAGACTTGGGTGGCTATTTCCTTTCCTATGTTAGGGAAGTTCGACTATAATTTTTTCAGATATTTTCTTGGGTCCTTTCTGTCTCTCTTCTCTTTCTGGGACCCCTATAATGCAAATGTTGTTGCATTTAATGTTGTCCCAGAGGTCTCTTAGTCTGTCTTCATTTCTTTTTATTCTTTTTTTTAGTTCTGTTCTGCAGCAGTTAATTCCACCATTCTGTCTTCCAGGTCACTTATCCATTTTTCTGCCTCAGCTATTTTGCTATTGATTCCTTCTAGTGTACTTTTCGTTTCAGTTATTGTATTGTTCATCTCTTTTTGTTTGTTCTTGAATTCTTCTAGGTCTTTGTTAAACATTTCTTGCATCTTCTCGATCTTTGCCTCCATTCTTTTTCTGAGGTCCTGGATAATCTTCACTATCATTATTCTGAATTGTTTTTCTGGAAGGTTGCCTATCTCCACTTCACTTCATTGTTTTTCTGGGGTTTTATCTTGTTCCATCATCTGGTACATAGCCCTCTGCCTTTTCATCTTGTCTATCTTTCTGTGAATTTGGTTTTTGTTCCACAGGGTGCAGGACTGTAGTTCTTCTTGCTTCTGCTGTCTGCCCTCTGGTGGATGAGGCTATCTGAGAGGCTTGTGCAAGTTTCCTGATGGGAGGGACTGGTAGTGGGTAGACCTGGCTGTTCCTCTAGTGGGCAGAGCTCAGTAAAACTTTAATCCACTTGACTGCTGATGGGTGGGGCTGGGTTCCCTCCCTTTTATTCATTTGGCCTGAAGCAACCCAACACTGGAGCTCTGGGCTCTTTGGTGGGGCTAATGGCAGACTCTGGGAGGGGTCACGCCAAGGAGTACTTCCCAGAACTTCTGCTGCCAGTGTCCTTGTCCCCACGGTGAGCCACAGCCACCCCCCCACCTCTGCAGGCGACCCTCCAACAATAGCAGGTAGGTCTGGTTCAGTCTCCCTTGGCATCACTGCTCCTTCCCCTGGGTCCCGATGCACACACTACTTTGTGTGTGCCCTCCAAGTGTGGAGTTTCTGTTTCCCCCAGTCCTTTTGAAGTCCTGCAGTCAAATCCCACTGGCCTTCAAAGTTTGATTCTCTAGGTATTCCTCCTCCTGTTACCGGACCCCCAGGTTGGGAAGCCTGACATGGGGCTCAGAACCTTCACTCCAGTGGGTGGACTTCTGGCGTATAAGTGTTCTCCAGTCTGTGAGTCACCCACCCAGCAGTTATGGGATTTGATTTTACTGTGATTGCACCCCTCCTACCATCTCATTGTAGCTTCTCCTTTGACTTTGGACGTGGGGTATCTTTTTTGGTGAGTTCCAGTGTCTTCTTGTCGATGATTGTCCAGCAGCTTGTTGTGATTCTGGTGTTCTCACAAGAGGGAGTGAGAGCGTGTCCTTCTACTCTGCCATCTTTGTTCAGGCTCTATTTCTTGTCTTTTTGATAATATCAATTCTAACAGGTATGAGGTGATATCTCATTATGGTTTTGACTTGCATTTCCCTGATGATTAGTGATGTTGAGCATCTTTTCACATATCTGTTGGCCATCTGTACGTTTTCTTAGGAAAAATGCCTATTCAGATCCTCTGCCCATTTGTTAATTAGATTGTTTGGTTTTTTGCTATTGAGTTGTATGAATTCTTTATATATTTTTGATAGTAACCCTTTATCAGATAAATGATTTGCAAATATTTTCCCCCATTCAGTGGGTTGCATTTTTGTTTTGTTAAACGGTTTCCTTTGCTGGGCAGAAAGTTTTTAGTTTCATGTAGTCCCATCTTTTAATTTTTGCTTTTGTTACCTTTGTTTTTGGTGTCAAATCCAAAAATCATTGTCAAGACAAATGTCAAGGAGATTACCACCTATGTTTTCTTCTGGGAGTATTATGATTTCAGATGTGTAATCCACTTTGAGTTAGTTTTGTGTATGGTATAAGTTTGCATGTGGTTGTCTAGTTTTCCCAACATCATTTATTGAAAAGACTGTCCTTTCCCCATTATAAATTCTTGGCTCCTTTGTTGTATATTAATTGGCCATATATGTGTGGGTTTATTTCTGGTCTTTCTATTCTGTTCCATTGATCTATGTGTCTGTTTTTATGTCAATACCATATTTTGATTTGTTTTGATTACTGTAGCTTTGTACTATAGTTTGAAATTAGGAAGCATAATGCCTCCAGCTTTGTCTTTTTTCTCAAGATTGCTTTGGCCATTTAGGGTCTTTTGTGGCCTCATACAAATTTTAGAATTGTTTATTCTCTTTCTGTGAAAAATGCCATTAGAATTTTGATATGGATTGCATTGAATCTGTAGATGGCTTTGGAAAGTATGGACATTTTAACAATATTGATTCTTCCAGTTCATAAGCATGGAATATCTTTCCATTTAGTTGTGTCTTCTTCAATTTCTTTCATCAGTGTCTTATGATTATTCCAATTTCTGAAGTCTTTGTGGGTCTGGTTCTTTTTACTTTTTCCACTGACTCCTACATATGGTAGTTTGTTTCCTGTAAGCTTTGTGAGTTTTGTTTTTAATTCTAAGCTTATAATTGATAGTATTCTATAGTAATTCTTTAAATAATAAAATGGATTTATATTTTCTTCTTTCAGGCACCTAGAGGAAACATAGACCCAAGTCTATTTAAATTTATAGTTCAAAGCTTACAGTTTTAAGGACCATGTAAATAAGGTGTATTCAAACCCCAGAGCCCCTTTGGACTGGGCACTGACCACAAACAATCAGATATTTATTGGCTTTAACCACTACTTAGAGCCAAGCCAAGAAAAGTAACTTTCCTTACCAACTGTCTCTGGAGCATTTTTAGGAAATGTGGATGTGCGTATGAATATATATATATGTATGCACACACACATTCATTTACCCTTTCCCATAGGACTAACCCTTCCTGGATTCCGTATTTCATTAGGCCAGTCTTTGATCCGCTGGACTCAAGGTCTTGTTCCACTACCAATCTAACTTCACCACTACCACCTAGACCATAGATTTCTAATAATCCACTGGCTTCAATATTCACCTGCTTCCCTGGATTTATGATTTATTCCTGACTTCAGTGGATTTTTTACACTCTTTTGCAGTCTCAAAAGTGTTTATCAAGTATCTTTAGATCTTGTTTTGAAAGAAGGTTTTAGTGTGTTCTAGACTGCCGTAAAGGCAGAAACAAAAGTCTTTATAAATATTTTGGGTGGTTTCCTTCATTAAAATATGAGTACCATGAGACTAGGGATCTAGTCTGTTCTGCTCACCTTTGTAACCTCAGTGCCCAGAAAGCGTTTCCCAGTTCTGGTTATACTTAGGATCATACCCAGTGCTTATGCATTTGATGTGGGGCCTGACCTAGGCATTTTTAAAAAGCTTTTTAGGAAATTTAAATGAGCAGCCAGGATTGAGAAACATCGTTCTGGAATATACCTGGTAAGGAGTATATCCTCAACAAATATTTATTGAATGAATTAATGAGTGTTGAGAAACCCCCCAAGGAAGAGTTGGCCTATTTTCTAAAGGGAGTCAAGTCATTAGAAGATATGTATTGCGTCCTTTGGGAAAAGATAGAAAATTTTCCCAAAGATAGATCATTCTGGGGAGAATTTCACCTAGCCTCTCTCCATCTGAGCCAGGAATTCCTAATCAAACAAATACCAGCAATTCCTAATCAAACAACGTTTCCCAAATCAACAATTATGACTTGTAAATATCTTCTCTGGCAGGCCCCATTTAATCAGAATTGAACTTGACAACTGTGAGCGTGGACTCCTTTCCCAGTTTACAGAGCACCGGCCTACAATATATGAGTGCTAGATGGACCAGAGGAGATGAGCAGACGTGCACTGAGCACAGGAAAGGAAAGAGAGGCTAAAAGATGACTCATGATTATAACATCTTTTCTAAATACCTTAATATCTCTTTGTTAAGTGTTGGGCCCCAGAATCTCCACACAGGTATATAAGCTTAGACAGGCTTTAATTTTAACTATTTCATAGACATTTCATAGTTCCTTAAAAACTTGAATTAATTTCATCTTTTACTTGACTGATCTGATAGAAATCATTGAGAAATGACCAGAAATTCTGGATCACAAAGTTAATGTTTTAAGAAAGAGGATGGGCTAGCTTTAAAAGCTAAGAAAGAAGTAAAGAAACTGGAAAAAAGTGTATTTTTAACATAAAAATATAAATATAATGTTTTTGTCAGTGGTATTTAACAATTTGTTGTTCACAGTGACAACAAAAAAATATATTTTATAATAAGCTTTCTCGTCCTTAGCTTTTCAATTATATGTGGTTATAATGGAGAATTGGTACAAAATGAAGGAAAATATTGATTGGAAACATTTGAAATACAGATGAAGTCATTTAGTTGGATAGAATACTGAAGTTGCACTTTGTTTGTTATATCTAAGGAACATTTAGAAACTCTAACAGTAGAGTTAATAGCATTATATTTTACTCTACTCTGTGTCAAATTGCTTCTTTTAAATTTCTGACTGCTCTTAAATAATGGATTTTTTCATTCAAATATATGATTAAGATTTTGAAATATATTGAATTTAAAATGAACTATTATTGTGAACTCCATTTTAAACACTGTGAGAAAATGTTTACAGGTCCTAAGAATGCAGTGAAGAGATATTTTAGATACAACAATATGCAAAATCTGAAAGTAAATATCAAATGAATGGAGTTTTCATCTTTGTGAGGGAAAAAAGTAATTAGGAGAAAATATTACTCTCTTGACTAAGACAACACCTCAATTTGAGTTATTTTTAAAGTTTAGTTCATCAAGCCTTCTTGGTGAAGCTGATACTCCAGAGCTGAACATTGGAAAGTAGATGGCTGTGAAGACATAGTATGTAATTTGTTTATCTTGACATCAGTGGCTCCCTATTTGAGGAAGCTAGAATTTATCAACAACCAGTGGCCACTTGCACATAGGTTTGGTCATGAGTGGAGGCTTTCTGTTCTTTTGTTCTGGATGAGTCTGTCAACAGTAAGATTTTTCTTCATCTCCAGTTCATCTGCTGCATGCAGAGTGTTGACCTAGCCCACTGAAAATTTGGTCTTCTTTTTCCAAAGTAATTTCCTATGAAAAAAGTCTAAATTAGAATCTGCTTTGAAAGTAGTGAATTCTAAAGAACATCTTAAGATGACAATCAAATCTTTCCAGGAAAAAAAGGCAGAGAGTTTAACAATATTCAGAAGCTGATGTTGCTTGAAAACACATCATTTGAACTGACACTTGAGCATATTTCTACCCTTTAGATATTATAAACTTGCCGTCACACCCTGCTGTGAGGACAGCATTGGTGCCCCAGAAGTAAAAGAGTTTAGCTGTGATTAAAGGATCGAGGTCCGTGCCTTGAATTTACAGATTAGTTTTGCTTGATTTTCCCTGTTAATTCTAGGCTTGACAGCCGCCCCGTCATTTAACCAAATGATGGCAAACTCCTACAAGGCCGATCATCGTCTTGCAAAAAAATCATAAAGTACTTTTGAAAATGCTGACATCTCTAACACAAAATGCTATTCCAATTTGGTAGAAACCTAAACAAAACGACTAAAAACACAGCACAGCCTCAGTGATGGTGGAGTAATAGAAATTTGGTATGTGCCTGACTTCTGTGGTCACTGCTGTGAGCCTCCGTGTTTGTCTTTTAGTCGCTCATGACAATGTAATTACATCCTGCCTGCTCAATTTTTCTCATAACTGAAGTTGATAGGTATAAAACCACAGTTTATGACTGTGAATCACAGCCTGAAGCAAGGTGGCATGGACATTGATTTCAGAGAAATATGAATAGCAGATGATAAGATTGATTGACTCAATCTGAACCCTATCACAGACCAGTTAGGGCATCAGAGAATCAAAGAACCACCAAAGATCAATCTTAGCTTCCCAGGAAGAGACCACGGATACAAAGTGGACAGGTCCAGTCATCATATAAAAGCTTCATAGCCTCATTAGCCTTATTCATAAGAAGATCCTTCCTCTGAGAATTACCCTCTCTGCAGCCTTGAGAGTAGATACCAGAAGTTAGGGGTGGCATTTTCTATTTTCTGTCTTTGACAAGCCCCCACTCTTCCCATTTCCATAACTTGTGTATGTTCATGAGTTGAAGCTACCTGTTTCTGTGACTAGAAAACCTAGAGATGTTTTCATTTACAGTCACCGCCCATATCATTAGGTTGCTGAACAGTCAAGAACTGAATACATACACTGTGTTAATTCACCTTCAGGTCTTAAGAAAAAATGCTAAGGAAGAGAAGGTGAAAGAAAGGGAGGGAGAGAAGTGGGAATGAATATTTATTGGAAACAGTATTTTTCTCCAAAACCAACTACCTTTAGGTGATCATTGCTATCTATAAATGCATACATTATGTAAATCTGAAAAGGCCAGGCCCAATGTGGTTCTCAAATGTATTTTATTTGGTTAACACAGAGTTTTGATTACTTTTTTATTTTAAGTACCTTATTAATTAATTACTTTTAAGTACCTGTATTAATTTAAGTAATTAGTTTAATTTAAGGTACCTTATTAAGTACCTTATTAAAGATCCTAAACTTTTCAGGTAGCTGCAGCTCCTGCCATACCTTGTTGTCTTCTCCAGGGTCTGCTTACCTGCCTGACAACTGAAAGCAGTGGAGCAGTGACCCCTTGGTCTACACCATCCAATAGATTGATTTGGAAACGTTTACTCTTTGAGGGAAATGCTTACTGGGTACATATCATATGCCAGGTACTGAACTTGACATGAGCAAAACAATCAATTTTATAATTTAAGGCAGTGGTACAGACCATGAAGAAAAATAATTAGGGTAAGGGAAAGAGAATGAGAAGATAATCACTTTAGGAGGGATCTAAGGAAGCCTTCTCTGAGGGCAGGATATCAGAGCAAGAGTTAAGTTATGTGAAGGAGTGAACCTTGTAAAGATCTAGGGGAAGAACATTCCAAAAGGAGGAATAGCAAGCGGAAAGACCCTGAAGAGAAACAGGAAGTAGGCCAGTGTGGCGTAGAAAGTAATAGAAAGTAATAGAAACTGAGGTAAGGGACTTGAGCTAATGCTAGATTATTTAGTTCTTATAGGCTACTTCAAGACAATGGGAAGCCTCTGGAAAATTTTTAACAAAGAAATCAAGTATTTTGCTTTATATGGTAATAAATAGATAACTTCTAGTTTACAGGTAGCACATATTTTAACTTACTTTAAATTCTTAAAATATTTGCAAAATTAAATAATGCTCCTGAAATTGTATCTGTATTCTTAACGTGCTCAGCTCACCAGTATGTTAGAAAACATTTATTGAGCACGTACTTTGTGCAAGGTCCTATGCTGAGTTCTGTTTACAGTATAAAGATCACTTAATACATGTTCACTGGCTCAAAAAGCTTAGACACCACTTTCTAGCATCTATTCACCAGTCACTGAGTATTTTCTACTATGCCTCCAAAATACATATGTTTTTCTTCCTATTATTACTAAAAAGCAAACTTCAGAACCTTAGTTTTGTTATTGATCAATATATGTGATGCACAGACTGACACAGAACTCCTGTCATTCCTTTAACACTTTTATTAATTACATCACTTCAAAGAAAAGCATATTGTAATATGGAAGTTCACAGCTCCAGAAAACAAAGGGCAAAAGACCTTTGAGATGGGTTTGAGAAAACATATCTTTTAATCACTGTCAGCACTTCCTCATCCTGCTGAAAGCTGATGTCATTTTTGACACTCAGGAAATGATTTCTGTATGCAAGATATGATAAACCAGTGTGCATCCTACTACAATAAGCCAATGAAAGACAGTGCTTGCTTTTTCACTTCTGAGGATCACTGCATAATTGTTAAGTCATATCAAATTAGCAACTTGGCTCCTGTTATCCTATTTTCTGGAATATTAGAATATGGCTGACAGGGTCTATAGAACACTCATTAAGGACAGGCTAGTTTATATATGACGGAGACAAGCACAAGGACAGAGAGAGTCCTGAACAAAGTTGCAGGAAGGGTCATCTTACACCCACCCCTCACTCATCCAGTGCTCTTGTACAGCCATCAGGAATTCCCTGGACACCCCACAAAGCACCCATCCCTGAAACCCACCTATCAGAATTACTCTGACCTCTATCCCCTCTCTTTAGAGTCCTCTCTCTGATAGTGTCCCAAGTCTGTGTGCCATGGTATTTCCACCTCAATAACATAATTGCTTTTTAAAAGGGAAGGTTGTGTCTTACCCAAAGGAAAAACTTGAATGGTGGAAATTCTAGCTGCATTAGCAGGCAGCATAGGAGAGATACAGGCAAGAGGTCTTTTGTTCCCCTTGGAATATCATCATCTGATGTCTTATATGAGGCAGACCAGATACATGTGGTTGTTGGGTACATGTTACTGCCTAAAACCCTGGCTGGATGTGTTAAGTGCTAGGCCAGGTGTTCACTAGTTAACCCTCATTTTAGCCACACTATCGTGAGGCAGGATCTAAGTAGGAAAATGAATGTGTCTGTGCATTATCCTAGCACATGTGAAGGCAAAGCTGACAGGCACGTGACGTGGTGTGTCGGAAAGAACTTTGGGGTCTGAAGACCTAGGCATGTGTTCCGTCTCCACTGCTTACAGGAGGAGAGGTGTGGGGCAGGCCCCTCAGCCTCTGGGACTCTTACGTCATCTGTAAAATCCCACGGAGTTGTTGTGAAACTTAAATACAGAATATATGTTAAAACACTTTGCAAACTGTAAAGCACAAGGCAAATGATGCTATTTTCATTTAAGCAAAAATAGGATAAAGGCAGATGAAGATTTCAAGAACTTCTTTTAGATTTTTTTTAAGTTTCTCTACCTTTTTCTTAAATTAATTTTTATTGGAGTGTAGTTGCTTTACAATGTTGTGCTAGTTTCTCTACCTTGCTTAACAATCTGTTTTTATTATGTATGATTATTTGTGGATGTGCTCTCAGGGGACCTTTCTGAGCAAATATATGAGGTTTATCTGAGTGCCTCATCTTTCACTTTGTCTGTTTCTTGGTGTTTTCCAGGCTTTCTCTTGTCATACAAGAAGTTGGCTATGAGTACTCCTGAAAAGCCTTTTGTGTATTTTGCCAAATACAATCACGGTTCCATCATTTCGTTTCTTCCTTTTCAAAAATTAAACAAAGAATTAGAGTTAAGGGGCTTTTTCTTTATTTTGTCAATATGAGTTTATCTAATTATACTTTTCAAAATAAAACATAACTCATCTAAATTTCATAAATGTATGATACAGTGAAGGCAGGGCTTATATTTTGGATTGTTTTCTGGAGAACACAATGAAAAACAGCCCTATTTGAAGTACAAATACAGTAGAACAGCATCCTGATATAATCCTATGAAGGAAATAAAGCACTGTACAGTCTTTGTTTCCAAGAGCTGTATGGCGTGTATCATCACAGAATCTCATAATCATGAAGGATATGGAGGGTCATCCAGTCCAAGTGGGTCATCATCCACAATACACAGGAAACATGATTTAATCTGCAATTTAACCTACTTTCAACATCATGCCTAATTTGGTCGCTCCTTATCTGAACCATATTTTGCACTTAATAAATGTTAGTTAAGTAAAATGAGTAATTAACCCCCTATCCTTTCCCCCTTCAAAGAAAGCTCGCTAATATTATCAGTCCCTTATCTGATTAATTCCATTCACTCCATGCTTTTATTCACTTTTCCCCTTTAGAATGTGGATGCTCTCTTGCTATTTATATAGAGATTGCCTATCCTTTAAACTTCATCTCAAGGCTAATCTCCACCAAGAGACACTGTTCTACTTTGATCTTCCTTCTTATCTGAACTCAATTCAGTTATTTCAGTTAAGTACTTATTCACTTCATATATAATAGATATTTCTTGAGACATTGTATACAATGTTTTTATTATTAAGGTATAATAAGACATAACCACATACCTATTTTATATTTTGCATTTTTGTTTTGATCATGTTATTTTGTGTTGTTGTTCTGGTAGGCTTTTGGATTGCTCCACTGTGACCAGTGACGGGGATAACATAGAATGATGCTAAGTAAATATTTGTGCTTCACTGAATAATAAGAATGTGTGTTACTATAATAAACTGCTTATACTTATTTTATTGAAATATGATATAATAATATTAAATAATAATTTAAGTCACTTCACTCTAACATGATTATTTCTACTTTTGCAAATTACCATCCAAGGCTTTTCCACATCCATAGTATTTTATACAGCCATTATCAGAGTCCATTTACCATTTTGTATTCTGTCATCTATATTTGCCATAATCATTTTGCTAATTTTACATAATCTCATGATTATCATGTTAACTGCATAATAATATACAGCATAATCAATACTCCCTTGTAGGGGTAAACCATAGTTTTATCAAGCTATTCATTCGTTATTAAACTTTGACCATTTACAATGTGTCCAGCATGGTACAGAGTACCTCAAGTGTGTAGGGAAGCTCCTAGTGAGATTGCTAAAACTGTACCCCTTTGTTCACACTCCAGAAAGCATCACCATCATCTTTTTCTTCCTGTCATTTAGTGACCAAGTGCTCTGTGCCAGGCAATGTTCTAAGTGCTTTGAATGCTCATCTCATCTGAATCAGGTATTAATATGCTCCCTTTACAGTTCAGAGTGGTTTAGAGCGCTAAATTACCTCCCAAATGTCAATTACATAGTCAAATACACAACCTGGAGTCCCAATCCAGATCTGTCTGATATACACCTAATTATCTTGCTACTTTCTGTCACCCCCATCCCTCATTATTTAAAAAAGTATTTTTACATTTAGTACCTAAAGCACTGATGAGAAGCAAAGTAATTTTGCACAATGCACAGTTATACATTCACTTTAATGAGCATTGGAAAAATATTGAAACAATATTGCATTAAATGTATTATTAAAATTAATTTCACTTATTACTTTTTACTTTTTTGAGTGTGTCTAGTTAGAAACTTTTTTTTTTTTTTTTTTTTTGCGGTACACGGGCCTCTAACTGTTGTGGCCTCTCCCATTGCGGAGCACAGGCTCTGGACGCGCAGGCTCAGCGGCCATGGCTCACGGGCCTAGCTGCTCCGCAACATGTGGGATCTTCCTGGACCGGGGCACGAACCCGTGTCCCATGCATCGGCAGGCGGACTCTCGACCACTGCGCCACCAGGGAAGCCCCCTAGAAACTTTTTAATTATATATGTGGTTTGCATCTGTGGCTCACATTACATTTCCATTACAGAGTGCTGACCTAAAAACAATAGAGATCCAATATGTTGTGTGGGTCTGTGGAGCATAGTTCTTCTGAAAGACTTCATTAAGAATGATCAAAGTCAACCCTAGGATCTGGTCTTCATTCACACTATAACTCCACAATGTCAGCCTGTAATAGGAATTGTAAAAACAAAACACAAAAAACCTGATGATCTCTGCAAATAAAGGAGAGCCAAAGGGCCACCTATGTGGTGAGTGATTTACTGATGGTACACATTAACCCTTCTTGGCACTCCAGGGCTCATAAGAAACAACTGGATCCCAGTCCCATTTTTGAGAACTTAAATGATAATTTAAAAAAATTAGACACATGAATGAACATATTTATTCATATGCATATAGGTAAGCCAATATAATTTTATATATGCATACTTTACAGTCACTTACCATGTGTGATGTCATGATGTCTCTAAGTATAAAAATGCAAATTCAGCCATAATACGGAAGAGACAAAATCTTCAATGAAACATAATCATATTTTTGCATATTTTTTCTATATGTCACTTGGCACAAGATATGATTTGTAAGAACTACTTAACATAATCCCTCAGGATCTGAATTCATAAGAATTTAAAATCTATTTTAAAGGTCTAAAACTACACCAAGTTTGTTTTGCTTTGGGGAGGGCAGAATTTAAGCATGCTACTGTTATGCTCAAGCATTATTTTATTTTACATTCTTTCAAAGCTGTGTTAAACAGTATGAAATTAACCTCTCTTGTTTCTCCAGCAGCAAACAATTCAACAGAAACTCAATTTTCTTTCAGTTCATAAATGTGCTACACTCCCCACTGTGTCAAAGTACCGTCTCTAATTTGCCTCTCCAGTAAGCTGATGACAGATGAAGATTCTGCTACCCATGTCTGTTCCATGTAACAATAGCAGTTGACATAGATCTATAACAACTCACCTGGGTAGCTCTGTTAGTGTGGGGGGAGGAAATAAAAACATAGCAGACAGTTAAGTAATATTTTTGAATGGTATTGTAACCATGTCCACTCAGATGGTAATTTAATCTTCACAGTTTTAGAGCTCCCACACAACAAATTGTTCCCTTTCAGTGGCACAGTAGGGAGAAAAGTGCAGGATACCAGCTGGCAGTTGCTGCTGTGGAATGCTACCTACAAATATAGATCGGAAGTTGTGGGTCATCACTCACATCTCAGAAGGACTTTTTTAGGATGGCCACTGAGCAGATGTAAGGGCACTTTTCATTAAATATAGACCCAAAAATCTGTCTCAAAGTAAAGTTTGTTGTGACACATCCTCTCCAGAGACCTGGAAATTCATAGCTAAAATTAACTTTAGAACAAAAGGGTTTAAAGTCAAGGATGATGTTCCAAAGGGCCACAAAATGCCAAACCGATGGAGTTATAGATCTGTACACAAAAGGTTCTATAAGGCTCTGTGTGTTTGCATGTGTGCGTGTGTGTCTGCTTATATTTAAAGGCACTCAAAATGAAAGGATAAAGCCAGACTTAAACTCTTTTCCAAGTTATGAACATATAAGCTCCTGGGATAATATGAAATTTTCCACACTTTAGATTGAAATGATGCAGAATTAATTCATTTTGTCTACTAGGGATTTAAGATATTCTCTGATTTTTAACTTTTTTTCTGGGAAATTTTGGAGAAATTATATGGAATAATTTTGAAATATCTATTTTAAAATATTTTCAGTTCATTTTTTACACAAAAGCTGTACACCACTAAGTTTTTAGTCATGTAGAATTCTATTTTAGTAATCCAAAAAGTCTAGGGTTCTCTGTCAGATTTACTGTACAACATCTTGATTAAATATTTATAAATTTCTTAAAATGTATATTGCTTGCTTGATCTATTGAATAAGCATATATTCATTAGTCTTCTTTTACAAAGGGCTGCTAAGCAGAAACAATGTCTTTTATCTGTTTCTGTGTGTGTCTAGCACACTATGGGTGCTTAATAAATGTTTAATGATGTTAAACCATATGATAAATCACTACTGTTCTACAGATATAAATGGAAAAGTGGCTGCATCCTGAATGCAGACTTGGGCATTCTAAACCTGTGCCTGCCCAAAACAGGAAGTATACATCTTAATAGTTGCCCAAAATGGATTTTTTTTTTTCATACAGGACCCTGAATAATGGAAGTAGGAAGGAGAAACATACAGATTTGAAACTCCTTGAAGAAGGACACTGAGTTTTCTGAATATCAGACACCGGCATGCCTAGTTCATGTCAGATACTCAGTAAATAATTGTTGAGTGGATGATTATCCTTAGGGCCTAACAAACTTCATTTGTAACTGTGATTAGATTTACCTTCAGAAAACAGTTCCCTGGGTGATTCTTAAACCCTAGAATATTCCTGTTGCATCTTGATCAAGCCTGGAATGTCAATGGTATTCCCTTAGAATGAAAAATTCCCAAATTTTTCTCATTTGTAAAACAGGCAATTCTGTCACAAAATAAAAAATATATATTATCAATATATGAGCCTTCTAGATTTCCCCTAGTTTCTAGTCTTCTGGAGTTACCCTATACTAAGATCTTTAAATAAAAATGGCTGAAACATCTATCCAACATAGAGTAGGAAACCCTTTACTCTATCCCCATATCCCCATTATTTCCAGGGTTCTTGGAGGATTTTTCTATCTCCTCATTACTTTTTGTTCCATTTTCCTACTCCTACTATCTTTCTTCATTTTGTCTCTCCCCTCTTGCTTCCTTTCCCTTCCCTCTTCACCACATTAACATACAGTGTGTGCAAAGGGATGAATCGCAGTCCACAATCTCAAGTGTGCAAAATACATTTCTTTAGTTCCTTTACCTAAAAAACAAACTGGTGGTGGAATTCTTTAGTACAAGTTTGCTCATTTCACCTTCCTTCCTAACAATTCCATGTGGTAAGTACTGTTTTCTATCCCCATTTTACAGATAAGGAAACTGGGGCTGAGAGAAGTTAAGTAACTTACCTAAAGTTGTAAATAGAGATTTGAGTTGACTCTAAGGCTCCTGGTCCACTCCTACATTTGACTTCTAAGTCTATGATGATTCACTGCCTCTTTCATTAGAGCTACCATAAAAGTGATTTACACAGTGGGCAGTATTCGTCTAGGTCCTTCACAGGTATTATTTTATCTGATATTAACGTTATCATTCCAGCTTCCTTTTGATTAGTGTTAACCTGATATATTTTTCAATCCTTTTGCAGGTAGCATATAGTTGCTTTTGCTTTTTAATCTGTATCTTAATTGGGTGTTTAGTTTTAGATTTAATGTGATTATTGATATGGTTAGGTTTAAGCTAACATCTTGCTATTTCTTTTCTATTTGTTCCATTCTTCTGGTTCCTTTTTCCTCTTTTTCTGCATTTGTTTGGATTGGTGTAATTTTTTAATGATTCCTTACATCTCCTCTGTTGTATCTGTTTAGTTGTTTTAGGATTCCTTTAGGATTTATAATATATAATTGTAAGTTATCATGATCTAACTTCAGATGATATTATACCACTTCATATGTAGTACAAGAAGTATAATATTAGACTTTAATTTCTCCCCTGTCAGCCTTTGTGCTTTTGTTTTTATACATTTTACTTGTATACATCTCATAAGCCTCATAATATATGATTATTTTTGTTTTAACAATCAATTATCTTTTAAATAAGAAAAAAATCTTGCATATTTACCCTCATAGCTATTATTTCCAGTTATCTTCATTGCTTTGTGTGTAAATCCGGATTTCCATGGAGTTCTTTTAACATTTCTTATAGTTTGTATCTGCTGGTGATGAATTCTTTCAGCTTTTGTATGCTGGAAAATGACTTTATTTTACTTTGTTTTTGAAAGATATTTTTCTGGGTGTAGAGCTCTAGATTGGCAGGTTATATTTTTCTTTCGTTACTTTAAAGATTTTGCTCCATTGTCTTCTTACTTGCATTGTTTCCAAAGAGAAATCTGTACGTAACATGTTTTTTTCTTTTGTTACTGCTTTTAAGATAGTCTAGTTTTATGTATTTTGATTATGGTATGCCTTGGGGTAGGTTTCTTTATGTTTCTTATGCTTAGGTTCATTGCACTTCTTGGATTTTGTAAAAATTAGAAAATATGGGGGATTATTTCATCAAATATTTATTCTGTCCACACCTCTCTCTTCTTTTCTTTAGGAATTCTAATTACACATGTCTTAGGTCACTTGACATTGCCATGTAATTCACTGATGCTCCTTTTTTTCTTCTGTGTTGTCTAATCTGCTAATCCCAATTGAGTGTATTTTTTCATTGCAGAAATTGTATTTCTTTGTCTCAAGAATTTTGATTTGGATCTTTTTTATATCTTCCATCCCTCTAGTTAACTTTTGAACACATGAAATACAATTATAATAACTGTACATAACTCTTTTGATGTCCTCCCTGCTAATTGTAATATGTGTGTCCGTTTTGACTTGGTTTCTATTGATTATTTGCATCATTTTTCTGCTCCTTTGCATGGCTGGTAATCATTGATTGTATGCCTGATATTGTAAATTATACCCTGTTCAGTGCTGGGTATTTTTGTATTCCTATGAATGTTCTTGAGGTTTTCCTGGGATTTAATTAAGTTATTTGGAAACATGTTGATCCTTTGGGGTCTTATTGCTGTGATCAATTAGGCTGGTCTGGAGCAGTCCTTAGTCTAGGGCTGATTATTACACATTACTGAAGCAAGACTTGCCTGACTATTTTATCCAGTGCCCCATGAATTAAGAGTTTTTCTCATCTGGCTAGTGTGAATAGGCACTATTTCTAGTACCGTGTGAGTTCCAGATACTCTTTGCCCATCCTTTTGTATGTTTTTCTCCCTCCCCTCCTATAGTTTCTTTATCCACATACACAGATGAGTATTGTGCTGAGTACTTGAGGGGTCTGTGTGCAGATCTCCAGTGTTCTTTGTGCAGTTCTCTCCCCTCCAGTACTTTGTCTTGACTCTAGCTGCCCTAGTCTCCTGAACTCTCACCTCCTTCTCTTCTGATCAAGGAGTCCACTGGCCTCAGCCTGGGTTCTCCCTGTCTGTACCATGGTACCAAGACAGCAAGACAAGGCAGTCTGTGGACTCAGTTTGTTTATTTATCTATCTATCTATCTATTTATTTATTTTTGCTTTCTCTTGGGAGTCATTGTCCTTTCTTTCCTGGTGTCTGGTGTCTTGAAAACATTTCACAGATTTCATCTTTTGGGGAGTTATTTCAGGTGGAAGAGTAAACACTGACCCTGTTACTCCATTTTGCATGGAAGTTGAAGTCCCGTGTTTTTCATTATGCTTTCCAGTGATTTCTGGAATGATCTAAAGGGTACTGTTGATCAGGCATTTGTATACGGTAGATTGATTAACCAAAATGCCCTTATTGGATATGAGAGAGTTTTAAGGTTACTATTATAGTGTAAGCCAAATGTGTTGACATATTTGTGTTCTGAGCCATGAAGGGATCATTCCCCACAACTAAACCCACTTTAGTGCCTCCACCATCAGGTTAATCGTTTGACTGGGAGTTGATACCAAGCAGGATTTTTAGCTATGCCAACTGTAAGTAAATGTAAAATTCACTATTTTAGACATCAGACCAGCTCAGAATCAGTCTTTTGGGCACTTATGCTTTTGTTCTTTTGACTGTTTTTTGTGCTCTTTAAGTTCACGTGCCCAACCTCCTTCCTCCTTCCTGTCTACCATTCCCTCCTTTTAAAGAGAAGAAAACAGAGAGTAGGCCACTAGTCAGGACATTTGGCCTTTAATCAGTTGCTCCTAACTCATCTCTGCCTAGAAAATAATAATAGCAGTGACAGTTATATTTAACATGTATTGACTATTTATGTTGTGCTAGGAACTCTTCTAAGCACTTTTATTAACTCATTTAATCATCACAACATCCTTATAACAATATTACTGTTATTATCCCCAATTTATAAATGGGTAAGCTAAGCCATTGAGAAGATAAGAAAATTGTTCAAGGTCACATAGCTAGTTAAAAGGGGAAGGATCGGATTCCAACCAGGAAACCCTGCCCCATAGCCCAAGATCCTACCACTCTGCTGTGTTACCTTTCTTCTGCCCGGACTCCCTTCACTTTGGAATTTACATCTGCTCTAAATTCTGTTTCTCTCCTGAGTTTCTGACATGCTTTACTCTGACTTTCAATTTGTATGATGTGGAGATTTCTACCCTGGTTGTTGACATATCACCTATAGTGAACTCTATTGAATAATTTCTTTGCTGTCTTGGTCCCAACCTTCAGTCTTCTCTTGCTGCTTCCCAGTCACCAACCCAGGTACACCTAAGTGCCTACTCTTTATACTCTTTCCCTACTCTTCATATTCACAGCTCTGTTCACTCAGAACTATTTGAGTACTACGTCTCCTTAAGTTATTACAGCCTTTGCCCACTTATTCATTGGTTCCACAGCAGAGCCCCATTTAGAAATAACAGTGAGGCAGGAGGATCAAGGAGATGCAGCTCTGCCAAGGAGAGATTAAAGTGCCCTGAGCCCTAAATATGTGGCTGCAGGATTTCTCCAACCTCTCTCGCTTGCTAAGAGGGGGTAATTAGGTTGCTGGCCACATGCCTGTTTTTTCCAGTCATGGACACCTACTGCCTTAAAATGAGATTGTTAGATTTAACAACACTTTAAGGAAGGTTTGGGGAGCACTGAAGTACTATGTTGAAAGTGAAGCTCTCACCTTCAATTTTGAACAGCTCCCAACTCCCAGAAGGTGTCACAGAGTTGTGATGTGGTGGCCAGAGCAGGGAGGAACATCTTCATCACCTCTAGCTGGAATCTCCAGACACCACCATGCCTCATAGTCTGGGTTCCCCACGTTCTGGCTCTGGAGAGGGAATAAAGACCTCCTTTCTCTCTTCAAAGCCCACTTAATTTCCGGTGCAGGAAGATTGTCTGAGAATATTCTGTTACTTCAAGAGAAATTCCCACCCCTAACCAGAGAATGAGGCCAGACCTTCTGGCCCGCGTGAAAACAACTGTGCTATTTAATAATGCATTTATTTCTTCAAGTCTGTCTGTTCCTCCACAACATCATCTTTGAGGCATCAAAAGTCCAGTCAATGTTGTGTGTGTCAAGCTCAGTCTGGTTCCTCTTCATAGCGTTTTCTCCAAGAGGAAAAGATAATGGGCCACCACATTCCTCCTTATTTCATACACTCCCCTAATTTCCTATGAGCACATGCTTGGGCAAAAAGATGCACGTATCTCCCAGGGGCAAGGGAATTTTTCGGGCAGCATAAATTGTGAGTTAGTGGTGAGTCTCCTCAGAGACTTGGATCTGCAAAGGACGCACCATATTTACATCACTAACCAGAAAGCTTATCTCAGGCCGAAGCATCTGCACTTGAGTTATTTCACAGTATCAAGGCTCTTTAAAGAAGAGTGGGTGGGTATTTGCATTCCATTGCATGAATGAAAAGCTCACCAAAGGGTGATTTCCAGAACCAAGGAAGATTTTGCCAACCAGATATAATCCATTGCAGATGTTTCTGGCAGAGCCCCCAAATGACAGTTTTGCAACTTCAATAAATATTAAGATGCATTCTCTACTGAATATCCCCATTTAATATAAATGCTTATTTTAAAAAAATGAAAAATGGAATTATTTTGAATGCTTCTGTGAAAACTGAAGCTCAGAGAAATTAAACAACATCCCTGAAGTTACACAGCTTCTTAAGTGGTGGCCAGTAGACACAGGAGAAATAATGCCAGGTTCACAGAGAGTGACTATGTCAGTAATGGAAGCACACCTCCCCCTCCTCTGGTCTCAGCATATTGCCTGTGACCCTTAAGGATGTTTCTGATGAGGTGAAAAACTGAGGGCATAGCTAGGGGAGAAGATCAATCCAGAGACATAAAGGTGATTGCTTTAGGAGAAAGAGCCCTTCCTAAAGAACCAGTGTGTTGGAAGTGATCAGAATGAAAAAATCAGGGTTCAACACCAAGTCTAATCACCAACAAATGAAGAAACCAGGGTGGAACACACAACAATCCTAGTTAAAAGTAGAGATTAGAACCTGAGGTACATGAGGCAGGGGAACAGCCTTGGAATGAAGAGTCACAGACCCAGGAATTGGGAATAAGGTTGTTAAATGAAAGCAGCATTGCAGGAGAGCAGAACTGGGGGCCCTACCAATGTCAGGACCATGAGTAGAATGCCCGGGAAGGAGAAAAGCCCAAGGTACAGGTTCACGGATCAGGACAGACTAGAGACAAAGAGGCTAGTCTGGCACAGCTGAGAGTATTTTGACAGGCTTAAATCCCTAGAGCCACCACAAGAAGCACCTGTTCCTCCTGGCGCTGCCTAGCAGGTTGTGGGTCCAGCCTGCTTGCTTCCGGGCAGGGTTCTGACACCAATCAATGGTGACCGCACGGTCCCACACAGACACCTCCATCAAACAGAGGGCACTCTGTCGGGCAGATTCACTCTCAGCCTCCTATCTTACTCTTTGTCATAAAGCTCTTGTGTTTACCAGTGCATTAAATATAACCCTGCAAGAGAAAATCCTCATTTTCGTGCTTGAAATATAGTATCTAATGGCATATCTATTTGACTTTTACTACATGCTTTTCATTCCTCTAAGTGAGGTAATTGACCTTTACTTTGCTACCCTGTGGATTAAGAGGCTGCACCACACTCTGCATCTGATATTTCCAGTCCTGCAGGAGAGGCGGTTTTGATCTGCTTCTGTTGCAGCCCTGCTCTTCGGGCAGGCCTTCAAATGAAGGGAAACCTCAAGGCCCAAGACTGCCTTGTGACAGTTATTGTCACCATCATGTGGATTTTATTAGACAAAGCACAGGTCACTTCATTTCTATGGCCACCTCTATGGAGTCTAAGGAACGGGGGCCTGTAAGGCTTCCAGAACCTTCCACCTCAGTTTCAGATGACATATCCTCACTTCCTGCCTCCAGTGTGTTCTTTAGGGATCAGCAGCACTTTTCAGATTTGGCTCAAGCGCCTGAAAGTTTAAAATAGTGTCCAAAGTACACAATTTGTAAGAGACAAAAACATATTAGTGTCACTGATAAAAGCTTAAGCTCTCTTGTTAACCAGGTGTACCCAAAAACGCTTTGTGTGATAATTTATCACTAGTGTTATATAGAACTCTAGAAGTCAGAGAGAGCCTGGGCTTTCTCTGTTGCCCATTTAGCTTTCCTTTCCACAACCAAAACAACAACAAAAATAACAAAGATGATGATAGCGATGGGGATGATGATAAGGCTAATAAACATTTACTAGGTGCCAGGCACTGTTTTTAAATGCTTTGAAGATAATATGTTATTCTTCATAGGAACCTTATGAGTTAAGTACTATCATTATCCAGTTTCACAGAAGAGAAAAGTGAGGCATATAAGTTATGTAACCTGCCCAAGGTCACACTGCAAGCGAGTAGTAGAGCTATAGTCCAAACTGAGGCGTTTTAGACTTGAGAGACAGAAGTTTGGATCCTACTGCATTTGGACAAGTTGTGTTTATAATGAGGGTATTTCACTAACTAACGTCTTGTTTCTAGAGAGTCCTCAGGCTTGATCAGTTAGCCTCTAGAGCTGCAGGGTTCTGAACACCCCAGGAGGATTTCAGGAACCCTAGGGAAAGGCAGTCAATCAGTGAAGCCCTGTTACATAAAGAACAAAACTCGATCCCTTCCATGTACTGCCTAAAGGACTAACGGACAGAGAATAGGTATTGGGAACTCCTCACTCCTGGGAAGGCAGGTGATTGATTGCTGAGGTCTTCGACCTAACAATCTAATAATGTCCCTTCCTGTGGTCCATCTTGCAGTCTAGAAATTCTCTGGCTCCTTCCCTCTGTCTTGCTAGTTCTGAGCTTCCCCCCCTCCCCAGTCCCGAGACAAGGATTTGGATGCAAATAGTGTATTTGGGAAATAGTTCCAGAAAGCACTGTGAGGGAATGAGGAATAAGTAGAGCAGGAAGGAAAGTCAATAAAGTTGCTGTTTTCAGAGCTTTTTCCTTGAGAGGCAAGGAAACTGGAGTATGTTTCCTCAAGCATCCAGCCCTCATTGGCTGAAGGTTGCTCCTGGGAAGGTAATCCACCTCTAGTTTGTTCAACTTGCTGGCCAGGCAGCAAGCACATTGAGCTAAGAGACCAGGAAGCTGGCTGTGGAGGAACCGTCTGCTGTCTGCAGGGGTAGTGATGCTTTTGTTACACACTTTTTATCTTTTCTTACCCAGAACCCTCTCCCCTTCTCTGTTCCTTCCTATCAAATGATTCTGATAACCTGTTCAAACCAGAGCTGAAGTCTTTGGCAACGAAAAGCAGGGTAGAAAGAGCTCAGCATTTAAGCACTTGAAGAAAAAATGTTGGCTTACTTTGTTTTAAGTATTGCTAGTGGGATTCAGGGAGAGAGAGGCAGGGAAGTGTGTGGAGAAAAACTAAACCATTATGTTTCCATATTAAAACAAGTTTGGTTTTATATCCTACATGTAAACAATCTCCATCTGAGTTTTATCTTCATCTGTAAAGTGAAGATAGTGATACCAGCCTATCTCTCTCCCACAAAGTTGCTGTATAATATATATATTATATATAAATAAAATGTACAAAGTTGCTGTATAGATAAAATAAAACATTAGGAAAAATGCATCATTTGAATGTCCATTTAAACACAGAATAAGCTCAAAAATACTAGCTTATTTGTTATTGTTATTATTTTTTCTGATCCTGTGTCTCCACATTTCCACAGTGAGGGTATGGGATTGGATGATTCTTCCAACAAACATTTATGAAGAGCCTACTGCCCTCCAGGCACCACGAAGGATTCCATTCAGGAGCTGGGATTTAGCCCTGCCCATTGCCTGCCCTCATGAAGTCCACAGTCCTCGTCCCTCTCCTCCACACTGCAGGTCCTCACAGTCCACCAAAGCTTCTTCTCATCCTTCTGTTAAATACAAAACAAGAATGAGAAGACCTAATGACCCTGGGGTAGTTAAGACAACAGGTCCCTTCTTTCTGTGGATATTGTTCAATTGGAAGTTTTGCTTGTTCTGTTTGTCTTGATTTTTTTAATGGTTCAATGCTCAGAAATAATAAAATCTTAGCCACAGAGTCTTATATATTGTAAGTGTTCAGCAAATGTCTGCTGAACATAATGATTGATGACGACAGTCAAGTGGGGACTAAAATTTTTGAAGTTAACCTAGTCATGAGCCATCTGTGGTGGCACTTGACATGCTCTCTCATTCAAAAGCCAAAGTAAAACCAAATGAAGTTACTCATCGTCATCTCTGTTTTACAAATGAGAAACCAGTCTTAGAGAAGCAGTCTCTAGCCTAAGGTCAAACGGTTTAAAAGTGATCAACGTAATATTCAAATCCAGATGTTTTCTAACTCCAAAATATAGCACTTTTCACCTTAACTTAAAAAGTGAAGTGAATATACACTACCAAACGTAAAATAGATAGCTAGTGGGAAGCAGCCGCATAGCACAGGGAGATCAGCTCGGTGCTTTGTGACCACCTAGTGGGGTGGGATAGCGGGGGTGGGATAGGGAGGGTGGGAGGGAGACGCAAGAGGGAGGAGATATGGGGATATATGTATACGTGTAGCTGATTCATTTTGTTATAAAGCAGAAACTAACACACCACTGTAAAGCAATTTCACTCCAATAAAGATGTCTAAAAAAAAAATGTCACTTCATTCTATAAAAAACAAACAACAACAAAAAAACTTTTAATAAGAATTGTGTAAGGTTAGAATTGGAATGAACTTTGTAATTATTTAGCATATTCTGATGCCCACCTCCTGGTGATAACATTTCTCCATTTCCCAATTCTAAATCCTTGACAGAAAAGTCTGGTTGGCCCAGCTCATTTTTTCAAGCTAGACCGTAAATTTTGGGTTGTTGATCAATGTATGTAATGACTGCTTTGGGGTCTTACATCTAGTCTAGTTCAATCAGCTCAGGAGGTGGTGAAGTCATGGAAAAGTAACATGGTGTTTTGGGTTAGGATCTTTTGGTTGCTAGTAACAGGAAAATAATTCAAACTAGTTTAAACAAATACAGACTATTTTGGCTCATTACTAGGAATCCAGAACACAGCTAGATTCGGACAAGCTGGCAGCATGGGCTATACAAAGTCATCAGGATATTATTTCTGTCTCTTAGTTTTGCTCTCCTCTGTCCTGGCTTTATTTTAAGCCAAGATTTTCCATGTTGTGGCCAAGACGGCCATGAGCAGCTCCAGGCTACCTACTACCAGTGTAGTAATACTATAAGGAAAAAGAATTCTTACTCCTATAATCTCAGCAAAATCCCCAGGACCAGTTTTCTAAGGGATTGAGTCATGTTCCCATCCTTGAACCAATTATTGTGTCCAAGAAGATAGGATGGATTGGTAGGCTGAGCCCAGCTTCTCTGCTCACCCTTGGAGCTGCAAGTTGGAATCCCCCACCTGAACCTCTTAGCCTGAGAATGAGGAAGGATGGTCCCAAAGGGTTGTTACAAGAAGGGATTTGGGGTCTGCAAAAACACAGGCATACCCACCACAGTTTAGATATCGCCAAAAGGTAGGATCAGTCAGGCAACCAATGTAGGGCATTTTTCAAACACAGACCAAATCCTTCACCTTTCAAAGAAATGAGTCACAGAAGCCAGTTTAATTCACCAAAAATAAATCAGCTAGTTAGTGATTGTGTCCAGGTCTCTTGATCATATATCATTTGACTCTAAAATATGACCCTGATCCATATTAAATTACTTTAAATTTCATTTCTCATTAAAATATTCTCACACATTTGGTACAGACCCTATCTCTGAAGATTTAACCGTATCGATGGAAAGACTGAATGTGATTGTGACAGTATCAGTACTATCTAGTTACTTTTTCCTGACCATATCCTATCTAATGGATCTTTTCAGAACTCGTTGCTGTGCTTCATTTATATTCTCAGAGTTCTTTGTTTCTTTGCTTTAAAGCCCTTGTTTCTAATCTTAAGTGAAACAGTTCAGGTCATCAGTCATAGCAAGTAAGATCATGCTCTTTTAGTGGGCGGGTCTTTTTTCTTTTACCTCTCTCTTTCTATTTTTTTTTTTTTTTTTTGTCTTTAAACTTCAACTTTTCCAAGGCTTATTAACAAAAGTAGGCCACCAAATAAGGGGAAAAAGCCAAAGGCTTTGCTAGGTGCATTCTTCTCTACTGGACGTTATTTTACTTCTCAGAAAAAGAATTAGAAGAAAGCTATTACCCCCAATTTTCCATACCACCCATGGGAATCTAATTCAATTTCCTCTCAAATTTTGTAGTGAAAAGTAAAAGTATAGAATAAGGTTGCTGTAGTGTATTCTTTTGCACAGATTTGACTTTTATTTCTAGTCATAAAGCTATTTATTCAGCCTGATCTATTTTTAATCAGACTCTAAGGTAACCATTTGAAGAAATAAGACCTTTTTAAAGTGGATAAGTATACATATTTAAGAGATCTCAAAAACTTACCTGACAATCCAACCTGATGAAGGAATCCCACAGTGTCAGATGGCTCAGCGCCGCAGCAGAGCCTTACTGAACTCTGGCTTTGCAGAGCACAAGAGAACTTGAGGTTTATTCCTGCCCTATTTTTCTTACGTCCCAATTTCTCCAAGAGGAGAATTATATTTTTTAATACAAAGAAATATATAAGAAATTATCATGGTATAGTTCACATCAAATTGGAATTTAAAAAATAAGTGAAAAAAAATATTTCACTTTTGTGGTTCTAGAAAGAAAAAAAAAGAAAGAAATCTTAGTTGGTTACTATAAACCACAGAATGGACAAGTATGTGTGAACATAACTTGAGCACGTCAACAATCTTTATAATTGCTTCTTACATCAGGAATATATTCAGTTTTCCCAAAGAGGAAGGCTGAATGTCTTAAACAGGGTGAGGCTTGTTTTCTGCATGCAAGAGGACATGGGGAGGACAGTTGCTGGGGGCTCACATAGTGTGTGAGGACATGGTCTGGCCTTGGTTTCCTTCTAGCCTCCTAGTTACCTGTCGTTAAGCAGAACTTCCATTCTTATGATTGCAAAGCTTTAAGTCCCTCTAGCATTTCCGTCTGGACCCCAGACAACAGAACAGGAGGAAAGCGCAAAGAGAAAGGAGCAAAAAGCCAAAGGAATGATTCCATTCAAGCTGTCCTTTTTGAAAAGCTTCCCTGAACACCCTACCTAGTGACTTCTGGTCACATCTCGTTTGTCAGAACTACCTAATGTGGCCAACCCCAGAGGAAGGGCAGTCTGGGAAAATCAGTGTTTTAGTTTTCCCACATGTTTTATAGAGGAAGGCAAGAGAGAAGGGAATGTGAAGGACTTTTAGATAGCCATGAATTTGCCATTCCTCTCTATAATAATAGCTATAATAATAGCTAATATTTATTGAATACTTACTATCTACCACAATCTGTGATACACATTCAATGTGGACTATTTCATTTAATCTCCATAACAATCCTTTACTATAGTTACTAACGGTAATCCAGATTATAGGTGAGGAAACTGACACTCAGCTGGGGATGCCCAACAGGCTCATGGTAGAGCTAGGACTTAAACTCAGGCCCTTCATGTCCAGAGTCCAAGCTCTTAATACCATGTTGCCCTATCTGTCTTATAGAATCTGGTTCTTTGAACAGTGATCATTTGTATTTCTAGGATTGGAGACCCCTAGATTTTCTGTTTTCTCAAAAAGAATTAGAATGGTTTACTCTGCACATATTAAGCATCTAGGATCATCTATTAATTGCTAATTGGTCTTGGTTTAGTTGAGTTTTAATTTAACAAGCTCTTTATCTGCCAGTCTTCAGACTGATTGGTTGTGCAGAGAAGAGTGACAGTCTGGATTGCGATGATTATCTTGCTATGTCTTTTATCTTTTGGCACCTCTTGTCTAACCAGATTTCTCTTGGGTGTAGTAAACGGATCACAGAGCACCATCATATACCCTTTCCAATCTTGGACAATGCATTATCTCAAATTGATAAGCTCCTATTTTTATTTTATAGTCATGGCACTGTTGTCTCCCTGGCAAGCTTTAGAAATAGAAAGGGACTATTTTTAATATTATATACAAGAACCAGCAGTTTAGTGAATCATGTAATCTGATGCTTCACTGTGAGTAAGTTTAAAGTCTCAAGTAAGGTTTAAATGGAACTTTTAGAGGGTTTTAAAAGTGCCATAAGGATGTCTAAGTCATTTATTGCAAAATGTGTAAGAAGGCTTTCTGGTCCTTTTTCCATCAATTTTTGGAGCAAACCAATTGCCTTATATAAATTTTTTTAAAAGATCATTTTAGAATCCCAGAGTCAATGAAGAGCTGACCAAGATCTCAGTTTTTATTTTACACTCCCAGAGAAAACTGTATAACAGTACATTTCTCTGCTTCAAAAAAAATAAGTTTATACCATTCAGTTCTCAAAAATAATTCTTCCAAGAACAAAGGTTAGGAGAGTGGAGCCCCCGTCAACCAGGGCCCTCTACAACCAGGAACTCAATATATTGTGAAAGAATGAGCTCAAGAGCCATATGGAAACCTGCCCTCTGTATTTGCAGGGTGGCTTCCTAGAGTCCTAACACCGCTTCTTTCATTTATGCTTCTCCCATAATACAGGAATCCAAACACAAGTCGGATGTTCCGCCTCTTTGTTGGTCTGTTGGTGTGTCACTGCTTTCAAAAAATTATAAGCAGATATCTATTTCACACTGAACTTTGACCATTGCATAACTTATAAATACAAATATTCTGAAAACATTTTTGCTTACCAGTGATCAGTAGCATGAGACTTTAGATTTAATTAATGAAGGAAGAGGTAGTAGAATGCTGGAAAGGTTGGAGCCCTCTCTTTTCTAGTGGGATTAGGAGCAGACCAGCCCCATTTGATATTTGAAGATCCAGCCTTTTGCTATAAGACTGTGCTTAAAAATACAAATGATGATAGTAGTAGTTTATATTTATTAAGTGCTTATTACATATGAGGTGCTGTTTTCAGATATACTTTCAGATGTGTGTAAGAAAGACTGACATTAACAGTGCCTTAGACAAAGTAGAAGTTTATTTCTATCTCCTTGCATTTGGGAGGTTGGTGCTCCAGAGCTGGTATGGTGGCTCTGCTCCGTACACTCACCTTGACCCACCTTCCTCTGACTGCAGGGGAGGTTGTCTGAGGACCCTGGTTCCACTACCAAAGTCCACGTGGTCTGAGTGACTCAATACCCTGTGCATGTTCCAGGAACTAAATGAGAAATGGGAAAGGAGTTTAGGCCCAACAGGAGTGTCACAGACACCACTCCTGATAATATGCCATTGGCTGGGATGTAGTCACATGGCCACACCTAGCTAGAGGAAGTGCTGGGAAATGTAGTCTTTATGCCTGTGACCATATGCCCAGTTAAAACTGTTCTGGTGTGGAAAAACAAAGATTGCAGTTTCTGCCTCATCACAGTGTATCATTCAACCCTCCCAACAACCCCTAAGGTAGGTATTTTACTATCCTTATTCTACAGAGGAGTAAACTGAGCTTGAGGAAGTTGCCTAAGGTTCCTGCTAACGCCATACTACATAACCCCAGAGCCCAAACTCTTATCCATTGTTTTCTGTAGTCTCTTTTGGATAAATGCCCTATTTCATTTAGTTTATTTTTTCATTTCCTTAATGCACAATTCAGTGGGTGTTAGTATATTCAAAAAGTTGTGCAGCCATCATCACTATCGAATTCCAGAACATTTTCATCACTCTAAAATGACTGTCCATTAGCAGTCACTCTCTGTTTGCTCCTCTCCCCAGCTCCTGGTAATCAAATCTGCTTTCTGTCTGTATAGACTTGCCTATTCTGGGTATTTCATACAAAGGAAAACATATCATGTGGCCTTTTGTGTCTGGCTTCCTTGATTTAGCATGTTTTCAAGGTTTATCCATGTTGTAGCATGTACCAGTACTTCATTACTTTGTGTTTTTTCTATTGTTATCTACATCTTCTTTATTCATTCATCAGTTGGTAGACATTTTGGTTGTTGCCACTTTTTGGCTATTATGAATAAAGCTGCTATGAACATTTGTGTACAAGTTTTTGTGTGGATATGTTTTCAATTCTTTTGGGTAAATGTCTAGGAATAAAATTGTTGGGTCATGTGGTAACTTTATGTTTACCTTTTTGAGAAACTACCAGACTGTTTTCCAAAGTGACTGCACAATTTTACATTCCTACCAACCATACATGAGGGTTCCAGTTTCTTTTCCTTTTTTTTTTTACATCTTTATTGGAGTATAATTGGTTTACAATGGTGTGTTAGTTTCTGCTTTATAACAAAGTGAATCAGTTATACATATACATATGTTCCCATATATCTTCCCTCTTGCGTCTCCCTCCCTCCCACCCTCCCTATCCCACGGGTTCCAGTTTCTACACATCATTGCCAACATCTGCTGCTGTCCATCTTTTTTAATTATAATCATCCTAGTGGATGTGAAGTGGTATCTCATTGTGATATTAATTTGTATTTTTTCTAATGACTAATGATGTTAAACATTTTTTATGTGCTTACTTGTATTTACTGTCCATATGCACGTATCTTCTTTGGAGAAGTATCTGTTTAGATCCTTCATCCATTCTCTAATTGGGTTATTTGTCATTTTATTGTTGAATTATAAGTTACATATTATATATAATATTATATATCATTATATATATATATATATATATATTCAGTTTGTGAGTACAGATAGAACCTTAGTGTTGGTCAGATTTAGGTCAGAGATTTCCACACAATATGGTGGAAGGGAGAAGGTGTGCAGAAGGATCACCCCCAGGATTTTCGTTTTCTTGTTCAGCAGGACTTTGACACACTGGTGAGCTCAGCAGTCCTTTTCAACGTTTACTGTGCACATAAATCACCTAGAGATCTGGTTAAAATCCAGATTCTTATTCAGAAAGCCTGGGGGAGGCCTGAGATTTTAACAAGCCCTCAGGTGATCCCAGAGCTACTGGCCCACGGACCACACCTTGACTAGCAAGTGTTAGAGAATGTCTTAATACGCTGTTTAGACCATGGGTCTACTTCTCCTCTGAAGCAGTTTGATTTGTTCTTCCTCAAATAAAGTGATGTCCTAGAAGGAGCCCAGCTTTTGGAATTGACTCTTGGCTACCACTTACCAGCAGCATGTTTCTCTGAGCAAGTTACTCTACTGCTCTCAGCCACACTTTCCACATCTGTAAATCACAGATACTTATTCCTCCTTCTCAAAGTGGTGATGAGGCTGAGGTGAAATAACATACATAAAGCATCTATTCAGTTCCAGGTCTATAGTGGGCTTTGGTAAGTGTTGATTTTTTTTTTCCACCTACCTTAAATGATAGGGGCTGTACCTCTGACTGTTGAGTACAAATACATCCTTATCAATGTAGAGACAACTCAGTGTTACTACCCTAATTTCCTATATGGTCATGATTAAATAGAGTATTCAGTCTGGGTGGTCTGTAGTTAGTCTATGTATGTTTCATCTCCTTTACTCAACAGATTGCTTGTTCTTGGAGATTAGGACTCTACGTCGTCTTCTTTTTGAATGCATGAGACCTGTCACAGTGTTATCCATAGAATTTGTTATTAATTAAAGCTTATGGAGTGAAGCAGACAGCCCATTCCAGTAGCAGTGCTAACAATAGTGACAGTAGAAATAATAAGAATAATTGAAACTAACACTTATTAATACCTTTCTGTCAGACATTATGCTAAGTGTATGCATGGCTAATCTCATTCAGTCCCCAAAACTGTTCTTTGAAACACATTCATTTATTGTCCCTGTGGCAGCTGAAGCCTGGCCATACTCAGGAAGACAGCATGACTTCTGCATTGGTAAGAGCTGAGTTCTAAAGGCTAACTGCCCATAGTTCGAATCCCTGCTCCAGTTCATACTGCCTGGGAGACTTGGATTTCTTAGTCCCTCAATATTCAAATGCATCATCTATAATTATTAATAGTGCTAATTCCATGTAACTATTTTGTAGTTTATATGAAATAATGTGTGAAATATGCAAAAAGCACTTAGCACAACGCCAGGTGCTTGGAAGTATTTAGTCAAGGTTAGCTCTGTTTATTTCTTGTTAAGTCACTCATTCATAGCTTCACAGCAAATAAGTGGCCGAGGCTGTCTGATTCAGTGTCATATAACTCATAATCTCTAAGTCATTTTGCCTCAAGTCTCCCATTTCAAATAATGTATTGAAGTAGAAATTGAAAATTCATGTGTCAAAGTGAAAAGAGAAAGGTCAAGGGGCTGCAGAGGGAGAAGAAGTATGTGAGAGGCATTTTATAATTTGTCACCTTTTGGAAAAGACATCTCCAAATGCCTGATATTTGTGCTAACTTGTTTTCTACAAGTATTTGTGTAGCAAGTGCCGACCCAAGGAAGGCAAACCTGATCCAGGTTTTGTAGTACCTGAAATGTATGCCCTTTGGGAAGGGGGCTTATTAAGGAAAAACCTTCATTAATTAAAAAATATAATAATATCTTATTGGTGAAAATAATATAAAAGCATATGACTGTATGAACACATTGTTAGGGTCCTTCTCAAGTTTTTGAAGGGCGGCCTGATACTTAAACTTCATTCACTTCAGGGTAGATCCTCCTATGGCATAAAAGTAGCCAAAAAGCAGCAAGCCTGATTTCCCTTCCAGGTTTGTTTCACAAAGGGCCAGTTTTAAACTTCTTTGTCTTGGTACTTTTATTTGAAACACTACAATAGACTACATGTACAGACCTCTAACTCGCAGGAAACTCTGGTGGATAGCATGCTTCCCAGAATAAATATATTAAGTTATTAAAAAAAAAACCAGGCAGACTAGATGGGTTTTTCATACCTACTGGCAGGTGGCACAGATCTAAATGTTGGAGCCTTTTTATAAGCAAGATTAAATTGACTTGTGACAGCTGCTCACTAAAATACAGGAAGTGCAGACCTGGTTAAAAGCAAGAACACACTGGTTTTCATTAAGTTTGCATCACAGAATAGAGCTCACTTTTTTTTTTTAAAGGTCTGTCTTAGCAATGCCCTTATTTGACAGTGTGTGCAATTTGTTGCTTACACACAAGTGGATCTTTGAGGTACAAGCAAGTCAATTAGTTCTATCTGCAGTGTCTTGGTATGTGTTCTATACATGTAAACAGAATCGGTGAATAGGCTCAGCTCTTCAGAACATCAGATCTGTGACTGCTAGCAAAGCCTGTTAGATCTCCACTTGTACAGTTCCTCCCCCACCTAATGTGATGGCAAACGTGGCAGCTGGATGGCCAAGGAAATGGATAATGAATCTGTCAGAGATGAGTGGATGTCACGGGAGTCTGCCTTCCACCCCATCACAAGGCCGGAGTTCATAACACCAGGAATTGAGAGCGATCTCCCAGCATTGTGAAATACATTTTTTTTCCGTTGGAGGAAAAGCCACTCTGGCAAGCGCTCTAAATAAAGGATTTCAGTGTCTGATTGGAATGGAATGATGAGAATAAACTGAGCTGTGGAAAATGAAAGGGAGCCGTTTCCAAATACAGGCCAATGACATTGTGCCTCAGCGTCCACTTTCACAAGCTCAGCCCTGGCACAGCAGTTGTCACAATGACTGAAGAAAGACAGTCCAGGAGCCGAGCTAGGTCAGCAGATTTACGAAGTTAGAGCTGTAGCCAGCACCCAAGCAGCACTCTGCCAAACTTTAGCCGACCCAGGTGGCCATCCTTACAGGAAGGAGTTGAAACTAAAAGATGCACACTCCAGAACAATTATGCTACCTAAATGCTCTCCTCTAAGCTGTGTTTATCCCTCCTCTAAGTTGCGTTCTTCTCCTAGGTCTTTTAGGCATCTTTTTAGGATAGCTCTTGCGTTAGCTTTCAGACATTTGGCAAATCCTCTGGAGTTTAAATTAAATTAAATTGAGTTTACAAGGTCTCACCAATTTTAGAGTTCCCTTTGCCCAATATAAGGTTAGTTATGAAAACCAGTGGTGAGGGCAATTTTCAGCACACATCATGGAGTGTTTGACTTAGGACAGTGCCTATTAATTCTCTATTCTTAGTCCATTGCTGTATTCATCATAGTAGAACAGGCACATGAAGTCCCTGCTTTCAGGAAGTTTAGTTGTTTATTAGTCACTTGTTTATTTGTCAGATATTTTTTAAACACTTATTACGTGCCAAGTAGCTTGACCCATGTTAGGGATGTTACAATAAATAAGACAAATATGACTGCTGCTCCCAGGAGCTTACACTCCAGTGAGAGTGACAGAAGAATAAACAATTACAATACAGCCTAAGTCTAGAGCAAAGATAGTGTGGACTTCATCCTGTGGCTGGCCTTACCTCATATCAGAGGAGCCCATAGGAAAGGCATTCTGGTGGGTCAGAGAAGGATTCAGATAGTTAATCAGCAGATGGCTTTGGAATGTCACCTAGGAGCCAGACACTGAGATTTCCAAGTTGACATCTGAATGGTAAAAATTATGCAGGTAAAAGAGGTAGAGTTATGTTCTAGGCATAAGGAACAGCTTAAAAGATTATGCAAAGGCAAAGTTTGAAGAACTAATTGTAGAATTGGTAGTGGTGCAAATAAAAATGGGGAAAGAACAAGAGATAGATTTCAAAGGGACTTGTAGGCCATGTTAGAGAGCTTGGACTCTATTCTGAGAATAAAGGGAAATTTTTCAATGGTTCTAAGCCAAGGTGACCCAGGTATTTTTGTGTAAATGATCGTTTTGACTATTGTGATGAGATTGGGCTAAAGAAGAGTATGAGAGGAGGCGGAAAGGTCTCTATAGAAGCCATTGTAATAAACCAGATCAAAGATGATGATGATGTCAACAGGGACGTGGCAATGGCTAGAACTGTATGTATTTGAGAGTCATCGAGGAGGAGGAATTTCAGAACTGGGTGAGAGACTGAGTAAAGACAAATTAGATGTGATAGGAAAGGGAGTGGGAGTGGTCATTCTTGACCAGCTGACTAGAAGGTGATGCAATATACTGAGAAAGAAAACACAGAAGGATGAGTAGGTGGGGGAGGGAAGCCAAATAATTCAGTTTGGGATATGCTGGATTTGACATGTTCAGGAGAGAGATCCGTGATGGACGTTACAGCACCAGGACTTATCCACATGTTGAGCAGATGATCTTCACCTAGTGATAATGGAAGGAGAGAGTTCTGTGGATTCCTATGGGTAACAGAGAATCTGAATCTCCTAAAATATTTCCAATTGTTTGAGTTTATTTTGCATGTTTTTACTTTTTTCTAGGGGAAAAAAATGATGCAAATTTGCTTTAGATTGCCTATAACTCAAAAGTAGTTGAGGACCACAGAGGAAATTGAAGGGACAACCTGGATAAAAGTGCCCAAGGAGAGTCACTTAAGCTGACTGTGCTGATCCAGACCCCAAAGAACGGCACATGAGGAGAACAACAGAAGAGGGTTCTGAAAATGACCTTGAGAATCCAGTGGGGAGAGTGTGTCAGGGGAAATGGAGTGGTCCCACAGAGTCAAATCCCCTAAGGAGATAGGCAAAGCAAGGAAGGAAATCCATTACATCTTCACCAGGAGGTCATGGGTGGTCTTGGCAAGAGAGGTTGTGGTTAGTTGGAAACAGTGAGTGTGTGGGAGATGAGAAAAAGGAGATGGCAAGTGTAGAAAACTCAAGAAGGGGAAGGAGAGTGTTAAAGTGGTAGCGAGAAAAGAAGACTAGGGTACAAAGTAGATATTTTTCTTCCTTAAGATGAGAGAGAAGCAATGAGTAAAAATTCTAAAAGCAGAAGGAGCCCTAAGTAACAACCAACCAAACCAAACACACAGAAGCTTTTAAAGGAATCAGAAGCTTAGAGAGATAGGGTGTCTACAGTAGGTATGATAGATATCAGGAAAGAGTAATGAATTGAGTTGAACCTTGAATGATTAAAAATCTTTGGACAGGTGAAAATGAACCATTAATTGAAAGAAATATGGGAAAATAAGACTAAATATTCATCTATTCTTCTTTCACTTCCTTTTGTTATTCAAAAAATATTTTCTCAGCAAATATAAAGTCTTTAGAATAGAAATTGCCTACAACTCAGACTGACTACCAGTATGAAAGTATTAATAGCTACAAGGTATATAATCCAATTTACAATTACTACTTGCATTCTTGGTCTTCACACATGAAACCAGCATATTCTTTGGGGTCACATTGTTCATTTCCTCATTTGGAATTTTTAAACACCAGATAGGGTGCTAAATCAGTATAAGCTGGTGCTTCTATCACTTAAGTTTCTAACATCTTCCATATTTATAAACACACCCATAAATAAAGGTGCTAATGAAGGAAGGAGAAAGATTCTTTAATAAGCAGCTTAACGCAAGTAACTCCCTGCATGTAGGAGATTTTTATAAGACCTAGCTCATAATTAAACACTGTCTGTTTTACTTAACTGATTTTTTTCTCTTTTTAAAAGATTGTATGAATGTTAAAGACTCTGTTTATGCGTTGATGTTGAATAGGTATTGTTTAAATGGTAGCCTTTCAGCTTATTATAATTTACAACTATACAGAGGGCAGAGTGTAGTTATAAGTACTATGAAGTGTAGTCGACCCCTGAGGAAGCTGAGGCTTGGTCTTACCCAGGGAGGTTTGAGTGGGTGGCTATTGCTTTAGGGGCTACACCTTTTAGTTAGAAGAGAGCCCAGCAGCCCTCAGGAATAGTCTTAGCCATTCCTTTGTTTCCTTGCCGTAAGTACGGGTCAGTGTTCCAAACAGACCATTAGTGCACAAGAAAGAAATTTGGATGTTACTGTACACACATTATAGAGACCAACAGCAGTTGTTAAAGAATCTTATTTTCATGACATCTGCCAAAAAAGAAAGCAAATGTAAAGCACTATAATATTTCTTCATTTTTATGAAACTTGACTTTCTATATTTTTGTCCTAGTTCCTAGAAAGGGCCAGACTAGTTTAAAAATGCACACACACACATGCACACACACACACACACACACACACACACACACACACACACACTTTCGGGTTCTAACCCTGACAGATCTTGGCCCTTTACCCCCAGGTCTGGGTATCAGGTCCTTTCCTTTGTGTGGACACATCTCTTCCCACATACATTGTTCTGCCCTCTGGTCATGGACATTCTGTTGGCCTAGGCTTTATTTCTCCAGAGGATGTGGCTCATACTTTGTATCTTATAAGTTATAACCTGCTACCTCAACAGATATCAAGTTGGCCTTTGTAGTTTTACAGTCAGAGACTTTGGATATGGGAATGTATTTTTGTAGAAATTGCATATTCCATTGTTGCCTCTCATATATTACAGCATTATTCACAGGCACCAAAGGGAAGGCCTTGGCTAATGACCTCAAACCCCTGCCACACATAGGTTTTCATTTTCTAGTATTCGAAACGTCTTTTTTCCTGAGTCCTTTGACCCATTTTTGAGAGACCTTTGTGATTATTTTATGTGAGTAGGAAATCTGAGGATTATTCAGGTTACTTAGAGGCCTTCGTGGAAAAACTCTTCTGCCTGAGGAATGTCATTTCAGAGCCCAGAATGAGAACGTCTGTTTATAACCGCTTGGGGTCTATAAAATAAACCTGAATAGCAAATTATCTCAATGGTTATATTTCTTTTTAAACAAATAAGAGTAGTCCTTCTGGTTTAAGGAAAAACAGAAGATGACATTGTTCTTCAAAGCCAGATGTATTGTAGATTTGATAATAGCACAGAAAAGCCTCTCACTAGTGGCAATATTTTGGATATCTGTTGGGAAATCCCTGATTTCAGAGCACAGTTTCCTTAGGTGAGCGTCAGACCCCACCTAACTGACTTGTATTAAGATTCCTCAAAGTGTGGGATGAGGTCAGGCTGTATCATAATCCCTCCCCCACCCCTACCCCCAAGGACACTTGTTTAAAAGATTCGGAGGGTCAGGCCTGCAAATCTACATTTTACTAAGTCTTTAGGGAGAACTCAAGCACTACGGGCTGTGAGAGCCGCAATCCTAGAAGACAGATGGATAAAGCCTCAGTGATCACCAAGACAACTGGACTTAATGAACTCTTGTCTCTCCTCTGCCTAGGTGCAAATGTAATCTCCATGCCACTGTGTGTGTGTATGACAACAGCAAATTGACCTGTGAATGTGAGCACAACACTACAGGTCCAGACTGTGGGAAATGCAAGAAGAATTATCAGGGCCGACCTTGGAGTCCAGGCTCGTATCTCCCCATCCCCAAAGGCACTGCAAATACCTGTGAGTAACTTTTGCTCGGTAATACCATATTTTGTGCACGATGAGCTGAGAGTTCCTCTCAATTTCACTTGCAATTGTGCTTTCACTCCTCTTACCAGGAGTCCCATTCCTCTTCAAAATGCAGCTAAAGCTTTCATCCCTATTTTGCCACTTGTAAGCACATTTTAGCACTTGGATCATCTGTTAAAGTCAGTCTTCCAACATTCACATCAGTGTGTTGGGAAATGATAGAAACCACAGGAGAAATTTTTTCTAAGTGGATGAAACAGGAGCTGCTTTTTTTGCTCCCCCAAATTAATCTCCTATTAAAATAACAAAGGCATTCAAAACTCCCAACTCTGACTTAATTTTAACCATAAACTACTTCCAGAAATTCTCTAAATGTTTACAATCCCATTTCCCATACTGGGTAACCTAAGAGATGCTTTGTCTAGAAGATGTTTCCCTCTCCAAATTTAGCTACAGCCTGACTTTGCTCAATGAAATGGTGGGCTTTTTCCAAATGCCAGCAGTTGATGCCACGCCCGGCGTGTATCCTGTTAGGAGAGGCTGCCTTTCGATAAAGCGTGTGACTGTAGGCCTGTAGGGACCACAGTAAGAAAAGGGATGTTTGTGTGCATGTGAAAAGAGCACAAGCATTATCTGTGTTCACAGGAAGCGTGAGAGATGCCCCGTTATCACTCATGTGGGTGCCCCTCTGAAATCC
Source organism: Stenella coeruleoalba (assembly GCF_951394435.1). Classification (NCBI taxonomy): domain Eukaryota; kingdom Metazoa; phylum Chordata; class Mammalia; order Artiodactyla; family Delphinidae; genus Stenella; species Stenella coeruleoalba. The sequence continues at coordinate 93,989,433 of NC_137169.1, forward strand.
CTGAACATTCCTAGGAAAACAAGTTCTGACACGCTCAAGGAGACAAGTAATTACTTCCAGAATAAATTGCCCAATTCTATGCATGGACCAATTAGCCACTCACAAAAGCCCAAGGTTTGACCTCTCTTAAAAGTAGAGAAGGGTGAGGTTGAGAATACACCCATTCAAGTGAGAAGTAACAGAAACAGCAGGACAGTGAGTAGTGGGGGAATGAGACCTTGAAGAGCCACCAGCTCCATGCAAGGCTAAGAATGTTATCAGGCACTTCAAAGCAGCAGCTGTGAGAAACCAAACCTCAGAAACTAATAGCCAGGAACCAAGACCTTATCAAGTTAAATGTAAAAGTAATGGACCGAGTAACAGGCCATAAAGAATGGGGGCATGAAATGATGTTAAAATTTCTATGAAGCAGGAAAAAAAATCTGTCAAAGGCTAAAAAAAAAAAAAAATCCCCCTTTGTGAAGGTATTCTATTTCTTTCTGTGTTAAAGAAAAAACTGACAGCCTAGCTCCTAAAATTAATACATAAAGTTCTATTGAGCAGAAATGTTTTTTTTTCAAGGCGGTTTTATTAACAGAGACTCCATGGGCTTTCCTCAATTGTTGAGAGCCATAGACTCGTGAATTCAGGAGGAATCTCATGAGGTTATTTGTTGCCATACCCTGTGACTAGCTAGAATTCCTATCACCACAGTTGTCAAATTTAGTTTAAAGGTTTCCTCAAATGAAAATGACTCAGATTTCATTTTTGATGTCTGCTGCTCCTTTAGTGGGACAGGATGGAAGAGAACAATGTTTACAAACACTTGGTGGCATTCTGGCTCATCCTCAGGGCAGGCCAACTTGTCAGGGCTACTAGAAAGGCAGCTGGGAGAGACTGCTGTTGAAGGCACTGGCTTCTATTCTAACACGACACCGTTTTTTTCTACCCATAACTGTACCTCAAAGTCTTGCTTATTTCAAGACATTTTCACTGGAAAGACCTTGTGCCAGCCAAGCTTTTTCACTGGAATGGATTTCTTGTTATATTCTCCATGGAAATGGCTTACATAGCCCTAATATAATGCAACCTCTTTCAATTGTCCATGTGGATTCTATTGTCTATCCATCCCTTAGTTTTTCTTGGCCTTCTCTAGACTTTTCCCCATTTCTGTTAAAATATGAAGGTGACAGATGGACACAATGGCCAAGGAGGTTGAATTCAACGTTTCAATCCTCAATATGGCCGAAGCTAGATTGAAGATTTTAAGATAACCTGCAATGGTCCAGTCTTGCAATGGAAAGAACCCCTTTAAAGAAATCTCTGCCACATCAGACTGCTTGCAAATGTCCAAGGACGGAAGTAGGCAATTAAGTGGTTTAGTACACAGGTTCCAGAATCAAATACCAGTTTGTCCATTCACTAGCTCAGTGACCTTGAAAAAGTAAAGTATCAATATTAACCTCTCTAACACTTGGCTTCCCATCTGTATTGTGAGGATACTAACAGTTCTTACCTCATAAGGATTTTGAGAGAAGTGAATAAGCTAATGCATGTGATGTGTTTAGCATAACACCTACCACAAAGTAAGTGTTCAAAAATAATTTTATTTTTAGGCTTTTTTTCATAAGGCAGGCTTGTCAATTATTGGACAGTTTTAATTGTTATAAAACTTATTTCTTAACATTAATATTGAGTGTCTCCTAATTTCCAACCACTTTTTCTTTTTAAGTCTTAAAACTCTATATCAACCCCAGTTTTCTTTCTTGTCCAGATTAACATCATCAGTTCCATTTCTCATATGATAAGATTTTCAACTCTCTTACCTAGTTGTTTGCCCTGGAAGTCCTCTGAATTTTTAGTGTGGAAATTTAAGCCAAACTCAGGACTTCTAGCACTGTTACGATTCTCCTGTCATTTTGACTTTTTCTTACACACATGCATACATGCACACACTCACGTGTGCACGTGCCCACACATACATGACTCGAGTTGGTACATTACAAGTCAGATATTAAGAGGGACACTCAGGATATGCTGTATCCTAATACAGGAATAAAAAACCTAAGAAGTAAAAAGGAGTGGCTACAATCTCTGATCCCTCAACACCAACTCTTCAGTAGCCTAGAAATAACACTCATATTGGATAAGCTCTGGATTTAGCAGAACTTCAAGCAGCCAGGATTTTTGAATAAGAAGATCAGTTCCTGCCTACTCTTAGCATAAAAACTAGGGAGGCTTCATTACATCAGGAAATCTTAAGATCTCCCTTCAAAACCATTCAGCCCATCACTCAAAAGTTCCTTAAACTGGGACCTTGCTGGGAATACTATGGCTTGGAAGTCATAAATTCTGGAGCAGCTCCAAGGCCACTTTTGTATGGAGCATATAGAGCCAGGAGAGAAGAATACAGAGCCCCAGCCCTCTAAAACACCGCCACCCCAATCTGTGAGACACACCACATTTCCCCATGCCTGTCATTATAATAGACTCGGCAGAAGCAGAAGTAATAACTCTTGTGATGATATTTTTATTCATTGTGCTTTTTACTGAAGACTCAGTGTGTTTTCTTGGTTCTTTAAAGCCATATGTATGTGTATCAATATATTTCTTATTTTTCTACAAAGCTTATGTTTTATCTGTAAGACATCTTTCTTCTTCTCCCTATTGATCTTCATTCTATTTTTGACAGAATTCTATTTTGAATGTCCTTTGAATTTCATTTCTGTTTTCCAAGTAGATAGAAACTCTGTCCAACTTCACGCTTAATCATGATTCTCTTGATTCCCCTTGTCTAGCTCATAAATAAAATTCTGATCCCTCTTGAAACTCTGATCCCTACTTATAGATGCTGAAAACTTAACAATTAACCTTTAGGAATAGTCATTTCAGAAAAGGTAATATAATATTGTCTATACCTCTGCTTGCCAGACTGTGTCCTATGACCCTTACAAGAATTCCATGGCCAAATAAGTTTGGAAAATGCTATACATTATACTGACTCTTAGATATTCACATTACCTTATTAAAAACATTTGAGAACCCTAAAATAAGTAATCTATTTTATCATGTGTTTCCCACACTTTATTGTTCATGGAACACTTAAAAACCTTCTATAAAACACTCTTGGGGACATGCTGCTGTAAATAATTTCCTCAGCTTTCTGATAGAAATGTCATGGAGAAAAGCCCAGCTAGTTCAGCTGTATTGAATCTTTTACTTTCCTCTTACCTACACAGTCTAATATTCTTCCAAGAAAGAAAATTAAATTGGTCTGACATTGACATTATTTGTTCAGAAATCCGACTTGAATTGTTACACAATATCTAGGTCTCCTCTGAGCGATGGAAAGTAATTTAATGATTGTTCTATTATTTTCTCTGGTATCAAATTTGCATTGACCAATTTATATTTTCTCAGGCGTACATGTGTATGTCATTATCCAGACAATTTCCTAAGTGCTTTACACGCATGAGTTCATTTTTAACTCACAACAATTTTATAAGGTAGATGCTACTATTTTCACGTTATAGAGGTGGAATCTGATGACTACTAAGGAAAAGTATCTTGTTTAAGGTTTAGCTACCTAGTCAGAATGAGAAGGAAGGTTTGAACCCAGGTGTGTCTTGAGCCCAAAGACTGTACATCTCACTATATGGCTTCTCAGGTTAAAGTTCAGTGACTTCCTCTGTCCTCCACTGGGGTGTGGACTCCATCTGACACCTGTTTGAACAAGTCGGTCTTCTCTAAACCTGCTCTCTCCCACTTTTCTTCCTAGATTGCTGCTTGTTATTTCTTTGCCTTCAAAGACTCCCCTTCTACCTTGTTTTAAATTTTCATTCTTAGTGTACAGTTTTCTTCCTTGATATTCCTATCTAATCTTGTGGTTTTAGATCTTATTAATATTGGTTTAATGCTAATAAATTATAGCCTGAATCTTTCTAATGAACCCAGGCCATTTTTTTCAGCTGTCTATGAAAATCTCAAAGTCAACATTGCAAGATACTGAATTCATTTCTTTTCCCCAAATCACCTTTTTCTTCACTCTCTATTGAAATTCTGCTCATTTTTCAAGACTACTCCTCAATGTGAACTCCTCGATGCAGCCTACCTAGACTGTCCTATGCAAAATCAGCTGCTCTTTTCTTGATAATGTATATATATATATATCAAGATAGATTCTTGGTAATGTATGTGCACTTACAATTGGTTGACTATAATCAAAATTACCATGATAGTGATAATAATGATAGCTGATATTTATTAAGCTTACCATAGCCTTTTATATTTTGTGAAGTGCTTTATGTACTTTCTTGCATTAAATCCAACTGACTACAATGATCTTGGGCAAGCTCTTTGTGTTTGAGTTTTTCTCCCGTCAGTAAAATAAACCTGAGTATTGACATCATAGGGTTGTCTCAAAAATTAAATGAATTAACACACGTAAGATACTTAGAACGGTGGTAGGCACATAGTAAGCACACAATGAAGTTAACTGTTATTATAATTGCACTGAAATCTAGCATGTGGACCCATCCCAGTCTAAAGAGCAAATTCTCTCTTTGGAGACAACAACTGTATGGGGAGATAAATTGTGCCCAAATGCCGGATTATTCATACAATATGAAATAACTGTTACAGAGTTCAGAATATTTAAGTCCTTATGATCAGTGTATTCTCTCCCCTGTAATTAAGTCTCCTTGTAGAGCCAGATACTAATCAGAAGGTTGCTTGGTGAGCATGGGAATTAAATTCAAAAATTTTAATGATTCAAATGCTAATAACATCAGGCTGAAACATCGGACCCATCCATCCTACCCCAGGGTCAACCTCCCTAATGCCAACAGAACACTGAAGGCCTGAAAGTTTACAGGTTACCCCTCCCTCTTCCTGAGACAGTGCTAGGCCAGTACTGCCACCACATGCCTGAAGATGCTCTTCTTTGCAGGCTTTTACCTTCTGACTAGCTTTTCTTCCAATCTTCAGGTATGTTAATACACTAAGTTATCAATAGATTAATGTCACCTCTGTCAAATTTGTCATAGACACTCAGGCCCCAGAGCCCTTCTGTTGTTCTAAGATGACTTAGCTAACTCTGATTGGATCATTTATGTGTTGATTTAACAGTACAATTCTGTGAAGGCAATTTTATTTCCTTCACTTTCAAGTTCCTGGGAGACAACTCACCGTACCTCCTATCCACAGCAGTTTGGACCAGAGAACCGGGTTGAAAGGACGTAGGAAGTAGTTCCTCTAGAATACAAATGAGGCTGCAGAATGTTTTCTTACTCATCACCTACTTCTTTTTCAGCTGGGCTTTTTGGAGGTAGAGCTCCCAGTGGCTGCAGCCTGGCTAGAAGAAAATCTAGTCACCTACTTGATAGGCTTTTTTCAAACCACCTAACACAACAATGGTAATATTTTCTCTCAGTTTAAAGCATGCTGAATCCTCATCTCTTCTGCCTCCCTCTTGATGAGAAGCTGTTGAACTTCCCATTGATTCTCAAAAGGAGTTATGACTTTTAGCACTGCATTCATCTGCTTTGAAAAATCAGAGTGTTTATTTTTGAGGTCTCCATCAGGTTGTCTTCCTTAAGCTTAACTATGTCCCCTTTAGCCACATACTTGGTGGGAGGGTTAGTAAAGTTGGAAGAAGAAGAAGGAGACGGAGAAGGAGAAGAAGAGGGAGAGGGAGGGGAGGAAGGAGAAAATAACAAACTATATAAGTCTACTAGGGTCTCGTCCCCCAACTGCAGTAGAATTCCTTAAAAAAATAAATAAATAACTATGGGATTGGGGAGGGCTGGGTGAGGAGGGAAGAACTGTAAGTACCTACAAGCTTAGCACTTTCACATTCTTTGGCCCTTTGGCTTACTCAACATGTATGTGTATCTCTGACTGAAGGAGCATATCTATTCTAGAAGAAGCAGAAGTCCTAAACTCATATACCACGTATTGCAGAACCTTCCCTTAAAGCTCATTCGTACCTGTGTTTCATTTCCTCGGTGTCAGTTTAGCAGTGTCTCAGTAGATGGGGATAATTATCTGCTCTAGTGTTGACTATAAAGGGGTCAATTTGGACGAGGACCTTACTTCTCACTGTGTCTTCGATTTCCTCTTCTGTAAAATTAAAGTGCTGAGTGAGATTATTTCTTAACTCCCTTTCAGCTCTCCATTTTTGGTCACTCTTTCTGAATTCACTTATCTGGTGCCTTCTTTTTTTCTTTCCTTCCTATCTACTTATCATCTATCTTTCCCAAAGATTTTTGAGGTTGTTTCAGAGATAGGTTTAAGCCAATGAAGCTTAAATTACAGGGCTCCTCACTAGACTCCTTCTAAATTAAAAAAAAATCTAATTTCATGTCTGATTTTATACTTTAAAGTTAATATTCCCCCAAAAAGCTCCTAGATTTGTGTTTGCTTTAGGTCCCACAAAATCTGCATTTCCCCCTGAATAGCTTAGGGAAAAAGACAAATAAAAATAAGAGCATACAAATAGGAATATAAAAGGAAGGTGTGAGAAGAAAAGAATAGAAAGAAAATAAGCCAAACATTAAATCAGTTTACCCAGTTGAGCATCAAGCTGACCTCTGAGTTTCCTGGAAGGCAAAGTGGTGAAGGGCATATCTACACATTGTATAACTCTTGCTATTAGAATGGAGGAAATGTCCAAAGAGAACAAAAATATTTATTAATACTGAACTCTGAGAAATGTCTCAGTGGAACATTTTATAGGGGACAAGACCGTACTATGACCAAAAGTGGTATTTTCACTCTGATAGAAACCTTCTATCAGAAACAGGCGATAAATTTTTGCTCAAATGTACATCGAGCAACTCCTCTGTACCAGGCATTGTCCTGAGCAGACAACAGAGATACAGACATGATGCTCGTCCCCTCAGAGGTCTCAGGCAAACACACAATCATAAGGATAAGTTGATAAGTTGCTCACAGAGGCCTGCACAAAGAGGTGTGCCATCACAAAGGACACTGGCTACAGGGAGGTGAAGAAGGAAGGGAAGAAATAACTTCTGAGCTCAATTTTAAAGGTAAACATATTCTTTACATAATAGTTGTCACTTCACAGGGAATGGTTAAAAAAACTGCCAACACATCTAGACAATTTTCCTGAATGTAATCTGACTATCATTCCTGTGGCTTATGGGCAACCATCACTGTTGTAAGATGGAGTTGCATTCATTGATTCAGCACTTACAGACCCCAGAGAAACCCACCTTTCATGAAATGAATTGTAGCCTTCCTGTGTTCGTTTCTTAAGCATTTGAAAGATTTCTCATGACTTACTCATAACCTTTTCAATGCATATAACTGGTTTATTAAATTCTTTAGTTGTTTGTAGAGGACCAAAAGCAAGGTGTTTGAACATTACAATAAGAAACATTAGGGAAAAAATAACATTTGACAGTATACTAATGGACATCCCTTGGTGCTCAGGTATTTTCAACTTCAAAAATCTTTATTCCAATAAGCAGTTTAAAAATCTTTTCTAAGCAATTCCCATTTTACAACAATGGAATAGAAAGTGACTCACCTGGTAGCACCTCACAAAATTTTAAACCACAAAATGAGAAAGAACCTGAATTTTAAACATCCAAATGTTAGTTAATAGAAAACATCTAAATGAGGAAAATAGGATCTCATATGGTCTTGCTTGGCAAGGTTTGTATAGCTGCAATGAACATTTCTCCCAGCACTGGCATCCCCAAAGGCATGGAAACATTTCTGCATCTTTCTAAAGTATTCAACTGCAGCAAGTACTGCATCAAACAGTCTTACAGGTTTGCTCTCCACTGTGTCTGGCCAAACATCCTGAGAACTCCGCCTTGCATTATGCATGGCCCTCTAACTCCATGCAAGTTTGAAAACACATGAAAAGTCTCTTCCTGCCATCCCAACTTCCATTCTCTTTGACTGATTACTAAGGCATAGCAGTTCCTTGTAATGGAGCAGGATTTTCAGTCATGGGGAAATTTGGAGCTTCTGCAACTGATACTAAAATTATGATGCTGCCATCATACCTCACTCAAAAGTGGATTTGCAAAGGAAAAAAATAAAGATTCAGTACCAAGTCAGTGTCACACTGTGGCAAAGATAGTCTACTGAAATGTCGGGTTAGGAATCCAGCAGTCCTTTGCAGAAATCGCATCCAGCTTGAAATTCAGTTCAGACAAAGTTAAAACATGGAAATGAAAATTTAGCTTTCCAGTTTCAGTTGGTCAGCGATCAGTAATTAAGCTGAAGCATCATAAGTTCTGTGCATTTAAAATCAAAAGACTTTGAATATATCTAATAACTGAAAATAAGATTTCATCCCTTCCAGGCTTTTTTAAAACATCTTGGTAAGCTTTAATTTCTCCTTCTCCCCTCCTTACTAAGAAATAGGAAAATAGCTCTTGGTTTTAAAGAATACAAAGCTAGAAATCTCTGAGCAAGATGCAATGATTAGTTAAAATAAGCAGAGGGCAGTTGTTCAAAGATTAAATACTAAAATAGAAATTTAATGATTCCTACATTTACCACCTGTTAGCACACTTCACGATGTGGAGAACAAGTCCGAACAGCTCATTAACAGCTATCATTTATTGACTGTGTACCATGTGTCAGACATTTTTATGGATTATCTCATTCAATTCTCACAGCAGCCCTGTGCAGTAGATATTATTAGCCCCTTTCAGATGAGGAAACAGGCTTTTAGAGAGGCTGGGAACTTGCCTGAAATCACCCAGCTAGTCAGTTGCAAAGCATGACTCTTACTCAGTTCTGTCTTATTTGCATCTCATGCTCTCACCCACACCACTCCCTGAATTTAGTGGAAATGTTACAAATCTCTGACTTCTAATTAGTAGTATCTATCATGGTGTTGCTTGCTTGATGACCCAACTATATCAATAATAGTAATCACAGCAAAGATGGTTGGTTATAGCACATACCACCTGCCAAGCAATGCTTTGAGTACTTTAATTATATATATATATATATATATATATATGTAATCCTTGCAACAACTCTAAGAGGTGGAGAACTGAGCCACAGAGAGCGTAAGCCACTGGCCCCAGGGTCACGCAGTCAATGAGTATAAGAGCAAAGCTTCAAACCGAGACAGCCTGGCTCTCATGCCCCTGCTCTTGGCTAGGGGTTTTCATCCGGATACAGACTAAATTCATGTCCACATTTATACCAAGTTCAGTCACATTCTGAAATGGTTCTACCACCTCAGCAGAGCTTGGCAATTAAAGTAGAAGCTGAAAAATCGACGAAGCCCAAATCGAACAACCTAATGTGCTCTTGAATCATTCTGCTCAATTTAATTTCTATTACATAATTTAATCCAAATATCTGACAAGTAAAAGAAGACTAAAAATGATAGTTATATGTAGTTAATCAGATAAAATGCCAAATGACTTTCAACACCTAGCACATGCATATCAACACATCTAAAGAGATCTATTGCATATGTGGATATATTTGCACAGGCCCATATAACGCAGACTTGGTCTTTGTGCCCAGAACACAAGCCTAGCTTAATATCTGTTTTGAACCACATAAAAATTTTCATTAACCTTACAAGTAAGCACAAAATGTTTGATATCACGAAGCTGTCTTGAACAAGCTGCTAAAGTTGAACATTAATTTCCCAACTCGGATGAGTTCAAGGAGTTGTAGAATAAAGCAAAATGGTCTCAATGGATGGATATATATTTGGGGGTTTTTTTGTGCTATTTTTCTTATGACCTGAATGTTATCAAGTGTTTATGTTTCTGAGATTTTTATATCATGTTAAAGATGTCACATACTAATAAATGTCTAACAGCTTTTCTTTATTGTTTTCTTTCTCTCCAGGTATCCCCAGTATTTCCAGTATTGGCAGTAAGTAAAAAAAAATCACCAATCCAATTCTAGGCCAGCTTTGCTTTGTTGTTCAGCTCCTCAGATCTATTTTCCCAGTGTCCATTTCTGACGTAAGAGAGTATTTCCTTTGTGAATTGAATTGCTGTGTTTGTTCTCTGCACATACATGGTGAGAGCACAGATAAAATAGTTATCTGTGTATAACTCCTCTGGGGATATGGCAGTGCTGCCGCTTGCCTGACTACTGTTAATCAATGAAGGCTACCTTTACAGAGGTGCAATTAGTTACATAACCATAACTCATTTAGCAAAAATATAAACAGTCCTATTTACCCATACCTGGTAACCAACAAACAACTTGAACTCTCTCCCTAGGACTGAATATGAATTTCTACTGTAATTTAGAAAAGCAGAGAATGAATGTTTTAGGCTTATTCATTAGAACCGAAAGAAATCACCATGCAACCAGGGAGCAGGAATTTTATTGGTGCATTAAACTTTAGCCTTTGTGAAGGCCTGAAAGAGGTAGGTTTGTGATCATTAGTCTTACTGGAGGAATGAAGGAAAAAAATAATCAGTATGTCCATTTCTCCCTCCTAAAATACAATTATCCGTGTTTTCCTGACTACTTAGTTTCAAGTTTGATAGCGAAGGGGTATGAAAAAATACATGCAAAATTTAAGAGTAAGGATACTAGAAATTCCTGCAAGAAATATTTTAGTAGAAATATCAGCAATTGAAAAGAGAAATCTCTCTTCAACATTCTGTGGAACATTTCTCTAGCACCATTGCAAAGAGAATTCTACCAGCTGTCATGGGAGAACCAGGCTGTAGCTCCCTCTTTACATTTAAAACAAGGACACCAAACACCAAGCCTGAAATACTCACTGAGGAAATGCCCCATAACTTTTCAGAGCCGAATCTCACATATTTTTAAATATTGTTCCCTTTCCCTCTGATGGCTAAAACCTTTGGACAGCTACTGAATAACTGATTTGAAATAAAGTACTGAAGAAGCCAAGATTATGCACTGTAAGTGAAAAGAAGCATTTTCACTGGGATTTCACCCCTCAGTCTTTGTCATAGGTGCTGGGCCACACAGGGTGATACAAGTGTAAACAGCAGTGATTGGAGAATTCCAATACCCAACATCCATCTAAAAAGCAATACACTCCTAATTTGGATTAAACAACTTCCCGCTTCTTATAAATGCAGTCAGGTCTCCCAATTTATAAGTCAACCTAGTTTACTTACGCTTGAGAATAGGCCCGCACGTGGGTTTGTTAAGAACTAGACGTGTTAAATGCCATGAAAATCAGCCGCTTTGTAAATAGAAATAGGAGTAGTGTTCACATTCATTTAGATACCAGACTAATGCTGCAGCTTCCTCCTTGTGATCTTGTTGAAATGGCATCAGTGCTACAAACTTGCAAATGAAAACCTTCAGATCTAATAGTCTAATTTTTCTGCTGTAGTATCTCCCTTGGCGTTTGCCTAACTGTATAAATACGCCACATTGTGCTCCTTTCAGGCCTTGACAATTGCATTTGCGCATGCATTTTGGAGCAAAAGGGAATCAAACAGAAGCAAACTGAGACAGATAATTGAGGCTGCTATGGTGATCTGACCTGTCAAAAGTTTCAGAAATGGATGGATGGAAAGTAGTTCTTTGGTGTTAGGGTGTGTTTCTGTTCGGAGTGTCAATCGTATGTTGCATGGAATTTCTGACTGTACTGCTCACCCAACATCTCATTCGGCCGCCTCCACCACATGCCCCATCTCTGAGCATCAGCAGATGTTGACCTTTTACACACTGAATCGGGAAATTCCAGTTTTGCTTTGTTTTATTTTGAAATCAATGGTGACCTGAAAGGATGCTTTGTTTTGCCTTTGGAAAATGTATTAACCTTTATTATCAGGAAACTAGGAAAATTTAGCTCCTTAATACCTAACTAAAACCCTCTAACAAATAAAGTGATAGCTTGTACCCCGCCTTCGTGATGCCTCTGGCTGTTCTGCTTGGAGTGCAATGGGTGTTCCCTCAGAGTTCTCAGGCAAACAGGATATAAGCGCTTCCAGGGGTCACCCAACATCACACACGACTAGCTTGCTTATTGCCTGGCTTTAAGGTCAAGAGATTTACCATAAAACCATCAAACATGATTGTATCTTCTAGGCTGCTTTAATGTCATTTACACATTCCTTCTTTGAGGACTCATAAGGTGCTCGCTGTGTGCACTGGTGGATGGATTCCTTTGCTCTCCAAAGGGCAAGAATTCATGCATAGATGACTCACTGCCTGTTCTAGAGGGCACAGAAATGGGGTTTCCAAGGTAAAGCCAGAGAAGAGAGAGCTGCTTGGATTTTTAACTAATTTTGGGTGTTTGCCAGGGCTTTTCCCTTTATCCCAAGGAAGGAATCAATGAACATAATTCCAAGTACACAGAAAGATGCCATTATAATATATGTAACACCCATGAGATTCCCATCATCAAAGAGCATCTCAAGGAAAATGAATGATGCCTATTATCAACATAAATTATTGATGTATGTAACCATAAGTTCATATACATATGCTATATACACAGTGACTGAAGATTTTAGAGGACTATTAGATTTCAGTACAGATTTCAAACTGTCAACACCTGTATTAAGGTTCAAATGCATAGACAGAGTGGTCATCCTTTCCGATCATCTGCTAAAAATGTTTTTGAAACAAATTTCCCATTAAGGTCATTTGTACCTGCTGTTGTCTATCTATTAGGAAATAGGTTTCCCAATCATCCCAAAAGTACTTGATTTAAAACTCAGTCATTTTGATGTGCTTTGGCCATGGCTGAAAAAATATTGGTGATAATGTCAGCAATTAATGAATCCCAAAATAGATCTGTAGCCATTTGAGCCTTATGAGCTCTGTTTTTCCTTTACCTGATGTAGTAGTAATTCATTCAGGTTTCACATTTTATGTAAAATGTATCATGCACTTATAAGTAAACATTCACAATTTTATCCAAGTGAATATTTGTTGATGCTGATGATCCAAATTAATATTTGGTTTGCTGTGGGTGTTTTTGTTAAAGTGATAAACTAATCATTATGTTCGAACATATATTATCAGATCCTTAGCCTTGAAACGCAAGTGATTTCACTAATTATGTTAAACAGTATATTATTTTTAAAAAAACATAATTAGAACAACAAGGGTTGGCCTAATGTGCAAATAGCTTTGTGTGAGTGATTATCACTTAAAAAGTAAATAACAGAGGTTAAAGGTAACCAAGTCAGAGGTTAAAGGCAGATAATCCACTGAAAATTCACGTCAGGAAACACCATTTTAAAAAACTTGGAATTTTTAAATAAACAAAACCATTTCTTAGAACAGCAACAAAAGAAAAGACATATGTAGACATTTTGTGAACCCAAGTGTACATTGTTTCCTTAAATTACCTTCAAATGATTGACATCATGGTTTATAAAGTGTAGAAATTGATGGAGGCGTTTGGCTGTCCCCTCCTCTTCAATTTATTCAATTTGAAACAACAGTCCATTTAAGGGAAATATTCCATTTTCCTGCTTTCTCTTCTAATGAGCATTGCCTTCATCACAGAGTTAAAAATTCATCTCTAATTTGATTTAATTGGCAGGACTATTAAACAAGGGAAGTGCTACCTGCAGGGATTCATCAGCCTGTTGAGAAAGCTCAGAGATGTTTTCATACTTGAAAACATTTGATGCCAGTTGGAGACCTTGTAAAAGTTGTTTTCCATACAGCATCCAAATATTTTTGTTCAGAACTGATTTACTGTAGAAACCTGGATCGTGAGGAAAATAACAAGGTTAATCATTTCCCCACTCAAGGGTTATTAGTAATCTTGTTCATTCTATCCAGAGAGCTTCAGTGTTTGTTTTTCTCCCTTTGCTTTAATACTACTAAATCCCCAAATAAAAGTTTCATTTGAATCGCCCTTTAGCTAATTAGGTTTTATATAATGAAGAAAAAAATTATCAGGCTAGTGTAGCTATATGGCAAATTGCATGGTGTGCTACATTAATTTTGAACTGTTTGCTGATGTTCTAGAAGGAAAGCTAAGGTCCCAGGTGAGATGCCTTTGGGACTTTGTTATATCATGTACCCAGTATTCTCATCACAGATCCATTTCATATTTGTGTAACTAGCATTTCACATTCATGAAACCTTTGTGGTTATCCAAAAATTGAATGAACATTAGGACATAGCTGCTTCTTTAATCCTGAAGAATAAATTAAATATTCCAATGAAGAAGGGGGAAGTATCCCCTACCTTAAAAAAAAAATCCAAGAGGTATAGCAATCTTTAGCAAACAACAATTGCCCACCTTGAGCAATGTTGATTTTTTTCATGTATTAACCTTTTCCCAGGTGACTTTAGAATGTCAAGCCACTTTTTAAGTGTGAGCTGGTATCTGTACCTTTGCTGTTATCTCTGTGTTTGGGCATCTGGAAATTCCTAGCTTAAACAAAGATTTGCCAAGATCTCTGAAAGGTCCTATGATGAACCTTCCAACATGTAACTGTGAACTAAGAGTGGGGTATCACTGAAGACTTCTTAGAATATCAATAGAGGGCTGGCCAGCTAACTGCTCCACTTCCTGGGAACTGGAGGGAAATGTCCCCACATGTCTACAGAATTCCATTTTACAAATGGTGAATCGGAGGTTCAGAGTGTCTGAGTAACTTACCAAATGTAATACGGCCAGGAAGGCCTGTTTGACTCCGAAAGCTGTGCTCGTAACATTATACCAGGTGGAAGAGGTTAGAAAGAAAAATTCTAGATTTATTAACTCCTACTTCAGACTCTTTCCAATCTAATACATTGCACCTTAGACATGTTTATCCCTGAATTGACCCATTTCTGTGCAGGGAACTTTAGTGTCCTGGAGAAAAACAGAAGTTCATTTTCTGTTATCTCACTGTGTGGTCAACAGAAGCTACATTAAAATGTGCCCTTCCTTACCACCATCAATGATAAACATCCTCAGTAAGCTGAGGGAGAGGGGAAATGTAAAGATGTTACATATATTATAGAACATGTGACAGTTCATGAGATTAGCTATGCAAATTGTGAAACATGCTTGTACATATTCTATGACTGTAAAAATCCAAATGTTTACTTTATTGACATAGTCACTCATAGCAAAAAACATTCTGTGTGCCATCTCAAGGGCAGCCTTACCACTATTACATTAAAATGTATCTTCCCCGGCAGTCTAACGATGCTGTATTTCTGAGAGTAGGCAGCTCACTGTAAAGATGGTAAGATTACCTCCAAGGCCCTAGGGGTTTCTTCTGAAGAGCTTTAGGGTTTTCTATAGATTCCTCTGTAGACATCACTAATGTGGTTTCCAAACTCCCTGAGGAACAAGAGCAATAACTCTACAAATCCAAAGGGACCTTGTGACTTTGTCTCTTCCTGACGTTTTCCTCATACACGCCTGGAGGAAGGATGTTTAATGAAGGCTCACTAACATCCTCTCAGCAGTGGCTTTTCATATCCATGGTGGCACCCTGTTTCCCACTGTATTTTAGCAAAAACTTATGTAAAAATTAGTCTTTTTAGGAAACTTAAAGAGCACTCATCCAACATCATCATTTTACAGACAAGGCAGCTAAGGCTTAATTGAATCATCTAAGGCATCTGGTGGCCAAGGCAGGATTCTAGCTCAATGTCCAATTTCCAAACTAGGACCCTTTAGAATTCATCCACCTTTCTCATTTAATTAAATGACTAATGTATGAAACACTATAAAGTAGACTATTCTAGAAAAAAAGAAAAAACATGGGAAAGCATAGTCACAATTTACTTTGGTTTTAAAGGGTATCCACAAAATGAGTTGAAAGCTGCCTATGATTCATGCTAAGGGAGTGAATGTGTGATAGAAGACAGTATTCTAAAACCCTAACTCTGAAGCTTTCCTGATATAAATAAAGTGTTTTTAGCCTTCTGCTTCAAGCTTCCTTTCAGCTTGATTCACTATGGTGTCAGCAATAGATGGTCAAGTTTAGCAATTCTAACCTAGTTCTCTCCAACTTACAGTGCAAAGAGTTTTCCTTGGGGCACGGAGGAGAAAAACTTTCTACCAAAGTCTAATTTTTATAACTAGAATCTCAGTTTTTCTGACTCATGAAAAGGAGTTTCAAGTGCCGCAACCAAATTGTCGCATAACAGTTTTCTGAGTCTCTCCTTAATGGGAAAAAAAAAAAAAAATCAGGCAAGATATATATATCTGATTCATAGTCTAAATTGATGTGCTTCTAAACTGAAAGAAACTGGAAAATTAACATTTTATCGTTGTGTTAAAAATCAAATCTTTTCCACGGTATTCCAAAATAATTCCTATTGCTTTCTGGACAATAGTATTAATCAATGTAGGCCCTAGAACCAGATTATCCCCTAAAGTAATTTGTATCTTAAGTGAGATTTCTACATATCCAAATCACTTGCTTTGGGAACAATTAAGATTTCACAAAATAGGGGGAGCACGTTATTACCTCTACTTCAGTTCAGTAAGAACTGTTTATACTACAATAATATTTTTATTACAACAGCAACCACAAATAGAATAATAAGAGCTAACACAACATTGTAAATCAACTATACGTCAATAAAAAAAGAATAAGAACTGGAATTTCTTAAATGCTCACTACCATGACAAGCAAATATTGACTCATTCATGTAGCCTTGACAACAACCAGTAGGTAGTGTCATTATCCCATTTTGCATATAGGAAAGCTTAGACACGGATAAGTTAAGGAGCTTGTCCAAGTGGTAAAACTGGGATTTGAATCCAGTCCAAGCTCTATTTACATGCACCATATCTTAAATAATTTTCCCCTAAAGAGATATTTCCTAGGCTTCCCATAGATGTAGTTTGAAATTTTAGCAATGACAATAGAGTAACAGCATAAGATGGGCATTTCAGATATTTTGTTTCTTTTTAAAGGGGGCAGTGGTTGAGTATGTAGTCTTGGTCTCCATATTCCTCAAGCCAAAGTCTTTGGAGATCATCAAGATGAGTTCAATCCATTTTCCCAGATGTATGGGACGAGGATCCTTGAGAAGTAGGGATTTCCATAAAAGGCTATTCTTGAAGGATTGGCCATCTACAGTCCCACTGGACACATATGATAACCCCTCCCCTTACCTCAGCAATAATTTCTTAACTCCAGTTTGGGTTTCACTATGACAGTCAAAGGTCCACAGTTACAATGTGCAGCAATAATTTTCCCTCCACACAGGGGATTCTTAATCCCCTAAATCCCCTAGATTCTCCAAAGGGCATGTGCTTCATTCCAACAGGCTTCATCCTTCTGTGAACTTTAGTGTGACACTGCTAGGCCATGAAAGAACCATTGGAGTGATGGGATTTAATGGCTGAGAGAAACCATGGAGATCTTTTTGTCCAGCACCTTTATCTTACAGGTAAAGAAATTGAAGTCCAGGGAATTAATAGCCAGACAGCTACTCAACAGAACTGGGACCAGATCCCTTATCTTCTGATTCCAGGGACCCTTTGCCTTGCAACACACTACCACTCTGAGACCTTCATATGACCCAAAGATATTCCTTAGTTAATTCATGAAAGAATGAAATTAATAAATTCTGCAACAGTTCACCTAGAAGCAATACCAATACCTTTGACGTATTATAATACTTTTTTGTATTTGCAATGTCTAACTACTCGAAATAAGCGGCCACTGGCTAAAAGTTCTCAGAGGCTTCATGTTACTCAAAGACTTTTATTAGCATTGAATATGATAACACAGAATTTGTCCCAATCATACAACGAATATACACTCCAATGGGCCTAATTCACTTCTGGGAATTAAACATTTGTTAGTAACTTTGACTGAATATTTATATGTGCTAGGATCTTCGAGTAACAAGAGTAGCCAGACAGTAACTGGCTAATTTTAAGTTGTTTTCTTACTTGGCCTTGCAATTATAAAACAAAATAAAAATTAAAATGTGATATTAAATTTAAAATTGCATGATGACCAAATATTAAAACATGTAAGCACAGACAGTAACATGCTATAGAAGCTTAGGGTCCACAAATTTCAATATTTTTTTTTTCAGGACATTTTTCCTCCCAAGGAAAAGACATCATGCATAAAATTTTGTCCCACTAGAGAGATATATAGATTAGATTAGGACTTCCACGTGATGACTGCTGGTGGCTCTGAGTTTTAAGTTGTCAGGAAGGTTAGGCATCCCACATAATGAAAATCATTTGGAAAAAAATGTCTAATTATATTCCCAAGCAAACACAAAAGCTACACTCTCCCATCCCCCAAAAAACTATCAGAAGTACACAATACAGAAGAAAATACCTGCCAGGTAGGGATCAGATTGTAACTGAGGTGTCTATCTTGATAATTTCATACAGGTCAAGTAGTTAACAATTCAAAAGTAGAATGACCTACATTAATGTTTTACACATGTAGGAAGATCCTCAAAACGGAACCTCAGCATCCTAGGGAAAAATCATAAAAGAGTATACTAAAATATAGGCGTAAAATATTTATTACATTAGAATATGGAATAAAGCTTAATTTATAAAATTAATTTTCAAAGCTCACTTCTAACTTTTATTTAGTATAAAATTTTTGTCTTAAGTTTTTTGGCAAAGCTTATTAACAAAATGATTAATTATATTATTACTTTCATTTCATCAAGAAAGTCAAGCCACTGAATACTTAACATTAAGTTTACAAACATCACCCCACATATGACCTGTATTTGCCTCTCTTACGGAAAATGATGGAGGGAACCATTTAAAAGAACTAAATTTTTCTTAATTTGATGCTAATAATATAAATAAATATATTTTCTATATAAAACTATAACAGTGGTTTGAAATCTCTTCTAAATAAACAATTTCTAGGGACTTCCCTGGTGGTCTAGTGGTTAAGACTTCACTTTCCAATGCAGGGGGTGCAGGTTTGATCCCTGGTCGGGGAGCTAAGATCCCACATGCCTCGGGGCCAAAAAACCAAGACGTAAAACAGAAGCAATATTGTAACAAAGGTAATAAAGTCTTTAAAAATGGTCCACATCAAAAAACCTTAAAAAAAACACCAATTTCTAGAAATCATTTGTTTTTCAAAAATGATCATTGCAGTTCAAGTAGGCTTAACATTCAGTCAATAACTTGAATATTTTGCCTACATGTTACCAAATATCTATTTATTTAGTAACACCTGGATACAGATGTGGAAAATTGTTACATTCTTTATTCATTCATAAGTTTTGATGGATACAGCAATATCAATATTAAGATTTCCTTTGCTTTTATGTGTACACACACACACATACACACACAGAGTAACAGTAGATCAGCTTTTCTAACAAATGTTAAAAAACCAAAGTCATAGTGAAAGTTCCATGTCTTGCAAGAATGTTATTCACTATAATCTAATTATGGAGGAAACAATCTGATAATACCAGTTTACAGTAGCCTAGCCACTTGATATCAATTACTCAGTTATTAGATATTTACTGAGGCCTTCTGGAAGGCTTTGCCCTTCCTCAAAGAGATCCAATCTAATTACAGAGACAAGAAATAGACATAAAATGTAAACTAGCAATATTGAAACTTACGCCTATCCACATTATCGGTGAGAAATAAGGAGCACATAAGGTAGCATGCTATAGGAGTTTAGTGGCAAGAACTCTCCTTGTGGACTTGGGTGGTCCCAAAGGACCACACTAGAGTTATGGTTTTGAGTTGATCTCAGTGAATGGTAGATTTGAGTCATGAAATGACTGCTTTAATTGTCATGGCCTATGTACCTTAGCAAAAATAGCTTTAAAGCCCCCAGTCCTAAAGCTGGCTCTCCTCCTGCTTTTCCAGAGTCATTTTTTTTTTTTAATACAGGTGAATCTAAGAAAGAAATACCATTAATTCTTAAATTAACAGTGCTTATAATTTGATTGGAACCAATAACTTTAGAAATATATTTTGAGCTAGAAACATCATGAAAATATATATTAAAATAAAGAAAATATATACACACCCATACATACAAACCTTAGATATGATCAGAAGCACCTTGGACTATTCTCCTTAAGCCAGAACCACCAGTCATCTTTCTCTTTCTTTCTCTGAGAAATCGCATAAATAAAAATAGGAAATAAATCCACTTCTTTGCAGAGATAATGGCTCACACTTAAAACATACCCTAAAGAATCTCTCCTGAAGACTAATGTAACAAGCTCGTATCTGTAAATATAAATTGCAGAGAATGGAATCCTCAAGTGAGAAATTATTTCTTTCCTGTTATCTTCTAGTTTCAGGCACCAGCTTTATATAACGATTTGAATTGCTGAAGTCCCTGTTTGGTTATTTGTAAGAACACTCTACTTTATTGCACAAGTTAATGTATATAGCTTTGTTAGGGAACAGGCTATATATTTAATGTCCATTCAATGTTTTGGGAATCATCAATTGCTTGCTCTTGTTTGGTGTGGGAGTATGTTTTGTTAAGTGCATCACAACCAAGTTAAAAAGCAGATGTGTGGTTTGTGTCTTTGTCCATATAGTTTTCTGTTTAGATCAAATGACATTATAGCTGAAAGTAACATACCCTGATTTTTCCTGGTGCATGCAGATCCTCCAAAGTTTAATAGGATATGGCCGAATATTTCTTCCCTTGAGGTTTCTAATCCAAAACAAGGTAGGAGCATGTAAAATTCCTACTGATATAAAATCCCACATGTTTAGGGGGAAAATCCCATACTCTATTTTTTAGCACTAAATAAGAGCATTATCATAAATGCCATGTCTTTAAAAGAATCATAATTCAAATATTTTTTCTAATATGAAGTGTCCCAGAAATATTATAGTAAAAGATGTAGAAAAAATTAGACAGCATAAAAGTTACAAGCACTTTATCAAATTTACATTGAATGTCAGCCATCCCAAGAGAAGCCTAGAGTTTGGTTGCCATCACAGTGGGGAGTATAAATAATATATCATAAAAACTTGTGAGTGACACAGGTTTCCTTCCACTGTCTCACCTTTGCTTTGCTTTGGTAAATTGGCTGTTACGTCAGTTGTATTGAGGGTCAGGGAAAATACATAAAGGCAGTATTGCAACCCCTAAAAGACCTGTTTTTGTTTTGTTTTTTCAACTGTCGTTCCTTATTGACTGACAGGAATTTGGATCTCTCTCTCTCTCTTCCCCTTCAACGTCACAGTGTATTTTCTCTGCTGAGGCTTTCCCTCTTTTATCCTTTATGAATTACCAATAATTTCTGCCAGGATTAAGAACAACGTGTTTTCTCTCTGTCCTTAGAGCAGTAATTATTTTCTGACTTCTAACATAATAAATAAATAAATGAAAGAAACTGACAGACAGCAGTGTGGTTACACAGGAAGAAATAGAACCTTTAAACACTGGCCAATAAAATTCATAAGATTCAGTGTAATGTTAAAATTACATTAACGTCTAGCCTATAGATATACATAGACATATATAAATAGTTTATATTAAAATAAAGTTGTCTTCTTTTGCGTCCTTCCTTCTCACAAAAAAGAGGCACATCTTTGGCTTCCACCTTCCTTTGTTATATGCAGGATGTTCCTTTTAAGCTCTAATGAATACAGATGGAGGAGGAAGTGAGCAAAAGGAGGAACCAGGAAATAGCTGCTAAGCAAAACAAAATATATTAGCAATTTGTTGAGGAGTCAAATTGGAAGGGCTGCATTTTCAGTCCTTGATCAGAGTGATGAAATCAAGACTGTCCTAGATACATATATTACTAGCAAATAGAATTATCTTAATCATCTGCTCCAAATGAATTTTTTCAAGTTTCTGCATACATATGTGGAAGAAGAAATACAGATCAAGCTCAACCCATTAGTATAATTCTGTGAGGATTGTGGGAAGGTTTAGTGGCTTTGTTCCTCGGCAAGTTCAATGAGAGCATCTTCAGTGAACTGTCACTCAGTATTTCCCATTGAATTTCATAGCTCAACAAATTATACAAGACAGGATCTAAGACTTAACACTTCTCCACAGTAAGTTTTGTGCTGAACAAGATTATGCATTGTTTAAAACCTGAAACAGACCCATTTAATTATTTTGCTATGTTTTCTGTGAGTGTCACAAGACTAAAAGCTTTCAGAAATATCTTTAGTTAATGCCAGTTGCACTTTTTTAGAATGTGGATAAAGAGTTCAAATAAATTTATTTGAGAAGCTCACAGTTGAATAAAGTGCTTGAACTTGACATTTTAGCTAAAGGTGCACTTTCTAGCAGAGGTCAGTTCTGTGCAAACATAATTTATCCGGTCAACATCTGCAAAGAACATCAGGCTCTATCTTGTTTTTGCTATTTTCACAAGCAACACTTCAGGAACAATTGGAAAAGAAAGGCAGGCAAACTTAGAAATTCCTGCCATTAACACACTGATATCATATACGTAATAAATGTTGAGAAGAAGACTACATTTTTGAAAGGTGGACAGATTCGAGGTGACTCTGAGACTGAGATCCAGATTCTGCTGAATGGTTGACCATTGTGACTATCTGTAATGTCTAATCAATTCAGCAAAAATAATCTAACTTGTTTATAGGTAGATGAGATTACAGGTACACAGAAAGAAAGACATGGTGAATTGAGGCAATGATATTGCTAAGTAACTCAACAACACAACTACTATTTTAAGAGAAGAACAGTAGGGGATCCTAATATCCATATTGTTATTGGAATAATCTCTGCATAACTGCGTTCTTGATTTAAATGGTAATTCTTTTTGCCTCTGAAAATAAAGCTTCTAAACGTTATTACTGACAAGGTCAAACCATTTTCAGCCAAATACAAGACTTCCTTTGTGATTGAAGCAGACTCCCAGAAACAACAAATACAAATATTCTCTTCATTTAGGGCCACTTTTCAAGCGGGTTGATGATAAGTAATTACAATTTGAACGTTTCACTATTGTTTCTAATGTGCTGTTCATTCTTTTAAACCTATCTAGTTGCTCCCAAATTAACTTTGTCAACAGTTTCTTCTGTTCAAGTTGCAAACCACAAGAGAGGTAGGAATTCTTGGATTCATACAGTGATTTCATGGTGTTATGTGTTGTGAAACATTGCACTGTATGAATCTGGAATATCTGTGAAGTGTACCCATCAGCTTATTGGTGAGGCATGTTGACTGATAACGATCAATACATCAAATAGTACTGAGAATGTCATCTGTAAGAGGAAAAAAAATGCTTCACTCAGAAAGTTGACTGCTGCAAATTTAAAATGCTGCAATATTTGTTTTCTGAAAGATTAATGTGTGAATAAGAATTATAACACTTTAGGTTCCTGTTTGGAACATGAATGTTAGAGTATTAACATTGTCACTCATTTGCATTGAAAATAAGGAAACTCACTTACAGTGAGTTTCAAGGATGCTTTTCATGAGAACAGAATGGTAGGTTCATGTATGGTGCCCATTTGACAAATGAAATACCTTGGAATTTCTACTTCCAAATATTGTTTGAAATAAATTTGAACAAATACCAGTGAAGAGCTACACTGGGTTAAGCATTGATTATGACCCAAAAATAATAGTTACGTTACTTTCTTTAAATGAAAGTGAGCAGAATCTCATCTGTGACTCATGAATGGCCCATTCCAGCTAGCATCTGTCATTCACAGACTGAAGATTTTTCAGGAAACATAAAGACTTCTGTTTTTATTTCACCATTTTCCTTTAAATGTCCTATGTGACAGGTGTGTCTTGTTTTCCACCCTTGACTGTTGGGTATATGTCATGTTTTAGGGAGTTTTTGGTTTGTTTTTTTTTTTTTCATGAAGCACCTCTTACAAAGAAATATATTTATTAACAATACCTAAATTTGGTTTGACCCACTTGGTGAAAATGACCATAATAGCTTCCCTATTCCTTATTGAAAAGAGTCAAATCATTTTCCAGATTTTAACCAACTTGAATTGTTCCTTCTGTGTCGTATAGAGAAAAGGAGGAAGCTGGTCAGAAAATGGGAAAGGGAAACCGATGATATTTAAACCAAGTCTTTAAATTTCCTCACAATGTACTTTTACATATCAAACATTGGCAGTGCCCTTCTGAGGGGAATCCAAGTGGATTTGAAATCTGGGGAACTAAGTTCTTTAGGAACAGAGCAGCCACAAGTTCATAGGGTGTCAAGCCTATTTTGGACATGTGTGCATATAATAAGCCAGTCATTGATGCCACGGTAGGGATGTCCCTCCTTATCTATGATATGCAAACCTACACAGAGAAACCAAGGAGGTGAAGGAGAAAGGAAGCATTAGGGACCTTATAGAGTCCATCTTTTTTCTGTCATATCAAGCACTGGATATACAAGAGGACTCTTGACCTGAAATTTGACCCTGTATCATTGAATCTCTACTTTCTTGGGGGTCACAGCACTAATGAGATCTGAACACATTTCCACAGGCAGGAAAGAGCCACCTAATGAAGTAGATTTATCATAGAATAATCCAGATTGTTATCAAATGATGTACATGGAAGGGCTTCAAAAGCTACCTAAGGTTGCAAGACAGAGTTGGGGGTGGGTGAGAATCAGGAAAATGCTGCAGCCACTTCATTCCCACCCCTGGGGGAGGCCCCTGGAGGCTTGTGACTTTGCTAATGTAGTGAAGGGAAAATACTTTATAAGAATTCTAATTCCTTCAGCTTCTGTCTATCTAAAGTCTTTTTTTCCAAATCCTTTCTTTTTGAGTGACTACAGTAAATTTCCACCAGCTCTGACTTTGAATAAACTTTCCTCATTTGGCCCCAGCATAAATAAATAAACCTTCCTGTGCCACATTCAGAGTACTTTATCTTATATTCTGTAACATATGTCATATTATGATACATTGGTGACGTAATAATGGAATTAGAGGCAACACGGGGAATAGTAAGAAAGAAGACACCAAGACATTTAACACCCCCCTTCCTATTCTTAACATTCTTTTTCTTTCATTCTCTTTCTCTCCAACCTTTTGTTTTTCTATAACTCTTTCCTCCCCAGGCCTTCCCCAGCCAGTCTCAGTCAGAAAGTGTCTTTAAACCTTAGAAGAGGTTTGGATCTTTCCTGATCTAGAAAGGCAACTTTGAACACTCCTTCTTCTAAAATGCTGCTCGCTTAACTAGCCAGTTATTACGTACCATATTATCATAACTGCCTTGTATGATGTCATATACATCAGATGGGGGATTTTGCTCCCCCAGGGAAATTTTGGTTGTCACAGCTTGGGAGTTGCTACTGCTTCTAGTGGGTAGAGGCCAGGAATGCTTCTGAATATCCTACAACATATGGAAAAACCACGGATTATTTGGCCTAAGATGTCAGTAGTGCTGAGGTTGAGAAACTCTGCACTGGACTCTTCAGGACTGGGCTTCATGGTCCAACATGGCTCGTTGGTCTAGGGCTATGATTCTCGCTTAAGACTGGACCTCGTTCAAGTTGTCCCCTGGTATAAGGTGGTCCTCAATAAATATGCATTGCCAACGCATGCCATGCTACACCATGAAAATGTGTTTTAGAGGACCCCGTTAGCTTGTTTGCACAACAGTAATTAAAACTTGTCTGAAAAATAAAATATAGCCTACAGTGTGATTTGAGATTGCAAAAGTATATAAAACCATAGCAATGTTTGGAAATCTCCTTTTTCCTAACTAAACTAATCTGCATAGACATATAGTCAATTTTCAGCTAAAATATTTAATAACTCAGTTATAGTGTGATGTATGGCTGTTGTTTTTCTCAACTCTTTAATATTTAAGGTATAGCCAGACTCTTACAGAATTTGAATGGTGGAGGAATGAATTTAAAAATAACTTTCCTCTGTGTCTTCCTTTGTTTCCCAAAGTAAGATGCCTCAGGATCATCACTGATTCGTTGACATCGATTCATTCATTCGACAACATTTTTTGAATGCTTAGTATTTTGAGTTCTGTTTACATCTGTGAACAAAATGGACACAGTCTGCACACATTTATTTACACTCAAAGTATAGGGGAGAAATTTTTTCTTTAATTTAGTCTTCAGATACTCTAGGTTCTACAAAAAAATTAAACAGGATTAGTAAATGTGGGAGGGGGGATTAATGCGTTTGGGTCAGGAGCTGTTATTTCAGATAGAGTAGTCACAGCATTTTCTTTGAGCAGGACCTAAAAACAAAGTGAGGAAGCAAGTCATAGGGAAGTCTGGGGGAGGAGTAGGCCAGACAGAAGTAACAGCAAATGCAAAGGCCCTGGGGAAGTGCTTGGCATGTTTGCAGAGCAACATGAAAGTATTGTACAGCGAGTGAGGAGGAGAGTGATAGCAATGAGCCCAGATCAATCGGGAATGAATGAATTCAAACTCTGCCTTTTATTCTGAATGAGGCAGGAAGCCATTAGGATTATGGGCAAAAGGATGTCATGACCTAATTTAAGTTTTAAAAGAGTCACTCTGACTGCTGTGTGGAGGAGACTATCACAAGGGTGGAAGCCAGGGAAGCAGTTTGAGGACAACAATAATCCAAGTGCCCTTAACTAAAGATGAGATGGTGAGAGGTGGTGAGATTTAGAATGTATTTTAAACGTGTAGTCAAGAGGATCTGCTGATTGATCGGTTGGGGGCGTGGGTAGAGCGGGATGAGAAAAAGATTGGTGTCAAGAGCAACTCCGGGAATTTTGACCTAAGCAATTGGAGGAATAGAGTTGTCATTTACCAGGACAGATCCGGCTGCCCATGTAAGTGGCAGGCTTGGGAAGGTAACCTATGAGGTCAGTTTTGAACATGTTAAAGTTGAGATATCTATTAAATGTCCAAGTGGAGACATTAAGAAGGCAGTTGAATATATCAGTCTGGATGAAGGCTCACTAGCTAACTGGGAAGTTGGTCCAGGCTGGAAATAACTATTTTGGAAAGGTCAGCATATTGATGATTTATGTAGTCATGAGGTTGGGTAAAAAACCCTGGTTCTTAGTGAGCCTAAAGAGCCAAGAGGTCCAAGGGCTAAGCCCCGAGTCATTTGAGAAGATACAACAGAAAGCAGAAGAGAGGAAGAAGCAATGGTAGGTGGGGAAGGAGGTAAACCAAGAGAGAGTGGTGGCCCAAAAGCCTCCTGGTTCAGGAAGGGTTGCCAGGATGCCCTGAGGGCCCTATTGAAGTTTATGGTCATGAATTTAAAGTGAGACTTGTTTCAAAATAGTTGGAAAAAAACTCCAGCCACATTTAGCTGCTGGGGTATAGGCATGGAGAAGTGGAGAGTTGGATTTAACCAGGATCAGATTTTCCCAGGAGACTGTAATTGGGGGCGGGGGGTTGGGGGTGAAGGAGATGAGAGCATATAAAAGGAAGTGATTGTAAGAATGGACCATGAACTCTATATTTTGTAAAAAGGGAAAGGAGGAAATGGTAGGTCAGTGAATTAGAGGATCAAAGAATTATTGAACTATTAATATCGTCCCTTCAGGATCTTAATAAGTTAGTGCAGCTCTAACTCTATCATTAATGATCATTCATGAATTCTGGGCCTATGTGGAAAGAACAGTTCCTAAAGAGTGGGAAATTAACAGAAAACTGAAAAATAATACAGCAGTCTAATAATTACATCTGAAATGTCTTGCATTTATATAGTGCTCTCATGTGTTTCAAATCACTTTCAAAGATCTTTTTATCATTTTATATTCTCAAATACATCATGGCCAGAGAAGACAGCTTTATCAAAGTCTCAGAAGAGTCTTAGAAGTTTTAAAGAAATAAAGTTACTATTAGCTCATTTCTTAGGTTATAAGACATTTAAAGTAACCACTTATCTTCTGGAAGAAGTTTGTGATATTGAGTGTTAAGCTGTGTATGGTTTTGTATATAATTATTTATAGAATTTACATTATTTAACTCTCCTATCAAAATTAATAAATTGATTTTCAAACAAAACCCAGAAACAAATAGTGAATGTCACAGAAATGCATACTATTCATTAAATTCAAAGAATAGGTAACAGTGTCTATAGAGATTCATGGATTGGGTCTTGATTGAACTTGGATGTCTACAGACACGTTTTTTGGTGAATAAAGCTTTGTCAGATGAAGCTCAGCATTGGGTGGATCTTATCCACAAAGGAACCATTCAATACTTCTAATAGTATTGGCTACTGGGTAGATCTTATCCACAAAGGAACCATGTTATGAAACTTCTCCAGCCCTGTTCTCTCCCATTTCCCAATGTCATGTCTTTGCACACTCTATTCCTTTCACTGGAAATGCTCATTTCCTCCTTTTTTTTTTTTTTTTTTTTTGTTAAATAAACCTTACTGGCCCTCATGGAAGATTTAGTTTTAACTTAGTTTTTCCTAATTCTCCTCAAGTGAAATGAATTTCTCCTTATATCACTTTGTGTCTCTGTTTTTGGTTTTGGTTTTGTTTTTAAGTACGTCCTCTTTTTTTTCTAGTTATCTGAGCACGTTTGTCTTACCCACTAAACAAACTTCTTGACAACGAGGACTTACTTCTGTATGGTTCTGAAAAGTTCCTAGGATGAATTTATGCACATAAAAGATTCTTTTGAAAAAATCTGGATTAATTATATTAGGTACACCAAGAATCAACCTAGGATGAGGTTATGTGAACAACAGTAACCACTTAGGAGCCTCTTCTAGAGAGGGAGAGCCTGAGGACAGGGTGTGTGCGCCCACGCCTCCAGAATTCCAGGCAGCTCTGAAGAAGTCCTTGGGAAACAATTAGATTTGGGACATGGGTCTCCTCCCTGCAACTACTACTCTGAGGTGGCTCCAGGCCAGAAAGATTCTCCCTGTTCCAAACCCTCAACTAAGGAAGGTTGGAGAGGCCCTTTAGGTTTCCTAGGTAGTCAGAAATGCCAGCTTAAACAAGGTTGAACTCAGGGAGATAGAATGTATGGGGGTGAAGTGCTTGTTTTCTAAGAGAATTTAATTTGGTAATATGTAATTCTATTATTTTTCTTTTTGCTATCATTAATTTGGCATGCCTTAACTACAAAATTTTTGCAGGATTTTCTTACCCCATCTCCCATATGGCCTCCTTCTTCCAGAACTCTCCTTCTCCCGCTGGTTCCTCCAACTCCCCACTCCCACTCCCACTCCCCAGCCCTAGCACACATGCACACCATGGCAAAGCTAGCCTCCTGTAGAGGAAGGGGCTTGCCTTCAGGAACCTCCCATTCTTCTTGCCTTTCTTTTAAGCATCTGGGGTCTCCAAGGTGCTAACCCTATTCCTGGGTGTCTTCCACTCTTCACCATTTCCAGTGTCCTCCTCTGCTTCTATCCAAATTTGATTTCATTCTGTTGGGACCTTGACCTCAGCTCTCTACTGTAGTAACTGGCTCTCATATGAATGAATCCACACTGTTCTGATGAGTGTCAGTATGTTAATTTATTGGGTTAGCCAAAAAGTTCATTTGGGTTTTTCTGTAACATCTTATGGAAAAACCCAAATGAACTTTCTGGCCAACCCAATAGAAAAAAAAAAAGATATTAATTATCTTTTATTAATTTTATTAATAATTCCTTTTTAATTTTGACAACACTTACTCATTTTTACTCTGGTCATCAAATGCAGTGCTTCCAAAATTTTAATCTATGCCAAAAGAGTAACTCAGTACCTCACACTGTGCCTGACACATAGACCAACTGAATATATTATTTATTGAGTGAATGAATAAATTAGCTCAAATAGTGACTGTGTTTGGCTTCCTGGTGGGATAAAATAAAAGCCAGACATTAATGAGAGGGATATTTTTAGGCAAACAAGGTTTGCAGTTTCATAATTGACCTTTCTTATAAATGTGAGCTAGGCCTACCCCCATATTTTGAGGAGATGAAACAGATTCCCCACCTACTTACTTCTCACACATTTTTTTTCTGTCTGATTTAGTAACTATTGTACCAATAGAGGCTTTGTTTTTACTTCTTTTAAAAAGGTTGAATTAGGGCTTCCCTGGTGGCGCAGTGGTTGAGAGTCCGCCTGCCGATGCAGGGCACACGGGTTCGTGCCCCGGTCCGGGAAGATCCCGCATGCCGCAGAGCGGCTGGGCCCGTGAGCCATGGCCGCTGAGCCTGCGCGTCCGGAGCCTGTGCTCCTCAACGGGAGAGGCCACAGCAGTGAGAGGCCCAAGTACCGCAAAAAAAAGAAAAAAGAAAAAAAAGGTTGAATTAGATTAATGACTTGCTTTGGTTGAGGTGCAAAAGAAAGACAATCTAGTCACTCTCCACCCTTCCCTATGTCTCCTTGTCTAGTTCTTATCACCATCACCCCTAAGCCTCAGAGCCTCCTCCAATATTTTGGGGAGACAAAGGAAAAGCAATCTGAGGGTACAGTAGCTGCCTGACTCTTCTTTTGTAGCAGACTTAGCTTGAAACTTGCAAGAAAAGGAAATCTTAAGAGCACTTTTTTCATACCAATAATCTCCCCGTTTTTTGTATTCTCTCTCTCACATAAGCAAACATGCAGATTTGGCCTGATGAAAGGCTTACAGAAGTCATCTTCTCCTCTTACCATTTGGAAAAAAACAAAAAGAGTTGTCTAATTGTCTAGATCCCTATTAAATTTGCCATGATTTCTTCTGTGAAACTCTGACTGAGTTACTGTCTTGATACAAATGATAGTAAGACTCTAAATGAAGGAGCCATGGGTTATGGCAGACTCAGGCCTTAGATGCCTACATTCATTCTTCCTTCTTTTTTAAGATTGCAAATATGAAGAGAAAATGAGGGGAGTGATGCAAAGACAGTGAAGTTTTCAATGTGCAAAAATTAGACTTTTGCATCAATGGAAACAGAGTCTTCCCAAATTTTAAAAGGTGTACACCTGCAAATGCTTCTGTTCATATTGTCTGCCAAGAATTAACACTCTCCGATCATGTTCTGAATGTCCAATCTTTCTCTCCTGCCTGAAACAGATGCTACTTCCATGCCAGTCACAACCACCTGCGGTCACCATGTGTCATGTGGAATCACATACATGTAATGCCATTCCGCCATCTTTTCTCCACTTCTCATTTTATCCAAGCATGTAGTGTGCTGTTATTCTGCGACTGTATACACTCTGTATACATTTCTGTTCTTCCTTGCAAGATTGTGAATGCTTCGGCCACTCCAATCGATGCAGTTATATCGATCTGCTAAATACAGTCATTTGCGTGAGCTGTAAACACAACACTAGAGGGCAGCACTGTGAGTTATGCAGGCTGGGCTACTTCAGAAATGCTTCTGCACAGCTGGACGATGAGAATGTGTGCATAGGTCAGTTCCATTATAATTTCAGCTATTGTTCTGTGCCTTTCACGAGATGGGGAGCTATTTAAGGTGGAGAGGCTGGTGATTTGCACCACAGCTGAGCCAGAATGAACTTTCTCAATGGAGAAAACGTCCTTGTGGTAGACTTAAAGAATTCACTTGTGCAGATTGAAATCATAGTTGGGGGATATATTTTGAATCCTTGTCTAATTGTTGCTTTAAAGATGATGAGCTGAAAAGTCATGTTTAAGAGATGAAGTAATTCTCTTTTTGTTTTTCTTTTTTTTTTTTTTTTTTGCATGAAATCTTAACACCTGGTCATTTCAACCTGATCTTAAAGTCTTAAGTTGTACACTCAACTTTCAAAATGTAAACTCATTATAAGGTTTTTAATTATAGATACGAGATT
The DNA here is from genome assembly GCF_951394435.1 of Stenella coeruleoalba. Lineage (NCBI taxonomy): Eukaryota > Metazoa > Chordata > Mammalia > Artiodactyla > Delphinidae > Stenella > Stenella coeruleoalba. Next base: position 94,020,983 of record NC_137169.1, read on the forward strand.
AGGACACAAACTTTTGTAAATAACTGGTAATTAACTAATATTGATTTAAAATATTCCCATTTGGAATTGAAAGCCACTAGCAATTGGTAATGTAGAAGTTTGCCTGGCTTTTCCATCCATAGTAATGAAATTCCACTTACTGAATTTTCCTGTAGCCCTCAAAAGGAGAAGCAATTTTTCAAAACTATTCAAGGCAATTAATTCTCTTAGCTTCCAAAGTACATGAGCCCTGGAAAACTGGGGCCACAGGATTCCGTTGAGCATTCTTTCCACCCCCTGTGATGACTGATCGTGTCAACTGGAGAGAACCAGGTGCCCTTCACATCCAAAAAAGCTTCTCCTACCTTTTGCATAGCAGAACCTATCTTTAAGAAAGGGAGCTGATGAAACATAAGAAATAAGAAATGGAATTTCACTTCGTAATGTACTTTGAAGAAGTGCATATATTCAAAATGGTGAAGGGTACATATGTATCTGTTACCACACCAATAGGTAATATATAGGCAACCAATGTTAAAGGTAGATTTTTTCACATAAAGACTAGATAGAATACACAAGCTGAAAAATGAAAGGTGATCTTTTCATCAAAAAAGAAATCAAATCAATCTGTAATTCTGGGATCATTGTTTTCTGATTGGATTGTCAAGGTTATATAGTTATTTGCCAAGTGTCATTTAAAATAGCTGGACAAGTTTTTTCAGTTAAAATGGGCCAAGTTTTTATAATACTGTTTATGTCTATAGTATGTTCTATTTTTCAAAGTGCTTCCTTATTATTTGTGAATTAGTGGAGAAATCCCTGGACTTAGAGGCTGGAGAGCTGGGTTCAAGTCCCAGTTTGCTATTTAATAGCTGTGTGCCTTAGGTAAGTCGTTGAAAACTCCTGGTCAACTTGGTGTCATATGGGATGCACAGGAAACACTTGGTAAACTGTGAACTGACTTGCAAGTATGTTTTTTGTTTGTTTGTTTGTTTTGTTTTTACTTAATCCTCATTAACAAAACCATGGTGGTAAGTACTCCACTGATAATTTCCCCTATTTTCTAGTTGAGAAAAAGTAAGGCAAATTGACCCAAATCATACAGCTTTAGTAAAGAGTTAGTTTCCTGACTTCAAAGCTTTTGAACGCTTTCTCCCAACTACCCTGACACAATTAGCAAAGCTAAGCTTGTCAGACTTTTACTTATGGTATGTTTTTAGGATGACAGCAGCAATTCCACTATGAGCTTGTGAACAGAAGTTCAATTGCCTTTATAACATTTGGGTTACAAAGATTTGAGAATATTAATAAAAACCAAAAGGCACATAGCTGTCTGAATTTTGAATGCAGTTACATTTTGCTGAATGTCATTTGTAAAAATATATAAATGTCATACTATAAATATGTTAACAAGTGGAAAGGTAAAATAAATAGGAACACAGGAATAAAAGCTAATCAGTTTTTCAAAATACAAAACATTACAATAAGATGTAAATGTTTTGCAATATCAATTTCATATTATTTTCAATAAATCAAAGAAAAAGACCTTAAAAGAAAAGATTTTATTCCATAAAATTTCTCATAGCAGGTAACTTAACAATATCCCAATATATTTTACTCAGAGTATTCTATTCTAATGAATTCCTCCCCTTTTTCTGTTCTAAAGTAATCTATGAACTACAAAATCCACAATTCCTGTCTAATTCTAAGAGTCATAGTTCTGTTATAAATCCATATTTGATTATCCACAGACAAGAAGTTGCCATTCAGCTTTTGTCTTTTAAATCATGTAAAATACAGATGAATGGAAAGTTTAATATACATTCTTGTATTTATTTCTACTTAAAAAAATCAAACACAGTTCTTTTCTCCCTTTCTAGAAACTTTGTTAATTAAAGTTATAAATCTTGGAGAGGATTTTATATTATTGAGGTAAACATATCCCTATTCAGTATTGTGTGCTCTTCAAACCAAGTGGATATAGGTAAACACAAAGATGAGTATTTTTAGATAGCATTAAAATTAGCTACAGTATACCTCCACATACCAAAATTCCTTAAATTGTTGCTCTTTTCCTAAGGGGTAAAATTGTTTTTAAAGAATGAACTGAAAAATTTGGCTAGCTGGTATATGCTACATACGGTCTACCTTTTGTCTTTAGTCTCTATAAGCGTACGAAAGTTTCCTAAAAGAGTTATAGCTTCCACTTTTCCCACTGGAGGGGCCAAGGGCAGAGCTGTCAGGCTGTCTGGGCATGAGACTGAGGCTGGGGTTTGCTCTCTGAAGGCCATTGGAAGCCTGTGGCTCCATTACCAAGGTTTTCCCTATGGGGCAGCACCAACCTATTCTCTATTTTTTACATTTAAGTTCCCCAAAGGGCTTGCAGCAGGACTGAGAATTAAATTGGAGAGGATACACCTCAAGTAATTGAGTTAATTTTAATGCCATTTTGTATAGAAAGCACTAATGAAAATGAATGGATATTTACCCAATTCACTTTCACAGAATTAGGCACTAATCCCTGAAAATTTGAACTTCATCTAAGCCGTTCTAAACTTAAGGGGAAAAAAGGCACTTTGCCATTTCTTTAACAATTGGCAATGAAATCCACCACCCTGGCTATGAGGGAACAGCACATATCTTTGACCAAATGTTGACTGTGTTGAAATAGATGTCTTAAACTATTTGCATCATTTTATATTATGGCAAATATAAAATGCACGCTATTCCATGTTGTCACAGTGATCGCTGCTTTGTGATTCCTGGTAAATTTACCCATTTTCATACAAATTCCAAGCCAGCCATGTTTCCAATGATGCATGTAACTAGCCTGTATGATGCAGCAATTTCATGAAGATGACATCCTTGCATGTTTCCATTTCATATAAACTCAAACATTAATCAGGAAGCTAGAGGATATGTGGCTTGTGACCTTGGGTAATCACTGCTAATAATCCCTGATAACAAGCTTGACATCTGAATGAAATGCAGGGCTCAGCAGTTGCTACTAAACATATCTCCAATTATGATGTATTATTGTTTTCATTCCCCTGGAAACCCAAGATCAGGTAATCAGAGGTACCTTCTGTAAAACAAAGCAAACATAAGACACTTCTAATACTTATAAATCAATTGTAGTATAACTTTTTAATCAGACTTCCAAAAGTATTTCATGTTGTTTTTTAGTCTAACAGTCCTGTATATTCTTCCTAGTTTCATGGAATAAAATATAATTCTCCAAGGCCATCCTCATCACCCCAACATCTACCATTGACTGTCGTTCCAGAAATGATATTTCTTAAACTAAATTATTTGTATGTAATGTGGAGTGTAGACCCCACCTCTCCTTGTCACTTATTTTCCTGACTAACATTACACTTACCACCTTTTGTATGACAACCACTGAGATGTACCATGGTTTAGATGTTCCACATTTCTAAAAATTTTGTTTACTTTTTTTTTTACATCTAAAACCCTTTATTAATCAGTTGTTACGGGCTAATTGACTAGCACAGTATGTGAATTCATATTGGCCAGATGTAACTCTACTCCCTGGCTTATGAAATGTTGGTGATTCATTGTCAACTTATACACTTTATACACTTTAAATAGTAAGAAACATATTATAGTAGTTTTGCTATAGGTATATACTTATAGTGTGTGTGTGTGTGTGTGTGTATTTTTAAAGCCACAACAAAATTGCTATTTAAAAATGTTTTAAACAACTGCTGTATATACACACATTAAAATAGAAAATGTCAATTTAAAATAAAACTCCAATTATTAAGTGCAAATCAGTCCAGACAAGGAGAGAGCATTTTAGACTTTATTTGGTTTTATTTTTACCTATGTATGTTACTCTTAGTCATACAAACGTTTGTGTCTTAAGGATGCTGAACTTCAAAATTGACTTACTCAACATGAAATAAATAATGATTCTAAGGTACTCCACATTCTTTGAAGAAATTATATGATTAGTCTCTATGACAAAAACAGAACCAAACCTCTGGATCTCTCTATTTAATAGTAAACCCTGAATCTCCATTGCCAATCTAAGATGCTAAACTTAAAGTTATTAAACTAAAATTCTCAGCGTTTCTCACCGTTGGTTGCTTGCTTAGTTGCTTGGTGTGATTTTATTTGGTTTTTTGACATGAAAACCTCTTAATGGGACCATTTTAAAATAAAGGAAATCAAGAGACAGAGGGGCATAATAACTTGCCCAGTATTATACAGTGGGGTTACAAAAGAAGTAACTTTGGCCTGCAAATTCCAAAAGCTGGAAACTAGCTGCTGTTACCTTTCAAGCTAATGGAAGCCTAAGGAATTCTTATTTCTGATTCAGCCTTTAAGAAAAACAGAGCTTCAGAAGTAAAAATATTCTGCATAATAATGTGTGAGGAATCAAGAAATTATTGTTTACTTTTTATTACACAAAGTTATATTGTTCTGTCCATAGACAGTATAATGATGCCTATGTTGAAATTTATCTAGGACTACAAAATTCATTTTTCTTTCATGATTGTTAATCTAGGTTGCATAAAAGCTATACTAACTTAACATGTGTAGCAGATACAATATCTAAAGGCTCATCACAACATTGTATAAATATATATATAAAGCACCATCCCAAATCATATAGTAAAACTGACTTTGAATGAACAAAGTGCGTTCATATTCCACTTTAACAATGTTCAGCAGTTCTCAAATTTTGAGTGTAACCGATAAGCTCATTTGAATAATTTAAAACAGATTTTACACTGATGGCATATTGATTTATCCTTGATATATAAAGGATATATAAAGGATTCTCATTGCATTCATTAAACCATCTAAAAATGCCCTAACAAATGGAACCTCCATTACGATCTGTTACCAGTGAAGAGCATGATGTCTTATTTCCTTGGAGGTTTTCAGTTGACTTCCTCCCATAACATAAAAATGATATCATGGAAGGCTGAGCAAATAAATAAAGGGACCTGAAATAGCCAGATTTGCCAAAGCATTTCATTAGTGGACATCTTTCTTTAAGTGATGCATTTAAGTAAGCAACACTCCTGTGTTGATAACTTATAAGCCATGTGGACTTGTCTCCAGCCTGTGTGTTGTCTTGTTTCTACAGAGTGTTATTGTAACCCTTTGGGCTCAGTCCATGATCGTTGTAATGGCTCAGGATTTTGTGAGTGTAAGACTGGAACAACAGGGCCTAAGTGTGATGAGTGTCTGCCGGGAAATTCCTGGCACTACGGCTGTCAACGTAAGTAACTCTGGGAGCTGTCCTCTGCCTGCTGCAGCATGGCTGATTCTGCTTGTCTAGGCTGGTGTGTGCAGCTTCTCAGAGCAGAAAAAGGCCCAAACCGCTGACAAGCTTTAAAAACTACATAATGCCTCAGCCTATGTATAGGAGAGAGAGCAATCCATCAGCTATCCAGCTGGCTCCTTTGAAGCCCATCTTTGTCCCCTCTGATGGCTGGAGAAACTTACACTGAAGTACTGTATGCAGATCCATGTACCTGGCCAGACCATAAATTAAGTGGCACAATAGGGACCCAGCTTAGAAATCCTTACCGCAAAATGAAGGGTGATGTGTATGTGGTTAATATATTTCTTGAACTACCCTGGAGCTCCAGAGTTCATAAATTAAATGATATCTGCATAACTTATTACCACCCTTGTATCATACCCATCACTGAATCTGAACCAAAAACCGAAAGGTAATAAATCTAAGGGATATTTAAATGCCAGGATAAAATAAATGATGAAAATCAATATTGATTTTAAGCCTCTGAGGTTAGGCACCATGCAGTGAGCCTTAGACAGATGCCATTTGGTTCAACCTCATTTCTCTGAGGATTATCAGGCGTTCTTAAAAGCTTGTCAAGGCAGGTGGCATGTTGGTGTATTCAGGGAAGAGAAATTTTAAAATCTGAGCAGAAGCTTCCTTCTGTCATTCATAACCATTTTTGCATTTTAATTCTGCATTAACTTTCCTCTATCTGTACACAGTCAGCTTACTAATATTAAAGAGCCACCAGGCAAAGCCTCTGGAGAGCGCAGTCCAATACAAAACCATGCAAGCCACACATGTAACTTTAAATGTATTGTTATCCACATTAAAAAAGTAAAAATAAATAGAAGTGGATTTTAATAACTTCTTTTATCCAAAAAAAACCTGAAATATTATCATTTCAACATAGAATTAATGTTAAAGTTGTTAAGGATATATTTTACATTTTTCATAGTCCTTGAAATCAGATGTTTAATGCTTACAGAACTCTCAATTAGAACTAGCCCTATTGCAAGGCTTAATAGACACATATGTCTACCATATTGGACAGCACAGCTCTAGAGGTTTTTTGCTTACTTTTCACTTGAAAAATCGTCAGTATGCAGGAACTATCTAAAGCAGGTTTCTACCAGGGATGTACAGAATATTTTATCTGCTACTTATGGAATGTATAGTTATCTGAAGGCTATATTTCTACATATTATAAAGCCAAAGTGAAATTTACTGCCATACTAATGCCATGGGCAGCAGTGAACTATGGTGATAATTGAGAGATTTGGCATTGAGCAGGCCAAGGTTAGGATAGGATCTAGAAGCTAGAGGATGAGCATCTCCAACCATGCTGGAGAATCATTAAAAGCGTCAAATAGTGAGAAGTCAGGCAGCGCTTCTGCACATAAGCCATGGTTTTAACGTTGTACACACTGTAGGTTCCCAGAAAGCACCTGAAGGTTCTGAATGAGTTTGGGATCCCAGATACAATGTGAGGAGCCAGGACTCAGAGGATAAGTCATCAGTCCTGGAACATCTAGATGTAGAGGCCCAAAGAAGGCTGACAGTCAGGAGAGAAGGAGAGACAAAGGAAGGGCCGAAATCAGCAACAAGATTCAAAGCATAAGGAATGAGGAGACTTTATAATGAAGGCACACCTTCTCAAAGGGAAAGTCTCATGTAAACTACCTGATGCAACAGGACCTAATGAATGGGTTCCTGAAGTGTAATCAGGGAAAGACATTGGAGAGGAAAATTAATCAAGCCTTAGAGGAAATGTATGCCAAAAAAAGGGCCTAACTTGATTTTTCTGTGATAATTTCCTGGAGTATTATAAAAAATGTAATGTCCTCAAATTTTTCCTTCTGGCGTTGGAAGACTGGATTTAAGCAGGGCCCTACCACACAAAGGCTGTATGGTGTACAAAACCCTCCATGCCTCAGCTCCAGCACCTTACATCCTTGGTATGTAGATCAGTGAGATTATAGGAGCTTTCTCCTCTTGAGTATTTCTTTATTTATTTTTTTTAATTTTTGAATTTTATTTTATTTATTTATTTTATACAACAGGTTCTTATTACTCATCAATTTTATCCACATCAGTGTATACATGTTACTCCCAATCGCCCAATTCATCACACCACCACCACCATGCCCCCGCCGCTTTCCCCCCTTGGTGTCCATACGTTTCTTCTCTACATCTGTGTCTCAGTTTCTGCCCTGCAAAACAATTCATCTGTACCATTTTTCTAGGTTCCACATAGATGCGTTAATATACAATATTTATTTTTCTCTTTCTGACTTACTTCACTCTGTATGACAGTCTCTAGATCCATCCACGTCTCAACAAATGACCCAATTCCGTTCCTTTTTATGGCTGAGTAATATTCCATTGTATATATGTACAACAACTTCTTTATCCATTTGTCTGTCAATGGGCATTTAGGTTGCTTCATGACCTGGGTATTGTAAATAGTGCTGCAGTGAACACTGGAGTGCATGTGCCTTTTTGAATTATGGTTTTCTCTGTGTATACACGCAATAGTAGGATTGCTGGGTCAAATGGTAGTTCTATTTTTAGTTTTTTAAGGAAACTCCATACTGTTCTCCACAGTGGCTGTATCAATTCACATTCCCACCAACAGTGCAAGAGGGTTCCCTTTTCTCCACACCCTCTCCAGCATTTGTTGTTTGTACATTTTCTAATGATGCCCATTCTAACTGGTGTGAGGTGATACCTCATTGTAGTTTTCATTTGCATTTCTCTAATAATTAGTGATGTTGAGCAGCTTTTCATGTGCTTCTTGGCCATCTGTATGTCTCCTTTGGAGAAATGTCTGTTTAGGTCTTCTGCCCATTTTTGGATTGGGTTATTTGTTTTTTTGATATTGAGCTGCATAAGCTGCTTGCATATTTTGGAGATTAATCCTTTGTCAGTTGCTTCACTTGCAAATCTTTTCTCCCATTCTGAGGATTGTCTTTTCATCTTGTTTATGGCTTCCTTTGCTGTGCAAAAGCTTTGAAGTTTCATTAGGTCCCATTTCTTTATTTTTGTTTTTATTTCCATTACTCTAGGAGGTGGATCAAAAAACCTCTTGCTGTAATTTATGTCAAAGAGTGTTCTTCCTATGTTTTCCACTAAGAGTTTTATAGTGTCCAGTCTTACATTTAGGTCATTGATCAATTTTGAGTTTATTTTTGTGTATGGTGTTAGGGAGTGTTCTAATTTCATTCTTTTACACGTAGCTGTCCAGTTTTCCCAGCACCACTTATTGAAGAGACTGTCTTTTCTCCATTGTATATCCTTGCCTCCTTTGTCATAGATTAGTTGACCATAGGTTCATGGCTTTATCTCTGGGCTTTCTATCCTGTTCCATTGATCTATCTTTCTGTTTTTGTGCCAGTACCATACCGTCTTGATAACTGTAGCTTTGTAGTATAGTCTGAAGTCAGGGAGTCTGATTCCTCCAGCTCCATTTTTTTCCCTCAAGACTGCTTTGGCTATTTGGGGTCTTTTGTGTCTCCATACAAATTTTAAGATTTTTTGTTCTAGTTCTGTAAAAAATGCCATTGGTAATTTGATATGGATTGCATTGAATCTGTAGATTGCTTTGGGTAGTATGGTCATTTTCACAATGTTGATTCTTCCAATCCAAGAACATGGTATATCTTTCCATCTGTTGGTATCATCTTTAATTTCTTCCATCAGTGTCTTATAGTTTTCTGTATACAGGTCTTTTGTCTCCCTAGGTAGGTTTATTCCTAGGTATTTTATTCTTTTTGTTGCAGTGGTAAATGGGAGTGTTTCCTTAATTTCTCTTTCAGATTTTTCGTCATTAATATATAAGAATGCAAGAGATTTCTGTGCATTAATTTTGTATCCTGCAACTTTGCCAAATTCATTGATTAGCTCTAGTAGTTTTCTGGTGGCATCCTTAGGATTCTTTATGTATAGTATCATGTCATCTGCAAACAGTGACAGTTTTACTTCTTCTTTTCCAATTTGTATTCCTTTTATTTCTTTTTCTTCTCTGATTGCCGTGGCTAGGACTTCCAAAACTATCTTGAATAATAGTGACAAGAGTGGATATCCTTGTCTAGTTCCTGATCTTAGAGGAAATGCTTTCAGTTTTTACCATTGAGAATGATGTTGGCTGTGGGTTTGTTGTATATGGCCTTTATTATGTTGAGGTAGGTTCCCTCTATGTCCACTTTCTGGAGAGTTTTTATCATAAATCGGTGTTGAATTCTGTCAAAAGCTTTTTCTGCATCTATTGAGATGATCATATGGTTTTTATTATTCAGTTTGTTAATATGGTGTATCACATTGCTTGATTTGCATATACTGAAGAATCCTTGCATCCCTAGGATAAATCCCATTTGATCATGGTGTATGATCCTTTTAATGTGTTGTTGGATTCTGTTTGCTAGTATTTTGTTGAGGAGTTTTGCATCTATATTCATCAGTGATATCGGTCTGTAATTTTCTTTTTTTGTAGTATCGTTGTCTGGTTTTGGTATCACGGTGATGGTGGCCTCATAGAATAAGTTTGGGAGTGTTCCTTCCTCCACAATTTTTTGGAAGAGTTTGAGAAGTATGGATGTTAGCTCGTCTCTAAATGTTAATAGAATTCACCTGTGAGGCCATCTGGTCCTGGGCTTTTGTTGTTGGAAGATTTTTAATCACAGTTTCAATTTCATTATTTGTCATTGGTCTGTTCATATTTTCTATTTCTTCCTGGTTCAGTCTTGGAAGGTTATACCTTTCTAAGAATTTGTCCATTTCTTCCAGGTTGTCCATTTTATTGGCATAGAGTTACTTGTAGTAGTCTCTTAGGATGCTTTGTATTTCTGCGGTGTCTGTTGTAACTTCTCCTTTTTCATTTTTAATTTTATTGATTTGATTCCTCTCCCTCTTTTTCTTGATGACTCTGGCTACTGGTTCATCAATTTTGTTTATCTTCTCAAAGAACCAGCTTTTAGTTTTATTTATCTTTGCTTTTGTTTTCTTTGCTTCTATTTCATTTATTTCTGCTCTGATCTTTATGATTTCTTTCCTTCTGCTAACTTTGGGTTTTGTTTATTCTTCTTTCTCTAGTTCCTTTAGGTGTAAGGTTAGATTGTTTATTTGAGATTTTTTTTTTGTTTCTTGAGGTAGGCTTGTATAGCTATAAACTTCCCCCTTAGAACTACGTTTGCTGCATCCCGTAGGTTTTGGATCATCATGTTTTCATTGTCATTTGTCTCTAGGTATTTTTTGATTTCCTCTTTGATTTCTTCAGTGATCTCTTGGTTATTTAGTAACATATTGTTTAATCTCCATGTGTTTGTGTTTTTTACATTATTTTCCCTGTAATTGATTTCTAATCTCATAGCGTTGTGGTCAGAAAAGATGCTTGATATGATTTCAATTTTCTTAAATTTACTGAGTCTTGATTTGTGACCCAAGATGTGATCTATCCTGGAGAATGTTCTGTGCGCACTTGAGAAGAAAGTGTAATCTGCTGTTTTTGGATGGAATGTCCTATAAATATCAATTGAATCTATCTGGTCTATTGTGTCATTTAAAGCTTCTGTTTCCTTATTTATTTTCTGTTTGGATGATCTGTCCATTGGTGTAAGTGAGGTGTTAAAGTCCCCCACTATTATTGTGTTACTGTTGATTTCCTGTTTTATAGCTGTTAACAGTTGCCTTATGTATTGAGGTGCTCCTATGTTGGGTGCATATATATTTATAATTGTTATATTTTCTTCTTGGATTGATCCCTTGATCATTATGTAGCGTCCTTCCTTGTCTCTTGTAACATTCTTTATTTTAAAGTCTATTTTATCTGATATGAGTATTGCTATTGCTACTCCAGCTTTATTTTGATTTCCATTTGCGTGGAATATCTTTTTCCATCCCCTCACTTTCAGTCTGTATGTGTCCCTAGGTCTGAAATGGGTCTCTTGTAGACAGCATATATATGGGTCTTGTTTCTGTATCCCTTCAGCAAGCCTGTGTCTTTTGGTTGGAGCATTTAATCCAGTCATGTTTAAGGTAATTATTGATATGTATGTTCCTAGTACCATTTTCTTAATTGTTTTGGGTTTGTTTTTGTAGGTTCTTTTCTTCTCTTGTGTTTCCTACTTAGTTAAGTTCCTTTAGCATTTGTTGTAGAGCTGGTTTGGTGGTGCTGAGTTCTCTTAGCTTTTGCTTTTCTGTAAAGCTTTTGATTTCACCATGGAATCTGAATGAGATCCTTGCCAGCTAGAGTAATCTTTGTTGTAGGTTCTTCCCTTTCATCACTTTAAATATATCATGCCACTCCCTTCTGGCTTGTAGAATTTCTGCTGAGAAATCAGCTGTTAACCTTATGGGAGTTCCCTGTTTGTTATTTGTCATTTTTCCCTTGCTGCCTTCATAATTTTTCTTTGTCTTTAATTTTTGCCAATTTGATTACTATGTGTCTCAGCATGTTTCTCCTTGGCTTTATCCTGCCTGGGGCTCTCTGCACTTCCTGGACTTGGGTGGCTATTTTCTTTCCCATGTTAGGGAAGTTTCCGACTATAATTTCTTCAAATATTTTCTTGGGTCCTTTCTCTCTCTCCTCTCCTTCTGAGACCCCTATAATGCAAATGTTGTTGCGTTTAATGTTGTCCCAGAGGTCTTTTAGGCTGTCTTCATTTCATTCTTTTTTCTTTATTCTGTTTGCATCAGTGAATTCCACCATTCTTTCTTCCAGGTCACTTATCCGTTTTTCTGCCTCAGTTATTCTGCTATTGATTCCTTCTAGTGTATTTTTCATTTCAGTTATTTTATTGTTCATTTCTGTTTGTTTGTTCTTTAATTCTTCTAGGTCTTTGTTAAACATTTCTTGCATCTTCTCAATCTTTGCCTCCATTCTTTTTTTTTTCCTTTTTGCGGTATGTTGGCCTCTCACTGCTGTGGCCTCTCCCATTGCGGAGCACAGGCTCCGGACATGCAGGCTCAGCATCAACGGCTCATGGGCCCAGCCGCTCCGTGGCATGTGGGATCCTCCTGGACCGGAGCACAAACCCGCGTCCCCTGCATCGTTTGCCTCCATTCTTTTTCCGAGGTCCTGGATAATCTTCACTATCAATATTCTGAATTTTTTTTCTGGAAGTTTACCTATCTCCACCTCATTTAGTTGTTTTTCTGGGGTTTTATCTTGTTCCTTCATCTGGTACGTAGCCCTCTGCCTTTTCATCTTGTCTATATTTCTGTGAATGTGGTTTTTGTTCCAGAGGCTGCAGGATTGTAATTCTTCATGCTTCTGCTGTCTGCCCTCTGGTGGATGAGGCCATCTAAGATGCTTGTGCAAGTTTCCTGATGGGAGGGACTTGTGGTGGGTAGAGCTGGCTGTTGCTCTGGTGGGCAGAGCTCAGTAAAACTTTAATCCCCTTGACTGCTGATGGGTGGGGCTGGGTTCACTCCCTGTTGGCTGTTTGGCCTAAGGCTATCCAGCCCTGGAGCCTACCCGGGCTCTTTGGTGGGGCTAATGGCGGACTCTGGGAGGGCTCACGCCAAGAAGTACTTCCCAGAACTTCCGCTGGCAGTGTCCTTGTCCTCATGGTGAGGCACAGCCACCCACTGCCTCTGCAGGACGCCCTCCAACACTAGCAGGTAGGTCTGGTTCAGTCTCCCCTGGGGTCACTGCTCCTTCCCCTGGGTCCTGATGCACACACTACTTTGTGTGTGCCCTCCAAGAGTGGAGTCTCTGTTTCCCCCAGTCCTGTCAGAGTCCTGCAATCAAATCCCACTAGCCTTCAAAGTCTGATTCTCTAGGAAATCCTCCTCCCATTACCGGACCCCAAGGTTCAGAAGCCTGACGTGGGGCTCAGGACCTTCACTCTGAAGGTTTGTGATTCACCCACCCAGCAGTTATGGGATTTGATTTTATTGTGATTGCGCCCCTCCTACCATCTCATTATGGCTTTCCTTTGGCTTTGGATGTGGGGTATCTTTTTTGGTGAGTTCCAGTGTCTTCCTGTCAATGATTGTTAAGCAGTTAGTTGTGATTCTGGTGTTCTCGCAAGAGGGAGTGAGAGCACATCCTTCTACTCTGCCATCTTGGTTCCAAAAACTTCTTGAGTATTTCTTGAGTACCTACTATAAATTAGGTATTGAGCTTACAGTAGAGGCTAAAGGATGAAGAGAGATAGCTGCTTTGGACATGTAGACATGAAGTTCACAATCTGGAGTGCGAGGCTGACAAGCACCTAACGGTTAGAAGGTGATCAGAGCCAAGTGCTATGTGCCTGACTTTAGTGAAGCCCAGATGGGGAGTAAGGCTTCCCAGAGAGGTGACATTTGTTTGTGTACTCTAGTATTAGTGGATGTTTTCCAGGATGGAACTTCTTGGGCAAAAAGTTCATGAGGTAATGCACTATGTTCCAGAAATATCAAATGGTTTTGATATGATTAGAGGGTAAATGGTGTGTGTGTTGTGTGTGTTGGGAAGAAGGGAAAATGTTGAAGAAGCAACCAGAGACCAGATCTTGTAGTTTCTTGAATGCCAAGCTACGAAGTTTTATCTCATCAGAGAATAGGTGTGAGGACCATCATACAGGGGAGATATGGGATCCACCATACAGTTTCAAACAGAGAAAGGATAAAATTCTGTTTTAGAAAGATTATTCTGACTACTCTGTAAAGGAAGGACTGGAACAGGGTAAGACTGGATTTACTGTATAAATTTCACATATTTCAAATACACCTTTGAGCATACAATCGTTTTATCTCTTTCTGAAATCTTCTTTTCTTTCCTCGACCCACCCACACAGGACTGATATTCTTTGTTAAAATATAGAAAGCCTTTTGCCAGTTGGTAAATGGCTATTGCATTAAGATCCTTAAGCGCCTTCCCTAGGATCTCTTAGATGCCCCCCAAGATCTAGCAACTAACAGGGTAATACCTGTCAGTGGTGTGCCTTCAGCACCAGCTGGTACTGGATACCAGTACTAGAGCAGGTATTCATACTAAGTAGTTAGTGCTTGTAAGTTGATAAATATTTTTCATATCATTCCTTTGTCTGCATATACATGAATACATTAAAAAATGCCTCTCAAATCAATCTCTCTCTCTCTCCCCTCCCCAGTCACTCCCTACATCACATGTGCACGCGTACGCACATGTGCGTGCGCGCGCACGCACACACACACACCCACATATGCTTCTGCTTGCCCTGAGTTGAACCCATCCTTGGGTTGGCCACATTATTAGTGACAGTGATATTAACCTGGCAAGAAGAAATCAAGGCCAAGAAGAAACACAGTGGTCAACTAGGGCTGATAGCAGCATTCGCAGCAATGAGCAGGGATTAAGTGCATATTTAGGTAAGTGGGGCCAGGGAGGAGATGTCGTAGGTATCAGGACAGAGTCTGAGGGATCCAGACACAGGGTTCCAGTCCCCCAGAGGACTGGCAAGAGGAGCAAGGTAGAACTGCAGTCCAAAAGGACTTGGATTTGGGAATAGAAAATAAAGAAAGAGATTCAGTTGCTGACACTGTCGCTTACATCCTATGAATAGAACTACGTGAGTACACACTTAGGCTCTGGAGTCATACAGACCCGGGTTTGAATCCCATCTCCACCCCTTACTACCTGCAGGACTTAGAGGAAATTACTTGGGCTCCCTAAGGCTAGTTTTTCATCTAAAAATTAGGATAATACTAGGACCTAACACATATGGTAATTGTGAAGATTCAAGGAAAATAATGTGGAGCTCATGGTCCATAGTAAGATCTCAATTATTATTAGCTAGTTCCAAGCACAAGTTGATTTGTCAAAGAACGAGGTAAGAATCCATGTTTCAAACTAATTGTACAACGATAGTGCAGAAAGTGCAGCCAGAATGGCCACTATTGAGTATCAAATTGTTGACCTAGGGGATTCTAAAAATCCCTTGATCAGAGACAAGACTAATTCAAGTGATTGAAACAAAGGTGACCCCAAAAGCAATTGTGTGTCTTCAGCTGGGGAAATCGATAACTCCAGGCTCATTAGTGAACTTTCTCGTGAGGGGGCCACTGATTGTGTGCACCATGAATGTAAGCTGGTCTCTCAGACAAAAGGTGAAACACTTGAAAACCATCAGAATGAGTGGACTTTAGACAGCATGGAATGCACAATTCAGGAAAGAAAGCAGAAATAAAAAGATTTCAAAGAGGACAGGCAGAATCAAACTTAGTACTGAGGTTGCTCCACAGAAGAATGAGATTGAGGAGAAAGAGATTTTTTTTTTAATGCACCCCTTTGAAATCCGAGAAGAGGCATGAGCCACATCCCAGAGAATAAAGCTGAACCTTCTAAAGAGAAAGTAACGTTTCGTGCTTCACACAAAATATGGTTGGTTAACCTGTATTGGAAAATAATGGAACACTTGTTAATGGCACCAAGAAGACTAGACATAGGTCAGGTGTGTGATTTTTTTGGTTTGAAAAATGAAATAGGAATACTCACACATAGAACCAGTGAGGCTAATGAGGAGATGTATTGTCTTCCTGGTGAATGTATAAGCTACACTGGAATATCATGCAATGTTTATTAAAGCCAGCAATTTCCCCACATTTTTACCTAATTTATATGAATACTAATGGTGCTTTCAGAAGAACTTATAGTGTGAATATTTGGGTTAAAGTCAAAATATTTCGTGACGTAGCTAAATGTTATGATTTGGAAGATAACAGAGAATGTAGGAAATCAAGAACTAAGCACACATAACAACAGGAAGGCTGAGATTAAGTTCCTGGACCATGGTCTATAGTATCAGAATATGTGTTCTTGGAAGGGATCCGTACATATATTACCAAGAACAGGAAAACATGTATTTAGTAGGAGGCTCAACGGCCTGATCAAGAAGATTTTTCAATTAAATTTAAGAGAAATATAGTGAAAATACCCTTATAAAACTGTAAAACCAGACACTGTGGCAAACCATAAAGTTAAAAAAAAGGCCACAGTTATTCTCAGGAGAAAAATAAGAGAAAGTTTGGGGAACAAAATTCCTTGGCTTAGGTGTATCCCTTCCCAGTGTTTGCATAATAAGTGTATTTATTTTCTACTGCTGCTGTAGAAAATCATCACCAATTACCACAAATTTAGTGGCTCAAAACAACACAAATATATTTTCTTACAGTTCTGTATTTAGAAGTAAATAAGGGTCTCACTGGGCTAAGATCACGGTGTCGACAGGGCTGCATTCCCTGCTGGAGGTTCTAGGGGAGAGCCTGTTTCCTTTCCTTTTCCAGCTTCTGGAGGCCACCTGCATTCCTTGGCTTGTGGCCCCTTCCTCTACCTTCAAAGCCAGGAACTTTCCATTTCTCTGTGCCTTTCTTCCATCACCACATCTTTCTCAAACCACAGCCTGGACACAAGTCTCCACTTCTAAGGACCCATGTGATTAGAGTGGAGACCCACAGATAATCTTTCCATCTGAAAGGCCTTAATTTAATCACATCCCTTTTGTCATGTAAAGGAACAGGTTCCAGGAATTAGGATATAGACATCTTTAGGGAGACATTTTTCTCCACCTACCACAATAATCATCAAGAATACAAGCTTTTAATTCCAGGGATAAATATGCAGGTATTATGGAGATGGAATGTAATGCCTGCTTGCAATAAAGATATTCAAGGGTAAAACTTTGAAAGAAATACATAATATGATTAGAAAGGAGAGATGTATGTCAAGAAGGTATAGACTTGCACTGTGAATTAGAGACAGTGCAATATTTTTCAGTGAAGATCAAAGATCTTATAGAAAAGGTATTATGAGTGTATATTATAGACGATACAACCATTTAGAGGATATAGATATTGTCCAAAGCCAAATTAGGAAATCTAAATGCTCTGTAATCTTCCAAAATGGGGGAATTCACATATCAAGATATCTGCTAAAAGATGTGTCCTGCTAATTGTTGGCTTGCATTGATGAGAATTTCTTCGCCCAAAAGAGTGGAAGAAGCAGTCAGTGAACTACTAGTATCACTTATTGGTAGTAGGGAGATAACAACGTCACATAAGAGACCAATGCTATTAAAAACCTTTAAGGGATACTGTCCCAAACCTTAAGAAGAATACAAAATATTCTTGGGGGGGAAACGTAGGATCTTAGACCCTCTTTCAAACACAAGAACACACAAGTTAATGTTTTAAATAAAATCACAAACTGTTTCTAATAGAGTACCTAGAGAAAACTGGGAGACTTCTAAACTAACCAACAGGGCTATATGAGGATTTCTTATGAGCTTTTGGTGAACAGTTATTAAGTCCCTACTATATACTAGGCACTGTGCTACAAATTAAGGCTATAAAAACAAACTGCAAAAATGTAGAATGGCGTAGAGCTGTGTTAACAAGTTGTTCAATTGGCAAATATGTGGGAATCTTAGCTTCCATTCAAGTTCAATTCCATACAACATTTTGTCATGAGTGGCTAAGAAGCTAACACAATTTCACACAAAACAAGGACCAAAACAGTTTTAGTTCCCCTGACACATGCCCTGGACAGCCCACAGCAAGAGTCCAGTCATCGGGAAAAAAAAACATTTTAACGAAGCAGTGGCATAGGAGGGTTCTGTCTTTGATGAAGGGTTTTTCATATGAAAGAGAGTTTAAAAAGGCTTGTAAGCATATGATTTAACGTGTTACAGTTGTCAACCAGTTTTAGAGGACTACTACGTAACAGAAGGACTTGTTATTTCAGGAAGATAGAATAGGGACCAGTGGGTAAAAAGAGAGAGTTGGGTTTTCAGCCTTGTACTTTCCAACAATTATTCTCTCCATGTGTTTGAGAATATACAGTAGAGTGCCTTGAGTTATGATAAATCCCCAGACTCTGGAAAATCTCAAACAGAAGTTGAATGGGCTCCTGTGAATGATGCTTTTTTGGCGAGTTTCTGCTTAAAAGAAAAGTCAAGTGAAAAGATCTCTAGGGCCTCCCCAACTTTCCAGCTCTGACTTTCGCACCAAGACCATGGGGCAAAGGGAAGGTAGAGTGAGAGACACAGCTCAATTTGTATTAAGACCCCCAGTTCAGCTGCTCAGCTGTCCTCTAGAATCTCCTTACCAACAGACAGACTCTCATACTCTCACTAGCCTTGTTCTCAGTCCTCACTTCTGGTTTCCAAGAATCAGACTTAAGACTTATATAACTTCTTTTTTCTAGAGATTAATTGGTTCCTATCATAGCTTTTCTGCTACCATAGTTCAGGGGGATCTCTTTTTCTTTCTTTCTTTTTTTTTGGTCTGAGATTAACTTCTACAAGCCTGACAACTTGTGATCCTTCAGATGATGCTTCCAATTGCTTCTCTGAGATGAAGATTATACCTCCTTGGGCAAATACCTTAAACCTAACTTGTAATTTTTCAATTGCTCTAGTCGGAGTCTCCTGCCATTTGCTGTGTTATGCTGAAATGTCCAGTTCACATTTTACCAGTTGCCCTCACATGTTGAATCCATTGACAGGTGGCATGCCACTTAAACAAGGATGTCTGCGATGCTTCAGAGCATTTGCAATCCTAGACACATGATTTCACTCATTTGGTTCTTATAGCTCTGTTGTAAAAGTGAATGGCGTCACCGAATCCAAGTTTTTAATCTCCTTGCTGTCAACTTGAACACCGGTCTCATTTCCCTTGCTGAGCACCACATACATAACAGTGATGAAAAATAAATACCTGGAAGGGCACTTGATGTTACTGTTTTCAACTCCTAAGTGTGGGAATGAAGTGCTCGTTAAATAGAACCAGTAGGAGCCTCCCAGAGGTAATTTAGAAATGAAAATATTAGAAAGAAGGAAGATAGAAAGTGGCTATTTGTAGGTATTACAGATATGCTGGGTTGTCCTCCTGGAGGGAAATGGCTCATTTTGTCAGCTAGAAGAGCAAACCCAGGGTTGCTCCCAGTTGTGAAATTTCTCCTGATTCAGCAGAACAGTGCCAAACTACTCAGTCATGCTAATAGCCATCACTTTCCAGTGACAGTCCTGTTTTCCCTTCATTCTTTAAGTTGGGATTGATAGGAAAATCCACTGACCTCTAATACATCAGGGACCCAGTGCCAGCTATGAGCAGAGGAGTTGGGGTTTACACTTACACTGTGGAGAGTGCTCTAATGCTTCACACCACTGATGGCTCACTCAGAACCACCACAGAAGCAAAGGCTGATGGAGCAGGTTGGAAGAAGTGAGTTTTTCAGAATGCCCTTCACAGTAGGATCATATCGTAATACATTCAAAACCCGAGTCTCTTGAATTGCTGAAGCTCAGCATAGAACAAATACAAATAGTGGAATTACTAACAGCAATTCCAGGCTCCCTCCTGACATTCTGAGGTTTGCCTACTACTCTGCTAACCTGTGCTCAGCTTAGAGAGGAACCTCAGTTCTGACCTGGCTGGGCAACTTTCCATATTACCTTGGCCACCCACGCTAATTTTCACCCCTTTATTTAAAGAGAATCTTGAGAATGACAAGTATGCACAAATTATACCATTTCACACTGTAGAACCATTCAAGTTTAACAGTGAAAGTTGTGTGAAAGGCCAAAGCTCATGAAGAAAGCCAGGTACAGTTGTATCTACTAGTAGCCCAGAATCAAAGCAGCCTATCTGATAGTGAAATGATCAGAAGGCCATCAGAAACACAATACATGTAGTTCTTTCCTTACTTTAGACAGTGCCTAAGTGGAGTTTCACCTTGAGCCATTCTTTACACACTAGTGAGTGTGTGTGTGTTTGAAAGAGAGAGAATTTCAAAATCTTCTAAAGTTACATAAAGAAAATGTCTAAGTATGAAAATCAGCTCAATTGGAAAAGGGCCAACCCACCTGAAACTTGTAGGGGAATAAGAGTCAGCACAGTGACTTGATCTGGGTGTGACTGTTACCACCTCCCCAAGGGATGTTTGCTCCACGACTTCAGCCTTTCCTATGCAGCTCCTCCTGTGAAATTCTAGACGTGGTTTGGATGTTCTAAGGCTCCTTCTTGGTCTGAAATTCTGTGATCCTGAAGTCGCAAAAATGGTCTGACCTGTTTCCATATGCACCAATTTTTTAGGAACAATAATTATTTTAAAATAATAAAAATTGTTATTTATTGTACACTTTCTATGTGTCAGGAACATGTATACATTATCTCATTCTACCAGGGAGGTCATTTTTTCCCTTATTTTATAGACAGCAAAACTGAGACTTAAAGAGGGTAATTCCCCCAAGCCAAACCCCTGAGAAGTGGCAAACCAGTGAATATTTATTGCTAATTGAGTTGCTATTGCATTTTTAGGATTTTGTCATTTTTACTCTGCAGATGGAGACAGAGGCTTTGGTGATTTATTCCAAGAGTCAGCAAACTTATTTTGTGAAAGGCCAGATAGTAAGTGTTTTAGGCTCCCTGGGCCAGACAGTCTCTGTTGCAACTACTCCATTCTGCTGTTGTAGCCTCAAATCAGCCATAGATGACACTGAAATGAATGAGTGTATCTGTGTTCCAATGAAACTTTATTTGCCGACACTGAAATTTGAATTTCATATACTTTTCACGTGCCATGAATTCTTCTTCTTTTGATTTTGTTTCAATCACCAAAAACCTTGAAAACCATTCTTAGTTCATAGGCCATAGTAGACAGGACACAGGCTGGATTTGGCCTGCAGACCACAGTTTGGTTTATTTTAAACTCACACAGCAGTTAAAAATGAAGAAACAGAGGACCTCTTACATAAAATGGAGAGAATATGAAGCAGGAAGCAAGAGAGAACATTAAAAAAAAAAACAAACCCAAACCATGCATTTCATTAAAGTGTGTCCTCTATCTTGATATGAGTATCACAGGAAGTCAGTCTTACTGATTCATATTCACCAGGCCCTAATTGACCTTAAGAAAAATGTTAGGATTTTCAGAAACATGAAGGCTTTGACCATATAATTTCCAGAGCAAGATCACAGACATAGTCAGTGCCAACTGTTTAAAGGCTTACAAGCCAGCCAAGTCAATTTCGCATCAATTTAGTACAATCAGCAACTAATGAAAGCGAAGTCAGAGTGGCCATAATACAATCAGGATTGCTCATGTTGGTGTGAGGAATCGTTCTGTTGCATTCTGCAGAACAACCCATCACCTTGAATATCAGCAAAAAGCTCTGCTAAGGGAGAATCACAGTAATAATACTGGCTACAACATTAAGGGCACAGGAAAAAAAAATACATACAGAACATATGGAGAATTTATTTTTTTATCATCAACTTTGATATCAGGCATAATTATTCTGAATAAAGTGTTCATCAGTGCTGTGAACCCCTGCCTTTTCTGTCCAATGCTCTTTTGAGCGCGAATGAGTCTGTCGAATCCAGGATATTTTAAATCATGTAGCTCTACCTACAGGGATGGAATGTCATGACCCATCTCTATTTAAGTGCTACATGCTTTCCATCCCATCTTTGTCAAGTGTTCTATTTTTAAAAATTACAGTCAACCTTCAGTTATCTGTTGCTGCAAGGTGTGGAGAAGAGGTATGTGTAAATATAGGGCAATTGATTACCTTGATGTAAATTCCAGTAAAGTTGGATTTCACCTGGAACAGGCACATAGACACAGAAACTCAGACCCACACATGGTTCATCTGCTCTGCGTCCAACCTCAGTCCCCACCTCATCATTATGCTTCAAAGTCAAGATCATCCAGACATCGCTGGATATATTAAAAGAGAAACAATTGCTAAGATGTATTTTTAACAATATTCCTTCCCATATTCTGCAAAAGTATAGGACTAATATTATGTATTGTGGTTATTTCTTCTAAGCTATTATGCAACTCTTTGGGGGAAATGAGCGTATGTCTCAAAGACAACACACTACAAAAATAAGGAAATATTGATGTAATTATTTTTAAGAATCACATGTAGACCTCTTTTTAATTAGTATTATTGACCCTATGGACTTAGTCTTACATTAATCTATATGCTTCATCATGAAAATCAATAATATGGACAACTACATTGTTCACATGGACTTTGAGTATAAAAAGACAAAGTTTGGGAGTTTACAGGAGGGCTTATTACTGAATAATTTGGCAATATATTAGTGATGTAATGACAGAGATGACAATCACTGCATTTTCAATGATTGCGTTGATCCAACTTTTACTAGTGCTCATGTGGAAAATACTTGGATGCATTATGAGGTCTTTCATGAGATATCACACCCCTGTTCTTTCTTTTATTTTTTAATGACATTTATTGTTTTCTTTCTAATTTTATAAGCTATACATGTTCATGGCAGACAACTAGAAATACATAAAAGCATAAAGTAAAAATTAACAATCACCCATAATCCCCACCCCCCAGAAATAACCATCATTAGTATTTTTATATATTTTCTGTCCGTGTCTACATATTCTTTTAATTGGCCTGTATCACTATGTTAGTTCCAGGTGTACAGCATAGTGATTTGATATTTCTACACATTTACAAAATGATCACCTTGATATGTCTAGTTGCCATCTGCCTGTTATTTCGTTAAAATGAAAATAAAATTGCTGATTTTGCAACAAGGATGCTAAACTACTTACGGACATATAGATATAATGTATGAATTCTACCAGGGTATATCGGACCTTAAAATTTGAAGTCACAGTTTTACTAAAGACTGTCTGGTGTCTTAGGATGGAGGAGACTATGCTTAACCTATTGATAGGCACATCTAATAAGACATGATTAAATCAGTCATGTTCAATATGTTCTTCATATAAAACAGATGAGATCAGATCATCCCATACTCTGTAGAAAAACTCTGCCCTTCATTTCATCTTTGGTTACTAAGTTCATTTTAACCAAGGTAATAGAAGGGCTGCTTAACAGAGTCTTGCTAAACCTTTGAATTCTCCTCCCCAGCCAACTAGGCTGGCTTTGGGTTCATGCAGTCATTCATTCACTCATTTACTCACTCATTTATGCATACTATCATTCACTTAACAAATAGTACAATAGTAGTTATGTGTCAAGGATTGTGCTAAATTTGAGCACCAAGAGACGAATAAAATGTGATCCCTGCCCTCTAATAAGGGCTGACAGTACAAGAGAGGTGTCAAATCTGACAGTGCCTCACTCTTGTTGAAATCTGAGAAGACTGACTTCCAGTACCACTTTTCTAGCTCACTTTTCTGATCTTCGGTACCTCTGCTTTGACCTATAACCTTAGAATCTTGTATCTGAGTTGGCATCTCAGAGATATCCTAGTTTAGCACTGAGGTCATAGGTTAGCTCTCCTAATTGCAATGAGAACAATGGTCACTATTTATTAAGTGTGTGCCATGTGCCAGGAACTGTGCCAAGCCATTTATACTGCCTTGTTTAATCTGCATAAACCCCGTTAGCAGTTATCCCCAGTTTACAGATAAATGAACTGAGGCTCAGAGAGGCTAGGTAACCTGTACACAGTCATCTAGATTCTTACAACTTAAATGTGTGACCCTTCAACCAGTAGCATCAGCACCACTTAGGAATCTGTTAGAAATGCAGAATCCCAGGTTGCACCCTAGACTTACTGATCTGCATTTTAACAAGATATCAGGTGATTCATATGCACATTAAAGTTTGAGAATCAAAGGATGAGGTAATACGTATGGACTTAACCTAGGAGGCTGACTTCAAAGTCCAAGTTTTTTTGTTTGTTTTGTCACTTACTGTTCATAGAATAATGGTGGCTGGGAAATCAAGGGCATACATATGCCTTGGAAAAATTTTATAAGGGGCAGGACCTCATACAATATCTCATGTCATCAGTTTTTACCCTCATGTATTCTACAAATCCAAATCATATTAAAATAAGGAGAATCATGAAAACTTAAACAAGTAGCCTATCTGTTTTCTTTCATCCATATAATTTAAAAGTGGTTAATATTTGATAGGTTAATAATAAATATTTTAATACAGTATATTGCATTTGGTTATGAATATATCAAAAGGAAATACAAAGTGAGTTCCAAAAGATAAACTTTTATTGGGCACATGAAATAATAGAACATAAAATTTGATAGCAATTACCATCTAATCTATTCATGTTTGGAAACGTATTGAAAGAGAAAGTCATAACTCAGTTAATTGTTATGAATTATTAATTGCTCATTTGAAAAGCGATGAGCAGAACTGCACTTGTTGAAAAACTTTCTCAGTGGCTTTAACCTTTGTGTCATTGGTTTTATGAGAACAAAAGGGAAAGAATGACAGCAAGATTCTAATCATCCAAAACTAGAAAGTGACAAGACTGTGAACATCTCAGTGACTATATAAAGGTTAACTGAGATTGAAATGAAAGAGTTATCACTGGCCCCACTCCAGCATACTTAAGTGTGATTCTCTGGGGGGTGGACCCTGGCATCGGTATTTTACAAAACCCTCTAGGCAATAACAATATGTAGCCAGGATTGAGGACCACACTTTCATTAATTATACATTACCAAAGAGATTTAAACCACACATGAATTTGACTCAGGATATTTGAACCCCAAGTGAGATGCAAGCTGGGCTCCAGTCTGCCATCCCTAGTTAGACTTTGAGGCAGAAGGGCACACAAATAATGCTGATGCCAAAGTGCACCAGTGCCAAATCGAATCTCAGAGAGAGAGTTTGGGGTGAAGTAGAAAAGAACAGCTTTGCCAGGCACACAACAGGGCTCCTAACCTCATAAACTGTGTGTCCCAACCCGGGAGGATTTGGTGAGGGATTTTATAGCAATAGTTCAAGGGTGGGGTTGCTGACAAGATTAGGGTGTGTGCAGAGCCTTTAATCTGGTTTTGGGTAATCTCTTGATGAGCTTCTCTGTTTCCTTTAATCTGGCCTCAGGTGGTCTTCTCTGGAATTAAGAATGATGACATCTTCCATTTGTTGGGTTTTAGTTCTGAAAAGAGCTCCAAGATATTGTTATGTGTATCCCTGGAGGTGGAACTAGGACCCTGCCCCAAGGCTGCACTATTGTTTCTTGGCTGTTCCTCCTTTGTCTCTGTCTCCTCCTCCGTTCCCTGATTAGCAACTGTTGTCATAGTGTCAGGACGGCAGTGGTCTAAGGTGCCAGACTCAAGCTTCTGTCTTCCCTGATTAGCAACTGTTCGAATCTTTGGAACTCGGGGGAGGTTATGGAGGCTGGAGTCTGTTCCCTACAAACAAGAAACAGGGGATATGGGATGGCTTTCATACCCAGGAACCCCACAGGGTCCTACTCGGTTTCAATGCCAGGAGCGTTGTAAACCTTGGGTGGCTTTATAAAGATGTATTTCCCAGATGGCAAGTGATTTCTGACTCAAGCAGGCAGACAGATCAAGAATATATCTGGATTTAAAGATACCTGATGTAAACAGCCCCTTATTTCTCAAAAAGAATCAATGTTATGAGTTTCTTTTGTTGAATGAAAAAAACAAACCTTCAAAAAGTGGAAGCTTTTTTTTATTAACTAAATCCAGGGATTTATTGTTTACTGTCAGCAGCGTAACTGCTTTATAATTGATTTTTCTGAAGAGAACTGAAAACTTAAGCCACCTTAATTTCCTTTATCTTGACACACATGATTAGCGTTACTCTGAAATATATTTTGCCAGGTTACCAATTACCATTTTTTTAATGGTTTTACTGTTCTCTCCAATTATGTTGAATTTCTTGAACTCAATGCAAGCCTTTTAAGCCCAAGGGATTTATTTTTAATTTTAATTTTTTATTTTATTTATTTATTTTTGGCTACATCAGGTCTTCATTGCTGCATGTGGGCTTCCTCTAGTTGCAGCGAGTAGGCACTACTCTTCATTGCAGTGCAGGGGCTTCTCATTGCAGTGGCTTCTCTTGTTGTGGAGCACGGGCTCTAGGTGCACAGGCTTCAGTAGTTGTGGCACAAGGCTCAGTAGTTGTGGCACACAGGCTCAGTAGTTGTGGCTCGTGGGCTCTAGAGCGCAGGCTCCGTAGTTGTGGCACACAGGCTGAGTTGCTCTGTGGCATGTGGGATCTTCCCGGGCCAGGGCTCGAACCCATGTGCCCTGCATTGGCAGGTGGATTCTTAACCATTGTGCCACCAGGGAAGCCCCCAATTACCACTTTTTAAAATCTACTTCCTTGGGCTTCCCTGGTGGCGCAGTGGTTAAGAATCCGCCTGCCAATGCAGGGGACACGGGTTCAAGCCCTGGTCTGGGAAAATCCCACATGCCGCGGAGCGGCTAAGCCCATGAGCCACAACTACTGAGCCTGCGCGTCTGGAGCCTGTGCTCCGCAACGGGAGAGGCCATGACAGTGAGAGGCCCGCGCACCGCGATGAAGAGTGGTCCCCGCTCGCCGCAACTGGAGAAAGCCCTCGCACAGAAACGAAGACCCAACACAGCCAAAAATAAATAAATAAATTTATTAAAAAAAAAATCTACTTCCTCACTTCATACTTGTCTTGATAAAATATTTCTAAGACAGAGAGAAAGCTAGTGTATAAAGATAAAAATACGGCTGCTTTATTCCTGTTGATAGCTTTATCCTCTTCAAAAATATTTTTGTATTCAGTTATGTTTTTAAAAATGAATGGGATTATTAAATGTATTAACATCTGTTAATTTTTAAATCTTGGGATAAAGAAGTAAGAACATTATGGGCAATGACAGGAATTTAAAGATAATGAAACAAAAGTAATATGTGCAACTTAGACTAATGTGCCTAAATCCTTATAGATGCAATCAAATATTTTGTGTGCCAAAACGTCAGTCCTGTACCAAGAGTTACTCTTATTTAGCCTCAACTTGCTCATGTAAAATGAAAATAAGAATTGTATGTACCTCACTATCTGTGAGAATTAAATAATATAACAATATTTAACCCAAGTTCTGTCACACAGTAAGGGCACATAGTGAGATAATAAAATTATAAATGATGGTACCTGCCCTCAAAGTTTCATTGAAAATGCTGGGGATTGGGTCAATGAATTTAAAAAAGCAATCAAATTACAAGGAATGACATGATAAAGTGAAAACTATGATCACCATGGCTGCTTCCTTTAAAAAAAACAAAAAGTCTAAAAATGAACGGCATTTAACACTTGTTGTGTCATTTTTTTTGTGGTTATTTTAAGTTGTAGTTGCCATGTGCAAATGCAAAATTTCAGTTAAGAGTTTGTCTAAAATCAGTGACTTTTATTTTGCAGCTTCCAAAAAGGGAAATAAAGCCCTTACAGTAAACTTTTATCCATTAAATTCACCCTAACCTTGGCAGCACTTCATCAATTTTAGGATCATCCTAAATCTTGGAAATTACCCTGTAATATTAAAATGCCTGCCTGCTAGCTGGGTCTTGAATTATGGTGACCCCTAAACAAACTGAAAGCTAGAGCAGGTTCTGTACTTGGACATAAACCAGTATCTCAGGAGTGGTGATTGGACAGTTATAATACACTGAGTCACCATCAGACCTACTGGATACTTGACTATTTTCAGCTTGGTGACTGTTGACACCCTTATGGATTTGTATGTCAGAAATGTATTAAGCTCCTTCTTTTTTTTTTTATCTTTTTATACTAAAAAGATACTCAAATTGAGGTTCTTACTTTGAAGGAAATAAGGTCGTTAATTTCTGCAGAAGATTAAAAAATAATAAGATGAGTAACAATTTAACCACACGTCACGCTGCCCTTGAAGAAGGAAGGCTAACTTCTATAGTGAACCAAAAGACACTGAGGAACAGAGGATATGTTAATATTTCTGCAGCCCTAATAATGTCACTACAACATGTGAAAATGAGAAGGAAACATAACCTCCAAAGAGTAAGGAGAGTATGAGGGAAGTGTGACTGTCACTAGCTTACAAAGGGCTCATTGTCAGGGTCAGCCAGTCTGGTTTAGTCTGTTTATTTGAAATGTTCTGTCTCTCTACACACTGTATTGTCGTATTACTTTACGTTTTAACATGAATGTACTAGTCATTGCAACTACATACTGAGTGGGGAATCACCAAGGGAGAGAGAAATGGTGTAAGAAGTACCACTCTGATGGAACATGGCAGGAGAGACCCTGGGTGGAGGGATTCATTAATAAATAACCAAATATTTATTGACCATTTTTTATGGACTTCACACCATGATAGTAAAAAAAAAAAAAAAAAAAAAAAGAAGAAGAAAAGAAAGAAAAAAGAAAAGTTTAATACAGCCTGCACCCTCAAGGAGTTTACCAAACTTAAGGAGATTGGAATAAAGCAGATAAAATCACAGAGTAAAGCAGAGGTTTCCTGTCCAAAGTATATAAGGTCCTCCTAATGGCTCTGGCTGTGAAAAGAAACTGGAAACTATTCTAAGTCTACTCTAGCTGAGTAACTCTCACTTGTATAGTGGTTGGAATCCTGGCTCTGCTTCTTCCTGTGTACCTTGTTAAGCAAATTATATAATCTCTAAAACCTAAGATTTTACTTCTCTAAAAGAGATGATTTCACCTCACAGAGTTGTCAGGGAATTAGATGAAATGCTTATAATCTACTGAGCACAGTTCCTGGGACATGGTAAGCTCTATACGTGATCACTGTTTATTGGTACTGCTCTACTGTAAGCAAACCCCAGTAGGTAACAGGGAACCTTGATGAAGAGCTGGGAAGGATTTGCAACTGGCAATGAGCCATTAAACGTGTAAATGGAGATCCCAATCATAAATGTTGTTTTTTTAAGCAATATTTGACATTAACTTTTGTCTGTCCAGTAGCCATCAGGGGAATGTGGGAAGTCTCTAATTATGGACAGAGACCTTAATATGGATTCTCTGATGCTCTAAGATTCAATAGGGAATGGAAATGTAGGAAAGATAAAAAGCTGAAAGTTCTTCCCATATTCAGAGATACCTGACGTTGCAGGTCTGCTGGTCCTAGGGAAACGACTAAGATCTAGAGAGTACCTGAGTCCCCAGCCTTGCTCAAGATTTGTGAACACTTCCCTCTGGGTCCTCGGAGTGAGAAGACGATGGAGCTTCCATTAACTGTGTCTCACTTCCCTGATACTAGTTTCTGTTGCAAAACAATGGTCAGCATTAGCCATTTGTATAGAAGACAAGTTCTCGCTTGTGTCCGCTTTCAAATTAGAACTGCATTGTTTTGTAAGACATACAGTGAACTTCAAATTTGGTAATGAATCTGAAGGTAAAGTTAGTATTTTCATTTCTCTTTAATCAAGAAGACAAGGCACTGCCTGTTCCTAGCCCCAAATTTAACATTAATATAACAATGATTTAGACATGGATTTCTGTCTAAAACTTCATCCCCAAACTGACAGTACAAAAGGATACTGCAAACACATTTCTTTTCAAGAGAATACAGGAGTTCACTGGGGATCTTTTCTTTCCCTTAGCAGGTTCCTAGTTTCCAGCTACAAAAGTATGCATTACTCACCAAAGAATACATTTGAAAACACAGCTAGAGATCATGACTGAAACTCCCCAGGTGGTCTCTTCAGTTCAGCATAAATCTATTTCTGTTCCTCCTGTGTATTTAAACTTTTCCTGCTGACTATGTCTTTCTTTTCAAGCTGCCATGCCTTTAATAAACAGGAAAGATGAATGCCATATATGCAAGAGTCTTACAAATAAACACAGCCATAATATAAACACTTCATAAATTAAATTGCATTCAAAAATATTTCAATAATAAATATGCCATATGCCATAAGCGTGCTTGGACATTTCACACATATTATTTCATTTATTCTCCCCAATAACTCTGCAAGGGAGTGCTAGTATACCCATTTTATAGATGAGGAAACAAACTCAGAGAGTTTGATTTGTTCATAGCAAACAGCTAGTAGGTGATAGAGCTGTTATAAAACCAAGATATAGATCTGACTCCTTGCCCCAAATACCACACAAACTCAATGCAGTGCGTTCAAAATAAACCCACTTTAAGCTCAGTCCTCCTTTAGAGCCGGGAGGGTAATTGGAGCTTGCAATGTTCTAGTCTTGGACCACAGCCCAGCTACAGGATCAGTTTGCTTTCATGAGATGGAAACAAGCCTCAATACTTATTAATAGGAGTGTTCAACAACACAAACACCACCACACAACAGAGAAAGAGACTTCTGGATAAAAACAAGCATCAATTGAGAAAGGTTACCAACTCTCTCTCATCATCACTTTATCGTCTGCCAACAGGAGCAAATTTATTCAGTGCCCTCTATGTGCAGTGAATTTATTTCTCAGAATCAACAACTGGTCTAACCATGCACACTTGGAACAAGCAAGTTATACTCTCAGGTTCCCAGCTCACAAGGTCAATGCTTAGATGCATACAGAGGAGAGTTCCTGCTGTAATGTACAAACACTGCTGAGACTTAGCATCTTATATAGGCCTAGGATGTTAGAAAGAATGTGCCATCTTTTGAGGATGCAAATCATGTGATTCAAGACAAAAATCCTGTGCCTTTTCACACAAAAATATCACCCAAAATAGCCATTAAAATATTTTCTAGGGGCTTCCCTGGTGGCGCAGTGGTTGAGAGTCCGCCTGCCGATGCAGGAGACACGGGTTCGTGCCCCGGTCCGGGAAGATCCCACATGCCGCGGAGTGGCTGGGCCCGTGAGCCATGGCCGCTGAGCCTGCGTGTCCGGAGCCTGTGCTCCGCAACGGGAGAGGCCACAACAGTGAGAGGCCCGCATACCGAAAAAAAAAAAAAAGATTTTCTAACCAATTCTTCAAGCCTGTCAAAACTTTAAATCAATAGACATCAAACTGTGGCCTGATTAGCAGACTCTATGTCACCTCACAAGTTAATACCCCAAAAAAGGAAATGGCATACATAAACAGCTGTCAGATATTTAGTCACTGGATCATGTATGACATCTTATTTAATCTTCACAATGTTCCTATAATAGAAGGTGTCACTTTCTGCATTTTCATATGAGGAAACTAAGAATTGGAGAGGTGACACAAATGGTCTAAGGTTACGAAATTAGAGGAGAAAAGAACGGGACTCAAACCCAGCTCTCTTCCTCTCCAGGTCTCTCCAACATGTATTCATCATTCAGGTGCTGTGCGCAGAGCACTGAGCTACAGCTACTCAGTACTGAGCCCCGTAGGGAAGCCCAGGTGAAAAGTGAGGTGTGATGAGGAAGACTGCTGAACATCAGACACTTGCATAATGATTCTTAGAAGCAATAAAAAGTCATTATTCCCAGTGTTGTCCATTAGCCTAGCCCCTCAGGATCAAACAAAACAGACTGTCGGATGCTAGAAACAGGAAGGTGTCCATCTTCTCTCAAGCAGCAGGCTTGTTCTTCACCAGCTGTGTTAGTGCTTGTGAAAAGTAATAAATGCCTGACTCACTCTTAGGGTCCAGTATTCTCAGCCAGGCAAGGCGACTACAAAGTGACTCTGCTGGGCAGGAATCTGGTGAAATGGGAAGTGACTGCCGTTGCATTGCAGCCATTCTTATGAAATGAGGTGACAGCATGGCAAGAACAATACGTTGCCATATCAACTTTCTTGATGTCATGTCAGTACTATATGGTCAGGCTCCCTCTGTTGCCCTGGAGACAAGAAATGGCAAGAATTCTCTTCATTTATCAGATCATTAGCTGCTGGTGGCAGACACACTGTCTCAGCTCTCGTGTCCTGTGCCTGTCATCCCTTTGGAAGAGTGTATGAGGAGGTGTGGAGATGGCTCCAGAGAGTGGCTACAAATACTATTAACAGGATCTTTGAAAACTTGGCTAGGTGTCACAGAATAGTCCCCAGTGAGGGTTGGAAAGATGCATCTATTTCTAGAAAGGATAAGAATATTCCCCAGGCCATAACACAGTGACCCATCCTGATGGGAGACAGGTCATTTTATCTTAGAAAGTGAAAACCATCTCATGGAAAAGGGGGATGAGCAATGAAGGACAAGGAGATGAAATAGGGCAGTGGAAGTCACCCTGGATTCACTTTGGGCTTTAAGTGGGGTGAATGGGTCTGCCTACAGTAAGTAGAAGGACAATAATGTGACCCACAGGATGCCTTGATGCCCTCCATGGGCTGGTCTGATAAGCTATAGGCTAACTTGACTGTAAGCTACTTGAGTTTAACAAAAATGAAACTCCTTGGACATCAAGCAGATGTCCACATCCCTGCTTTCAAACTTTAGGAGAGAGAGCAGGATTTGGGCACAGTGGGCACAAGCAAGTTTCCTCTCAGCCAGACTAACTTTGGAGTCTGTTGTAAGTCTTGATCTTGACTTGATCACTCTCGGTCAAGTAAATCAGACAGACCTCTCTGTCTGTGAGACAGAGAGCTCCCACCAGAAGCTAGTGGAACCACCAAGGGGCCCAGCCTACTTGCTTACTGGGACTTCTGTCTGGATCTTAGAAAGCCTTTGATGTGGCTGCTGATAACACCCTGCTCTTCATCCAACTCTTTACTCCCGAAGTAGATTCAGTCACCTGGTACTAACCAGGGGAGGGGACCTATAACCCAGGGTTAGAGGTTCCATTTTGTTTTTATGTTGGTCAGCAAATACCTCTGTCTGGCTACACATTGCAATACTGTTGCTTACATAACATGATATAAGACTTTAATCCCCAGTTGGATGACATGTCTGTTTTGATATACCATTAGCTATCAGACCACCGTGAAACCAATCTCCATAAGACCATACTGGAACGCTAGGTCTTAGGCCCATGGAATCATACATTTGGAATATGATGTGTCATGTAACTCAACATATAAATGAATTAGTGATTATTCTGCACAAATTCTACATAAAACACCATCCACACATTTAGGAAATGGCTTCCTTTTTGTTTCATTATGAATCTAATTACAGGCACATCTAAGTTGTATTATTTGAAGAAAATATAAACCTCAAGCCTCAGACTTGTGTGGCTAACACCATCCTTTTTGTATTGCTTTTTTTTTTTAACTTTTTCCCTCAGTTTTATTGAGATATAATTGACACACAATGTATTTGTCCAATGTGTACTACACAATGATTTTATATATGTATATACTACAAAATGATTACCACAGTAAGTCTAGTTAACATCCATAACCTCACACAGTTACACATTTTTTCTTGTGATGAGAAATCCCAAGATCCACTACTCTCCCAGCCACTTTCAAATATATAACACAGTATTGTTAACCATAGTCACATGCTATACATTAATCCCCATAACCTATCTGTCCTGTAACTGGAAGCCCACACTCCCTGACAACCTTCATTCTCCCCACCACACACACACACACACACACACACACACACACACATTATTTATTATTTGGGTCATCTGATTTAGTCCTGACAACAATTCTTTGAAGTAAGTATTATCATGCCCATTTTACAGATGAAGAAAGAGAGTCTCAGAGAGGATGAGTACTTTCTCGAATGTCTTGCCTCTAAGTTGTTTCGGTAGGAATTCACATGTAAATTAGATGTGTACACATAGAATTGTTCCAGTCTGTTTTCCTTCATTAGAAAAACATTTGTGTAAAAAAAAAAAAAAGAAAAAGAAAAAGAAAAACATTTGTTAGGAGAAATAAAGGCCAGCTGGCAACATACCCATGTTGGAAGGAAACACCATACATGCACCTATCGTTTGGTTTATTTTCCAGCATGAATTTCTGGGCATTTTGGTACCAAATTCCCAATCCAATGCTTTAACTACAAAGAACAATATATATTTGGAAAAGTCTGGAAGCAATGGGTTTGAATTCCATTTGCACCTTCCACATGTACCCATGTGCATGGCACTCTGCTCAGTGCTGAAGATATACATGGATACAAGCACTCATCCAGCATAGTTACAATGAATGTGTTACACTCAACTAACAGAGAATTTGAGAGTATTATTTAATATTGTGCTTAAGTATAACACGCACGTGTCTATCAGATAGTCATGTAATGTTCTAAGAGGCAAATAGATGTTTTGTTTAAGGTTTATCTAATTATAATTTATTTTTTATTAAGATTTTTTGTAACAAGAAAATTGCAACATTCTTTTATAAATATTACAGTTTGAATCCTACATAAGCTGCCAGAATGAATTATTAATATCAGTAGACTTACGGGTTCATAGTTTGAGGATGCGTTTGCCTCCTAAAGTATTAGAAAATTATGAATCTAATACTTTGCCATAATATCTAAGAAGCAGAACATTAATTTCTTGGCTTTTTGTGTAATGAGTAGCGTGAGGAAGTTTTGCTGAAGACTTTTTTTTTCATTTATATATCCCAGACTCCTTAGTTAGTGATATTAGAAAATGGACCCATCCTCCGGATTATATGTTTTTATTCATTATATTAAAGGGAAAGGCTTGGTTTCCCGTTAAAAGTTGATCTAAAATTTGCTCTAATAGCCCAAGTGCAGATACATTCAATTCTGACATGTTCTCATCTGAAAGTTTGGGAATGTTATTCACCATATGTCTAATGTCAAATATTAAAACACACAGTACAATAAAAAGCTAGTTCAAAATCCCCTTACTTTCAATCTGTTAGTCAGATTAATGCAGATGACACATTAGTTCCACCGTGATACCACTCCGTTGGCAATCTTCTAAAATTAGGAACTGCCAATCTGGGGAAGCAAAAGAACTCTATATCATTTTAAATTTAACTTCAGCCTACTCTGAAGTCGTTAGAGACAATTAAAGGAGATATCTAGCCGTTATATTCAGCCCAGAGTTCAAAAGGTGAAAAGCACTTTTCACAATAAATAAACTGAGAGACAAAATCGTTTTCAATGAAGTTTCAATTTTAGTGAAAATAAAGTATGTAATTACATTGTCCATTACTGAGGTCACTGCCTTCATTGACCATCTGGCTTAAAACTAAAAAATAGGTATCATTTGTGACATGGGCAGAAGTGAGCAGTGTCCACAGCCTCCTTTTTAAAGACCTACAAATTCAGTTAATTCACACATTGATGGTCCTCATGAAACAGTTACCAGAAAATAGCCTGATGGCCTTTTGAAGCTGAACAACTCAGGGGAAAGAAAAAAATATGTAACGTCTTACCATTACCATACCTATTGTTGCCGTTTTCCATATGATGGCTCTTTGCATAATATTTTTGCATGCCAAAACCTGGTAGGCCAAATTTATCATTCCAATTACTGTAGTTCACCTATAAATGGAATCCCATTTGTTGAATATAAACTTTGTTTTTAAGTTGGAAGTGTTATTCCCCCAGTAAGAAGCATAATCTAATTTTTGTCTAATTTTGTCCTACTTCCTACAATCTCAGAAAGCATCAAAATAGTTTGGAAAGTTGGATGAATGCTGTTTTAAAATCATTTTCAATGCATATTTTTTATTTTATTTCTTTTTATTAAACTCTTTACCTCTGAAAAAACGTTATTATTGGATTATTATGTAGCATCAGTTCACACTATTATTACCTAAAGCGTATCAAAGAGAAAAAAGTTAGAGCAGTTCATTGCTTTTTCCTTTGGCAACTTTGAAAGGACTTCTAAACATATCGTTCAAGAAGACAGAGAAAGAAATTGCATTAATTTGGTTTGAGTCTTAAACCTAGGATAACTTTATTCCTATATTCTTTGTAAAACCCAGGTTCTGTGGTGTTATGTCTTGTTTTCCTAACACAGAGGCCATTAGCTTCAGGTTATGCTATTCACTCAGCCTCAAAATAGAATACATACTTTCTGAAGATCCCATTCTCTGCATTCATTGCTGTTAGAGAGTCTTCGAAAATACCCTTGCCAGTATATATAGATGTCAGCCTACATTAAGGAAAGGAAAGGAAGAGGCGGGAGCGAGGCAGGAGTCGCCAAGAGAAAAAAACTGTATTTTCAATTTGAGGTTATTTCTATTCAGTCAAGTCTTTTGAAATTATTCACAGTAAAGATTAATGATTCCTTACAGGTAGGGGTAGGCCTTAGCATCCCCACTAGTTTCTCCTGACAAAATCCATTATGCAGTGATGCTAGCAGGAAACCAGCAGGGGAGAGTTTGTTAAAACACCTTCCAAAGGAAGTTCTTTAACCTAGAATCTGGCACAAAGGAGCTGTTCCAACACAGGGTTTTGGAATGTTGAAGAGACGTGCCCACAGCAGCGTTTTCAGATGTAGCACACCAGGTACTCCCAGAGCAAATGATTTGCTTGTGGATTTACCAGTGGGGGATTTTAAATTACAAATCAGTATCCCTCCTTCCCCAATAGCCAGATGAGCACTGAGGGAGTGCAAATGAATTGATGAGTTAAAGTACAACTGTGGATCCTCTTGTCTGATTTCTGTCTTTGTTCTTTTCCGTTTCTTTCGAACATGAAGAGTAGAAAACAGTTTGCTCTGCTCAAAACACTTCTCAGCACAATGAGTGCGCAGGCTGAGACCCACCTCAGAGTTGCAGATGGCTAGTCCTGGCTCTCAGCACAACACTCACATCATGCCTAGTGCTACACGACTAAGTGGTGCCCCTGCACAGTTCCATGATGACAGTTCACCAGAAGCACGCTCTCAGGCCATTATTGGCCTCTTTTACCATGACATCATTCCTCTGCTCTTTCACTCAGAAAGAGGTGAGCTGATAATATTTTATCAGGCAGGACAGATATTTCGAATTTGGAAAAACTCTGCCAATTAAATCTTACAGAGAAATCCAATAGTTCCTGTTTGTGATATGAAATTATTTCTTCTATGGCCCATGGTTTAACACTGACTTCTTATGAATATTTATATTCCTAGCATCTTAGCTGCACTGCCAGGGAAAAAGGCAGTTCTGTTGAAATAATAGTTGTAATTATTTGATAGGTTCCTTTTTTTGACAGCAGTACATCCTTCAGCTTTCACTTTTATACCAAACTGAAAATTAGGAGGTAACCTAGCTGTGGAAACCGATGCTGGAAACTGTCCATCCATCATTAGGAACGATTCTTTCTCTGAGGGGAATTTTCTGCTGGATTGCCAAGTGCATAATATTCCCCTGGAGCAAGTCTGCATGAAACAACACTGCTGTGACACGTCCCGTGATATTTAACTCTAAGGGTCTGGCAGCCAATGCATTGGGGTGCTAATTGTATTCTCTAGTTATCATCACGGCTTAGAGACCAGAAGGTCAGAAGAGTTTATCTAATCCTGGGGTAGAAAAGCAATTAAAATCCATCCCAGCCAGGAAAGCTTCCACACAATCCATTATCCCTGCCCTATTTTTAGGCCCATAAAGGAAGGATGCTGGGTGAAACAAGCCATAGAAGGCTTCAGTTTATTTAATAAATGTGCATTGAGCATGAACTCTGTGGCAGGCGCTGTTCTGGGTGGCACATTCTCTGGGTGAGAATATGGTGGTAAGAAGACAAACATAGACCCTGCTCTCAAGAGCCCATGAGCTGGTGGGAGGCAGGTGGGAGACAAGGAAAGGCATAAACAGTGGGCAGGCGGACACCACTTGAGACTGGCAGTCAGCCAACGCTTTTCTGAGAAGTTAACACTTTGACTGAGACCCGAGTATCAAGCAAGAGCCCACCATGGAAAGTTGTGGAGGAAGGGTATTCCAGGCAGAGGAAACACCTCCTGAAAAACCCAGAAGGCAGAAAGGAGCTTGGCCAGTTCAGAAAATGGGAAGAAGCGAGTGTGACTGGAACACAGTTAGTGACAGGGAGGCGGCATGAGATGAGGTAAAAGAAGGAGATGGATATGCACCAGATCACAGGTCCCTGAGGGCTAGGACAAGAGGTGTGCATTTATTCTAAGTGCAGTGGAAGTCAAGCAGGAGAGTGGCATGATATGGGGGCTTAAGTTTAAAAATAATAATTCTGGCTACTGTGTGGACAATGGATTGTAGAAGGGGCAAGGGAGGGACTACAGTAGTCCAGGTGAGAGGTGTTAGTGGCTTGGACTAGGTTGGGAGCAAAGTACATAAGAAAAATGAATGGATTAAGGACCTATTATATAGTCTGTGTCTGCCTTTGCTGAGACACTCAGTATTAAATCTAAATTTTGAGGCGTCTGCAACAGAGATGTGCTTTTTCTGTTTTCTATTGCCCTTACCACATGGATGCCTTATAATTGACTGGTATTTGATTCTCTTTGGTAGAGAAGGAAACAGACAAAAAGTAGTAGTCTTCACAGCATTTCAGTAGGTGAGAGGGGCTTCCCTGGTGGCACAGTGGTTGAGAGTCTGCCTGCCGATGCAGGGGTCACAGGTTCGTGCCCCGGTCTGGGAGGATCCCACATCCCGTGGAGCGGCTGGACCCGTAAGCCATGGCCGCTGAGCCTGTGCGTCCAGAGCCTGTGCTCCAGAACAGGAGAGGCCACAACAGTGAGAGGCCCGCGTACCGCAAAAAAAAAAAAAAAGAATAGGTGAGAGACCAACTATACCAGGCTAATTCCAGTTCTCTTAGCTTCATCATCAAACAAGCCAGGAGGTTCTCCCTTGCTTTCCCACTGCCAGCTCAAGTCTTCATTTGTGCCTTGACTGGTTTCTATTCAAGAATGTTCCCAGCTAGATTCCTGGTCTAGTTAGCATGTGTTGATAATACATTTTGATGTCACTAGGCAAGTACCCATCATCAATATGAATTCACTATGTGCTTCTTAGGAAATAAACTGATGAAGGTTGGAAATCACTGCAGATCCTTTACTTTTTTCATGTGGTCATTCGATTTTTTTCCCATTATTCTCACAAGATTGCTCTTGGCAGTATAGTTAAGGATCTATTGATATTAGCATTCAAAAACAAATCTATCTCTTGTCGTTTATAACTTGGTCATACCAATTCATTTACCTCAAAATTTTGGCATCATTCTTCTTCCCTGACTGAACTTTTGCCATAAACTTTCATCACATTAGTTATGTAATGCTAGGAAAAATAATTCACAATCTCAGTTCATGGTACCTTTGTTTCTTTTTTTTTACACTTGTTCTCAGAAAATAAAATGGATGAATTTAAAACAGTAAATGAATAATCTGTAATATTAATTAAAACATTTTTAGGTAGTTAAGCATTCTATCAAAAGAAAATCTAAGAGTTCTCATCAGAAAATTTTCAAGAACCAAAATCTTGTGTTTTGAGAGAATTTTTTCAAGCAGTTTGCTACCTCGTCTATACAAGAGCTTGGTTATGTCCTTAGGAGCCACTTCCAAATCATAGGACTTATTTATTCTTCACATCATCAGTAACCCTAGAAATTGCCAAATGCCCACAATACAGTAAAAATGCAATGTATTCATTTTTAGATACCTTTCCATTTTGATGGATTTGGGAGATTTAGGGTTATTTTGAAATTATATACTTCCTTCTTAAACTATGAAAAAGAGGCTTCTCATCATTATTTTGGAAATATGAAAGCAATGAGTGGCAGCAAGTTAATGGCTTCAGTATTCAAGTTTAAAGCAACTTAACTTACCTTCAACTTAACATCCTGTGAATTACATTTCTTGTCTTCTACTTAACGTAAGCAGAGACATCATCCTTCCACACTCTAAAAACCTCATTGCCCACCCGTACCTCTGTGAGTCTTTCCTTTCTTTGCAGTCTGTGAATAAACTGGCCTGCTTTGTCTTGACTAAGCTAGGCGAGACATAGACTAGCCTTTTGACTAGAGCATTTAAACATTGTAGGTTGATTTAAGAGGCATAAAAATGTATGACCAGCAACATCATTGGCACAAAGGAATTGCCTGGTTGAACAGGTTGGAGATGTATCCGAAACAGACCTTAATAGGCTAGAGTGATATTCAAAAGATCTGACTAGTTAGGGACACCTGGTGTAAAAAGCAAGCACTGCATAGAAATGAGTGACTGGACACAGATAAAAGGTCTAATGCATTAGTGATAGGTAGCAGGAATCCAGGGAAAGAGGGGTGAATGAGAGCATAGAACTCTAGATTAACCAGAGGCCTACATGGAACAAAACAATTAGAATGCTAGAAGATAAAACCAGATAAGACGATCCATGTGGGATCACACGGCATACCAAGCAGCACAGCCAGTGACAAGAAACGTTTTCGTTTGAATCAAGGTCTTAGCTTTGGCCTCAGGACAAGTCTGAATGTGAATTTGTGGGGTGGCCTGTTCACCCTTCTGTGCTCTTTTATGGGGAGCACATGGGAGTCATTCATCCTTCTGATCCTTGGAGTGAAATAGCCTGGGTAGGAGCTAAATCCAAGAAACAGTTCAGCTTAAGATCTTGAAGGTTTTAAACTTCAAATGTGATCCATAGCTCCAAAACAAACAGAGCTGGAGACAGCCCCACTTGGCGCCGCATCTCCAGGTAGGTTTCTATGGGTATTTCTCTCCCAATTGACCCAATTCCATGATTCTCCTCCTTCTCTGTCCTCCTTGCCCCTCTTTCCCAGCTGCTCTCCTTAGCTCCATGACAAAAGGAACAGAAACAAAAGGTGTTAAAAGCTAAGCTAAGGGACTTGTCTGAAGCCACTACTTGGAGTTAGTAATGAAACTCAGATTTGTTTCAGTTCTGTTCTCAGGACCGATTTAACTCTTCCATGATCTTAGGAATGCAGAAATCGCTAGAAGAAACATCATGAAGAATTTCCTCTTATGTACCAGAAAATAGTATAGATGCTTAGAATACAAAGACAAAAGATGGCCGAGTAAACAAAGTGATGTCTGCTACCCTCAGGAAGTAATGTTTATAGATTGCCCCCCTGCTCTGAGCACCACGTTTCTCAGTGCAGACAATGAAACGAGGCACAAGACAACAATAGCCCTGCCCTCACATGCTTATGCTTTAGTTGGGGAGATAAGAAATACACATGAAAAAGGAGTGTTTGTTGTAGGTTTTGAAGAGTCAAATAAAACTTAACATTTACTGAGGGACTTTATGTCGTGCATTGTTGCAATTGCCTTATATGTCTTAATTAATTTATTTAATCAACACAACAGTCCTATGAGGTTATCTCCATTCTATAAATGAAGCAAAGGTAGGTCGAGTGACTTGCATGGGCTCACCCAGCTAGTGTTTGGTGGAACCAAAATTTAAACCCAGGCCATCCAAATTATATTTACCTTTATATCTATGTCCAGATCTAGATCCAGATCATCTGCCATAAGGTTTGAAAGGCAGAACTGGTGTCTGAAGGCTGGAAGAGTCAGAGAAGCCATGGGTGTTGTCCATGAGTTAGACATTCAAAAATACGTGGGGAGTTTAGGGAAGGACAGGCCAGAAGCAGAGGCACCATCTCAGAGGCCAGGATACAGCAGTCGAGGGACAGGAAGGCACCAGGCACTGACAGTGCTTTGGTGTCAGAGTAGTTTAAGTTCTAGTCCTACTGCTGTACTCAGTCACTGGTGGGGCTTGGATAAGATCCACAGATTTCCTATAAAATGGAAATGGTAATAATAATAGTAAGTACCTATCCTGCCAGGTTAGTGGAAATATTCTCCAAGATGACATGTAAAAGTGTCTAGCCTCTTATTTATAATTTATTTTAATTTTGTGTGTGTATGTGTGTGTGTGTGTTTAAAATAGTGAATAGATTAGCCAGGAGTAGCAAGTTCATACTGGGGAGTGAAAGCAGACAGTGGGGAGATTCTGATCTCCCCACATTGTGGAGGATTCTGACTTCAGAATTATCCATTTAGCAAGCATTGAAGGCTGTGAGTGAGAACTCAATCTGGCTATACCACTTCTGTGCAATAGAAGTGCTATAAATAAATAAATCCCTTTGATTTAGGGGACAGAGAGTAAACCCCATGGGAAAGTATTCTAGAAGAAGAAATGAAGCAATGGATACGGAATATGTGAATTTTTTCTATAAAATTCACTTGTTCATTCACTC
The DNA here is from genome assembly GCF_951394435.1 of Stenella coeruleoalba. NCBI lineage: Eukaryota > Metazoa > Chordata > Mammalia > Artiodactyla > Delphinidae > Stenella > Stenella coeruleoalba. The sequence continues at coordinate 94,062,953 of NC_137169.1, forward strand.
AAAAATACTCATACTCATTGGATATTGGATACTAGGCACTCTTCAGGGCTTGCACATACAACTGGGAACAACACAGTCAAAATCCTTATCTTCGCAGAGCTTATATTCTATAATAACTCTTTATTAATATAAAGATTATATATATTCAAATATAAGAATTAGAGATGTCGAAGAAAGTGAAGTGTGTTAGAACAAGATATTTTCAAAGCACATCATATGATTTCTCTTTAACCAGCCACCCAAATCTTATTCATCCCTGCTTCATCTAACCTTGCTATGCCTTAGTCTGCTTCAAACAGAAGCACTAACATCTTTTTACTGTTTTAAATAATGTTCACAGCCTCCCAGTTGTATCCAAACCAGTTTATAATGTTTTGTTTTGTTTTGTTTTCTGCCACTCTATCTGAAAGCTCCCACACATTGCTTGCTAGCCTCTTGACATCCATCTAACTAGTTCTCCTCTGTCCTGAGATACAACAGCCTTGCTCTTCTTAGGAAAAGCCTTAAAACACCCTTCTACATACTTGCAGTGACTTCATTCCCTCCTTTTTATGTCATCTACTGTATAGATTTATTCTCATCTCTATACCATTTTCTTAATCAATTATGAAAGGATTCCTTTGAATGTTGAGAAAGGACTCTGAGTACCTCTTTCTAATGCCTCATGTTTGAAGTTTAGTTTCAGTAAAAGCTATGTTGCATAGAATTACTTAATGTTACTCCTGAGCTAGTCTAGCATCCCTGTCTTTTTTAAACACTTTCTTTAATAAGGATTTTTGTCTGTTTTCCTCTTCATTAAAGAAAACTAAATAAATTGCCATTGTTTTTTCATGTAAGGGGCTATAGTATTGAAAGATGATATTTTTTCAAATCAAAGAGTATTTAAGTACCAAAGAAGCTGAAATTATTAATGATGAAAATGAACTGAAAGACACAAGAGCATCCACTTTGTGAAGTTACATTATCTAATGAGACATAAATACATGAAGCTATAAAAATAAACACTATTTCTGTGGCTCTTCCATTCTGTATTTTTATTTTAGGACTTTGAGCAGTGCCTGGCACTTAAAAAAAGCACTTCATAATAATCATTGAGTTGAATGATCTCTCATGCTCACAACAGCCCTGTAAAATGGCCTCTGTTACAGATAAAGAACAGAGGCGCAGAAATTCAGATTGGAGAGCCACGAGTGGTGATGTCAGTGTTCGAACCCAGACTTCTGGATACCACCACAGTAAATAATTAAGTACTAAACTTTGCAGTTCAAATTTTGACTGTCTCAGGAATTTAACAATGGGGAAAGACAATGTGAGTGGCAATGGTGCGTTGTGACTTTATTGAAAAGGTATGCTTATAACTTGTCTGTAATTGTAACCCCTTTGTCCTTTCCTAACCTCACTAATGTATTTTAGATTACTTATATGTCTGATCCCCAGTGCAGTGACAAATGCATTTTTGAAAATTAGCAGTCATTTTATTTGGATCCTGGCATCCCTAAATGACTCATCATCATTTTGCACATTCTCTTCATTCCATAATGTTGTTTTCCTCACCTTGAATTTATTGACACCAATTCATTTTGCCTTGACGTTGGCATTAACAGGGAAATGGCTTTGTTTCATCCTGACATTATAAAATCACCTCCCAAGACTTGGTTTGACATTGTCAGGAGGTGGTTATGGTGACAGCAAGGCCACAGAAGACAAGAGTGAGTTACAGTGATTCCCAGGGAAAAAAAATCATTAAGAAATTTACTGCTGTGTGATTTCAGTAGCTATTTTTCATACTTAAATATCCCTGCTGTTTAAAAATCCTAAGGGGGCTTAGACCGTATTTAGAACACTCCTGCCAAGCATATATAGGAAAAATTAAGTCTCTAAGGAGACATTTGGCTATAGCTCGACAAACAGGAACCCCAAATTATATTTTAGCTTTACAAAGTGCTCAAAGGCATTGAAATTCTGTCTCCAAAAAAAAAGAAAAAAAGAAAAAAACCCGCGCATGTGAATTAATGACACAATTATCTCCTTTCAGCCACAGACACTTGAATATCTTAATGCCGAATATCAAAGGCCTGTAGTATGACTCTTCCTCCTCCTCAGAATGTGAACTGTTTTACAGATCCGTCTTCAGCATTGAATGGGGCTGTATGGATTTTCTTTTACAATTCTTAAAGAACACCAAGTCCTTTTTCTTGCATTCTTCTAAGTGCCATGATGATCTCTCACCTCCACCCCAGTGCCACATAGAACAGCTCCATCTGCACTTTCCTTTAGCCTGTCTTCCAAATTTAACTAGTCACGTTCCAATTAAAAGAAACATGTCACTAAGTTCCTTCAGGGCCATGTTTCTTTACCTTCATATTACCCACAATGCCAAGATTGTGAGAGGTAATACGTTGTGACTAATGAAACATGAAGGGAATGCTTCTGATCTTTTAACTCATCTGCCTACCCTTGCTTTTTCCCCTCCCTCCATCCCTTCCCAAAGCATATATTGTATCATTAAAGGAAAAAAACCCAAACTAATCACCATTCTCTTCTAGCTAATATTCTTCATTATGGAATCACTTATGAGAAGCCCTGACAAATCATGACATACAAGCTGAGCTGCAATGTCAAAGCTGACCAGCGATTTTTCGGTGTGTCCCTAGATAGCTTCCTCCCATTCCCCGCCAAATATCTATCCCTTCCCTTAACTCCAGAGCATGAGTTAACCCCAGCTTAACTCTGCCTCTCATGCTCAACAGAAACCTTACCTCCCACTCCACGGAAACTGAAAGGAGGCCACCAAGGAAAAGTTCCTTCTACTTCCTGCTCTCCAACCTATGAGCTGTATATCTACTTGTATTGATAGCAGTCTACTAATAATAGATTTGTATCCACCACTCAGAAGGAGGCAGAGAACAAAGGATGAATTTTATTTACTTGCTTAATCAATATTTATCAGGCATCTATTTGTGCCAGGGACAGGACTGAATATTCATGACACAGCCACAATGAACAGGTCACAGATATAGTGCAGACATGTACAAGTGTAGCAGGTATGAGTCTCCCACAAACTCAAGTAGTACGAAATATGCTTTCTTTAGGTTAAATCTGACTATGAGCCCCTCTACTGGAAAGGTGGTGGGAAATTCAATTACAGTCCTCACTATGGCTTGATCTTCAAATGTAAAAATGTCCCCTCATTTTGCATCAGTCTGCACTAGTTCACAATGAGATGGCCCTTGGGCTACAGATCACTTTAGCTCAGGAGACCCTACTGGCTCCCTTCACACCTGAGGCTGTACAGTGTTCTGCGAGGCAATGAATCCTAGTGTCTATGTCTCTCTTATGAGTATAGGGTTGTGTATGAGTGTAGGATTGTGTATGAGTGTAGGATTGTGTATGAGTATAGGATTGTGTATGAGTATAGGATTGTGTATGAGTGTAGGATTGTGTATGAGTATAGATTGTGTATGAGTATAGGATTGTGTATGAGTATAAGATTGTGTATGATTATAGGATTATGCCTTTCCTGAGATAGTTTTTGTAGACATTGAAGATAATTGGTAGTTTGACTAGAAATACATATTAATAACAAGTACTGAAATGTGGCAAAATGTGGTCACATGATTCATTTATTGAAATTACCTTTATCATCTCAGTAAAAGATACTTTTATTTTCTCAAGTAAAATTCTTTTTATTAACACTTTTAATATTTTCAAAGGACTATACATTTATTCCAGGCAATTTGGAAAGAGTAAAATGTATAAAGATGAAAATTAAAGTTACTGAAATCACTTGCACGCCTACCAGCCAGAGATGAACACTGGTCACATTTCGTTAGACTCTGTCCCAGTACTTTCTCTAAAGTTTATTTTACAAAAGGTACGTGGAAAGGTATATGTCTGTACTTTTGGGGATCACACTAGATAAATATTTGTATTGCTTTCTCTTTTGACATAATGACATGTACTTTGAAATGGTGGTTTATACCCTGATGTATGTTGCCATCGTGTGTGACTATGCCTCCCAATGAATGCCATCTTTCGCCATGGGCAAAAGAGTAGAGGTTGCACCTTTTTATTAAACTAGACAAGTGCATTTTCTGATACCAGATGAGAAACTCTGTGATTTCTCAGCACCGCTTTTATGAGCACCTTGCCTGCATCTGTGTCTGAAGGTGTTGACCTAAATAGGATTTCAATACATCATTAAAGATCGCTTTAGGAAAGGTGCCCAGCCTTTGGCTTGTGGGATTCTCAACGAATTAATTATTGCTCAACATCAGCAAAGGTTTTTTTTCAGTTTGCAACAGCTAAAAACTCGGGGGGTGTTTGGGCAGTGCCTCTAGCTCCTGCATTCGAGTCACCTGTTATTGCATTCACGCTAGCTGGGTTACTGCATACCGCAGGCATAGGCTCCTTCAAATGAATATGGCTTTCTTATGATGTTTTGAGTAGCATTTCCTTTGATTGGACAAGAGCAAGTGTCACTCCCATAATCAGTGCTTTGTTATTAGATGAATAAGAATAGAATGGCTGCTCTCTAATGTCAGAACCTGCTGTACTAGATTACCCAGACATGTCTGACCACCTGCTGACAGCTCCACATTGTTCCCTTCAGCCCCTTTAGTTCTGCTCCTTGGCCTCATTACACTGAAACAAAGTAGGCTGGATGCTGTCACACGGGGATCATGCCACCGGCATCACTGTCCCATGATGGATACAGGCACAGACAGGAGTATAGGTTGAGAGCAGGAAAGCAAGGATGTTTTCACTTAATGGCTCCCAGGTTTCAGTCTAGATAGATACTGTATCCCCTGCTTTACCATCGCAGAAGCTAAAGGTTGGCCAAGGGGCAGTACCCCCCTGGTATTCTGAAAACACACCTTATGTACTCTGATTCGTACAGGAGAATGCTCATTAAATGCAAGTATACAAGTCACCTTTTAGAAAACAGGCACTGCTGGTCCAATCTGACCTTGCCAGTACACAGCAGTTGAATTCAAATATTCAGTAACTGCATGTTTGACCCCATGCTGTCTCAAGGTTCATATCTACAGAGGACATATACAGATGATGTCTTTGAGTGAGGAAATTTACTTCCTTTTCACTTCAAGTACCTTGCATTAGATACGTAGTGATTAATTCATTATCCTGGCAGATGTAAAACTAAGCACCCTGCTCTTCCACTCTGAGCTTCTAGCATTAGGAGAGATTGGGAAGGTATTAAACATGAACAACGTATACTTAGGTTGTGTTTTATATTTTTTAAAGCACCACCACATAATTCTTCTTGAAGCTCCCAACAGCTGTGAGGTCGGTGAATAGGACAAGTGTTATTATCCTTGCTTTAGAAGTGAGGAAAGAGAGGCAAAAGAGGTTAAACGATTTCCCCAAGTTCACCCAGCCCATTAACCACAGAGACCAGACTTGAATCACAAGTTCTTCACCTAATTCTCTTCATACCACCTCATGCTTTTAGTGAGGAGAAAAACTATCTCTGTTTAGTGGGGCACCAGCAGGCAAAACCGATCAAGCCAACAGCCACCTACGTCATCACCAGGACTATAATACTGGAGCAGTCCAACTGTTATCATGTATTTGACGAAAAAGAGAAAGAATTCCTCACTCTTTGCCTTTTAAGATGATAGGCTTTCCATGAGAAATATTCATGCACATCACAGAGCTCAAGAGAACTTTAGAAACACCTACTTCAAACTCTTTCTCTAACTTTATAGCTGTCACTAGAATGTGAGCTCCACAGAAGCAACTGCATGGTCCGTCTGGCTCACACTGTGGGCCCAGCATCTAGAACAGTACCTGATTGGATGATGGATGGATGGATGGATGGATGGATGAATGGATGGATGTCACTAAGTGGTTTCGTGTTATGTCCAAGGCCTTACAGCAAAGTGATGACTAGAACTCAGGTTTTATGACGCTTAATCAGTGTTTTTTACCACTAAGCCATATCCCCAATCATGGCCAGACATAAGTAAGAAAAGATAGGAAAAATGTACCTAGAATTCCCCAAAAGGCCATTAGACAACAGTCTATAAAGTTTCTTCTCTATACTAGGAGCTAACCTGTAGGTTCAGTTTTACCTCTCACATCTCACAACTTAGTAAAACAGCCGCCAAGCCTGAATAAATGGGTCATAATCACAGCTCTTCATCTCCCTGCCACAGACTCTCAAATGCCTAAATCAGAACTGAATGTTGCACACATGCCTTTGTTATTAGCCTGTTCCGTGGAGGTTATTTGCTCTTTGACGTTTCTCTGAAAAGGACGGGAACATTTGGAACATCTTTCCCTCAGCAATCCTAGGCTTGTTTCAGGTGGTGAAGGTAGAGGTCACTTTATTAATACAGCCATCAAGGAAGGCTGTCATGGTAACACATTGCCTCGATTCCTTGAAGTGCAGGAGACAAAGCCAAAAAGAGAAACTTTCAAGTCTATAAATACAGACCCAGCATTGCTCAAGCCTAGCAGCTCACTGACAGGGCAAACCTAAATGTATAGCTTTGAACAAGACCCAAAGAGAAGAAAGAAACCTTCCCTGTGGTAATGTAATGGGTTATCATGACTATAACAGGAATAAGTGACCCTTCAGGTCATAAAAGAAAAGAAGAATAGAACAAGTAGCTATACTAAGTCCTGGCTTGTGCCCTCTTTGCACATTTTGGTTCCCTCTCTAAGTCTGCTTTTCCATACCTTCCAGAAAGGACTAATAGAGGGAAAAGGAATCAAGGTCTTATCATTCACATTTTGACAATAGTTTGCAGTTTAGGAAGAGGCAAAAATGAATGGCAATCAAGAAACTTACAAAAAAAAGTTGAAGGAGCAAATGATTTAGCCACATCCCTGTGACTCTCATTATCCAACCTAGAAGAAAAATAAAAAGAAGTGAAAGAAGGAGGAAGAAATGCTGCTTGTCCCTATTCTTTCACTGTGAAAATTCCTAGTGTTTTTATAAACTTGTAGCAACTGTGGGAGTTTCTTTGTCTACTATGGTGGCTTGCTTACTGAAGCTATGATCAGAGCTATTAGAACACCTTGCTGACTTCAGCCTTTCCATCAGGGTTCCACACTTCATCTTTTTGCAACATAACTCTGTTTGGGTCTAACATTAATACTATAACCTTATCTATCAAGGGCCACAGATTATTTTGGTTTGAAAGCATTCCTAATATTGAAACATCATGGGATTATAGGATATATGGTGTGATATTGGACACCCCATAATGAATTTATTTCTATCAATAGTAAAATGATCCTTTAGAATACAGTCAAGCTATTACCAAAGTAGTACTAGCTTTTTCTGTATCTAAGGATTATATTTTATTATAATAAAATATAATAGATTGTATATTATATATTAATATATTATAATTAAAATTATAATAGAAAGAATTGTGTCTAGCAAATAACAATTTGTATCCAATACTAGATCAAGTTTTGTGTAAGAGATTTAAAAATGAACCTTCACTATTTATTGAGATAGCACATTGTTAATTTGTCAAAAGCAACGTAGAAAGAATCGGGACATGCTTAATGTAAATACTTAACAAAATAAGGTCAGCGTTTTCAGTTTGAGGCAAATCCACACTGAAGGGCACCAAATAAAGAAGTGATAACTGCAAAGTGCTTATTGGGTAGAAATCCCTAGTTGGATTTTTAATCTGCAATGCTATGCAAGATGAAATGGAGATAATGCCAGGATTTTGTAAATGGGTGTTTATCCTCATGCCAGTTCTATCAACTGGTGGTAAATGCCTGAAACTGTTACCAAGTCCAAGCTCATACTGCTTGCTACACAACAGGCCAATAAATCGAGAGAGGAGCTGTTGGGGCAAGGAATAGCAACTTTATTCAGAAAGCTAGCAAACTGAAAAGATGGTGGACTCATGCCCCAAAGAACCATCCTGCCTGTGTTAGAATTCCGGCTTCTTTTATTTTAAAAGGGGAGGGAGTAAAGTCAAATATTTCCTGGTTCTGGTCAGCCTCTGGAACAGATGTGTTAGTTTCTTCCTCCCTGCGGTCATTCACAGGTGGGCCTGGTCAGGATGTTTCCTGCGAGCTAAACAAAGGTATTTTAGCTTAACGCTCATTACCTGGGAGGCAGGGTTCCCAGAGATGGGCCATTATGTATAACTTCAGCTTATAGGCGACATCCCTTTAGTGATTAGCTTGTAATAGAATACAAAATGTTCTTATTACAAAACCTTGTGTTGAAAGGAATTCTGAAGTTTAGTGCAAAAGAATGCCATGATTAAGTAGCTATGTTTTCTACATAGAGGAAGAGGAAATCAAAGCATATGCAACATATTTGCCTTTCCCAAGCTAGACCTTGATATTTTTGGTATTTTATGTATGAGCTGATTTGTATTTGGAGCTCTGCCAGAATGTGTTGGAACTCTAGAAGATGTGAAATTTAATGCTATCAACAAAGCCCTCCGCCCAGTGTGGTATGAAAACAGATCAGTTGGTCAATACAAATGAAAGTCTACTGAGGAGCTACAGAGGAGTTACTTATGTTGTCTTGGGGAGCGTAGAATGCATTTCACACTGTGCAGCACATTCACTGCATTTCTCCTGACTGTTCTCTTCTGTGTGAAGAGCAGTAATCTGTAAATTGGGAGACCTGGATGCTAGATCTAGAGCTACCCTTGTTTTCGGTTTCCTCGTCTAGAGCTTGTCTAGATAGTTTTTGAAGTTTCCTCAAGCTTTGATTTTACTACTTCTATCAGAGCAAGGTAGGATTAATTACATGACAAGGGTGATTTTGGTTCCTCTTTAATTGTGAGCAATACTAAGTGGTCTGTCTTAGACCATTTAGATCCCAGTCTTCTGATTTAACTCCCCCAGGAAGATAATCTGCTCTTAAATTTCAGCTTTGAGTACTACGTTCGTCTTAATTCCTATGGTTCTACACCTGAAAACTCACTCTCTCTGATCTCAAGTCACCAAGGCCTCTTCATTCTCCTTTCCCCAATATACATAAGGAGAACTGCCTATCTTCTTTGCTGTGGCTGATACCCTGATCCAGACCTTCAACCTTTTATCACCAACATTAATTGAGGAGTAATTCTTTGTTTGACAGGGGAGGAGGCTGCCCTGTTTATTGCAGGATATTTAGTAGCATCTCTACCCACTAGATGCCAGTAGCATGCCCTCCCCCGAGGTGTGACAACCAAACACATCTCCAGACATTGTCAAATGGCCCCTGGAAGACAAAATTCATCCACTGTTGAAAACTACTACTTTAGACTGACAACCAAAGACCTCTATTAAATGTTAATTCCTCAAATTCCTCCAATCCTTTCTCTATTCTAAAATCCCTTCTGCCAGATTCTATCAAGAGCATGCAATGCTTATTTTGCGTATTTCCTTTATCCAGCTCAAAGTGCCCTTCCTCGCATACTCTTCCCGTCTATTTATTCCTAGATACAGCCAACCACAGCAGGAAGACGTCTATGATTAATTTTATAACTTCATTTCATCACTGCATTTTGTTGAGATCTTTTTTTCTCAGCATCATTCCTGGTCTTTCTTTCTCTGCCTATGGCTTAAATGCTGATATTCTTCAGGGTTCTGGCTGCAGTCTTCATTTTGACTTAGTCTATATTCTAGCAGGATGAGGTCTTCTATTCCTTTCTCTTCACTTTTTGTAACAATGACCACCATCACCCCTGCTCCAAATCTGTATCTCCAAGATGAACTACCTCCTGAACTGTTAACTAGTTTTTCCAGCTAATAACAAGACCCCTGCAGAAGAGCCTACAGATCCTTCCAAGTCAATAGGTCCAAAAAAAAGTTTATTTTCTTTTCTGACCAAACATTTCCTCCAATCTTCGTTTCTTAATAAATTGCATTATGATGCATGCAAATGCCAAAAACAGGAACCTCAGACTCTCTCTTACCTATTTCAAATAACCTGTCTCCAAATCTGTTCCTTCTTCCTTCTCCCCATTGCTCTAACCCAGACCAAGCCTATTCTATTGAAGTATCTGGTCACCTTGCCTCCAGCCTGTCCTTTCTCAGGTCTAGCCTCACCTTTTCTCCCCCTTTAAATCACCACCCTGCCCATAGGTCTTTGACAGCTTCCCACTGCCTATTATCTAAACTCTGTAGAATGTTACATAGAACCTTCAGATCCAGGCCATGCCATTCCTTCCTCATTCATCATTCACCAACATTTTCCATGTGTCTCCCAGGCTCCAGTGAGAAAACTGAACCCACACTATGTGTTTCAACGGAGAGAGAGAATTTACTAAGGGGAATGGTTAAACAGGTGCTTTAGAATTTAAACATGAGAAGAGGACACTGAAATAACACAGAGATAGTAACTGTGTAAGTAGGGAGCAGTTATCTCTCTTGGGCTGAGGAATTACAGGAAAGAGGATGGGGTTATTAGAAACTAACAGTTTGTGTATGGACACCAAGGGGGGAAAGCAGTGGTGGGGGGGGTGCCGCGGGGGGGTGGTGGGATGAATTGGGAGATTGGGATTGACATATATACACTAATATGTACAAAATAGATAACTAATAAGAACCTGCTATATAATAAATAAATAAAATTTAAAAAGAAAAACAAAACAACAACCACAAAAGACCTCATGGATAATTCTCTCACTTCTATCTATAAGTGATTTATCAATAAATAACCACTGATTAATGATTAAAAAGAGAAAGAAACTAACAGTTTGGAAGAGAGACCCCACAGATGTGGGACCTGTACCTCTTAGGAGGGGTAATGCCTGGCTGCTGCTATTACCTCTGAAATGCTAGGCAGGGACCCCTTGGAGCTGGGGCTCAAACCTCTAGAGAAGGAATGCTGCCAGGTTGGTGTAGAAACCTCTAAGGGTGAGATTGAAACTGGTTCTGAAAAGGCTGAGCCCCAGAACCAACTGCTGCTTTTGGGATGTAGGGCCATTTGTGGGGCAATACTCTTAGGAAGAGCCATGAATCAGGAAAAGGGAAATCTCTGCTTCCTTCCTCCTACCTTCTCTGTTCCCTCTAGTGCGCCCTGTTGGCAGAAACCAGGAGAAAGCTTGCAGGGTTTCAGCCTCAACAACAGAAGGAAAGGTGGATTTAGAGTTGAGAGACAAGTGGTTAATAACCAGCACAATGTATTTTCACGTCTTCTTGCCTTTACTGATACAGTTTCCCCACCCATAATGTTCTTTCTACCAGTATCTGCCTGATGCATGTCATTGTTCAAATACAATCTCCTTTCTATAGTCTTCTCTAGTCTTCCCCCAAATAATTATTTATACCAGCATCTGAGTTCCCCTAACAGTTGGCAAATACTTCCTTTATAGTATTTTTTTAATATTGTATCATAATTACTTCTGTGTATGTTCATTTGTTTGTTTTCTGCAAAAGTGTGAGCTCCTTTAGGGCAGGCAGAGTTACAACCATACAGTCTAGCAGGGCACCTGGCACACAGCAGATGTTGATTGAGCTGGACGGAAATGATAAAAGCATTTTAATGAAATTAATATTAGATTATTTCTTGTATATATTTTATCTTCCCAACCAGATGTGAACCTTATAAGAGCAGAGATCATGCTTTCTATTTCTTTTATTTTTTTCATGGTGGTCAGTACAAGGTTTCATATGCTGAAGAAGAGCTCAGTGATATTTGTTAACCACCTAGTTTATTCATTAAGCACCACAAATTTGATTCAAAATGACATGAAGGTGGAGCATAAGTTTATGAATAGCAGGTAAGATTTGTAGTTAGGTTTAGATGTACTTCTAGCACATGATTCCAACAGAGAGATCGGTGCATATGGTAAAGTTCTGTATTTGTTGAATAGCACAATCAAGAGACCAAATGTAGTGTGTCTTAAAGTGAACTCTAAAGTAATTAAATATATTCCAGGTTTCATTTTTTCTGCTTATCTCTTACAGAAAACATATTACCCCAACTGATGTGATTATTAATCCTGGGTTACATCTGGTCCTTGAATATTTATTAAATTTCTCACAGTCATCAACATCAAGTAGTAGATTATTTAAATGTAGGAAAGGTATTGAATTTTAACTTAATCACAAGCTTCTTGAAAAAAAGAAACCTCTGTTCAACAACTGATTTACATTCAGGTCCAAGAAGAAGAAAAATAGCTTTTTTTTTTTCTTAAGGGGAGTGATATTTAATTAACTATCGATTCCTTCTCAATTATTCAAGGCAAGCAATTATCGATATTGATGGAAACAATACTTCCCTATGTGTAGTGCCCAAATGAAAGGAAATATCCCATTCAGCTATCTGCTGCCTGGAACAAGAAATGCTGAGAATCTTTAACTTTAAATGGAAACAGTTATTTGGACCTGTTTATTCCATGTTGCCCCAATTACACAGATATTTCCTAAAGTGTAAGCAAAACAAAATCCTGAAAACCTATGTATGCTTTCCAAATGAACAACCACCAAAAAAAGAGGCTTTTTGTCAGTTTTGACCATGAATTTAACCACTCTACCCTCGTACACTTTGCCTCAAAGCTACAGATCTTGACATTTTAAACCATGACTCATGAAATACTATAATTTGGGTCTAATATTCATGGTTTCTAAGCCACCCAATGAGAAGTAGCTTACATAATCATTAGAACCCCTGGAACACTACCTTGTATATCAATATTTTGAGCCTGAAGGATTTATAGGCCTTAATAGTCACTTCTAACATTTACAGATAGCAAATGTGGGTACATTTGTTAATTATACCAATCCATTATGCAACTATATTAGAGGTCGCCAAGGAATTGTTGTGGAAGGTGGGAAAATAGGGCCCTGTTTAGGGCACTTTGTTATTAACCCTGTGAGCATCCACCACCATCTTTTTTCAGCTCATTTGCACACAGAGCATTAGCACGTTTGCATTTAAGAAGCTTCTTTTGAAGGTGACATACTATTGAACATAATTAATGGACAAGGCAATATTCTCTATTGAATTATTACTTGGGAGATGAGGGTTTTTTAAATACTTTACACTTGATAGTAATAGTATGTGTGTGTGTGTGTGTGTTTAATTCATGTGGTATACCTGGGGAAATTTGACTATGACATTTTTAAAAAATGAAGAATGTTATAATTTATAAGAAGCTACTTTTTCTGCTCTGTGCCCTGCCCCCCCCACCCCTTCCAGAGTGGTTCTATATATTAAGTGCTTAAGCAGCATATGTTGCTGGCAAGTGTTCTTGGCTTTTTTGCTCTTTGGTGTTGTTTTAATTTCTCTGTGTTCTATTTATCATTCTGCTAAATCAGTGAAACCTTGATTATCTAAAATAATAGGAGACATTGAATTAATGAGGATAACTAGTTTTTTGAATGAATAAGAAATGATTAGAGATGCAAGTTACATGACAGGGACTGTGAATGAATTTTAGTATCTGAAATTGCTTGCTTGATTTATTCCAACTGATTCTGTAAATTGATGGACACAGTGAAATTTTGATAATCAGGGTTTCACCATTGCATTTATTATTATTCCTGGAAATCAAGGTAACCTTGGACTCTACTTGCTATATTTACAAGGCAATAAATATCCTAATAGGCTATTAGGGGCAGATGGGACTGCTCTTCCTCACATTCCTCCCATGAAAAGCTTTCTCTCTTCGGATCTGCCTGCTGCCTCACCGGGAGCATGCTGCCTGCCCCCTGCCCTGTGCTTGTCCGTGGGTTCCTCCTGCCTTCCTGCATGCAGCCCTGGAATCACCTGCAGGGAGAATGGCCCACCCCTTAGAGGTTCTCGGTCATTTTAGCAATACTGCTTTGCATTTTAATTCCATTCATCTGGCCTCAAAGTTCTGCATTCTTGTATCAGGCACTATCCTTGAAACACCCTGGAGGTCACAACAGGTCCCAGTTCCATGAAGAGAAGATACTGCCAAACCAGGAGTATCACATTGCTTTGTATTTGATAGCCTGAAATGGACAATGATAATATCCAAGATTGCAGCAAAAATCTATATGAAAAGAATTAATATGATCAAAACAAAGGCAGCAGACTACATTTGTTTGGAAATTGGAGTCACATGCTTAGTTTGCGGAGGGGAGGGGGGAGCACAAGATCGATAAGAGAGTTTTTTAAAGCTGAAAACATGATGTAGCAGATGAACTTAAATTGATTCTGCTTCTCCTCCCCGCGCCCCCCTCCCTCGTTCTGCAGCGAATGTCTGCGACAACGAGCTCCTGCACTGCCAGAACGGAGGGACGTGCCACAACAACGTGCGCTGCCTGTGCCCCGCCGCGTACACGGGCATCCTGTGCGAGAAGCTGCGGTGTGAGGAATCGGGCAGCTGCGGCTCCGACTCGGGCCAGGGCGCGCCCTCGCGCGGCTCCCCCGCGCTGCTGCTGCCGCTGGCCGCTCTGCTGGGGACAGCCGGCCCCCTGGCGATCTAGGCGGCGCATCCAGCCACCAGATGGGTCCGGCCGTGGGGAAGCAAACACAGCCCCAGCATTTGCTACTAACATAGGAAACCCACCCTCAGACCCCCCCACTCAAACACAGTGTACAAACTAAGAAGGCCCAACTGAACTAAGCCATATATAACAGCCGTGGACAGCACACCGGAGTCAAGACTGGTAATTTCTGACTCCAGAGGCGTTGGCAGCTGTTGATAGTATCCCTGCAAATCACATTGCCCGCTGCAGAGCTTATCGCCGATTGGAAAGGCTGTGACAGCCCCCCGAAAGGAACGACAGAAAAACAACAACAAATCAACCAACCTAAAAACATTGGCTACTCGCACGTGGTGTGCCCCACGCACCACCCGGCCCCGTGTGTGAACCAACCAAACTGAAGCATCCTTTGCTGGCAGTGCATTGTGGGTCTAAGGAAGTGTGTTACAAGCTGCCATATTGGCCTGCTTCAGTCCCTGAACCCCTTCCAACCTGTGCTTTGGTGAACGTTGCTCTGTAACCCTCGTTGGTTGAAAGATTTCTTTGTCTGGTGTTAGTAATGCACATGTGTAACAGCCCCCCTTCAAAAGCTCAAGCCAGTCGTACCCCGTATATCTTAGCAGCACTGGGTCCACCCAGTGCTAGCACACATCCACTGTCCAAGAGTGGCTGTAGGAAAAAAGAGAAAGTGTATCTATCCTTTTGTATTCAAATGAAGTTATTTTTCTTGAAATACTGTAATATGTAGATTTTTTGTATTCTTGCCAATTTGTGTTACCAGACAATCTGTTAGTGTATCTAATTCAAATCAGCAAAGACTGACATTTTATTTTGTCCTCTTTCCTTCTGTTTTGTTTCATTGTGCAGAGATTTCTCTGTAAGGGCAACGAACTTGCTGGCATCAAAGAATATCAGTTTACATATATAACAAGTGTAATAAGATTCCACCAAAGGACATTCTAAGTGTTTTCTTGTTGCTTTAACACTGGAAGATTTAAAGAATAAAAATTCCCGCATAAACGATTTCAGGAATTTGTATTGCGATTTCTTAAGATGAAAGGAGCAGCCGCCAAGCAGATTCACACTCGCTTTACTGATTTCTGTGTGGACTGAATACACTCAGCTGATGAATTTAGTAACCAGAAAGGTGGATTGGTGTTCACTAGCTTGGACAACTTCTGCAAAATATGAGACTATTTCTACTTGGGAAAAATTATAACAGAAAAAAAAAAAATCTAAGTGATTGCCAAGATTATGCCAAAGCCTGTTGGCAGAGTACTAAGAGACTTTTATTTTTAAGTCATGCTATTTTCACAGATTGATGTGATCATGTGACTCTAGAGATGCTGATCTATGTATCTTTCCAATTACAGTGTTTACATGGAGTATCATAAGAGGCAACCTGGGGAACCAGGAAAGTCGCAGGGAAATTGAGTGATTAGCAATTTGACTTTGAATATATTCAGACTAGGTATTTACAGAAATATCAAAATATACAGCAGCAAGTAGACATAACTGCTGTTCCTGAGAATAAAGTTTGTTTTAAGTACTGCCCAAGGTGTAATCAATTCTTGTTTCTGCCTTTTATTAGGCCAATTACTGTGCAAAACAGCAAGGCAGGGAGAGGAGGGGAGAAGCACTGCAAAGTTTCAAAGTGACTAAAACAGTGTGTATTCCATTCCCAGCACACTGTTGTCCTACAGGTTACAAATGTGTTCGCAGCAGCATCTTCTGGCATCAAAAACAATGAACAGCCCAAGCCAGAGTCTGGAGGACAGTGAAGTCTTTCATGACTTGGTAGAGCAATAGCCTATGATGGTGTTAGGTCAGAAGCCCACTTCCAGTCTGAATTCTTCACCCTCCTGCCACTCTTTGCTGAAATTGGGGTAGGGGGAGTCTTCTGATAAATATCCTCGGTAAAAACTAGACTAAGGAACAGCGTGTCTTATTGGTTTTGTTCCCAGAAAAACCAATTCAAAGAAGGCAATAAAAGGTAAACAGGTAATGCCTGTGCTGCCTGCCATCCCACGTCTAAGTCGATTGAATGTTTGTTATTCAAACCCACAGTCTCTTTTGATGTAAGAAATAAGAAAAGATAGAAATAAATTAGAGCTCTGGCTTAGTGCCGGCGTGGCCAACCAGAAATTGGAAATTTACATTAGAAGCATAAACAGCAAATTATATTTCAGGCTCACCAAAGACTACACGTGAAAATGCCGATAACATACAGTTTGAGATTACTTATAATGAGGTGGATTTCTAATATTAAAATTGGAGTTGTCTTATAGTTTATTAGCACAAACCAAAGGTAGACTGTGTTATTTCCAGCAATGATGCACTTTATCATTACCCACTCATGGCTTTGTCCCTATGCTCAGGAATCAGACTGCACATTTCAATACGTGGTATTTGAAAGCTAATTCTAACATTTAATGAAGGCCTGATCTAAACCAATTCATCTGCCTTTTATCTTTATGAAGCTCTAAGAATCTAAATTGATGAGGCATATCTTGCATTCAGTGTATTTAGATATAGTTTTCTGAATTTCCTAAAGTGATGTGACCTGCTTTTAATAAATTCACTTTTAGGTATATAACAAATGGAAATGAAATGTTCTTTTTAATCTGGATTCTCAAATTCTTCTAAAGGGTGCATTACTTTGGTGAAACCCCAAATCAGTAGATTTTATTCATCTGCTGTTTTCTAGCATTCTTGCAAAGCTGGTTCCATCTACAATATTATGTCTAAGGACAGGATTGGGGTGAAAAGTGGATACTAAGTTGTTCACATATTTAAGGTCCTAATTCTTGCTTTGTCTCTACTTGGATTAGCCCTTAGGATTGGTTAATCTATCAACTTTGCCACAAATACAATTTCTTCCGTCAACACCTCTGATGAACATAAAACTTCAAAGAAATCTTTGTCCCAAGGTTCAGCTATATAGAAAGTGTTGGTATTTATAGGAACGTAATTAGACTGCCCTGTGATGATGTGGGATTGATTCATTTCTGAGCCTGTGCACAGGGTAGAGGGGGAACTTTAGTCCCAGAAAAGAGCAGCCCTTGCTTAGTGGGGCCCATTCTGACCCTCCTCCCATTTTGTCTCAGTAGCCAGGAACCTAGAATTCTGTCCTCCACCTACTTTTAGGGTGTATACGCCTCTTCTGAGGGTCCAAACTCCTGAAGGCAGGCAGCATAATGAGTGCACATCCTTGAGTGCAAGAGGTGGCAAAGGGTGAATATGTATGGATAGATGAGTGACTTGGGCCTGGGAGTATATGCTGGGGAATTCACACGCGAGTGAGAAGAGGCTCCTTGCAGTGAAACCCAGAGCTCAGGGATAGAAAAGAAGGGGCTAAGGGGTGGGAGAGAGAGTAGGGCTGCCTCAGGGCCAGGGTCCAGTACAGAACTCTGAGCAGTCTAAAAGATTCTACACCTATACCTGGGTTTCCGATTGTTATGAAGGTATTTGTGTTAAAACAGCAGAATGGAACATAGTGTTATGTAACACTATGTTAGCTTGATGTATAACTTTTAAATATTTAAGACATGTGGCCTATGGGCTTCCATTGGTACTTTTGTCCTGGCCCCTGCCTGGTGGGTCTGCCGGGAGATGAACACTGCATGAGGTGCCCTTGAGTCAAATGACTAAATGGATCAAATCACTTACCCAGGTACAGGGTTGGGAGAAGGCATACCGGTCACAGTTCAACAATTCCTATAGTTAATGCTCCACTTCACTTTTTCTCCAACCTGTGGCCTTACTGAATATAAGAACGTTTGGAGGGACTGGGGGCAGCTGTGAGGAAACCCTGAAATCGGATCTTTTGTCCCATCATCTTCACTCTCCGCCATCAATAATCCAGTATTTTGGGGATGTAAGGACCCCATATTCTGAGATGGGGTGCTCTGTGTTATACGGGAAATGGGTTGTTGCACTTCACCTGTTGTTAAATACTAAATAAAATACCTATTTAACAGTTTGTCTGCTCAGAGAGTTCCACAGAATATGTGAGAACTTTGAACTACATGTTCTATATATTTGTTATGCATTGAATTCTATCTGTTTATGATCTGATGCAATTTAGAACTTCAGCTTCTGAACTAGAATTTCTTACCCACCATTTTGATTCCCAGTCTTTACCAAGAAAGATGACAATGGTGACAGCAACTAAGCTGCATCTTAGAACAATCTGAATAACTAGGTAAAACTCTAGGATTTTTTTTTTTTTTTTTTAGAAAATCTAATTGGGCACCCTTAATGGCATATAGGAATGAAAAACACAGATAAGGAACACCCCTAGAGTGTGGATCCAAATATGTGGTTGTGAAAATTTCTTTCTTTGCCTCAGGAAATCAGGACTGGATTCTATTCAATTTTCTTTCCAAGAAATATCAAATGTCCACTTGGTATAAATATTCTGACAGTTCTGACCATTTCCATATGGAAGAATTTTTTACTTTTAACTATGTTTTCCCTTTTTTTACACTAAAAGTAGTTTTTTCCTTTAGTTATCTAAAACAGTTGCCAATAAATTCTCAGCATAAACTGCACATAAACATAATGTCAGAAAGAGTTAAGAATGCCAGTTATCATATTTTGAAGTTTCACCAACGATCTTGGGAACATGGAGAATTTTTATTCTTTACAACACCTGGTAAGGTGTGACTCACATATTATCATCTTCATTTTGCATCTGAAGAATCAAATAACTAAGAAACAGACATATCCCTTGTATAAATCATGTTATTGCATTTAACTAGAAAAGAGAAAATAACATCTGGGAAAACTTTATATTAATATTGAAAAATGCAGTTATTTGAGATCTATTATGGCAGAAAAATTCTACCCCTAATACATTTTTAGAGTAGGTCCTGGAATATGTCTACCAAGAAGACTTAAATGATTTTAGGGGGTGTTGTTTAGATTAATACAGTTGAGCATTTAACTATTGCTGGAATCCCCTCTCTGCCTTTTCCCATCACCCAAGAGCTCTTTTTAATTGACGATTGAATTAAAATGGAGTAGTAACATTTAAAATTATATGATGTTTTTATTAACCTGAAATGATAGCTGGTAAAATGGGCCATTATTCTGCAAGACCTAATTATGTTAACACTAAAGATTTAGCTAGGCTGGCTGGAGCAAACTGCCGCGAACTGGAAGTAAAAAATAGTATCATTTTCTTAACCTAGTCTCATTTTTTTCAGAGGTGTCGCTTTTAACTATTATTTAATTAGTGAACTATGAAATCTATGGGAAAAAGAACCTGACTGGAAGAGAGAAAAATAATAATTACTACCCCTCCTACATCTGTCTGAATAGACGCCAAAATTCCTGTGTGGCGAGAATGTGTCATTATGTTAAAGACACAGTGTACCATGGTGTGTATCCTCTAGCCACCCTGCCCTGAGAGTACCACATTACAGCTTTGCTCGTACCGGGGGAAGTCATTCAAATCTAATAAAAGAAAGAAAATGGCAGAAAATCACACACCGGAAGTCCTGTTAAGAATAGGTGATTCTTTTTGACCCAGACAGGAAAGAACACAATGTCATCTTTGTTTACTTGTATTTTGCTCTGAAGGAGGGGTCACTCCTGTAGGGGTATGATTTTCCCTCTACCCATGTGAAACATGGCAAGAAAACATTCTCCAAGGAAATAGCATTTTGCTATTTACCAGTCGTGCCTACCCCATGAAGCCCTTAGTAATCGTTTTGGCTTTCATGGTGTGATAAACACCTAAAGGCAAGAGATTAGTGGCATCACTCTTCGTCTCTTTTTCTCTCCCTTTGGAAAAAAAAAAAAAAAAAAGGGTCCAAATATAGAATGATGCCATTTGCAAGAATCCTTCAGTTAGTTGATGCCTAATTATGAAGACTCCAGCTAAATATTTAGTTTATTAAATTAATAGTGTGGCAAGTATTGGAGCAGCTTTACAACCACTAAAACTTGTGTTTACATCCTGTGTGATTACAATTCATAATTGGGAAAGCAGTCAAAACTAAATGCATTCTGATCAATGGTTCCCATTCTGCAAATAGACCCAACACAACACGTTGCAGTGAGTGACTTAAAAGCGGGACTTCTGTGTCTAGAGTTCCAACTAGACTTGGGAAAGACAATGGAGGGATTCCAGCACTGAAGCGCTTTAACTTAGGTGTAAGATTTTCTGTATAAGTGATTTTTTTTCTGGGCAGAGGGTCTATTATACTCTCTTTCTCTTTTTTAATTTGTAAAAGGCCTGAAAATATAAGGATGACTGCACTAAAACCTCAGGTTAAGATTTACCCTAACTATGGAAGTTTTTTTTTTTTAAATAATAAACTGTTGAAAGGGGATGAGTGAAAATAACACGTTGGTACTTGAAAGCACGTATTTTCCAGCAATTGGCTCTTTTTTCATCTCTTACTGACCTTATCTCTCCTGAGCTGCTAAGGGCATCTATATTCTCTTTTGTAGATATATATTTTAACATGTTCGTGTTTGTTCTGGAAGCCACGTGAAGTAAAAGTGAAAATAACCTAGGTCAGGAGTGTAGTGTGAGTGGCAAATGATGAAAATGTCTCGGCAACTCTGCTATATTTCTCATGGCAGCATGTAGTATCAATGGACACTCACTTCCTCTGGGTCCCTGGGTCAACCTTCCTTTAAACTTTGAAGAATATTGGTTCCAATAAAGAGTCCCAAATAAAGCTCTTGGGAGAATCTGAATGATATAAATATCTGCATTAATATGTTGATAATAAAAGCCTCATACCTCATAATCAGTTCCAATTAAATGGTAACTAAATCCTGGCAACTGGATATATATCATTTTTCATTCAATCTGAATATGTACATATTTCTATGTAAATTCTCACTTTAATGCACACAACATATTTTCATTTACAATCACATACCTGTACTATTAAGTGTGGGCTACCTCTAATCAAAGGCAGGTATCACTAGGTTGATTTGAGACTTGTCTATTCGAAGATGTTGCCACTGAGACTTAAATCCCTCCGCATTAGTCAGTTTCTGTCACCTGAAATATGAACACACTCTGAAAAAGTCAGAAATAATGTGGGTTCTGATGTTGTTCTCAGGGTTGTGAGAAACACAACCACTCTGACTTCTCTGTTGCAGACATTTTACTAGAAAGGGCTCAAACTTGTACACACTTGTACATTTAAAAAAAATAAAATATGTGTGACACTGGAACACACTCAGGTTGAATGGCACAAACATTTTCCTTTTGGCTGGTTTGTTTCATTTTTATGGTGACTCTCGCTACAAGCATCAGATCAGGAGCAAAGGTCTTTCTAATTGTCTGTATGGTTCCCTGAGTTGTGAGCACTATTCTCTCTGTTCTGTTTGGGGGCCCTGATTTACATTCCCACCCTGTGCCCTAGACCTGTGCTATTCAAATCGGGAGCTACTAGGCACCTATGGCTTTTGAGCACTTGAATGTGGTTAGTCCAAACTAACATGTCCTGTGAATATAAGATACTCACCGGATTTCAAAGAGTACAAAACAAGTGAGAAAAGAATGTGAATTATCTCTTTAATCATTTTCCTATTGATTACATGTTGGAATGATAATATTTTGGACACACTGTGTTAAATAAAATATATTATTAGAATTGATTTTAACTGTTTCTTTTTCCTTTCTAACGTGGCTACCAGAGACACTTTAATCACATAAATGGCTCACATTATATTTTTATTGGACAGCTCTGCTCCAACCACCTAATTTCCCCATCTCTAAAATAGGGCTAATAGTATTCACTCTCCAGAGTTAATGTGAAAATCTAAGTGAGCTAATGAACGTGAAATTATTGGCAAATTGTAAAGTGTAGGAAGTGTCTAAGAGTGTTGATGACCATGATGGTGATAATCATGATATTTTCAAGCTGTAGTTCCACCTTTCTAGATTTCTCTGGAAATTTTCAGCCAGAGGTCTCACCAAAACTTTCTCTAAAAGTGCTCCAGGGCAATGAATGCAAGGTTTTAAAAGTTTTGAATGTGACATATGACCTGAACAAGAAGCTTACATTTGTAACAATATCAACAAAGAGAATACTAATGGTGGTAAAAAATCATAGTAATAGCAACCACACAGCTAATCTTTGATGAAAGCCTTGAGCCAGGAACTGTGTTAAGTATTTTCACCATCTTTATTCTAAATAATTCACTGCGTTTCTGTTAGTGCCGTTTACGAGCATATTGCTGACTCATTTTCTTTCTGCACACTTAATTGTTTCTAAGTTCTGTATGTAGACAATGAATGAAAGATGGCAAATTGTGACTTAGCAACAGCAACTCAGGGGACAAAGGCAAAATGTGAGTCGACAATATGTGCATAAATTTGCATAACAGTTCTCGCATCTAATGTGCACGGTGTTAGGATTTCTATATAGGCATTCTTCATTTTACTGCACTTCACTCTATTGCTCTTTGCAGATAGTGAATTTTTTACAGACTGGAGGTTTATGGCAACCCTGAGTCAAGCAAGTCCATCAATGCTGTTTTTCCAACAGCGTTTGCTCACTTCGTGTCTCTGTATCCAATGTCGGTAATTCTTGAAATATTTCACATTTTTTCATTATGATTATATGTGTTATGGTGATCTGTGATCAGTGATCTTTGATGTTACTATTTCAGAAAAATTACAACTCACAGAAGGCTCAGATGATCGTTAGTGTATTTTAGCAATAAAATATTTTTAATTAAGGTATGTACATTGTTTTTTTAGACGTAATGCTATTGCACACTTAATAGACTACAGTGCAGTGTAAACATAACTTTTATATGGACTGGGAAACCAAAAAATTTGTGTGACACTTTATTGTGATATTCGCTTTATTGTGATGGTCTGGAACCAAACCCGCAAGATCCCCAAGGTACGCCTTATAGTTGGATTCAAGTGTTGACCCTCTCGTTAATTTAAATTCTGTCTGCTTAAAGGATGGTTTTCATGAGAGAACACTTTTGTTATCTCACCGCTCCATTCATAGCCTCTTGAGATAAACTGCTCACTCCGTAGCCTTGAACTCAATCCCCACCTTCATATTGTCCTCAGTACACCTCTCTAATCCATGAAGTCTGAAAATGCCCTGCGCGTTCTCATCTTCTTGACATGTTTAGGTCTTTTTTTTTTTTTTTTTAAGATGTTGGGGGTAGGAGTTTATTTATTAACTTATTTATTTTTGGCTGTGTCGGGTCTTCATTTCTGTGTGAGGGCTATCTCTAGTTGTGACGAGCGGGGGCCACTCTTGATTGCGGTGCGCGGGCCTCTCACTATCGCGGCCTCTCTTGTTGTGGAGCACAGGCTCCAGACGCGCAGGCTCAGCAGTTGTGGCTCACGGGCCTAGTTGCTCCGCAGCATGTGGGATCCTCCCAGACCAGGGCTCGAACCTGTGTCCCCTGTGTTAGCAGGCAGATTCTCAACCACTGCACCACGAGGGAAGCCCCATGTTTAGGTCTTTTTAAAAACCTGGAATGCCTTTCAACATTCTTCACCCATAAAAATCCTACCCCAAGTCAAGTTCCACCTCTCCAAGAAGCCTTGTCAATCATCCTCACTACTTCTACTCATGCTTAACGATCTGACTCACCACTTAGCTCTTGTTACATGTGATTTATACTGATTTACTTGTTATCTCTCCTAATAGATTATCATTGTTAATACTAACATTACACATATAGACACACACACACACACACACACAGGATTTTGCTTATAACAGGGCTCCGTACATTCATTCACAAATACTTATTGAGCACCTATTCTGTGCCTGGCACTGATCTAGATGATTGAAGCAACAGAGTCTAATACAAATTTGAGTGTGTCCCTCTCATTATATTTAAATAGTGCAATTTAAGTAAATTACTATATTAAATAGTATAAAATAAACTGAATTTCTGAAGAGAAAATGTGTATACATTAGATTTATAGATTGAATATCATTTTAAATACTTTAGGGGAGTATTCCTAATTAAAACCTGTGGTTTTAATTAGGAATACTCCCCTAAAGTATTTAAAAAGCAAGCAGTCCTTTATAATATCATCAATGTATCCCAGTTTACCTTTACTAATTTCAGATTTTGATATACATTGCTTTTTCTTAAAATAGAAACATCTGTATTCCTCATTCTTTGTTGTACTTTGCCCTTGAGCAAATCGTTGTCGACTTGAGCGTGCACCAGAATCATCTGGGGGGCTTTAGTAAAACCGAGTGCTAGAGCTAACTCCTGAGTTCTGACTCAGGGATTCTGAGGTGAAGCCCAAAGGTTTGATTTGTAACAAGTTCCCAGGTAAGGTTGTTGCTGCTGGTCAAGACATCAACCTTTGAGAAACATTGCTTTAAGCTAATTAAAAACCTGATGGCAATTTCCTGAGAAGCTCACAGGGCTTAACCTAACTCCCCTTCCTTGAGACTCAGTGACCTAACATTAAAATGGGTATCATGATTTTCACCCCACAGGCTTGTGATGAGGATTAAATGAGATAATGTACATGAAACTGTCTTATCTGAGGTTCACATTCAGGAAATGTGATTTGAAACCACATACTTTCAATTTAGCCATAAAATAAGGCAAAGGCATTTATTTCACTAGATTCTCTCACTCCAGCAATTCAAGCTATTAGGAATTCTGGTCTCTAAATTCAACTGATTTCACCTACAAAATGATAAAATAATAGGATCTTACAGTCGACAAAGACCTTAGAGATTTTCTGGAAGGAGCCGTTAAATGTTTCGGACCAGGTAAATCGTCAAAACTTTTTTGTTTACTTTCTTGATTCAATAAAGCGATCAAGACAATTGAACTGGTTGCTTGCATCATTCCTCAACTTGAATATTTGGTTCTTCCTAAATTGAATTATTTGACCGAAACAAGCTCCATCCAGACTAAAAGAAAAAAAAAAAATAAGATTCTCGTTCTTCTTGTCAGCTCATGGTTGTAGCTTCCACACGGAAGCTCTGCGGCCCTTAATTAAAGCCCAGTTCCTTCTGACTCCGGCTTGCCCTCTAACTCACTCTGTGGCCTCGCTCTGTGATGTTTCTCTACCCACTGGAAGGGCTCAGAGGGCTATTAATGCAAGGAATCAATGATCAAAAATTAATTTTGAAGCCTATGTTAAGAGCCCATTAACAGTGCAGCTTGCCTAACCAAGAGTCTGAGCAGTGCAGCTGAGATCTTCCAAAGGATTTGAGAGCAAAATTTTGCAGGTACAATGTATCTTGAGAATAATGATGCATGTCCCTAACAGCCTAGTGCTAAGTTATAAGCCTAAATTGGAGACTTTAAAGAGGAATACACAGCCTCTGTAATTTCCAGTTTGGTGTAATAATATGGAAATGGCTTTTGATGCCGGGATTGGATCAGCCTAAATGAGCTGGAATTGATAGATGCCTGTAATACCAGGGACAGGAGAGAGTGATCACGTCTGTGTCCTTGCTGACTTATCTAGGGCTCTCCAGACGTGACAGTTTTAAGGAGTGAGACTTTAAATGTGTTACGGAGACGCACTACACTATCCTTCAGCACAGAGCAAGGTACTTCTAAAATTGCCTCCACGAGAATACAGAATGGGGAGGCTCCTTTCCAGGAAGGGAAAAGGGCTTTTGTTCCCTGTAAAAAGTAAAAGGAGATGGTAAATTCAGAAAAAATGTGATGGAGGTGTTCTGAGGGCACAGAGAATTAGCTCTTCCTCTAGGAGACCCACAAGCCCAGTCCACCCACTCTGCCGCCTTGAAGTGATAGCATTCCAAAAGGCAGACACCTGCACCCTTTGGGGGGGGCAACGTAAGGGACACTCAAGGGCAAGACAGTTACACTCATGATTAACATGTTAAAACAGCAAAATTCAAAGCCTGTGGTGACATAGGAAATAAGGAGCTTCTTTAGTTTCTGTATAATCGATAACATCTAAAGTATTACCTAACAGTTTCACTAAGAAGTTGTCACGGCATGGATAAATCATCAGGATGTGTGGAACAGTGGCAATTTTAGACTAGCCCAAATGGAATCAAACTTGATGAGATCCTTACAAAGCACATAAGACTTCCTATTATTTGTTTGCTTCAGCCTCATCTTCTTGCCAACCTGTGCTCCAGCTGAGTGCGGTGATGGCAATTCCCTGAAGGCACCAGACTCGGGTGTCCCATGCACCTTTGCACTTGTTGCCCCTTCCATCTGATGGGCACCTCTCCATTGTGTCCATCTAGTGAGCTCATCCCTTAAGACCCAGTGGAGCTACCTCCTGTTTCATGTACCGTTCCGGTTATTTGCTGTGTACCAACCACCCAAAAACTTATTGGGATAAAACAAGACCAGAAAGGATGGTTTGTCCCTCCTCCACAATGTCTGGTATCTCAGTTGGGAGTGACTCAAATGTTGGAAGACTCTCAGCTGGGACTGGGAGATCCACTGAAATATCTGGCATGTTTTCAGGGAGCTTGAATGCCAAGCTTAGCTGGGATCATCAACCAGACTACCTACACATGGCCCCACCGGCATACCAGCCATAGGGTTGTCAGGTGTCTTATATAGAGGCTCAGTATTCCAGCAAACAATATGGAAGCCAGAGGCCTTTTAAGACCCGGCTTCAGAACAGATATAGTATTACTTTTTTCACATTCTATCACTCAACACAGTCCCAAGATTCAAGAGGAGGGGACAGACTCTGCTTCTCATTGGGAGAAGTGTCAAAGAATTGGGGACCTTTTTTCTCCTCTGATCCTCCCAAATAGGGTGGTACTTTCTCCTTTACCCACCCCTGTACCATGGGATCTCTATCAACACCTGCTTCTGGCTGTACTGTGTGGCTGTTTAGTCCACTGGCTTCCACACTAGACCCTGATATGCTAGCAGCATCGTATTTGCAAGGCCTGGCAAAACTCACGTAAGACATTGGACAAAAAGTGCTTAATGAATACTTCTCAAATGGAGGGTCTGTTTTACATTTAGATTCCAAACAAAAACTCTTCCACCAAGGGGTGTGTAACCCCTGCCCCAAGCGCAGCCCCACTGTGCTGTGTGGAAGAGCAGTGTTTGTGAGCAGAGGGCATGGTGGCCAGGAGAATGTAGACTCAGACTTCTCAGTGAGAGGGACCACCAGAGGCCACAGCCCACAACCTTGTTAGGGCGAGTTATCAAAGGCAAATGCCAGTAATGATCAAACACCCACCAGGGCTGTCAGAGGCACAATCTTGCTGTCATTCTCCTCTGCCATTGCCATCTCAACCTTCCCCTGGAATCCAGCCTCATGTGTCCAATGGCCTATGGGACACCTACCTGGATGTCTAATAGATGTGCTCTACCAGCATGTCTCAAATACCAAACTCTCATGTGCCCACCTCCTGCAACTCCCATCTGCTCCTCCTAAGCTTTCCCATCTCAGGTCGTGGTACCTCCTTCCCCACCCCAGTTTCTCAGACCCCAAGCTTCTGATCTTCTCATCCTATCATATCTCCAGTCAGCAAGCCCTTCCAGCTCCACCTTCAAGTTCCATTCCAAACTCAGCACCTATCCCACCTGGTCTTCTGCAACAGTGCCCTTACTGGTTTCCTTTCTTCCAGGCTCACCTCTCTTCAGATCTCCCCTCAGCAGGCAGAGTGACCCTTTATATAAGGAAATGCGGCCGTGTTCCTCCTCAGCTGAAACCCACCAACAGCGTCTCCTCACACGGAAAGTCCAAAGGGATTGCTAAGACTCAAAAGGCCTACATGGATAGCCCTCAGTTACATCTCTGACCTAACTTCCCACCACACCACCCCTCACTCTTCCCACTTCACACGCACTCTGCCTTTCCCTCCAGCATACTCCAAATGAAACCTCTCCACTTGTTGCTTCCTCTTCCTGGAATCTTCTTCCCTAGATATTCTTCATAATTCATTCAGGACTTGACTCAAATGTCTCCTTGTTGGAGAGGCTCCTCTTCCTCACCAGTCACCTTTTTTTTTTTTTTTGATGTGGACCAATTTTAAAGTCTCCATTGAATTTGTTACAAAGTTGCTTCTGCTCTATGGTTTGGTTCCTTGGCCGCAAGTCATGTGGGATCCCAGCTCCCTGACCAGGGAGCGAACCTGTACCCCCTGCATTGGAAACCAAAGTCTAAACCACTGGACCGCCAGGGAAGTACCACCAGTCACCTTCTATTCCTTCATCCAGCTTTATTTGCCTTCTTACCGCTTATCACTACTGACGTTATATTTACTATCTGTTTGTTTATTGTCTATCTCCTTCCACGAGAATGTCTGCTGTGTTTACTGCTGCATTCCAAGCATTCAGAACAGTGCCTGGCATTATAGAAGGCACTAAATAAATATCTGTGGAATTAATGAAGAAATTAATGAATGCTCCTGGAAGACATGGATCACAGTGCTCTTGCCTGCAGATAAGGCCTTAGGACCCCTCTGATCTGTGCTCCAAGTGACCACTAACAATCTAAAAGTATTTTGGTTCAAGACATGAAAAGGATATGCCATCCCTGAATGAAACTGTGGGATGCTTTTGTTTTTGTTTTGTTTTCTTTCTTTACAACAAAAACAGTTTTGTCTCTGTATTCCCAGTACCTCACAGTGTCTGGAACTAACAGTACTTGATAAGTGTTTGCTGAACTCATGCTCAGTAGACTAGAAGTACACAAAATGCCTTGATGACTTACCATGTGTAAAAATTAACCAGTGAAATGGTAGCCCCAATTTAATTCTGCAAATACTTCATTGACACCAAGTATGTATCAAGCATAGTGCCTCCGGCACCGTGTTTCTCCCCTCTCTGCTCCATGGCTCATTTGAGGGTTTGGAAGAAAGGAGAAAGTGGTCCTCACTGCTAACCAGCTAGTTCCAGAGAAAAGTGTACCTGGATCCTCTTACCTTCATTAGCACAGCCTCTCTCCCAGCACAGGCTAGAGTGATGTGGCTGGTCACTCCATGCTGGCATCTCTCCCTGAATTTCAGGGAGATAAGAAATAGTGCTGTCTTTATTCTGTGCTTACATATATATAGGATAACTTTTAAGGAAATTAATGCTTGAGTTTGGACAAAAGCCCTTAATTTACATTTGACATTTCCTGTCTTCGGATGTTAACATTCAGTCACTCAGGTGGCGTGATCTTTCAATAGGTCCCAAGACACTGTGCTTTCTGCATTGCTTTTTGCCAGAATGGCCCTCTTACGATAGGTGCTAAATAAGGACAAAGTGAGACGGGGATGCTGCTTTGTGTTTGTAAAACTTCTTTCAACCCAGGCTTTCCAAGCATGGTACAAACATTAAGAGAAGTTATTATCCCCACTTGACAGAAAGAGGAGAAACGTTTGATTTCTTTAGTAATAGCCTCTTATAACAGTTTCCAAATGTAATTACATTGGTTGGAAATGCCAACTTGTGCAATGAAATTATCAGCACATTATGTGAAACAAGTAAAGGGAAACAGTACTTCCTAGGACGTATCACGTACAAGAGGAGTCTCCTCTAGATCCTGACTCCCACTCTAGCTGGGGGTAAAACACCAGCGTCGCCATAATGAAGAAATCTGATTCATCTTTTTAGGTCATGGTCGAATGTTCTAGCATTATCATTTGAACATTATTATTTGGGCCCTGACTAAACCTTGCTGTGCCTCAGTTTCTTCACTGCTAAATGGGTTTAATAATTCTACTTCACACTGTTATCATAGGAATTGAATGTATCACTACAGATTCCATTATGGAGGTGCTATTCAATCAGGAGAAACAGAACCAAAGGAATGACCATGGAAAGGTTTCCAATACTACCTTAATTTCCCAATTATAGGCAGAGTTCAACATTCTAAGTAAAATACAGTCATAATCAATGACACCTGGGTCCCTTTGCTTTCCAAGCCTTCCCCTCTTTTTCTCAAGACCTCTTTCTCCTTGGTATAGCTGCCTACAGATAAGACCAACTCACAGTCTCTAGATGATATTCCATCCCTGACCTACTCCTGTCACTATGAGATGGGAAATTGTTCTCTGAAGACAGAAATGTGCTTACAGTACATATACACATTCTCATCCCCTTTGGCAATAAAGCCTTAAGGAAAAAAAAAATGTGTTTTTGAAGATGTGGCCATAAAACTATCTGGTAGGACCTTATCATCTCAGGGCCAAGAGAAAAAAAAATAGCACAAAAAGGGAAATTTCAATCAATGTTACAGAACCACAGCAGTAAAGAAGCTGTTTCCGGAACAACATAATTGCTGAGCCACGTGACCTTTGCTGTCACGTGAAGAGCAAGGAAATTCTCTAAATTAAATCGGTCAGAATGGTGAACCCGAGAGGTGCCTCCTGATTGAGACCTCCAGCGGCAGGGCAGAGGGCCAGGCTGGGAAATCAAGCAGAATTGAAGTTTTCCTGAGAGAGCAGTAAAGAGCCAAATGGTAGGTGTTTATAAGTTTTGCCAAGTCGTCTCTTGCTGACAGACTGTTGCTTCTCAATTGAGTATTCCACTTCTGTTCTATGCTTCTGCTTCTGTGTCATGGCCTTGCAAATACCATACTGTAATCACAGCTTGTTTCCATCCTCTGAACCTGTACCAGAAGGTAACTCCCAGCTATGTGTGTGTGTTGGGATTAAAGACCAAACAGGCTCATAGCCTCGTGATACTCAGATACACTTCTTTTGAAACAAGGCATTTGGGCTGAGCAGATCTGGGCTTCATATGTACCTGGGAAGAAGAATAGATGACGTCTCCCTGACCTTATTTACATATGGCCGAGCTGGAGCTCAGGTGCTGTTCATTAATGGTGTTAAGAGGCACCTTCCCCCACTCAGCCAAGAATGTTTAGGGCTCAGATGCTACCAAGGAGTGGGGTAAGGCAATGTCCTCCATTCTTGTCCCTCCCCACCCCCATGTACCAATTTGAGTCTCCAATTTATTAGAATGCTAACTTGGAATGGATCACACCCAAAATCATATTCCAAGAAAGGACATAAGGGTCCATGGGAGGAAAATGACTTTGGAGTCAGTATCACAGCCTAAGATGCAGGGGAGAGGTTTGGAGTCCAGTCCAGTCAACCTCCTGCTATGGGGGGTGCCTTGAGGAAATGGCTCTGGGTATAGTCAGAGTTCCAACAGGAAACAGACATCATGCTCTAGGAGGGGGCAGTTGAGGAGAATTTAATGAGGGGACTATGTTCACAGACTTGAGCTAAGAGAAAAAGAGTGGTGAAGTATCTGGGTTTGGGGAAGAAGCTACCACCCCTGGGCCAGAAGGGCAAAGGTAGTGAGCCATCCCCAGAACCTGGAGAGACTGGTGGCTTCGGGAGAGGTGTGGGCTTCCATAGAGGAACCAGCCTCTGCCAACCTGCATCCTGCGAGAGGGGATCCTGGGGAAAATCTCCAATACTTCTCTGCCCTTGAGTCTCTGTCAGTGAGAAGCTCTGTCAGTGGCCAAACTCAATAGGGATCAAGAGGGCAAAGGAGCCTATATGATCCATGAAGCATTACCCAAGCCAGAAAGAAAGCAGAGGTGGGTAGGTCTGTATGTGCACACGGAGAACGTGCAGCATCATTCTTCTCGCCCCCCAAGGTCCTGGCCAGTTGGGGAAATCTGAGACTCTTCATGGAAGTCAAGACAAGTGACTTGATTAGGCTTATCTCTGAGATGCTGTCTTGGTTGGCAGCACCCCAGAATGTTGACAAGTTTATGGTTCTACCAATAGCAACTAGGACATTTTGCAACACGGTAACCAGTGCAGAGGTGGGTGGTGGAAACTATGGCCATCAGGAGTGGATGATCCTGCTACAGTGGCCCCTCTGCAGGATGACTGGAGGCCAGCAGTTTCTGAGCCCGGCCTCAAAGGACACATGCAAACTCCCAGTTCCCCAAAATGGACATCTGTAGAGCAATGACCAGAGTCGACATGTAAGCACCCTAGGGGAACCTCAAAGATTCTGGAGGCGTGGGAATAGGGCTCAGCAAACTTTTCTGTAAAGAGTCATATGGTAATATTTTAGGCTTTGTGAGCTATATGTTTTCTGTTGTAACTATTCAATTCTCTCATTGTAGCACAAAAACAGCTACAGTACAGCTACTTTACAGACAAGTAAACAAATGAACATGGCTGTGTTCCAATAAAACTTTACAAAAATAGGTGGCAGGCTAGATCTGACCTTCAAGTAGTAGTTTGCAGACTACTGGCTTAGACCATTGAGATTTAGGGGGTTCATGTAATCCTGACCTCATTTGCACCTGCAAGATGGCAAGGCTGGGGTCATATCTGTTTTATGTATTTACATATCTGATTTCTATTAGGTCGTAAGCCTCATGAAAACAGGAGCCATGTCTTATCGTTCTGGGCATCCTTAATACCCAGAACGACACAAATGAATGAATGAATGAATGGATATCCACAAAAGATTTACTATAATTTGTAGTTCCATTGTAGTTCTTGTTAAGTTAAACCTCCTGCCTCGTTCATATATTAAAATATTGAATGGTCAGAAGATAGGTAGAGAAAAAAAACTTTGTATGGGTCCTAAATCTCTCATAAAATTGAGACACAGTTTTATGTGCTGACTGGTGCTGCTTTACTTCAATGAAAGTGGAATAGGTTAACTCAAACAAACAACTGTTGACAGTAGAAAAGTAAACAAGATCCTAATTAATGCCTTTGCTAATGAGACTCCCTTAACCATGACACATGAATTAGGTGTTTATTCCTAACATATGCTTAACTTACGGGGTTGGGTATTTGGTGCTTTATTTATCACACATGGCCTTCAAAAACTCCAGAAAAAAAAATCCTTGCAACTCTGTTTTTTTTCATTTTTATTGGAATATAGTTGATTTATAATGTTGTTTTAGTTTCAGGTATATGGCAAAGTGAATCAGCAACTCTTTTTTATGATCTTGCATAAGTTCCCTTTCTATTCTCCCTTCCTCCCACCCCAGGGTACTTATGGTGCACCTGCTATCATTAGTGCTCTCATAAAAGATAATTTTGGAACTGCCTGTGAGACACTAGTCTTAGCATCCCAACCACTAGTGCAGATCCAGGACTATATAAACCCATTTGCAGTGAGGTGGAAAGAGCTGGAGAGGAGAACAGCAAATAGTTTTTGTAGTATAAGGTCTCACCACCACCCTCCTTCCCAAGTGAAAAGCAAAAGCACATATGCCTTCCATGTAGTCTGATTCTTCTTTGTGATGAATGGAATACGGCCAACAAAGAAATGGAAGAGTGCTTTTGCTTTTTACTTAAACAGTAGTTTGAATCATTTGACCATAAAATCTTGAAATAAGGGAGTTCTTAGCTTTCCCACAGCAGAAACAAATTTTGGGGGATGGTGGAGTTTAGGGAGCCCAAAGACTCTAGTAAATGTGTTTTGACATGAGTGGTTGGAAATGTCTATGATCAAGCATCAAGAAAGAGATATAACCTTCTAGGTCACTGAATTCACTCAATAATATTTATTGTGCATTCACCAAGCACCCAGCAGAGATGAATCCGTATCTGGATGCTGGTACTTCATCCAGTCCTTTGTTGAGCCTACATACAAACTGTTTTGCAAACTTCTTAGAAGGTATATATTTGATACTTGTTTGATAGTCATCACAGAATCAGAAACAAGTTCCCTGGACACTGACACTCTTGTGTCTGTGTTTGTGTCATGTTTTGCCATGCCTTGCCTTGACATAGCTAGCCAAGGGAATGCAAAAAAGAAAAATTGTAGTTTATTGACAGGCAATTGATAAAGTATTATTCTCATTTGTTGGTGAAAACAAAAAAAACTTTTGTAGTTTATTTCAATCTAAGTAAAATGTGAATTTCATCTTTTTATTTTTTAAAAGGGCAACATTTAATTCTTCATAAAACCTGTGGTCCAAGTATTCCTATTTTGATAAATTATAAAATGACTTTCTCTTCTCCCACCTTTTCCTGCTGCGACCTGGCACTACCTAGATCTTCCCTTCTGCCCTTGCAACCCCTGGTGTATGTCTATTACTCAGAGCACCAAGTGGAGGTCAACAAGTTACTGAAAAAGGCCAGACTAGTGAAAGAAATCCTACTGCTTCTCAGTGAGTGTTGGCCTGAAAGCACAGTGATTTGTTTTACACTGGGGGGACAAGTTATTGTATGTCAGCCTATGTATGGCAATACATACAGTAAATGAGCCAGACTAATAGCAATATTAAATTGTTTAGGTGCAAATATATTTAAAACTCTATGAAATAAAAAAGGTACCATCCTCATTCTTCTGCTAAAATTAATTCTTATGAATAGTATGACATGAACACAGACCATGAAAAATACTGGAA
This sequence comes from Stenella coeruleoalba, assembly GCF_951394435.1. Taxonomy (NCBI): domain Eukaryota; kingdom Metazoa; phylum Chordata; class Mammalia; order Artiodactyla; family Delphinidae; genus Stenella; species Stenella coeruleoalba. Next base: position 94,097,628 of record NC_137169.1, read on the forward strand.
TTTTAGATCAAATAACTAATGTAACTAGAGCTGATTGGTGGCAGATAGTTACAAATTGAAAGGCAAACTTAAATCAACTACTTTCATGCTGTTTCTGGATTTCCCATTTACTTTGAAAAATAGTTGTTTGGTTCTAAAGGAGCTATAAGTGTAAATAGTAGAAGACATACTCAGCTGTGGGTGCTGAACCATCAATGAACAGCATTATTGATACCATCAATGAACAGGATTATTGAGCCATCAATGAACACCATTATTGATACCATCAGCTGTGAATTTAAAGCTCTTTTAGTAAGAAAACAGGCATATTTTCAATTCAGATTGACACTATTCAAGATACAGGCACAACTGACATCTCTTAAGTAATACTGTACTAAGATATATCACAGGATCTGAGAAAGTGTCTGATACTTAGAGGAAGCATTAAGTCAAACACTGGGAAAAATACATTCCAACTGCCACAGATGTTCTCAGCAAAAGTGTGTAGGATGTTCAGCTGATGGAAAATTCAACATAAAAGCACTATTTGATGAATTATATTATGTGCTTAAAAAATATTATCCAGGTTTCTGTGTGGTGTGATTCTTTGTTTTGAATTTGCTAATTGGAGATAAGATATAAATGCTAGTCCTCGTTCAGCTGTTATATCCCTCTGGGTCATCTTTAAGAGAATTATGTGGGAGAGAAGGGGTTTTTAAATGCCATTTTAAACTCTCTTTGGGGAAATGAGGCAGTGGACTAAAGATATGGATTTGACAAAAGTGTTTGAGAATTAGAGAGCTCAAAATATGATCCTGTGATTGCATGAGAGCATTCTAGTTTGAGTGTGATAGTAATAGAAATATTGAATAATGTAGTCACACAGCACAAAAATTGTTTGATTTGGGTAGCAGGTTAAGACACTAAAATAGAGACCAGAACTCAGATGATCAGTCAAGGGGCAAAGATTACACAACCAAACTCAGCACATGGAATGTGATTCCTACTTGCCAAAGAAAATGCCAAACCCTAAATTAGAAGCATCAGCAACTGAAAGAATGTTGGTTATATATCACCTCCAGCCCTCTTACCCTAGATCCATTATTTTGCAGATAGAGAGACCAAGGTCCAAAGAAGAAAAGTGATTCCTCTGGTCATATTTTTGTATTCATTCATTCACTCAATAAGTATTTAATGAACATCTATGATGAGGCAGGAACCATGCTAAATAGTAGGCAGGAGTAGATCTGTTACTGAACAAAACTTGGGTCCACCTGCCTACACACAGTAAAGCCAATCTACTGACACCAGGTTGTGGCGAAGGAAAGTGCAGCGTTTATAGCAGGGCACCAAGCAAGGAGTACAGGCAGCTAGTGCTCAAAAGGCTCAAACTCCTTGATGGCTTTCAAGGAAAGGTTTTTAAAGACAGGGTGAAGAAGAGGGTTGTGGGGTGTGTGATCAGCTCATCTTCTGATGGTTTGGTGGTGATGTAATCAGGAGTCAACATCATGAGACTTCTGAGGTCTATGTGCTTGTGGGTAGAATATAGTTAACTTCTTCTGCAGTATCTTCTACTTCTTTCAGTATCTGCAGAACAGCAGATGTCCTTTGAAGGACATGGCTCAAGATATTATCTGTAGCCCTTGAGGAGGAATTAAATGTCCTTGACTTTGTTTAATTGCTAATCTATTATTATTTTGTCTTGCTTGACTATTTTCCTCTCTTTCTGCATTTTTTCACTTCTCTGGTTAAATTTATTCTTTGGAACTCAGGGAAAGCCTTGGAGGCTAAAGTTTTCTTCATGCAAAAGGCAGGTGGAGGACATGGGGGGGATCTGTCCCAGGAAGGCCCCATGGGGTCCTGCTTGGTTACAGATCCAGCTTTGTGAATCCTGAAGCTTATATAGTTTTAAGAAAATAATGTAACTAATACAAATTGTAAATCAACTATACTCCAATAAAAATTTTTTAAAAAGGAAAAGAATATAAAATTATGTCAGAAAGTAGGCACTCATGTAGAATAATAGAAAAATACAAATGAAAAAAAAAAGTTAAAGCCAACAATCAATCATCACAAGCATCACAAAATCCAGAAAAATATTTTTATTAATTGCCTAGCACACTTTTTTCTTTTTTTAAATTTTTATTTTATATTGGAGTATAGTTGATTAACAATGTTGTGTTAGCTATCACACTTTTATAATATCTTTTCCCGACAATTTTGGCTGCATATTCATTGATCACCTTTTCAATGACAATAATTTTATAATATTTTCTATAGACAGAAAGGAAAAATATTTTAGTCTTTCCTTCGACATCATTGACCAAAATTTGTTTCTGATAATTGGCAATTTGAAATGATTTTTTTCAGCTTTACAACTCATTATTGGTTATATAATATAAAATTTCAGAATTGCCATCAAATTGGGGAAAACATTCATCAAGGAGAGAACTTCTCATTTGATTTGGTTCCAGCAATGAGAACAAAACCCTCTATCACTTTATACAGCTAGTGATTGGAAGAATTTTTCATAGACTAACTTCTGGCGCCATATAGTTCAAACCTTGTTTCTCTTCTACTGCCCCCTTACTCCTCTGCTTGAAGTTGTAAGAACACACTCATTTCAAACCACAACCTCTGGTCCTTCATCGTTATATCCCAACCCCAGATGAGTGAGCTCAGAAGGCAGTAGGATCGTATCTGGAAGCCGTTCTTAGACTGGATCAGCAAGCAATAACTTAATGATACAAAAAAGTGAATATGAACCACGTAAATATCTCTCATTAAACCAAAATTAAATATATACGCAACTCAGCTCTTTCTTAGCTGAATTCAAAAATCACTGCTGGACCTACTAGAGAATGGGCTTGAGGACACGGGGAGGGGAAAGGGTAAGCTGGGACAAAGTGAGAGAGTGGCATGGACATATATACACTACCAAATGTAAAATCGGTAGCTAGTGGGAAGCAGCCACATAGCACAGGGAGATCAGCTCGGTGCTTTGTGACCACCTAGAGGGGTGGGATAGGGAGGGTGGGAAGGAGGGAGACGCAAGAGGGAAGAGATATGGGGATATATGTATATTTACATGTATAGCTGATTCACTTTGTTATAAAGCAGAAACTAACACACTATTGTAGAACAATTGTACTCCAATGAAGATGTTAAAAAAAAAAAGTCACTGCTCGTCACATAAACACTTCTCAACATGAGGAAAGTGTGACAGAGGGGAAGTCAGTGGGGAAAGACCTGTAAGTTTAACTGATTGTGTTTGAAATATTTTACTTATGCAAAGTTTACCAAAAATAAATGGCCATGTGAACTTTTGTTAAAGACCCCACAAGTAAAGGGACAATGCAAGTTGGGAACCTGAAGCCTAAACCACACTAGCTTTATGGTAAATGCACTTCAGGTGGTAGTGATTCAATAATGAACATCAGGAAGCCATTTGAAAACCATCCAGTGGCTCTCAGTCTAAACCAGTAAATCAGCAATTACCACACAATGTGTTATTTGCTGACATGGAGAATAAGCACGTGGTCTACTTATAAAAACACTAGAAAACATATCTGTTCCTCAGACCTGTCAGGGAACAAGGGAAACTGGTTATAATTGAAAGTAGAACCCAGTCCCATTTCACTTTAACCAGTGCCTAGAGCCAGATAAAAGATATTTTCCAAAGGCTGTATGCTATTCTTTTTTTTAATATAAATATATATATTTATTTATTTATTTATTTTTGGCTGCATTGAGTCTTTGTTGCTACGAGCGGGCTTTCTCTAGTTGCGGCGAGCAGGGTCTACACTTCGTTGGGATGTGCGGGATTCTCATTGCGGTGGCTTCTCTTGTTGTGGAGCATGGGCTCTAGGTTCGTGGGCTTCAGTAGTTGTGGCACACGGGCTCTAGAGTGCAGACTCAGTAGTTGTGGCGCATGGTCTTAGTTGCTCCGAGACATGTGGGATCTTCCTGGACCAGGGCTCAAACCTGTGTCCCCTGCATTGGCAGGCGGATTCTTAACCACTGCACCACAAGGGAAATCCCCCAAAGGCCGTTTGAGCTTATGATGAGCAGAGTTTTAGTTTATGATCCACATGATGGCCACTAACGAAGGACACAGTGAAGCTAATTGATAAAGGAGTCTTGTTAGATTTTCAAGAAGTGATAAACTAGATAGAGCAGCCCCCAAATTATTTATCATCTGCCAAGCAAATTTTCCAAGAATTACATGTTAGAGATCAGCATCTTGTCCCTTAGACAACGTCTATAGCCCCTGGAACCCTGGCACCCATCTATAACGCACCTATAACTGCTTTGTATTGACCACTCATCATCAACAGGCTCTGGGCTAAGGGCTATATACATGGTGTGCTACATTTCATCCATTTGAAAACCTTCCTGTTTGGGATTCTTAGTCTCTTTCCAAATATGGAAACTGATGCTTCAGGAAGTTTAAATGCTTTGCCCAGGATATACAGATAGTAAGTTGTGAAATGGGATTTGCGATAAAGACTTTCTGACTCCAAAGCCTGTTTTGGGCTTACTATGTGTCAGGCACAGTTACTGCCACAGGAGATAAACAGGTGAAAATAACAGTCCCTGTCCTCACAGAGGACAGACTAACAAGGAACAACAACAAAACCCCAGGCATGTCGTATCTCATGGGTGATAAGGGCTGTGAGAAACTCTGTTCATCCCCAGCTATCACTGCCCCCCCTCACTCATTCTGCTCTATCACTCTAGACTCCTTACTTGTTCCTTAAATACACAAATATTCACATCTCAGGGCTTTTGTGTTCGATGTTTTCTTTGTCTTAGAACAATTTCCTCCTAGTTTCCATATAGTTTATTCCTTACCTTGCTGAGGTCTCTGCTCAGGTGTCATTTCCTTAAAGAGAAGTTTGGCCAAACTGCCTGCCTTTCACTATCTTCTTCCTCTGTTTTATTTTTGTTCATATCACTTAGCATTACCTGTATGCATGAGTTTACGTACATTTACTCATTTATCTGCATTGACTTTCCCACGAGCATTTGAACTTCATGAGATCAGGGCTTTTTTTTTTTTTTTTTTGATAAATTTATTTTTATTTATTTATTTTTGGCTGTGTTGGGTCTTCCTTGCTGTGCACGGGCTTTCTCTTGTTGCGGCGAGCGGGGGCTACTCTTTGTTGTGGTGCACAGACTTCTCATTGCGGTGGCTCCTCTTGTTGCAGAGCACAGGCTCTAGAGCGCAGGCTCAGTAGTTGTGGCACACGGGCTTAGTTGCTCCACAGCATGTGGGATCTTCCCGGACCAGGGCTCGAACTCGTGTCCCCTGCATTAGCAGGTGGATTCTTAACCACTGCGCCACCAGGGAAGCCCCAAGGCTTTGTTTTATTGTGTCTCTGTCTCCAGTGCTCAGAACAGCATCCAGTCTATTGTAGGTGACTGGTGAATATTGGTGAATAAATGGATGTGCCTCCTGTGTGGCCTGATATCACGAATGGTCAATGAGATAGTCTGTCCCTGAAAAGCAAAAGCAAAAGAAAGATAAAAGTCCCTATCGACCTGTCTTTCCACTAAAGGTCTGGATCTATAGTCTGAGTTGTTAAGAGTCCCAGAGAAGCCTCCTGCTTCTACAAGACAACATTCTTTTTCTTGGTCAGGTAAACTCTTTTCCTGTGAGAGGGCCAGATTTAAGACCAAAATTGAGATTCTTGGCAATACATTTGGTACTCACACGGACTTTAGTACTTTGCCATGAGTCACACGTACCTCTACTTGACAGCAAGTCTGACTCTTAAGTTATACTTATTGTGTTTCTCTGGGAAGCTGTTTGTGATATTTAGAACAACTTTGTCTGCCAGGTTATAAAGTAGACATGTGCTATGGAAAAATGGCTAAAGTTAGTCATATATGCCTAGTGGAGGTGGGACTAAGGATTTACTTGGCAAAAAAGCTGGCTTTGAAACTATTGTTCCTTGGGCCCTATAATGATAGCCTCCTAGTAATAACGCATTTAATGACGAGGATGCATTCCAATGAAACCCTTAAATGCAACAATTCATCAGAGGAGTAATGACCTAGAAAGTGGCAGGGTGTGCTCCAGCTTTGGTGACTAGTAAGTTGCTTCCATTTTCCTAAATTGCCTAAGAACAGAGTGGGTTCAGACAGGCCAGTGTGTACAGAAGCATCACTGCAGCTCCATTCCCCAGTTGAGGCCTCAGCCTCATCCCCTATAGCCATGGCTACCAAGAATTTGTGTTATTAAAAAAATACCATTACCTTTTAGAACAATGATGTACTTTATAGATACCGGATGCTCCTGAAATCTTTGCTGGTGAAACCTCATCTCTTGCCATTTGACCCAACCCTGGACACATAGTATGGTGGGAAAATGCATTTATACTCCATAGGCATAGATATTGATTTAAAGCCTTAATTTTGGGGAAGGATTGCCATCACGCCACAGCAGTACAGGAACACCTCCATGCCCTGCAGTCGTCAGGTATGATTTATGAGGTCAGAGGTAGGGCTGGGGAGATAAGGTCCCCTCTGCTCCTGGGGCTGTACCAAATTCAGTCATTAGGATGGAAACAGCAAGTTGTGCCTTGCCTGCGCTCACCTATTCTCATGACTGGGCAAGGACCTATCTTCTTCTCGAGATAAATTCCCTGCATCTTCAGATGCTGCCTTGTTCACCATCACCTCAAAACATAGACATTAACTGGAATTGAATATTCAGTAAATTCTTTGAAGTCTGAGACCAGAAATTCTCTAAGCCCACTCCAAACGCTGGTCAAAGGATCTTTGCATCTAAAGGTCTATAGACAACTCTTATTAATTGAGCCCTTTACTATTTGCCAGTAACGTTGATGCGTAGTAGGCAAAGGACAGAAACATACCAGGTGAGGGCAAACAGGTAGTTAAGGGCCAGATCAAGAAGAAACTGTTCATGAGGATTTGGGACACCTCCTTTTGCACTAGGTCACAAAACTTGTTATTGACAAAGCTGGGACAAATATCCAGGCCAGTCTGATCCCACGGCCCAAACTTTTAACAATAATGATGTATCCCTAACTGTAGTTATTACCGTTATAAGTCAATTGCCTATAGAAATTTCAGTCTTATTTGTATTTTATCTTATTTCTGTTTCCAGTCTAATTTCTCATTCTTTTTACATCCTTTCATTTGATGAATTTCTTAAAATAGCTATCTCTACCCATTGCCTCCCAATTCTCACCACCTCTTGCTCTCTGTCTCTTAAAATCTGTTCTCTGCTCTCAATAATCTTTCATGAAACCCCTTCCTCAAAAAGTTCTAGTGTGGTTATTGAACTTCAGCTCTAATGGGATTATTTTAGTCCTCATTTTTCTCAGTGTCTCCACAATGTTTCATACCCTTTCCTTCCAGAAAGCCCCTTCTCCTTTAGCTTCTGTGACACAGCAACACCCCCTCCTTTGCTCCTTTACTGTCTACTCTTCCTTTCCTGCCCCTAAATGTGTGATTGAGCTTCTGTTCCCAGTCCTCTTCTCTAGGTCATCATTTTCTTCACTTCAATTACCACCTAGACATAGGTGATGCCTATGCTCTGGACTCTATCCTGAATTCTTCAATTTTAATTGGCCCCTGGACCAAATTCTTCTTTCCTCTCCAACTCATTGTTCCTACTGCATTTCTTATTTCTGCTAAAGGCAACTTAATTCTTCTAGTACCCCAGGCTGGAAAACCTAGTCATCCTAGACACTCTGCTCACCTCTCACAGGTAACCATTCAATGAGTCCTGTAGATTCAGCCATGACAATATTTCTCCTATCATCTCTCTTCTATTCCACTGTCAGCATCCTAATTCTTGCTCTCACTATCTCTGACCTGGATTATTGAACATATTTTCCTGCTTTCCAATAAACTGATGTGAGAGTAGTCTTTCAAAAATGTAAGTTCTGAGCCCATATGCCACTCCCCTACTATTTAAAAAATAACACTCCAATTAGTCCTCATTGCCCTCATAACAATATTGAGACTCCTAACCATGACTTGTGTATCAATCAGGACAGGATACAGTCTGCTGAAGTAACAAACAATCCCCAGTGTCAGAGCCCTTTAAAATAATGCATTTATTTCTCATTCACACAAAGTCTGATATGGGTTCAAATGGCCCTCCAGGGACAACATCCTACATGTGATGGCCCAGTGTTGAATTTTCATGTCAACACATGTTTTTGTAATCTCATAACAACCGAACCAGATATAGAGTTAGGCACCAGTAATTAAATGTTTCTTCCCACATGCCTCCCATTAGCCAAAGGAGATCATGTGGCCATGCCTAACTTCCAGGAATGCTGAGGGACAGTCCTCCCATGTTCTCAGAAAAAGAGGGCAACAAGACTTCAGTGAACACTAATAAGGCTGTCCACACCTCACAAACATTTGCATGGTCTGTTCCCTGCTTATCGAGCTAAGCTCATCTTTGGCTACTCCATCTCCCTTTGACAATCTAAGTTCCAGCATTCCTGAGATAATTTCAGTTTTCCCAAATATGAGATGGCTTCCATATATTTTTTTAAATTCTCAGGCCTCAGAGTTAAGGTCATCTATCCAATAACCCTTTTCTGACCCCTAAAGAATATGTTAGGTACCCTAGTAACATGTCTGCATAGACCCTGCATTTATTGTATTTCCATGAAGTTTTCCTTTTGTACTATAACTGCTTTTTGCATTGTGATATTATCCTCAGAAAACTGAAATTTCCTTGAAAGTTAGTAGCATATCTTATTCATAGGGCCACCCATTTAATAGATGCTCAGTAAAAATTGGCTCAATAACAGCATCGTCTATCACACAAAGTCCAAGATTTTTGGCTTAACCAGAATCTGACTCGTATCACCTTTCCAGAGTTATCTGCATTACATGCCTTCATGAACCTTATTTTATCACACAGTTATGTTACTTAATACGTCCACTACATGCCCCACATTTTCCCATCCTTGTATCTTTGTTCACACTGCTTCCTTATCCTGGAAGCTTTCCTAACCACATTTTTTTTTTCAAGTCCTACAGATATTTCAAAGACCAGCTCTAAAGACAATTCTCTTTCCATCCTGAAATAATGTCTCCCTCCTCTGAACGCCCATCAAATTTTACTCATAGGCTGTAATACCACTTTATCATACAAAGTGCTCAATAATGGTTTGTGGGATGAATGTTGAATGCTTTAAGTAGTATAAAATCCTTTCCATTTCCTCCCCACCTCAGAAACAAGATGTGGACATCAAAAATCTATGAAATATTCAACACCCTATTCAGTCCCTATTAACAAGCTGCTGGAACAATGACCCTAGAGTGCAGAATTATCTGTGAAACTTTAAATGAATTATCAACAATCAACATTTGCCAAGGAAGACCAATAGGTATATCGTATTTGTCGTTTTGCCTATTCTTTCTTCCTGTTGAACTTATTAATGCCCATATCATCAGAGATATAATAAGCCTTAAAATTAATGTCTGATGTCTTTTATAGCTTAAGACTTAATGTATTGCCCAAGCCTTAGACTCTGGCACAATTAGGTTTGATACATGGGCATTTCTGCTTACGCGGGACTTAGTAGTAAAGGACTCCACATTTTGAACAGCCTCATAAATATATATTGAATTTAACTTTCTAACATGCAAGACCCATTTTTCTGTTGTTTGGAGGTTTTTCTGGCTTGGGGTAGAGCAAGTTTCTATAAGTGTTTTTGTTGTGTGCCATTAATTAGTTCATAAATCAAGGTGTCTTAGAATCGCACAGATTACCCTAAAGCCAATACGGTTAGCATCGCAACGTACAACTGCATTCTTCGATCTCACCTAGGTCTTGCAAAGGTTTTGTCCCAAGCAATTAAGATTGCTAGGATCACTTGGACATTAATAAGGAGTTAGTGATACTTCAACAGTTTTTACTGAATTCCTTTTTTTAAAAAAAGGTTACATTTTTTTGTTATAAAATTTTATCTATGAAATTATGAGCCACTAATTTTCCAAAGACTAATGAGCAAATATTACTATCTTAAATTACACAATTACATAAGTTTTCCTAAAAATCGGTGGAGAAAGATAGAGAAAATACTGATGAACTAAAAGATAAAAAGTTGAGTTAATGTCTCCCAAGCTTCTCCTACCCAGAAACAGCCACAATCAATATACATATATTTTATTACATCCCTTAGACCTTTATTTGTGGGTTTTTTTCTTTCTCATTTATGGTCAAACTGCCTTATCTGCTTTGTTGCCCACACTCCTCTGTTGGTTGTTATGCATATTTTTGATGAGGCTGTGAAACTGTGAATTCTCTCACTCTGCGATAGAGGCAAATAGGAGCAAGACACTCAGAGGATAGGAACTCTCTTACACTGGATATTCTCCAACACTTCTGGTTTCACGAAAGCAACAAATGGGTCTGGCTCCATTATATCCTTCTTTGGTGTAGCCACTCTACCCTCACCTGGGCACATGCAAGGAGTATGCCCAGAGGCCATGCACTACCATTCCTGGCCTGATTTTCACTTCTGACTTTGGAATTGATAACTTCAATGAGGAAGCAAAGCCACATGATGGAGAAAAATAACAAAAGATTGAAAAGTGACTTTGGCTGAAAGCAGGTTAGCCTAGAGATAGATTCATTTATTTTTCTTTACCTCCAGCTCCCAAGCTCTTAAAGAGTTAAATAAAACCAAAGTGATCATCACTGACCATGCTTCAGGGTAGTGGTCATTAAAAAACAAGTATACACGTTATCCAGATACTGTGTCTGGTTAACTACCCCAGCTCCCCCCAACCCTCCTAGAGTATGATTGCACAGAGGATCTTTAGATGGGCCTGAAAAGCTCAATAATACACCCCTGATTTAACAGGAATATAGAAGAGTAGGCCCATTCTCATTTCAGGTCATCCCCAAAATACAGCCCCAAGCTTTCTTGACATCTAGACCCACATAAACCTTATTTTCTAATTTATGAGGTAAATTCAAAAACTTATAATACTTATTCTTTTCTCAGAGATGGTAAGACTGATATTTTCTCTTCAATCATCCACTAAAATAGATTAGTCACGTTAAGGTTTAAAAACAAAAGGAAGCAGAAAACAGAAACATTTGAAATAAAGATTTACCAAATATGGGCAACAGAAACTTCTTTATGAGAGATACTGGCAAGTATGGCTGCAGTACAGGGTTGGGTAGAAGAGATTAGCGTGCAAAACTGAACAGGAGAATAAAGAATGGAGAAGAATTGCAGGGGAGCAGAGCAAGAGACATTTCGAGGTATTCAAACAGGTCAAACAGATACACACAGGGGAGTCTTCAGGAAAAACAAAATAAGCTGATATACCTTGGGGGGAAAATATTATAGCAGAGCATGCTATATGTCAATAATTAAAAGAAGAGGAGAGAGAAGGTGAAGAGGCAGAGTGAAGGAAGAGGCTGAAGAGGAAGAAGTGAAAGTGAGAAGGAAGTAGATGGGGGGAAACTCCCAAGCATTCTGCATGCTTCCGCATGTGAGAAATGGACTCGAAGCTGCCTTTCACATTCTTACCAAGGCCTTGAAAAAGGAACTTCATTGAGGGAGAAAAGCAGTGGCCATGTCTTCAGTTCAACTTGAAGTATAATTTTCTATGTGGCCTACGATGAAATCTGTAGTGCAGATGTTGCAATGTCTCCTCTTATGTTTTTCCATATATTCAGCATCTATTTTTTTAAATAATTATAATTATTTAAAATAATTGTAATTATATTATATATAATTATATTAATTATATAATTAATTATATAATTTATAATTATATAATTAATTATATTATATATTATAATTATATTATAATTAAAATAATTATAATTATTTAAAATAATTCCTACTCTTTAGTAAGTAAAAAACAATTTTCTAGGCCAGAGAGGCCTCCTTAAGTGAGGACACTGTGACCATGGAGAATCATGAATCCATCCATCCATTTATGCAGCCATTCTTTATTCATTTATCACCTGTTCAATTATTCTTTATCAACTCTTATTTATCCATTCTTTATTCCCTAAAGGCCCTGATATTAGGCATGAATAGATCAATAAGATGAAGACCTTAAGGAGTTTACTCTCTAGGATATCATTACATTTCTATTCTGGTAAAAACACACAAGTTCCTTGTTTTTGTCTTAATCCTGTGGTTCCTAAGATTATATTGCACATGCACACACACGTGTGCACACACACGCACATACACACACAGCCCTCTTCAGAGCAATAACCTAATAATTTTCATCAACTTCAGGGAAAAAATTATATTTGTACATTTTTCAGAGTTCAACAGGTTTCTTTTACTAGAAGAAATAAATCATGCCAAGCTCCCAGCCTTACATTACCTGGCATGCAGTGAGTAGCTGACTTTTACTTCCCTTTTCTCTTCCCCCTGTAAGAGCTGTCTTATGGGATGTTCACATCCACCCACCCTGTGAGTTAAGCTGAATAGGGTTTGATCACTCTCATTAACATATGCAGAAAAGACAAATCTAAGAATAACCAAAGTGACAGAATTGGGAAATCCATGACTGCTGACCCCTAATCCAGTATTCTTTACACTCAACATGAAACAGCTATTGCTAGGACAATTATAGGGGGGAAATTGCAGTGCAAAAGAAAATCCGGTTTGGAGTTGAATAATCAGAGCTGTTACATCACAGTGATTTTTCTGAGCCTGCTTCTACATAACCGACCACTATCAGCTCACTCTCACCTTGATCTCTCCAGCATATGAAGTCCTCTACTGCGACAGCAGCAAGAACTTTGGTTTGCTGTCATCTCAGAAATCCCATGTCAGATAGAAAGAGAGCACTTTCTCAGTGACAACCACTGCCATTCCCTTCTTATGCCATCAGCATAAAAACCGAAGTTTTCATAATGAGCTTAAGGTGAGATGCCGTGAGGCCCTCAGTCTTCTGCAACACCCCCTTCTCTCTGCTCCAGCCACACAGGCCCCCTTGCTGGTCCTCAGAACAAGCTAGGCCTACTCCTGCATTCAAGCTTTTGCTCTCCTCTTTTCTCTGCCTGGAACACTCTTTTCCGAAATATCCTCATGGAATCCTTCCATACTGCCTTCAAGTCTTTGCTTAGAGTCACCTTTTCCATAAGCCTCACCCTGTCCATTATACTGCAAATGTCAATTACCCCACCCCTGCCATTCCGCTTCCTCTACTTTTTTTCCATAGCGCTTATCATCTTCTGAAGTATATATTTACTTACTTAATATATTTATTATTTATCATCTGTCCCCACGTCCTTTGCCAGTCTTATTCAAAGATACATCTAAAGTGGCGCAGAGGAAATGTTTATTAAGTTTTTGTTGAATGGATGAATGAACACATCCCTAAACACATCCCTGAAGAAGTCAAGGATTTGATTAAGATGGATGCATGGGAGATATTGTTCATATACTGAGATTCATAGGAGGACTCAAGCCTTTCAAACCTTACTTTTTATAACTATTACAGTTACTTAAATATCTTTGGTTCTGTTTTTTTCCCCTCATGAAAATAATTCCCAAAGGGATCCGGAGTTCCTTTAATCCTGCATTGTCTCCCTGTAGGAGCCAATTTCCCCCAGGGCTGCCAGCGCTGTCGAAGCAGCATGGGCGTTGCACTAATTGGCGCTCGTTCCTGCCCCCACCTGAGACAGCAAACGCCTTCAATCTGCACGCAGTCTACTTGCAGACACACTTCAGCGCCCAGTCAAAGCTGGTACACCTGGGCTTGCCTTGCCAGCAGCATGTTTTCCCGTTCAATCCGTGTTAACATTCAGTGCAATCTGTCCTAACTGGCACGTATTCTGTCTGATAAACCTCATCCTCCCCCTTCTGGCTTCTGGCTTCTTTTCTCTTATAGAAACGTTATTTACTTATAACATTTGTAACAGACATCTCTACAGCCAAGAGGGAAGTGTACTTCTCCCTAACAATCCCCACATAAGATACTAAGGGTGATATTTCCACTTGCAAGATATAGGCTAGGAAAGTAGCATAGGTTTGACAGGAACTGGAGCTGGAAGGAGAAGAGATGGAGATCCGAGGAAGCCCCTGCATCAGGGTAGGTTTGCTAAGCCATCTCCTCACAGAGCCAGCTCCGCGTGCCTCAGCCTCCCAAAGCACTCAGAGTGCTTCTTCCTTCACATGACTCTGATGAACATTTGGAAGTGGACAACACTGACCTCTGATCTGTTTGACTGAGCCGTACCCCACAGAATATATCTTGCCGGGAAAGGAGCAAAAAAAGCCTTTAATTTTCTTTAATTTTCCATGGTTTTCATTTCCATTTGAATGGTAGGTGTCAGAAGACCTCTGTGTCTTCCCCTTGTCATCACATCCTCTCCACAGTCAGCCTCATGCCCATGAACTACACCCTGGAGTCACTTCTGGCAGGAACCCATCCTGCCTGAACTGCCTGGAGATCACTTCCTAATTCACATTTGTTAGTGTTATAACGAAGCTCCTGTGTGAACATTTTTAAGGGAAGGGACATGTGCTTTCAGGATGGTGTTTTGCTTGGCACACAATAAATAATTATTGACCAAATGCTTAACCACATAAGACGTTTGTAATCTTGCCATTATGTTGCACATCTGGAAGGCCACACGATCCATTATTGGAGAGAATCCAATCTTACACTTAGCCAATCACAAACATGATTGGGAGCCAGAGAAGGGTGCAAACAGTATCTTTATTGCTCTCCTTGGAGACAGAGGGAAGCCTTCCATTCTTCCTCCCTCCTTTTTCCTTTAGGTCTCTCTGCTCCCCAAGGTCCTGGCTTCATCTAGTTGTGGCTCCCACATCACAAATCTATGGGATGCATTTCTGGCTTCATTTAAAGAAGTGAAAACTAGGTAGATAATCACACTCTTCAGCATAAAACATCCAAAAGATGGACTTTCATTTGCTAATATCTATCATCTCTCAAGCATAATATTAAAAGCTACAAATCAATGGAGTTCTGACTATATGCCAGGCATTGTGCTAAGCCCCCGACATGTACTATCTCCTTTAAAGTTCATGAAACCTATGGGTTGAATACTATCATTTTTCTGATGATTTCCTAAACTAAAAAGGTGAGATGTGGAGATCATACAGCTAAGTATTAGTAAAGAATTCAGAATCCAAACCCAAGCCGTCTAATTCTAGAGCTGGCATGCAGTAGGGTCTAGAGCAGTGCAGAGGAGATTAAAGGAGCTGAGACATGCAAAAAACTTAAAACATTGCCTGGAAATCGTGAGACTCAATGCAAAGACATGCTTCCCATCAGGGACAAACGTGGAATGGAACCAAATGGTAAAAAGGAAAGGAGAAGCGAACGTTGCCACACACTCGTTATTTGGAGAGTGTATGTAAAGAATGAAGGTGAAAAAAAAGTTGCATTGGGAAGATTTCTTTCCCTTATCAAATATATAGAGAGTAGCTCTCATACTAAGGGCAAGGCCCTGTGCTAAGTGGAAAGATTCAGCCTAATTTTCACCCCAAAAGAGACAGAGGAAGAGACTGATAAATGGATAAGCCCATGAAGTGGCATAGGCCTTATTAGAACAAGATTTATAGAGAAGGAGGGGTTGATTCCTCCAGGGGCAGGACTCAGGTAAGGAAGGACTTCATAGAAGTGCCACTGGCCAGAATAAAGACCTCCAATTTATAATACAACTGCCATAACAATAGGGGTATGGAAATCAACATTTTCCTCAATTCCATCTGCCAAGACTGGAAGCACCCAGAAGCCACTCACAGAAGTCTGAAGGGTATTCCTGGTCACATTCCCCCTCATCAGTACAGTGGGAAGCAGACATTCGCTACCATATGCTTAATGAAGGGTAGAGATTAAATCCAAACAGGCAGTCACATAAACCTGCTTCAGCTTGGATGACTAAATCATCTCTTTCTTTTGTTCTAGAAAGGTCATGTTCACTGTAGATATAAAGAGGGTGTTAGGCAATGAACTTGGGTTTACATTTCAGTGTTGTTTTGTGTACATAGCCCCCAAATTCTAATAATTTTCTATTATAGCCATATTATCACGTTTTCCTGTTGTCGATATACTAAGTTAAACTGACTTATTTCCCTGTCTAAATTTTATACTTACACAGTTGGAATAAACTCAACAAAATGTGACACAGTGGAAAGGATGCTGGACCTGGAGTTGGATGGTTTGGCATCCAATCTCTGCTTTTCCATTTACCAGCATCACTTTAACTTGGATTGCTCATCTATAAAATGGGTTTTATAGATTCTCTCTTTTGAGAGCACCGGATCACAACTAACTGCTGAACGGTCATCGACAGGAAGACACTGGAACTCACCAAAAAAGATACCCCACATCCAAAGACAAAGCAGAAGCCCCACTGAGATGGTAGGAGGGGCGCAATCACAATAAAATCAAATCCCATAACTGCTGGGTGGGTGACTCACAAACTGGAGAACACTTATACCACAGAAGTCCACCCACTGAAGTGAAGGTTCTGAGCCCCTCATAAGGCTTCCCAACCTGGGGGTCCAGCAATGGGAGGAGGAATTCCTAGAGAATCAGACTTTGAAGGGTAGCAAGATTTGATTGCAGGACTTTGACAGGACTGTGGGAAGCAGAGACTCCACGCTTGCAGGGCACACACAAAGTAGTGTGCAAATCTGGACCCAGGGGAAGGAGCAGTGACCCCATAGGAGACTGAACCAGACCTACCTACTACTGTTGGAGGGTCTTCTGCAGAGATGGGGGTGGCTGTGGCTCACTGTGGGGACAAGGACACTGGCAGCAGAAGTTCTGGGAAGTACTCCTTGTTGTGAGCCCTCCCAGAGTCCACCATTAGTTCTACAAAAGAGCCAGGTAGGTGTCAGGGTTGAGTCACCTCAGGCCAAACAACCAACAGGGAGGGAACCCAGCCCCACCAATCATCAGACAAGTGGATTAAAGTTTTACTGAGCTCTGCCCACCATAGAAACAGCCAGGTCTACCCACCACCAGTCCCTCCCACCAGGAAATTTGCACAAGCCTCTTAGATAGCCTCATCCACCAGAGGGCAGACAGCAGAAGCAAGAAGAACTACAGTCCTGCACCTGGTGGAACAAAAACCACATTCACAGAAAGATAGACAAGATGAAAAGGCAAAGGGCTATGGACCAGATGAAGGAACAAGACAAAACCACAGAAAAACAACTAACTGAAGTGGAGATAGGAAACCTTCCAGAAAAAGAATTCAGAATAATGAAATTGAAGATGATACAGGACCTCGGAAAAAGAATGGAGGCAAAGATCGAGAAGATGCAGGAAATGTTTTACAAAGACCTAGAAGAATTAAAGAACAAACACCTAGAAGAATTGAAGAACAAACACCTAGAAGAATTAAAGAACAAACACCTAGAAGAATTAAAGAACAAACAAACAGAGATGAACAACACAATAACTAAAATGAAAACTACACTAGAAGGAATCAATAGCAGAATAACTGAGGCAGAAAAACGGATAAGTGACCTGGAAGACAGAATGGTGGAATTCTCTGCCATGGAACAGAATAAAGAAAAAAGAATGAAAAGAAATGAAGATAGCCTAAGACACTTCTGGGACAACATTAAACACAACAACATTTGCATAGAGGGGTCCCAGAAGGAGAAGAGAGAGAGAAAGGACCCGAGAAAATATTTGAAGACATTATGGTCGAAAACTTCCCTAACAGGGGAAAGGAAATAGCCACCCAAGTCCAGGAATCATAGAGAGTCCCAGGCAGGATAAATCAAAGGAGAAACATGCCAAGACACATACTAATCAAACTGACAAAAATTAAAGACAAAGAAAAATTATTGAAAGCAACAAGGGAAAAATGACAAATAACATACAAGGGAACTCCCATAAGGTTAACAGCTGATTTCTCAGCAGAAACTCTACAGGCCAGAAGGGAGTGGCATGATATATTTAAAGTGATGAAAGGGAAGAACCTACAACGAAGATTACTCTACCCAGCAAGGATCTCATTCAGATTTCACAGAGAAATCAAAATCTTTACAGACAAGCAAAAGCTAAGAGAATTCAGCACCACAAAACCAGCTCTACAACAAATGCTAAAGGAACTTCTCTAAGTGGGAACAACAAGAGAAGAAAAGGACCTACAAAAACAAATCCATTACAATAAAGAAAATGGTAATAGGAACATACATACTGATAATTACCATAAACATGAATGGATTAAATGCTCTAACCAAAAGACCCAGACTCGCTAAATGGATACAAAAACAAGACATATATATGTTGTCTACAAGAGACCCACTACAGACCTAGGGACACATACAGACTGAAAGTCAGGGGATGGAAAAAGATACTCCATGCAAATAGAAATCTAAAGAAAGCTACAGTAGAAATACTTATATCAGATAAAATAGACTTTAAAATAAAGAATGTTACAAGAGACAAGGAAGGACACTACGTAATGATCAAAGGATCAATCCAAGAAGAAGATATAACAATTATAAATATATATGCACCCAACATAGGAGCACATCAATACATAAGGTAACTGCTAACAGCTATAATAGAGGAAATCGATAGCAACACAATAATAGTGGTGGACTTTAACACCTCACTTACATCAATGGACAGACATCCAAACAGAAAATTAATAAGGAAACAGAAGCTTTAAATGACAAAATAGACCAGATAGATTTAATGGATATTTTTAGGACATTCCATCCAAAAGCAGCAGATTACACTTTCTTCTCAAGTGCGCATGGAACATTCTCCAGGATAAATCACATCTTGGGTCACAAATCAAGCCTCAGTAAGTTTAAGAAAATTGAAATCATATCAAGCATCTTTTCTGACCACAATTCTATGAGATTAGAAATCAATTACAGGGAAAAAAACATAAGAAAAACAAACACACAGAGGCTAAACAATACATTACTAAATAACCAAGATATCACTGAAGAAATCAAAGAGTAAATCAAAAAATACCTAGAGACAAATGATGATGAAAACATGATGATCCAACACCTATGGGATGCAGCAAAAGCAGTTCTAAGAGACAAGTTTATAACAATACAAGCCTACCTCAAGAAACAACAAACATCTCAAATAAACAATCTAACCTTACACTTAAAGGAACTAGAGGAAGAACATACAAAACCCAAAGTTAGCAGAAGGAAATAAATCATAAATATCAGAGCAGAAATAAATGAAATAGAAACAAAGAAAACAACAGCAAAGATCAATAAAAATGAAAGCTGGTTCTTTGACAAGATAAACAAAATTGATGATATATTAGCCAGAATCATCAAGAAAAAGAGGGAGAGGACTCAAATCAATAAAATTAAAAATGAAAAAGGAGAAATTACAACAGACACTGCAGAAATACAAAGCATCTTAAGAGACTACTGCAAGCAACTCTATGCCAATAAAATGGACAACCTGGAAGAAATGGACAAGTTCTTAGAAAGGTATAACCTTCCAAACTGAACCAGGAAGAAATAGAAAATATGAACAGACCAATCACAAATAATGAAGTTGAAACTGTGATTAAAAGTCTTCGAACAGGGCTTCCCTGGTGGCGCAGTGGTTGAGAGTCCTCCTGCCGATTCAGGGGACAGGAGTTCGTGCCCTGGTCCGGGAAGATCCCACATGCCACGGAGTGGCTCGGCCCATGAGCCATGGCCGCTGAGCCTGCATTTCTGGAGACTGTGCTCTGCAACGGGAGAGGCCACAGCCGTGAGAGGCCCGCGTACCGAAAAAAAAAAAAGTCTTCCAACAAACAAAAGTCCGGGACCAGATGGCCTCACAGGTGAATTCTGTCAAACATTTAGAGAAGAGCTAACACCCATCCTTCTCAAACTCTTCCAAAAAATTGCAGAGGAATGAACACTCCCAAACTCATTCTTTGATTCCACCATCACCCTGACACCAAAACCAGACAAAGATACTACAAAAAAAGAAAATTACAGACCAATATCACTGAAGAATAAAATCCTCAACAAAATACTAGCAAACAGAATCCAACAACACATTAAAAGGATCATACACCATGATCAAGTGGGGTTTATCCCAGGAATGCAAGGACTCTTCAATATATGGAAATCAATCAAGGTAATACACCATATTAACAAATTGAAGAATAAAAACCATATGATCATCTCAATAGATGCAGAAAAATCTTTTGAAAAAATTCAACACAAATTTATGATAAAAACTCTCCAGAAAGTGGGCATAGAGGGAGCCTACCTCAACATAATAAAGGCCATATATGACAAACCCACAGCCAACATCATTCTCAATTGTGATAAACTGAAAACATTTCCTCTAAGATCAGGAACAAGACAAGGATGTCCACTCTTGCCACTATTATTCAACATAGTTTTGGAAGTCCTAGCCACGGCAATCAGAGAAGAAAAAGAAATAAAAGGAATACAAATTAGAAAAGAAGAAGTTAAACTTTCATTGTTTGCAGTTGACATAGAGGATCCTAAAGATGCCACCAGAAAACTACTAGAGTTAACCAATGAATTTGGTAAAGTTGCAGCATACAAACTTAATACACAGAAATCTCTTGCATTCCTATACACTAATGATGAAAAATCTGAAAGAGAAATTAAGGAAACACTCCCATTTACCATTACAGCAAAAAGAATAAAATACCTAGGAATAAACCTACCTAGGGAGACAAAAGACTTGTATGCAGAAAACTATAAGACACTGATGAAAGAAATTAAAGATGATACCAACAGATGGAGAGATATACCATGTTCTTGGATTGGAAGAATCAATATTGTGAAAATGACTATACTACCCAAAGCAATCTACAGATTCAATGCAATCCCTATCAAATTACCAATGGCATTTTTTACAGAACTAGAGAAAAATATCTTTAAATTTGTATGGAGACACAAAAGACCCTGAATAGCCAAAGCAGTCTTGAGGGGAAAAAAACAGAGCTGGAGGAATCATCCCTGACTTCAGACTATACTGCCAAGCTACAGTAATCAAAACAATATGGTACTGTCACAAGAACAGAAATATAGATCAATGAAACAGGATAGAAAGCCCAGAGATAAACCCACACACCTATCGTCAACTGATCTACGACAAAGGAGCCAAGGATATACAATGGAGAAAAGACAGCCTCTTCAATAAGTGGTGCTGGGAAAACTGGACAGCTACATGTAAAATAATGAAATTAGAACACTCCCTAACACCATACACAAAAATAAACTCAAAATGGATTAAAGACCTAAATGTAAGACCAGACACTATAAAACTCTTAGAGGAAAACATAGGAAGAACACTCTTTGACATAAATCATAGCGAGATCTCTTTTGATCCAACTCCTAGAGTAATGGAAATAAAACCAAAAATAAACAAATGGGACCTAATTAAACTTAAAAGCTTTTGCAAAGCAAAGGAAACTATAAACAAGATGAAACGACAACCCTCAGAATGGGAGAAAATATTCACAAGAGAATCAACGTACAAAGGATTAATCTCTAAAATATATAAACAGCTCATGCAGCTCAATATTAAAGAAACAAACAACCCAATCCAAATATGGGCAGAAGACCTAAATAGACATTTCTCCAAAGAAGACATAAAGATGGCCAAGAAACACATGAAAACTTCTCAACATCACTAATTATTAGAGAAATGCAAATCAAAACTACAATGGGGTATCACCTCACACCGGTTAGAATGGGCGTTATCAGAAGATCTACAAACAACAAATGCTGGAGAGGGTGTGGAGAAAAGGGAACCCTCTTGCAGTGTTGGTGGGAATGTAAATTGATACAGCCACTATGGAGAACAGTATGGAGTTTCCTTAAAAAACTAAAAATAGAATTACCATATGACCCAGCAATCCCACTACTGGGCATATACCCTGAGAAAACCATAATTCAAAAAGACACATGCACCCCGATGTTCATTGCAGCACTATTTACAATAGCCAGGTCATGGAAGCAACCTAAATACCCATCGACAGACGAATGAATAAAGAAGATGTGGTACATATATACAATGGAATATTGCTTAACCATAAAAAGGAATGAAATTGGGTCATTTGTAGAGATGTGGATGGATCTAGAGACTGTCATGCAGGGTGAAGTAAGTCAGAAAGAGAAAAACAAATATTGTGTATTAACACATCTATGTGGAACCTAGAAAAATGGTACAGATGAACCAGTTTGCAGGGCAGAAATAGAGACTTAGATGTAGAGAACAAACGTATGGACACCAAGGGGGGAAAGTGGTGGGGTGGTGGTGGGATGAATTGGGAGATTGGGATTGACATATATACACTAATATATATAAAATGGATAACTAATAAGAACCTGCTGTATAAAATAATAAATTAAATAAAATTCATAAAAATAAATAAAATGGGTTTTATAATAGATACAGAGCGAGTCGCTGCTCTGGAACTTGGAGAGACATAAGATTGGCATCTGGGAACTCAACTAGTAGAATTCCACACAATGGATGTGACAAACATCTACGGTAGCAAACCAAGAGATTCTCTGTGACTTGTAGCTTTAGAAAGATCCCAAATTCCGATCAGGTTGCTCTCAGGGAGGGTTAACTTGAACCTAATTAAGATTTAGTAGTAGAAAAAAAATCAATCATATTGAGCCCTTTTTGTAGAAAGATTTTGTGAACAAGGAGATAATCTAGGACAGGCCGGGGGTTGGGGAGGGTCAGTCATCCAGTATGGCTCATGGACCAAATCCAGCTTGTTGCTTGTTTTTGTAAATAGAGTTTGACTGGAACATTTGTTTACATATTGTCTATAGCTGTTTTTGTGTTATAATTACAGAGTTGACTAGTTATGGCAGAAATCATATGACGCACAATACCTAAAATATTTACATCTGACCTTTCACAGAAAAAGTTTGCTAGTCCGTATTGTAGAAGATCAGTCTTTGATCTCTTCTGGCTCATCTCCAGAATAAAATATACTCCCATTGGTTCCCAAAATGGGGCTGAGCGGTCCTGGTTCTTATCAGTATCCCTTTGTGTGGGGTGTACTTATAAATGTCCCCTAGTGTGGATATAGTGATAGAAACTCCAGAGTTTCCAAGTTTGGAAATGTTTACGGTGAGATGCCTGATGAGTCCAATACAAGAAGTTAGAGCACCTAATAGCCACATTCCCATCTTAGAGATGAATGCATCAAGCTATCAGAGCTTAACACTGTTTAGTATTCAAATATATAATTCCCAGGTCTATTCCACACCCCTAAAGCAATCTTCTAATAATTTGACTTGCCCTAGAGAGCTGGTCAAGTTGACATCTTTCTGCTTGCCTGTTGTACTGCTCTTTACACATGGCTGAATTGCTGTTCTGGCATATCTTTGTCAGTCTCTGTGAACTTGGTTTTTGTGCCTCAGTCCCTGAATGGGAGACGCCCTCTCGATGTACCAATACATTCAGGGTTCTGAACCCACAATGTTGTCATGAGAATTATATAAATAATGAGCGTGGACCCAACTTGGTAAGCTATAAAGACCCACTGTGCTGCTTTGATCCCAGTGTGCATAGTTAGTAAAAGCTGGGGGCGGGGGGTGGGACTATCCTCTGTGGAAGAGGCTTTGCTAATAGTGGAAATAATGTCATACAGTTTGTTAACACTTTTTTATTGAGGTGACTGGTAGAAACTTATATGCCAGTTTCAGTTCAAGTTCTTATTTAAATGGCTTGTCAATCTATCCTGCCCTCCCCCTTAGCCCCCTCCCAACCCTCAGTGAAGCCCTCGTCATTTCTGACCTGGGCCTGCAACACCTGCCTGCCTCGAGTCCAGCCACACCAAGTGATCTCTCAACCACCAAGTAATAGACTGCTCTACCCAAACATGGAGCTCAGTATGTTGGCCCCATTCAACTTTTTTCAGTAATGTACTTTCAGACTCCTCCACATCCGGGTCCCACCCCGCCAGACATCACCGGCCACACCGGCCATGATCCAGCTACCCTCCACCATGTACAAATTCTCCAACTCAGTATTCCCATTAACTCCTTTACTATGACAGGCTGCTGGTTGTTCCCGACAGCTCATTCTTTCTTTTCTCATCTTATTAAAAATACATTTCCCTGCCTTCCCATCATCACTTGGTAGGCTCCAGTTCACCATTTTTGCGAAGAACCACGATGCCCTCAGGACGAAGCAGAATTAATCCTTCCTTGCCTATGCACTCCACAGCTCATTTACTTGATTATATCACCAACACCAGCCTGCTGTAATTTGATTTTTGACAGTTCAGATATACATATATATTTTTTATGGCTGCGCTGTGCAACTTGCAGGATCTTAGTTCCCTGACAAGGGATCGAACCCAGGCCCTGACAGTGAGAGCGCCGAGACCCAACCACTGGACCCAGGGAATTCCCTGTAATTTGAGTTTTGGCTTGTCTGCTCCATAACCATACTCTCCCATCAGCAAGGTGAGAACCATTTTTAGTTCATCTTTGAATCTTTAAGCCAAAGTTTAGCATGTGGTAGGAAGTCAATATGTTTTAGAAAGTAAATGAATAAAAGCTCATCTCCTCATCTTCTAGCTCAGAAGGAAGGAGCATTTGAAGGGCCAAGAAGCAGAAGACAGCAACTAGAGAAAGAGGGTAAATTAGAAGGAAGGAGGGAAGGGTGAGGCATAGACCCTTCCCTCCAGGTCTTCTGCATCCTCACCAGCACCCGGCCCTCTGTAGGACACAATAACCGCTTATTGATTGGACCCAATCTTTGCTTGTCATTATTGCTTCCTTCTGTCGGATCCCAAGGAAGCTGTTATAGGAAGTCACTCAGGAGACTAAAAAAATAGTGGGGGCAGGGTGTCAGATTGTCTGTTAATTAACAACACCCATCACTCAAATCATTGAGTAAGCACATCTACCTTAGATGTATGCATGTGTTTGGACATATGGCTTTATTTAATTCAATATATTTCAGTTTATAACATGTTTCACAATTACATGAAAGTTATTAAAACCCGTTTCTTTATACAATATCATCGGATTTTCAGACAGAAACTTTCAAAGGAGATTTCTTCTCTAACTGATCCTATTTCTTTCCTATAGTCATGTCCACTCATGATACTCTGTAAATACAGCACATGTTGGTTGTATTAACACATGCTAGTGAAAGAGCTGGGAAACTCAGTGGCCTTTAATTATTCAGAATTTAATCATGCAAGCATGTACAATCAATATTTGTTCACCTTAATCTGATTACCAGCTAGTGGTGTTCAGTACCTCCATCAACAGGATAACAGTATGACACATCTCATAGACTTTCCCTGGACTCTTCTAACAAGCTTATTGGGAGGATTTTAATCAGCTAATGAACTCATCAACGGCATTTTCAGGAACCAGTGCACCTTCCTGCACTTCCATCCCATGACCATACCTTTCTGACATCTTGTGGCCACAAGGAACATGACAGTCTATAAACCCAACATCTGTACCCAGTGCGAGCAGCATCTTTGAATGCTAATGTCAGCATTACAGTTAGAGCAAATACGAAACTGCTTAGAAGATGTGTGACATGTAATTGTTTCATCTAATTAAAATGGAAACTAGCCTTTTTGTTTTATATTTATGAGTCAAGTTGGAACACGTGGTTCAATTCTTCTCTAGGAAGGAATGGGGCCTCTACCCAGGCTATACATCTGGCTTGATGTCAGCTGCCTTGGCCACAGAACATTTCTCCTGTGAAAGATCCACCAAAACAGAATGTGGCTCACTGGGCTGAGGAAAGAAAACATACCTGCAGTCAGCTCCTCTGGGAAAGAGGATTTCAAGCGGGGATTGTTGGAACAAAGAGTGAAGAATCCTCTGAAAGAGGAGACTGATAAAAGGATTTATTTTCAACATATATAGTATAATTTCGTGGCTCACAAACTTCTTTTTAGCACTAGAAGCATTTTGTTTAAAACCAAGTTTAGTGTGGAGTCCTATAATATAAAGCCGGGGGGAAAAAGGTGCTTTGATTGAATCAGGGGTTCTGAGCTCCACTGGCTTAGCTTTGCTCACCGCCCTGAAAGACCTCCCCAAATCCATACCTTTAAGGAAACAGCTTGATAACCAATGGAAAGATGGAAAGAGTTTAGATTTGAAATTGGGACTCCTAGCTTTGTATCCCAAATCTAGTCCTTAGTAGCTGGAGCATCATTTAATAAGTCATTAACCTTTCTGAACCTCAGGTTCTTCATCTATAAAACAGGGGAAATAATATTTATTCCACAGGGTTATTGGGAACATGAAAAAGAGGCAGTAAAATGAAAGTGCTTTGTAATTACTAGACAAATGATCATGTTGTCATCATTAGGCAACCATAATAGGCAGTCACACAACCAAGAGGAACAGGCGCCAGACAGTGCCTGGCCTTGTCCTCTTGCCAAGCTCCATGGAAATCCGGAGGAATCTATTGGAAGTCTTGATGGATGAATATGTGTCTGAATAGCTTAAAATAGCTAAGACACAGCAGAATGCTCTGAACACTGGTATATAGGGTCTCCAAACACATGTTGGTTCATTGTCATCACGTTGTTTGTGAAGGATAGCTATCCCTGAATCCGTTACCCACTCCCACCTTATGTGATAATGAAATCAGAAGATCTATACTTATATGTCTTAGAAGAAGGTACAGATACAGAGTCACAGAGAGGATGTAACTTGTCTCTGAGCATACAGCAAGCTTATGACTGAATTGGGACTAGGTTGCATTTCTCTTGTCACTCCAGTGACCATTCACCTGCCTAGGACAGCCTGTTTTATAAAGAATACGTGTCTATGTCAGTGAAGGAAGGATGGCGAACTAGTCAATTTCAGAATCACTTCTAGGAGCTGGGAGCTGGCTGAGGACAGCAGATAAAACAGCATTGAAACATAGCATTTGCTTCCCTTGCCAATTTAATGAATGGGGGATGGAATCTGTTCTCTCTGCTGGGAAAAGGACCAGGAGATATTTCTAAGTGTTTCCAAGGGAGGAACACTCTTCACTGATCAGCAGTAGGATGTCAGCCCTTGGAGCCCATGACTCTGGGCACACAGCACCATGAGTGTGTGATACCAGGTGAAGAGATGAAAGGAGGTGTCACTATCATGACAGCCAGCTGGGTGTTACCGGTGAGCTAGGATGTGGTCAAACACATAGGACCTGGCTTATCCCCCAGCACACCTTGAACACTTTAGAGTAAATTCTCAAGGAAAGGTATATAATTTCCAGTGGAGAACTTTACAAATAAGCTGTCCGATGTGTGCTCCTGACCCCAAAAAGAAGATATAGGCAGAATCAGCTTAACACCTTCCTTTTAAGCTGAAAATTATATGGTTGTATTGTGCCATTAAAGATAATTTTAAAGAAAATGGATATTTAATTTAAAGATCATTTCTGGCAAGGCTGACCCCTATCTTCACCAGCATTTGAAGCTATTATATAAACCAGCAAATTCAGAACCACGGCAATCTTGTCTATTAATGGTCCACGCACTAGTGCCTTTTCTCTCATGCTCTTTAATATTTGCTATTTCCTTTATTTGAACCAAAAGGAGAAAAAGCTCAGTCGCAGAAATAGAACATGTCACACCTGAATTCAGTAGAGTCTTTTTTTTTTTAAAGACTCTTCCGAGGCAAAATGATAAATGGCTAATAAGAAACAGGGGTGCCTGGGGGCTGGCGAGGAGGGGCTAAGTGCACATTGGAGAGTTCAGGATTCAGTGATAGGGAGATGCCGTTTGTACCCTTGAAGAAGGAGCTATTGATTCCCTTTTAAGGAGAACAGTTTGGATCCTGGGCACTGCTGAAGGTGGAGCGGCCGCTTCTCTGAGGCTGCCACACCGAGTGACCTTTGCACAGGGCCGCAGCAAGAACAATGGAGAGGGGCCACTCCGAAATTACTCACTGGGGCTGTTTGATTTGTTTCTGTGCCAGATGTTTTCTCGTTGATCCCTGCCTGGCCCATATGTCCTCTGTGAACAAGAGAGCAAGCAGAGCCAGCAGCCACCACTTCAGAAGCAGCCACCAGAGCGGGCTAATGGAGTCCTTGGCAGGAGGTTACCGTCTGATTGGTTCTTCAAGCGTTTCTCTTAGAGATCAAGGGCATTATGTAGACAGCACACCTGCCCACTCCCGGGGCCAGGCTCAGGGCAGCTAGGCAGCCTTGATTCCCACTGAGCTCTAGTGAGCGTCACGGAGCCCCTCAGCTGTGTCCCTGGACCGCTCCCTCTTTTCATCTCCTTCACAAGAAGCCCCTGTGGAATTTAATAAACAGCAGCGGCCGTGTTCAAAGTGGGACCTAATCTGGCCAGCAGGTTTTCTGTTCCCACTAGCAGTATCCATCTGCTGTTCACCGAGCTGAGGTCGGGGGTGCTCTGCCATCCTCCGAGTGAAGGGGGGAGGGGGGATTACCATTTTAAACTGGCAGGTAGAGACAAGAGACTTGAGAGCTTGTTCATTTGGGGAGTAGGCTGGGTTTGTCCTTTGTTTCAAGAACTGCATTGTGGTGTAAAAGGCAAATGCACCTTTCCCAGCTTCTCACAAGGCCTGTAAGGGACATCGCTTTTGTCTGCTCACCTCATCCCCTTCTGGAATAGCTGCCTCCCCCTGTTCTTGGGCACCTATCTCATGCTGGAAATCTAAGAATTTCTCGGCAGTTTTCAAAACAAAACTGGACCGAGAGTCAGTCCTGCTCCAGGAATGGGAACTGTAGGATGTGAGTCTCATGGCAGAAGCCAGAGTGCCATGAACAAGGCTGGGTAGACACCAGCAGTGGGCCAGCCCATTCCCAGCCAGCGACTGCTGAGGCCCCGCTGCAGCTCTGCCCTTCCCGTTTAGCTGTCTGACCCTTCTTTCAATTACACAGGATACTCCCATAGCCTTCTAGTAAATTACTATTTTTGCCAAAGCCATTTTGAGTCTCTGCCCTTGAATCTGAAAGAGTCCTGACCAGTAAATTGATCACATCAAATGGAAAAACAGGACAGTACCCTGAAACACCACATTTTTGAAAGCCAACTCTCTGATTAACCAATTTGCCAAAAATCAGATCCTCAGATAATCTATCAGTATTTACTGGGAGACCTAGTCACAAAGCTGAGGACTTCCCCAGACTTCGGCTTAGCAGTGGCTTCTCTGAGGCTGTCACCAACTTTTAGCTATGATGTCATTCAGACTCTTCTAAGTCTGAATGTCAGTTTCCTGTGGATTTCCTATCTTGAATGCCCAGGACGTTTTGAAGAGTAGAAGTTTTATATGCAAGTGAAATGTTTCCCTTAAATACAGTTTGCCAACTTTCTAAGTTGAGACCTTATACCCCTATTTCTGCCTGTTTCTTTCCTTCGTCTTCTACAGCTGCTGCCTTGTACCTCATCCGTATCCATGCCCACAAAACAGTTGTGACGAACTGTTTGAGATCCAGTTAAAGATGGCATCTGACCAATTTTAGTAATCTGATCATTTACAAGTTAGTCTTCAGGCGAAGTGTGAATAATTTATTTCCAGTGACTTGACCATGATCCCAAAAGCACCCTTACCATTAAGGATAGGCTGGAAATCCAAGAGGAACCTACATAACCCAGCTTTTATTTACGCCTTTACCCTTCCTGTTCAGTAGTCTAGTTCATTCACCTCGGTAGTAGCTCTCCCCATCCTCCAAGACAAATTCTGAGCCTGTTCTGTAGGGTCTGTCCTGTTGCTCTGAGAGGGCCATGGCTCCCTCTCGGACTGGGCAGAGTGACTGCATTACCTATACCCTCATTATAGCTGTTACTTCTTCACAGCACATCAGTCAGCTGCATTCATTCATTTTTAGTTATAGCTATTTGCTTCCT
Organism: Stenella coeruleoalba; assembly: GCF_951394435.1. Classification (NCBI taxonomy): domain Eukaryota; kingdom Metazoa; phylum Chordata; class Mammalia; order Artiodactyla; family Delphinidae; genus Stenella; species Stenella coeruleoalba. The sequence continues at coordinate 94,127,422 of NC_137169.1, forward strand.
ATATCCTTCCCCGCTAAACTGCAAGTCCTTGGGTGCAAGAACAAATTCAGTCCGGCGTCATCAACGTATTCCGGGTACCTGGCCAGTCAATGGCACCGTTTGGAAATGATCCTATCTTCAGCTTCCTGTACCGACTCTGCCGTTGCTCACTTAAACCTTCTGTCTTCAGCAGACTGAGGATCAGACCCCAGTCATCCATGCCTTCTCTAGCAATCCTGGCTCTTCCAATGGCCACGTGACTGGAAGAGCCTGGTCTTACCTGCTGGACAAGCCCAGCCTAGGCTTCTGCTTCCAATTATTTGACCTGAGCAACTGTTTCCTTCACCTGTCAGGTAAATCTTTGCCACTTCTGGGTCTACCCAAGAGAGGAGCATGAGACACCTGACACCCATTATCTGCGATGACAAGAGAAGGAGACTCAGGGAGATGCTTCAGAAAGAGCAGGGACTGCTCCTGTGGAATGAATTGAGGTTAATATCAGGTTCTATCATTTTGCGTGATGTGACGTATTGTGAAGAAGAGTTAATAATAACAACTGTTTCACAGTGGCTGTTGTGAAAATAAATACAGGAGCAAATAGAGAATGCCTGGCCCAGAGTAGATGCTCATTAGTATCCTCTCCCCCTCTGCCCCCTGTTGGGTCACACTTACCAGCTAGCTAAAGAGATTTCACACTTAGAGTCTCTGCCTGAGCTCACACCCTTGGCCCCTAGGACTTCCTACGCTTCTCTTGCTTTAAGGGAAAATTTAAAAGCCCTGGAAAAAGTGTGACTGGTTTTAAAATTACCATCCAGTCTATACTCACATCAGGCCAAAGTCGGGCTGGACACAGAGGTGCTGCCTACAGCTTCCCCCCGGACCCTGGTGAAAGCCAGTTTCCTGATTTCCCCACTGACTGAGGGGTCTCTGCAGCTCTGCACAGTAAGCCTACTTCCTGAGCAGAGCCTATGTGTCCTGTGCAGCCCACCTCCTCTAGGCTGCTGCCCACCTGCTTTATTTGACCTTGACCTCTTAATTTAGGGTGGACAAATTTAGCAAAGAAAAATATAGAAATACAGAGTATCTATTTAAATTTCAGATAAACAACAAATACTTATTTCATGTATGTCCCAAATATTCATTGTTTACCTGAAATTTGCATTTAACTGGGTGCCCTGTGTGTTTTCTGGCAGTATGTGACTTTGCTGGTTTCATTCTCTTATGTGGCTTCCTAAATACTCCCTACCCCGCCTCTCCACCCGGGTCTCTCTCTGTCTCTCTGTCTCTCTCTCACACACAGACAGACACACACACACACACGCGCACACACACACACACACACACTCGTAACCCAAGCAGACCCATGGAGAGAGCTCAATAAAGTGAATCCTCTCCCCACCCTTGCCTGTCTGCCTCAGTCAGGAGTCTCTAACAACAGTCCTGTTCTTACTTGTTTATCCAGCTGCTAGCCTCACTTTTCCATGTCTGATCATTTACACTGGGCACTAGCCTGGTTCAGGCCCATAACAAACCATGCCCTTGGCCCAATACCAGCCGTTTCTGTAGCCAGAATGGGTACCGTTTTTCCTTATGCACTAAAATGTAAGAAGAATAACTTAACCCTTTCCATTTCAAGTCCCTGTTTTGCATCTCCCTCTAAAAAAGTGATCACCCAGCAAGCAAGGAATCATTCAAGGTCCTGCACTATTTCGTTTTCCCCCTCTTTTCTAGGCATCAGTGATATATTCCAGAAAACCTCTCTGGCCCTCACTTTCAGTCTCTGCTGAGCTCTTTGTACTGCTTTCGTAAGGTGTTTTTGTTGTTGTTTTGGCTTGTTTGCATGAAGCTACACTCCAGAGTGCTTCCCTGAGGTAAAATTAAGGAGGGGCAGACTGTATCTGGAATTCTCAAGTTTGAGAGTTGATAAGTCTTGGATCTCGGACCGGAAGAATGCCAAGGTCTGGTAGTATATCCAGAATTCTTTCATTTGACTTTATGATTCCCAGAAGCCACAGATTTTCATCTGAGACTAGAAGAGCTACAGTTTAAATTGTCAGAGATCCCCAAAACACAAAGCAAGCCCCAGGCCCTATGACCTCATGATTCCGAAGGGAAAGAGTGAGAAAAAAATCAGAGAATCTGAACCAGTGCAGCCTGCCAGATATCAGAGAGAAAGAAACACCTGCTCCAGCCACATTGAGGACAAAACAAAGCAGTGCTCAAACTAGAGAAAGAAGGAAAATCTTTTGTCATCGCACACGAAATGTTTGGCAACTGAACGAACTTAACGCATCAAGCTCATTTTGGTAAGGGTTATAAATACAAACATCAAAAGATTTTTTTCAGCGTGCCCAAGAGAGAGCAGGCGTTAATGAGAACGAAATTGTAGCAAGGCAGGCTGAATTTTGTTTTGTCCTGGTGTGGCATTATTAGTTCATCACATCCACTTAGCACTCCAGCCTGTGCAGAAAAGAATCTATGCAAATAGTCTGGGCTATAGAAGCCCTGATCAGAGTGTGTTCCTGGGCCACAGGCATCAGCACAGCAGAGGAATGTGTTAGAAATGCAGTTTCTTGGGTCCCCCGTCAGGCCTGCTGAACTCAGGCAGTGGGGCCCAGCAAACCCTGTTGCGAGCCCTCCAGGTGACCCTGATGTACTAGAACAACCACTCAGACATCACCTCCATGGTTCATGGTGATTGCCTGGAAACTCACACTCTCTAAGGCTTTGGGACAAAAGAAACGGCTAGTGGTTTTTTTTTTTTTTGTTTTTGATTTTGTTTTTGTTTTAAATATGGCCGGAGTCTAACTTGGTCCCTACCTTGCTTCGCATCAATATCAAAGTCCATGTGGTGTTAATTCCGGACACAAAGAGTTATTTATTTAGTTACCCACAAATAACAAAAGCATTGTTTTCTTACTCCTTACCCTTGTCTGGAGTTCTGAAGAGGGGGAACCAGAGGTAGAGAGAGAGAGAGAGAGAAGGGTCCAAATGCCTGTCTGTCGATATGGAGCAACAGTAAATGAAAACAGGTCTCTTAGGGGTTGCAAAACTGCCTTTACATATTTTCCCTGACCCTGAATACAACTGACGTACCAGTCAGTTTACTTAAGAAAAGCAAAAGGGGGACTTCCCTGGTGGTCCAGCGGGTAAGACTCCGCGCTCCCAATGCAGGGGGCCCAGGTGCATCCTTGGTCGGGGAACTAGATCCCACGCGCATGCCGCAACTTAAGAGTTCGCATGCCACAACTAAGACCCAGTACAGCCTAGATAAATAAATAATAAATAAATATTTGAAAAAAAGAAAAGCAAAAGGGAGACAGTGAAAGGGCACCTGTGCCACTCACAAGTTTTTAAGCCAGTTTCCCACTGTGATGGCAAAATAACTCTAGGTTTCTCTTGAGGTTGATTGATATTTAATGTAAATTTGATAAAGTGCTCACAACTTCTACGCCATCTACTTTTCCCCTACATACTTCACTATAATATTTCTGAGACACTCTTTACATTAGAAAAAAGATTCGAATTATGATTTTTTCAAAGACATGATGTTCATGAAATGACTCGTAATTGTTGCCAGCTGGGCGGCCCCTTTCCCACAAGGTGAGGGCTCCTAAAATGATGAGGAAAGCATCCGAATTTTCTTTTGCAGTCAGTGAAAATCAAGCTTTCGAATGAGAATTAAGCTGGCATTCTAGAATGTCTAAATGTCTCCGTTTTCACAGTGGAAGACTTGTGGCTTTGGTCTCTGTCTCAGAGGTCAAGAGGTGAGAGTGAGGTTGCTGTGCTTGAGATCTAGTAGGTGGCTCGTTGCCCCTGACTCAAGCCCCATCTCAGCACATACAACCTCCATCTAGATTATTTTTGCCCTGTTATATGGCTCTTAATTAGAAGCCCATACATTTTTAAACCTTGGGTAACTCTACTGATCTTAAGCAACGATTCTTGGTAGAGGCCTGACAGTGAATGAGTCATATCATACTCTATGGCCTTCCCAAATATAACTTTGCATTAAAAGTATGCTCACAGGGTCCTAAACTTCAGTGTGTTTATCAAATATTAAACACACACACAGTGAGTAGTGAGATTTTGGGGTTTTGTCTGTGAGATTGGTGAAACTCAGGCTTTCTGCTTTACATTTACTTTTGTGATCAGGAAAAAAAAGTCGATTTCATTTTAAAATAATAAAACTATTTGGCTTCAAAGTAACTCCCCCCAAGTACTTATTAATTTCTGTGGTGGTTTTAGCATATGTTCACCTTCCTCCTCCCCCAAGTGTGGGCTGGAGTTAATGTTTCTCTTCAAAGGAATAAAGTAGGGAAAGGGAAGAACAGTAACTTTACAGTGGAAGGTCCTGGAAAGTACCACCTTAACCAATCCAAGGAGAACATCACCAATAATAAGTCATGGTGATGTCATGTTGATATCACGTGATGGGAAGGTTAACTCAGTGGCATTCTACCCTGAAATCCAAAACCCCAGTCTAAGCATGATAAAGCATCAGACACACACAAATTGAGGGACATTCCTCAAAACACCTGACCAGTACTCTTCCGAAGTATCAAGGTTGTAGAAAACAAGGAGAGACTGAGAAAACATCACAGATTGGAAAAGACCAGCCAACTGAATGCAGTGCGGCATCCTGAACAGGATCCTGGAAGAGGGAAAGGACATTGGTGGAAACAGTAGTAAAATGTGAACAAAATCTGTCTCAGTGTGAATTTCTGTGTTTTGAAAAATGTACTGTGGCTGTGTAAGGTGTTAACATTAGGGGGAAAGTATATGGGAACTCTCTGTACTGTCTTTACTTCTCAAATGATTTCAAAATAAAAAGTTAAAAATATAATAAGGCTGGGGGCATTTATAAAGACACTAAGCCATCCCTCTGCCAACCACAGCTTATGTACCTAGGAAGCTATTATCTGAGGGCATTGCAGTCAGTCCTTACAGACACAAGAATGCTCATAACTTTGAGCATCCTTTTGACCACCTCCCACAGGAACAGCACATCCTAAGAAGATGTGAAATCACCCTCTGCTTGGGGAAGAGAGGAGTTGGGACAGGAATTCTGCTCACAGCATGCCCTGCATGGCTCCACTGTGGCATGCCCTGTACCTTTCTTGTGGCTGCCCTGGAAAAGAAAGGGTGCATCTGAATATTCAGCCATTTCATCTCTTCCAAGCGAGCCCAACCAGCCAATCTGCTTAATTCTCCATTTGCCATAAACACAAGACTAGGACATTTTAAATGCACTTTTTGCTTGGTTTTGTTTTTTTCTCCCAGCATGAAAAGAGCTCTTTTACCTCTGAGGGTTTATGTTCCGTCATTTCATGGGCATTGATCTCTTTGCCACATAGCCCAGTATTTCAAACGCCTGAAATCTCTCCTCACTATACTTTGCCACTGGATTTCATTTTCTATACTAGTTCCCAGGGATAGCTTCTCTTTTTTGAAAAACAAAGGATCCTGCCAGTACAGCAACCTTGCTCATAACCTATTTCAGGATGACATCTGACCCAGGAGGTTTGCGTTTTAGCTCAGCTGTTGCTGGTACTGTCATCACACAAGATTCTCCCGTGAGCAAAAACCCTCCTACGCCTCTGTGGATCGCAAAGGGCGTAATTGAATAGACAAGAATGGTAACAACGGGCATCCGGTATCTACAGGGCACTCCACCTTTGGAGACCACTGGCAGTTCATCTTTATGATCATTTGCAAATATACACTGAGGAGACTTTGATGAGGAGATAATGAAAACATTGAACCAGACAAAGGAGAACCTGTCTCAAAGGTTCTGGCCATGAATTCTTACTAGGTTCCTGAGGCAAGTCAGGACCAGAGGAAAAGAATGGGAAGAGATTAATCATGTAAATATTTGGTTCCCTAGTCTCCACCTAGTCTCAGTGGAGACTCACATGTGCTCCAAGGAGCTCTGACTTTTTTTTTGGCCGGGGTGGGGCGGGGGGGGGGGGCAGGCGGGAAATATTAGGACATGCTCAGAAATGAGACTCCTGAGTCATTGTGGGTTGATCTGGGAGATGAGATCCTTGCTGACAACGTCCATTGAGCCATGCGCAAGTATTGAACTCCAGCTCTGCAACTCAGCAAGATAGTGCCTATGATTATATAAGACGGAAACTCATTTGCTTCAAAAACAAAAACAAGAACAAAACCATATTTATCTTACTTGTTTGCATGCTTAGTTTACAAGTAACATTTTCACAATATTTTTTTTTAAAAAAACACCATAATTCCAACATTTAGCAAGTCAACTCTTTGTTTATTCAAGTGCCCTTCTAGGAGTTGTTCACGTATGGCCATGTTTTACAAAATTGTAATCATAGCATAAACAGATTTTTAAATTTTGTTGTTTAGCTTTAAATGACACAGCATTTTTCTAAGCTCCTATAAAATATACCTAATTACTGTTTTTTAGTAACTGTACAATATTCTGTTTTGTTGGTATACTGTAACTTATTTAACTAGCCCTTCTTACTGGGTATGAACTTCTTTCCAGTTTTTTGCTATTATAAATCAGAATTCAATATGTGTGGCTTTTCTCTTTTTCTGGATAATTTATTTGGGATAACTTCCCAGAGGTTGAATTTAGAGGCTAAGGAAAACTTTTTAATTTTCATTTTTATAGCTCATCAGTAATTTTCCAGAGGCATTATCTATAATATGTTTCCTTGTCTAAATGAGTCGAGAAGGCTGGAGATAAAAGTGGAATAGACATGCAGCCTTGTTTCTGTTGAGCACCGGAGCCATATATCAAAGTGTCTACTGGACATCTCTCTTTGGATGTTTTGTAAGTATTTTAAATTCAACATTTCCACAACTACAGTTGTCGTATCCTTCCCACCTCCTCAAACCTGCCCTCCTCCGGTGCACCCTGGCTCAGAGAAAAACATCACCATCCACCCCATTGCTCAAGCCAGAAGCCTAGGAGTCATCCCTGATTCCTTCTTTGCCCTCACCTCTCCCTCCATCTAATCAATCATTATGTGCTGTGGGTTCTGTCTCCTGGGAATCCCTTGAACCTGACCATTTCTCTAAATATCCACAGATCCCATTCTAGTCCAAACCCTGTTGTCTCTCACCCGAACTACTGCACCATCCAAGTAACTGGACCCCATGCCTCTGGTCTTATACCCTTCTAATCATTCTTGTTGCACACAGGCAGATCTTTCTAAAGCATTTCATTCCTGTGCTTAGAATTCTTTGTTTTCCCATTTCCCTTTGCATGATTCTAAACTCCTCAACCAGATTCACAGGGCTATGTGGGATCTGACCCTTTCCAATCTCTCCAGTTTCATTATGAGTCATTCTCCTCCTTGTTTTCTCTGCACTAGCCATTCTTGTCTTATCTTTGTTCCTGAAATGTCCCTTGCTCCATCTTGCCCTGGGGCTTACACACGTGCCTTTCTCTCTTTTACCGCCCCCTGACCCCCACCTCCTAATCCTCCTAAATCCTGCCCACCCTTTGTATCACATCTTAAATGTGTCTTCCTCAGAGAGGGCCCCGGCATCCATCACTCCCACCACCTGGACTGTCGTAGTGGAGTGATACGCTCTCGTAACACTCTATGCCTCTCCTCCAGTAACGTTTATCTCACTCTGTTATTAAACATCTGTCTCCACCCACAGATTGTTAGCTCCATGAAGGGAAGAACTGGTTTTTGCCTTGGTCATCACTGCATCCTCAGTGACCAGCATGCATTTGAGACATAATAGGTACTCAATCTATATTTGTTCAATGAATGAACAAATGAATGAAGGGCCTAACCCTATTCTCAGACCCTATTTTTAAGATGTCTCCCATCACATTAAACAGGATATTCCAAGAATCCTACTCCCAAATATATTGCTTATGATTCACACCTCCACATTTTATACTGAATGTGCACTAAACTGCAATAGGAATATTTTAACGGTTGATTTTTCTCCCCCCAAGTGGATAGATTATTAGTACAACAGCAGACCAGTGACTAAAGGTAAGGCTAATCCTACGTATTTTCTCCTCTTCCCTGCTTCTCAGACTTGTCCTTTTGGAGAGGAGTGATAAAGCGGATGGATTTAGTTTTTATGTCAGTCATCATCCGCTGAGTGGAGGTTTTCTGTGTGAAAGGAAAGGCTAGCATTAAACTGATTGATGGTTCATTTTTCCTATTTGCTCCTTGGCCACTGGAGTGACACAGGGAGGGCTGTCTAGTTAGAAGTGTGCAAGACAATGGCTCTGACAAAGGCTGTTACACACACAGAATTCATTGCTTATAACTGATCCCTGGAAATGAGCATATTCACACGTAGTCACCTGCATGTTGAACTGCTTGGGAAAATCCATCCTGCACTTATTCAAGGGCTATAAGAAATTAACATTAGCATGTAATCTCACAAGGAATATTTGTAATTGTATTTCTCTAACAAATGGGAGATGACAAAGAATTCATATGTATATTAATAATTTCACCTTTGAGTTTTCTTCATTTCTCGTCACACCAGGTCCTGTAAGATATGCAAATATGTGATTTCCATGCACTGCTGTAGTTGTATGCGGCACAGGTGCTGTATCCTACCAAACTTCAGCCTTAGAGCCTATTGCTGTTATCACTCCCTTAAAACATCCACGGTCTTTGCCTTAGAAGGTGAAGCTCCAGGCAGAAAGAAAGAATTCACCAAGTGGATCCAATATTGTCTACCAGGGTTTATTTTCCCCCTGGGGCTTGCTCACAGAAAATTCCTCTGCCACCAGCCTGCCACCGGAAATGGCTGCACCCTCTTGAATGCTCCAGCACAAGTGGGGACAAAATCTTCTGCCTCTGGCTGTCCTTAGCACAGCTAAGCCTGGCTGGGCCTGTCAAAAAAATTAAGCACAAAAGGAGCACACAGGAGGGATAAACACAAAGAAAGCAAGAATGATAAAATGCCCTGCTTAGAAAGTGCAGATTTCTGAGCCTGCCTTAGCCACCTTGCTCTGGAGGCTCAAAGGCCCTTCTCTTTCTATAATTTTCCCCTGAGGATGATGTTATGCTTTAACCTGAAAAGGGAGCAGTGCACCTGACTTCCTGGCTTCTCGGCAGTGGTGTCACTAGTTCCAGACGAGCCTCCATCCGAAATCCAAGTGAGTTCTCCCCTTGTTCCTCCTGTGCAGACAGTATAAGAGTATCTCACTCCTCTCCTTCCAGCAGGAAATGTGAATATATGAATAAGAGCAACCATCTGTTGGATTCTGGTTCTGGGCCCAGCATCGCAATAAGAGAAGTTTCTTAAAGTAAGGGGCAGGGGTAGGGTGAGAGGCAATAGGGGAGAACTTGTTTTGTGATTCACAGGAAAGGGCGAGTTCACAAGAAATGGAACATGAGTCCATGGGGGTCATTGGTAACCAGGTCTCTTGTTTCTCTCTTCCTCTCCCTTTCCCTCACCTTCTCTGTCTCTCTTTCTCCCTATCTATCTATTATCTATCTATCTATCTATCATCTATCTATCTATCTATCTATCTATCTATCTATCTATCTATCTACCTATCTTTGGAACTGCTAATGGGAATGTATACAGATGCCAAATGTGGCAGTTATCTTATGCCATACCTACTGGCCTGCTGGTGAGAAACATGCTCTAGACCAGTGCTGTTTGCAGTGATGGAAATAGTCTGTACCCAATGGTGCTGCCCAAGATGGTAGCCACTAGGCTCATGTGGCTACTAAGCACCTGAAACGTGTGACTAAGAAAGTAAATTCTAAATTTCATTTAACTTTAATTAAAGTTAAATAGGCACACATGGCTGGTAGCCAATGTTTTAGGCAGTGCAGCTCAAGAGGCTAAATGTGTCAGGGACCCAAATGAAAGTTAGGTACAGCATCTCTGCCACCGGGGTGAAGTCCCACACCCACCAATCCACTTGTCAAGCCATCTGGCCCAACAAAAGAGACTCTTCAGGAACCCCTGTTTATTTCATGAGACCTGCACACATCCTTGATGATGTGCTCTCACAGCACTCTGTGATTTTTCCTTTGGGGCACTTTTCACAGCTGTAATTTAGAAACCATTTGTGAGATTCATTCATTATTTATTTTGTTTAACAAACAGATATTTATCTAGTGTCCCAGGCACTGTTTCAGGCACTGGAAATGCAAAGTGATCAAAGTAGGTAAAGACCCTCTCAGGAGCCTGCTTTCCCGTTGGCAGAGCCAGACCATAAACAAGTAAAGGAATAAATGTATTTATTTACCACTTCACTCAAGAAATTCCAAGAGTTTTACGCGTTTTGTGCCAGGAACCAGGGATGAAAACCATATATACATTACTAATATTACAATGTCACATCATTCTTTTACCACCATTACCATAGAGTAAGTAGTCAATAAATATTTGTGGGCTAAATGATTTGCAGATAGATGATGGCAGGGGCAGAGTTAGGGGAGACTTTGCACCTTCTAGCCCACCCTCTGTATTCACTGTTGCCTTCACACTGACCTAGCCGCGGTCAGGTTTTATGAGCCATGGCCAACCATGCAAGGAGGCAGGTGAGTTGCTATGAGCGAGGTAGAATGGCAGGAGTGCCCCTTGGCCACCCTTCCCATCAGTTGACCCGGTGCCTAGTTGACTGAGAAGCTGGAACAGTGTGGTGAGGAAGCAGATGGAGGGCGCAGCGGAAGAGGTGGTGTCATGGCTCGCGCTGGCTGCTGAGCTCCATGGGGAAATGGATGCTGACGGCTCAGGTGGGTGGTGACAGGAGAAGCCGTGTACGATACGAGCTTGCTCCGCATTTCTGTAACAACAACGATGAGGGCAACTGTATCCCTATCCTCCCCCAAGGAGAAAGGTTGGTTATGCTCCCGCGCCCCACTTTCACCTCTTCCTCCCGGGCAAGACAATGCCCCCAGTGTGCCTGGGTCTAGCAGGTATATGGGGAGACTTCACGTGGGGATGAGACCTGTACATCCTCTGGTTCAGGATGGGTGGAGGGGGGCACCCTTTTCCCAGGAGCCTGATGTAAGCACAGGACTGAGGAAGCAGAGCTGCAGCTGCCCTCCCTTTCCTGTCCCTCCTCCAGGAAGAACCAGGTGCCGCTCCTTCTGCTGCCGCTGCTCTTACATCCCGGCTCCTCCGCGGCTGTCCAGTTACTAAAAGATAGTTGCCAAAGGCCCGGCCCGAGCCCCGCAGGTGACGCACACTGAACACACAACAACTTCAGCCGTCTGAAGGGCCCATCCTCCACCTGCAAGGGGTACCTGAGTTACCAGTTACGTGGAGATCACAATGACCCCCAGCGATTTGTATGCACCGCCCTCTCGCCACCACCCTACTCCGAACCAGCAGCGACCGGAGAGTGAGACATAACTTCTCACGGGGCAAACGTGGATTTGAGACATGCAAGACCAGACTGAAACCCTGGGGAAGGGCACCGTGACCGCTGCTCAGGGCTGGCCCTTCAGCCTACACCTGGCCTCTGGACTGAAAGGTGAGAAGTTCCCAGGCAGCAGCGCAGGGAGGAGGGGGAGGGGCAGCTGAGATGGAGGCAGGGCTGGAAGGAAGAGAGCAGACCAACAACAAAGGCGCCCGCATGCCAGGCGGGGAGGGTCTCCTTCCAGCCTCGGGGCTCTCGGTGAAAATCCAGCAGAAGGCAATGTGTGAAACTCCCGCTTCTCCTAGGGGTCCGGCCCTCCTGCAGCTCTCACGCACCCCTACCTTTCCCCTGTCACATGGCCTCACTGCTCCCTGCCACATAGCCTCCAATCCTCTCCTGTGCTTTGCACCTGCTGCCTAACTGAGTGATCATCCGGGGCTTTAGGGTCCCCAGAGGGAGGCTCCTCTTCTATTTTACCTCCATTTCTAGAACCTGCTGCATCATCACGGTGGAGACCAAGAGCTAGACCCTACACCTGGGGAAGTAGGCTGGGTGGAAAGGGTGGAGGATTGACTGTGCCCCACCACCTCAGTTCTTACCACGTTCCCTGTCATGGGTGCTAAAGCAAGGATGAAGACGGAGTGTGGTGCGAGACACAGCCCTCCTCTGTGGGCTGTGCAGCACGGCCTCGTCAAACCAGACCCTGGACCACACTCTGCCCCTGACTCTCAGACATCCATCATGTCCCTGACTTCAAGCCCCACAGTGTGGAGCTCCTCCCAGGGGAAGGAGAAGGTCCAAGGAGGAGCTGGGAGGAGACAGAAACTCAGCTCAACTGGCACATCAAGGTCAGGGGCCTCACCTCTCCTGCTATTAAAGAGGAGGTTCTGTAAGCAGAGAAGGGAAGCCAGCTGAGTGACCTCTGAGTGGAAATCAGGGCAGAAGTCTTTTGCAACAGGATCCCCATGGGAAACATGACAAAATTAGTAATGGGAATGAGGTCTCCCTCAGAGGATGTAAGAATCACTGGCTTGAAAATAACCGCAAGGTCTAGTCCAGCTGCCACCAGTTGCCTGAATTTTTCCAACAAATTTTTGGACAAGCAGTTATCCAGCCTCACACAGCAGCTCAGTGCACCATGTGGCAGCCCCTCCTGTTGGGGGACAAGGTTTTAAAACCCCCTGCGGGTCTAGCACTTCCAGGGGCAGCTCACGGTGGGCAGAGGGCAGCACACAGGGGCCTGGATCCAGCACATTCCTTCATCAGGCTGGTGTGCTTATCCTCCCCTGATTTCCAGCAAAGACCCTTGGTGAGATCAAGATTTCTTTACTTTGGCCTGCTTATGTGGCTGCTTTAGTGAACCAGTCTTAAAATGTTCCCCAGGGGAGGCCAATCTTTTGTTGTTATTGGCTTTTATTCTTATGAAAGCTCTGGGAATCATGATTTCAGAACCAGAAGAAACTTAGTCATCTAGTCCAACCTCCTCATTTGACTCATGAAAACTGAAGGGAGCCATGAGCCTTGGGGTGGAATTCAGACAACATCCCCGCTGTTTCCACCCAATGTGTCCTCTGAGGTTGCAGCTCCTGTAGCTCTGGGACCCTCATAAAGGTGTTCAGTGCCCTCCCTTCAGTTTCCCATTACCTGATCCACTGGAGCACTGGCCCTGTTGACTCTTCCCTTGTTGTCAAAATCCTCCTTCCTTGGGCTTTGCATCACCGTTCCTGGTTTCCACTCACCTTCTTTCCAGTCTTCTCGGCTGGATGTTTTTCTACCTGCCCCGTAAATGCAGGTATTCCCTACAGCATGCTCTGGCCCCACCTTGCTACTCACTCCAAATATTCTTTCTCTTGGTTACAATCACTGCCTATATATGGATAATTTATCCATATCCGTCTTCAACCCACAGCTCTCTCCCCAGCTAGTGGTTGTACTTCAGAGCCATTGATCCTACCACTTACTGTTTCCTTCTCAGTGTCTCATAAGCATCTTCACTCAATATGTTAAAAAATGGCATTCATTATCCACTCCCCCCAACCTTGTTCCACTCCTGCATCCCCTACCTCCCTGATACCTGCCTCTAACTGTCATAACACTCAAACCCAGAAGTTATTCTAGACTTCTCTATTTCCCTCAACTCCTACTTCCAATTTGTGCCCACCATGAAGAAATGATGGAAGGAGTACAGCAAACGATTGCAACAAGACTGAGGAAAGTGGACTTGCTTCCCAACCTTGAGGAATGTCAAGACTGTGACAAAGAACAGATTCTCAGACTCTTCTGTTAAGGTCAGCAGACAAACCAGGTTTGCATTACCTCCTACCATTGCACAGGGCAAGGTCTGGGGAAAGGATGTGCAGCTTCCATGCTCTCTTTGAGGGCATCACCTTCCCCATGTCTCCATGTGTTCACAGACCTAGGAGCGCTCCAAACCCTCTCCTTTTGGGTTTTTTATGGAGGCCTCATTACATAAGACATGCTTGATTAAATCATTAGCCATTGATGATTGGACTCAATCATCTGCAGCCTCTCTCCCCTGCCAGAAGACTGGGGCTGGAGAGGGGCTCAGGACTGAAAGTTCCAACCCTCTAATCATGTGGTTGGTTCCCCTGGTAACAAAGCCCCATCCTTAGATGCTTTCCAAAATTTACCTTATTAACCTAAACCCAGTTATGGGGGAAACGGGCTTGTTATGAATGGTAAGACATCCATTTCACCTGTATGGCTCTGAAGAGACTTTAGGAACTGAGGACAAGAAATCAAATATTACAACAAAAGATGCTCCCATTCCTCTTATTGCTCAGGAAATTCCAAAGGTTTTGGGAGCTGTGAGCTAGGAACGATGGAACCAATATCTATGAGAAATATATTTTGGTCATCTGAATGAGCAAATAAATATTCTTATACATCACAATATCTCAGGCTGCCAACGTCTGCGCAACCCCTCCTTGACCACTGCCTCCTCCAAACATTTCAGCCACTTAAGCCTACTCACCTTAAAAATAATGTGCTCATTTGGGCAGCTTTGCTCCACTGATTGTGCCTCTCACAGCTACATTTCTTATCTCCTCTATGCTTCCATTTCCCCACCTTCCCTTCTCTCACTGCCTTATCTGCCTTATGCCCCAATGCTCCCATGAAACTGCTCTCACCAGTGGCCTCCATGTTCCTAACTCCAGTGTTTACTTTTAGCCCCTGCCTTGCTTGATCTCTTCATAATATTGGGCACAGCTGACTGTACCTTCCTCTGTACCCTTGGCTTCCTTGACATCTTTTTCTCCTAACTTCATGGTAGCCTCTTTTGCCTACATGACCCAGGCCTTGAAATGTTGGAGTCAGGTGGCATTCTGCCCCAGCCCTCCTTCCTTATTCATCCTAACCCTTTCCTTGTGGCCCCATCCACCCCAATGACGTGGCTCACCATCTGTCTGTAAACTAATGGCTCTTAATATCTGTTGCACCTGCTCAGGCTTGCTCCTAAGCAGGAATATCACCACAGGGATGTTGCCTATGTATACGTCACACTCAGAACCTTCATGTCATGACTCAGAACCTTCTCCACCTTCTCACCCTCACCACCATATCACTCTGCATCCCAAACCCCACTTACTTCAGGAAGCCTCCCAGAAAATGACACACACCTGCTGTTCAAGGCTGACCGTGAGGTTCATCTTTAACCCCTCTCACTTCCAAATCCACCCAAATCCTATTCAAACAGGCTCTAAGTTCATGTCCTTCTCTGTAATGCAGACTGCCCCAGCCTGTGACCATCATCTCTCAACTGCACTACAGCAATCACCTGTCATCACATCTCCCTGTGTCCACTCTTGACCTTTCCCAACCCATTCTCACACTGCATCCAGAGAGGACTTTATAAAATGTACACAGGACTATGTCACTTGACTGCTTAAAAGCCTTCGATGGTCCCCATGGTTAGGGTAACACCCCAAACCAACAACCAAATCAACGTGGCTTAATTTCTGTCTCACAATGCCATTTCTCAAACCCAGCTCTCCAGCTTAATTCAACATTTTCACTTCTTCCAACGCTTCAATTCTTTCTCATGTCTAATTAATTAATTACTATTCCCACCCATTAGACTTGAAGATCCATGAGGTCATGAATCTTTGTTTTGTTCACCACGGTATATACAGCAATAAGCACAGTGCCTAACACATATTTGGGAAATATATCATTTATTTATTCAGAAAATAGCTTTTGGGCTTCCCTGGGGGCACAGTGGTTGAGAGTCCGCCTGCCTATGCAGGGGACACGGGTTCGTGCCCTGGTCCGGGAAGATCCCATATGCCGCGGAGCGGCTGGGCCCGTGAGCCACAACTACTGAGCCTGCGCGTCCGGAGCCTGTGCTCCGCAACAAGAGAGGCCACAGCAGTGAGAGGCCCGCGTACCGCAAAAAAAACAAAAAAATAGAAAATAGCTTTTAGGTGCCTAATGTGTATCAAGCTCTATTCTTGGTTCTTCATGATATGGAAATAATAATTTTTTAAAAGAGAGACAAAACTCCTTGCCCTTAAAGGAGTGTATATTCTAGTAGAGAGAGACAGAATAAACACAATGAGAAAAATATACAATATATCTGATGGTGATAAATTCCACAGAAAAAAATTAAGTGGGGAAGGAGGAGGAGGATGGAAAGAGAAAGAAAAGGAGGGAGAGGGAAAGAGAGAGAAAAAACCAAGTGGATATTTGGAGGAAGAATGCTCCAGCAAAGGGAGTGGACAACTTCAAATGTCCTAGATGAGCATATGGCTTCAGAGTTCATGGGCCAGAAAGGTCAGTGTGACTGGAGCAGAAAGAGCCCGGGGAGAGCCATGCAAGATCAGTGCAGAGACACAAGGGGCTCCCTGACACAGGAGCTGAGGGAGCTTTCATGCTGTGCAATGTGGAGCCACTGAAGTGCCTTCAGTAGAGGAGTGCCATGGTGTGTCAGGGATTCCAGCAGTCTCACTCAGAATGCTAGGCTGGGAATCGACTGAATGGGAGTACATATGGGAGCAAGAGTGCCAGGTAGGTGGCTTCTGCCACCATCTGGATGGCAGCTCCAACCAGGGTGGTAGCAGAGAGGTTGAATACCATACATATTTTGAAGGTAGAATTGACAAAGTTTACTGATGAACTGGATATTGCATATGAGAGGAAGAGGAAGCAAGAATGATTCTAATGGTTTTGGGCCTGAGCAAATGGATAGATGGAGTTGCCACTGAGATGGGAAAGACTGTGGAAGGAGTAGGTTTGAACATACTAATTTTAAGCAGCCTATTAGACATTCGAGACATTTCATGCTGATCAGAGTTGCATTTTTTTAATTAAAATATCACTTGTCAAAATGCCTGATATCTTTTTGCATGAGTCTCATTCCTTTCAGGTCCAAGGCTCTGGCCCTATCCCAAACTTTATAGATGTTGTAAAACTTGTCTAAGGGGATACATTAGTTTGCTGCCGTCTGTGGTGCCAGATCTTCAGAACTGCTGTTGTCTAGATTTACTCTGAGCATCGTTTTAAAAATTTAATAAGCAAAACATTCCTGGTTGTGCAGAAGGATTGGAACTACTCTTCACTCTAAAACTTCCCAAACTCAGAGGTATTAGATGAGGTTTTCTTGGCCAAACCATGTGCCAGGTCCTCTGATAAACCATCTGCTAGGAATCTGTCCTTCCCTAGCCCTGAGCCAAGCTCTCCAGATGGGGCTGGGAAAGGACTCCAGTCTGGATAACGAAGGCAAAGGGATAACCATGGGCATGTTTTCAAATCATTGTGCCCGGGTCAGCAAGGACATCTTCAGCTAATGCCCTTTCAGGCCTTTCTTAGACTGGTAAAATCATTGCTGGCCCAAGGATGGGATATTTAAGCTCAGCAAGTCCCTGAAAGAACCTCTGTGGGTAAATTGGGGGCAGATGTTGCCCCCATGAGTAAAGTGAAAAAAATCAGAAAACTCCAACCTGCTGAAAGACAAACGTTTTATCTCAAATCTACAATGCTAAACGAGTGAGTGCACTTTCTTTTCTTAAAATAACTTGCTTGCTAAGGAAAAAGATGTGCACAGTTCTGAGACTCAAAAGTGCATCCAAGGAAAAGAGCCAAGTTCTACAGACAGTGCATAACCCACCCGCAGGTTCTTGTGACAGACCTTCGGGTGATTCAAATTTTAGTGTCTCTGTTTGGAATGAGTGGTCCCCTCTTGAAGAACTTATGAAGCAAGGGGTCCAGCTGAATTCCTAGGGTAGTCCTGGACAGTACCTCTCTTGCTATTCTCATATCGAATAGAGGAACAATATTTCCTGGTGCCGGGGACAGGAGTATCCATCAAATAACCAGCCTGGTTTCTCTGAGAATTAGCTCACAGGACTGATTAGCAACAAGATTTCCAAACCCTTCAGGGAAAAAGGCAACAGCAATGAAATGGGGATAAAGCTCTTCAAAGGGAGGCTTTGAAGACAATAACATGCAGTTGGATGTAGAATCACTATAGGTTTACTGTTTAAAAATTCATCTAGAATAGATAGGTAAGTAACGCACTGGGTAAATAAGAATAGATGGAGTCATTTTATTAATAAATGTGTTAAATAACATGATACTCATCTATCTAAACTTTAAAAAAACAATGTAAATAGTTCAAGTAGATTCTGTTTTCATCAGTATCTAGGGTAGGGGTTCAAATGGGGAGACCCCTAGAGGGATGCACGAGAATCTCAGAGATGTAGAAACCACACTTGTCTCTCCCAACCTGGAAACTGTGATCTGCTGCAGGTACAAGACCCATAACTCTATCCCCACAAAATACCCGCAGGGGAGCGCGGGTATTCTCCAGCTGCATTGGGGCAGATAAATTTTGGGAATGAATTGATGTGTATTCATCATAATGTACATTTGTAAATTTGTGATGGTAGGTGGCAGTGATCCTGTCCTGAAAATTACTCTGGAATCATGCCCGCAACACTGACACGCTAATCACGTGTTTGGGGGTTTAACCAGGGAGGCAGGGGTCCTATGTGGGCCACTTGCTAGCTGTGTGATCTTAAGCAAGTGAAGAAAGCTTTATGTGCTTGGTCTCTTCATCTGTAAAGTGGGTAATAATAGTACAGCCCTCATAGGAAGTTGATGAAATGACTTAGTATGTACAAAGCTTTTCTTCCGGTTCCCGGCCCATAACAAGTGCCGTATAGTTTTTGCTATTTTAATGTCCCCATCATTGTTGGCATAGACACAGATCCTATACAGAATCTGACCAAGAAATGGATTAAAAGGATGCAAGCAAACAAGTCACTGTGTCCCATATCCTGAAGTGACTGCCACCCGAAAATGCCCAGGAACCAAGGCAGGATGGGAAATCACAGAGCGCAGGTTGAGCACTTTTAGACCCTGCTGTGCAGGGAGAATGAACTGGCAGAGCTTTGTGGCTAGAGGACAAAGAGGGAGTTCAGATAGCTTTTGGTCTTTTACAGAAATTGAAATATGGTAGTATCGTTCTCTCTTCCACCATCCCCCATCAAAAAAGAAAATAACCCTAAAGATTGTGGCATCAACGTGTAAAGTCAGAGGAAAACATGAAATTCTCAGCTTTTTCCTAATCTGCTGATGTTCCGGACAAACACAACACATTTACAAATTTTGCATTTTAATGATTTTAGTAGATCGGGCCATATAAAATTGCTGATCTGTGGATCAGATAAGATGAACTATCAGCAATTTTCATAGGGGTCAATTTATAATATGCCCTGGATATTGCTATTCTGTGCAGTACACTTTAATTGTTATTTTTTATGCTTTGTACCTGAGGGAAAATTTATTAAAAGGCATGTTTAAAAAGATGTATATGAAATAAAAACATTTCAAGGCTGACCTATGGCTACATAAACATTGAGTTTGCATAAAAACTTCCATTTTTTTCTCGCTGATACATGGAACTTCTAAAATTGGAAGGGGCTTTAGGGAACACCTTTTCTAAACCTTTCTTCTGATGAGGAAACTGAGGGGTCCTGAGAGGTAAATGTATTTGGTCAAGGTTACAGAAAGTTTCATAGCCAAGAACAAATCTGAGGTCCCCCGAGTCCCTATTCAGTTTCTCTTGTGGGAAAATCGAATCTCTATTGTCAGGAAATTTGTCAGGTGCAGGCTGTGTTCATAAAGAAGCTATATTCATGGTGTGGGTAACACGGGTCTGAGCAGATCTACTCTGACCTGAATGCCAAGACCCACCTTCTTCTTAGCCAGGCTCCTGATTCTGGGCATAATAAAGCTTGAAAAAAGAAAAGCTATCTGTATCCAAGAATTCTCAAACCCCTTCAATCAAGTGATACTGCTGTTACAACGTCCAGGAAAGAAATATTGAAAAAGAAGGTGTAAGGGCATCTACCGTGCTTTCATGCAAGGTACCTGATGTTACCCCTGCTTTACAGATGAGGAAACAAGTTCAGAGAAGCTTCCAGCACCCAGGTCTGTCCATATTAGCATAGAAAGAAGGGGCCATCTTCCTTCCAGCTTCCAAATCTCACAGGAGTGTATTCAGTTGGGAGAACTTCATGGGAGAAACCTGGTCTCAAGGAGCCTTGAACATGCAGTAGTTAGCCTTCTAACCTCCCAAATTGAAAAAAGCATAAAATAGAGATAAAGGCAATCCTAGGAGGAGGCCCTGTACGGAATGCCTGGTGCTGATTGGTTTGGGTGTCTTTCCCTGACCCAATAACAGAGGCATAGTCTGATGGCCTTAAAGCAATCACGGTTTATTTCTTAAGCTGAGGGTTTGTTCATTTCTTGAAGTACAGCTGAGCCTTCAACAACACAGGTTTGAAATGCACAAGTCCACTTATATGCGTATTTTGTTTTCAAAATATATATGGGTAAATTATTTGGAGGTTTGACACAATTTGAAAAAACTTGCAGACGAGCCCTGTAGCCTGGAAATAACAGAAAATTAAGAAAAAGGTATGTATGTCATGAATGCATACAACATATGTAGATACTAGTCTATCCTAACACAGGCATGAGTGATACTTAACATAAAATTCTTAAGGTGTTACTTTTCTTACTGTTTTATAACTTTGCTTTCAAAGAATTACATTATCATACAGTATGCCTCTCTTGTCATTGTGAAACTGAGGGTTAAATCCACTTCATCTGCCTTCACTAATCAAGGTAGTTTTAACACTTGCATGTCCTCGTAGCAGCACATCGCCTAAACAATAAGATGTTTGCCCCAGTTGTTTTCTAGGAACTTGAAGTCAGCTGCGTCTAGTTGGAGCTGAGCTGGTTTAAGACCACCGACCCTTCAACTGGGCATGCGCGAGTGACCTTTGCAGCCTGCAGAGGCCTGTAGCCTGGTTACGCCTGCGCAGAACCATGACTACCGCACCTTTTTCCAATCACTGTCCGCGCACCCTCCAAGTGCCCCACGCCTCAGACTGCCTTGCTGCTTTGTTCGTTACCCCATAAATACCCCGAGCTCCCTTGCTTTTGGAGAAGCTGATTTGTTCTTCTGCCTCGTCGCTTGCTGCCTTGCGAGTAACCTCCACACACCCCTGTCTTTGCTGCAAACCTCGGCGTCTCAGCGTTCTGGCTTGCGGTGCATTGGGCAAGGTAAACCTGATTCAGTAACAATTGACGCAACTGCATATCTGTTCGTTTGTTTGTTTGTTTTAATGTAACATGTTTCCAATATGATATTATGAATATGGCTATAATACTGTATGCCATAAAAAATGTTATAATTATGCATTCATTGGTGTATAGGCTAGGCCGCCGTGAAGCCAATTGTATCGATTACACTAAGCTGCCGTAAAGCAATCATGTTGCTGTTTCTTCGTTATCAATGCATGAATCGTTATATCTGTAAATACAAGTTTTTCACATTTTTTCATTTTTGATACCTAGTGTTGGTAATATGTGTGATATTGACTGTCTTTTGTATGAGACAATATTGACGTAGGTACCGACTATCCATCTTGTAAAGAGATGACAAAAGCTTACGGTATTGATAAATACAGTACAGTTCTTGTAAATGTATTTTCTCTTCCTTATGATTTTCTTAAAAACATTCTTTAGTTTGCTTTATTGTAAGAATACAGTATACAGTACACGTAATATACAAAATATGTGTTAATTGACTTTTATCAGTAAGGCTTCTGGTTAACAGACTACTAGTAGTTCAGTTTTACTGAACTAGGGGTGTCGGCAAAGTAATCCCCACATTGTTCAAAGGAAAACTGTATATGCGCAGGTGCCGGTGTAGGTAGGAAGAATACCCAAGTGAAATGTGATATTCTTAGTAAATGGAAAGGGGAAATGGGTGCTGGGTAATCAGCCAACAGATACCTGGTAGCGTAGCCTGTATTTAGATATGCTATAATTTATTCAACAGATTTACTACTGTTGGACACCTATGTTCTTTCTGATTTTTCAGTCTTCTGAGTTGTCTCTGCAAACACTTTGTTGGTAGCTCTACATTTGTACACATCCGTGATTATTTTCCTAGAACAAATTCTTAATGTTGAATTGCTGGGTTAAAGTAGATGAATGTTTTAATTTTTATTGGAGTATAGTTGATTTACAATGTTAGTTTCAGGTATACAGCAAAGTGAATCTATTATACATATACATATATCCACTCTTTTTTAGATTTTTTTTTCCCATATAGCCCATTACAGAGTACTGAGTAGAGTTCCGGGTACTATACAGTAGATCCTTATTAGTTACAAAGTAGATGAATATTTGATTTGGTCTTGATAAACTTTCTCCCAGAAAGTTTGTTTCCCACCAGTTAATACCTCATAACCCTGGGAGTTGCACGTGTACACACACATGTGCGGGTATGTTTTAATTTTTGCAAATTTGATAGGTAAAAACCTGTGCTTCTCAGATTATGTTCCACAGTGGTGTGCTGGGGTGTGTGAGGCCACAGAAAAATTGTCACATCTTCATGCAACTGCAATTCTTTCAGACTTACAGAAACTATTTTATATTTCATGATATCATAACGCAGAATGAAAAATCCGTACAAATTTTATTGATAAAACATGAATCTTCAAATGAATTTCCTGTTTACAATGGGGTGCACCTATCATCTCCTTCCCAAGATTCTCCCTAATTCCAGAAATTCACTTTCCTCTGTATTAAGAGACCTTGGTAGAAATATTGAAATAATTGCTCTTCACCAGGGTTCTCTGATTATAATCATTGATTAAATAAAGCTGTGAAGATGCAAAGAGATAGTGCTGGCCCTGAGCGTAAGAATCATATTCAGAGGCAAGAAGTAGGAGAAAGAGGAAATGGATAGAAGATGCTAAAACCTGACATCAGAGGGCAAGTAGTTTCATCAAGGGTAAAGAAATTACTCCAGAGGTTTAATGATAGAGCCATGGCCTGCCGTTTCTAGTGACAGGATCCAAGGCTCTTGCTTTTTGCCTCAGGAAATCCCAGCCTGCAGTCGCCAGCAGATTGGCAGGGGGATGAAGCCTGGCAGCTGTGTGTCCCACCATCATAGGGAAACCCTTGTTAATTCTCAGCACAAGTCAGTCCACAGATTCTTTGTGATCGTATGCCATTTATCTGGTTAAAATGGTTTGAATTGTTTTGCTTATAAGAATCACATACTATTTGGAATGCAGTGACATTCAATGAAAACTCCAATGGTGAACGAGGAAGAGGTAATATCCAATTCAGTTCACTTATGAATAGCAGGTGTCATTGTGAAGGCATCATTGATGGGTTTTCTGCTCCTCAATTTTCCTAATGATAAAATTCCTGTTCTCTGGGCTGTCCCAAATTGTAGGGGTCCCAAAACAGTTCAAAAGGTTTTTTCATGCACTGCAGCTAAATTAAAAATCTATGTCATCATAGCTCTTAAAGACAAAAAAAAAAAGACTTCATAGCACTCAAGCCAAGTGGTTTCCACCTGAATGAATATTTGCACATCAAGGTTAGCAAGATAGTAGCAGATAGAGCTTAACTGCACCCTGCTGAGTGAAGAGTGCCCTTTCAGGCACATTCATGCAGGATGTCTCTAATAACATGTAATAGCATGGTGATTACGTCTGGGATAAGACTAGTTTTCTCCCCTATAAATCTGGATGCAATAGCCTGTGTGGACATCCTATTTGCCCCTAGATCCATGCTCTACCCTGTAGGCTATAGGCAGCTGATCTTTATGGACAGCATCAACCGGAGGCCCTTGACCTCTTGCTTACGATTGTGTTTGGAAGTGGGAGGTCCTGGCAGAGATGGGAGGGTGGAAGACATTGAAGCAAAGGTATTTATTCCCCAGACCTCTCTGTAGGGCTGTGGGTTGGCAGTGACTCGTCCCAGGCCCTCTCCCCAGCTTCCTCCACCAATTCGAGTTCCTGAAACCACTCATTCCTCTTGCTCCTTTGGTCCCTTGTTCTCCACTGTTGCCAGCCCAGGGATGCTTCACCAAGCCTCACTGGTTTCCTTTAACCCTGTCCTGGGCTCTGTAAACAGTCTCTTCATTAAACTCTCCATTACTCACGTGCCATATGTTTCTTGCTGGGACCATGACAAATGAAGCTCTTGTAGATGCTTGAAATGAAATGTAATTCCATGATTTACATTGCATGAAATGTAATTCCAAGAAGTGCTTGGGGAAAGTACTCGATTTCCCCTAACCCACACTCTGAGTAGAAATGAGCACTTGACCAACCAAGAATTTATTTGGGTTTTTGAAAGTGTTTTTACTGTCTTTCAGAGATGACACTAGTCATCCTGTTCATGACTTGGTGTCCTTTCCAGTTGTACCCCCAAGAGATTAAGTAGCACTGATACACAAACTCTCCTCTAAGGCCAAGGGTATTGGTATTATTGGAGGGGGTGGGGGGGGCCTAATACTCAAAAAAATTCTAACATTAAAGAATATGTTTTAACAATACACATTCCATAAAGAACAGTTAGTGTCATTAATGCGACCTTATTTTTGTTTGTTTTTGCGGTACGTGGGCCTCTCACCGCTGCGGCTTCTCCTGTTGCGGAGCGCAGGCTCAGCGGCCATGGCTCATGGGCCCAGCCGCTCTGTGGCATGTAGGATCTTCCCGGACCGGGGCACGAACCCGTGTCCCCTGCATCGGCAGGCAGACTCTCAACCACTGCGCCACCAGGGAAGCCCACGACCTTATTTTTGACTTGTAGTAATTGTCAAATGGATTAAGGGAGGTCTTTGGCACTCCTAACTCTGGTCTGCAATAAAACATTAAATGTCTTGTCTATCCTTCCAGTGCCTAGTAACTTAACATGAAAAATCCAAAGTTGCGTGAAATTTTGATAACAGAAAATGCATTCCTTGCCCTTCTCCTTGTAACCAGTCTCGAGAAAAAGTAAAATGCTCTCAGATCCTTCTCATGTGGGAACTTATAGGGCTACTGTGAGAACAGAGATGGTCAGGGCATTAGATGTTGGACATAATGAAAGTTATTTGTGGAGAATTTTAGGTAGTGAATCTGCCAGTGAGGGAAGTGGAGTCACTATGAATATTATGAGATAAGGGCTTTATTATAGGAATTAGACCTCACACAACAGCAGAAGTAAAGGTTGGAGGGGAGTTGGAGGAATAGAAAATAAGTCACAAACTATACCTTCTGAAGCACTGGAATGGTAGGCAGGTCAGAGCAGGAATATCTAAGAAGTCACTGGACCACAAAAAGGAAGCTTGTGGAAAGGTCTAGGAACCTGTTGCCTTTGTGGAGCTACCACCTCTGTGGTTCCACCATCAAGCATCTGGTAAGAGGCCTAGCACTGCTGTTGGTCCATAAGGCCAACCAATAGGAAGAAGAGCAGGAGGCAGAGTAGAGGAGAGTTGGGAAAAGCTGTAACCTCCCAGGCTCTCCCATGCTTGTCCATCACCATTTATCCAACATGACTCCTTCTGGGAGTAATGGACACTGTTTCCTTTCTGTCTTCCAGATCTCAGGCAAGTTCCTTGGTTGGCTCTCACTGGGAACCACACAGAAAAGGGAATTCTGGGAAATGTATTTCCCAGATTAACCAAGTCAATACAGCATAATCCAGCACAGTTCATTCCTTTTCAACTATACATTCCTCTTCAAGCATATTTAACTTCTGAATAAAGACAATAACAAAATCATGCTTCTACCTAACACAGAACAACTGTTTGAAAGTGTACAACCTCTCCTCCAGAAAGGACATATGAAAAATCTCCTATGTCACTTTATCCACCTTTTGGTGATATTCATTCCTCTTCTGAGTCACACTCCCACTCTGATAGCCTAAAACCTAAATATTGAGATGTGAGGTTAATCACTATGAATACATCTTATGTTCGATAGTAGAAAAACTGGTTAAATATGTCTATATCATCTATATATCAGTACATTTATATAAAAGCAAGAATGGATTTATCACTACTACATTCCTCATTTCTGCAGCTGACCGTGTGATTACTGGTATTTCTAACTTCTTTCCTCCACTGTTTATTCCATATCCCTATTTTTTCCTAAGTTGGTCATAGTTCCTTCTTTGATGAGTCGCCAAACTTTGTGCATGAAGGGTTTGAACATTAATAGTTTACTGTTCTGTTGTAGCTTTCCATTAACTTTTATCACAGGTTATGGTAATACTAATACACAGCCCAGAGGAGCTCTGATTCTAGACATACTCTTCTCTGACCCGTTGTGCAGTAGCAACTTAATTTCCCCTTGATAATCAGGTCTCAGTATAGTAATCTCCTTTTTGCCTATTGGCTCAGTGACTTGAAGCCAAATGGCCAGGTGGCAGCTTCAACTTCCAGCTTAATGGATTTGTTGAATCCCCTGGTGGAAGCATTCTGCCTTAGAAACTAAGGAGTCAATGGGTTTAGCCCAAAACTAACGGGATAGGAAGCAAAATTTCAATAAGGGTCACTAAGGGTAATTGTGAAAGGACCCACTCCCATATCTATCCCTTGATTACCAGACCTGAAAATCTTGGCTATGGGAAAAACAACATATATTGATTCCTATACTATACTGGAGAGTATTACCCCAACTTTATAATATTGCCAGCCAGCTGGACCCATAACTGAATCTTTAGTTCCATCAGGTCAGCTGCTTCAGCAAGATGGGGAAATATGGTAATACCAGTAAATTCTGTGAATACAGACCACTGTTGAACTTACTTTGATACAAAATGAATTCCTTGGTCAGAAGCAATGCTCTATAGAGTAATAAGACACTCTACAAGTCCATAGATGGTGATTTTGGCAGAAACACTCTGGGCAAAGAAGAAATCCATATTCAGAGTAAGCATTTATTCCAAGGAGAACAAAGCGCTGCTCTTCTATGATGGAAGTGGTCCAAAGTAATCAGGTGGCTGGCTGGTTCCCCTGGGGAATGGCGCCATATTTGGTACTCAGGCCTGGTCCCTGTTGTTGGTAGGTTGGGAGCTCAGCATAGGCTATAGTCGGATCAGCCTTGAAGAGTGGAATCCCTCGTGGCCGAGCCCATGAATATCAATGCCAATAACCAAGGTTTAATCAGGAAACTAGAGCCACTATGACTGTTATTGGATAAGAGATTTATTACGGAATTAGACCTTATACAACTGTGGCAAATACTTGAAGTTTCAGCCAGAAGGGAATGTTGGAGGAACCAAGACAGTTGCCAGTCAGTCCTCTTGAAGCACTGGTGTAGGGTGGACGAGTCCAGGCTTGCAGGGAAATCTAGGTGACCCTACAGGAGCTGCAAAGGGGAAGTTTTTGATAGTTCTGTGGGAAGCTGTGGCCTCTCTACTCCTGACTCTGTGCATCCTAAGCCAAACATCTGGTTTTGAACGTGAGAGTCAGGTCTAGTAGTTGGAAAGAAGAGCTAGATAAATAATGGAGAAGAGAAATGACAATTGGCATCCCCTGGGCACTTCTGAATCTGTTCTCTACACATTTGACTGAAAGACCTTCTTTGAGTAATGCCTATTGCTTTACTTTTAGTTTCCAAATCTTGCACTAGTTCATGTTTTGCCAGCTTTACTCCAGGGACACGAAGGGAATGAGAGTCTGGGAAATGTAATTCCATTTTAACCAAGTTGATCTGGCACAATCCAGCACAGCCCCAGAGGAAAAGACTGGTTAATCATTCGTTCATTAATTCAAGCAAGAACTCTATTGTGCCAATAAGACTCTAGGTACTCATTTTGCAGACCTTAAAAACAGCCTTAATGAACTTGAATAATAGTGGGACAGATATTATATGTGAATTTCAAACACTGAAATCCATAATTATAAACATGATAGTGTAGTGATGGAAAATAAGATGAGACCATGAGAGAGCATGACAGAGGAAGAAACCTTAGATTGGTCAGAGAATATTTTGCTGAGGAATGACATCTAACCTGAGACCTAGAAAAAATGCAAGACAATGTTTCAGAGAAAAAAGTAAGACAAAGACATTGCAAAATGTCTTGAAAGGAGTTGAGGACGCTTGCTATAGACTCTTCCTCACCTGCCATTGTATTTGGAATCCACTCCACAGTTTTTTTATCCCTTCACTAAAACTCATGATGTCAGTGTTACCATCAAGCCCCTAATTGTCAAATCCAGTGGTTAATTCACAGTCCTCATCTCCCTTGATTGCTCAGCATTACTTGTGCAGCTGATCACCTCCATTTTGAAACATTGTCTTCACCTGGCTTCCAGAATGCCACTGTTTGTCTCTACCTACTAGAATGTGCTATGCCTCAAGACAGCAAGGGCTTTGGCTTGTTCGCTGCTGTATCTCCAGCGGCAAGGACAGTGTAGGCCCAGAATAGGCGCTAAGCATCAATACTTAATGAATTAAAGGAGTCTAGGAAGAAACAGCTAGGGATATAGGAAAGGGAACAACCAAAAAAATGGTGTTCTAGAAGCTAAGTGAAACAGTTTATTTCAAGAGGGAAAATGTAATCAGCCATTTAAGTGCTGCTGAGAGCTGACTTTTGGATTTGGCACTGTGGAGGTTTTATTTATTTATTTTTAAAATTTTCATTGAAATATAGTTGATCTACAATGTTGTGTTAGTTTCAGGTATACAGCAAAGTGATTGTTTTATATATATATATATTTTTTTGTTTTACATTCTCTTCCATTATAGGTTATAACAAGATATTAGGTAAAAAAAAAAAAAAAGATACTGAGTATAGTTCCCTGTGCTATATAGTAGATCCTCGTGGGTTCTCTATTTCATATATAGTAGTGCATATATTTTAATCCCAAACTCCTAATTTATCACTCTCGCCTCCTCCCCTTTGGTAACCATAAGTTTTTTTTCTATGTCTGTGGGTCTCTTTCTGTTTTGTAAATAAGTTCATTTGTATCATTTTTTAGATTCTGCATATAAGCAATATCATATATTTGTCTTTATTTGGCTTATTTCACTTTGTATGATAATCTCTATGTCCATCCATGTTGCTGCAAATGGCATTATTTCATTCATTTTTTTATGGCTAATACTCCATTGTATATGTGTACCGCATCTTCTTTATCTATTCATCTGTTGATGGACACTTAGGTTGCTTCCATGTTTGGCTATTGTAAATAGTGCTGCTATGAACATTGGGGTGCACGTTTTTTTTTTTTTTTGCAGTACGCGGGCCTCTCACTGTTGTGGCCTCTCCTGTTGCGGAGCACAGGCTCCGGACATGCAGGCTCAGCGGCCATGGCTCACGGGCCTAGCCGCTCCGCGGCATGTGGGATCTTCCCAGACCGGGGCACGAACCCGTGTCCCCTGCATCGGCAGGTGGACTCTCAACCATTGTGACACCAGGGAAGCCCCATGTATTTTTTTTTTTTAAATGATATCTTAATATATTTTCTTTACTGCCTAGGCCATTCATTCAAGACCAAGTAGCACAGTAGTATTCCTATTAGGGACCACAAGTCCTAATGAAGGAAAATTATCACTAATTCTCTTTATTTCCATTGGTAAGTTTGAATTCAGTTTCAAAGGTTTGAAAGGTGTTTTATTATTTTTTTAAATAAATGTATTTATTTATTTATTTATTTATTTATGGCTGTGTTGGGTCTTCGTCATTGTGGTGGCTTCTCTTTTTGCAGAGCATGGGCTCTAGGTGCACGGGCTTCAGTAGTTGTGGCTTGCAGGCTTCAGTAGTTGTGGCTCACGGGCTCTAGAGTGCAGGCTCAGTAGTTGTGGTGCATGGGCTTAGTTGCTCCACAGCATGTGGGACCTTTCTGAACTAGGGTTTGAACCCATGCCCCCTTCATTGGCAGGCGGATTCTTAACCACTGCGCCACCAGGGAAGTCCTGAAAGGTGTTTTGTTTTTTTTTTTTAAGTATAGTTGATTTACAATGTTGTGTTAATTTCTGCTCTACAGCAAAGTGACTCAGTTATATACATATATACATTCTTTTTAATATTCTTTTACTTTATGGTTTATCCCAGGATATTGAACATAGTTCCCTGTGCTATACAGTTGAAAAGTTTGTACATTTATATCCAGAAAAATGATAGAGATGGGAAATTATGATCAGGAATGTGTTCCCTCCTGTGCTCACAATGTGTCTTACAATAAATGGATGGAGAGTTACATAAAGTTAAGATCACTGGATGAGATGGACTTGGGATCAGGCAAACAAAATCAGAAAAGAGAGCCCTCTGAAACTGATGATCATAAAAATAATGACTAGAATCCACTGTAACTCAGGCTACATCACAATTTGGAGAGTGCTTATAAATGAAATGAAGCTGCATCCTTTCATAACATCAGAAAACAACTACTTTTTTTTTCTCATGCTAGATTCTTCCTTCTTTTATTGGCGTATAATTGCTTTACAATGTTGTGTTAGTTTCTGCTGTACAACGAAGTGAATCAACTATAGGTATACCTATATCTCCTCCCTCTTGGACTTCCCTCCCTCCCCCTCCATCCCACCCATCTAGGTCATCACAGAGCACCAAGCTGAGTTCCCTGTGCTATATACCACAGGTTCCCACTAGCTATCTAGTTTACACATGGTAGCATATTTATGTCAAACCTAATCTCTCAGTTCATCCCATCCCCCACTTCCCACCCTGTGTCCACACATCCGTTCTTACATCTGTGTCTCTATTCCTGCCCTGCAAATGGGTTCATCTGTACCATTTTTCTAGGTGCCACATATATGTGTTAATATATTTGTTTTTCTTTTTCTGACTTACTTCACTCTGTATGACAGACTCTAGGTCCATCCACAACTCTACAAATGACCCAATTTCATTCCTTTTTATGGCTGAGTAATATTCCATTGTATATATGGACCACACCTTCTTTATAAATTCATCTGTCGATGGACATTTAGGTTGTTTCCATGTCCTGGCTATTGTAAATAGTGCTGCAGTGAACACTGGGGTACATGTGTCTTTTTGAACTATGGTTTTCTCAGGGTACATGCCCAGTAGTGGGATTGCTGGGTCATATGGTAGTCCTATTTTTAGTTTTTTAAGGAACCTCCATACCATTCTCCACAGTGGCTGTATCAATTTACATTCCCACCAACAGTGCAAGAGGGTTCCCTTTTCTCCATACCCTCTCCAGCATTTATTGTTTGTAGACTTTTTGATGATGGCCATGCTGACTGGTGTGAGGTGATACCTCATTGTAGTTTTGATTTGCATTTCTCTAATAATTAGTGATGTTGAGCATCTTTTCATTTGCTTCTTGACCATCTGTATACCGTCTTTGGAGAAATGTCTATTTATGTCTTCCACCCATTTTTTCATTGGGTTGTTTGTTTTTTTGATATTGAGCTGCAAGAGCTGTTTGTATACTTTGGAGATTAATCCTTTGTTGGTTGCTTCGTTTGCAAATATTTTCTCCCATTCTGAGGGTTGTCTTCTCATCTTATTCATGGTTTGCGTTGCTGTGCAAAAGCTTTTAAGTTTAATTAGGTCTCATTTGTTTATTTTTGCTTTTATTTTCATTACTCTAGGAGGTGAATCCAAAAAGATATTGCTGAGATTTATGCCAGAGTGTTCTGCCTATGTTTTCCTCTAAGAGTTTTGTAGTGTCTGGCCTTACATTTAGGTCATTGATCAATTTTGAGTTTATTTTTGTGTATGGTGTTAGAGAATGTCCTGATTTGATTCTTTTACATGTAACTGTCCAGTTTTCCCAGCACCACTTACTGAAGAGACTGTCTTTTCTCCACTGTATATTCTTGCCTCCTTTGTCATAGATTAGGTGACCATAGGTTTGTGGGTTTGTCTCAGGGCTTTCTACCCTGTACCATTGATCTATATTTCTGTTTTTGTGCCAGTACCATACTGTCTTGATTACTGTAGATTTGTAGTATAGTCTGAAGTTGAGGAGTCTGATTCCTCCAGCTCCATTTTTCTTTCTCAGGATTGCTTTGGCTATTCAGGGCCTTTTGTGTTCCCCCACAAATTGTAAAATTTTTTGTTCTAATTCTGTGAAAAATGCCATTGGTAGTTTCATAGGGATTGCATTGAATTTGTAGATTGCCTTGGGTAGCATAGTCATTTTGACAATATGGATTCTTCCAATCCAAGAACACAGTATATCTTTCCATTCATTTGTGTCATTTTCAATTTCTTTCATCAGCATCTTATGTTTTTTGGAGTACAGGTCTTTTGCATCCTTAGGTAGGTTTATTCCTGAGTATTTTATATTTTTGGTGCAATGGTAAACAGGAGTGTTTCTTTAATTTCTTTCTGACCTTTCATTGTTAGTGTATAGCAATGCAACAGGTTTCTGTGTATTAATTTTGTAACCTGCAACTTTACCGAATTCATTGATGAGCTCTAGTAGTTTTCTGTTAATATCTTTAGGATTTTCTATGTATAGTATCATGTCATCTGCCAACAGTGACAGTTTTACTTCTTTTCCAATTTGGATTCCTTTTACTTTTCTTCTCTGATTGCCAAAACTATGTTGAATAAATTGGGTAAGGGGTACATCCTTGTCTTGTTCCTGATGTTGGAGGAAATACTTTCAGTTTTTCACCATTGAGAATGATGTTGGCTGTGGGTTTTTCATATATGACCTTTATTATGTTGACTCTTTATTATGTAAACTTTATTATGACTCTTTATTATGTAAACTCTCCACTTTCTGGAGAGTTTTTATCATAAATGGATGCTGAATTTTATCAAAAGCTTTTTCTGCATCTAGAAATGCTGAAATGATCAATGATCATCATTGAGATGATCATTTGTTTTTATTCTTCACTTTGTTAATGTGGTATATCATACTGATTGATTTGTGGATGTTGAAAAATCCTTGCATCCCTGGCATAAATCCCCCTTGATCATGGTGTATGATCCTTTTAATGTACCATTGGATTTGGTTTGCTAGTAATGTGGAGGTTTTTAGAGGACATTTTGTTGGAGTCTTTAGGTCAAAGGTCAGATTGGAGTAGTTTCAAGAGAGACTAGAGGAAGAAGTAATGGTAGCTACTTTAGCTCTTTTGAGGAGTGTTGCTTTAGAGGAGATTGTAAAATGGACAGTAGCTGGAGTGAGATATGGCATGTAAAGGAGCTTTTCCTTAATTTTTAAAAGAAATTTATATCCTGATGAAAAGGGTCTGTTAAAGAAATGAAGCTTGAATTTTCAGAATGGAGAGGGCTAATCACTGGAGTGATGTCCTTGAGGACAGGAGAGGAATGGGATTCCATGTGTAAGTGAACTGGTGGGCTTTGGACAGGAACATGGACAGTTCATGTAACAACAAGAGGGAAGGATGTTGGTGCAGATGCGAATAGTTAAGCGGTTGTGGTAGGGAAAGTCTGTGGATGGGCTTCTGTGCCTTATCTCCAATTCTGGCATCTTCTCCACCTCAACTGTAAACGCTGGAATGCCCCAGGGCTCAGTCACTGACTTGCTTCTCCTACATTCGTTTGCTAAGATGATCTCATTTAGTCCCATGACTTCAAATATGCATCTCATTTCCAAATGTTTGTATCCCTCCTCAACCTCTCAAACCACCAACTCATACCCAACTGTCTACCTAGTGTATGTGCTTAGATGGCTAACAGGCATTCTAGGCTTAATGAATCTACACCTGAGCAGTTGACTTCTCATCTCCCTTCCCAAATCAGCTGCTCACCCTTCACCATGCATGCACATGCTTAAACATCATTTAAGCCAAGATGTTGACATCAGCCTTAATGATTCTGTTTTTCACATCATTCCACATTCACACTGTAAGCAAGGCGAGCAGTGATTTCAGTATATATCTGAGATGCCAATACTTCTCACAATCCTATGATATCATCCCAGTATGAGCCACCATCGTTTCTCACCTGGATTACATGATCATGATTTTATGGTCTCTGCTTCCACTCTTG
The DNA here is from genome assembly GCF_951394435.1 of Stenella coeruleoalba. NCBI lineage: Eukaryota > Metazoa > Chordata > Mammalia > Artiodactyla > Delphinidae > Stenella > Stenella coeruleoalba. The sequence goes on from NC_137169.1 coordinate 94,161,038, forward strand.
TCTCCCTTTAGTAAAACTTCCACCAATAAGCCAAAATGACTCTTTAGAAAGAAAATCGGATCATGCCACTTCCCTGCTCAAAACTCTCCAATGAGTTTTTCAAAATTAAATCTAAATTTCTTTCCATTTATCTGCAAGGCCCTCAGTGATCTGGTTCAAGATTAGGTTTCTAACTCATCATCTGCCCATCTTTCCCTTGTTCACTCTGCTCCAGAAGCACAGGTCCACCTGCTGTTACTTGGAAATACCAAACCAAGCACACCCCACCCCAGGATTCTGCACTGGCTCTTCCCTTTGCCTGCAGTGCATTTTACCCTGATATTCGCAGGGCTCCCTTCCTCACTTCTTCAGGTCTGTGTTCAGATATTGCCCAGAGAGGCCCTCCATGGCTACCATGTCTAAAGTAGCACTTTCCTCTATCTCCTTCCTCTGCTTTGATTTTCTTCATTGTATTTATCACTTCCTAAAATTGTTGTGTGTATTTGTCTGTCTCCCTGTTCTTGCCAATAAAAAGTAGGCTCTACCAGAGCTGAGAGTTGTCTGTTTTGTCCACCACATATCTCCAACCCCATGCCCATACGTCAGTACTCAGTACATGCATTGAATGAATGGGAGCTGTTGAAAATTTTGAAAACAGAAATGAAGTGATATAATCAAAAGAATGGCTGCCTGTTAGGGGCTCTTGCAATTGTCTAGGTGAGATGAGGTTGACTTGGAGTAAGGTAGAGGGAGTGGAGCTATTAAAAAGAGACTGAGTTAGGTCTTCTGCCTTTCAAAGTTGTACACCCCAATTTTGTTTGAGCCTTTCTCTGACCCATTTACAAATTTGATTCCCTGGCCAAATATCTATCGAATGTCTTGGCACAGAATAATAGAATGCTAAAACTGGAAGTAGGCACATAAATTATCAAATTTGATGCCTTCCTCCTACAGATGAGGAAACTGAGCCCCAGAGAGATTAGAGATTCCACTCAGAGTCTCTTGACTTGTTAGTGGAAGGAGTCAAGACTAAACCTGCTTTGCCTTATTCTCACTCCTATGCTTTCACCTCCCCACTTGTTGTATTACAGATTTTTAAAAAAAATTACATGTACTTGTAACATCTTAAGGACTTTGAAACTGCTAATTGTTTTAAAAATAACTTGCTATGTGATTACAAGTTCAAGTTTGGCTTTTTGCACAATTTTAATTGTATTTTGGACTGTGCTCAGAAGTCCCAAGAGAGTATATCAGATTTTTGTTGGAATCTTTCTGTTCAATGGCTTCAGACTAGTGGTGCAGCAACCAAGGCATCATTCCAGGGTTGTTTATCCCCCCTTTCCTTTATGATCCTCCTGGATATCTACTCAGTGTCATCTTTGAGGCAGGATCTTAAAAAGTGGGATTATGTCCAATGTTTTAAGGAGAATGAAAAATAAATTGAGTGGTATCAGTAGACCAGACAGTCTGAATAAAGGTAAAGGTAATAAATTTTTTCACACTAATGTAGATTCATTTCATCACGTACCATTAATGTAAATTTTCACCTTCAAAGCACCCAGGCAACAATACTGTCAATGTTAAGTGTAATAAATGCTGAGGGCATTTTCCCGCCTCTCTATAAAACCACAGCACACTTTTCCTTCCTCCTTCATATTATGCAGGTCTAATTTGCACAGGATTCAGGAGCATTTCACTAGTTCATTTAAATAGGTTGCTTGTTCCTAATGAGCTCATCACACAAGAGCACTTAAGAGCTTCCCTCTCCTTAGCGAGATGATGTGTGACCCTGACATACAGGGTGAGAAAAAAAGGGGTCCTTCACTTGGGTCTGATGGCCTGAGAAGCTGAAAAATAAATGGGTAGAAGTAATATTGTTTCTATTGGCAACTACTTAATATCTACTGAAGTTTGTCTTTGGTTTACACCCCTCGAACCTGAGCAATACAGACCCTGGATATGTTTGAGAGGTGTGGCTTTGGCTTCCCTTTGCCACATTTTATCTACCCATGCTGCACCTTCTCCCTACTAATCTCTGCTGAAGCTGTTTATTTTAATTAATTAATTAATTAATGTGTCTGGACTTCGTTGTGGCATGCGGGCTCTTCGTTGTGATGCGTGGGCTTCTCTCTAGTTGTGGCACGTGGGCTCCAGAACACGTGGGCTCTGTAGTTTGCGGCATGCAGGCTCAGTAGTTTTGGCACATGGGTTTAGTTGCCCCGCAGCATGTGAGACCCTGGTCCCCTGACCAGAGATCGAACCCGTGTCCCCTGCATTGGAAGGTGGATTCTTCACCACTGGACCACCAGGGAAGTCCCTGAAACTTTATTTTCTAGGAAGCTGTCATATTTTGAGAATATGAGGAAGAGAGCTGTTATGGGTTGAATTGTCTCCTCCCAGAATTCATATGTTGAAGTTCTAACTCCCCAATACCTCAATGTGACCTTATTTGGAAATAGAGTCCTTGCAGATGTAATTAAGTTGAGGTCATACTGAAGAAGGGTGGGACCCTAACCCAGTATGACTGCTATCTTTACAAAATGGGGAAATTTGGACATACACAGGGAGAGTAGCATGTGAAGATTAGTGTCATAAACCAAGGAACTACCAGAAACTCAGAGAGAGCCCTGGAAACAGATCCTTCTCTAGTGCCTTCTGTGGGAGCATGGCTCTGATCACACCTTGATCTTGGACTTCTGCCTCTAGATCTGTAAGACAGTAAGTTCTTGTGTAATCCACAGGGTATGTGGTATTGATACATTGTTACAGCAACCCTGGTAAACTAATATGGGAGCTGCTAATGGAGGAGTGGCAGAGTGTTAATTTCACAGGTTTAGCTCTGTGTCAGGCCAAACCATCCCCTGTAGCTTCTGAAATGTACATGGGATCATGTCACTGCCCAGCTTAAAACCCTCCAATGGCTCTCACCTCCCTCATTAGAAGGCCTACAGGACCTACCCAATCTGCCCCAAGAAACTCTCTGACGTAACCGCCTGTTACTCTCTTCTTGTTCACTCTCTCCAACCCCACTGCCCCCTGCGGTTCTATACAAACTCTAAGCACTCAGGTATTTACAGTTTTCCTCTCACTTAAATTTGGGTTTTGTTCAAAAATAATTTCCTCGACCACCCTATGAAAAATAACACTCTTATTTTGCTTTTTCCCCCTTCAATAACACCTATCAGTACCTAACTTGATGTATCTCTTTATTACTTGTCACCATCTGCATGCGTGTAAGCTCCTCAAGTGTAGGAATTGTCAGGTTTGTTGTTGGGTCCTCCAAGCCTTTGAATGGTAGAGTACATCAGAGGATCTCAATGTATCTTTCTTGAATGAATGAATGATTTGCCAGATATTTGGATTTTGTAATTTGAAAATTTCAACAGCTATACTTCCAAGGCATGCCTGGCTGCTGCTTTCACTTTTCTGTTACTGTGAGATTGATTCCACTTCCTATGTGTCTGAAAATTCTCCTTTCTCATTCTCTCCCAACACTTTGAGCCTCAGGAAGGGCATTTTCTAAATGAGAAAAGACAGAAAATTAGCTCCTCTGAGAAGTCATTCCTCTCTTATTCTTTCCTGTATCCTCTGCAAAGCCTTGCACACAGTAAATATTGATTTAAGGAATCAACAGGAATTTTTTTTTTAAACAAAGAACCAAATTTTAATCAACTACATTTCTCCAAAGTAACCCACGCTTTCCAGGTGAACCTCATACTTGGCTTAAATGATCTTTCAATTTACCCACCCATGGTAAGCAGCTGTTGCCATGGCTCACAGTGATCCTTTGGTCTTGGTATTCACGCCTTGGGTAATCCCCTCCCCTTGAGTGTAAGCTGGTTTAGTTGCTCACTTCTAAGGAATAGACTGGAGCAGAGTGATGGGCTGTCACTTCTGAGGTTAAGTTATAAAGAGGCTAGCTTTCACCTTGAGTCCATTTGCTCTTTCCCTCTTGGATGGCGCGGTTTGGGGAGAGGCCAGCTGCCATGCTATGAGGCAACCACGCAGGGAGGCCCACATGACCTAGCTTGAAAGCTGATTATTCCCCACTTGAGCCATGAGATGACTGCAGCACTGACTGACTTGATTGAGGGCTCATGGGAGACCCTGAACCAGAAACCCCGACTAATCTATTCCCCGATTCCTGACCTACAGAAACTGTGGGATAATAGACATTTGTTGTCCTCAGCTGAAAGGGCTGGACTAATTTGTTATATGAGAGTAGATAAGTAATAAACCATATTTAATTTGTGCTCATCACTTCTAAAGCACTACTGATGTGAAAAGTTATCTTAAGATGTTTCTTCCAAAGGCTAATATACATACAAGAGAGATTTTTTCCATGTCTGAGTTTAGTTTGTAACATTTATTTTTGTAAAATGGCCAAAATGCAAATATAAAACCTCTGTTTATACATGTTATCCCACTTAATCCTCATGAAAACTGTCTGAAATAAGGTGCTATCATCACCGCATCTTTTTTTTTTTATATCTTTATTGGAGTTTAATTGCTCTACAATGCTGTGTTAGTTTCTGCTTTATAACAAAGTGAACCAGTTATACATATACATATGTTCCCATATCTCTTGCCTCTTGCGTCTCCCTCCCTCCCACCCTCCCTATCCCACCCCTCCAGGCAGTCACAAAGCACCATGCTGATCTCCCTGTGCTATGCGGCTGCTTCCCACTAGCTATCTACCTTACGTTTGGTAGTGTATATATGTCCATGCCTCTCTCTCGCTTTGTCACAGCTTACCCTTCCCCCTCTCCATATCCTCAAGTCCATTCTCTAGTAGGGCTGTGTCTTTATTCCTGTCTTACCCCTAGGTTCTTCATGACATTTTTTCCCTTAAATTCCATATATATGTGTTAGCATATGGTATTTGTCTTTCTCTTTCTGACTTACTTCACTCTGTATGACAGACTCTAGGTCTATCCACCTCATTACAAAGAGCTCAATTTTGTTTCTTTTTATGGCTGAGTAATATTCCATTGTATATATGTGCCACATCTTCTTTATCCATTCATTCGATGAAGGACACTTAGGTTGTTTCCATCTCTGGGCTATTGTAAATAGAGCTATAATGAACATTTTGGTACATGACTCTTTTTGAATTACGGTTTTCTCAGGGTATATGCCCAGTAGTGGGATTGCTGGGTCATATGGTAGTTCTATTTGTAGTTTTTGAAGGAACCTCCATACCGTTCTCCATAGTGGCTGTACCAATTCACATTCCCACCAGCAGTGCAAGAGTGTTCCCTTTTCTCCACACCCTCTCCAGCATTTATTGTTTCTAGATTTTTCGATGATGGCCATTCTGACTGGTGTGAGATGATATCTCATTGTAGTTTTGATTTCCATTTCTCTAATGATTAATGATGTTGAGCATTCTTTCATGTGTTTGTTGGCAGTCTGTATATCTTCTTTGGAGAAATGTCTATTTAGGTCTTCTGCCCATTTTTGGATTGGGTTGTTAGTTTTTTTGTTATTGAGCTGCATGAGTTACTTATACATTTTGGAGATTAATCCTTTGTCAGTTGCTTCCTTTGCAAATATTTTCTCCCATTCTGAGGGTTGTCTTTGGTCTTGTTTATGGTTTCTTTTGCTGTGCAAAAGCTTTGAAGTTTCATTAGGTCCCATTTGTTTATTTTTATTTCCATTTCTCTAGGAGGTGGGTCAAAAAGGATCTTCCTGTGATTTATGTCATAGAGTGTTCTGCCTATGTTTTCTTCTAAGAGTTTGATAGTTTCTCGCCTTACATTTAGGTCTTTAATCCATTTTGAGCTTATTTTTGTGTATGGTGTTAGGGAGATATCTAATTTCATACTTTTACATGTACCTATCCAGTTTTCCCAGCACCACTTATTGAATAGGCTGTCCTTTCTGCACTGTACATTGCTGCCTCCTTTATCAAAGATAAGGTGACCATATGTGCGTGGGTTTATCTCTGGGCTTTCTATCCTGTTCCATTGATCTGTCTTTCTGTTTTTGTGCCAGTACCATACTGTCTTGATTACTGTAGCTTTGTAGTATAGTCTGAAGTCAGGGAGCCTGATTCCTCCAGCTCCGTTTCTCGTTCTCAAGATTGCTTTGGCTATTCGGGGTCTTTTGTGTTTCCATATAAATTGTGAATTTTTTTGTTCTAGTTCTGTGAAAAATGCCGGTGGTAGTTTGATAGGGATTGCATTGAATCTGTAGATTGCTTTGGGTAGTAGAGTCATTTTCACAATGTTGATTCTTCCGATCCAAGAACATGGTATATCTCTCCATCTATTTGTATCATCTTTAATTTCTTTCATCAGTGCCTTACAATTTTCTGCATACAGCTCTTTTGTCTCCTTAGGTAGGTTTATTCCTAGATATTTTATTCTTTTTGTTGCAATGGTAAATGAGAGTGTTTTCTTGATTTCACTTTCAGAGTTTTCATCATTAGTGTATAGGAATGCCAGAGATTTCTGTGCATTAATTTTTTATCCTGCTACTTTACCAAATTCATTGATTAGCCCTAGTAGTTTTCTGGTAGCATCTTTAGGATTCTCTATGTATAGTATCATGTCATCTGCAAACAGTGACAGTTTTACTTCTTTTCCAATTTGGATTCCTTTTATTTCATTTTCTTCTCTGATTGCTGAGGCTAAAACTTCTGAAACTATGTTGAATAAGAGTGGTGAGCGTGGACAACCTTGTCTTGTTCCTGCTCTTAGTGGAAATGCTTTCAGTTTTTCACCATTGAGGACGTTGTTGGCTTTGGGTTGTCATATATGGCCTTTATTATGTTGAGGCAAGTTCCCTGTATGCCTACTTTCTGCAGGGTTTTTGTCATAAATGGGTGTTGAATTTTGTTGAAAGCTTTCTCTGTATCTATTGAGATCATCATATAGTTTTTCTCCTTCAATTTGTTAATATGGTGTATCACGTTGATTGATTTGTGTATATTGAAGAATCTTTGCATTCCTGGAATAAACCCCACTTAATCATGGTGTATGATCCTTTTAATGTGCTGTTGGATTCTGTTTGCTAGTATTTTGTTGAGGATTTTTGCATCTATGTTCATCAGTGATATTGGCCTGTAGTTTTCTTTCTTTGTGGCATCCTTGTCTGGTTTTGGTATCAAGGTGATGGTGGCCTCGTAGAATGAGTTTGGGAGTGTTCCTCCCTCTGCTGTATTTTGGAAGAGTTTGAGAAGGATAGGTGTTAGCTCTTCTCTAAATGTTTGATAGAATTCGCCTGGGAAGCCATCTGGTCCTGGGCTTTTGTTTGTCGGAAGATTTTTGATCACAGTTTCAATATCAGTGCTTGTGATTGGTCTGTTCATATTTTCTGTTTCTTCCTGACTCAGTCTTGGCAGGTTGTGCATTTCTAAGAATTTGTCCGTTTCTTCCAGGTTGTCCATTTTATTGGCATAGAGTTGCTTGTAGTAATCTCTCATGATCCTTTTTATTTCTGCAGTATCAGTTGTCCCTTCTCCTTTTTCATTTCTAATTCTATTGATTTGAGTCTTCTCCCTTTTTTTCTTGATGAGTCTGGCTAATGGTTTATCAATTTTGTTTATCTTCTCAAAGAACCAGCTTTTAGTTTTTATTGATCTTTGCTATCGTTTCCTTCATTTCTTTTTCATATATTTCTGATATTTTTATGATTTCTTTCCTTCTGCTAACTTTGGGGTTTTTTTTTTTGTTCTTCTTTCTCTAATTGCTTTAGGTGCAAGCTTAGGTTGTTTATTTGAGGTGTTTCCTATTTCTTAAGGTAGGATTGTATTGCTGTAGACTTCCCTCTTAGAACTGCTTTTGCTGCATCCCATAGGTTTTGGGTCTCATCACCCCATCTTAACTATAGAGCAACTGAGGAACAAGCAGTGTAAGCAGCTTGCCCAAGGCCATCCAGCTAGTAAGTGGTGGAGCCTAACAGTCCAGTTCTAAGGCTGACAACTTGACCACTAATCTGTGCTGCTGCTTAGATGAAAAATTCGATTGTAATATTAAAACAGGCCAAACTGCCTTAAAAACTAGCTCTAGCTCTAGTGTAGAAGAGTTACTCTCCAGGACTAGAGTTTTCATGATTCAAAGATGGGACGTTACCAACCTTTGAATTCTTAGAAAAATTACATGAGGTGAGATTTAAAAAAAATATCCAAATGGGAAGAGACAAAACCTAAATTATCATTGGAAAAAAACAGAAACATTTCCCTCTCTGAGGCAGTCATTCAAATCACTAGAAAATCCAAAAGCATTCGCTGATCAGACTTTGAGTCATTATAAGATTTACTGACACACTTCCAAGTCCTCAGTATGTGCTGACAGCAAGAGGCACGAAGATTTTTGACCCAGCTGCACTGCCACCTGACCTAGGACCTCAGCAAATGCACACAGTGTAGACAGCAGCTCCCCAGAACGACTCTCTGAAGAAAGGCCTTAGGAATTCTGAAATCTTGGAAGCTCCTGTGCATTGTCGTATCACAGATGAGGTTTGCCCTACCTGCCTTTCAGGGCTGTGCTGCTCCAAATTCAATGAGATGAAGTATGTGAAAAGGCTCCGTGATCTGTAGGTCTCAGATGAAGGGAGACCTTTTATTTTTTATCATTGGCAGAAGGAAAAGGTGACTAAATGAGATCATTTGTATTGTGCCTTCTGTGGGCAGAGAGCAGTACAACTGAAATGTACTGCTGTGGTGGCAGGGCTGGTGTGCTGTCCAGAGCACACGTGCCAAGCAGTTAATTCAGAAAGAGAGAGAGGTGGCCGGTGTCATGACACTGGCCAAGAACTGGCCAGTCTCCAGTGCGACCATGAGTAGCGGTGGTTTCAGGGGTTCGATTGTAACCATCCACACAGAATTCAACTGCTGGAGTCAAAGCCAAAGCACATTTAGCTGTGTAGCCATAGAATCTAGAGCTAGTGCCCACAGGTCCCCACATAGGAGTGCTGGGGACTCGCTCACTGTACAAACATCCCCTGACTTCTGGCATGTGGTCGTGGACAGGTGCTAAGGGTACCAGTGTGAGTACAGCAGACCCTCGGAGCTGCCCCTGTGCCACTAACAGCCATGAAATGACTGTGCAAAGAATTGTGAGTACAACTGGACAGATATTTGACTTTCACAGTTAAGTGCTAGCATATCTTAAAACCTCTGCGTTTCAATGAAGTCTTTGAATTTCTTTGTGTTTCCTCCATGGTTCAGAATAATTTCGCAAAACCACTGGAGTTAGGATGGAGTCACAGTTTTCAACCAGTTAACCCCTTCATTCTCCAAATACACAGGGGCTCTGTGTGCTTTGCCCAGGGTCACTCGGCTGGTGAGGGGCGATGGCTGTGCCTGCAGAGGGCAGGTCGGCCATTCTGGAGTTCACTTTCCCCCTCAGGACTCAACACGGACGCCAGTGTCCGTTAGCGGACAGGGCATGGAGTGACTTTTGTGTTCATTCTGTTTCTGCTCTGAGGTGTCTCGATTTCTGGGTCACTGTGATTGTATTGTGCCTAGAAATTTTGGAACCTTCTAACAGGGCCAGTCTAGAGTGCTTCAGGAGGAACTGTTTGCTCTTCTGTCACTATGTCCCCGAATCCTAATTGATGGCGCCTAACTAGAGAAAGGATTCCTTTCTGACCTGTTTTTCAGGACTTGTTCATTACTTACAATAAGGTACCTTCCAAAGTCTGCCAGATGCGAGTGCATAACGTTTCTAATCAGAGTCCAACCAATCCCAGAAAACTAGTTTCAGTGAAAAATGAAGTGACTAATGGACTAAGTTTAAATGATTATGAGCTGGGTGAAAATCTCATTTTTCTAGTCAAAATAGTGTGGAGCTGTTAAATTCAACTTCTGAGATTGTGGGTTTGAATATTAATCTTCCTGAACACACAACTTTTTATTCCATCTGTAATTGGAATGCTTAAAGTGTAATCATATGCAAGAAACAAAGCATGTGCTCTAGTATTCAAAATAAAAACTGCCAGTCCATAATTTGGTTCTGAAGTATTTTACAGTTCTTCAGGGGAAGGGGACCAACATTTCCTGAGGACCTACCATGTGCCAGGCTCTTTACTGGCATCTTTTTTCATATGTTATGGTTTATTCTTCATAACAGCTCTCTCAGACACTTATGATTATCTCTTTATTACAGAAGATGAAATTGGTGCTCAGAAAGTCACTGACAGGGCTGGGGTTTGAAGCCAGATGTGACTGCTAAAACTTCCACTTTCTATAATACCAAACGATTTAACTTCCTTCCTGGAGACACTGTCTAACTGAGAATCTATAGTTTTGCCCCTTAATCCAGTAAGTGAGTCTGAATTATACTGAAGGAATTCAAAGATTAATATAGCAACTACCCACATTTTGCCAGCAAATCCATCTGACAATGGTAGCCATGATGATGATGATGATAAAAATGGCTCAATGTAAGCAAGGCACCATTCCACTTTATATCCTACGTATGGCCTCAGTTGAGTCTCACAACCATCCTATGAAGTACCTGCTGTTATTATACTGATTGGCTGAGGCCCTGTGTGGCAAGGATGGGATGTGAACCCAGATACGCAGTCTGAGGTCTGGGGTTATGCTTTCATCACTCTTCTATACAGCGGTCAAATTAAATAGAACAAAGCAAGGCACCTAAAGACTAATTATCAACATATTTTACTTCAATTACTTGATGGAAGACAAAATATTTGAATGTTTTATAAAGGATATTCCCATGTTAACTAATAAATCGAGGGAGTTCTTATCATGATTGGCAGTGGTGGTGAGAGTGGTGATAATAAGATACAAGGTCTAAAGTCACATAAATGTTAACATGTCGAAGAGAATTCCAAAGGAATCAGCCCTTCAAGTAAAGGGAGTAAGGGTTGGGATAACCCACTGTACTATAATGAAATAGGGGAGATCTTATATTTCTGAGCATAGTGGTACTGGTGACATCAACCAGAAGCTACTACCGTGGAACTGACTTTTCCTTAGAAGGAACGGGCTTCCACCCTCTCCTGAGCTAGCCGGTCTCCACCACTGTGGACAGCCCGCAGGCCTGCTCTGCCAAGGGAGACTTGCCTCTGTGTCTCTCTGGCTTAGCAGTTCATCATTTTCTGTGGAAAAGTTGAATCAAAATAGAAAAAAAGCTCAATCTCCTCTGACACCTCTCTCTCCAGGCAATATCTGTTTGGGGCTTTCTTTTAAGAGGCAGGAATAGGAGAACACTTCTGAATTCTGTGTTCATCTTCTATCGTTACGATATCTTGTATCATAGCTTCTCAGCTGTGCAGTCTTAGAAACATCCCTAATATCCCTCTTGACCCTAGTCTAAGTGTCATGGTACAGGCTCTGGAGCCGGACTGTCCAGCTTGGAACTCCATCTCCGACGCTCGTCAGCTCTGAGCGCTGAGTCAAGCTACAGCCTTTTGAAATGCCTGTTTCTTCACCTGAAAAGTGGAGATAATATGGGATTATACCTCCTGGGGTTACTGCAAGTTAGAACACATAAAGCATTTAGAACAGTGTGAGGCACATGGGAAGCATGTCAACAATATATTATTTGCAACTACTGAGTATGTCTTACAGGCCACTCTTCATAACTGTTCAGGCAGCAAGCCTGAGCTAAACCAGATCAAAGTTAGGGCTTCTAGTCCCGTGTTTCTGATGAGGTTGGTACATGTTGAATTATGTATGGAATTGTTCTATGGAAAGACTTCAACTCTCGATATAATGCAAGTAGTAACTATTTATTATATTGACATATTTACAAAATATTACAAAGTGAAATACCACTCTAATTCACCATATTACACAGGGCTGCATACAGGCAAGACAAAGTATGGAAAAACATTTACTTCTGTCTTTGGTATTAGAAATCTACACAAATTCGCAGCATTAAAGTTTCCAATATGAAGTATTAAACATAGACAAAGATGTAATTGGCAACGTCATGAAAAGGGACTCCAATATCCTCTGCTGGGAAACCCCCAGGTCCATGAAATGCAACAAGAAAGAGAGGGAGTCTATCGGCTAAAACAACAATAAAAGAAACAGCACAAGTTACAATACTGTACACAGGAGTGTTTATGAAGCTGCCCTCTCCATAACATTTGGCAGACAGTAACAGACAAAACATTCCCCAGACACAGTGTTGCAGATAAGACTTTATGGGAAAGAATCCACTCCAAGATACACCTTGAGGGTATAACTTTACTGTACAGAACATCTTATAAAACTCAATTTCATGATCATTTACACATATACAAAAACTTAACTGGTTTTTGCAAATAATAACTTTTCTAAAACACAATCACAGTTTACATAATTCTGAGGTAAAGGTCCTGAATCTATTCTATTTAAGAAGTCCTAGCCCACAAGGGTCTCTAAAGGGAGATGTGTCCAATGAACATCAAGTTCTGGCCCTCAAGTGGGTTGGGGAGAAGGCCAGCCACGCCCACCTCATTTTAGAGATGGTCCAAAATTTCAGAACTAAATGTTCCTACTTTGGCTCTATTAAGTTAATGCTTTTAATGTTTTCTGCAAACACTCTCCGAGTCTTGTCAGAACATGACTTCCGCTATGGAGAAAATATTTCATCAGGAAAGGGCCAAGTTAGTGTCTTAACTTGACTGTCTTGACTGGGCACTCTGTACATCCCAGGAAAAATGTACTTAGACTCCTCACATAAAGGGTGAAGACTTGGTCAAATAAGTGCACTGCAGACTGATCTTGCCACTGGTTAATACACACCCAGAAATGGCCTCAGATGGGAAGAGCCTCAGTGAGAGCTGGGATCCCCCAGTGAATAAGACCAGAAAAGCCTAGTGACCCTCCTTCTGTCCCTGAAATGCATAAAGGACCTTGCTGTGCTTTCCTTCAAAAATCCTCGACAAGGTTGTTTGTGCTACTGTAAATCCTCTAGGAAAATGTGGGAATCAGCAATATATCGCAGGTCTTTTTTCTGTGGGTGGGGGAGGGGGGGCTGGGGGGGAGGTGTCAGGGGAGAAAAAGGCATATGTTAATAGATGTTGCTTCTCTAAAATGACTTACTATAAATCATAGCCCTTGGTCTGTTTCTGTAAACAATGCTACCTTAATTCAGATTATTTGTGACTACCTAAAACATACCCAACCAAGATTATCTCATAAGTGAAGTACTACATTTCCAAAATAACCCTATGAAATCATGAAGGTTGTGAAGATTTAATATGAAGATACTCTTTTATGTACTCTTCTGTATGTCTTCTTTTTATGAAAAAGTTTACAAATCTCATCAGGACACCAAATGAATAATGGACCCCCCCTCCCATATAATATCACTTATGAAGCAAACCTGAGCATTTGTCTCTTATATTTTAACATGAGTAACATCGGGGGGTAAAAGTGTTTGCCAGGCAATGAGTCACCTTGTGAAGCAATTTAAGACAAGTAATGCTGGATCTTTCCAATAAGCTGCCCCAGTGGCAGAACTCCCATTTTTCTTCATGCTGGGAAAGGCAAAATTAAACTTCTGCTTCTATGTACCATCAAAAATTCTGGTGAATGGCACGTGAGAAGAAAGTAACGATGTGTTAAGCATTTACTAATGGCTGGCTGGCATTCATGGCGTCTGACTGGACGAAGGAAAAAGAAACATGAACCAATGTGTTTGCAGGAGGAAGAAAAGCTTTTGGCTTTGCCCTGGTCCCTGACGATGACAGGCGGGCAGGCTGTTTCTTGCACAGCTCCAGGCGAGCCATTAATCTGTCCGTACCAGCATCTTTAGAAACCCCAGCATCAAGACTTAGGAGGGGAAAAAGAGGGAGGATGTTGAATAGCCAGAAAGGCAGCTTTTTAAACACTTCAGTGAATTCATAATGCTGTGCAGGCTTCTGTGTATCCCTTCTCTGAAATTCCTGGTGCGGGGCGCAACGCTGGATTGGAATTTATTCATCTTCTTCCACATACGTGGATGGAAACCAGCCCACCTAAAAGGGAAAAGCAACCAACACAGCAACGTGACTCTGCATCTGGCACTTCAAAGGACTCTACAGAGCATTTCATTTTCATAACACCCCGAATTAATCTGGCCTTTTATGCCCACTGCAGGTGAAGAGGATCGGTTTAAACTGCTCCTAAAAGCCCAATAGAGTGAGTGACAGAAAGGGAGGAATACAATACCCTTAAACGGTGTTCTAACCTGCTAGCACACAAATATGTAAATTAAGGGACTCTACTAGTTAATGCTTCCTATTTCTGCTGTAGAACAAGATATAAAGACAGAGGTCCTATGCCCCACTCTTTCCAATTTAGATCATCAGCTCTTATAGATATTTTGTACTCCACATAAAGTTTATGCTCTAGACTTAAAAAGAGGCTTAGAGACTCAAAAGAACTGATATGCTCAACCCTTTTCCCAACAGAAAGCCATCAAACTTGCCCAAGTAAACTTTATCGATGCCGCTATCATATTCACTCAACACGTTTTTCTTGAGTGCCTATTTTCAGGAAGGAGCACCACCGTGCGGAGCCAGGGCCCTGGGGGGTGAAGCCGGCCACACGGTGTAGGGTTCCCCCCACCACAATGGGCGCCAGCGGCTGCCCAGCCCCCTTCATTCATGTGACGAGCACATTGAGAGGGACAGCTCACCCTGCCATTTACTTCTCCTCTCCACCAGCCATTCGCACTCATCTTCGTGTAAATCTTCACCACATCGCCTTTCAACAAGGACAGTTCTCGCATGTCTCTTGCACAGAAGTCATACCGAGCGATGGCGATGCCCAGCACCTTTGGACTTAACACTGTAAAGAAAGGATGGGGCGTCAGAATTGATGTGCAGTTTACCAACCATAAGCCCCTAATCAGATGGATGTCATAGATGCTGTCAAAATGCGCGGCCGTGATTTTGTCACAGACTAGTGATGATGGCAGAGGGGCTTGAAAGCAGCAGAACTGCTGTTTCAATTCAGTCAGGTGTAGTCAAGTTCATTTCACCAAGTTTAAAAAACTTGTTCTGTTTTCACATTCTTCATAGGAACTTCGAAACAGGGACTAGTTTTTGTAGTTTAAAAAAAACAAAGGCTAATATCTAAGTTACTACCTAAGGAGATAGAATCTCAAATAACTAGCATAAATTTCCTATTGATGGCATAGTGATCCATTTTTAACTTGAACCTCTATGGTCAAAGCTTCACATTTTTATCTTGTAAACTTTTCAACTTAAGACTCAAAGCAACCAACTTTTTTTGCTCTGAAAGTCTCTTGTTGAATCCATGTCATCACTTCTATCCTCCCCCCTCCCCACGAACAGCCTTTGCTTTCAGTTAAAACTATTTAGGGACAGTTACTCTTTTATATATAATTGTACTCGTGAAGAAGCTTAAATCATGTTTCACAGAATAAATAGATTAACACCATCCATTTATCTTGTTTCAAACAAGTACTGCCTTATAGAAAACCTTTACTGAAATACTTAATCAAAAAGAAGATTCAGGGCATCTGCTTCCTATATTCAGTTTTTTTTTTTTTGTTTTTTTTTTAAATGGTAGGAGAGGAGCTAACTTCCTCCCTGCCCTCACCTGCCTGTCCTGAAAGGAAAATTCTGTTCAAGCTGGACATTTGTTTGCCTCTAGTGTTTCAGGACACATTTTATATTAACATCTCTACCTGTTGCTCCTTGGGGTTATAAAGTGTTTTCAATCATATGTTCAGTGATTCTGAGAATCACTCACTTGAGATTGGTGGGACTTTATCAACCTTAAATGGTAGAGAAACTGAAGTATAAGGAAAAAAACATGGGAAACGCCACAGATCCATATTTTTAACAGTTCCAAGTGCCTAGGCAGCTGCAGTTATGGCCTGTTACCCTGGAAGAGCCTGCCCACTTGGAGACCGGGATCTCTGGCCTATTTTTCAGGGCTCTGCAATGACAGAAATTTTTTTTTAGTCTCCAGGTGTCCGTCATAAGATAAACGAATAGCAATGCTGTAGATTTCAGAACTGTAAAGGAGCAAAAATAGGTCATTTTATTTTACTGTTCAGACACAAACCACTTTAATAGTTTTCTTACTGAAAACCATCCCATTACTGGGGCACTACTCTTAGAGTCGTGCACATAAAAACATCCCAGTGATGGAAAAACCCATCCTCAACTTAACTGTGTGACCTTGTACAGGTCTCTAAACCCTTCTGGGCCACATTCTCTTCACCTAGAAAATGAAAGGTCTATACTAGATGACTTGTAAGGGCCTTCTGGTACTAAATTATTCCACTGGGACTTAGAGGTTAATTTTTAAAAATCTGTAAGAAAACATACTTTATCCAGCCATCATGTACTCCCCTATGTGTCACATAAACAGCCCTTACATTCTCTGGCTAATGACAGAAATCAAGACCAGAATGCCCTGCACAAACTGATGGGCACAGTCATCCTTTAAAGCAATTTGGACCGAATTGTACTCTTATATTTGGAGATAAAGTTGGGATTTGGGTCCTATTTATTTTCTTAATGGAAATACATGAACACTGGCTTTTCTCAACTCAAATTTCTGATCCTCAGGAAAACTAGTTTTATGGAGTGCTTCATTCCCCCTTTATACTTTCGGCTCTCAACTCTTTCCAGCTGATGAAAGAGAAAATGTCTTGCTGAAATACATAACATGAGCACACACACAAAACCAGAGGAGTGGTATGTCAAGACAAACGATGACTTGATGACAGAAAAGGCAAGTGCATGGTGGGAATGGGACTCGAGGGGCTGTTTGTGAGGAGATGTATCTACATGAGAAGCCATACACAGAAGTCAAAATATTTTATTTGCAAACAAAAGCAAGTTGAAAAGACATATAAAAGCAGTAAAGCAGTACCTGACCAGAAAGGAGTGGAAGAAGGGGGGACAAAGCTGTAGTCTGGAGGAGTTACAAAAGAAAACCCACAGAACAAAGAAGGGGCTTAGAGAAGGAAAGAAAAAGAGAGAAGCAAAGACCATTTAGGTGTTGGCAAAACATATTTCGACACAGCTATTTCGTTGTCTATAACCTTAAGAAAATTGTCATATCAAAGTTGAAATATCAAGCTTTGCTTTCACCCACTTGTCTCCTATCACCATTTCTAAATGAAGAACAAGCCAGATTATTACATTTTTGACTGACATTAGTTCTGCAATTCAGAGCGATCTGTCCCTTTATAGGTGAACACAGCATACCCACTCTATCCAAGGACGGCCTTCTCCTCTTGATGTGGTGCACAATTCCCACTTTGTCACATCAGTGGAGAGGGGGATCCTGTAAATTCTTAACGTAAAATATGCTTCACATCAAAACTGATACAGGAAGTAAGAGCCTATAGGGTGGTGTCAATGAAACATGCAGCGCCCGTTGAAAATTCAAGAAAATCACTCAGACGATTTGTTAGGAACCACACTCACCTCCAAACAAGCATGCACATGCTAGGTTACTTCCAAAAATAAAATGTAAACCACTTTGAATTATATCTGGAAAAGAAAGTAAATCTATCCCCAACTTGTAGGAACGTACAGAAAATTTCTATGCATTTGGATGCTCAAAAACATCTCACGTTTTAATAATCAGAGCTAAAATGATCAAATGGTTTGGAAGTGTTAGATGCCATGCTCAATGTTTTATATTCATTTAATTATCACAGCAACGCAAAGGGGAAGGTACCATGCAATTTCTTCTTCAGATTTGAGAACAACCTAGATTCAAACCTAGGCAGTGTGACTCCAGAGCCGGGGCTCTTCACTGCTACCCTGCTCTGCATCTACCCCTCTGCTTCAGGTACCACCTTAGGCAGTTTTAAAACTCTCCCTGCTGATACCATGGTGCCATTGCAATGGAGAAGGAAGGTGTGGTTGTAAACTTTCTCCCAATATTTATCCCTCCCTTAATCCATGTAATAGGTTATTTTGTTGGGCTATGTTTGCCCAGAAGGGATACTAAGTTCTTGCTACTGGGATATATACAGAAGTATCATAAGGCAACTTCTGGTACCTTTCCTGGGAAGGCAGCTGGCACACACCTTCACCCTTCTCTTTGATTCTTTATTCTATGCTGCTGTCTGGAATGTGAAAGCTACCATTCTGCTTCTTGAGGAGGCTGCCCTCACCTTAAGGATGAGCTTCAAGGAAACTGAGTTACTGAAAATTTTATGGCAGGGATACTCCTGTCAAGAAGGGGCCCTAGAGATACTAAGAACGTCAGTAGCTCATTAACGGGATACTTAGATTCCAACCAAGTAAACTGGGGAAAGGAATTGGAAGGAAGGGTTCAGATGTTCTTTGGTTCATATATACATTGGTGCATTCAATGACGCTTTTCTCATAAATGGCTTCACATACTTATTTTTAACCTGCCCTGAAGTATATCCTTGTTAATAATCAAGGTTCTTTTCTAATCCATTGCATGTTCCAAGTTACACTTTTTTATTTTAAAATGCAGCAGTACATGCTATTACAGCTAATTTTACGATCTGCGCAATTCACTTATTGCCATGCAGTGTAACTGGTTTGTTTCGTGTTCCTCGAGATCATATTATACCCACTGTTAGAGAGAGGAGAGGATGTCATCTTTAATTTAAGGAGGAAAAGGCACCCTAACGCTACTTTCGGCAGAAAATCTAGTGCCAAGATTCCTACCCCACGTTTGTGAGAACTTAAATGAGAACTCCTCATTCTCTCCATTACTTCTTTGTAATGAGGGGCATTTTCTCCCCAAACTGCTTTCTCAAGTGTCCATCCCCGATTCTATCTCTGAGACTATTTATCCATGGAGTAATAAGAGCAGACAGTATTTCCCCAAAATTTCTAATGAAGGTAATTCAAGAGTCTGAAATATAACAAAAGATAAGTTAACTCTAGAAGGAAGAAATAAGAAATCAGTGAAAACACTATTAAATGCTATTTAAATCTCAAAAATAGGTTATCTAATCTATCTACCTTTCTCTCATCTTAAGATATCTGACATTCCTGAATATGGATAATGCCTCACTAGAGGACTTGAATCTGTTCCAAATATATAACATCGCTGTGCTACCTCTCTCTCCTAACCCTAAAAGCCCTGCAAACATTTGCATTCATGTCAAGTACCTATAATTTGAACCATCTGAAATCTTATCTAAACATTATCATCTTTACTAAATGGTAGCTCTTCCCACCGTGGTTAGGCCTCCGCTCCTCTGCTGGCTTCACTCTAATTTTTTCCCCAATGAATGGAACAGATTCTTGGATATGCCTTGGGGCTCCTCCCCTGAATTCCAGTCTGTGATTTCACACATTTTCATCACCCTGCCATGAGGTACAGTCATGATCTCTGATTTAACTTGTCTGAAACCAAACTCATCATCTTCCTCCCTGTAACCTAGCTCAACCTCCCACAATTGTGTTATTTTTCCAACTACTCCCACGTTCTCTTTGCAAACCATCTTTGCAAGGTCAGTATGCCTCTTTAGCTCTTTCTGTCCACTCTCTTCTTCCTCTGAGATATAAAGTTGTTCCTTCACTAAATTCTCAGTTCCACCATCCCAACTCAGGGACTTACACCATTTCTAAACTAAGACAACTGCCTCCTAATTGGTCTTCTTACTTTCAGCTTTCTTTCCATTGTATTCTAAATGCCGCCTCTCAGCTACTCATCATAAACAGACTCATCATTCCTTTTCCTAAATTATAAAATCCTAACTCTTGACTTCAATTCCATAGCAATTCGTAGTCTGGCTATATCCTGCCTTTCTCACCAAGTCTTCCATCATTTACCCACACAAATTCTTTTCATCCCAGCTTCCTAACTGCCCCCCACCCTCCAAACACCATCCCCACCCTCATTCTGGCACGCTGTTCCTTCACCTTGCTTCTGCGAACCTTAACCTCCTTGTCTCCGAAGCTCAGCTCAGGCCCTTCCCTGACCAATCCAGATAACACTCGTCCCCTTTTCTGTCCTCTGCAGCCATCTGTTAGGCACTTACATCATGGCGCTCCCCGGCCCTGCTGTTTAATTACTGCATGTGCTCCTGTGTTCTATCTCAATGAATCGTTGATTCTGGACAGTAGGGACTGGCTCTCACGCTGCTTCTGCATCCCCACGGGATCAGGCCCAGGACTAAGCAACTGAAGCTGCTAAGTGGATGAGGATCTCGGCAGGCTATTTAACTCTGCAAGCTCCTTATTTCTCCTCCTCCTGTTTGTTGAGCTCATCTTTTGCTCACTTAACTGCTCAAAGACTTCCAACAAAAGCCAGCACAATGTAAAGGGAAGAACGTGAAATATGTTCAGGTTTTATTCCCCAGGATCCCTGAGAGCCATAATCTATCCATGATATTCCTACAATAACTGTAATATTTCTGAATGTCTCATGGCATTAACCATACTGTACACCTGAGGAACCTTCTCAGGAGAAACTGATTAACCTTTTGCTGCTGTCACCCAGTATGTAGCTCTCAGCCAAACACTTTAAAGCTTGGTAAGATGCTTTCTACTTCTCTACACAGTATAGCGTGACTTATTGTTGTCGCTCTTTCTATACATAAAGTTTCAATGTGTTTGGGTCCTTAACTCTCGTAAGCTGGCAAAACAGCATTTGAATGTCTGGCACCTATGCAGACGAGTATGAAATAATGTGTTTCCCTAGGAAAGTATGGATTTAAATCTAGATGTAAGCAGTGTCAGAATAAGGTATTTGATAAAAATATTTTGCAGAATGGTTTAACCTGCAAAACATATTTCTGTCCATACTGAGAATACATCCACCTATTTCTACACACACGTACAGATACGTGTTTTCTTCATCAGACTCCTCCGACTATACCGAGATGACGCTAATATAAGAATTATTGGTACGTGCAGATCCTGGAATGGAATAGAAACAGCTGAGTAACAGTGACGTTCAGATGGGAATGTTGAGGGATTATCATTTCCTATCCCTTTCACTTCCTGGCCTAATAGTCACTTCACCACCTAATATTATAGGAAGCCTGCTGCTAGTACATTACATTATTCTGGGAAGCTTCTTGAGAGAAAGAACTTTTATTCATATCTGTATCCACTGAGATAATAGTAAATCTACGTTGAGACCTTTTTCATTGAAGTAATCATTTGCAAACTGCATGCTTAGTTAAGGGCCTAACTTTCGTCCTTCCTCAAATACTTCCAATTCCTTATTAGCACAGACAAAGGAAAACCTTGCTCAGAGAGACCATCACACTTAGGTGGGGGTCTCTGGTTATTTTCACATGATACCTGGCACTCAAATGGGCTAATGTTCATGGAACATTAGCAAATAAGTGGCTCATAGTTTAGTGACTTAAGAGGTCTCGTTAGGAGTTATTAAAATATTAACTCAAATATTAAGTCAAATATTAACTTTTCCAAGTTAAATGAAACTTGAAGTACTAAAATTCTCTAATTGAAACAGAAGCTATTAGCATAGCCATAATAAACTGACTGGTACATCATAAGTGAATATTATCCAGTTCTGAGACTTGACGGAGAGGACAGAGCCACAGAAGCATGTCAATTAAAAGAGGAACACAATGTTCACAGAATAATAAATTACTAGTGAATTGGTATCTGATACCTATACTTTTGTTAAGGTTAACTAAGCATTGCTTTAAAGTATTATGCTCTGCTTTGATTAGGCTATTCATGTTCACAAGCAAATGAAAATCCACTCAAATTTCAATAACATTTGAAATTTGTACACAGCAGAGACCAAGCTCAATCAACACTAGTCCTTAAGGTACTGGTGACCAAATCAAAGTATTTTTGAACTACCACTTAATTATCCATTATATGTATAAGTGAATATGATACTAAGCATTTGCTAATTATTCTCTGGGATAGACATTACCTAATGCTCAGCCTTAAGATGTAACAACCACATGTGTTTACACTCAGTTATGTTAAAAAAAAAAAAAAAGTAAAAATATCAGGCGGTTGTACCAATGATACCATCATCAATACAGCTATCCCTGTGAGTTTGGGGCCCAGCAGTGGCCTAGAGATTTTCCTGAAGGACTACGTCCCCATGTGGGACACTTTGAGGGATCCAGGAGGTTCCTTTTACCAAGATTGTATACAGATGGCCTAACAGCAGAGAACATGCTGAGAATTTAATGAATGTTTAAATTTGTGACCCTGAACCTGGTTTTATTTTAGAACGTAGCCATGTCTTCTTCTTAGACTCCCAGAAACATTCATAGACATAGTATCAAATATGTGCTCCCCATCTCCCTCAAATACATCGTATTTATAGTATATTTTATATATTGTCACTGAAAAAGTAGGAATGATTCAGATTGGTTTCATTTAATTGAATGCTGACATCTGGTAAATGGACAAATCTCTTTTAACCTAAAATTCAAAGATATGACAAGGAAAACTTAGAATTATTGTGAAAAGAAACAGCTACTTTATATTCAGTACTGCACAGTCTAAATACATAAAGCCATTAACAAGCAAAAATATGAGTATAAGGCCTTATTGTTATGGAAAATTAGATCATTTGACATTTCAAGGGATTTTGGATTATTTCTAGGCATCTAGTTTATCAAGATGTGACCCTGATCCTAAATCCTTACTCTTTAATGATAATTGGCAGACATCTATTAAATAACTACTAATGTGCCAAGGACTGTGCTAAGGTGCTATTGGAGATTAAACAGATAAGACAGAGCATCGACTCTAAAGGAGCTTACAAATTAGTAAAGAGACAGACACAGAGATGATACAGAGATATGGAAATTACCCATCTTGGATAGAGTGCTATGACTAGACTTTAGGCTCCATTTGAGCCTTTCCCTACAAAAATCTCCAATCTTCCGGTTGCTCAGGCCAAAAGCCTTACAGTCACAGCCTTGGGTCTTCTCTTGCTATTCTGTCTTACGTCTGATGTGTCTGCATGTCCTGTTCGGTTACATATTATAAAGGTGACCCATCTGGCTACATGTTGTTCCAGGCTGCTACCATCTCTCACCTGGATTGCTGCATGAGCCTCCTAACTGGTCTTCCTGTTTTTACACAGACTCCAGAACAATCCTGTTAAAGTCAGACCGTGTCTCTCCTTTGTTTAAATCCTTCCAATGGCTTCCCATGTCTTCTGGAACAAAAGCTAAAGTCCTATAAAGCCTCACAGAGGCTGGCCTCCCTTGCCCCTCTGATTCCATCTCTGCTGCTCTGGCCACATTGCACATGTCATACATGCTCCTTACTTTGCACTGGCTGTTCTGCTCGCACTTCCTTGAATCTTTATTCAAGTGTTACCTTCACAACGAGGCCTACCCTGATGCCCCATAAAAGAGTCACAGACTCATAGCACTTGTGCCATGTGGTGCAGAGAGAAAGCAGGGTTTATGGGGGGAGGGAGTGATATACAAGCAAAGAAGTAGGTAGAGGGTCCTCAATCCCCTAATTTCCCACTGTCCTACTGCTTAAGTTGGGCACGGATGGTCTGTACACGCCATGGTCAGAGTTCCAGTAGCCTGCTCTTCAGATGGACGGGGTATTTATATGAGTTTATGATAGCAGAAACTCCTTGTTTGCTATGGACCGGATATTCGTGTCCCCCTCCAGACCCCAAAATTCATATGTTGAAACCTAATGCCTCATGCCATGGTATTAGGAAGTTCGGCTTTTGGGATGTGCTTAGGTCATGAGAATGAAGCCTGCATGAATGGGATTAGTGCTCCTAAAAAGGCAATCCCGCAGAGCTTCCTCGCCCCTTTCCACCATGTGAGGACACGGGTGCCTTCTATAAACCAGAAAGCAGGCTCTTACCAGATACCAAATCTGCCAGCACCTTGACCTTGGACTTCCCAGCCTCCAGAACTGTGAGCCATAAATTTCTGTGGTTTGGAAGACACTTGGTCTATGGTGTTTTGTTATAGCAGCCCAAACAGACTAAGACGCTGGTCATACAAATGACCTTGTTAGAAAGGGGAGCTTCGGAAGCCAGTGGCTAGTATTAGCCTGTTCTACTGTTGAGAACTGAAAACTGCTGCACCGGCTCTCTATTAAGCTACCAAAAGGAGGAAAAATGAATCTCTACTTTTGTTCCTCATCATCTGACCACCCCAGTTAAAATCATAAACCATCCCCAGCACTCCTGAGTAGCATTACATTGTTAGATTATCTTTTCCAGAGCACTCACCAACTTTAATATACTATATAATTTATTTTTAATCTATTATTTGCCTTCCCCATTATCATGTGAGTTCCACAAAGGCGGAGACTTTTTTTTTCCACTGCTGCGTATCCCCAGCAATTTGAACAGTGCCAACCCTGCAGTAGGCTCTCAATAAAGGTCTGTTGAATGAATGAATGTGGGGACCTGTGGGGTTATTGGTGGGAATGTAATAACTAAAGATGAGATGAGGAGAGAAGTTCTTGGAGAACTGCCCTATGAGGAAGAAGAATAAAGAAAAAGAGGGAAAATTAACAGGGGAAGATGGAACTTTGAATAGAAAGACTGAGCTTTGAATAGGAAATGATCTGAACGAGCAAGTCAGATATCTTGAAGTGTTTATGCTCAATTCTGACAAATTTGAGTGTATTCAGAGCAGAGTGGCCAGGATGGTGACAGATTTGGCAACCACGTGTATGACAACGGACGGATAAATCTGAGTAGCTTATTGAAAAAGAAAGAAATACAGTGGGGAAGGGAAAAAAGCACATCAGATGAAAGGTAATCACAGTAGAGTGTGTATGTAGTATATTTAACTTTGAGTAATTCTGAAGAGATGAGCTAATGATAGTAAATAGCTCCAATAAGTCAAGTTTCTGGATCAACATAAGCATTTAAAAAATTCTGTTCAAAAAATAAATTGGGGGGCTTCCCTGGTGGCACAGTGGTTAAGAATCTGCCTGCCAGGGGCTTCCCTAGTGGCGCAGTGGTTGGGAGTCTGCCTGCCGATGCAAGGGACACGGGTTCGGACCCTGGTCCGGGAGGATCCCACATGCCGCAGAGCCACTAGGCCCGTGCACCACCCCTGCTGGGCCTGAGCTCTGGAGCCCGTGGGCCACGGGTACTGAGCCCACGTGCCACAACTGCTGGGGCCTGCGTGCCTGGAGCCCGTGCTCTGCAGCAGGAGACGCCACGACAATGAGAGGCCCGCACACAGCAACGAGGATCCAGCATAGCCCAAAATAAATAAATTTATTTAAAAAAAAAAAGAATCCGCCTGCCAGTGCAGGGGACACAGGTTCGAGCCCTGGTCCTGGAAGATCCCACATGCCGCGGAGCAACTAAGCTCGTGCACCACAACTACTGAGCCTGTGCTCTAGAGCCTGTGAGCCACAACTACTGAAGCCCACACGCCTAGAGCCCATGCTCCACAGCAAGAGAAGCCCTTGCACCACAATGAAGAGTGGCCCCTGCTCGCTGCAACTAGAGAAAGCCCGTGCACAGCAATGAAGACCCAACACAGCCAAAAATAAATAAGTAAATAAATTTATAAAATAAATAAGTTGGGTGATTTGTATGGCCGTAGACATAAAGTCACCTGAGTGTCAAGTAAAGCCAGAGGATGACCTCTCAGCAATGTCACAAAAAAATACTTGCTAAAAAAGCCTCTACCAGGGTTGACATTGCTGCTAAGTCTGAAGTGCCTCAATACCAGAGTCCCCCTGCATTCCTGTCCATTGTTCAGCTGTTAAGCTAAACTGTATGTAACACCCAAGGGATATGTGCAGTAGAGTGTTCAGTGCAAGTAGATGCTCAAAAATGTTGAATGCATAAAGCAGTGAATGAAGGGAAACCCTGGCCAAGTCGGACTGGCTCCCTTATGCAGATCTGGAATTCAGTAGGGGAAGCTGCGTATCAGTGGTATATATGAGGAAAAAAAGAGCTCTCAGCATTGTTCCTCAAAGCTAGGAGACTGATCCAAATTTTAGCAAGAAAAAAAGGAATTCCTCTTGATTTATGTTTGTTTTACAGGGAAGAGAGACTAGAAAAACCAAAAAGCCTTGGATCAGGGTTGCCCCATGAGGACACTATAGTCAATTAGGGAACATTACACATATTGAGACCAGTTTTTAATTTAGAAAATAAGGTTTATAGAAAGAACAGTATACAAAATGAGACATATTAAAACACAAGGACTGCTTTTTGAGTTTTGAAACATGAAAAAGGACAGCTTTGAATGAAGTTACTTGAATCTGTAGAATTTCGACCTGCAAGCTGTCGATTTCTGAAGGGACCCTGGGTACTGGCTACTAATTCTTAAAGCCATCAGGTTCAGGATAAAAATCCCTCACAGTAGCTACTAAAGCTCCTGAAACAAGTAAGTAAAAAAGGGAAGCCCAGAATGACCTAATAATGAACATGTTCGGCCGTAGGTGATTAGTTGCCCAAGAACAGCAAGTTCTGTGGACATGATAGACATCCTGAGAAAAAGAGTATAAAAATGACAGCAACGTGTTAGAACCACCTTAGCCCATAGAAAAGCACGCACAGAGCACTTCCCATGTGCCAGACATTGTTCTAAGTACATCACATACACTAACTCTCTCATGGCTCATAATACAAACATTACACATTATGAGACAGTGCTGCAGGATGAAATAAACTAGGGAAACTCATCACTTTCCTATATCATACAAGCAGCACTTCTGGTACATCTGTTTAACAAACGAAACCTTTCATGATGCTTCTCACAGGACTGGTGATTCATGAAACACTCAGTTGGAGACATTAATATAAGTGAAAGGGGTTTGAAAAATATAGTGTTCTTTTAATCATTAAATTATTGAATATCAGACAGAATTACTAGGTTCTTATTCTATATCAAGTATTTTATATAGTGTTTCAAACAATCGGTCATGTAGACCTTTTTGGGAAACTTTCATTGGCTAGAAGTGCTCTCTCTCAGGAAGACAGTGCGTTTCACTGCAGGAAAGTTACAAGCCATTGAAAACACTTCATTGTATTAAGGTAATGTTTCCCTTGTAACTCCCCATCCGTTGACTACCCATCTGTCCTAATAGTGCAAAGTCCTCTTATAACTCCAATAAAAAACAAATAAGGATGGAAAAATTTGGAGAAAAATTTAAAATTAGTATGATGAGATTATAGTGAGTTGAATGGTGCCTCACCTCCCCAAAGACATGTCCGCCTAGAACCTGTGAATGTGATCTTATTTGGAAAAATGGGTCTTTGCCGATGTAAGTTAAGGACCTCAAGATGAAATCATCCTGTATTATGATGAGCTCTAAATGAAATAAGTGTTTTTATAAAAGAAGAGAAAGGGAGATGACACACAGAGGAGGAGGTTATATGAAGACAAGGCAGAGATTGGAATGGTGTGTCTGTAAGCCAAGGGACAGCAAAATTTGCCAGCAGCCATCCAGAAACTAGAAGAGAGGCATGGTAATGGATTCCCCCTTAAAGCCTCCAGTAGGAGCCAACCCTGCCAACACTTTGATTTCAGACTTCTGGCCTCCAGAACTTAAGAGTAAATTTCTGTTGTTTTAGTCCCCTTCATTTATGGTAATTTTTAAGGCAGTTCTAGGAAGCTATTACAGTGAGATTAAAACAGATATTTAAATTACCAGGATAAAATTAGATTAAATCAAACCCAAATGCCAAATGACCAAGGAAAAAGATGACAATAGACTGAGGATAAAATTAGGAGATCAGAATAAGAGTAGATAAATATAGATATGTTGAATTACAAGGGCAAGAAGGTAAAAAATAAGTGGATGTTTGAGGAGTGTGTATGAAGGAGATAATAAATATTATCCACTATTACACTGTGATAAAACTAATAAATAATGGTTAAGGCATTATCAGATGTTTCAAGAATTATCAGGAATAAGCAAGTTATATAATGTGACAGTGAGTTAAATAAATATGAACGATACAAATTCTCCAAGTTTCTAAAACACTGGCTAAAATGAAGCTTAAGCACCTTGTCAGATGGCTAATAGAATAACAGGACTACCTGCGTGAAAGGAACGAGACCACAGTAGGGAAAAGCAGCCTGGGCCCTGGCTCTGGCTTTTACTTTTTCCTGCAAGGTCATTCGCACAGTCCCAAAGACCCAGGAAGCCTTTGACAATTTTTGAAGAATTGCTATAATATTTGTCACCACCTCAAAGGATCATGCTGTTCTATATTTTGTTTTCAAGCCCACCCATCTCTCCATGCTTTTTCAAATAACAACTACACATAGTGCTTTTAATACCTGCTATGTCTCCTACAGACCTTAGGCTCTGACTTCACTCATTTAGCCCTTTCTGAACACGTGTTTCATGAAAGGCACTGTGCAAAGTGCAATTTGAGAATGGGAAGCTCAGGAGCCTGGTTCCTAAGGCTTCAGGGAGCAATAGACCAGAAGAAATCATTAAAACTATATAAAAATAATGCTATATTTTATGTAAGCTGAAACGAAGTGTGAGCAATTCATAAAACTCTATCTTCAACTCCAACCACTCTTCTTAGTGTCAAATGCCTACTGAACCACTGAGTGTGCACAGGCACTGAAAGTCTGTGCACAACTGAATGTATTACCTTCTCCTCTATACATGTTATGTCTCTTTTGCTTCTTGATCAGTCCAATGGTTTCACCGTTTGCCAGTCATCCAAGGCAAATAATTGTGTATCATACATGTACCACTTCTACCTCAATTCCTTTATCCAATCAATTCAACTTCCAGATTATACCAAAATCTGCCCACTGTCCTGCTCCACTGTCTCTATTCAGTTTTTGTCCAAACCTCCATCATCCCTCCCTTGGACATCTGCAGTAGTTTCCTCACTCATCTCTTTGGTCCATGCCTCCCTTCAAGCCACTCTCACGGAGTAGGCAGTGATCTTTCAAAACAGTGTAAATCAGTTCATATCATTTCTACTTCTAAAGCGTCAGTACATTCCCAACGTATATATTAGAATCCACTCACGATGCTTTAAACATTTCAACCCCCTTCTAATTCCTTAAACGTGTGAAGTTATTTCCTGTTAAATGTCCTTCACACAAGCTGCTTCTTCACTGTGATGTTTCCCTACCGCCACTAACCCACACCTTGCCAATCCACATAGATCCTTTAAGTTTCGTCTAGATGCCACTTCTTCAAAATGTCCTTCTCTGACCCTACAGGTTAAATAGGCCCTCTTGTTGTACCCTTTCACTTTGCTTCTGCTTCACAAGACTTATCAAAATTTGTGATTATTTATGAAGTTATTTGTTTTATGTTTGTTCCTATCCATCTTATTCACTGTTATATTTAGCATCCAGAACAGGACTCGGCACATAGTAAGTGTTGAATAAATAACTGTTGAATAAAACAATGAAGGAATGAGTAAGTAAATACAGTGAGGTTACAGGTAAGGAAGAGATGGTTCAAATACGTCCTACTCCGTACTCTACACACCCTAAAATCAGTGCACCAAGCTGCCCTGCTCCTGGAACAGGTGAAAGAGGAGAATGCTGCCATTTTCTCCCAATTCTGTTAGTTCTCAGGTAAACGGATCATCTCGAAATTTTAAAACTTTTACTTCTGAAATAGTTCAGACTTAAATGTAGCAAGAATAGTACAAAGAATTCTTATATATTTTTTCACTCAAACTCCTCAAGTGTTAATATTTTACCATGTTTATCATCTCTATATTTTCCTGAACTATTTTAGAATATGTTGCAGACAATGCCCTTTATCTCTAAATATTTCAGTGTGTCTTTCCTAAAAACAAAGGCATTTTCTTCTCTTATATAATCACAGTACAATTATCAAAAACAAAAATTATTTAATCTAGAAACTTATTCAAAATGTGTTAATTGTTCCCTGTGTGTCCTTTATAGCAAAAAGCAAAAAAAAAAAAAAAAAATTCTGGTCCAGGATTCAACCTAGGATCACATGTTGCATGTAGCTGTCATGTTTCTTTGGTCTCCTTCTCTTCAATTTGAAACAATTCTGCAGTCTTTCATGACATTGACATTTTTGAAGAGCATAGGCCAATCATTTTGTAGAATGTCATTGAGTTTGGGTTTCTCTGATATTTCTTCATGATTAGATTCAAATTGTGCACCCTGGGGGGCAGGAATACCACAAAAGTGGTGTTACATCCTTCTCAGAGCATCACATTAGGAGGTGCATGATATCTAGTTGTCCCATTACTGGTGATGTTAACTTTGATCACTTTTAGGTGTTTCTATTTTCCCCTCTTTAGTAATTAATAAGGTCTTGTGACATTTTTTTTAAACATGAGCCACCTCTGTGGTCCAACTAATTCTCCATTTACTTGGGAAAATGCTTAAGGTCTATTAATAGGTAATGAAACAGCTAATTGTGCAACTTTTCCAGGTGTAACGGTCTATTACCATTCTACCTTACCTCCTTCTCTCATGCATACAAAGAAAGAAACCTAGCATGCTATTTTTTAAAGAACATAATAAAATATCTAATCTCATTCCTTATTCATCAGGTGAGAAAGCTGAGGCCCGAATAGGCTAAGTGACTTGCCTGGGGTCAGACAGCTACTCAGTAGCAGACCTGAAAATAATTAAGCGCTCACTGTACAGAAAGAAAGGCAAAAGTCAGTTCAGTGCCCTTCAAATACACAGGCCCTAGGGGTACACCCGCAGCAGTCTAAGGCACGTTTCCTGCGACCGTTTTTGGAAAGTAATGGGATTCTTACACAGATCCACAGAACCACGGAGCCACTGCAGTTTCTAGGGAAGCACAACGGCTCACTGTTGTGCCTGACTGCTCTTTGTTCTCTTCCTTCCTCTCGTCATCTCTCTTGAAACACTCAAGTCATTGCGGAGGCAAAAAGTCTCACAGCCCTAGGAAAGAGCCTTGCTTACAACGGGCTCCTCACCTACAAATGCTACACGCTCCTTGCCCAATACTCTGGATGTCTGTTTAATTCTAATTAGTGTCTTTATATATGTTTTTTGTTTTGTCTTGTTTTGTTTTGTGGTACGCGGGCCTCTCCCTGTTGTGGCCTCTCCCGTTGCGGAGCACAGGCTCCGGACGCGCAGGCTCAGCGGCCATGGCTCACGGGCCCAGCCGCTCCGCGGCATGTGGGATCTTCCCGGACCGGGGCACGAACCCGTGTCCCCTGCATCGGCAGGCGGACTCTCAACCACTGCGCCACCAGGGAAGCCCTATATATGTTATTTTGCAATTGCATGAGGTAGGCCTGTCATAATCTTACCATATTTTACAAACTTGAGAAGAGTTTTTAATTCTCCCAAGAACATCCAAACCTAGACTAATACAGAAGCAAGCAGCCTCTTCTGCGATGCCCTGGGACTTTCTTTTCCAAGGTGACTATGTAGCATGTAGGAGAAAAATAATAATAAATCGCAGGTTTCGGGAGTTAGAACTCCAATCTCAACCTCCACCCAGAACACAGCGTGGTCCTAGGCTTTGGCTTGCCTGCTCTGCTTCCTCCATTACTTAGAAGCAATGAAGATGCCATGCCCTGTCCTGTATCCCAGGGTACTACTTCTTCATAAAAGTTATTCTGAGATGGTTTTCAGCAGCACACCCAAAGCTGTGAACCAGAGGTAAGGACTCTAAAGACATCCTACACAATCTTTCTACACAGAATATGTAGAGTTTCCTCTTTACCACTTCCTGAGAGACACGTGTGTAAAAATTGAAGCAGTGTTTTACTTAAGGGTTAACCTTTAATCAGGACTTGGTATAAAATAAGCAAGGGGTATTTTAAAAAATCATAAAAGCAACGATGTAAATTGCTATGAGTTAAAACTAGTAATTCAACAATTAGAAATACAGGAAAATGTTTGCTGTGTTAGAGGAGTGACTAGTAGTAGTAGGAAAGCAACAGCTGTGGTAGAAGTGGTAGAATCAGCAGCAGCTGACTTGTATGGCGTGTTTCCCATGTTACCAGCACTCTGCTAAATGCTTTCATGTATAGCACCTCATTCAATGCTCAGAATCATCATAGTGTTCTCATTTCATACGAAACGTCAGCAACAAGTAAATGAAACACTGGGATAATATACACTTGACCTAAGATTATAATCCTGCCGAATAATCTTGGAGTGTAGACCATCAGGAAATTATTGCTGACTGACATACCAACACATGCCCTCACTTCTTTCTGCTCACTTTAGGAGTGAGATCTTCCCTGATCATCCTATATAAAAATATCAAACTCCTAACCCAGACTTGCCAGAGCTGCCTCATTAAAATATAAGCTCCATAAGGATAGGGACTCTGTTGAATCCCAATACCTAGAACAGCGCGTTTTCTGCGTTAGGTAATTATTATATGCTGAAGGAACGAATAACTGAATGTAGCTTGCATGGACGCTCAAAATCATGTTATTGGTCATGCTTCGAAAAAGAAAAAGAGCCTGTAACGCCATCCCTAGTGGCTAAACAAGTTTGAGCACTGAATACTTGGTCAAACACTAGAAAACAATTTTAGCTAGGCAACTTCATTCGTAGTTGACCAATATTCTCTGAGCACCCACCTGTGCCAAGCACAGGAGTGCCTGAGAGTGACCACACAGTGAAAGAGAGGGTTAAGAACCTTCCACTGACTGCGATACCGGCTCTCCCTGACTGCCAGTCCCTCTCACCCGGACTTTCTAAAACTAAGCAAACAACTCAGACAGGATTTTTAGTGTAACTGACCTCCTGGGCAACTTTATCTCCTGCTACTGGGAAGGCAAAGTAAAAGAATTGAAAGTTATACTTTTCGTGTAGGGAAAAATGTCATAACCCTGGTAGGCTTTTAAGAAGTTTGTAGAAAAAATTGTTTCTTAAGGGGAAGTTCCATTTTTTTTCTAGAAGATGTTGGGGGTACGAGTTAATTAATTAATTAATTTTTGCTGTGTTGCGCCTTCGTTTCTGTGAGAGAGCTTTCTCTAGTTGTGGCAAGAGGGGGCCACTCTTCCTCGCGGTGCGCGGGCCTCTCACTATCGCGGCCTCTCTTGTTGCGGAGCACAGGCTCCAGACGCACAGGCTCAGTAGTTGTGGCTCACGGGCCTAGTTGCTCCGCGGCACGTGGAATCCTCCCAGACCAGGGCTCAAACCTGCGTTCCCCCACATTAGCAGGCAGATTCTCAACCGCTGTGCCACCAGGGAAGCCTGGGGAAGTTCCATTTTTGAATGAGCAAAACTTATGGCCTATATGAGCATCTAAGATAACTGGGTAAGAGTGGGCTAAAAACTGAAAGATAAATTTTAATGTTTTTACAGTTTCAACAAAAAGTGTGCTCTGACTACTTTCATTGCACAATCTTGTTCATTTATCACTGATCCTTGTGAAGAGAACAGCTATTAAGTTATTCAAATTGAAAAAAAAAGTCAGTTGATGTGACAAATTACTTGTATATTTACTTTATGGAAATGTTATGAAATTTTACTGGTGGTGTTAGTGCCCTGAGCGTTGCTTCCCTTTCAGTTTCTGCTTTTAGGGAAAAACAGTTACATTACATGATGCAAATTCTTTTTATTTCAAATACCTCTAGATATTCCTATTTTGCTTAGGCTAAACCTTCTGAGGGTAGTAAAATTGTATTCCTTTCTCTTCTAAAAAAGTTTTATGAAATTAAAATAAGAGGATGAAATCACACTTTATTCATAGCATTTTTTCATCATAGTGTTCTCTACATGCTATATCTATTAACAGGAAGATTATATGACATTAAACGGTGACGAGAAAAACGTTTTTGAGTTGAACTCACACTCAAACTATAACACGCTTTCTGTTTGTGTGCTAATCTTTTGTGATTATTTGTGGCACAGTGCTCATTCTGAAAAGAAGTGGCTAATGTTTACTTTTAAATATTGGCATCAGAGGAAACATGCTTTTAGCTATTTCAAAGTTCCGAAAGTAATCATTGAAATAGAATCTATAAGAAGACTTGCAGTGCAAGGTTAGATGGGAGAACTGTGCACCAGCCTTGCTTAAATACTGTTAGTCAAACAGGATTATGACCATAAACATGTATCAGTTAAAAAGCGTTTGGCTAATGTAAAAGTCAGTGAAAAGTACAAAACTTACATATTAACATACCCTATATTTCTGATGGATTTAACACACACATGATTTTTAATTTGGCATGAAGAACTAAATCTAGGCATGTTCATAAACCTGTTGGTCCATCTGATTCTGCTTTGCTCCAGAAAAATTCCTTGTTAAACACATCAGCATATTAATTGGTTCTATTCCAAAATCTGGAATGAAGATGTTCAATGTTATCATGCCTTTGATCCTTAAGTGACAGCAAATTGTATTCTAAATTACAGTACTCACAGCTGTTGCCTGCTCTGTTACCCCTCTGTCCAGATGAATGTTCTGGCTCCTTGTATGGAAACTGCAGAGTTGTATCCAAGGTTCTGAATCCTTCTTTAAGAGAGTGATGCTTGTAGTACTCCACAAGTTCCTTTAGGAAAAAAGAATCAAACACATGAATTCCTTGACACGTAATTATATACAATAGAGGGATGATCAATTTAATGCTAAATTTTCCATAAGCCTATCTTAGTGTGAGTAAATGATCATCTCTCCCTGCAGCCTGGAGGTGCATGACACCTAACTACCCAGGCCATTTATAATGTGAGTTACCCCCTCTTGCTGCCCAACATCCTGCAGTCTTCAGTCAGTTGTAGTAAGTAAAGAGAAGCCATACTAAACCTCAGTTTCAGAGCAGTAATTATTGTTCTTATTTATGAAATAACTCCCTTTATTTTTGTTTAGAAAGGCAACAGCTGTTTTATGAATATATAGCAATTTCTAGCTTCCTGCATTTTCTTTCAACATAAGCAGAAAAACAAACTCAATCCTAAATGTACTCTTCCATGGTAAGCCAAAGTTGTTAAGCTACAAATGCTACTTACTTGACATTGTTTCTGGCTTATGAGGAAGTGTTAGTGCCCTTCTCATAGCTGTCATCTGGTACTTAATGTCATCTGGTACAATAATGTAGTTCTTTCCAATTTTCTCTTATACCTAATTTGCCCCAAATGCATCCAAGCCTAATATAATAACCACCCACCATCTTTCATACTAAAATTTCAGGAAATTTCTTTCAAGATGTTGGTTTCATAGGTTCTGCACAAATCTGAATCCCTCTACTTTAAACAGAAATTGAAAAATGATTAATTCATAATGGAAAAATGCATACTATCATTAGATGAGTACTATAGACGTTTCTTAGAAAAAACTGAAATGAAAATAAAAGCATAATCACCTTTAATCTAATTAGTCAGTGCTTCTACTACAGCACTATTGTTTAAAACAAACAGTATAAAAGCAACTCATTTCTTTAAAAAACCACACTGTCGTCGATTCAGTATCTCCATTCAATGGGTATGTTCAAAGTTCCCCAAACAAATCAGTCGGGCCAAAAATCACCCAAAAGAAGAGAAAGAGGATCATCAATGATTTATTTATTATTTTTGACCAAACTCGGATGAGTTGTGGAATGCATCGTGTGGGGAGTTCCAGGGGGTCACAGAGATTTTGAAGATAAGGTTCCTAGGTGTCCTCACCCTTGACGGAAAGTGAAGGATTATGGGAGTTCAAAGGCAAGAAAGAGAGCTTCCTTTTCTGAGTCCAGTGGGGAGGATGAGGGAAGAGTTCATGATGGAGGTAGCTTGGCTTAAATTGAAGAACAGGTAAAATTTCAAGAGCCAGGAAGGAGGGAAGGATTATTTTAAGTAGAGCAGTCAGGCTGGGAACAGACACAAACATAACAAAGACCACGTTCATAAACTAAAAGGAGCCTGGTTTGGCTAAAGTACTGGATAAGGCAAATGGAGATTCTTTACCTTTCACATCTGGGGATAATAAACCATTTCACAGGCTATAGCGAAGAACGTATAAAGTGCCTGGTACGTGTGAATAATCATGAGAGTTACCATGATCCCATGTGCCAGGCCTTTTATATAGTTTCTTACAATCTTCAAACAAGAAACAAGAGATGGGCCTTTTCCCCCTGATGCTCAAGGCTCAGTGAGATTAATCAGCTTTGGGCAAGTCTGTATAATTGGTGTCTGGCTCCAGAGTTTGTGCTCTGAACTACATCATATTATTAACAAATAGTACCTGGCAAATGTAAATATGAAGCAAAGGGAAGGAGCATTTTCTAAGTATCTATGGTATACCAGGAATTTGTTCTCTTAGACCCAAGATGCTATGGTTTGACACTTAAAAATATTTTCTTCCATCCTTGGGCCCAGATTATGGGTGCCCTTGATGAAGCAAAGGAATGTGGAACCTGACCAACTTAAAAAAAAAAAAAGTTAAAATATCAGAAGATTATATCCTCAAAATGACTTCACTGATCAGAATATGGCATTTATATTATGGTGATTTTAGCATGGCTCGCAAAGGCAATGTCTGGAATTAAATTCTACTTAGAGACCAATATTATCATTTAATTTCTTTAAATGCAAAATTTTGTAAGGTCTCTGGAAGAACGGTACACTTTATTATCATTTGCATCAGCGACACCATATATATATATATATATATATATATATATATATATATAACAGTTCTCTTAGTCTTCTCATTTAAACTGAATGAAATGTGTTCTTTTCTTTAGCAAAAATGTGAAAATCAACCTGAGAGTAATTATAAGCCAATAACTTTGAACTTCAGTGTAATTTTGTTATAAGTAATATGAATTTTATGCATGATATCATGAATTAGTATGAATTAAGGTTTATGTGAAGTTGGCTAGAAACTACAGAATTATCATTACTGAAAAGGACTTGGTCATCATTTAATACCTACCCACCTCCAAATTTTATGGAAGAAAAAAATGACTTTTCCAAGGCCTAGGGTCATGTGGCTTGGTAAGCTGTAAAACACTTTTTTATCACTTCACTGAGCATGGAAGATATTTTAGTTCCATTTTTACAGTCTTATGAGGGTAAATCTCCCTACATCTTTCTAACTGGGTAGAATTAAATAGTGCCATGGTGGATCTCTTCCAACTTATGCCTTTCAGTATTTTAGTCTAATCCACTTCTGCTTTAGCAATCATTGACCTTCAAGTACTACAAGTAAAGAAGAAGACTCTAAACAAAAGAAATTGCTAAGCTTTCCTTATCTCACACTGACACAGTGGTGTCAACAATTCAGGTCTCTCTGAAAAATAATGAGTGAGAGCCAGTCATTCCAATTACCAAGGAAACAGGCAGTGGAGTTGATTTATAAACAGCATTTGGACATGGACTGTCTGGCATACATGAAAATTAGAACAAAATTAATGCCTTGTAATCTGGATACAGAAATTCATTTAGAATTTGGATTTACTGACTAAGAAAAACAAAGATTTTGATTAACCAAGCCATTGAAACCAGAGGGAAAAGGTTAGGTCATAACCACCTGAGGCCAATCTTCTTTTCGAGAAACTGGCTAATTTAAAACAAATTCTGGATTTCGTTTTCATTTTACATCCTTTCCAAATTAAATTTAATTCCAGGCCCTAATGAGTGTCATTAGGTAGATGAATATAACTTTACCAGCCATGATGGGAAGATACTGAACTAAAGAAAATGCATAGACTGTTACGTACTTATAATGGGAACTGTGTTATTTGACACCAACACGATAAAATGTAACCTCCTTGAGGTTGCATGATGCAGGTTCAGAGAAGCCCCTACGTTCCCAAGGTGCCTATCAACCTTCTCTCTTCTTCCAGAGGGGCTAGTTACTGAGATAGGAGCCATTCCTTCTGATCAGGTATCCATGTGGCATTTCCCAGCGGAGGGTCAAAGGACAGCACTATTGTGAGGTTCTCAGTACACAGAGGTCTACTAATTTGAAAGCTGTTTTGAACAGTTGAGTCCTTTTTGAATTGTGCAAAAGCACAGTAACTTCACATAGTGAGGACTCAATATAAATTTGTTCAACAAATGAACAGAAACAAAGAGGAGGAAGTAGGTCCAGACAACTTCAACACTCTCTTCAGCAACGTTTACAGTGATTTTGTAAGAGCTGACAGAAGTATTCATCTAAGGCTGAGATTTTTCAGCTCCTTGTCTGTCATATCCTTTTGCTGCAGTTTTTTTTTCATTGTAGTTTTGCAGTTAATTCTTAATCCCCTCCCTTTAACCCTCTGCACTATGTACTTCCTTACAAAAGATCCCCAGATATGGAGGAAAAAACATGCATGTGTCTCTTGCAGTGGCATTTCTGATGTCTTACACATAGCATATAAGGGGAGCTTATTTTAGCTCTGTGACAACTACTTTTAATTCCCTTTCCAGAACATCATTGCAGAAACTTTTACTGCTCTCTGGTCCAAGTTATTTGAATTCTGGGTCTTTATTGCTTATACTATAATAACAGCTTTACATGCAGATAGGAACTTGAGGATCTGTGTCCACTAATCCAGGTCATGCAGTATTTACTGGCTTTTCACATCTGACCTTAGAGGATGAGGAACTTTCTTGAGCTGAATCCAGGTGACAAAGAGCTGAATTGATTGGCCCTCTCCAGTGACTATTCCTTTCATCCTCTTCGCTTATCTGCTGTGATGGAAGTCCCTTTTGTTACTTTCAAAGTCATCAAGGCTGGTAGTCAGCTTTGGCCCTACAGCATTTTTTTTTTTAAAGTCTCATATTAACTATAATACCACGGAGCAGCTTCATTACCAACCACCCTAATTTCTTCAGGTGAGTCAGGCTGGTGTGTCTCGCAGCGATGTGGAGACTCCCTGTTCACGCTTTTATCATGTCTCGGCTGGGGCTGTTACTCATTATTTGTGCATCCACTTGCTACCTCCCTGCTAGGTTTTCCTTTAGGGAAGAACCTCCTCAGGTCCAGTTTTCTCTGTGCACAGCCTGCTTGTTCCAGCAGAACATAACTCACTGCCAGCAGGGAGGATACCTGGATCTTGGTTGCCAACTTGACAGGGTTTACATTTTCCAGGACACAGTCTTGCTACCCATCCTTAGCTTTTGAATTGGGAATGTGATATTTATGTCCAGAGAGGTTTTCTTACTTTTCTTTCAACTCAAGATGCTTCAATTTCTTTAAAACACTGATTCCTGTCTTGAAGCAGTTCTAAATTTTTAGATAAGGCTTTCAAGCTGGCTTATTTTGTAAGGCTCTCTTACGCTCAGCTCAGTTTTAACTTTAATGTTAACATCTGCAAAGTGCTTTGAGATGTTTTCTGGAACGATGCAGTGTGTATGATTTGACTGATGGTTCAATCAATGAGTGGTCGTTCCCAATGTTACTCAAAGTACTTAGCAGAGTGCTACAAATGCATCTTATGTCCTATCTCCAAATTCTTCATTATCTCAAGAAATGCTTGCAAACTTGAGAAACACACTTGAGATCATTTTTCATGAAATAAGAACTTTCTTCTTTACTGTCAATGCACAAGCATTGACAGTAAATGCACAAGCATTGACAGTAAATGCACATGTGCACAAGCAATGCACATGTAATGACATACTGATATAGGTATTGTTGATATGACATATACTATTCTTATATGCTAAGTTACACTTTTAAAAATCATCAGAATTAATAATCTTTATTTATTTGAAACAACTTGGTAACAACATACTGTTCAATTTAAATGTAAAATTCCTATGAAATATCACTGTCATGTGGTAAAAATGCCACCTTGTTAATGTTTAATTGTCCAAGGTAATGAAGGAGAACTGTAGTACAGGTCACCTAAAATAGCAGAAAATACAAAAAGGTTTTCCATTTGACAGTATGTTTTGCATGAAATGAACCTAAATGTGAGAGGTATTTTACCAATTACAACTTTTTAATGTTATAATTTAAAATATCTTCCTCTGCCTGAATGAAGAGATAGAGGCAGAGGAAGAAAGAAGCACGTTAAAACTCTGCTGTGTGTCATTCAAACAAGGTAAAACACAAATAACTGAAAGTTGATTGTTTTGAACGTGTCTGTGGCTCTAAGAATCTTCTAGTGTGGACTCTGAAATATTATCTAAAACTTGTAAACTTAGTTTACAATGAAAAATATGTCTAGGGCAATATAAAACTTAACTAGAATTCTTACAATTAAAATTTTCAGGATTCTGCTGCATAATTATGGTATGATTCTCTTTAAACAATGTTTCAGTGAGCAAATACTCCAAGAAACTAGAATTAAACTGACCTTTCTAATAGAAGAAAAATAAGGACCACAGATTGAAAAGAACTAATCAATGCTTACCATTAAGCTTTTAAACTTTCTATTTTCTGCAATGTGAAAAAAGCCATCTCTTGTTAAAATCTTGATGTGCTTTGCTTCATTATTGTACCTGTGGGCAATGAATAACTTATGAATATAAATGTGTTTTTAATCAGTAGAAATCAATAGTTACCAGAGGGCATGCCCCAATAACATTATAGGAATTAATTCTGAAGACAAAATATATACCTATGCCAATACACTGGTGACAGCTAATTAACAAAATATATTCACTAGATTGGTTGAAGATACAACCAATATTTGAAGTGAGACGAGGGGGTTGGGTTAGATTTGATCAATCACTATGCCCAATTTTTTTATAAGATCAATTTGGGAATATGGAAAAACAAAATAAAATCTAGTAATTTATAATTCTTAGGATTACTAGAAACATACACATATCAAGTACAATGTTATGAAAGAAATGTAGTATGCCAATTAGCAGCCTATAACACAATACCATTTTTTCTAACAGATATTTTCAAGTATTAATGAACTGTCTGGAGAGATGATACATTATTTCTGCTGCAATTAGAACCTTGGTTTTCAGCTTCAGTGTTATATATGTCAGATGATCTATGCAATTATGAAAACAGGAAAGCTATTTCTGTAAAAGTACTTGTCCCACTTACTTAATGCTAATTGCATATTCTCCTGACTCTTTGGTCCTGTGCCTCACAAGGTAAGTACTGTTTACCCTGTTAATAAGTTCAGTCTCTGCCTGCAATCTTTCCATTGCTCCAGCATACCTATAAGAAACAAAGATGCAGAAAATTTGGGTAATGTACCTGGAAGAGAACAGAGGCTAAAAATATGTATCTGTTAGGATTTTAATTTAGTGGCAGATCTGAACTGTTTTTACTTCTGTACCAATTATAGTACTTCAAAAAAATAATGCAGAAAAAAGTCCTTTAGATACGTCCAAACACAAATGCTCTACAAAGATTACAACAGTGAAGTGAATATTGCCTAACATACACTAAATATTTATCAAATAAATAAATGGGACAAAGACAAGAATTAATAGGCATCGGGTTAGAGAGAGAGTTGTGGGGAATTTAAGGACAAGAAAGAAAAAGATTTGTAGGGAAGGGTTGCCCTGCCTAAGACACACACAGATGTACATACACGTATACACACATACACGCACTCCTCCAAAATTTCACCTTTTCTAGGTAAAACAGTATGAAACAAAATTTCCTTTGAGTATTGTTGTAAGAAAATTCAGAAACAATTTAAATTATTTTAAAATAATTATTTTTTGGATATAAGATTAATTCTTGTAGTCCACAATTTTGATAACCAATTTTGTTAAGAAACTGGTAGTAATGAATAAAATTTTTAAAAGGTAGATATTTTCAAAACCAGAATGCAATTCTTCCTAAACTATACTGGTCTTAAGCATACTCAGATCCCATAACAATAATAATAAAAGGCCTAAATTCAATGTTAAAATATTCTTCAATGACCCTTCGCATCAAATACAGGTTTAGCATTTATTGACAAAATATATCAGATTATGGGTAATAAAAGTTAAAGGAAAAACTTTTATGTTGAGATCAGCTATCTTTCAAGTCAATATTCTAGAAAATTTTCTGATTCACATATGGACTCATGTAACCCAGTGAAAATACCCACATCTAATCTATGCTAAATATTGGGTTGGCCAAAACGTTTGTTCGGTTAGTGAATATGTTCAATAAAATTCTTTGTGAAAATGAAAAATGTTTTATTTTTATTTAAAACCGAACGAACTTTTTGGCCAATCCAATATTTAAAATACATATGGTAGGCATTTGACAAGTTTGTAAAGGGAGGAGGACATGTGAGGTTTCCAC
The DNA here is from genome assembly GCF_951394435.1 of Stenella coeruleoalba. Taxonomy (NCBI): domain Eukaryota; kingdom Metazoa; phylum Chordata; class Mammalia; order Artiodactyla; family Delphinidae; genus Stenella; species Stenella coeruleoalba. The sequence goes on from NC_137169.1 coordinate 94,202,951, forward strand.
CAAGTACAGAAGAAAAGCTAAGGGCATTTTATGTAGATGGTACCTTGGGTTAAAGTTAGGATAACCACTGACTCATTTCTACCTAGTAAAATCTGACTCACATCTTCCTCTTAAATCTTATCTCTAACAAACCCCTTCTTTACTAGTCTCCAGGCTTCTTTCAGGTTCAAGAATTCTTAGAGTTGTGCATGGACTATATTCCTGTGTTGGAAAACTCTCACCCTCTGTCAACCCACATTGCTTCTCATCCTTCAGGTTTAGAGAGTCTTTTCTGACCATTCCAGCTAAAGAACACTGTCCTGTATCTGGCACTCTCCACTCCATTATTCTCATTACAGTATCCCTAATTTCCTTCATAGCATTTATGGCAATTAGCATACAGCATAAGCATTTTTATCAGAGTAACACATGAACGTAATTTTTAAAAGTCAAGTCGTACTATAAAACTATAATGAAAAAGCAGCACTACCCCATCTTATCAGATTCTACCCCAAGTCCCATTTCAAGTATTTCACCTATTTTTCCTTGTTATTTTTTAATATCTACTTGAATATTTCTAAATAACATGATTAAACTACAATTTATCAATTTTATTTTTATTTTATTTATTTATTTTTTTGCGGTACGTGGGCCTCTCACTGTTGTGGCCTCTCCCGTTGCGGAGCACAGGCTCCGGACACGTAGGCTCAGTGGCCATGGCTCACGGGCCCAGCCACTCCGCAGCATGTGGGATCTTCCCAGACTGGGGCACGAACCTGTATCCCCTGCATCGGCAGGCGGACTCTCAACCAGATTCAGTTAAACATATACATATATTCATTCTTTTTTGGATTCTTTTCTCTTATAGGTTATCATAGAATATGGAGTAGAGTTCCCTGTCCTATACAGTATGTCCTTGGTTATCTATCTTATATATAGTAGTGTGTGAATGTTCATCCCAAGTTCCTGATTTATCCCTCCCCACAACGTTTCCCCTTTGGTAACTGTAAGTTAGTTTTCAATATCCCAAAGTCCATTTCTGTTTTGTAAATAAATTTATTTGTATCATTGTTTAAAATTAGATTCCAGGGCTACCCTGGTGGCGCAGTGGTTGAGAGTCTGCCTGCCGATGGTTGGTTTCAGATTGCTAGTATTTTGTTGAGGATTTTTGTGTCTATGTTCATCAGTGATATTGGCCTGTAATTTTCTTTTTTTGTGGTACCTTTGTCTGATTTTGGTATTGGGGTGATGCTGGCCTCATAGAATGTGTTTGGGATGTTCCATCCTCTGTGACTTTCTGGAAGAGTGTGAGAAGTATAGGTGTTAACTCTTCTCTAAATGTTTGATAGAATTTGCCTGTGCAGCAATCTTGTTCTGGACTTTTGTTTGCTGGGAGTCTTTTAATCAGTTTCAATTTCAGTACTTGTGATTGGTCTGTTCATGTTTTCTATTTCTTCCTGGTTCAGTCTTGGGAGATTGTACCTTTCTGAGAATTTGTCCATTTCTTCTAGGTTGTCCATGTTATTGGCATATAGTTGCTTGTAGTACTCTCTTATGATCCTTTGTATTTCTGTGGTGTCAGTTGTAACTTCTTTTTCATTTCTAATTGTATTGATTTGAACCCTCTCCCTCTTTTTCTTGATGAGTCTGGCTAAAGTTCTGTCAATTTTGTTTATCTTTTCAAAGAACCAGCTTACAGTTTCATTGATCTTTTCTATTTTCTTCATCTCTATTTCATTTATTTCTGCTCAGATCTTTATGATTTCTTTCATTCTACTAACTTTGGGTTTTGTTTGTTCTTCTCTCTCTAGTTGCTCTAGGTGTAAGCTTAGGGTGTTTATTTGAGATTTTTCTTGTTTCCTGAGGTAAGACTGTATTGCTATAAACTTCCCTCTTAGATCTGCTTTTGCTGTGTCCCATAGGTTTTGGATCATCGTGCTTTCACTTTTGTCTGTCTCTAGGTATCTTTTGATTTCCTCTTTGATTTCTTCAGTGATCCATTGGTTGTTTAGTAGCATATTGTTTAGCTTCCACGTGTTTGTGTTTTTTTACAGTTTTTTTCCTTGTAGTTGATTTCTAATCTCATAGCGTTGTGGTTGGAAAAGATGCTTGATGTGATTTCAATTTTCTTAAATTTACTGCGGCTCGCTTTGTGGCCCAGCAGGTGATCAATCCTGGAGAATGTTCCATGTGCACTTGAGAAGAATGTGTATTCTGCTGCTTTTGGATGGAATGCTCTGTAAATATCAATTAAGTCCACCTGGTCTAATATGTCATTTAATGCCTGTGTTTCCTTATTGATTTTCTGTCTGGATGATCTGTCCATTGATGAAAGCGGGGTGTTAAAGTCTCCCACTATTACTGTGTTATTGTCAGTTTCTCCTTTTATGGCTGTTAGTGTTTGCTTCATATATTGAGGTGCTCCTATGTTGGGTGCATGTATATTTACAATTGTTATATCTTCTTCTTGGATTGATCCCTTGATCATTATGTAGTGCCCTTCTCTGTTTCTTGTAATAGTCTTTATTTTAAAGTCTATTTTGTCTGACATGAGTATTGTTACTCCAGCTTTCTTTTCATTTCCATTCGCATGGAATAGAATTTTTTACATACCTTACTTTCAGTCAGTATGTGTCCCTAGATCTGTAGCATTGCTACTGCATCTTTCTTTTTGTTTTCATTTGCATGGATATATCTTCTTCCATCGTCTCACTTCAGTCTGTATGTGTCCCTAGATCAGAAGTGGGTCTCTTGTAGACACCATATATATGGGTCTTGTTTTTGTATCCATTCAGCTAGTCTGTGTCTTTTGACTGTTGCATTTAATCTGTTTATGTTTAAGATAATTATCAATATGTATGTTCTTATTGCCATTTTGGTAATTGTTTTGGATTTGTTTTTGTTGGTGTTTTTTCTTCCCTTCCTCTTTTGTTCTCTTGTGATTTGATGACCAAATTTATAGTGTTGTGTTTGGATTCCTTTTTCTTTTTTTGTGTGTGTATCTATTGTAGATTTTTGGTTTGCAGCTACCATGAGGTTTTGATATAGCAGTCTATATATATACAAGATTGTTTTAAGTTGTTGGTCTTTTAATTTCAAATGCATTTTCAGTATTCTGCATTTGTGTTCTCCTCCACTCACAGTTGCTGGTTTTGATATATTTGTGTGGAGATGATTTCCTACCTTTACTGTGTGTTTGCCTTTACTGATGAGATTTTACATTTGTAATTTTCTTGATTCTAGTTGTGGCCTCTTCTGCCTAGAGAAGTTCCTTTGGCATTTGTTGCAAAGCTGGTCTGGTAGTGCTGAGTTCTCTTGGCTTTTGCTTGTATGTAAAACTTTTGATTTCTCTGTCAAATCTGAATGAAAGCCTTGCTGGGTAGAATATTCTTGGTTGTAGGTTCTTCCCTTTCATCACTTTAAATATATCATGAAACTCCCTTCTGGCCTGTAGAGTTTCTGCTGAAAAATCAGCTGATAACCATATGGGAGTTCCCTTTTATGTTATTTGTTGCTCTTCCCTAGTTGCTGTTAATATTTTTTTCTCTATCTTTAATTTTCATCAATTTTATTACTATGTGGCTTGGTGTGTTCCTCCTTGGGTTTATCCTGCCTGGGACTCTTTGTGATTCCTGGACTTGGGTGACTGTTTCCTTTCCCATGTTAAGGAAGTTTTCAGCTATTATCTCTTCAAATATTTTCTCAGATCCTTTCTCTTCTCTCCTTCTGGGACTGCTATAGTGTGAATGTTGGTGTATTTAATGTTGTCCCTAAGGTCTTGTAGACTGTCCTCATTTATTTTCATACTTTTTTCTTTATTCTGTTCCATGGCAATGATTTCCACCATTCTGTCTTCCAGGTCACTTATCCATTCTTCTGCCTCAGTTATTCTGTTACTGATTCCTTCTAGTTTATTTTTTCATTTCAGTTATTGTACTGTTCATCTGTTCTTTAGTTCTTCTAGGTCTTTATTAAGCATTTCTTGTATCTTCTCAATCTGTGCCTCCATTCTTTTTCCAAGCTCTTGGATCATCTTTACTATCATTACTCTGAATTCTTTTTCAGGTGGATTGTCTATTTCCACTTTACTTAGTTCTTCTGGGGTTTTATCTTGTTCCTTCATCTGGGACATATTCCTCTGCTGTCTCATTTTGTCTTTCTGTGATTGTGGTTTCTGTTCTGCAGGCTGCAGGGTTGTAGTTCTTCTGCTGTCTGCCCTCTGGTGGATGAGGCTGTCTAAGAGGCTTGTGCGGGCTTCCTGGTGTGAGGGACTGGTACCTGCCCACTGGTGGGTGGAGCTGGGTCTTCTCCCTTTGGTGGGCAGGGCCATGTCAGGGGGTGTGTTTACTGGGCAGCTGTTTATTCAGGAAGACTTTAAGCAGCTTGTCTGCTAATGGATGGGGCTGTGTTCCCGCCCTGTTGGTTGTTTGGCCTGAGGTATCCCAGCACTGGAGCCTACAGATTGTTGGGTGGGGCCAGGTCTTGGTGAGATAATGGCAGCCTTCAAGAGGGCTCATGCCAATGAGTTTGTCAAACCTGCCACTACCAGTGTCCTTGTCCCTACAGTGAGCCAGAGCCACCCCTGCCTTCACAGGAGACCCTCTAATACTAGCAGGTAAGTCTGGCTCAGTCTCTTATGAGGTTACCACGTTTTTCCCTGGGTCCTGGTGCACATGAGATCCTGTGTGCACTCACCAAGAGTGGGGTTTCTGTTTCCCCCAGTCCCGTGGAACTGCTGTGATCAAATCCTGCTGGCCTTCAAAGACAGATTCTCTGGGGGCTCCCTCTCCTGTTGCCACACCTCCAAGCTGGGGAGCCTAATGTGGGGCTCAGAACTTTCACTCTTGTGGGAGAACTTCTGTGGTACAATTGTCTTCCAGTTAGTGAGTTGGCCACCTGGTGTGTATGGATTTGATTTTATTGCGATTGTGCCCTTCCTACTGTCTTGTTGTGGCTTCTTCTTTGTCTTTGGATGTAGAATATCTTTTTTAGTAGGTTCCAGCGTTTTTTTGTTGGTGGTTGTTCAGTCGTTAGTTGTGATTCTGGTGTTTCCATAAGAAGGGGTGAGCATGTGTCCTTCTACCCTGCCATCTTGTCTCCTCTCATTATATATCTCCCATGAGGTTTTGATGTAGCAGTCTATATATATACAAGATTGTTTTAAGTTGTTGATCTCTTAATTTTAAATGCATTTCCAATATCCTGCATTTGTACTCTCCTTTTCTCATTATTGCTGGTTCTGATATCATATTTGTGCATGGATGACTTCCTACCTTTACTTTACGTTTGCCTTTACTGGTGAGCTTTCCCATTCATAATTTTCTTGATTTTAGTTGTGGCCTTTTCTGTAGAGAGAAGTTCTTTTGGCATTTTTTGCAAAGCTGGTCTGGTGGTGCTGAATTCTCTTAGCTTTTGCTTATCTGTAAAACTTTTGATTTCTCCATCAAACCTGAATGGGAGCCTTGCTGGGTAGAGTACTCTTGGTTTTAGGTTTTTCCCTTGCATCATGTTAAATGTATTGTGCCACTCCCTTCTGGCCTGCAGAGTTTCTGCTTAAAAATCAGCTGATAACCATATCAGGGTTCCCTTGTATGTTATTTGTTGCTTTTAATATTTTTTGTCTTTACTTTTTGTCAGTTTGATTGATTTGTGTCTTGGCATGTACCTCCTTGGGTTTATCTTGTATGGGACTCTCTGTGCTTCCTGGATTTGATTGATTGTTTCCTTTCTCATGTTAGGGAAGATTTCAGCTATAATCTCTTCAAATATTATTTTCTCAGGCCCTTTCTCCCTCTCTTCTCCTTCTGGGTCTTTATCAATTTTAGATGTCAGGATGGAAAATCACTGTTTCTCCACTTATGCTCATGCCTTCATAGTGCTGCACCTCATTCTTTGTGTAACCTCTCCAAAGCTAAGTCATCATCTTACCCAGTTGTGTCATGTTGTCACGTTCGAAGAACATCTGACATCAAAAAACAAGTCCTCGGGCTTCCCTGGTGGTGCAGTGGTTGAGAGTCCGCCTGCTGATGCAGGGGACATGGGTTCATGCCCCGGTCCGGGAGGATCCCACATGCCGCGGAGTGGCTGGGCCCGTGAGCCATGGCTGCTGAGGCTGCGCGTCCGGAGTCTGTGCTCCGCAACATGAGAGGCCGCAGCAGTGAGAGGCCCGCATACCGCAAAAAAAAAAAAAAGTCCTCAAGTTTTTGTTTTGCTCAAACTTCTTTGTCTCTACCACAGATTTTTTTCCAAATTCTCCAAGAGGATTATAAACCCCTCAGTGATACATTTTCAACACCATGTACTGTACATAATAATTTTTTCTATGGAGAGACATTCGTCTTTCCCAAGCAAGCTCTCCACCCTCTTGGTCTAATCACCACTGCTTGCTCTCTAAGCCTGCTGAATTACTGTAGTCCTGGACATCCCTTTACTCCCATTTCCTAGATTCTGTATCTCCCTCTTTTTTGGTTTACTAGCTCATCCTTCAGATTCCTATAAATGAATACATGGGATTTAGTACTCAGAAGGCCTCACATCTATGAACATATTTTTATTTTACTTAATAATCCTTAATTCACAGTTTGGCTGGATATAGAATTATAGGTGAGAAATTATTTGCTTCTCAAATTTTAAGGCATCGCTCTACTGTTCTAACATCCAATTCAGTGCCATCTTGGTTTCCAAGTCTTTGTATGTAATCTGAATTTTTTTCTCCCTGGAAACTCTCAGATGCTTTGTTTTCTCTATGTAGCAAACTTTCATGTTAATATGCCTTTCAGTTATGTGCTGTACTAAATGTTCAATATTGTCCTTGGCCCTTGGTAGCATCTTTGATTTGGAGCCATATACCCTTCAGTTCTAAAAAAAATTTTTTTTTTTTTTGTTTTTTTTGATAATTGTTCTCAGTTTCCCTTTCTGGAGTTCTAGTAAGTGAAGGCTGGACTTCTCAGGTCACTTGTCTACTCTATCATTTTTTTGCTTTTTTAAAATTTATTTATTTATTTATTTTTGGCTGTGTTGGGTTTTCGTTTCTGTACAAGGGCTTTCTCTAGTTGCGGCAAGCAGGGGCCACTCTTCATCGCGGTGCGCGGGCCTCTCACTATCGCGGCCTTTCTTGTTGCGGAGCACAGGCTCCAGACGTGCAGGCTCAGTAGTTGTGGCTCACAGGCCTAGTTGCTCTGCAGAACGTGGGATCCTCCCAGACCAGGGCTCGAACCCGTGTCCCCTGCAGTGGCAGGCAGATTCTTAATCACTGCGTCACCAGGGAAGCCCCCTACTCTATCTTTTCTCTCATATTATCTCTCTTTGATTTTCTGAAGGATTTACTCAACTTTATTTTCCAGTTTCTGTACTCAATACTTAACTAGAAGAGCTCTTTCTTATTATCTGATTGTTGCTTTTATAAAACATCCATCTCACTTCTATGGATACATTGTCATCTCTTAATTCTGAGAATATAACTTTAAGGCTTCTTTCTTCTGCCCATTCTAATGTCTGTAATTCTTCCAAGTTTCTTTTTCCTATTTATTCTTTACTTCAAGGCTTTTCTCAAATGCCTGGTTACTCCTTGTTGTCTGCTTATATTTAAGAGGAAGGGCATCCAAGCCAAGAACTGACTGGAAGCTCTGTGTGGAGGAAGCAAGGGAGGCTCATTGGGTGGGAACCTGATCGTTTGGCAAGAACCTTATGATGGGGCTGGATTTTAGATTTTTTATTTTGAGTCTATTCTGTTTCTTTAGAGAAAAATCTTCCAAATTCCTATCTGGATGCAAGAAGAGAGTAGTCCATGTGTGTGAGACACAGCTGTCACAGTACTGAAATTGAGCTACACAAAGGAACTGGGAATCATCATCAGTCTGTATATTGACTTTCCTTAATTTGACCCATCTGGTTTCAGTATGACAGCTCTCCCAATCTCTGCTGGTCCTGCTCTTTCCAAGTCTAGGCCCCATATGGCTCAATTTTTCCATGTAATATACCTTCTAACTTATGTCTCCTGCTAAGGTAGGGAAAGGTAAGTTGCCTGACTACTTGGAGGCTGAGGTAGGTTCCTTGGCATCTGTATCCTTTTCTTCATAAGGATTTTCAGACAGTTCCCCAGATTTAAGCCCCATGCCTCATCCCTGCCTTCGTGACACCCCAAAACATAGATTGTTGAAGATAATCATCTTGAATTCTGTTTTATTTCATGGCCTATGAAAGAGATAAAGTTTACCTTATGGGAGCAACTTGTTTTAAAATGTGGAAATAATAAATACACCATACAGTTGGTGTTATTCACTTTCTTAATGACTTGAGAACCACAGTGTAATTTTTCTCTAAACAGTTTAGTATTTCTAAAATTGAAGATTTCATTTTCTGATCATTTTGTTCCTTAGCAGAAGTCATTTCACATGAAACTGCCTGCTTAGTGTGAAGAAATTGTCCAAGTTGCTCAGAAAAGAAGAAAAAGTAATTATGAAATTATACTATATCTATTTCTTACTGTTTTCAAGGGTCTTCCCTCATCTGAACATCTTGATTTTTTTTTTTTATCAGTAGGAACGATACTTTTCTAACTGGTCATATATTCAATAGAATTTTACATATTGGCAAGGGTACATTTTAAAACAAAGGGCTCAAAAACAAATCTCCTGTGCCCTGACTGGTTCCCAGGTACCTGATTGGTTTATTTCATAAAATCCATCACAGACGTAGAGAACAGACATGTAGACATAGGGGGAAGGGGAGGGTGGGATGAATTGGGCAATTAGGTTTGACATAAATACACTACCATGTGTAAAATACATAGCTAGTGGGAACCTGTGGTACAGCTCAGGGAGCTCAGCTTGGTGCTCTGTGATGACCTAGGTGGGTGGGATTGGGGGAGATGGGAGGGAGGTCCAAGAGGGAGGAGATATAGGTATGCATATAGCTGATTCACTTCGTTGTACACCAGAAACTAACACAATATCGTAAAGCAATTATACTCCAATTAAAAAAAATCCATCTAGTTTGTGGCTTTAGTATTTCTCATTACTCTTGTAACTATTATGCCTACTTACATGAAAAATAGTAAAAGAAACGAGAAGGAAACTATCATCACACTCTCATGATTTCACCAGTCCTTGATGTTTTTCAGTTTGATTATCCATGCTATCAGCTCTATTCTCCAAACTTAATTTGTCAGGATTACAGTCTTTAATTCCACGAAAAGTAAGACCTCAAATTTATCTTAAACCAGGTAAACATGTAGCAAAGATTTCCAGTTCCATTACAGACCTGCTACAATTTCTCCAGCAAGCTCAGTGCTGAAGCCCAGAGAGGGATGTCAGAGAAAGCAGACAATGACCACAGAAGGCAGAAATTGCTGGGGAGGGAGAGGAAGACTGCTGAGGAGAGGATCTCATACTATGGACAATATATTCCTACAGTAACCCGGCATTTTTCATGCTTTGGTTATATAACAGAAAATGATCAGAATTGAAAATATCAAAGAACTCAGGTGTTAGCTACACCTGCAAACTGAACTAGTACTATATACTCTCAGAATATCTCATTTATATACATATCCTGATATCTAGTTTGTATACATATATTTCAATATCAAGAAAGTAAAAATAGATGCAGTCATTTTAAGAGGAGCCAAACTCAAAATTCAGGAAGCAAATATCAATAAGTAAATATGCCCATGTTTTGTACTTTAACAGGTGGTGTGCCAACGTACAGACAGCATAACTTGGAATCCTGGCTGTACCATTTACTAGCTGGTTGGCCTTAACCTTTGTTTCCTCATCTGTAAAAATAATAAAAATAACCTTCCTTATACAGATGTTGGAAAAACAAAACAAAATGTGTAAAATACTAAGTACATACTAAATACCCAGAATATGTTAGTTATTATCATATAATGATTATAACTATTCTAGATTCTGAATAGTTTTTCCAGTTGAGGATATCATTTCCCCTTAAACTCATAATGTCTAAAAAAAAATAATCACTATCTACTGCTTCCTTGTTTCTGTTAGTGATACTGCTAACCTCCAAGTGTTATGTGAGCTCCACAGAGACCTAAAACTTTAGACTTGGACACATCTTGCTCCTCCAATATTATGTGTTATAAAGTGTATTTTTAGGATCTATTGTCCTTTCTGGGTTAAATTTTAGTTTCAGAAAATGGAATCATACCTTTTTTCTCAACTCCATGAAATTTACTCTTCTAAAATACAATATACATATTTGCCCATGTCCCGTTCCTCTCTGTGGATGGTATAAACTTTGGATTTACAGCCAAGTACATGTGCTTGTACACACACATGCACCACTCTCTGATAAAGATATGGAAAGGTCAGCAATATATAAATTCATTATGGTGTTTTGTTGCATCTGAAAACAGCTTTAGCCAGGACAAATGGAAATGGAATGTAGTTTACTACTCCCTCATTTAAGGCGTCCTCGAGCTAAGGGTATGGTATTTCAACTCAGCTACATAAACATTTTTAATACTTACCAGGGTTGGCAAGAATAATCTACTGGTTTGGGCACCTAGGATGTAAAAAGGCAAAAATAGATTAAGTTTACTTAAGGGAAGCTTTTAGAAATCAATCATTAATTCAGTTCAGCTGACTCAGCTCTATAAAACCCTAGGTAGCACAGTCCTAGAATTATCCATTGGCAATATTATACAGAGCGAATCATAGTATATGTCAGATAAGTAGAAAATAATTCATTTCACATTAATTCTTTCATTCATTTTACTGCCACTGTACCTCTAAAGGAAGAGATAACAGGAAAAATATGAATTGGAATCTTTTGGTATTTATTATCAAGGCAGTTTAATCCTATCATAGAAAATTAAAATGAAAATGTTAGGAAAACCAAATAGCACACTGCTTTCCCAATACACGGGGAAAACAGGCAAAATAAACCATATACACCTGATATAGACTCTTATTGTGTATCACAAATTTTAAACTCTGATTTAGAAGTCTACCAACTGGAAAACCATTTATTTATGAAAAAGTCATAGGAAATACTCATTTTTCCCTTTTCTCCTATGGAGTTTTACAAAAGAGAAAAACTTTATTTTCTATGCAAATAAAGAAAGAAAAAGAAAACTTCTAGTTGCTGATTGCAATTAGAAAATGAGCAAAGCCAAAGAAGGCACACCAATATTCATAAAACAACAAATACAATTCATACTGTGTAATTTTCATGAATCACCTGAATCTTTGATGTATACATTCCATGTTATTCCTGGGCCTTTTAATACTGCGTGATGAAAAATACTGTTACCCTCACTTGTAACTGAGGTCTGGTTAATGTGACTATATCTCTAGCTATGTCCATTTTCATAATGGGCTGTTAATATTTTGACCGTCCAGGTTAAGAATTATTTGTAAAAAACTATCCTTCTGGTCAGAACATCTCTAAAGTTACTAATCTTTAAATATTTTATCCTATGGATCACATTTTCAATTTCACCACTGTGTAAAATCCTGATACACAGATAACATATTGAAAGTAAATTATACCATTCGACTCCTGCGAATATTTTCTTATACCATTTTGTTTTCGCAAATAGAAATCAATCTTCAACAGTTTCCCTTTTAGTAAAATATACATGACCTCAGAAATCTGATGGGGAAAAAAGTGTTTTCCTCCTTCCCTCTACCTCTCTGTATTCTTCAAATGTATGCTTATTCCTAAACCTATCTCTCTCTTCCTGGAGAACGACAACAAAAAGAGAGAAAGAGGACAGAGCAGGTAAAGACCTTCAACATATTTTGACTGGATTTTCTTAGCTGGGAAGGATCCACAAAAGTGAAGAGTGACATAAAATTCTAAAGTAGAACAGAGATTGAGGCTGTTCCATCCGGATGTGTCCTTCTGAAGCTTTTTCTCTCTTTGGTACATTGTGATGCGTGATGAGCCAGGACTGTCTTCTCAGCTGTGATCCCCATCATCAGAGTAGGATCCTGTCCTTTTCCATCTGACATGAGCCCTCCCCATTTCTATCATGTGTACTTTGGGCCCTCGTCTAGAGGAATATCTCATATATAAGGCTATAAACAATTTTGTTCTCATCTTTGACAGTTTTTCCCTAATGTCTTTTTCTGCCTTCATCATAGGCTGTTTACATTGTTAAAACTTCTGCTGTGGATGTAGCGTTTTAAAAAAAATTTCATTGGGAATATAGCATACATATAAAATTAAATATAAGATATATGCTTCTTCCCAAGTGCATTTTATAAAAGCTAGATGAGACAGAAGTGAACTTTCTGTGTTTGTTTGGCTAGAAATGTCATTATTTCATCCTCATTGAGGAAAGATATATTTCTAATTTTCTTTCAAAACTTTGAGTATATTATTCTTACTGCTTCAAATATTGAAATTTCATTGTATAGAATTCCCATTCAGTTCTTTTTTATAGTTCTTATTTCTCTGCTGAGGTTTCCTGTCCATTCATTATAAACATACAGTTAACCCTTGAACAAAACGGGTTTGAATTGCATGGGTGCACTTATACGTGGATTTTTTTCAATAGTAAATACTACAATACAACACAATCTGCCTTTGATTGAATCTATGAATGTGAAACCACAGATATGGAGGAACTGTGAATATAGAGGGGCGACTATAAGTTATAGGTGAATTTTCCACTGCTTGGAGGATCAGCACCCTAATCCCTGCATGTTTCAGGGGTCAACTGTATTTTCCTTTATTTATGTCCTTGAGCACAATTATAATAGCTACTTTAAAAATCCTTTCTTGCAAATTCTATCATTTGGGACATCTGAGGGTTGTTATCCTTTAATTGTCTTTTCTTTTGAGTGTGGTTCACGTTTTCCTGTTTTTTTGTATACTGAGTGATTTTAGATGGCCTCTTGGACAATTTGAATGATATGCTGTAGAGGCCCTGGATTCAGTTATGCTCCTACAAAGAGTGTGGTTTTTCTTAGAGCAGGCAGTTAACTTGTTTGAACTCCAACTGCAAACTCTGTCTTCCCTGTGGTAAGGGGCAACTGAATACTTCGTTAAGTTCTTTTAGCCTAAGCTGAGCTACTTGAAGTCTGCACCACTCAGAGACTGAGGCAATGTTTATACACAGAATTTGAGGTTCTCCCTCACTCTTCTTTCCTTTCTAAGATTTGTTATCTCCCTTTCCAGACTGTGTTTGCTTCAAACTCCATATTCTGCCCTTCAAGCCAGTAATACTGTGAGGTTTCTATCTGTATTTCAGCCACCCTGCATGGTGCAGCCCAGTGTTTGTCCTTAAGCTAGCCTTAAAGCCAGGAAACTCACCTAGTATCCTTCTTCTGAATGTCAAGTCCTCTCCTAGCCAGTATGTTCAAATAGTTGTTTTTGTAAAAAATATTTTGTCCAGAGTTTGTAGTTATTTTCTGTGGGAGGCTTGGTCCAATAGGAGCTACTTGACAATGACCAGAAGTGGAAACTCCTATTGTTTCCATTATTGCTGTTGTTAGCTATATGTCTAATCATCAACCCTTTATAGGTAATCTGTATTTTCTCTCAGGTTGGTTTTAATATTTTCTCTTTGTCTTTGATGTTCTGCAGTTTCACTAAAATGTATCTAGGTATTGATTAAGTTTAATATACTCTTCTTGACTATTTAGTTTTATCATAAATTCTGGAAAATTCTCAGCCATCATTTGAACATTGCTTTCCCACAATTATTTATATTCTCTCTCTCAATAGACGTATTTGAACTTTATCATTCCATTCTCTTACATTCTCTATCTCTTAATCTTTCTGGACTGTTCACTGAGAAATTTATTCAGATTTTTCTTCCAATTTTCTGCCCAGCTGGGTCTCATACATCATGTAATGTTTCCATTGTTCCTCATTTCAATTGCTATATCTGATTCTTTGTGAAATATGCCCAAACAAGAGTGACTTGTTTTCCTTTTAGACTTTTATTCCCCCTTTTATTTCTTCAACCATATTAAACATACAATTTTGAACTTAGTATCTGATAATTCCACTACCTGTTGTCTTTGTGGGTCTAATTCTGCATTTTATTGTCTCTGCTGACTTTTGCTTAAGGTGGGTTTGTTTCCTCATAAATATAATTATTCCAAATTGTGAATTTATAATCCCTGGGACTTTATCAGTAGAAATCCTTTGAGGCGCCAATCTAGAGAGAATCTGTACTTGCACTGGGAACACAATCAATGTGGCATCATTTTATACTATGTTTCTTTTTAAAAATTTTATTTTATATTGGAGTATTGCTGACTAGCAATGTTGCATTAGTTTTAGGTATACAGCAGAGTGATTCAGTTATACATATACATATACATCATATACATATACAAGTTCTTTCCCCATTTAGGTTATTACAGAATGTTGAGCAGAGTTCCCTATGTTATACAGTAGGTCCATGTTGGTTTTCTGTTTTAAATATAGCAGTGTGTAAATGTCAATTCCAAACTCCCAATCTATGCCTCCCCTGCACCGCTCCCCCCGGTAACCATAAATTCATCCTCTACCTCTGTGAGACTGTTTCTGTTTTGTAAATAAGTTCATTTGTATCATTTTTTTAGATTCCGCATATAAGCGATATCATATAATATTTGTCTTTCTCTGTTTTACTTCACTTAGTATGATAATCTCCAGGTCCATCCATGTTGCTGCAAATGGCATTATTTCATTGTTTTTAATGGCTGAGTAATATTCCATTGTATATATATACCACATCTTCTTTATCCATTCATCTGTCAGTGGACATTTAGGTTGCCTCCATGTCTTGGCTATTGTAAATGTTGCAACAATGAATATTGGGGTGCATGTATCCTTTTGAACCATGGTTTTCTCTGGATATGTGCTCAGGAGTGGGATTGCTGGATCATATGGTAGCTCTATTTCTAGCTTTTTAAGGAACCTCCATACTGTTCTCCATAGTGGATGTACCAATTTACATTCCCACCAAGAGTGTAGGAGGGTTCCCTTTTCTCCACACCCCTTCCAGCATTTATTGTTTGTAGACTTTTTGGTGATGGCCATTCTGATTGGTGTGAGGTGATGTCTCATTGTAGTTTTGATTTGCATTTCTCTAATAATTACTGATGTTGAGCATCTTTGGATGTACCTCTTGGCCATCTGTGTATCTTCTTTGGAGAAATGTCTATTTAGGTCTTCTGCCCGTTTTTTGATTGGGTGGTTTTTTTTTTTTTTTCTTTTTATTGAGCTACATAAAGTGTTTATTTTGGAGACTAATCCCTTATTGGTTGCATCATTTGCAAATATTTTCTCCCATTCTGTGGGTTGTCTTTTTGTTTTGCTTATGGTTTCCTTTGATGTGCAGAAGATTTTGAGTTTAACTAGGTCACATTTGTTTATTTTTGTTTTTATTTCTATTACTCTAAAAGATGGATTGAAAAAGATATTGCTGCAATTTATGTCAAAGAGTGTTCTGCCTGTATTTTCCTCTAAGAGTTTTATACTATCCAGTATTACATTTAGGTCTTTGATCCATTTTGAGTTTATTTTTGTAAATGGCATTAAAGAATGTTCTAATTTCATTTTTTTACATGTAGCTGTCCAGTTATCCCAGCACCATTTATTGAAGAGACTGTCTTTTCTCCACTCTATGGTCTTACCTCCTTTGTCATAGACTAATTGACCATAGGGATGTGGGTTTACTTCTGGGCTTTCTATACTATTCCATTTATCTATATTTCTGTTTTTGTGCTAGTACCGTACTCTTTTGATGACTGTAGCTTTATAGTATAGCCTGAAGTTAGGGAGCCTGATTCTTCCAGCTCCGTTTTTCTTCTCAAGATTGCTTTGGCTATTTGGGGTCTTTTGTATCTCCATACAAATTAAAAAAAATTTTGTTCTAGGTCTGTGAAAAATGCCATTGGTAATTTGATAGGGATTGCACTGAATCTGTAGATTGCCTTGGGTAGTATAGTCATTTTGACAATATTGATTCTTCCAATCCAAGAACATGGTATGTCTCTCCATCTGTTTGGGTCATCTTTGATTTCTTTCATCAGTGTCTTATAGTTTTCAGAGTACACGTCTTTTGCCTCCTTAGGTAGGTTTATTCCTAGGTATTTTATTATTTTTGATGCGATGGTAAATGGCATTGTTTCTTTAATTTCTTTTTCTGATCTTTTGTTGTTAGTGTATAGAAATGCAACAGATTTCTGTGTATTCATTTTGTATCCTGCAACTTTACTGAATTCATTGATGAGTTCTAGTAGTTCTCTGGTAGCACCTTTAGGATTTTCCACGTATAGTATGATGCCATCTGCAAACGGTGACAGTTTTACTTCTTCCTTTCCAATTTGGATTCATTTTATTTTATTTTTCCTCTCATTGCTGTGGCTAGGATTTCCAAAACTATGTTGAATAAAAGTGGCAAGAGTGGATATCCTTGTCTTGTTCCTTATCTTAGAGGGAATGCTTTCAGCTTTTCCTCATTGAGTAATGATGCTAGCTGTCACATATGGCCTTTATTACATAGAAGGCATCCACACTGGTCCTTTCATATTTTCTATTTCCTCGTGGTTCAGTCTTGGGAGATTGTAGCTCTCTAAGGATTTGTCCATTTCTTCTAGATTATCCATTTTATTGGCATATAGTTGCTTATAGTAGTCTCTCATGATGCTTTGTATTTCTGTGGTGTCAGTTGTAACTTCTTTTTCATTTGTAATTTTATTGATCTGAGCCCCTTCCCTTTTTTTCTTGATGAGTCTTGCTAAAGGTTTATCTATTTTGTTTAACTTTCCACAGAATCAGCTTATAGCTTCATTGATCTTTACTATTGTTTTTTATCTCCATTGCATTTATTTCTGCTCTGATCTTTAGGATTGCTTTCCTTCTGTGAACTTTGGGTTTTGTTTGTTCTTCTCTCTCTAGTTGCTGTAGGTGTAAGCTTAGTGTGTTTATTTGAGATTTTTCTTGTTTCCTGAGGTAAGACTGTATTGCTATAAACTTTCCTCTTAGAACTGCTTTTGCTGTGTCCCATAGGTTTTGGATCATTGTGCTTTCATTTTTATCTGTCTCTTGGTATTTTTTGATTTCCTCTCTGATTTCTTCAGTGATCCATTGGTTGTTTAGTAGCATATTGTTTAGCTTCCACGTGTTCATGGTTTCTTACAGTTTTTTTCCTTGTAGTTGATTTCTAATCTCATAGTGTTGTGGTTGGAAAAGATGCTTGATGTGATTTCAATTTTCTTAAATTTACTGAGGCTCACTTTGTGGCCCAGCAGGTGATCAATCCTGGAGAATGTTCCATGTGCACTTGAGAAGAATGTGTATTCTGCTGCTTTTGGATGGAATGCTCTTTAATATCAATTAAGTCCATCTGGTCTAATGTGTCATTTAAGACCTGTGTTTCCTTATTGATTTTCTGTCTGAATGATCTGTCCACTGTCGAAAGTGGGGTGTTAAAGTCCTCCCCTATTATTGTGTTACTGTTGATTTCTCCTTTTATAGCTATTAATATTTGCCTCATATATTTGGGTATATATATATATATTTATAATTGTTATATCTTCTTCTTGGATTGATCCTTGCTCATTATGTAGTGTCCTTCTTTGTCTCTTGTAATAGTCTTTAATATTTTAAAGTTTATTTTGTTTTATATGAGTATTGCTACTCCAGCTTTCTTTTGATTTCCATTTTTATGAAATACCTTTTTCAGTCCCCTTACTTTCAGTCTGTATGT
Organism: Stenella coeruleoalba; assembly: GCF_951394435.1. Lineage (NCBI taxonomy): Eukaryota > Metazoa > Chordata > Mammalia > Artiodactyla > Delphinidae > Stenella > Stenella coeruleoalba. The sequence continues at coordinate 94,220,610 of NC_137169.1, forward strand.
GTCCCCTAGATCTGAAATGGTTCTATTGTAGACAGCATATATATGGATCTTGTTTCTGTATCCATTCAGCCAGTCTGTGTCTTTTGTTTGCAACATTTAATTCATTTATGTTTAAGGTAATTATTGATATGTATGTTCTACTATGTTTCTAGCTTAGTATTATTTAGGTCACAAAGCTAGTATGAATTCCAACCCCCCATGTGGGTGGTTTTTGGATCTAAAGTTAAGAATTCTTAGGGGAGAGAGACTTTTTTTTCTGTTCCCCACCAAGATCCAAGACAAAGATAGGCATATCTTCTCCTGTGGGATAGTTTTCTTCTTGTTCACCCACTGAGCGCTCTGCGATTCACAGAGAGACACCCAAGTTTGCACTGTGCTTTAGCTCTAGGCTTTCTCTCCAGTAACCATATTGCCAGAAATGAAATTGTCTCCTGTGTTTTTCCTCCTTCTGCTTAGCTTCATTCACCTAACTTAACCTACAACCAACAAATGAATCTATAATTTCATTAAATAAAGCAGTAAAAATTTAATAGCTATTTATTAATTTTAAGCTATAAAAACAATCATATTTAGTTGGTAGTCCTACCCACAATTATGTGTTCCTCTACAACTCTTCATTAGCTAAACTTGTAAGCACATTTCTTTTTCTAGTAACTAACCAGATCACAAAATATCATTCAGTATTATCCTATAAGCTGATTTAATTACTATCTGCCATTGTTAATTACCTACATTTAGTTAGGAACTTTTGTTTGCTTTTTCACTTCTTTGTTCATTCATACAACAAAAATTTATTAAATACCTACTATGTGCCATACTATTCCTAAAATAAAACTTCAAATGCTCATTCTATGCTATATTCAAGGAGCTGTGAAAAGAAAACAGTACATGGTACATGAAATGCTTAATAGTTTTTTTTTATTGGAGTATAATTGCTTTACAGTGTTGTTAATTTTTGCTGTACAATGAAGTGAATCAGCTATATGTATACATATATCCCCTCACTTTTGGGCCTCCCTCCCCTACCCCCCCCATCCCACCCATCTAGGTCATCACAGAACACCAAGCTGAGCTCCCTGTGCTAGGTTCCCAAAATCTTAATGTATGTGCCTACATATAAATATCAGTTCTTTAAGCATAGGAAGCCTTAATCTTATTCATATAAATGACAGAAAACTAGCTGAAGAATCATTTTTGCTTATCTAATTAAATGAGAGTGGTATGAAATTTCAATAATTGTTTTTGGGATTACAACATAACCTGAACAATATGTGGCATTAGATCATAGAACCAACAGAAATAGCAAGAGCTTTTTTTCTTTTTGATTCCCTTTGCTTTTGAAATTAATTAAGCTTGAATGAGTGGAGTAAATTATTCTTCAGACTACATCTGAGGTTAAGGATGGCAGACATTCCCATTTATAATATTAAAAAGAATGTTCAGTTTAGAAAACTGGGAAAGACTGAAATAAGGCAAGCAGAATAGTTTAAGAAGGTTTTTTCCCCCACAAACCAATAACTCCATTGTATTAGTAAAATAATTTCCTTTAATTAGAGTTAAGAACTTGAAAAGTGTCACAGAAAAATCTACCCCAAACACCAAATTACGATGATAAAATAACATCACCCTAAACAGATATTTATAAATTTCATAAAGCATCAGAGAGTATATTTTATGTTATATTCATCCATAATAATATTTGAGTAAATATTCATTCTTCTTGTATCTGCCTAACGTGTTTGATGTTTTCAGAAAATGTCATTACGACACTAAATAAGCAGTTATGACAAACTAAAGCACATAAAAATATATTAAGAGATTTGACTGAAGAATCTGCGGACATTCATGCTTTCTAGCAGGCTTTCAAACACACTAGTTGAAGTGCAATCTCTCTGTAACCCAAAGTGACTGGAAATATATTAGACCATACCATTCTTACCTCAGAGGGAAAAGGGAAGTTTGTACAATACATCTGATCAGTAGCTTTAGTTTATTCCTTCTAAAACCTTATAAAAATGTTAATTTTGTAAATTATACTAAGTAAAATTTTCCTGTTGCATGTATTCCCTTAACATTGTTTTTTTTTGCGGTAGCGGGCCTCTCACTGTTGTGGCCTCTCCTGTTGCAGAGCACAGGCTCTGGACGCGCAGGCTCAGCGGCCATGGCTCACGGACCCAGCTGCTCCGTGGCATGTGGGATCTTCCTGGACCGGGGCACGAACCTGTGTCCCCTGCATCGGCAGGCGGACTCTCAACCACTGCGCCACCAGGGAAGCCCCTTCCCTTAACATTTAAAAATATTTCCTGACAATGGAATCATCATAATCTTGGAATATGTTATTAATAAGAAAATATTAATAGAATTAATGAGGGGCCAGACCAGTATCCTTTGTACTTTCTTGACAATTCATTATAGCATCAAAAAACAAAGTAGAAAGAAATAAAATACTCACACATGGGCAAGGCTTGACAGCATCACTCGGAAAAAATCCAACCTCTCCAGATGTTAAATTTCTACCCTAAATTAGAAAAAAAGATGCCAGTTTTGAGAACAAATTTACTATAATGATGATCCCATAGCAGTAGATGCATAATGTTGTCAGTTGGGATCCTCAGAATTACTTCCACATTGTATCCAGTCCTAAGCATTAACTGACTATGGCTCAGGAAGGGAAGCATAAGCAGAAAGGTTTTAAAATTGTTAAACTTTACATATGGCTTCATATCACAATTATAAAATAAGAATTCAAGTTTGACTTTCCAATCTACCATTCAATTTTGTTAACTTCACACCCCTCAATCCTATAATAGAGATAATAGCATACTATATCTTTCAAATTTATATTCATAAATACAAGTAGATCACATTGGTTTTGTGTAAGCTCATAATTAATTAGGATATTGGTATCCCTAACAGAACTCATGAGAATGTTCCTCCAACAGGATGAGACATTTCAAGACATGTGGAAATGGAAAACAGAACATAATATGACATTTTAGATGATTTTCAAATTTAGGAGAAAGAAACAGGATACTGATTAAGGGAAAGGGACAGTTAAGATGTTGGAAGAAAGGATTACGACTCAAAACGCCATTGTAAATGAGAAAAGAGGGAAGAAATTAACAATAAGAAATGAATTTATTCTTGGAGACCTTTGGTCAAATTCCTCTTTAAAACAATCTCATGGCACAATTGTTTCCCTTTTCTAGAAAGACAAACTGTACTCAAAACATACTGCAACAGGGCTTCCCTGGTGGCGCAGTGGTTGAGAGTCCGCCTGCCGATGCAGGGCACACGGGTTCGTGCCCCGGTCCGGGAAGATCCCACATGCCGCGGAGCGGCTGGGCCCATGAGCCATGGCCCCTGAGCCTGCGCGTCCGGAGCCTGTGCTCCGCGACGGGAGAGGCCACGACAGTGAGAGGCCCGCGTACCGCAAAAACAAAACAAAACATATGGCAACAATAAGCACATGTAATTAAAAAGTTCTTGTGAGATTATTTCTCCTTGTCCAGATATTGGGCTTGTTTTTATTTGCCATTTAACCATTGCTTGCTTCTCAGTAGCTCAGATGAATAAGTTGCATTATAATTGAATGCTACATGCTCTATTATTTTTGACAAAGAGAGTAACAAAAAACGATCAGAAAACATCTCCCTCTTGAAGTAGTATCGCTTTGTTCCCACACATCTTGGCTATGAGTTTGTGGAGGAAATTTTAAAAAGTGGGAATCTAGAATTCAAGACAATGATGAGGAGGAAGACGAGGAGAAAAGGGAAGATGGGGGAGGTGAGAGTGGGAGAGAGAGAAGGTAAGTGGAGCAGAAAAGGGGGAAGAGTCAGAGGTATGGGGAAAAGGAGGGAAAAAAGAGAAGAGGAAAGGGTGGGGTTAGGATAGAAGGAGATCAATTACGTAACCAAGCAAGGAGAAGATAATAATTTTGGCCAGGTTCTCAAACCACATTGCACTTGCATATTAGGGAAAAAGTAAGTGAACAAGAGGGGTATTCATTCATTTAGTCAACAAATACAGTATCTCATGTTTGGTTAGACACTGAGAAAAATGCAAAAATTCATAAAACAGTTCTTGTTTTCCCCTGTATTTTCAGAAGATATGTATACACCTAATTATAATACAAAATAGAAAGGGCTAAATACTGAAAGAGGTACAGGAGATGCTATGGAAATTCAAAAGCTAAACTGAGTATTGGGGGTTTGCCAAAAAGCTACATGGAAGAGGGGGCACATGAATGTAAAATGTGCAGGGTTTAAACAAATAGAGATGGAAATGGAGAACATTCTGAAAACAAAATACATCAAGAGAAAGGCATGGGGCTAGGAAATTACAGGATGTGCATGGGAAATGCAAATCGTTCCCTTTAAATGGAGTCTAATAATGAGTAACACTATTGTACCCCTAACTGTATGCTAGACACTGCCCTGAGTGTTTCATTTAATCCTTATAATAATCCTTTGTCGTAGGTCCAACTACTATCCCTATTTTAAAGGTGAGAAAAATGAGACATAGAGGAGTTAAGTGATTTGACCATGATCACAGAGCCAGTAAGTGACAGAACCAGAATTCAAATTCAATTGTTCTAACTTCAGAGTTTTGCACTGCTTCTCGCTACAGTGTAAGACTCATAAAAGGGCACAGTAGAAAGAAAGCTAAAAGGTACTAAGGAACCAGTTTGACAGTGATATCTGAAATTATCATTGGCCATGGGGTTTCAATAAAGGGGTTATATTATATTTTAGAAGAACTAACCTGGCATCAGTATGCAAGCTGGCTTATAGATGGGCATGACTTTATAGGTGAGAATAACATTAAAGAAATGGTGTCATAGAAAGGGAAGGAGGTCTGGAGGAAGGGAAACAGGTGCTAGAGACATCATTTAACTACAGTGTTTGGGACCTGCCTATGGATTAGATATGGGAAGAGAAGACTATGGGAGTTAAAGATTGGGGGAAAAGTCAAGGATGGAGGTGATCCATCCAGATAACACAGATTTAGATGGCAGTCATATAGAGGGGAACCTTGAAGTCACAGGAGCAATAACGTTGTGGAAGGAAATGTAGACAGAAGAAAACAATACTTAGAGAAATTAGTCTAATTAGAAGGCAGGAAGGAACCACCAGGAGGGAGGAGAATCAGACACTAGAGTGTGATGGCAGCACAGTAACTATAAGGTTGGAAGGAAATGTTCCTTTCATTCAACTGTATTTACTGAGTGCTTTTTGGTGCTTTATTTTAAGCATGACACTGAGATACAAGTAAGTATAATATTTGGGGACTATATGACTAGCTAGACCCTTATATAAATATAAATGCACCACGATGCTACCTGAGTAGAAAATATAAGGGTGTGCAGGTGGGAACCATGTACTGACCAAGGCTCATAAGTGAAAAAAAGGGTGATTGTTTTAAAGTAAAATAAGACCTCTGAGAGTACACCAAAGGAGGTAAGTCTGTTTTTCAGGGGAAAGGCCTAAGCAAGAGCTTTACAATGGTTTTTTAAAACCTATATTTGAAGATGTATCAACAAATTGGAAAACTTTGGCAATTATAAGAACGGTGAACTGTCAATTCCTATCCTTCATCAGAAAAAGAACAAAAGGTCTTACTCTATTGAATGCAGAGTTCGGGAAAAGCAGTGATATTCTGTGACAGTGCATTTAACGCTATTGGAGAACTCCCAGGAGAAGGAATTTTTCTCACTAAGCAGACTACTAACATCATTCTGAATTTTTTCCTTAATGAAATGTCCTAGCAGTGCAGGCTACATTTCCTTAATGGTCACAGGCATCCCTTAGATGACAAAGAGGTGAGAAAGAATTTAACATAACAGACAGATAGATGAATAAGGTCACATTTCCTCACTAATTTCTATGAGATGTCAGTTTCAGCTATGGGAAATAATATGTGCTATACTTAATGATTTTCCACTTATAAGGCAGTAGCCATCCTACAACATTTGGAAGATTAAAAAACAAAGTAGTGTGTAGGTGGGGTGTCTTTGGTTCCCTGGTGTTTGTGTGTGTGCTGTGCATTGATCACTCATTAATACTAATGGGCGGAGCAGCTATCAATCTCCTACGCATGGATGGAACTGCAGACTGTAGCTATGAAATCAACCATTTTCAAAGGCAATGATTTTGTACACTTTATGTGATCTATTTATGAAATTTTTACTAACCTTGATAAGAGACATGTAGCTGAATTTCCTTTTTCTTTACTTTTCCTGTGTGGGCATTTTATTCCGGGTCAGATAATCAACTTGTCATTCCTTTTATGCCTATTACAAATGCCAGAGATAGGGAGTCTTCTTTTCGTTATCCTCCTGTCTGATGTTTGTTTTTGTGAGTCCCTTAACATCTTCAAGGTCAACTTGAAAACATTTACAGTTATGTGTCATCTGATGTACCATACAGTGCTATCTTCATATGCATTTAGTCTACAGGGCAGTCTCTACGTTATGTGATGGGACTTTTGTAAATCTAACAGTATAGTTTGGGTCATTATGAAAATATTCTCTTTGGAAAGTACCTGAGAGAATAGGTTATGGGCTGTATATGGTAAGAAAAGATGCACCTTTATAGCTTTCATTAAATGTTGCAGACATAAAACAATATTAAATTATAATTCATAAAATAATCCCTTTTTTCCTGAAAAGCAAGTTGCTTCCTGTATAATAATGAATCAAACAGAAAATTGACAACTGTCTCTGAAATTCCTGAATGTCACAAATATAAATGCATATTCAGACATTTATTCCTAACTGACCTTTGGTTATAACGATTTTTCATTTTTCTTCAATAGGAAACTACAGGGACTCATAATGAATTAAAACCACTTAGAAATGCTGGTAGAAATGATATTTACAATCTACCTATATGGAGAAAAGCATTAATGTATGCTAGAATGGCAGAGCTAAAACTGCATTTTTAAACTCATGAACAAGGATGGCTGAAAATGATAGAAAATATCCTCCAAAAATCTTAATCGTAAATTGCTTGTCTCCTAACTTTGTACAAAGGAGAAAAAATTGCTTGAAGAAAAATACAGAGTGTCTTTTCCCTGTGGCTCATTTATCCCCTTAATACCACCTGGACTGGAGCTTTAATGCACTCCTGGAATAGCACTGAACAATTTGAAACAGATGTGGAAAGCTGAATGTGAAAGGGACAGATTAATGGTTATTTATGAAAGATGGGAAGTTCTCCCAAGTTACAATGCCCTAAACACTTTCAGTGTATGCATGATGGTGCTGTGGAGATTACTAAGCGATTTATCACACATGGGTAAGGGCCAGAGCAACTGTCACTCTGGCCAGTCACTCTCTCACTGTCAGGAATACACAGCCTGCCATGGGGGGCGGCGGAGGGGAGATGTACAGGGTGGCTGTGAATTATGGGAATACAGGTGAATATACAAATTAATTGACTGAATGGATGGATAAGCTTTTAGCAAGCACTACTTTGGGAATTATTCTGACCGGCTTCTTTTTTTTTTATTCTTCACTTTTTGTGAGTACGTGAAATGGAACCAAAGGACCAGAAAAGGAGAGAAGACCACGTCAAAGAACCTGTCTGAAATTGGCCTTTGGTAAGGAATGATCTCTGATCATAGTTGCAGCCACACTGTAACCAGTGTCATCAGTTAGATATACATCAGTGTTAGTTGTTGGAAAACAGAAAAAGGCAGTATCAGACAGCAGGGATGTGGCATCAGAAGAGCTCATTCTCTTCCCAGCTCTGCTATAAAAATCTGTGCAACTGCAGGCAAGCCTCAATGATAAGGAAGAGGATAAGATCTGCCACACAGACCTCACCAGGGTGTTACAAGGATCAAAGAATTAACATATGTGAAAGCACTCGGTAAATGCCAAAAAATCCCTATTCTTTGTTTTTTCCTACAATATTGCTTTTTGATTTATCTCAATTTTTTTTACTCCTAAATTTTCATATTTTTTGGTTGGCCTATTCACATGTCATTAAAATAGAAATACCTGGTTCTGCGTATAATCCCACCATCTTTCTTATTTATATTTATGCAAGTTTGCTAAGCCACAAGTAACAGGCTCTCATATGTTTCACCTGAATAGGAATTAATTGCATTGCAGACAGTCCATTTCTTTATCTCAATGCTTTCTTGCTAGTACACACATTTTTTTCATTGTTAATTGCTTCTTGTATGTTGAGTAAGGTAAGAAACACATTTTTCTACACGTGAACACCATGAAAATTTGCCAGACATAATTGCATATGGTTATACTGAATGGTCCTAACAGTGAATTCCAAAATATTCATGCACACACACAAAGGAACAAAACCATAAACCATGTGCTTTTACCATTTCTCAGTCAAAGGAGAACAGGGTCTTTAACTTTTGTCCAACGTATAAACAGTAAACACAAGGTTTTTCAGAAGGCTGTATGAAACTCACATTCCTGGTATAGTTCATCTGTAGGTAAGTGGCTGTCATAAGCTTAGAATTCTGAATAACTCTAAAAAAACTTGCATCTTGATCTAGGATCTTTGAAATTAAATTTATCTTCACTTTGTAAAGGTTTATAATTGCATCGAGTCATCAAAATATGTGACAAAGGCCTCTTTTATATTTGATGGTTTTTCCAATGCACACAAAATAGTTTATGTTTACTATATCTGAAATTTTGGCAGACAACAGTGTCAAAAACTACAAAAGAAAAGAATTGTGAAATGTACGCTAAGAAAAACCCACTAAAAAGCCATAAGCTGTATTTCTACACTTATTAGATGTGAGATGAATATAAAAGCAGAATGAGACTTGAGACTGCAGTATATTTTTCTTGCTATCCAAAAAATGTATTCTGTGAGGTTCTTGGATTTCTCCAGCAGGGAAGGGAACTCTATAGTTATGGGCGTCTTGAGGCTTTTTCTCCAGATTCTCACTGGCTAAGACACTATACTACACACAGTGCAATCTTGAATCAAAATCTTATAACTGATGAAAGAAAAATCAGCAAGCAAAAAACCAATCTGCATGTAGGTAAGCCAAATCCTAAGTGGTTACTCAGTACAAAATCTGGAAAGAAAAACACAGTTCTACCACATCTTGGAAGAAATCCTATTTGGGGAGAGGCCACATAGTCCCCAAAATAAATCAGGATTACCAAAGGTCCAAAATATAGATATTTGTTTTTCTACTCCTAACAGACAATTGATGAATGTTTTCCTATCCTTGGTGATTTTAATTTTAAGTAATCACAAAGGAAGTATTCTGAGTAATAGCACCTTACAGAGTATATGCTCATGGCAGCATTAGGCATTTTTAAAGAAATTACTCTTCTACTAAGGACAGAATTAGTATTTTAATGAAAAGTGTATTGGCTTCTTTATTTACACTATGCTAGGTACCAGGAGATTAGAAATGAATAACATGGTTACTATCTTCAAGGATCCCATTCAGATCATGTCTTAACTAGCTTTTGATTTGGTTATTTCCATAGAGTTTTATAGAATTTTGGATCAGAAATAAAACTTTTGTGGTAATATTGATAATTTGATAGGTATAGAGAATCAGGAACCCAGTATTCTCTTCCTGGCTTTCAGATCTTCAGTAAGTCATTTAATCATTCTTGGCTTCAATATTCTCACCTGTAAAATGACAGACTTTGAACCATGAATTTCTGAGGTCTCTTTTACTACTAAAGTTCTTTGTTTATATGATCGTGTTCCCCAAGTCCCTACAGTTCTCTGGTCAGTTACTGTTACTAAGAAATATCTGAGCTACAGACTCTTAATTACAGATACTACGTGTCAGTAATTTAATCTGGTTGTACTTATAGAAGAGAACAACATTTCAGGTCCTTAATGACTTTCATTCTAACTCAGTGTGAAGTCTTCCGTTTTCCAGGGTACACAGGATTGGCTTGTTAGAAATGACATTCCTTCATTCATTCTTTAGGAATTCACATTACCATGAATAATTAAAATTCAATATATGTTATAATCTGATAAATTACTTGGCCCAAAGCCTTAAGGGTATGCACACGTGCACACTCTATTGAAACCCTTCACAGTATCAAATCAATTGCAGATTGATGGCCCATGGAAGGTATTCTGTGCTTGACACAAACTTGTAGTAATTATGACAGAACATAGCTTATATGGTGGTAAAATAATAGAAGAAAAAGGACCAGAACAGATTTCCTCAGAACTTTTTCCTTAATAATGTTACTCTCTGTTTGGAAAAGAAGAGGTAATACTTTACTGTTGGAACTTCTACTTAGACAGCAGAGACTTCATCTAGTCATATTATAACCTACATTTTGCCCTGTCCCAAATGTAGGTTATAATGGGAAACACGGGAAAAGTACCAGTAAGAACTGTTAATCAAAAATGCCTGTCTTGAGAGTTAACAATTAGGACCTCACCCACTTTGTCAGGAGGTTTGCCAATTCCCACAATACAGTCTGTACACTTGGAAACATTCCTGCAAACTCAGTTTATGATCTATTCAATCAAAGCCAGTTGGCAGTTACCCAGGGAAAATGATTCTTATAGGCCTTTACTAATGTCTATTATCTTCCATAATCATCTCTCCCGGGCCTCTCTTGTTCTATTACAGCCACATTCTGCCTTTATCTACTTTCCTGTAATTAGGGACCCTGATTTAGCTCAATATTTTGAGGTAAACACCTGTCAAAATAAAGATCTCATAATTACAGGACATACTTATACCAAATCAGCCTCTACTCTTTTCACACAGCTTCTAATCTTCTAATGCACAATTTCAATTCTGCCTTGGTTTCTCCTAGTTTTACACAAGGGATGAGCAAGTGGTGAGAGGCAGTGTAGAAGCCAAACCAAGATCACCTGAGGAACACCTGGAACCTGCTCCAGTACTGCCTAAAAAGGTATCGCTGTCATGGTAAAAACCAAGTTTCAGATTTCACAAAGAAACGCCCTGGAGTAGGAATCTCACCTAGGAAAAACAGTTCCCAGAGATGTTTACTCTCTGGTTTATAACGCCAAAGCAATGAGTCTTTTGGTATCAGGAATCAAGTTTTCTTAACAAAAGAGATATGATTCTTTCAGAAATATTTCTTTTGTGTTCTGTTTGCCTCTGATGATGATGCAGTCTGACACTCGAATTTTAGATCAGGAGAAAAAAGGCATAGTTTTAGAAAATTCTATTGTAGCTAATATTCTTGTGTGGTCTAGAAGGAATCAGAAAAGTCTCCTCCTTATTTAGGGCAAAGGAAAAGAATGCTTTGAAGTGACTTGACAACGAAAGTAGCAGGCAGAGACGTTGTTGGGAGGAAAGATCCACTAATTCCCCTCCACTTACCTCCCTTCTTTGGACATCAGAGGGTGTCTGGGTCAGGTCCTGTGTTATAGGACAGATGGCTTAAGCACAAAAGGTCAACAGTTCCCACAAGTAAGCACACCGTTCCCTAAGCAAAGTTTCTTTTCTGTAAACCCCTGTCCCTCTGTTTCCTTCCCACTCTCCTTGAGGTATCTAAGGCCTTCCTGGTCCAAACCTGCTGTGAAGAAAGGGCTCATGATTTTATCCTGTTTATGTCAACTATGTCCTTCAGAATTTATCATTTGTGATTTTATGTCTAATTATGAAGTAAAAAGTTTAATATCTAACTAAAGAAATTTCAAGAATTCGGTATCAGAATTGGGTGAGCAGAGTGGTCTTCTATGAGCCTGTGCAGGACTCTTCATATTAAATGTGGGGAAGATGAAATTTTAAGCTTTTAAGCTTTTTAGAAATTTTAAGCTTTTAAGCTTTTTAGAAACCAAACTGATACTCATTTTCCCACTTCCGAAAAATGAAGCTCTTTCAAAATCATTAACAATGATATTTCAAATCAAAAATCTTTCAAAATCATTAACAATTACACCAAAATATACTTTTTCTCCTTTTCAATTTTCTTTCAAGTTTACTTCCTATTTCCTATGATTTTTACAACACCAACATGCTTGTGAGTCATTTAAATATTAAAATCCCCATTTTATAGATAAAGAACTTGAGGACACAAGGTTAAATAGCTTTAAGACTATTCTGAGAGAACAAAGATAAATTTAAATCTGACAAGATGAATGAATACTTTTATGGTTTTTCAAATAACAGCATAAAGTGTAATTTGAGTTAATAAACAATGAATTTGAAAACTTGTAAATAACATATGTGTTATGGAAATAGGAGCTCTAACCAGTTATTCATTTTAAACCCATGGACTGAATGCCTCTCTTATTCTAGGCATTAGAGATGAAGATGCGAAAGCCATGGTTCTTACCTTTCTGGAGTGCTCTAACTGGACAGGGAGACGGATGAATAAACCATTAGGATACAGTATGATGAGTTACAAGATAGAAGTCCTTTTGGTTCAGATAATGTGACCCCCAAATTGAGTCTTGATGGTAAAGAAGGATTTATCTAAGAGAATGTGGGTAGAGGGGAAATTTCAGGCAGAAGGTAAAATATATGTCAGTGACTGAAGGTTTGAGAAAACATGTCTCCTATGAAAAAGATCCCTTCAATTGAACCCTCCAATTTTTTCCAAGTTAGAATGAGAAAAAATGCACCTGTAAAAAAAAATCACCTGGATTGTTCGTTTGAACACAAATAAATACAGCAGTCATGTGGGAAGCAAAAGTTCTGACAAGGTAAACTAAGACAAGGGTCAACTTGCTGCAGTCACTACCACTGTGTCTTGAGGGCTCAGACGGTGGTAAAGGGGGATTTAACCCCTTTTTGCCCATGGCCAAGTCCAGGGCCAACCCCACCCCTCCCCCACCCCAGGCTCCTTGCCTCGGGACTCCGTGTGGGTAGGAATGCTTCCCTCCTGTTGAGAATCTCCCTAAGCTCAACTTATTTTCTGACTTTTTATTCTTTCCTTTGAGGCAAAGAGTTAAAAAAATTTAGAAAGCAAATACTTCTACGTAAAGCAATGTTTTGTTTCCTGATTATTCTACCAAAACAGAACTAAACTGCCTTTAAAAAATGTGTTTTCCTTAAAGGTATAAAAAATTACAAGTGACTCTCCTAAAACAAAGAAAGGATGCTCTAACATATAGAACTAAAGTAGGAGACCAGAAGTCTGGAAGAGAGTCTAATTTTAATTCTGCACATGCCGTCCTATAGATGGATGATAAATTTGGCCCTTTAAAAACCACAGTTATAATTTACCTTCTTCACGGAGATTTCTGTGAATTAATCAGAATGCGTATAAAAACATTTTCACTCCTTAGAATAAAGATCATGTAGATGTATGATTTGTAAGTGTGAAGTATCACAACTATTTACTGGGTTATTTAACTTTCATTGTGGATAAAAAATATCTTTGGCACACTGATTACAGTTTACTGCTTATAACCGCCTTTTGGTTCCAATTAGCTTACAAAATTCTCCCTGTGGAACATTTGGGTATTCATAAATGACAATGAAGCAAATAAAGCCCCATGATATAGGACACAGGATCCTCATTGTTTCAGTAAGCTTTATTCTAAGAAGAAAACACATAAAAAGCACTCTATTGTAATGGAAACCATAGATGGCATGGCAGGATGTTATATTTGCCTGTTTCTCTCTCTTGCCCTCTTTCCTTCTCTGATAAGTAGAAATCTGTATCTTTTCTGGGAGAATAAAGTTTCCAATATGAACAAATCTCTTTAGGCCAGAAGGATATTTTCCTCAGTTACTAAGCCCTTATTATCACATATTGCAACACGTTTATCATCAGTCCAATGAAATGATCAGGATTGTTCCATATGTTACACTCAGTAAAAACTGTGCCTTACACCTACACTAGGAAACACACTAAATGGCCCATTTCCTATTTTATATTCATTTCACTGGAAGGCAATTTTATAGAACTTTCGAGGAAAGAAAAAGACAACAAAAAAGACTGAGAAAACGAATCCCTTCAATGCAAAGATTAAACAGAGAACATTTTTACAGCTCAAGTGGCAACTCATTGTTTGAAAGAAGTTATAATGAAAATGCAGATAGCCCACTCACTTCAATAACATTAGAAATTACTGTTGTTATAATAATAATACAGACTAGACGAATAGCTATTCAAAGAAAGAAAGTTCCTGATAGATAGTAGAGGATAATTTGTATTCTCTGGACATAGGGTATGTAGAAAACATGACAGACTACAAGAAAATCCAACTTTCTACACTAATGAGTGAAGTGACTCGCTTGGAAAAAAAAGAAGAAAACAGTTTAGTTTAGAAATCATAATTTCTTGAAAATTTCCAAATAAGCCAAAGCACTTAACTAGTACAAAAGACATTTTTGGAATGCAAATGCAAAGCCACTGTAACAGCCCAGTAACAATCCTAGATTAATATCCTCAGGTTTAACTCTAGATATATTTGTAACAATATGATTTACAAAAACTCTTAATTAAAAACTTAAAATGGAAACCAGCTGCATCACTTTATCCTGAGCTTTGAACATTCCTCAGATCACTAAGGCCATGAGATTAGAAACCAGTTGTCTTGTTTGTGGTCCTCCCCGGGTGAAGCACAGTCAGACACATAGTAAGCAATTTATTAGTATTTGCATGGATGAATTGGTGATCATTCATCCCTGAACTGATGAATGGGTGAATAAATAGAAGCTACTGTTTAACGAGCACTGTGCTAGAACTCTTCCATATTTTATTCTGTATGCATTTTACAGATGATAAAGCTGAGGTGCACAGAGCAAGTAGTCTATAAAGGTTATGCTGCTAGATGGCAGAATCAGTAACTAATACTCAGCAAAATGAGCTATAATTTCCTAAATGCTAGCACAGGAAAGAAAAACACTTAACTTGCTTCTCTGGTGCGAATTATGTACAATCTCAAATGAGACCAAACCAACTGAGTAGAGACCAAAGAGAGTTGCTTAAAAACTATCTTCTCAGAAGCAAATGAAAAAGAAAAACTCCCCAATGCAGGAGTCACATCTGTTAGGGTGCAGACCATAAAGCACTTGTCACATTGAACACGAAAACTGGCACATTAACGTACATGATCCACTGTAAACACACATACAGACTCACGTGATTTCAGAGAATCAAACCAGCAACATTCTTTATACGCTTAGACCCAACAAGGAAGAGAGTTTTGTTCAGAAATTTAAAAAACATGTCGCTGTAGAGCATGCCACTGAGTAAGTACACATTCAGGCCAGTTTCCTACAGTACTTCCCACATGTACAGCCTGTAAAACAAAAGCTGATTTTATCACGACAGCCTTAAAGTATTGCAAGATCTTAATTGCCTTTTGAATCGGACAAAACAATTGTATCAAGTTCAGTATGAAGGGTGCAGCAACTATATTTTCAATGTATACAGATTCTTTGAAAATACACCCTTTACTCGATATCTGTCAGAGCCAAAGTACTGAGTTCATTTTAACACCATATTTTGTAGTTAGTTTGCTATAAATGACCAAATAGTGAGCTGGGGATAATGCCCTAACTCTCATGGAATCTTACCAATTGGATCATCTAGTCAGTGGCTGACATTAAATTTATCTGCGATTGTATACAATCTACTCACGCCTGGGCTCAACACAGACTAACTGTATCCTAATCTCTGGAAGTGGAGTTGTGTGTTGACATTTTACAAGGCACCCCCTCCCAGATGACTCAGTCAGAGTTGTGAGCTCTGCTCTGGTCCAGCCCCGCTCTTGTAACAAATGAAGAAATTAAGCCACATAGCAATTAACTGACTTGACCCAGGCACAGAGCTATTGGGCTACAGATGCATGACTTGAATCCAGGTTTTCTCATTCTGCCACTACTCCTTTCAATAAGGCTAGTATCTGTTAGCTAAAAATCCTTTGACTGGCTTAGAGGTACCCATAAGACAATTCTGAGCCACGCTATATCCTTGTCAGAAATACTTAATGAACTTGTAACATATCTTGGAAATTCAAACAGAGCACTAGCTGCCAGCAGGCATGAAGGGTTCTTCTAAAGACAGGCAACCTAATGTCAAACCAATAATTGGAGCTGATTATTGAAGTGTGAGCTATGTCTGAGCAGTGAGTACAGAGCTGATACTCAATACACACTTGCTGAACTGAACTAAATGTGCTAATTGTTTTCCTCTGTTCTAGACATTAGCCTTTCTTGTTCCTATCATATATCATCCCCTCAACAGATACACACACACGTTTTGTCATCGAGTGGTTCTCATTTCTCCGGAGAGTTTCCAAAGCCATTATACCGTCATACGAGAAACACCTCATGTTTCCAGGCTGCTGAAATGAAATGACAATAATTTCTTTCTTATAGTCTAAAGAGAATAGAAGGCAGTACAATTTAGTAAAAGAGTGCTGGGGCTTCCAGTTCATCACTCCGTCCTAAGAAGAAAGAAGCTGAATGGGCTGAAAAATCAACAACTTTGCTTGGATCCATAAGAGAGGGGAAGACACAGGACAAACCTTGGCCCTGAAGACCAGAGAGACAGACAGGCAAACACAGGGAGTCACAGAGGAGGAAACTCACCAGCAGAAACTACTACAAGACCCAGTGTTGACGCAGCGGCGGAAAACCTGCACTGTAACTGACAAGTTGCTGGCCCCTTAGTGACAACACCCCTCAGAGTTAAAAACTCCAGGAGCCCAGTCACTGGGGGAGCCCCACCATATTGTAAGACTTACCTTAAGGAGCTCAACCAGATTCCCATGGTAAATATGAGAAAAAAAATTCCCTCTTGGCTACATGCAGAGGGAGGGCAAAAGGCATTCCCCTCTTAACAAGGCCTGCCCTTAGAGGAAATTAGTTAACCAAAGCACAACCTGCTGGGGTATTTTCAGAGCCTACCTGACCTGGGGAAGAAAAACACTCAACTCCAGCCCACTCTAGCCATCCTATACCACCTTAGAGGGGAGAAAGAAAACTGAAAACAAAACAAAACAAAACCTGTGAGGTTTATCATCCAGAGGCACAAGCTCACTAAAAATGGGACCTAATCATAGGACTAATATGTCCCCTCCTGCCACACTTCACCACACCACTAAAGGCCTATTTACAGCAGTTCCCTTTACCCAGTACCTCACACCTGGCTACCCAAGAAAAAAATTACAAGACATACCAAAAGGCTACTTAACTTCACAGTGCGTTAGTTTGCTCATTTATAAAATGGGGATAATAATAGTATTTTTTATAGAATTTTCATTAGCATTATACGTGTTAATATATGTAAAGCGCGCTTAGAACTCTACCTTGTACATAAAAAAGGTACACTAGTCATTAGTGCTATTGTTGTCATTATTGTCGCACTAGTCATTAGTGCTATTGTTGTCATTATTGTCGCAAGAAAGGAATAAATAAGAGGGAATTCTGTCCAGGTCTGCCGGAAACAGGGCTAGGAGGAAGAAGGTAGATGGGACAGGAAAGGCTTCACAGAGAAGGCTCCAAATGAGCTGGAGTAGCAGCAGGAAGGCGTACACGGGAGGGATGGAGGGCACATAGCATATGGGCCACCCATGAGAGATGAGGTCAGAGAAGCAGGCAAGGATCGGACACAGATCCTCGGGTTCACAAATGCTTCCATTCAGACTAAGAAATGTGAATTCCGTATGGTCGAAGGAAGACCCTGGAAGACTTTAACAAGGGATTATGTAATTCACTGCAATGTGAACTTTGTAGTGGTGGGAGGGTGGCAGGAAGACAAATTCTGGAGGCAAGGAGACCAGTTAGAAGGTGATTTCAGATGTCAAGCAGCAGCTGATTAGAGTAGAAACTAGGCAGTGACAGTAGAGATGGAGAGGAAGAAATGCATTGAGAGCTAGTCAGAGGATAAAAGGAGGCTTATCTGATGACTAAGGAGATGAGGAGGTGGTGAGAGAATGGAAGGAATAGAGAATATACCAAGATGCCAGACGTGAGTGGAGGGCGGTGGATGGATTGGATGGTTATGTCATCAATCAATAAGGATACAGAACACTTGAACAACACTATCAATTACTTGGACTTCATTGGCATTGGTAGGACATCCCACCACAAAAAGTAGAATACACATTCTTTTCAACTGTACACAGAACATTTCTCAAGATAGACCACTTTCTGGGCCATGAAATAATTCTTAATAAAATAAAAATTATTTAAGTCATACAAACTATTTTCCCTTATGATATGGAATTAAATTAGAAATTAAAAGAGCGGGGGAAGATGGCAGAAGAGTAAGATGCGGAGATCAACTTCCTCCCCACAGATACATCAGAAATACATCTACACGTGGAACAACTCCTACAGAATACCTACTGAACGCTGGCAGAAGACCTCAGACCTCCCAAAAGGCAAGAACTCCCCATGTACCTGGGTAGGGCAAAAGAAAAAAGAATAAACAGAGACAAAAGGATAGGGACGGGACCTGCACCAGTGGGAGGGAGCTGTGAAGGAGGAAAGGTTTCCACATACTAGGAGCACGTTCGCGGGCGGAGACTGCAGGTGGCGAAGGGGGATGCTTCAGCGCCCCGGAGGAGAGCGCAGCAACAGGGGTGCGGAGGACAAAGCGGAGAGATTCCCGCATAGAGAATCGGTGCCTACCGGCACTCACCAGCCCCAGAGGCTTCTCTGCTCACCCGCCGGGGAGGGCGGGGCTGGGAGCTGAGGCTCGGGTTTTGGGTCGGAGCGCAGGGAGAGGACTGGGGTTGGCGGTGTGAACACAGCCTGAAGGGGTTAGTGCACCACGGCTAGCCGGGAGGGAGTCCGGGAAAAAGTCTGGACCTGCCGAAGAGGCAAGAGACTTTTTCTTCCCTCTTTGTTTCCTGGTGCGCGAGGCGAGGGGATTAAGAGCGCTGCTTAAAGGAGCTCCAGAGACTTGCGCAAGCCGCGGCTAAAAGTGCGGACCCCAGAGACGGGCATGAGACGCCAAGGCTGCTGCTGCCGCCACCCAGAAGCCTGTGTGCGAGCACAGGTCACTCTCCACACCTTCCGTCCAGGGAGCCTGTGCAGCCCGCCACTGCCAGGGTCCCGGGATCCAGGGACAATTTCCCTGGGAGAATGCACGGCGCGCCTCAGGCTAGTGCAATGTCACGCCGGCCTCTGCCGCCACAGGCTCGCCCCGTATCCGCATCCCTCCTTCCCCCCGGCCTGGGTGAGCCAGAGCCCCCGAATCAGCGGCTCCTTTAACCCCGTCCTGTCTGAACGAAGAACAGACGCCCTCCGGCGACATACACGCAGAGTCGGGGCCAAATCCAAACCTGAACCCCGGGAGCTGTGCGAACAAAGAAGAGAAAGGGAAATCTCTCCCAGCAGCCTCAGGAACAGCGGATTAAATCTCTAAAATCAACTTGATGTACCCTGCATCTGTGGAATACCTGAATAGACAGCAAATCATCCCAAATTGAGGAGGTGGACTTTAAGAGCAAGATTTATTATCTTTTCCCCTTTTCCTCTTTTTGTGCGTGTGTATGTGTATGCTTCTGTGTGAGATTTTGTCTGTATAGCTTTGCTTTCACCATTTGTCCTAGGGTTCTATCCGTCCACTTTTTTTTTTACTTTAAAAAAAAAATCTTTTCTTAATAATTATTTTTTTATTTTACTAGCTTTATTTTATTTTACCTTACCTTATTTTCTTTTATCCTCTTTCTTTCTTTCTACTTTTTCTCCCTTTTATTCTGAGCCGTGTGGATGAAAGGCTCTTGGTGCTGCAGCCAGGAGTCAGTGCTCTGCCTCTGAGGTGGGAGAGCCAATTTCAGGATACTGGTCCACAAGAGACCTCCCAGCTCCACAGAATATCAAACGGCGAAAATCTCCCAGACATCTCCATCTCAACACCAACACCCAGCTTCACTCAATGACCAGAAAGCTACAGTGCTGGACACCCTATGCCAAACAACTAGCAAGACAGGAACACAACCCCACCCATTAGCAGAGAGGCTGCCTAAAATAATAAGTCCACAGACAACCCAAAACATACCACCAGACGTGGACCTGCCCACCAGAAAAACAAGATCCAGCCTCATCCACCACAACACAGGCACTATTCCCCTCCACCAGGAAGCTTACACAACCCACTGAACCAACTTTAGCCACTGGGGACAGACATCAAAAACAACGGGAACTACGAACCTGCAGCCTGCAAAAAGGAGACCCCAAACACAGTAAGATAAGCAAAATGAGAAGACAGAAAAACACACAGCAGTTGAAGGAGCAAGACAAAACCCCACCAGACCTAACAAATGAAGAGGAAATAGGCAGTCTACCTGAAAAAGAATTCAGAATAATGATAGTAAAGATGATCCAAAAGCTTGGAAATAGAATACAGAAAATGCAAGAAACATTTAACAAGGACCTAGAAGAACTAAAGATGAAACAAGCAACGATGAACAACACAATAAATGAAATTAAAAATACTCTAGAAGGGATCAATAGCAGAATAACTGAGGCAGAAGAACGGATAAGTGACCTGGAAGATAAAATAGTGGAAATAACTACTGCAGAGCAGAATAAAGAAAAAAGAATGAAAAGAACTGAGGACAGTCTCAGAGACCTCTGGGACAACATTAAATGCACCAACATTCAAATTATAGGGGTCCCAGAAGAAGAAGAGAAAAAGAAAGGGACTAAGAAAATATTTAAAGAGATTAAGTTGAAAACTTCCCTAATATGGGAAAGGAAATAGTTAATCAAGTCCAGGAAGCACAGAGAGTCCCATACAGGAAAAATCCAAAGAGAAACACACCAAGACACATATTAATCAATCTGTCAAAAATTAAATACAAAGAAAACATATTAAAAGCAGCAAGGGAAAAACAACAAATAACACAGAAGGGAATCCCCATAAGGTTAACAGCTGATCTTTCAGCAGAAACTTTGCAAGCTAGAGGGACTGGCAGGACATATTTAAAGTGATGAAGGGGAAAAACCTGCAACCAAGATTACTCTACCCAGCAAAGATCTCATTCAGATTTGATGGAGAAATTAAAATCTTTACAGACAAGCAAAAGCTGAGAGAGTTCAGCACCACCAAACCAGCTTTACAACAAATGCTAAAGGATCTTCTCTAGGCAAGAAACATAATAGAAGGAACAGACCTATAATAACAAACCCAAAACAATTAACAAAATGGGAATAGGAACATACATATCGATAATTACCTTAAATATAAATGGATTAAATGCTCCCACCAAAAGACAGAGACTGGCTGAACTGATACAAAAACAAGGCCCATATATATGTGTCTACAAGAGACCCACTTCAGACCTAGAAACACATACTGACTGAAAGTGAGGGGATGAAAAAAGATATTCCACGCAAATGGAAACCAAAAGAAAGCTGGAGTAGCAATTCTCATATTAGAATATATAGACTTTAAAATAAAGACTATTACAAGAGACAAGGAAGGACACTACATAATGATCAAGGGATCGATCCAAGAAGAAGATATAACAATTGTAAATATTTATGCACCCAACATAGGAGCACCTCAATACATAAGGCAAATACTAACAGCCATAAAAGGGGAAATCGACAGTAACACATTCATAGTAGGGGACTTTAACACCCCACTTTCACCAATGGACAGATCATCCAAAATGAAAATAAATAAGAAACACAAGCTTTAAATGATACATTAAACAAGATGAACTTAATTGATATTTATAGGACATTCCATCCAAAAACAACAGAATACACATTTTTCTCAAGTGCTCATGGAACATTCTGCAGGATAGATCATATCTTGGGTCACAAATCAAGCCTTGGTAAATTTAAGAAAATTGAAATGGTATCAAGTATCTTTTCTGATCACAATGCTATGAGACTAAATATCAATTACAAGAAAAGATCTGTAAAAAATACAAGCACGTGGAGGCTAAACAATACACTACTTAATAACGAAGTGATCACTGAAGAAATCAAAGAGGAAATAAAAAAATACCTAGAAACAAATGACAATGGAGGCACAACAACCCAAAATCTATGGGATGCAGCAAAAGCAGTTCTAAGAGGGAAGTTTATAGCAATACAATCCTACCTTAAGAAACAGGAAACATCTCGAATAAACAACCTAACCTTGCACCTAAAGCAATTAGAGAAAGAAGAACAAAAAAATCCCAAAATTAGCAGAAGGAAAGAAATCATAAAGACCAGATCAGAAATAAATGAAAAAGAAATGAAGGAAACTACAACAAAGATCAATAAAACTAAAAACTGGTTCTTTGAGAAGATAAAATTGATAAACCATTAGCCAGACTCATCAAGAAAAAAAGGGAGAAGACACAAATCAATAGAATTAGAAATTAAAAAGGAGAAGTAACAGCTGACATTGCAGAAATACAAAAGATCATGAGAGATTACTACAAGCAACTCTATGCCAATAAAATGGACAACCTGGAAGAAATGGACAAATTCTCAGAATGCACAACCTTCTTAGACTGAACCAGGAAGAAACAGAAAATATGAACAGGGCAATCACAAGCACTGAAATTGAAACTGTGATTAAAAATCTTCCAACAAACAAAAGCCCAGGACCAGATGGCTTCACAGGCGAATTCTATCAAACATTTAGAGAAGAGCTAACACCTATCCTTCTCAAACTCTTCCAAAATACAGCAGAGGGAGGAACCCTACCAAACTCATTCTACGAGGCCACCATCACCCTGATACCAAAACCAGACAAGGATGTCACAAGAAAGAAAACTACAGGCCAATATCACTGATGAATATAGATGCAAAAATCTTCTACAAACTACTAGCAAACAGAATCCAACAGCACATTAAAAGCATCATACACCATGATCAAGTGGGGTTTATTCCAAGAATGCAAGGATTCTTCAATATATGCAAATTAATCAATGTGATACACCATATTAACAAATTGAAGGAGAAAAACCATATGGTCATCTCAATAGATGCAGAGAAAGCTTTTGACAAAATTCAACACCACTTTATGATAAAACCCTCCAGAAAGTAGGCATAGTCGGAACTTTCCTCAACATAATAAAGTCCATATATGACAAACCCACAGCTGACATCGTCCTCAATGGTGAAAAACTGAAAGCATTTCCACTAAGATCAGGAATAAGACAAGGTTGCCCACTCTCACCACTCTTATTCAACATAGTTTTGGAAGTTTTAGCCACAGCAATCAGAGAAGAAAAGGAAATAAAAGGAATCCAAATCGGAAAAGAAGAAGTAAAGCTGTCACTGTTTGCAGATGACATAATACTATACATTGAGGATCCTAAAGAAGCTACCAGAAAACTACTAGAGCTAATCAATGAATCTGATAAAGTAGCAGGATACAAAATTAATGCACAGAAATCTCTGCCATTCCTATACACTAATGATGAAAAATCTGAAAGTGAAATCAAGAAAACACTCCCATTTACCACTGCAACAAAAAGAATAAAAGACCTAGGAATAAACCTACCTAAGGAGACAAAAGACCTGTATGCAGAAAATTGTAAGACACTGATGAAAGAAATTAAAGATGATACAAATAGATGGAGAGATATACCATGTTCTTGGATTGGAAGAATCAACATTGTGAAAATAACTCTACTACCCAAAGCAATCTACAGATTCAATGCAATCCCTATCAAACTACCACTGGCATTTTTCACAGAACTAGAACAAAAAATTTCACAATTTTTATGGAAACACCAAAGACCCCGAATAGCCAAAGCAATCTTGAGAACGAAAAATGGAGTTGCAGGAATCAGGCTCCCTGACTTCAGACTATACTACAAAGCTACAGTAATCAAGGCAGTATGGTACTGGCACAAAAATAGAAATATAGATCAGTGGAACAGGATAGAAAGCCCAGAAATAAACCCACACACATATGGTCACCTTATCTTTGATAAAGGAGGCAGGAATGTACAGTGGAGAAAGGACAGCCTCTTCAATAAGTGGTGCTGGGAAAACTGGACAGGTAAATTTAAAAGTATGAGATTAGATCACTTCCTAACACCATACACAAAAATAAGCTCAAAATGGATTAAAGACCTAAATGTAAGGCCAGAAACTCTCAAATTCTTAGAGGAAAACATAGGCAGAATACTCTGTGACATAAATCACAGCAAGAGCCTTTTTGACCCACCTCCTGGAGAAATGGAAATAAAAACAAAAATAAACAAATGGGACCTAATGAAACTTCAAAGCTTTTGCACAGCAAAGGAAACCATAAACAAGATGAAAAGACAACCCTCAGAATGGGAGAAAAGATTTGCAAATGAAGCAACTGACAAAGGATTAATCTCCAAAATTTACAAGCAGCTAATGCAGCTCAATAACTACAAAACAAACAACCCAATCCAAAAATGGGCAGAAGACCTAAATAGACATTTCTCCAAAGAAGATATACAGACTGACAACAAATACATGAAAGAATGCTCAACATCATGAATCATTAGAGAAATGCAAATCAAAACTACAATGCGATATCATCTCACACCAGTCAGAATGGCCATCATCAAATAATCTACAAACATTAAATGATGGAGAGTGTGCAGAGAAAAGGGAACACTCTTGCACTGCTGGTGGGAATGTGAGTTGGTACAGCCACTACGGAGAACTGTATGGAGGTTCCTTAAAAAACTACAAATAGAACTACCATATGACCCAGCATCCCACTACTAGGCATATACCCTGAGAAAACCATAATTCAAAAAGAGTCATGTACCAAAATGTTCATTGCAGCTCTATTTACAATAGCCCAGAGATGGAAACAACCTAAGTGTCCATCATCGGATGAATGGATAAAGAAGATGTGGCACATATATACAATGGAATATTACTCAGCCATAAAAAGAAACAAAATTGAGCTCTTTGTAATGAGGTGGATAGACCTAGAGTCTGTCATACAGAGTGAAGTAAGTGAGAAAGAGAAAGACAAATACCGTATGCTAACCCATATATATGGAATTTAAGAAAAAAGAATTGTCATGAAGAACCTAGGGGTAAGACAGGAATAAAGATACAGACCTACTAGAGAATGGACTTGAGGATATGGGGAGGGGGAAGGGTAAACTGTGACAAAGTGAGAGAGTGGCATGGACATATATACACTACCAAACGTAAAATAGATAACTAGTGGGAAGCAACCGCATAGCACAGGGAGATCAGCTCGGTGCTTTGTGACCACCTAGAGGGGTGGATAGGGAGGGTGGGAGGGAGGGAGATGCAAGAGGGAAGAGATATGGGAACATATGTGTATGTATAACTGATTCACTTTGTTATAAAGCAGAAACTAACACAGCATTGTAAAGCAATTATACTGCAATAAAGATGTAAAAAAAAAATCAAAATTAGAAATCCCAAATATTTGGAAACTATATAATGCACCTCTAAATAACCCATAAGAAGAAAGTGAAAGTGAAATTAGAAAGTATTCTGAACTGACTTTAAAATACCAAATAAACACACCAAAATTTGGGTGACAGGCAGCAAAAGTAGTACTTAGAAACTTATAGTGCTAAATGTCTATATTAGAAAAAGAAAGTTCTCTAATCAGGAAGTAAATATTCTACCTTAGTAAACTAGAAAAATAAGAGCAAATTAAACCCAAAATAATAAGAAGAAAGGAAGTAATAACCAGACTATTTCTAGGTACTTTTGCTGTAACCTTTTTTGTTGCACACTTTTTTTTTTTTTTTTTTTTTGTGGTACACGGGCCTCTCACTGTTGTGGCCTCTACCGTTGCAGAGCACAGGCTCCGGATGCGCAGGCTCAGCCGCCATGGCTCACAGGCCTAGCCGCTCCGCAGCATGTGGGATCTTCCCGGACCGGGGCAGGAATCCACGTCCCCTGCATCGGCAGGCGGACTGTCAACGACTGCGCCACCAGGGAAGCCCTTTTGCAAACATTTTTGTCACATTAACTAACTGGTCATAAAGCAACTTTGCAGCAAAAGATAAAACAACTGGTTGACAGGGTTTGGTTTGACAATTTGGTTTCAACTGGTTGAGATGTGTGAGCATTTCTTCCCATCAGCAATGTTATTGATGGCTTTATCCAGCTGACAGATGAAGCTGACTTGCCCCAAGAGTTGTTTCTTATTTTAAAACACACTGTGTTGGAGGAGAAAGAGGCTGAGGGCCTCAAAGGTGCAGAGTTGAACCCACATTTCCCCTAGAAATTGTACAGAGTTGAACCCACATTTCCCCTAGAAATTTGTAACATCTATCAAGACATGTGACAATATACCAAGAACAAACAACAGTGCAGAGGCTTTCACAACACAATACAAAGCTCAGGTACGAACATGCATCCTAGTGTTTGGAAACTGATACCCCTCTTAATGAAGGAAGAAATTTTAGTGAAAAAGAGAAAGTGTAATGCCAAACAAAGAGACAAATCAACAAACAAACAATATATATACATATAATACTATGAACAAAAGACTTGGGAGATAAGTGCTTAGGGACAACCCACAAAATAAAATCAGTTATTTGTGCAGTACTGTCATGAATCTACTACACATATTTTATTTTTCATTGTTTCATCTTTTATGGCAACATTTTTTATGGCAAGACTGCCTTATGGCCAATTAATTATGAGGCAAAAATGCTTGTGGCAAAGATGTCTATGGCAAAGATGCTTAAGGCGAAAATACTAGACATAAACCAGGCCAGAGCAGAAATCACTGAAATGGGAAACAGAAAAATAATAGAGGGAACCAGTGAAACCAAATG
Organism: Stenella coeruleoalba; assembly: GCF_951394435.1. Lineage (NCBI taxonomy): Eukaryota > Metazoa > Chordata > Mammalia > Artiodactyla > Delphinidae > Stenella > Stenella coeruleoalba. The sequence continues at coordinate 94,247,255 of NC_137169.1, forward strand.
CTGGTTCTATGAAAAGAGCAACAAAATTTCATAAGTTACAGGCATACCTCATTTTTAGTGTACTTTATTGTGCTTTGCAGATACTGCATTTTTCACAAATTGAAAGTTTGTGGCAACCCTGTGTCAAACAATTCTATCAGTACCATCTTCCAATAGCATTTGCTCACTTCATGCCTCTGTGTCACATTTTGGTAATTCTCTCAATATTTCAAACTTTTTCATTATTATTTTATTTTTTATGGTGATCTGTGTCAGTGATCTTTGACGTTACTACTATGACTCACTGAAGGTTCAGATAATAGCATTTTTTAGCAATAAAGTATTTTAAAATTAAGGTGTGAACTTTTTAAAAGACATAACGCGAGGGTGTGGAGAAAAGGGAACACCCTTGCACTGCTGGTAGGAATGTGACTTGGTACAGCCACTATGGAGAACAGTATGGAGGTTCCTTAAAAAACTACAAATAGAACTACCATATGACCCAGTAATCCCACTACTGGGCATATACCCTGAGAAAACCATAATTCAAAAAGAGTCATGTACCAAAATATTCATTGCAGCTGTATTTACAATAGCCCGGCGATGGAAACAACCTAAGTGTCCATCATCGGATGAATGGATAAAGAAGATGTGGCACATATATACAATGGAATATTACTCAGCCATAAAAAGAAACGAAATTGAGCTATTTGTAATGAGGTGGATAGACCTAGAGTCTGTCATACAAAGTGAAGTAAGTCAGAAAGAGAAAGACAAATACTGTATGCTAACACATATATATGGAATTTAAGAAAAAAGAAATGTCATGAAGAACCTAGGGGTAAGACAGGAATAAAGACACAGCCCTACTAGAGAATGGACTTGAGGATATGGGGAGGGGGAAGGGTAAGTTTTGACAAAGCGAGAGAGAGGCATGGACATATATACACTACCAAACGTAAAATAGATAGCTAGTGGGAAGCAGCCGCATAGCACAGGGAGATCAGCTCAGTGCTTTGTGATGACCTTGAGGGCTGGGATAGGGAGGGTGGGAGGGAGGGAGACGCAAGAGGGAAGAGATATGGGAACATATGTATATATATAACTGATTCACTTTGTTATAAAGCAGAAACTAACACAGCATTGTAAAGCAATTATACTGCAATGAAGATGTAAAAAAAAAAAAAAAGACATAACGCTATTGCACACTTAACAGACTACAGTATAGTGTAAACATAACTTTTATACTCACTGGGAAATTAAAAAAAAATTGTGTGACTTGCTTTATTGAGGTGGTCTGGAACCAAACCTGCAATATCTCTGAGGTATGCCTGTAGTTAGATTGACCAGAAAAAAGAGAAGACGCAGATTTCCAATGTCAGAAATGAGAGAGATGACACCACAGATTCTACACACAAACTACCAAACTCACTCCAAAGGAAATGCATAACCTGGATAGCCATATATTTACTTAAGAAATTGAATTTGTAATTGAAAAAAATCTTATAAAGGAAACTCCAGGCCTCAATAGCTTCTTGGTAAATTTTACAAAACAATTCAGGAAGAAATAATAATGCTGATTCTTTCAGAAAATTTATGAGAATAGTTCCCAATTCATTCTTTGAGTATTAACTATTAACAAACCCAGACAAAGACATTACAAAAAAATAAAATAACAACAAAAAGGACAATATATCCTTACAAACTGGGGTTTATCTCAGAAAAGCAACATTAGTTTACCATCTGAAAACCAATGTAATTCACAATATTAACAAATTAAAAAAGAAAAACTAATCATTTCAATTGATGCAGAAAGAACATGACAAAATCCAGCATGCATTTCTGATAAAGATTCCCAGCAAACCAGGACTAGAAGGGAAAGTCCTCAACTTGATAAAGGGCGTTTATGAAAAACTACAGATAACATAATATCTAATGGTAAAGGAGTTAATGCTTTCCCTCTAAGATCAAAAATAAAGCGAGGATGTACTCTCTTACTACCTCCATTCGACATTTTACTGGAGGTCCTGGCCACTGTCACAAGCCATGAAAAAGACATCAAAGGCACCCAGATTGCAGAGGAAGAAGTAAAACTGTGTTTATACATTGACAACATAATTGTCTAAAAAAAAATCTGCTTCAATCTATAGAAAAAAGCTACTAGAACTGTGTGAGTTCAACAAGGTTTCAGGATAAAAGGTCAATTTACAAAAATCAATTTATTTCTATATGCTAGCAATAAACAGCAGAAATTGAAATTTTACAACTACCATTTACAGTAGCATCAAAATGAAATATGAAATAATTATAGATAAATATAACAAAAGGTGTGCATGTCTTCTACTTTGACAATGACAAAACATTGCTGAGAATTTAAAGACCTAAATAAATGGAGACATGTATCATGGTCAGTAGTCAGAAGACTCAATATTGTTAAAATGTCAATTCTCCCATATTGATCTACAATTCAACACAATCCCAATCCCAATCCCAGCAAGCTTTTATTGACAAAATTGTCAAGATGTTCTAAAATTCATATGAAACGCAAAGCACCTAAAATAGCCAAAACATCTGTGGACAGAAAAAATGTGGAGAACTAACAATATCTGATTTTAAGACTTACTATTAGCTGCAATAATCAAAACAGCATCATATTGGTACAGATATGGAGAAAAAGATCAGAAAAACAGATGGTCCAGAAACAGACCTACACATATATGAAAAAACTTTTGTACAAATGTAAAGGCAATCCAGTGGAGAAATGATTTTCAACAAATGGTGCTGGAACACACTGAATCCATATGCAAAACAATAATTATTATTACCATATACAAAAATAGCTCAAAATGGATCATAAACCTAAATGTAAAACCTAAAACTACAAAGCTTCTAGAAGAAAACACAGGGAAATATCTTTGTTGCCTTGGGGAAGGCAAAGATTTCTTTGATACAGTGCTCATAGCTTCTCAAAAGAACAAATTAACAAATTGGACTATATCAAAAGTAAACACTTCTGCTCTATGCATAACATTATTAAGATAATAAAAAGCCAAGCCACAGGCTAGGAGAAAATATATGGAAATAATATAATTTATCAAGGACTTGTATTCAAAATATATAAGGGCCTCTCAAAATTGAATAATTAGAAAACAGATAACCCATTAAAAAATTTGACAGAAATATCTGAACAAGCACTACATCAGTGAAGTTATATGTATGGAAAATAAGCACAGAAAAAGATGCTCAATATCAGTAGTCATTAGGGAAATGTAAATCAAAACCACAATGAGATACCACTATATACCTGTTAGAACAGACAAATTTTAGAAGACTGACCATACCCAACACTGGTGAGGATATACTGCACCTAGAAGTGTAATATACAGCTGGTGGAACTGTAACTTGATAAAGTCACTTAGAAACACAGTTTGGTAGTCTCAAAAAATTAAACATATATCTACTTACGATCTTTCAGTATTTACCTAAGAGAAATGAAAACAAGTGTCCATACAAAGACTTACACTTAAATGTTCATAGCAGCTTTTTTTTTCCTTTGAGAAAGGAAATAAACTTTTTATTCAATTAATTAGTAAAATCCAAATTTTTTATTGTATAAGCTCATGTTTTAGCTTTTAATGTTTTATATCTGCAGCTTTATGTGTGGAGAAGTTTATTTAAACTTCAACTCATAATTATTTTCTGTATATTTCCCCATAATAATGCACATTTATGAATTTGACTTGCAGATGTCTATCTGTATAGTTTCTCTTTCAGAACAATAGACATGATATAACAACAACAATCACACATATAGCATTTACTTTGTGCCAGGCATTATCTAAAGTGATTTACATATATTAACCAAATTAATCTTCACAATAAGTTGTGATATATATATATTAGCATTGGTGACATTTACATCTGAGGAACTGTTGGACAGAGAAGTTAAATAACTTGCTCAAATATATACAGCAGTTAGTAGTTGGTTAAGATGGATTTCAACCCGGACAATTGCTTCCAAACCCCATACGCTTAAATCCTGTCATATTCTCAATACACATGAAGTAGATTATGTTGATTTTGAAAACTTAAAAAGCAGGGATTGCCTTTTCTCACCACTACCCAAATATCCCATCTTGCTATTATTGCCTTTTATCTGTTTTAGCTTGTTTCCCCTACTCAAATGTCCTCTGCATTTTTACGTATAAAATCTCTACTAAACCAACAAGACCTAGACTGAATTATATGTTCCTTTTTAAATTTTTTAACATCTTTATTGGAGTATAATTGCTTAACAATGTTGTGTTAGATTCTGCTGTATAACAAAGTAAATCGGCTATACGTATACATATATCCCCATATCCCCTCCCTCTTGCGTTTCCCTCCCACCCTCCCTATCCCACCCTTCTAGGTGGTCACGAAGCCACGGAGCTGATCTCCCTGTGCTATGCGGCTGCTTCCCACTAGCTAGCTATTTTACATTTGGTAGTATATATAAGTCCATGCAACTCTCTCACTTTGTCCCACCTTACCCTTCCCCCTCCCCGTGTCCTCAAATCCATTCTCTACATCTGCATCTTTATTCCTGTTCTGCCCCTACATTCTTCAGAACCCGTATTACTTTTTTAGATTCCACATATATGTGTCAGCATATGGTATTTGTTTTTCTCTTTCTGACTTACGTCACTTTGTATGACAGACTCTAGGTCCATCCACCTCACTACAAATAACTCAATTTCATTTCTTTTTATGGCCGAGTAATATTCCATTGTATATATGTGCCACATCTTCTTTATCCATTCATCTGTCGATGGACACTTAGGTTGCTTCCATGTCCTGGCTATTGTAAATAGAGCTGCAATGAACACTGCAATGACCTGTGGTACAGGTCTCTTTTTGAATTACGGTTTTCTCAGGGTATATGCCCAGTAGTGGGATTGCTGGGTCATATGGTAGTTCTAGTTTTAGTTTTTTAAAGAACCTCCATACAGTTCTCCATAGTGGCTGTATCACTTTACATTCCCACCAACAGTGCAAGAGGGTTCCCTTTTCTCCACACCCTCTCCAGCATTTACTGTTTGTAGATTATTTGATGATGGCCATTCTGACTGGTGTGAGGTGATACTTCATTGTAGTTTTGATTTGCATTTCTCTAATGATTAGTGATGTTGAGCATCCTTTCATGTGTTTGTTGGCAATCTGTATATCTTCTTTGGAGAAATGTCTGTTTAGGTCTTCTGCCCATTTTTGGATTGGGCTGTTTGTTTGTTATTTTTTGGCATGGAGCTGCATGAGCTGCTTGTATATTTTGGAGATTAATCCTTTGTCAGTTGCTTCATTTGCAAATCTTTTCTCCCATTCTGAGGGTTGTCTTTTCATCTTGTTTATGGTTTCCTTTGCTGTGCAAAAGCTTTGAAGTTTCATTAGGTCCCATTTGTTTACTTTTGTTTTTATTTACATTTCTCTAGGAGATGGGTCAAAAAGGATCTTGCTGTGATTTATGTCACAGAGTGTTCTGCCTGTGTTTTCCTCTAAGAGTTTTATAGTGTCTGGCCTTACATTTTGGTCTTTAATCCATTTAGAGTTTATTTTGGTGTATGCTGTTAGGGATTGTTCTAATTTCATACTTTTAAATGTACCTGTCCAGTATTCTCAGCACCACTTATTGAAGAGGCTGTCTTTTCTCCATTGTATATTCTTCCCTCCTTTATCAAACATAAGGTGACCATATGTGTGTGGGTTTACCTCTGGGCTTTCTGTCCTGTTCCACTGATCTATATTGCTGTTTTTGTGCCAGTACCATACTGTCTTGATTATTGTAGGTCTGTAGTAGAGTCCGAAGTTAGGTAGCCTCATTCCTCCAGCTCTGTTTTTCTTTCTCAAGATTGCTTTGGCTATTTGGGGTCTTCTGTGTTTCCATACAGATTGTGAAATTTTTTAGTCCTGTGAAAAATGCCATAGGCAGTTTGAGAGGGATTGCACTGAATCTGTAGATTGCTTTGGGTAGTAGAGTCATTTTCACAATGTTGATTCTTCCAATCCAAGAACATGGTTTATCTCTCCATCTGTTTGTATCATCTTTAATTTCTTTCATCAGTGTCTTATAGTTTTCTGCATATAGGTCTTTTGTCTCCTTAGGTAGGTTTATTCCTAGGTATTTTATTCTTTTTGTTGCAATGGTAAATGGGAGAGTTTCCTTAATTTCTCTTTCAGATTTTTCATCATTAGTGTATGGGAATGCAAGATATTTCTGTGCATTAATTTTGTATCCTGCTACTTTACCAGATTCATTGATTAGCTCTAGTAGTTTTCTGGTAGCATCTTTAGGATTCTCTATGTATAGTATCATGTCATCTGCAAACAATAACAGTTTTACTTTTTCTTTTCTGAATTTTATTCCTTTTATTTCTTTTTCTTCTCTGAATGCTGTGGGTAAAACTTTCAAAACTATGTTTAATAAGAGTGGTGAGAGTGGGCAGTCTCGTCTTGTTCCTGATCCTATTGGAAACCGTTTCAGTTTTTCACCATTGAGAATGATGTTGGCTGTGGGTTTGTCATATATGGTCTATACAAAGTTGAGGTCAGTTCCCTCTATGCCTACTTTCTGGAGGGTTTTTGTCATAAATGGGTGTTGAATTTTGTTGAAAGCTTTCTCTGCATCTATTGAGATGATCATATGGTTTTTCTCCTTCAATTTGTTAATATGGTGTATCACATTGATTGATTTGCACATATTGAAGAATCCTTGCATTCCTTGGCTAAACCCCACTTGATCATGGTGTATGACCCTTTTAATGTGCTGTTGGATTCTGTTTGCTAGTATTTTGTTGAGGATTTTTGCATCTATGTTCATCAGTGATATTGGCCTGTAGTTTCCTTTTTTTGTGACATCTTTGTCTGGTTTTGGTATCAGGGTGATTGATGGTGGCCTCATAGAATGAGTGTGGGAGTGTTCCTCCCTCTGGTATATTTTGGAAGAGTTTGAGAAGGATAGGTGTTAGCTCTTTTCTAAATCTTTGATAGAATTCACCTGTGAAGCCATCTGGTCCTGGGCTTTTGTTTGTTGGAAGATTTTTAATAACAGTTTCAATATCAGTGCTTGTGACTGGTCTGTTTATATTATCTATTTCTTCCTGGTTCATTCTCAGACGGTTGTGTTTTTCTAAGAATTTGTCCATTTCTTCCAGGTTGTCCATTTTATTGGCATATAGTCGCTTGTAGTCATCTTTCATGATCGTTTGTATTTCTGCTGCATCAGTTGTTACTTCTCCTTTTTCATTTCTAATTCTGTTGATTTGAGTCTTCTCCCTTTTTTTCTTGATGAGTCTCGCTAATGGTTTATCAGTTTTGTTTATCTTCTCAAAGAACCAGTTTTTAGTTTTATTGATCTTTGTTGTAGTTTCCTTCATTTCTTTTTCATTTATTTCTGATTTGATCTTTATGATTTCTTTCCTTCTGCTAACTTTGGCACTTTTTTTTTTCTTCTTTCTCTAATTGCTTTGGGTGTAAGTTTAAATTGTTTATTTGAGATTTTTCTTGTTTCTTGAGGTAGGACTCTATTGCTATACATTTCCCTGTTAGAACTGCTTTGGCTGCATCCCATAGGTTTTGGGTCATCGTGTTTTCATTGTCATTTGTTTCTAGGTATTTTTTGATTTCCTCTTTGATTTCTTCAGTGATCTCTTGGTTATTTAGTAGTGTATTGTTTAGCCTCCACGTGCTTGTATTTTTTACAGTTTTTTTTTTTCCTGTAATTGATATCTAGTCTCATAGCATTGTGGTTGGAAAAGATACTTGATACCATTTCAATTTTCTTAAATTTACCAAGGCTTGATTTGTGACCCAAGATATGATCTATCCTGCAGAATGTTCCATGAGCACTTGAGAAGAAAGTGTATTCTGTTGTTTTTGGATGGAATGTCCTATAAATATCAATTAAGTCCATGTTGTTTAATGTATCATTTAAAGCTTGTGTTTCCTTATTCATTTTCATTTTGGATGACCTGTCCACTGGTGAAAGTGGGGTGTTAAACTTCCCTACTATGTTTGTGTTACTGTTGAATTCCCCTTTTATGGCTGTTAGCATTTGCCTTATGTACTGAGGTGCTCCTATGTTGGGGCGTAAATATTTACAATTGTTATATCTTCTTCTTGGATCGATCCCTTGATCATTATGTTGTGTCCTTCTTGGTCTCTTGTAATAGTCTTTAAAGTCTATTTTGTCTGATATGGGAATTGCTACTCCAGCTTTCTTTTGATTTCCATTTGCATGGAATATCTTTTTCCATCCCCTCACTTTCATTCTGTATGTGTCCCTTGGTCTGAAGTGGGTGTGTTGTAGACAGCATATATATGGGTCTTGTTTTTGTATCCATTCGTCAAGTCTGTATATTTTTCTCGGAGCATTTAATCCATTTACATTTAAGGTATTTATCGATATGTATGTTCCTATTACCATTTTCTTAATTGTTTTGGGTTTGTTTTCTTAGGTCTAGAGAAGTTCCTAGAAGTTCCTTTAGTATTTTTTGCCTAGAGAAGTTCCATTAGTATTTGTTGTAAAGCTGGTTTGGTGGTACTGAATTCTCTTAGCTTTTGCTTGTCTGTAAAGTTTTTAATTTCTCTGTTGAATGTGAATGAGATCCTTGCTGGGTAGAGTAATCTTGGTTGTAGGTTTGTCCCTTTCATCATTTTAAATATGTCCTGTCACTCCCTTCTGGCTTGCAGAGTTTCTGCTGAAAGATGAGCTATTAACCTTATGGGGATTCCCTTGTATATTATTTTTCCCTTTCTGCTTTTAATATTTTTTCTTTGTATTTAGTTTTTGATAGTTTGATTAATGTGTCTTGGTGTGTTTCTCTTTGGATTTATTGTGTATGGAACCCTCTGTGCTTCCTGGACTTGACTGACTATTTCCTTTCCCATATTAGGGAAAGTTTCAACTATAAACTCTTTAAATATTTTCTCAGTCCCTTTCTTTTTCTCTTCTTCTTCTGGGACCCCTATAATTCGAATGTTGGTGCGTTTAATGTTGTCCCAGAGGTCTCTGAGACTGTCCTCAATTCTTTTCATTCTTTTTTCTTTATTCTGCTCTGCAGTAGTTATTTCCACTATTTTATCTTCCAGGTCACTTATCCGTTGTTCTGCCTCAGTTTTTCTGCTATTGATTCCTTCTAGAGAATTTTTAATTTCATTTATTGTGTTGTTCATCATTGCTTGTTTGCTCTATATTTCTTCTAGGTCCTTGTTAAACGTTTCTTGTATTTTCTCCATTCTGTTTCCAAGATTTTGGATCATCTTTACTATCAGTACTGTGAATTCTTTTTCAGGTAGATTGCCTGTTTCCTCTTCATTTGTTTGGTCTGGTGGGATTTTACCTTGCTCCTTCTTCTGCTGTGTGTTTCTCTGTCTTCTCATTTTGCTTAACTTACTGTTTTGGGGGTCTCCTTTTCACAGGCTGCAGGTTCGTAGTTCCTGTTGTTTTTGGTGTCTGCCCACAGTGGGTAAGGTAGCTTCAGTGGGTTGTGTAGGCTTCCTGGTGGAGGGGACTTGTGCCCATGTTCTGGTGGATGAGGCTTGATCTTGTCTTTCTGGTGGGCAGGACCACGTCCAGTGGTGGGTTTTGTGGTGTCTGTGAACTTATTATGATTTTAGGCAGCCTCTCTGTTAATGGATGGAGTTGTGTTCCTGTCTTGTCAGTTGTTTGGCATGAGGTGTCCAGCACTAGAGCTTGCTGGTCATTGAGTGGAGCTTGGTCTTAGTGTTGAGACGGAGATCTCTGGGATAGCTCTCGCTGATTGATGTTATGTGAGGCCAGGAGGTTTCTGGTGGACCAATGTCCTGAACTCGGCTCTCCCACCTCAGGGGCTCAGGCCTGACACCTGGCCGGAGCACCAAGATTCTGTCAGCCACACGGCTCAGAAGAAAACAGAGAGAAAAAAGAAAGAAAGAAAAATAATAATAAAATAAAATAGTTATTAAAATAAAAAAATTATTAAAATGAGAAAATAAAAAAGTAATAAATAAAAAAAGAAGAGAGCAATCAAACCAATAAACGAATCCTTCAATGATAACAGGAGCTAAAAACTATAGTAAGATAAACATAAAAATCAGAAACTAGTCAGTCGCATACAGCAAACCCCAAGTCTACAGTTGCTCCCAAAGTCCACCACCTCAATTTTGGGATGATTCATTGTCTATTCAGGTATCCCACAGATGCAGGGTACATCAAGTTGATTGTGGAGATTTAATCCACTGCTCCTGAGGCTGCTGGGAGTAATTTCCCTTTCTCTTCTTTGTTCACACAGCTACTGGGGTTCAGCTTTGGTTTTGGCCCCACTGCTGTGTGTAGGTCGTCCTCTGGTGTCTGTTCTTCGCCCAGACAGGACGGGGTTTAAGGAGCAGCTGATTAGGGGGCTCTGGCTCACTCAGGCTGTGGGGGAGGAGTACAGAATGCGGGGCAAGCCTGCAGTGGCAGAGGCCAGCATGACGTTGCAACTGACTGAGATGTGGCATGTGTTCTCCTGGGGAAGTTGTCCCTGGATCACGGGACCCTGGCAGTGGTGGGCTGCGCAGGCTCCCAGGAGGGGAGGTGTGGATAGTGACCTGTGCTCGCACACAGCCTTCTTGGTGGCGGCAGCAGCAGCCTTAGCATCTCATGCCCGTCTCTGGGGTCCGCGCTGATAGCCGCAGCTTGCGCCTGTCTCTGGAGCTCCTTTACGCAGTGCTCTGAATCCCCTCTCCGTGCGTACCCCAAAACAATGGTCTCTTGCCTGTTAGGCAGCTCCAGACTTCTTCCCAGACTCCCTCCCAGCTAGCTGTGGTGCACTAGTCCCCGTCAGGCTGTGTTCGTGCAGTCAACCCCAGTCCTCTCCCTGGGATCTGACCTCCAAAGCCCGAGCCTCAGCTCCCAGCCCCGTCCCGTCCCGGTGGGTGAGCAGACAAGCCTCTCGGGCTGGTGAGTGTCGGTTGGCACCAATCCTCTGTGCAGGAATCTCTCTGCTTTGCCCTCTGCACCCCTGTTGCTGCACTCTCCTCCAAGGTTCTGAAGCTTCAACCCCCGCCCCGCCACCCGCTGTCTCTGCCAGTGAAGAGGCTTCCTAGTGTGTGGAAACTTTACTCCTTCACAGCTCCCTCCCCAAGGTGCAGGTCCCATCCCTATTCTTTTATCTCTGTTTTTTCTTTTGCCCTACCCAGGTATGTGTGGAGTTTCTTGCCTTTTGGGAAGTCTGAGGTCTTCTGCCAGCATTCATTAGGTGTTCTGTAGGAGTTGTTCCACATGTAGATGTATTTTTGATGTATTTGCGGGGAGGAAGGTGATCTCCACGTCTTACTCCTCCGCTATCTTGAAGGTCCTCCCCATAGTGGATTATTTGTTACAGCCCCAAACAGTAATAACCTGAAAGCCTCTCAATAGGCTACTGGATAAACTGTGCTAAACCCATACCTGGAATAATAATCAGCAATAAAAAGAAAGAACTTCTTTCACTTAGCATTATGTCGCCCAAGTTCTTCCATGTTTTTGCAAATGGGAGGATTTCCTTCTTTTCAAAGTCTGCATAGTATTCCATTATGTTATATACCACATTTTCTTAATTTACTCATTCATCCACTGATGGATATTTAGGTTGCTTCCAAGTCTTTCCTGTACTTATATGAGGAATCTAAAATAGTCAAACTCAGAGAAGCAGAGAGTAGAACAGGGGTGGCCAAAGAATGGGGGAAGGGGGAAATGGGGATGAAGTAGTCAAGGGTACAAGTTTCAGTTATGCAAGATGGATAACTCCTAGAATTCTACTGTATGGCACAGAGTTTATAGTTAGTAATACTGTACTATATACTTTCCTAATAGGGTAGATCTTAATGTTGAATGTTATTAATCACAAAATATAAAATAAAAAATAAAGAGGACAGGAGGAAACTTTTAGAAGTGATGGGTATGCTTATGGCATAAATTATGGAGATAGTTTCTCCAAACTCATCAAGCTGTATGCATTAAGTATGTACTTTTGTACATACTTTTTTTTGTATGTTAATTTTTGTATGTTAATCATACCTCAATAAAGCAGTTTAAAAAAAATGATAGAACTATTGTTACACAAAGTAACATGTTTTAATCTCAAGATAGTTACATTAAGTGAAAGAAGCCATATGAAAAAGAATACATACTATATGATGTACTATATAAAATTCTGAAAAATGCAAATTCATAGTGTGAAAGCAGAACCACAGTTGGCTGGGGGTTGGGGAAGGGCAAGAAGCAGAGGCAGGAGGGAGATTACAAAGCGGCACACAAAAACTCTGGGGGCTGATTTTATCATCTTGACTAACAGTGCTTTTACTTATATATACATTTGACAAAACTTATCAAATTCAACTGCACTTTAAGTTTGTGTACCTGATTATATATCTCAAAGTAGTTGTTATTTTTTTTTTAAGTGGCATTAGTAATCCAAGTAGGAGTAGTTTCTGCAGGAGACTGCATTACGAATAGGACATAAGGAGGCAGAGACTGAATACAGACTACTCTCTCAAGAAGTTCAGCTAGGGAACGGGAGAGGGAGAAGATGAGAGGGAGTGAGGGAGCAGGAGACTGACCTAACTAGACAACACGTTGAGTTATATGTGGTTTTTTTGTTTGTTTGTTTTTACATCTTTATTGGAGTATAATTGCTTTACAATGGTGTGTTAGTTTCTGCTTTATAGCAAAATGAATCAGTTATACATATACACATGTTCCCATTATCTCTTCCCTCTTGCGTCTCCCTCCCACCCTCCCTATCCCAGCCCTCTAGGTGGTCACAAAGCACTGAGCTGATCTCCCTGTGCTATGTGGCTGCTTCCCACTAGGTATCTACCTTACGTTCTGTATATGTATTTTAAGATAGGAGGAACTTGAGCATATTTATAAGCTATAGAAAAGGAGCCAGTGGAGAGAATGAAATTGAAAATGTAGGGGTCAAGAACCAACTGATGAAATGTGGGATGGAGAACTCCAAGCAAAAGGTAAGCCTTGAGTAAGAGGACTCTTATGCGTACACAAGGTTTGTCTTGTGGTTGGGCTGGGAGATGCAGGAGTGGATGGAAGAGTTAGTAGAATTGAAGTCTGTCATTCTCTCTCTTCCTTTTTTGGGAAGAATGAAGTATGAGAAGAGTAGGATACTTAAGAAGGATGGTGGAGCTCTGGAAAAGCCACTGGCTACAGAAACTGAAATGTGGTTGGAGCTAAATGTCCAACTTAGGGGCATTCTTCTATAACAAGAGGGCAGACAATAAGATAGTTTTGTACAAACAAAATAGCTATCATTTACACATGTGCTCAATGGATTATTATCTAACAGTCCTTTTCTGGTCTCTTCACCCCTAGAAAATGTCACTCATGTGCTAAGCTTTCTGTTGATCCCACCCTTTTCTTCCTCGACACACAACACTTTTAACACTCTTTCTTTAAGATGTTGGGAAGTATTTCTAACATATACATGAAAATACAGAATAATTTAATGAACAGCAATGTTCTACCATCAAGCTGTATCAAATCTTATCACTATACCATATTTACCTCAGTTAACAAAACCCTTGAACCAAAGCAGGCTAACTGGATGAGAGAGATTGCATCACCAGCAAACATCAATATACTCACTTACTTTTCACATTTTATTTATTTCATAAATAATGCCCATGGTATCTGTAATAGCTTCAGGTATTACTGTGGGTAGGCACAAATGAAATATAGCCAGAAATGGCCACTGGCAAGCTAGTAAGGTAGTTCCTCTGAAGTGAAGTGCTAATATGTGAAAGCCATGTGAATTAGATGATACCCAAGGTCCTACTTTTGGAAAAAATGCTCTGTCAAAGTATGAATTCTTAATATAAATGGTAATTCTGATTCATAGCACAGATAGTATTTTCTTTAGTGTTCTAACACTCATTGCCACTTTAGCGTGAGTAAATTTGAGGGTGGTTAATAAAAAATATTTTTCCTCACATCATGTAAAATTTCTGAAGCTTGAAAGCATACAATCATTTTCTAAAGATAGCTTTATTCTCCAAGTGGTAATAAATCATCCGTTAAATCTAAAAAACTGTAATGTGGACAGTACCTGCCAAAACAGACTGTGTGCATCTCCTCTCAGAAGTTCAACTGTATCTCCTGCCTGGATGTGTAATGGGGGTCCTTCATGAAGAGCAGGGGCTGGCATTCCAGTATAGTTCCTAATGGCCTGCATCTTTGGTAAACCTGAAAATAAGCAACACAACACTTAGAATTGAGAAAATTATAAAGTGTGAAGTCCAAATGCACTTTTAAAAAAACCAAAGCTATTATTAACATTAAAGAGGTTTTTTTTTTTTTTTTTTTTTTTTTTTTTTTGCGGTACACAGGCCTCTCACTGTTGTGGCCTCTCCCATTGCAGAGCACAGGCTCCGGACGCACAGGCTCAGCGGCCATGGCTCTCGGGACCAGCCGCTCAGCGGCATGTGGGATCTTCCCAGACCGGGGCACGAACCTGTGTCCCCTGCATCGGCAGGCGGACTCTTAACCACTGCGCCACCAGGGAAGCCCAACATTAAAGAGTTTTAAGAGCACCAAGTCCAAGGAAACATTTGAGGTAATCACAAATGGAATGCTTTTCAACTTTCTCATTATCGGAGATGGTTATGGAATAAGATACACATTTATCCCCTGATTCCTTACATTCTTTTCGTCTCCCTCACCATCAATCTCTTTTTAGTTGAAAAAATATTTCTTTCAGCTGATGCCTGCTTCATAAAATACACGTCACGTACAGTTTAATGGAAAAGAATCATTTTTTTCATCCTCTCTATCCTTTCTGCCTATTATTTTCCTCTTGGGCATTGGCTGATTTCATCACTAAGGAGGCTCACCCTTTCTGTGTATGTATCGCATTGCCCAGTATAAGGCTCATATCTTAAGGTTATCTTTGTAATTCAAAAGCAAAAAGGTGATGGATGTGCCACTGCAATACTTAAGACATTTATATGGAGAAATTCTTCAGGCTCAAATTTAGGCTTGCAAAAGAGACCCAATAATGAGAACTTGTCTAAGCCAACAGCATCAACAAGACTTGAAATACAGATGCAGGCCTTTTTGTTGTATTTCTTGGAATGGGCAATGAATGCCTCAGTTCAGTATTTCATTTTCGTGAACGGCAGCTCCAACTGCACCCAGGCCTGGCTGCGTCAGCGCTGCTCACAAATGGATCACCTCAGTCACCTTTTCATCTGGAGGTGAAAAACTGCTCCTGCCTACGAGACAGATCGCTCATAAACATGGTATCTGTTACACACTGAGGCACTTAAGTCATCGCTTATTACACTTCAAGACTTTTTATTCTAGTGACTGAACACAGTGAAGCTATAATTGGCTGGAAATGTTGCACTAAATAGAGGAGGATGAATGACAGTCATTCAGTTCTAGGTGTCCAAGTTACCTCGAAAGGACCTCGATATCTAAATGAAATGCTCCAGCAAACAGTTTAATAAAGTCCTCAAAATCTGTTTTCCAATAACCATGCCAGGAGGGGAGAAAACAAGGTGGCTAGAAACTAAACAGAACTGAAAAGTTTTAGCCAACACTTTCTCATCAACCCAGTCAACCTGAAGGCAGAAGGGCTGAAAAGCCATGTGCCCTTCACCCCAGTTTAATGGCTGTTAACGGCCAAGACATGTTATGAGCTGCCACATCTCCCCTTTCTTCAGTTCTTATGCCACAGAACCGCAGAGGGATGACTTTGATCCCATATCTCTCATGGAGTATTTCCCCACCAGATGGTATAAGGTGGTGGCGCCCTTACCCAAACAGCAGACTTTATCGTCTTTTCCAAAACAACACTCGAAGAGAACTCTTCTCAGACAAGTGTTTATCAGATTCAATCTTAACACACTGTAAATTCCTGGAGCATAGAAAGAGCTTATTTTACAGTTTTTATTAAGATACTGTTGTTAATATAAAATGGAACCTAAATATCCCATGCACACCAAAATGCATTTAGAAGTTCAATATATGGAAGAGGATGCCGTCTGAAGCAGAATTTTTTCAAAGGAGCATGGTTTGCATGATAGTTATCCCATGTTGAGGAGCCAGAATTGCAGTTAGCCTCAGTTTTCCTGAGCACTGCTAGAGCAAGGAAAGCATTTTGTTCAGAAGGATCCCTTGATAATTTTGTTTTTACATCAATTTTTAGATAAAGGCTGAAGGCAAGAAAGAAGAGTTTTTAAACCTGAAAGAGCTGACGTGACCTTAAATACTGGGATGAGGTGAGTAGTGGGAAGGGGCATGGCCTTCGCTGCAATTGTCTCTGTAGACAAGGCCCACAGGGACAAAAAGAAGCAGTGCCACGTGACAAAAGGTGGAAACAGTAGTTCTCTTATTGCTGATATGTCCAAGTTATTTTCAAGAAGAAATGATTGAAAATGCATAGAGTATTTAAGAAGAAAAATTAAGTTTGATGACATTTCACCAGCCAAATATAGATTAGGGATTAAAATACAGAATGCCCAGGCTACATACAAAGGCTATGAAGTGTCAGGTATAGAACAATCCTGCCTCATTTATCTTTTTTACTGGACTAGAATGCCCATAACACATGACCTACTAAAGTCATGATATTTAAAGCTGAAAGTAGTACATATATTAATATACTTTGGTCAAGGAATGAGACCCAAGTACTAGTCTTACGATTTACTTTGGACTAAGCAACCTTCAGAACGATGGACTTGGTTTTCATAGTCTTATTTATTCCTGATTTTTTTCATTGACTCTATCTTTTCTGCTATTACTTTCTTCTTGGTTATGAGCTTCTTTTGGAAAGTTGATTGAGTAGCACACTAGCATAGTGTGTGTTGCTGATCTCATTCCTAAAACAAAAATTGTGTGACCTCGCCAAGAATTATGGCTGAGCCCAGGTTATAGTCAAAAGGACATTGCTACTGGCCTGAATTCAGCCATACGTGATTTGCAAACTACAATGTTTATTTGACCCATATGCTTTTTTGTGGGATGAGTTATGGACCTATAATATAATGGAATTTATATCTCTTAGTCATTTGTTAGGATCATCTTTGGCTATTTATTTCTGATTGGTCAGCACATCTCATTTCAGGATGACCTGTCAGGGCTACAGGGCTATCTACGGAGATCGAAAGATAAAAGGAATGAAACAAGGGCACAGGGACAGGATGAATTCTGACACTCTGCCCCTTGCTTCTGACACCTGCATATAGTAGAAGTTCTACAGTACTGGTGGGATGAATGGTTGCTTTCTAAAAGGCCCCTTTATATTACTTCCTTTTATTAAAAAAAAAAAAAGACACGGTGACATTGCTAAGAATATGAATATAATCACATTAACTGAGAGATAAAAATGCAATTAAAATAAGAAAAGAGGGAGTGGGTTAAACTTCATGTCAGCACTCAGCCATCAGTATAATTGTTGACACAATCTACTGCCACAGCAGGCATTCACACCTCATAAATGAGATCAAGAAGGGAGAAGAAATTAGATTTACAGATGTTCATATTTCAAATAGCCATTTAGTGTTGATTTAATGTAGGTTTTCTTCTCCCCTTATAAAATATCTGACAGGTTTTAACCTCTGTTTAAAAATGTCCAGGACAGAACATTCACTACACGTTCCTATGACAACTCAGTCATTGTTGCATATAGTTTATTAACAAGCTCTATCTGAAACTTATTCAAAACTCTAACTTCTCTCCGTTGACCTGCCTCCTTCCATCTGGAATTATGCTGAAGAAGGCAATTCTCCTTTTTATAGATTAGCCTTTCAAAATTTGTTCAGGCTTAAAATTCCTAGTTCCTCATTTAAAAAAAATAATCTTATTTTCCTTTGGTTATCCATACTTCAAGGGATTCTGAGATGCAAAATAGTATAAAGCTACAAAAGCAGAACTGTAGTTTCCCTCATTGATACTGAGCAATCAGCAATAAATAGCTAAAAGTTATTCTAAAAACTGATTAAAATATGTAAATTCCATTATATTATAAACTCATAACTCATCCCAGAAAGCTGCTTTTTTCTTCTTGGTTAAACATGGACCCAATAGTTGGTTGTTTAGTTTCTTTCTGCTCCAGAACTGAATTTATAATGGATATATTGGTATAATTACAAGACTGCTCTTCAAAATCTGAAAAGTTATACTGCAACTACCTTCAGATATTAAATGCAAAATAATCATATGTAATGCCAACATGTACAGGTAAGCAACTGTGGAAGTTCCCAAAACTTTATATAATCAAGAATCCTTATCTAAGGGAATATAGTTAAAATGGCTGAGACAAAATTAGATCTCCTGCCAAATGTTTAGTCATTTCAGCTTGTTTTATTCCCTTCAACAAATGCTTTGATGTACAGCCAACTATATCCTTAATGCATAACTTGTGGACAATTGTGCCCTTTAACTTTTGTTCACACTAGCAATTATGCTTAGTCTTGGCGTCAGACAAGGTCCCCAAGTCATCCTTATGCACAAAGAATTAACAAACAGAAGGATCAACAATATTAAAATGACGGTTATACTCCAGTAATAGTCACGGGGTTCTCGTTAAATAAAACCGAAGCCAATGTAATTATATGGAACACTAGGGTTTTCTAAAACAATACAGAAGTGTTTTTAAAAAGGGGATCTGAAGCAAGATTTCCTTTCACATCTGAATTCAATACCACTAAGAGTGATATATGCCAAGAAATGATTTAAAATGTACTTTTTAAAAAGGAGTTAATTCTAGGTAGAGTTCTATTGGAAAGTTGCTAGATATAAACTATTTCACTGATAATTTTCACATAAACCCTCAATGAACTTAGCCTACTGTACCTGTATCAGCCACTGTGGCTTCTGAGAAGAGTGACCGTCACAATAGAGATTAGTATCTATTCACGAGGCTGATATCACTGCCCTAATGCAATGGGTTTCCCTGGGGCAATAACTTAGAGCAGAGTGCTGTGTACTAGATAAATGAGCTGTCAGTAATGGTACTGGCCTTTCACCTCTGAGGCCTAATTTAAAATCTAAACACAGCCGCATTAAAAAAGAATTAGTTTTGCAAGATGTCAGAGGATGTGGTTAGTTTATCCTGGGAAACTGATCATAAGCATAACATATTCATTCATTCCTTAAATGTCTGAAGCACTCCCTAAATCCTGGGCATGGTGGTCTGAGAACAGAGCAAGGCCAGGCTTCCTGCCCTCAAAGAGCCTGTAGTGCACTGAGTAGACAGGTGAACTAAAGACAGTAATACAATTGGGCATGGGCTCTTGTCCAGGGGGACCTTTTTCCAAATATGCCTATTAAGAAAAATTTCAGGGGATTGTTTTTGTAAGTCTTCAGTAGGACCCTGAAATAATGTATTTTATCTTTTCTGTAAGTCTCCTAGGTGTGGTTTCCAAATCCTAGACAGGTATGGGAATCACATTCTCATGGGGACAGGAGCAGGTCCCATGACCAACATCCACCACTTCCAAACTTGCATTTGAGAAAACTGTGCTGCCTGGCACATCTCAGCTCTTCCTGACACAAGTTTACAATCTAACCAGCAGGTCTGATGATCAGGCTGAGTCGACTGAACTGCTGGCAAGTGAGGCGGCCCGGAATGCTGGGCCTCCCCTGCCCATCACATCTTCCAGGGCTCTTCCCCGCGAAGCCGCACACCTTCGTTCACTTACTGATCTTCACGGAGGAGCACGTGGAGCCTTATAATGGAAACCATCTGTTACAACAGAAGCAGACAAGTTGGTGGAAAACAAACTGGTCTAAAGAACTAATTGTTCACAAAGGGAACACTCAATGATTTTGAAGATTTTCACCCAGAGGATCCTACTTTAATTTTATAAACAATGATGAGTCAAGTGAAGGAAACAGCACTGTCACTGCTCACATAAAAACAAGCATCAGACAGAGATACTTCCCTCCAACTTTATAAACACTGCCTAGTCACTCTTTGGCACTATCTATTGGAGTATTAGTGAACCAAGGGTGAAAGATATAATAATTCCTTTTGGAAATTGTTTCTATTTATTAAAAAGATTTTAAAGGCTACCAATTATAAAAGAACTATACAATTTCATGGGTCTCTTTAAAATCCATGCAAATTTAACATTCTGTTCTGTTGAATAAGTGACAAAAAAATGTTACCCTAAAATCTTAAATAAAATCAAAGCTCTAAAAGCTTGTGCCGTTTGTCAGACCCCTAGAAAACCACCACTCCTAGGGGTGGGAGGAGAGCCATCTGAGGAGTGCAGCCTGAGCTATCTCAGGATCTTCTTTAAAGACAGAAAGAGGACACAGTTACACAAGTTCAAGGTAAGAGCTCTGTCACCTAGTCCAACCACCTATGTTTCTACCTTATAAAACTCTTAGACTTGCCTCCTAGTTCAGTCCTCCCGGGTACAGGCCAGTCATTCTCTGCAACCTGCAGGGTACAAGGTTGTGGCAGAGAGGGGTCTCCTGATATCAACTGATACGTGTTTGGGGATCATCTGAATCCCTGCTGGGTATGCAGTGTTATCCTGAGGAGCAGGAAAAGAGGAGGAAGAACTCTCCTTCCAGTGGGGAAAGATTGAGAGCTCCCAAGATTTACTAAATTCTAGGAGGAGAATAATAACTCTCACTGGTGTATTCTAAAGACAGAGGCTTGAGCGCCTCAACTTCAAAAAAAAAAATTATTCTTGACAAGCTATGGAACTCTCAGTGGCTGACACGTCCCCATGCAGCTCTGTGGATCTGTGAACAAGTGGCCACATGAAGTTCTTTCTACAGTAAATTAGTATTACTTAAACCACATCATTCTGCTGTTCTGACCACACCCGAGTGGATCAGGGATGGTGATTAATCCCAAGGTTGCAATGAATATGCTGACCATGTGAGACACGAGTGGCTGAAAAGGAGCATTGAAGGGAGACTGCCCAAAGGGCGGCCCTCAGAATGAGGGCCCTCAGAATGAGAATGAGAAACAAGACAGTCCAATTTGCTCTCACAACATGAAAGCAGCAGGCAGATACAGGTCAACAGGGAACAATGGTTTCTGACCTTAGAGAAGAAGAGATGACTGGGATTACTAGTTTCCAGAACTGTTGGTCCTGAGAGATTCTTATATAGCCTGCTGTACCTTTCCCCTTCATGGAAAGTACTGAGATATGGAGTGACTATTGAGAAGATTTCCTGGGCTGTTTTCTTACCCTCTGAGCAGAAACCCGCGTCTCCCAAACCACTCAGCACGTTTCTTTCTTGCAACCAAAATAAACCTTTAATAATCCAGTCTTAAAGGCTATCTAAGGAATAAGATAAAGTAAAAGTAAAAATGATTAAGGGAACTCTGCAATAACCTAGTTTCCATTCTTTGTTCTATGAGTTCATTCATTTATTCAACAAATATTTACAGATTATTCATCATGTGCAGGTACTGGCCTAGCCACTGGGACTGCAGCTGTAAATAAGAATGAGTTAATAAAACTCACATTTTAGTGGAGAAGACAAACATAAAAACAAATGAACAAATACAATAATACCAGATTGAAGTTATATATAGAAGAGTTTAGAGAAAGGTACTGGATTAGAGAGTGACGAGGGTGTATGTTTGAGTGGTGAGGACACGTTTCTTTAGAAAGTGATCAGGTGAAGTTTAAGACCTGAGGAGAAAGCAGTGATCATTTGGGGCACAGCTGGGGGTTGGGAGGTGGAAGGTGGTAATTAAACAGGCAAGCGAGACAATAAACATGAAGACTCAGACTGCAATGACCTTGAAGTACTTGAGGGACAGAAACATGGCCAGTGACATCGCATGAAAGCAACTGATAAATTTTAAATATACGCAGTCTTGAGAGTCTGGCCCATTTCATCAGTTCTTTCATACATGCATCCTGTTGAATTATTTGAAATTTATTAAACAGGTCAAGTTCTCATTAACATGCTGCCCCTTCTTCCTGGCATATACTTGCTGTTGTCTGTACACCCAGGTTACAACGCACCCAAGGAGGGGGGGAATCTAACTCACTCCTCTCATTTTTTTAAAACTCAAATACGACTTCTGCTAAAAAAGCCTGAAACATACGCTCCCTTAGACGTTCATGCTTCCTGCTTCAATACCACTTACCACACCAAAATTACTTATCTAGCTAGTATCAAATGTAAATACTAGACCATAAGCATCTTCCTATGTACAGTCTTTGTAGAATTTATATATTAGACTGTGACCACCTTGGTGACAAAGATTGTGTTCTTTGCCTTGATGAATTCTTTTGGAAGAAAGAAGGAAAAAGGTAGCTATCCTCTCCCAATAGCCACCCTTCCAAATACACACACACATACACACACACACACACACACACACTGAATTACACCCAAATCAGCTCTCTAGTCAACCATTTCTTCCCATTTTTACTTCCTCCCATATTCAAAACTTATGTTTCAAATTGGCCTTTCCTCATCCACTCTTATAATCCTTGACTGTCCTGCACAATGCCACCTGAATGACTTTTTAGAATGTAAATTATGACCTCTCTCGCCTGAGATGGTCTGCATTCTGCCTATGGAATGTATATCTCTCTAAATAACTTGCTTTCATGTAAATATATATATTTAAATAAATATAAATATATTAAAAATATATATATTATAAAATAGCATTCTCTTATGTAAAACCCTTCCCACTGCACTCAGAATTAAATCTGACCTTCTGGCCACAGCCCATAAAACCATATACTTTTAGACCCCTGATAACTCTCCAATCTCATCTTGTTCCAATCTCACACTTGCTCACTGTTTTCCATCCTACTGAGCTTTTTATACTTGCTTAAACACGCTGAGCAAGTGGGTCCAGCCAAGACAGTCTACGTTATGAACCCTGACTTGTAATTCTATACTTACTCATTTACTTGTTACCTGCCTCCTCTCTTTTCATTTTCTATATATTTGTACTGCCTGTTTGTATGATAAACATTTATTATTTTCATAATCAAATTTGGTTTTTATTAAACAAACTGCAACTTCATCTTTAGTTTTGACTTGCTTTTGAACTGTATTTGTGCTTTTATCTATAACTATCAGTATGCTACCTGTAACTGAAATTTTGCAGGAAATAAAATTATTTTTAAGGTACAAAATTGCTAATATATTTCATAAAAGCCCTTAATAATGACTCTCTTAATAATTTATAGTCATCCTGAATATCTTTAAATTAGGTGACTTGCCTAATTTATGGAAAAATACTTTTTTATTCCTATACAATCAATTGCTGATCAGCATAAAAATAACACAAGTTCTAACATAAAAAGTGGCATATACTTTCTCGAACAGTCTGCCCTAGCTTCTTCCTTCTACTCCCAGGCTCTTCTCTATTATTCTCTTTTCTCTTGACCTCCCTACTTCCTGCGATCCCTTGCTTGAGTAGCAGAGAGCATATTCAGTTGCATGCCTAAAACATTCAGATGTGCACAGACAGGGTTTATTGATTTGTAAGTTCAAATGAAGAGCATGGGCAGTTGGTATTCCTGACTGCAAGTTTCAGAGAAAGCAAATGACTCTGGACAATCATTTTGATGTGCTGATTATCTTTTTAAGAGGTCAGGGAACCCTTAGGTCAGAGACCAACGATCAACGTATCTACATAAAAATGCACAAAAACTGAACAGTCTCTTTACCCTTCTTATGAACATTCTTCTATAATAAACTTCAGAAATAGGAAAAAGGAAAATTAGAAGAGCCATCTCCTCTTTCTAAAATGGCACAACACTGAAATTATTGACTTGGAAGAACTTCCAATCTGCTAAGTCTTTATAAACTGTTATGAGCCCATTTTCAAACTCTGAGAATCCACAGTCATCACATTATCTGACAGGGAGCTCTGAGGTTTAGTTTCTCCCCCGTTGTTTACCTTGATTTTTTTTAAATCCTCTTTAATCTTCTCCTGAAATAAAAAGTAATTCAGTTCAGATAGAACCATTTAGTTACAATCTTATGAATTCAGATGTGAACTGACTGAGTATAAATTTACCTGTTTGAAATCAAGTGAATGTATAACTATTGCTCAAAGCCAGCAATGTTTCATAGGAGCAGACTAGATACTATCTTCATTTCAATGTGGTAAAACTGTCTTTGTTCACATTCCCTTTGCCTGGGGCTACCGATCAACAACCACCATGTCTACATAAGAATGTACGTAAAATGAAAACATTGTCCCCTTCTCGGGAAATGAAAACATTGTCCCCTTCTCGGGAACATTCCTTCTTAACACTATCTATAAAAAGGAGAGGGAAAGATAACAGAAACCACACTGTTGTGTATTGAGTATTGTTGTATATTGAGTTGTGTATTCTTTTGAAATAACGCTGTTCTAGCAAAGGAAACACTGCACGCTAGCATGGAATGTGATTTGATCAAAGACGCTTCTTAGGATAATTTAGTCAAACATTTTTATTTACATATAAAACAACTCAAGTCCAGTTGCTTATAGCCAGCTAAAAGCAAAAACTGGTGTTCTTTCCAACAACAATCTGTCACCCAGTGAGGGTGACTAGAAAAAACAAGGGAAGATTATGGAAAGGTCATATATGATTGTTTCAGATTTAGGTATTTAATGAATAAATCACTACCTTTCCCCAAGAAAGGGAAAAGAATCAGATTCAAAATGTTCCAATGGGAATGAGTTTTTATATGCAACAGAAGACCCTTCAAACTATTATAGGAAGTTCAGAGATTGCATTTCAAAATCTCTATAGGCCAGAGGTTATCATACTCAGAGTATATATTCCATCTCCTTCCTATAAACTGACTAGGAATACTAAAAAGTTAAGGTATTAGCCTATAAGCTTTTGTCCTCTATAGTTTTTCAATTGAAAATATTTCAAATATATGTAGAATATTGACTTTAGAAATAGTACTGGAGTTTTTTTTCGGCCCTTCAAAATCTTAACTTTTTTTCTCCCTCTCCTATCAATTAGAAACTATTACTTCTCTTCCTAGTCTTTTTTTTTTTTCCCTCTGTTCTTACTTTCCTTAAGGTTAGCCATATTCTGTCCCCAAATTTTTAGCTTACTATCTTTTTATTCCTACATAAAGAGCTTCTTTCATCAACCTTAAATACCAAAATTATGTTACGGTTTCAACTTGTTCAAATTTAGCATAATAGGCTATTTAAATGGTTAGACACCATTGCTTCTAATCATCTAAAAAATGGCAAAAATTAAATGAAACCTATATCCTAAGGGTATAATAAAATATAAAAGTAATAATTATTAAAATGTAAACTGTGGACTACAAAGAAAAATATAAATGTTAAAAATAATAAGAAATTGTGCCAAAAAGTTATGAATCATCTAGAAGGCAGTTACACAGCTAAAAGCAGGACTGTGCAAAGAAAAGACATACTGAGATAGTGTTTCATTCTGCCTCACTTCTCGAAGACCATTGAATACAAAGACAATGTATCAAAGAGACATTGAATACAAAGTTCACATACAGTTTATAAAAACACCTGATTATAACATATACTAATATGGCACATAACTCTAAAGCCAAACCACTGACTTCTCATTAACTTATACATCATGAAAAAAATGTCTGTTCCTAAAGATGACCTTCTCCTGAGTTCTTGGACAGAGTCTGATCATTTCACTTAGGTGTTTCTTGCTTCTCAGTTAAGACAAACTCCTGCAGAACAATGAACAAAACTTCTCTTTCCTTGCCAATATCCCAGTGTTCATCCCATCACAGAAGTGTGATATACACTGGGTTGAGCCCTAGGAATTGGCTGCTGTTGACTGTTTTTGAAGTACAAAAAAAGGCAGTTTCCTATGGCTTAACCTAAGATTCTTTCAATGCACATGTATCGAGTACCTAATATTAATGAAGTCGCAGCAAAAAGGCCTGCTTGAGCTCAAATATGACAAACGCTGGCAAAATTCTGTGTAGAAAAGAACACTCCATGTAAATCTGTACTTGGGCATTGGCTCTGTGGAGCAGCATTAATTAGTAACTCTGTTCAATAAATTCAATAAACATTTTTTGAGGCCCTTGTTCCCATCTACCTTGGAGCCATAACTCTTTTGAAAAACCTAGTTACAGAATTTTTTTTTCAGGTTTCAACAGTAAGGATATCCTATTTTGCCCTTTGAAGCTGGGAATATAATTGGTGACAGCAGAGTCCCTATTTATTTTATTCCTGTAAAAATTTTTTCCTTCTATAGAGAAAAAAAAATTTTTTTATCTATTACAAAATCACAAAATAATTATTTTTGTCTTTAGAGCAGAGACTGCTTAAATCATTTATCTTTGTTTTATTAACTTCAAGCACAGTGCTTGGTATGAAGTAAAAACTTGGTAATGAGTGATTAAATTTAATTTTAAAACAAACATACATGGCAAAACCAAATTAATATTTCTTTTTCCTGTTATCTTAACAGATTTAATAATTTATGATATTTGTTCTTAAAACACTTTGATTTAACCACTAAGAAACAGAAATCATGGCAGTAATTTCTGCATTTTAGTTATCAAGTTTAATTAAACATCAAAGAGGGCATGGTAAACACAAAGTTAAAAAAAAATCCAGAGTGTCCACCTGAGTAACTGAGGCAGTACATTCTTTCTCAAATTCTAAGATTTCTCCAGGGACTATTTCATCAAACAGATAAACTCATAAGCTAGTTCCCCAGTATACCATGTATACCAAGCTTTCCATTGTCTTCCAAATTGTTTCCCCTTTTTCTGCCTCCTAAACTGAAAGATCCTTATAGAATATATCTCTGTTTTTGTCAAATTTCACCAAGACCAAATAAAATGATTTCGCACAAAACTGAGAAGTTAAGTTTAAAAATGCTTTGGGGGCTTCCCTGGTGGCGCAGTGGTTAGGAGTCCACCTGCTGATGCAGGGGACACGGGTTCGTGCCCTGGTCCGGGAGGATCCCACATGCCACGAAGCGGCTGGGCCCGTGAGCCATGGCCGCTGAGCCTGCATGTCTGGAGCCTGTGCTCTGCAACAGGAGAGGCCACGGCAGTGAGAGGCCTGCGTACCGCAAAAAAAAAAAAAAAAAAAAAAACTTTGAAAAGATACAAGTATTTTCCCACATATATAATACTTTGGAATCTACAGATATTTAAAACATATTCATTGACAAGTTTGGTAGATTCTCTGACTCTTGGTTGTCTAATTCAGTCGTAAATGTGAGAGGCATTAGAGATGCAATAATGAGTAAGAGATAAAGTCCCTTTCCTTAAGGAGCTTGACATCTTGTAGGGGTAGGGAGGAACACATACACTCCTACACAGAGTGACACTGCTGTGATTGTGACCAACGTGTTGCTATGGAAATGCTCAGCAGAAGCACCTAAATCAGGGAGCTTAGAAGACTTTCGGGGGAAGTAGACTCTAAGCGGAAACTGAAGTATAGATGGGCATCAGCCAGACATAGGAGAGTATATACATTGCATCCCACTTAAAGAGGCACAAATCTTTGTGCTTGTATGACTTCCTTCAGCAGGACTCTGCAATTCAGCTGCATGAGCAAAGACAGGCTGATTCAGAAAACAGCACAAAAGGGTTCAAACGTTGGACCACAGAAACTAAGCTGATCAGGCAAGGCAGCAAACAGAGGAGGGGCTGATGAACAGAAAGGCAGCAGAGGCGCCAAGGATTGAGGTGAGAAAATGAGATATTTGAATTTAAGGTTTTAGAAATGGAACGACTCTGGGTGATGACAAGGCCCCAGGTGAGGCTGACATGGAGAGGGGCAGAGGTGACTCAACATGAAAATGTCAGTGTCAGGTGAAATGAGGCTCGGGTTTGGTGAGTCATCTACAATGTGAAGTCATGCAGGTTGAAGACAATATACTCTTTTTGTGTGAGATAAAATCACGGAGAGGATCCCATAGGAGAGGGCAGTAAGTGTAATGGTCATAAACACGGGTTTTGTATCAAATAGGTGTAAGGCTGAATGCCATAAACACTTCATTACCACGTCTGGAAAATGGGTATATTGATAGCACTAATGATTATGTGAAATAATTAGCATTTAGCACACTGCCTGCCATGTGGTATGAGTCAAAAGATGTTTGACCCCTAACTAGTTCTATGTAATCATTCTTCTGTAGTAAGTTATTTTCATTAACCTACTTTACCTGAGTAACTTAGATCCAATATTCCTATGCCTCAAAATGTTACAAAAACAAGAAACATTTATATGTGATAATAATATCAAGCAATCTTCAGGCAAAATACTTTTAATTTCAATGTAATTACTAAAAAGTATAGTCATTAAAATTTTGTGGTATTAGTGTAAGGATAGAGAAACATACCAATGGAACAGAGTAAAGAGCCTAGAAACACATCATCTATGTATCCAGATGACATAAAGACGAAGTGTGAAAAGCAAAACTGTAAAGCTGGGGCTTCCCTGGTGGCGCAGTGGTTGAGAGTCCATCTGCTGATGCAGGGGACACGGGTTCGAGCCCTGGTCTGGGAGGATCCCACATGCCGCGGAGCGGCTGGGCCCATGAGCCACAACTACTGAGCCTGCGCGTCTGGAGCCTGTGCTCCACAACGGGAGAGGCTGTGACAGTGAGAGGCCCGCGCACCGTGATGAAGAGTGGCCTCCGCTCGCCACAACTGGAGAAAGCCCTCGTACAGAAACGAAGACCCAACACAGCCAAAAATAAATAAATAAATTAAAAAAAATATCAGATTGCCCAAGTGTTGTAATTGGTTGAAGCTAGGGCTCACTACATTATCC
Source organism: Stenella coeruleoalba (assembly GCF_951394435.1). Classification (NCBI taxonomy): domain Eukaryota; kingdom Metazoa; phylum Chordata; class Mammalia; order Artiodactyla; family Delphinidae; genus Stenella; species Stenella coeruleoalba. The sequence goes on from NC_137169.1 coordinate 94,275,985, forward strand.
ACTTTGCTATTCTGTATATTTGATATTTCTCATAATAAGCAATATTTTAAATGTAATAACTTATCTGTAATTGGAAATTAGTCAAAAAAAACTGTAAAGCTTTTAGAAGACAAGATATTAAACCATCTTTATGATATTAGGTAGAGAAGGATTGCTTATGCAAGACATGGAAAGAACATAATGAAAGATCACTAAATTTGTTTCCATTAAAATTTAAAACTGAAAAAGAGACCACTAAAACAGCAGATGCATACAATTAAGATAACCAAAGGATTAGTACCCCCAATATATAAAGAACTCCTAAAAATCAGAAGAAAAAATATAAACAGCCCAACCAAAAAATGTGAAAAGACTATGAATAGGTAATTCACAGATAGGAGAAACGGAATGAATCTTACACATGTGAAAAGATGCTCATTGTCAGGTTCAGGTATTTATTTCGGAGGGGGGGCAAAATTTTAAACAATGAAATAGCAATCTAGACTATTTGTATTGGTAAAATCTTACAAATCAATAGCACAAAGCATTGTTGAAGATTTAAGGGAACAGGAACATTTTGAACAGGATCTAACAAATAGCAAAATGTTAATATCTATTTACTCTTAGTAAGTATTACCTACATCTATCATATTATTTTTGGTATGTTTGAAACGTTTCACAAATGTATTTTTAAATTTTATTTAAAGGTTTTTGATCTAATAAAATATTACCTTTTTAAAAAAATTAATTTATTTTTGGCTGTGTTGGGTCTTTGTTGCTGTGCGCGGGCTTTCTCTAGTTGCGATGAGCAGGGGCTACCCTTCGTTGCGGTGCGCGGGCTTCTCATTGCAGTGGCTTCTCTTGTTGCGGGGCACAGGCTCTAGGTGTGCAGCCTTCAGTCGTTGTGGCACGCAGGCTCAGTAGTTGTGGCTGGCGGGCTCTAGAGCACGGGCTCAGTAGTTGTGGCACACGGGCTTAGTTGCTCTGTGGCATGTGGGATCTTCCCGGACCAGAGCTTGAACCTACGTCCCCTGCATTGGCAGGCGGACTCCCAACCACTGTGCCACCAGGGAAACCCTAAAATACTACTTTGAAGAGTTTTAAATGACCTTAAAAGTAGTTTATCTTGTATTTATCATGAATGCTATAAGAAACACAGAAAAAAACTGTAGTTTCAGTGAATGTAAACTAGCAAACACAACTTGCTATGCACTGCAATAGTGCTGTCGCTACTTTGAACTTTATTTAAATCTTTACCATTTGAGTATATCTGAACTTGTTGAATACGATGCTATGACTGACAACAGAAAGTACTAAAGTGTTAAAAAAATGGGAGGTCATATTATACAGAAATTATCCAAGCTCCTGGCTCCCGCTGCAGCGCCTTTTCTCCCCTGTATACACTCTGACTACCTGTGACAATCTTTCAGCAACACTCTCAACAAGGGTCCCCACAGAGTGGAAGCTGAGTAAATGTTACTCTGACATACAAGCCTAACCTCCAGCTTCAGCATAACCTATCACACATATTTCAAGGAAGACAATCATTTCTATTTCTTGAATAATTAATGTGACTTCAGTTTATGAAACAAAACAATCTAACAAAGGTCAGGTCAATATGGTAGAAAGGTGACATGTATGAGCAAATTCACATCTATAAAGAAAGCCACAGCCTAAAAATAAGAATTATTTTTTTTTAAGCAGAATTTCAAATTTCATAGCCTATGCTCTCTCTATTTTCCCTTTCTGGCTGTCTCAGGTAGTAATGAGTGTCATAGAAGAGGGCGGCTAAGAAAGAATTGTCACACACAGGACTTAATCTCTGTCTACATTTTGTCCTCAGACTGGCCGCTGGGCATATATTGTCTTTGACACTACAGTGGTTCATATAACCTTGAACATATTACTTTTGATCTCACCATGACATGGCTCCAGAGGTCAACTGCAGTTCTACACAGCTACAAGAGGCAGGGCAAAACACACAATTCAATGTAAAGATTGCAACCAAGCGTTTTCTGGGATTCACAGAATACATCTTATGATGAAAGGTCTATTTATTAACTGTAAACATGAAAACAGAGCTAAAAATTAAGACGGCATTTTCATACTTGCTATTCAGTGATATCTGCAGATGTTTCACAAGAACTACTGAAAATGTATGTCCAGCAACTTAAATACTGAATCACTTTATTAGTACGATCACACAAGAGAAATTGCCAACTGATTGCTATTAGTACAGCTACACAGGGGAACTATAACTAGAAAATCTATAATTGGGGTCCTAGTTTTTATTTTGGCATAGAATTTATAGGAGGACACAAGCATTTCATTAAATGTCATTTTCCCTCAATTCTCCTAGTGGGCACAATACTTCAATATGTCTTTTTAGTGGAAAAACACTCCTGTTCAAATAAGTGACCTCAATAAAGTTACTAACATATAAATATAGAACATAGCACTATAAACATACAGCTACAGAATAAAAGGTTTGTTACTTAAAAGCTGTACATAGAAAATACGACTGGGAATTAGATAAGTTCATCAAAGAAATTCACTTGTATAAATAAATAAATGGCTAACAGTTGCTCCTGTCAAAATGAAGAACCACTTACACTTCTAAGCATCCTACAGACTACAGCACTTTACAATATCCATAAGGAAAATGTTGCGGAAGTTTCTTCTTTAAGTACTCTGGAGTACTGATAACGCGATTGCTCTTTTATAAGGAAGCACTTATATTTTTATGTAAATATAACTACATATAAGTACCAAATACAAAAAATATTTTCTATTTTTACATAACATTCTTGGCATCTATAGAAATGTATCCCAAATTAGTCTTTATTTCTTTTAGGAAATACTTACTAAGCAGCTACTATATATCACCCACTATGTTAGGTCTTAGGGATACCTGATTACCTGTTCTTTGTTTTCTGCTGAACATTTCTTTTCCGCTGAAGGTTTCTTTTCATACATGAGTTTAAATATACAACTAGTTTTCCGTAAAATCTACTGAGTAGGTAATGAAGCCTCTAAAACAAGTGGTGAGGGCTAAACCAGACCTTTCCTATGGCCCATCTTCACAAGCTTAACTGACAAACAGAACAAATTTAAAAGGGCAAACATTTATACTTTTCTTTCCCCTACCTCTATACAAGGAAAGCTTCCAAAATGCCATCATGTACAAGGGAAAGCTCTCCTACAACTGAAATTAAAATTCTTTGGCATCTGAAAAGTATTGCCACAGATAACCTGATTCATCTTTAATTTACTCACTTCTTTCCCCACTCCATGTTTTATCTTCCAGAGTTTATTGTCTCTTTAATTTCAGGCTATAGCATGTTGAAAACTCTGCAGTGCTTAGAGAGGGGGGATTCCTTTCCTTGAAGACCTCTTTCATGTGGCTATTATTCTTTGAATAACAGCATTGACAGTGAACCCCACTTTCAAGGTGCTAAACTTGAAGATTTCTTTTTGCTGGGCTGTTGTATAATTGTTATTTTCATGTTAACTAATCTCCAGTGAGTGGGAAGGCATGTTGAGGTTTAGTTCCCTTGGCTTTGAAACAAGATAACTAGAAAAGAAACTAATGCATGTGCCAGTTTTTCTAGACATCCGTCTATCTCTTCACAGAAAGACAGAAATACACATCAGGCCACCACAGTGACCAATGGCTTTACGGCTTCCCTCTCTAACACATGGCGACTCTCACTTACATCCATTTACCCCTTTATGAAACACATCATTCACTATGGCTGCAAAGTGATGGAGACCTTAGGAGGTAATTTATTTGTTGATACTTTGGCTTTCAGTTTCTGTTTGTTTATCTTTTCCTAAGGCATCCATTTATCCTTGTATTTATTAATTAAAAAAAAAACTTCCAAATGCTCTCTTTATGCTTAGAATGGGAGTAATAAATAAGACAGGCGTGACTTCCCCTATAAAACTTGGAATCTAACAAAGAAAAAGAAAATTATACAATTATTATAAAACATTTTGAGTTTTATGGTGGAAAAATTGCAAATGCTGTGGAAAAGGCAAGAGGGCATAATCTCATCAGGGTTCAGGTCAGGAACCTACGATAGGGAAAAAGCCCTGTTACTATGAGAGCTTGTCAGCATGACTGTAGTTTATGTAATGTGATGCAGATGAAATGTTTTTCTATAAGAAATGGGATTTTAAAAAGTGCTCTTATTAAAGTTATAAAAATTTATGGAATCTTAAATAACAATTTAAAGTTCATTTCTAAAACATAATTAGGATTATCTTTCAAACATTCATTCCAGTGCAGTTTATGATATGAAAGAACTGGAAACTATCTAAATGAATAGCAATAGAGAATTGGTTAAATTAAATTTAGGGTACATCCTTATAATTGAATAGCAAGCTTAAAATTTAAAATAATGTTACAGAAGACTGCCTAATGATATCGAATCATGTTCAAAGAGGTTGTGGGGAAAAAAAAAAGCAGGTTGCAAAACAGCAGTGTCATAGTAGACCTCATTTCTTTGACAAAAAAAAAAACAAAAACAGAAACAAAAACCAGTATAGAGAAGCACAGGAAAAAGTTAGCGAAGACACTTACCACAATGTCAATAGTACGTATATTAGGATAAGAAAATTTTGAGAACTTGTTGCTTATCTAAATTTTCTACAGTTAACGTCTGCTTCTTTTATAAAATTTTTAAAACTTGTTGTTGTTACCAAAATCCTTCCAGGACACCTTGGTTGCCTGCGAAGTAAAGGCCAAAACTCTCTGTACTGACCATAAACCCAGACCCGGCCCAGCTCTTTCCCACTCCACCATTCCAATCGCCAGCCTCCAGGGCCGCCTCTAGTCAATACTGCAGCCATATGTGACTCACGGTGAGCACCCTCTCAGGGCGGGCTTTGGCGGGCAGAGGGCACGTTCGTACATAGAAACAGCTCTCCTGAGATGCTTTGGGAAGACACTTTCCCATGCCAGGACCTGCAAGGCCCTGAGGAATGCAGGTTGGAGCTCCGTTCACTAGGCGCCTACGTGAAATGCACCCAGGCCGCACCACCCTTGCCATTCCCCGTGATGCACCCGAAGTGCACACGACCTTCTTCTGCCAAGTGGTCCAGGCACTGTCACATTGCAGGGCCCTGCTAATAGTTCTGTGATCACTGCGGTCCCACCGACTCTGGGACGCCTTCTGAGCCCTCCCAGGCAGATAGATGCTCCCCTCTGTTCCACGGTGTTTCCACAACCTTTTGCATCACTGTGACAGAAATGACTGCGGTGAGCATAAACTGCATATTAGTATTTCGTTCCTCCCCAGTGGGATATAAACTTCACAAGGTCAGGGACCATGAATTACTCAACTGTCTAACCTTACTTAGTATGGTGGTTGGTAGCCAACAGTCTCTCAACACACATCCATTGAATAAATAAAAGGCTGTGTGAATGTTCATCATTAAAGAAAAAATTTGTAAGAATAATTTTAATAAAATTTTAAAATGTGTTTCTTGACAAATTCTCCTTGTACAAATAAAACAGCAACATAGGACCATTTTGTATGTTCCATATGTGTTGTTGCCAAATTCTCTATTTCAACTGAGTCATGACTTAAGACTCCGAGGACTTACAACAAAGATCATGAACCTGGAGTTCTAGTCTATACCTAACATACTCTGGGACTCAGCATTACCCTGTTTCTCCAACTGGATCTGCCAAGAAAAATAAAACTGGCACCCTAGATTGGTTGGGAGAAGTATTTTTCTCTCCTAAATGAAAAATAATTGCTTAGATTTTCCAGTCATTATGTGTCTGTAAGCAAATAATTAAATAGCTCTGAGAGCAAATGAAATTATAACTCATAATGTGACTAACTGCTTACATGGTATAGACCTGAAATTTTAACACCAGAGCACTGTGTTTAAAGTGACTGTGTCATTAAAAAAAAAAAAAAGTTGGTTTTTTTTCAACATTGAATCCACTTTGCAAAATGACACTGTCAACAAATTTATATGCCCATACCATCATCAATACAGAGGCATCCAGGCCCCTTTCTCCAATTAAAATTATATTTAAAAATATGACAGTGTTTTAAAAAAAGGTTACAATTAAGGCTGAAACATTGGAGAAGCTCAAAAAACATGTACAGAAGAATACCTTCTCAATTTTTACTTGGCTCAATTTGGATTTTTCCTTAAAGAATTTCTATAGGGGGAAAAAAAGCATCTGCCTGATGTAGTGATGATAAGGTCAGTGGGGTATAAGTTATCTCAGACACACACAGAGCATTTCCAGAGCCCAAACGCTGCTGCTCCTCAGATCAATGCTGTGGATGGAGGGCCACCAGTTATCTCTCCTCCTTTATTTTTTAAAATATTTTTTGTTTTATTTTTTTTGGTATGCGGGCCTCTCACTGTTGTGGCCTCTCCCGTTGCGGAGCACAGGCTCCGGACGCGCAGGCCCAGCGGCCATGGCTCACGGGCCCAGCCGCTCCGCGGCATGTGGGATCTTCCCGGACCGGGGCACGAACCCGTGTCCCCTGCATCGGCAGGCGGACTCTCAACCACTGCGCCACCAGGGAAGCCCTCTCCTACTTTATTAAAAGCACTGAGAGTTGAATGGATTTTATTCAAGGACACTGGTCTTCAAGCTTCTTACATCCCCAATCCAACCAGACTGACAGATTATATGACAAGGTTTTAGCAAGAACATTTACTAACCAAAAGAAAACTCTGCAATACACTATGCTTTAGAGAAAAATGCTAACAGAAGCATATTCTCTGTGTGCCTAATGGGTAGAAAAAGACATACTAGTCATATGAGTAATGGGCAAGGAAATGAAGCTAAAAGTTTCTAACTCTATCCAACCACTGTTTAAAATACTGGCAGTTAAAAAGCACTTGGAGAATGGGACGAATGTCAGTCAGAAAGCAGGAATTCCCAAACATGGAATGAGATGCCCACTATTTACAGCAATGTCCTGCACATCTGCTTCTATCTGCTGAGGCTGGTTTGTCCTCCTATAGCTTCCCTGGGTTTTTCATTGTTCTTTATAAATCTAATCATATTTTAAATATGCCTAGGAATTTCTGTTTTAATGAGATCAGTGGTAACTGCTGTATAAACCAGGGAATGCATTTATAATCGGGACGTGTTACTGCAGCTCAGCCAGTTAGGAGTCATTGGAAGCCTCTGGGGAGGTGGTAATTACCTAATGCAAAGTTCATCAATGACTTTAAAATATACTTTCCATTTGTGAATATTCAAATGGAATTTTAACATATGAACTTTTATACTGTTGAATAGTCTTGTGTGAATCGGAGTTATAAAGAAATTTTATAATTAAAAAAAAGGGTTGAGAAATGCATTGTCCTAAAATCAAATATTTCTAGGAGAAAAAAAAATTCCTCCTAACAAAATAAATATACATAATATTCCATTAGGGTTTTGAAAATATCTCTGGGTCTTCTGTAACCTCTACAGGTTAAGCTTAAACTCCCTCTAGATTTTTGAACTTTAGGTACATTTGGATTGAAAAATAAACATAGTGAAAAAACCACGACTGTCTAAATTCCTCTTCCATCAAACTTATTAAACTTAGAAGAATGTGAGAGGCAAAATTACATGCAACTTGATTCAAGATAATTGCCAATCAACTGGTCAGAGTTTCCAAAAAATGCCAATTTGCAAAATGAAGAGTTTACTAGTATTTTATCTCTGCTGAAAAACTGGATTGTCTTGCTTTTCTGTATCAGTAAATTCCCTACTATAATTCCAGCAAATAATGTTACAGTGATATTCTATCACAGCTATTATAGATCCTAAATGCAACTCTTATTGTTTCAATTTGGCTCTAGTGGTTGATATTAGAAACATGATTTCACTTGAAGATTCTTGTAAAACTTATCAAAATATCACTTTACACACATGCCTGTGTTCTGTATTGCTATGGGTTTAGAATCTTTTATTCGTTGTTCTTGTGGTTTGAAAAACAATTAACAAAGCTAGTGCAGACTCACTAATATTCAATATTTTTGTTTATATACACTAATCTGAAAAGTAAGCATTTAATAAAAATAGGGCTGCTGGCCTCAATAACAAACCATTTTCTTAATTTCCAAAGTATATATTAAAAAAAGAAGCATACAGCAGTTTGCCAAAGAGGTTAGAGAATCTGCACACCAGAAATCAGTGTTCCCTTGCATGCAGTTGAGCACACAATTCAGTTCAACACAGTTTTACTGAGCATCAACTATGTTCCAGATACTATGGGTATAAGTATGAAAAAGATGAAGTTCTAGCTATTAATTAAGGAGCTTATGAAAATTTTAGAAAACAGACATGTACCCAAATAATTTCCAAAAACTTAAAAAATACTATGGCAGGGTTGTCATGGGAGAGGAACCCATATAGCACACCAGCTGTGAGATACTGCAAGATGAGTTTCTTGGACTGAGTTTAGATGGATAAATGATAGATGAGTAAGATGAATAAAATGTATAGATGAATAATATTTAACCAGATGGAGAAGGGGGGTAAGGTTATTTTGGCCAGAAGCAAGAGTGGGAGCCACGGTACAGAGGCAAGAAAGAAATCTGTGCATGTAGAAAACGACCACATACATCTCTGCTATTGCTGAAGAGGGCTAGGAATGAGTTCAGTAGGAAGCAGATCTTGGGAGTCTTATACACTTAGTATCTTGTAGCCTGGTTCTGAGGATGAGCTGAACAGTTGAAGCCGGGCAGGGGGCATGTTGCCCTCTAGGTTAATCATTTTTCTGATGGCACGGAGGAGGGAATAAGGGAAGTTAGGATTAGACGAGGAGCAGCTAAGAGACTATTACAACAGTCAATAAATTGAATAATTATTTACTGTCTACCTGTGCGGGGTGTGTATGGGAAAGGCTGCAGGAAAGTAAGGGGGGTTGGCATGTTCCACACCAGGCCACATAATAAGGTGGGGGGGCATTGTCTAAGGAGAATTTTAAAACAATAATGAAACTGACCAGGGCTTCCCTGGTGGCGCAGTGGTTGAGAGTCTGCCTGCCGATGCAGGGGACACAGGTTCGCGCCCCGGTCCGGGAAGATCCCACATGCCATGGAGCGGCTGGGCCCATGAGCCATGACCGCTGAGCCTGCGCATCCGGAGCCTGTGCTCCACAGAGGGAGAGGCCACAGCAGTGAGAGGCCCGCGTATTGCAAGAAAAAAAAAAAAAACTGACTAAAAGTCAGTTTGATTTTTTTTTTTTTTTTAATCACCATGGGCCAGTAATTCTAAGTGAGGTCAGTGATAAAATATTCCTCCTGCCACGGGGTGGACCATTCCCACAGCACCAGCCTTCTTGGTTCATCACAGCTAAACACTTCTGTGCAAGGGGTCCTGCACTAAGACTCTCTGGGAGCTGGAAAGATAAAGACCAAGTGCTTGCCCTGAAAGGAGCTATCACCTTAGCAGGGGAGATAAGGCACACACCCCAATAACCATAACTCACAAAGAGACTTCCTACGACTCTGCCCTTCTCCAGTCAGACCGCAGAATCAACGGTGGGAAGCAAACCAGTCTTCCATCCCCTGCTTGCACATGGCCATCCCTGCTGGGGGCAGAGCCCGTGTCTTTCAGGTCACCTCTGAGACCCCCGTGTTCTGACCCGATCCAGAAGGAGGGTGTGATCCTTCTACATCCAGTCCTGCTGTGCACCTGCCATGTTCCTCCCTTCCGAAAAGTCACAGAGCCGGAAGGCACAGAAGCTTTCGTTGTTACTGCTTTGTACCCACACTAGCGATGCATAAATAAGGAAACAAAAGGCAATGGATATCATCTCTGAGTGCACTGTTCAAGGGAGGTAGTGGTAACTGAGAGGGGAAGACAGCACACTGCAAAATCAAAGAGCAAGAGGGAGGAGTGTCTTTGGACAAAGCTATTGAGGTCTCTGTATTCATAGCAGCAAGTGCCCCAGAGAGGACAGGCTTTTATGCCATTGTTTCTCCCCCAACCTTCCTCTGTAAATATCTTAGGATACTAAGACCAGAACAGGCATTGGAAATCACCAAATTCAACCCAGCAATTTTCAGGCGTAAAATAAAGCCCAGAAAAGTTAACTGACTTGCCAAAGCCACACAGCTGGCTAACGGCCCTCAGGAATAACTAAGACAGTGCTTACTCTCGAGAGGAAAAAAAAAACACAGGTTAATGTCTGATTTCTTAAAAGCACAGGCCCTTGGAGAATAAAAAGCGACCTGAAGCAAGGCAGTGTCTACAGTTTGGGAAGGGGTGTGTGGGTCTCTAGGACTGCAATGTCAACGCCCCTCCAAGCAAGGGGGTGAAATTCTTGCTGCCTGGACATGTGCCATTTTTCCAAGAGCAGCACAGTAGATCACCAGGGCTCCCAACTTGCCACTCGGTCTTTTGTACTCCTGTTGCAAGATCATTTACTGAGATCTGAATTTGTATGTGTTCTCCCAGTATTTTCCCTTTCTCCCTCTTATAATCAGGTAGCTCAGGTCTTTGTTTTCTTGCCTTAGTGAACACTGCAGGATAGAGAGCAAAGGCTTTCAGAAATCACTGATTCGCCCAGCCCTCTGTAAATCCTGAGTTACTGAAGAGATGATGCTAGGTGTGTTCCAGAGGGGAGAGGAAAGAAGGGTCAGCCTTTGAGAAAACCAACAGAGGAAGGAGGAGGTTCCCCAGAGGGAAAGGGGACAGAGGTGTGGGGATTCCAGGGCACCCAGGAACTGCTTACTGATCTGGGGCTTCTCCAGGGGGAAAGCAAGACTTTGGAGCTGCATGGACACCTAGCAAGGTTGGCCCTGAGCCTCAGACACCCTCCTGATCAGGAACAGACAGTCTTCAAACATCAAGGAGAGGTTTAAGGCCATGGAATTAAGCTGATTTTAAGAAAAAAAAAATTAAATGGTGTCATCTCTTGCACTCTTAAATTTATGGACTGAAATTTCCACCAGCTGCCTTCTGAAGTGTGTGTCAGTCTGGAGACATAGTAGAGGGTTCGACATCCTCTAAGACAGCCAAGCTGCGCCTCGCTTCTTATCCTGAAAACGTTGCACTACCTGCCTGGCACTGTCAGCTCCCTTTAAATATTAATCTACAGCCTTTTAAATATTATAATTACCTCTACATATGACACACTGCTACCATTATCCCCTGATAACTGAAAATCTTTACTTTTAAAAATAATACTAGCTAACACTTACATAGGACTTACCATGTGTTAGGCCTTAAGAGCTTAATACATATTAACTCATGTTAAGCCTCATGATAATCCTATGAAGTGAGTCTTATTATGATCCTCATTTTAAAGAAGAGGAAGTTAAGGCACAGAGGGGGTAAGTAACTTGAACAAGGTCACAGAGCTGGCAAATAGTGGATACTGTGTTGAAATCCAGGCAGCCTAACTTTGGAATCCATGTACTATTAATTTCCCCCAAAACATTATAAGCCAGACATGCGGGAGCTAGCAGCCTGTTCTGCTGCCTCTGCTCTAATGGGACTGGTTTCTTAAAAGCAGAACAAACAAGACCACAGCATTGCCACCGGCCTCAGGAGTCTGAAGCCTGGGCCCTACCTCTACAGGTCTCAGCTCGCCTTCCACACCTGCCCAGATCCGGATCCTGAAGACGGTGGTGATGACAACAGATATGATTTATTCAGTGCACACAAAGAGCCAGATGCTGGGCTAATGCTCTACGAATCCCTCCTCTCAGTTAATCCACGTACAGCAATTATGGAAGGCGGATACCAATATTACTCCTACTCGACAGAGGACAGAATAAGGCAAAAGAGGTTGAGCGGCTTCCTAAAATAAAGGTGCACCGCTAAGTGGCAGAGCTAAGCCCTGAGCCAGGCGATGCCAACGACAAAGTCTAATTTCTTAACCACTTATACTGTCTGGCCTCCTACACAACGCACGTAAGAGCATGCCTGTGATGGAGCAACAATGCGGGAAATAGAATCCAACAAGGTCTCCGTATTTGCCTGGGAAATTAGATATAATTTATACTCAAAAGAGTGTAAACAGATTTCTTATAAGGAATATTACCATAATTAAAGAGTGAGACCCTTGACTGTTGACAGTTTATGTTAGGATTACACACACACAGACATGACCAACAATAAAGCATGGAAAAACATAATCAACCTCTATAAATGATTTAAAATACCCAAATCATGCCCAAATCCTGTTTTCTACACAAAAACTAATGACGATATTAAGGAAGAAGACAGTATGTATAGAGAATAAACAGAAGCAGCATTTATTACATTTGTTTGGGGTCATTTCCTGATATTTTGCTATGATTTTATTATCTAATCCTATTAAAATCAAAGCAAAGACACACTAATGAATGCTCTAGAATGCTGTAGGGAACGAGCTTCCTTTCCTGGCTGGAAATGTAGTGACCCTAGGTTGGCAGGGACTCGAGGGGCCATCTATGTTCCTACTTGCCTTGCCCATCCCTGCCCAACTGGTGGTCCTCTTTCATCTAGGACCCAAACATTCATCCATGCAATAGCAAAACTCCCCCTGTCCAGAAGCCCTGACATCAAGGTCATACTCCTCCTTCCTCTGGAGATTAGCAATTCAGAGTGCATAGCCTTCACTGTGACCAGAACTGTCTCCCTATAGCCTTCCTCAGCCCACTTCCTCCCTCCCCTGAGCATTGGGTGTGATCCACAGCTGAGGCCATCCTGGATACAACATAAATCTCCTTGAGAAGTGCACTGATTTAGCGAATGTGCACTCCCCCACCGGCCCCCGCTTCCCACAACAAGAATCCTAATATTTAGTTAAAAACATTTGATGTGTTTACTGGTTATGGAAACACATATATAAAATTTTTATAAAACTGTGATTGAAAGCTCAGCTTCAGTCTTTACTATTTATGAGAACTCGAACCCATGCCTTAAACTCTCAGGACAGCTTCCTCATCTGTAAAATGGGCATAAAATCTACCTCGGAGGCCTTCTTGTGAGAATTAAATATAAAGTATACAGAAATTCCTGCACATGAATAATTATCACTAACATTCACCCCATGGTGAATGTCTACATCAGATATGTTAAGAATTAAAGTTGTGGCGTACAATGAAATGTGTAGCACACCAGCAACTTCTCCCTCATGGTATTAAGAGGAGGGAAAATTGGAAGCAAGGTCCCTGGGATCTACGTTTGTGCAGATTGGAAAAGAGGAAAGTGACAGTTCTAGAAAAAATTTACTCTCAAAGGAATGTACGTGGTTCCATAGGAATTTCTAAGGTTTAATATTAACTTTAGTTTATATTTTTAAGTGAAGCCTACAGTTAGGCATGCTACACAGGAAATGGAATTTTCAGCTTTTAGTTGGCAGTGCCTTATTCTGGAAGCATCCTGTAACAGTTAGTTCCCAAGCTACTTACTGCAACCTGTTTATCTGAATTCTCTTCAACTCTTTTGTAATAAGGGTGTGGCGCTTAGGATTTCTGTGGAAGTCAGTGCTGACTGTGCAGAGAAAATCTCCCAGGGAGAAAGTCAAGAGCTGATAAGAAGGTCAAGAAGAATGCAGGGAAAAAAGAGACGAGTGAGGATGGCGTTCTTTAAAACTGAAGACAGAAAAATTCTTGCCTGCACTTTAATTCTACTTCACCTTATGAAACCCTCCTGCTCTTCTACTCTGCTCAACCTCTTCTTTCCAAACTATTTCGACTTAAAAAATGAACTAAGCCTTTCTACGTGTCCATATGATTACTTCTTGATCCTTTACTGTTTTATGGGGACAAAAAGAGCTACCCCTGCGCTGGACGCTACCCTTGCCTGTCTCCTGGAATTTTTCCAAGGCCCCACGGCTGCATCTTCAACCATAACCTTAGAATGCCTTGTCCTTCCTTTGGCTTTTAACAATGCTTCTCATAGCATGGGCCATAGAAACGAACAAGAAAGGGCAAGTCTTCTGATAGGGACAAGTAAGAAAGCAACTAGTTTTCTGAAGTACCTGAAAGCTTCACCATCCATCCATTCCTACCCCCTGACACTTGGTAGACAACGGGCTGTAAACAAAAGCAGGCAGGACCCACTTTTTCTTGCACATAAGCTTTTTTTATTCTATTTATGATTGATTGAATCAGTGCATTTGTCTTCTCACATGTGGTTTGTATTATTCCTTTCTTTTTTTTAAGATTGTCATCATTTTCATCTACTGGCTCAGTACCCTGTTACTCAATTTTTTCTTATTTGTAAATAAGTTTTAAAATTAGGAGACAGGAAAAAAAAAGATGTAAAGCCATACTAACAAAGAAAGAACAGTAACATTTTCAGTAAATGATAATTTAAAGATTGCATAGAGGATGTAATAACTACATGGCTGACCCTAAAATTCCATCAAAACTACAATCAGCTACAGAATTCTAACACTGAGAGACTGAAATATATGGCCAAATAATGAAGATTTCACCACTTGGCACCTATTTTTTACTTTATCACACAAGTTTGTATGTCATGACTAGATTCAGTTTTCTATCTTGACTAGGGCATTATCTCATTTGTGCTAATTGATAATCCTGCAATGTAGGTAAGGCAACTATTTCTACCCCCATTTTACAGATGAAAAAACTGAGGCTATTCACTTGCCCACAGATTTACACAGAAGCCTGGAATGAAACCCATCTTTTCAAACTTCAAGCTCATACTGCTTCCTACCAGTCAGAGTAAGAATTTCTGTCACTGCCGGTCATTGGCCAGTTACCCTGTGCCAAGCACTGTGACTGAAGTGTTCTGCATGTTGTGACCACACAGGCAGGAAGTAACACAGCCAGGAATCTTTATCCAGATGTCTCTGATTCAGAAGCCTAAAGCCAATCAATATACTCTACTGCTATATGCTATGCACGGGCATCCTCAGAGCGTGTTAAATTTACATAACATTATCACAAATTAAATAACAGCCAGATTAAAACCTTTTCAAATGAAGATAAAAAATAGGAAAATAGAGGGATTTTTTGCCTTTTAGAAATGTTACTGAAAAATTGGCAAGAGACATGAAGTATGTTTGTTCTTGTGCTTCGACGATGATTAATGAACTCCGTTTTGGAAAGGCAAGATCTGCACTTGGCATTAATATTATAAACTTTTCTCATTGCAGTAGCTTCCCTTTAGGTGGGAAAACTGGTTACATAAGGCAGTGATTAATGAGATGCCACAAATGTTGATTTAGTCCCAGACACGGGTTTTTTTTCTCTCTCAAATCTAAATGCTTCACCAAAATTAATTTTAAGTCACACAACAAATATGAGTAAAGTACTGATTCAAGTTGAAAATACATCACATGCTCAACCTGAGTCCATATGCTTTTTTCCAATTTCTTCCTGTTTTGCTAGAAAAAAAACATTCTTGAACAGTCTGAGATTCCAAGAAGGTGTTGCCATTTTGTTTTTTCAAAACCATTGGCCAGATTCTGTTCTTGAAAACTGTTTGAATTTAAATGGGAGATACATAACTTTTAAAATATCGGATCTCCAAAGCATGGCAATACAGTTTTTAAATGGCAAGTTTCTTCTTCTGGGAGTTAACAGTTGCAATATTAGCAATACGATAGTAGGTGAGTTGGAGAAACACATGAATATTTTCATTTTTCATCTATCTAATCCTTACGATGTACTCTATACCAAGTGAAGGAGGAATTCTTAGTCCCAAGAAGGAAAGTTCTGTCCTGAATTAAAGGTATCACATGATTCCTTTGGGCCATTTGAAACAGTAAGAAGCTACCAGCAAAACTGCTGGTATATGGACATCCAGAGGCATGCTTCCTGAACATATCATTAGTAGCAACACACCAGGTAGGAAATCAAAGTCGTTATTCTAACTGCTTACAACTGGGTCCCCCAAGAAAGACTATTTATTAAACACCTAATGTTTTCATGGCAACATGTAAAACTTCCTAAATAAGAGCTCTAAAACATAGAATTTCTACATTGTTTTGGAAATGAGGATATATCCTCATTTATAGATATATCCTATGGCATTTTTCAAATAAAGTAGAAGTGAAATTTTCTTACTTTGATGAAAAATTATTAAAACTAAAGATCTTTTTTTTTTTTTTTTGCGGTACGCGAGCCTCCCATTGCTGGGGCCTCTCCCGCCGCGGAGCACAGGCTTCGGACGCGCAGGCCCAGCGCCACGGACCACGGGCCCAGCCGCTCCGCGGCACGAAGGATCCTCCCGGACCGGGCACGAACCCGCGCCCCCTGCATCGCCAGGCGGACTCCCAACCACTGTGCCACCAGGGAAGCCCCAAAACTAAAGATCTTTTAAAATAATAGGTTTAGGCTTAGCCCCAGGAGCTGCTGTGTAAATTTAGTTGAGAAAAGCGTGTAAGATTACGGAGGATGTATATTTACAAGGGGAAAAGAGATTAACGGGAGGTGGGAGATACTCTGAACTCAAATGAATAGCCACAAAATATTTTTTCCTCCTACTTCCAAAGAAAGCTTAGGAAAGGTAATCTTAGTCTGTAATAGTTTACCAACAAAAAAGCATGATTATCTCAATATTAAGTACCTGTATTTGTTTAAAATATTATTCCCTTACTATGTATACAGAGCATATATCATGATATATTTTGCACAAGATAACTTATGATCTAAGCAAAATATATGTAAAATAAAGCACCAAATAAAAATTAAACAATGCAATATCGTTGTTTGGCAACATATAAAACAGGTAAAGTTAAATTTTGTAAAATGTTGTACTATAAATCCTTAAAAATATTTTGATGTACGTCTTGAAACTGCTCACAGAATTTTCATCTATTACTTAAATAAAAATAAGCTAAATGGCATGGGTGAAATGTTACATAAATTAAATAATAAGACTAGAAGTAAGTATTTAACAAAATTCAGAATCAGAGAATTTTCTAAGCATAAAAGTAACAAAAACAAAAAAAAAACCCATAAATAAAATACCAATAACTATGACCACATGCGAATTTAAAACTTTATACAGAAACAAATAATAAGCTAGAAAAATTTTTTTGATAAATACGAACTTTTCTGGAGCAACCCTCTTGTCTCCATTCATGTTCTGTCGACCCCCTACTCATAATATGGGCTTCAGTTTCGACACCATTTCCTGATGTTCACATCCTTAAAGTATTTGCCCCTTTTAAGCATAGGCCCTGCATTTCCCTGATCTCAAATCTTACACTATTACCTTTGCTCCATGACACTGTGTGTTGTGTGAGGGAAAATATTGAATACATCTTGTTCAATGGTGTAAACTTCACACCAAGCCTGCATACTTGTCAAATGGTTGAACAAACAAATGAATAAACAAATATTCTCATGAATAAACAAATATTCTCATGAAACAAAGTCAAGTGATAAAAGCAGGACATTAAATTGAAAATAGAGACATTTTATAAACACATGGCTACACACAAAGAAAACCAGTATTAGAAAAAAGTGTATAACAAAACAAAACTGTAAAGGATGATTATCTGAGTGAGGGATTACAGGCAATTTGTCCAGGAAACTTTTCTATACCTCCTTAACTTTTTCTGAATTTTTAAGAATAAACTTTTCAAGGTGTAAAACTCTATTTTTCAATTGAAGAACAGTTCATTTATAATATCATATTCATTTCAGGTATACAGCACTGTGATTCAGTAGTTTTACAGATTATACGCCAATAAAAGTTATTATAAGATAATGGCTATAACTCCTTATGCTATATAGTATATCCTTGTTGCTTATCTAGTTTACACATAGTAGTTTGTATTTCTAAATCCCATACACCTAATTTGCCTGTCTCCCCTTCCCTCTCCCCTTTGGTAACCACTAGTTTGTTTTCTATTTCTGTAAGTCTATTCTGTTTTGCATATACATTCATTTATATCTATTTCTAGATTCCACATATCAGTGATATCATACAGTATTGTCTTTGTCTGACTTATTTCACTAAGCATAATATTCTCTAGGTCCATCCATGTTACTGCAAATGGCAGAATTTTATTCTTTTTTATGGCTCAGTAATATTCTACTGTGTATATATACCACTACTTCTTTACCCATTCATCTGCTGACGGGCACTTGGGTTGCTTCCATATCCTGGCTATCGTAAATAGTGCTGCTGCAAACACTGGGGTGCATGTATATTTTCAAATTAGCTTTTTTTGTTTTTTTCCAGATAATGCCCAGAAGTGGGATTGCTGGATCATATGGTAGCAGTATTTTTAATTTTTTAATGTCCCTCCATACTGTTTGCCATAGTGGCTGCACCAATTTACATTCCCACCAACAGTGTACAAGGGTTAAAACTCTAATTTATCTAAGAAGTTCAAATGTCATTAAACAACAACAAAAAAGCATGTGCTACCTCACCTTTAAATTTAAAAAACATCAAAACAGTAGGTATATATAAAAAATATGAAATATCGTGACATGAAAAATATGTTGACAACAAATATCTATGGTATTGGTCACTACAGTTATACAAAAGACAACATTCCAAAATAATGTGAACACAGTTTTCCAGAACTGCATGTTATTAAAAAATTATACATTAAGTTAGTTAACTCCTTAAAATGGCTTTCTTAAAAAAACATCAATTGCATTCAAGTTTAATATTCAGACTGCCAGAAATCATTCTTTCCATTTCAAAACTGTTAAGCAGAGTGAGTTCTGCTGGGTGTTATCCACCCAGCATGTTTCAGTGCCAGTGTCTACAGTTGTTTGTTTCAGAACCTCTAATTAGCTGCCTTATCTTTTGCAAGGGATTCTTCTGGTGCTAAGTTTTAATCGTCCAAATTAATTGAAATACTGTAGCAATTTCAGATTAACATTTTCAAAATTAACAATGCATAAAATAAAATCACCCATAAATCTGCTTTGTAACAGCAGCCACTAATGAAGTCTGCACAACATACCAGATCACATTGCTAATTTGCACTGTTCTACATAGCTAAACTTTAGGAAATAAGCTTTCCTCCGTCCAAAGGTTGGCATAAGTAGGGTACACAGAAGATCCTCTAGAAGAATGAGGTCTCTGGAGCCAAACACTGCAATTAAGTCCTGGTAATTGCCAGGTGCTGTGTGACCTTGGGTAAATTACTCACCTCTCAGAGCTTTGGTTCCCTCCACTGAAAACTAACAGTATCTCCCTCTTAGAGTTTGTAGCAGACAGACTCTAAGATGAACCCCAATAATCCCTGCCTCCTGGTATTCACATGCTTATTTAATCCCTTCCCCTGAATGTGGGCAAGACCTGTGACTTGCCTCTGGCCAATAGAAAGGTGATGGGATGTCATTTCCATGATTTTGTCATATAAGACTTAATTTCCCATCCTTCTAGGAGACTCCGTCACCTTCTTGGCTTGTACACTTTGATGAAGCAAGCAGCCATGTTAGGGAGGCCCATGTGAGGACAGCCTCTGGCCAACAGCAAGCTAGGGATTGAACACCTCAGTTTAAGAGACCAAAAGGACCAAATCCTGCCAAGCTGGGAATGACCTGAGCCTTCAGATGAGACATAGCCCTAGCTAACATCTTGAGTGAGGTCTTATGAGAAACCCTGAAGCAGAAGACCCAGCTAAACCTCGCCCAGACTTCTGACCCACAGATACTGTGAAATAAAAAACATGCTGTTTTAAGCTGCTAAATGTATGGTAATTTGTTACACAGCAATAGAAAATTAATATAGGCGTATTTAAGTATTAGTAATCACCACCACCACCATCACTTACAGAGCACTTACTATGTGCCAAACCTTGTTGATAAATGCTTTACCTATTACCTCATTTAATCTTCACAATGACAGCAGGAGATGTCTGCTACTATTACCCCCCATTTTAGAGAGGCTAAAACAGGTCTACAGGTCCAAGATTGTACAACTAGTTAAGTGGAGGGGCAGGATACAAACCCAGATCTATGACATTGCACAGTGCTCAGTCTAAACGGCTGTACAGGGCTGCCTCTGATGATCAACAAGTGTCCATGTAAGTGAAAGTGCCTAATACAGTTGGCCCTCCCTCTCTGCAGATGTAGAACCCACAGGTAGGGAGGGCCAACTGTACTATGCAATTTTGTGTAAGAGACTTGAGCACCCACAGATTGTGCTATCTGTGGGGGGTTCTGGAACCCCCGTGGATACCAAGGGGCGACTATACAGACAAAACTAGACAAGATTCTTCCTTCTCCTTCCTTCCCATGATTCTTTTATTGCCACAGAGGCAGGTTATGGTCTAAACTTAATGCCTCAAGGGCTGCAGTCTCTGGCTCTCTGGCACTCTCATCCTGACCCTTCCAGTAGGGAGGGAACATTTCTTCCCACCTGCCTCCACAAAACATGCCGTCTTAGGTCTTGTTTCCCCAGTTCTCTAATTTGATGGACCAATCTACACTAACGTGTATGTAGCTAATGGTGGAACAAAGGATTATCTCCTTATAGAAACAGAGTACCTCTATCTAAAGGAGAATATCACATTGGTATTTTAGGTATAAAGACAGGGTTATAAGAAGATACTGTGATTCAAGAACCCTTCCTTTTTGGTATCCCTGCAAACTAAAGCTGTGAGTACGGATGAGCTTTTTGTCAAGACTCTCCAGTTCCCATTTTAGGTACATTCCTCAGGATTTACCTTGTCTGATACTAGAAAACAATCAAATAGAAGAGACTACGAATGGAAAAAGGCCAAGGTAGAAGAGGTGGAAAACCCAGCCACAGTACGCCCAAGGAGGACAATGTCTAAAACGCATACACTATAACAGATGTACATTATAATCTGCTCAAACCAAGCTGCTCTTCTTTCCTTCCCCCATTCTTTTGTAAGCAAAGCTGTTCTTTCTTACAGAAAACAAATTTCCTGTGAACAGGCTGGGTCAGGCCCTCTCTGCATGCTAGAGGTGGACACAGAAGCCACGTGGCTCATCACATGTACCCTGGCTGCAGTGATGTCCTCAGAGATGATCAGAGATCTGGGCCAGGCCAGTTAAAGACAACTTGGGATTTTTGTTAGATTTACTGGGGCAAAGGTGTCCAGTTTTCTCTGAGAGTGCTAGCTGTGGGGAACTGAGAGTTGCTAGTGGCCAACTTTGCTTCCAAGTGAGATAACCTGCCTGAGGTGCAGGTTGACAAAAAATCAACAGAAAAGAAAGGAAAACTGAGACACAAGGAGAAATGGAACATGATATCATTTGAGCCCCTGGATCTAACTCTGCCTGAAGCCAAACATGCTCCCCTTTAGTTACCTAAGTCAGTAAATCCTCCACTCTTTTTTTTTCCCCTTAAATTACAGATCTTCCTCATATGATGGGGTCACATCCCAATAAACCCATTTTAAGTCAAAAATATTGTAAGTTGAAAATGCATTTAATACACCTAACCTACCAAACATCAGAGCTTAGCCTAGCCTACCCTAAACGTACTCAGAATACTTACATTAGCCTACAGCTGGGCAAAATCATTGAACACAAAGCTTTTTTACAATAAAGGGTTGAATATCTCATGTAATTTATTAAATACTATACTGAAAGTGAAAAACAGAGCGGCGGTAAGTATCTTGGTTGTTTACCCAGCGATTGTGTGGCTGACTGGGAGCTGCAGCTCGCTGCTTCTGCCCAGCATCTCTGAGAGCGTCATGCCACATATCGCTAGCTGGGAAAGATCAAAATTCATCATTGGAAGTACGGTTTCTACCGAATGCATAACGCTTTCACACCATTATTAAAGTCGAAAAATCTTAAGTCAAACCATCTTAAGTCTGTAGTTTTTTTTTTTCTTCTGCTTTTCAACAAAATGAATCAGTTATATATATACATATGTTCCCATATCTCTTCTCTCTTGCGTCTCCCTCCCTCCCACCCTCCCTATCCCACCCCTCCAGGTGGTCACAAAGCACCAAGCTAATCTCCCTGTGCTATGCGGCTGCTTCCCACTAGCTATCTACCTTATGTTTGGTAGTGTATATATGTCCATGCCTCTCTCGCTTTGTCACAGCTCACCCTTCCCCCTCCCCATATCCTCAAGTCCATTCTCTAGTAGGTCTGGATCTTTATTCCTGTCTTACCCCTAGGCTCTTCATGACATTTTTGTTTTCTTAAATTCCATATATATGTGTTAGCATACGGTATTTGTCTCTCTCTTTCTGACTTACTTCACTCTGTATGACAGACTCTAGGTCTATCCACCTCATTACAAATAGTTCAATTTCGTTTCGGTTTTATGCCACTTGACAAACAAGAGCACACTGGATGATACAGAATTGAGGTCAGAATATCAAACCTAGCAAGAGACTGATAACTTTATTTAAATATCTGTAGTTGTATATAAATGCACTTTTATTGATGTACTTGTTAGATACCTCGTCTCCCTGTCCTGTGCCCTTCTTTAAACCACAATGAGTCTCCTTCACCCTGCCTACCTAGTCAACAACACCATTCATAAGTGACCACACACACTTAGGTGGTTCCTCATACACCACACGCTATTGCTGTTGGACATGTTTATGTCTGTAGGTCCTATCGCTCCAACAAAATTCCAAGGTCCTCAAAGACAGGGAAGCTTCCATATATTTCTAATATCTCTGCAGAAAAAAGTGAGTCTCAAAAGTTATCTGTAAAGAACAATTTAAAAAAACCCAACAAGCTTTTCTTTTCATTCAGATAATTGCCAGTATGAGTCATTTTGGTAGAAATTCCACAAACTCCATTCCAATGTTCTAATTAATTTGATAACCATTCTCACTATTTGTGTATAGATTGACTATAAAATTATAAACAGTTATGATACTAAGGATTACTTTATCAGTGTCTGTCCTCTTTCCTGGTATCAGGGCGATATTACTTGTATCAAATATTGTTATTTGAAGCCAATACTTTTGCCTCAACTGGTTCCTCTCATTTACCTCACTTCAGACTAAAGTTCTGGAACAAGCTTACCTGATTCTCATAAGTTGTTGGCTCATAAGAAATTTGTGAAGTTTCTTTGTCTACTTAGCATTATATGGCATGTTCTTTTGCTTCTGAAATGGGATAGTATTTGACTACCAGGGCCGTAGATATAACAAAGGAAGTCCAGGCCATACCTGACCTTCCAAGTGAGGAATGATTTTTCAATGATAAAAATGTTAAACAGTTCACCAGGTTCAAGATTTCCTTTTCAGAATATTTTTCTAAATATTTAATAAATGTATACTTTTTTTCTAAGACATAATTACTCTAGTAATAGAAATTATAAGTTAAAAGTACATAAACGATCCAGAAGTGGGTTCAGTATATAGTACTCCAAATGTTTTTTAATTTCAATAATCACATTACTGAGGCCATGCTTCCCATCTAAAGGCCCCCCCCCCCACCCCATGTACGTCTTCAAATATTCACCTTCCCCTCTTTTTCCTACGCCGGAGGTAACAGAGCCGTGTAAAAGACTGGGCTCGGCAAGGCATGGGCAAACCTGATAGATGACAGCAATAGTGACACTTTGTGAGCTCGGAATGAGCCTTCAAAGGGAAAAATAAATCCTCCCCAAACGAAAAAAAGATGTGAGGAAGGGACTGTGATGTACGTTTCAGAAAAATATCATCATGGTAAAGGGAATTAGGAAGGCAGTCCTGAAAATAACTACAAGGGGATCAAATGCCTTAGAGCAAAACCAGTCTTTGTGTCCATAGTTTAATAGAAACTTGAGAAAATCAGCTATTTTAAAAACCGGAGCAGGCTCTCCAGCACTCGTGCACAGCTTGGATTTCTCATTTCTCTGCAATGAATCTTAATCACTAAGTTCTATTGTCCCAGTTTTTTCACGTTCATTCTTTCAATGTGAAATGTATTTTTACAGTTTTACAATTATGCTCCTAATATTTAGATTAGGATTTATGTTTGATGAGAAATTCATTTTAGAGGTGACAGAAAAGACAGAAGTAGGTTTGACTGATTAATATGGAAATATTGTAATCTACAGATACTTTATTACTTATTTACTATAGACAAAAGCTCACTTACTAAAACTTCACGAATATACATTTGTCTCCCTCAAAAAAAAAAGGAAAAAAGAAAAATGTAGTTTTAGATAAATAATTTTAAAAATCCTGGGTTGCTATTTTTCTCATCAATGTTTTCTACTCGAGAATTAAAAAGATAAAAGTTCTCTATCGAGCAAATTGGCATTATGTTTAAAAGCAAGTCTAAAAGAAATCAACAATTCTGTTTAGATCTGGAATGAGTTTACCAATAATTTGAAATTAAAACATTAAGGAAAACTGTATTAAGTTGTAATTCAATGCAAAAAAACAGCGTAACAAACATTTTATTTATATAAATGAAAACATATATAGACAACTCAGCTTAAAAGCAATCTTAGCCTACATTTGCTTTTCTCTTTTCCAATTCCTTTTGCTTTTTTGCACTAATTACATAATTAGATCTTTTTATATGTTTACCAGACTATTCCCTAATTATTTTTATGACACTATGCCATACTGTAATGAATCAGAGTATAAAATAGAATATTAAAATATTTTATATGCACACTCATCTACATGCATTTATGCAATCAAGACTCTGTGCCTGTATCTACTCCCTCCTTAGGCAGAATATAAACTGTGGAGGGGGGCCATGCTTTATAATTAATGACATTGCGGGTGCTTATTGTTGTATAAGATACGAAGTTGGTAATGAAAAAAAGATGTCTTGAATTCCTTTCTTCATACAGGAACAGATAGGAATGGCATTATCTACCAATCCTATCCGCCTGAAAGAGAAAGTGACCATCTTTGAAGATGTCTCTTCTAAGAAACAGTAAGACATCTCCTCGGTGAACAAGAAAAAACACTGTTTCTAAGCCACATTTTTCTCTTCGTAATCAAGAGTTTAAAAATGAACACATGTGACGCAAGAGCTCTCAGAAAGAACTCTGTTCACTTACTATTCAAGGTTATCACAAATCACATGAGTAACGTAAGATCAGAAGGAAAATGAGGTACCTAAACATTTCCCATCTACTCCATCTAATCTTTAGGTAGTGCAACACAGAACAACGCCTGGATTTTTTAAAAGGTAGTGACTGTGGACTTAAATACGAGATGCTATGAGTTCCACAAATATGAGATAATTCTGCAATAGTCTAAAAACACAGGGTTGATTGAAAGAACACATATGCTGGTATATAGATTTGCCACATGCAAGCTAAAATAAATCTTGTATCTTCTCTACTCAGACAGAAGAAAACTTTTAAAGCTCAGTATTAAAATTTAATTGGTAACTTTGACCTTGGGTTCCACTTTAGGTGAAATATATTACACCAGTGCTCAGATTTTCTTGAGATTTATGATCTCATGTTCTTGAAAAAGGCCTAGCACCTCCGTGTTTCTGAAATAATTGATCTGTCTCTTATAAGTGTTATTTTCTTGAAACCAACATCTGTCTCAGGAAGAAAAGTACAAACTGATGAAAATACCCTGCTATATTTAAAAAATCCAAAAGAGCTACCAGAATTTGCATCTAACACATTACTATTACTATATTTATAAAAGCAGCCAAGATCATAAATTGATAAATTTCTTAGCACATAACAGAAGACAAGAAAAAGTCAACTAAACTGCAAAGCCATTTGTAAATATTATCTATAAAGATTAACTACAATTATTAATAAAAAGTAAAAGTTTTAAATATGCAAATAACACACAATGTAAACCTCACATCTTTCGTGGTTTGAACTGAACTCCACAATATTTGCTTTTAACCTTGGGAGTTTTTCTTTCTTTGTTTCTTTATTGCAATCACAAAGACTACTAACTTCACCAAAAAACTCTCAACCACCACTGTTGATTGTGTCTCTTCTTAAAGATAAGCAAAATATCTTGGAAGCCATCAGGTAAGTAGGGAACAACAGCAAATCTGAAAATGACTGTGATAATGTAACTTCTAGCTTCATCTAGAATTCAACATAAAATTCTGAGTTTCTTTGCAAAGAAATAATTGGCAAATACTTTTGATTCTCCTACACATGACAAAACGTCCAATATTTAACATGCTCTACCACAAAGTAATTATTATAATAATTGCCACCTCTTAGCATTTACTACATACTTGGCACTGTTATAAGTACTTTTCATGTATTAACTCATGTAATGCTCAAAACAACTTTGTAAGGTAGCTACTATTATTAATCTCCTTTTACAAATGAGGAAACTACAGAGAGGAAGCAAATTGCCAAAGGTCAACAGCAAGTAAACAGCTAAGTTGGGTCCTCAGCCTAGGCAATGTGGCTCAGAGCCATGCTTCCCACCATTGGACTATTCCATATTCCTTGAGTATACTGGTCCACTTTATCAGCAGGAGGAATTTAAAAAGCAAGAGAGCCAGTGCATGCAGAAGTATATAGCCATTCATTAATTCATTTAACAAATATTTATTAAGCACCAACTGAAACTGTATGCAAGCCCCTGTGTCCTTGTCCTCTGAAGTAAAAGGCTTTTGCTTTAATCTCCCAGGCCTCCCTTGAGTCTCAAAAGGCTGGCCCAAGAGTTAATGATTGGGAAATGTGAAGATGATAGAGAAACAAAGAATAGCTGTTGGGCTGGGGAACTGGTAACAATTTAGACTATAAATCCACCACATGGCAGAATCACAGAACTCACAGTTCCCTGAAAGATACAGAAAAAGTCCTGACACACATTCCTAAGTTGTTTTTACAGGGAGCAGACCCCCTCCAGATGAAAATTGCTGATCACAAAAATGTACAACCTAGACTGGTTGAAACCAGAAGGCTGATGATACTTGAAATTTCACCCTGATGTCAACCAATCCAAGAATTGTGCAAGAGCTGATCACACACCTTGTAGTTCCCTCCCTCACACTGCCTTTAACACCCCGTCCCTGAAAGTCTTTTGAGCATGAGCTGCCCATTCTCCTCCCTTGGTGCCCTGCAATAAATGCTGTACTTTCCTTCACCACAACCTGGTGTCAGTAGATTGGCTTTACTGCCCAAGGATGAGTGGACCTAAGTTTAGTTCAGTAACACTACTACCCAAAGAACTATGCATTAAGTTCCTTTCCAGAACAAAAGGTCTATGGAGAAGATATGTAATTTACTTTGGACAGGGCTCTGAAATTTGGACCTGGTGAAGTGGTTACATCTGACCTCCCAAATTCTTTAATCACTTTTTTTCTACAAGCCACTCTAAGTGAGACCCTGGAAAGTAGTCAGTGTGTTAACACTTGGAAAAGACAACTAAAATAGCTAAAAGAGAAAAGATTAAAGGACCTTTCATAGTAAAAACACTGATAGCAAATAATGCTCCTTGGAAGCAGTCTGTCCATGCTTAGGAGGTCTCAGTTTTATTGATCCCTTGTTTAAATATCCTGGAGTGAAACTTCTCCCACACAACTGTGAAAATCTTAACAATAGTTACATCAGGATCAACTCAGAGTAAGACAGTCAGTCATCAAGCTAGGGTTAACTTTGAGCAAAAAAGCTTTGCAACTTGCCAAGAGAAAGTAATAAACAGAAATAAGCAGAAATAAGCAAAGATAAAAAAGACAACCAACTCTAAACACAAAATTCAAGCCTAACATCAAAAGACATTCTACAGGGAGAAATGATTATTACATTAGGATCTACAACAGGCAAGATCATCAACTATTTGCTTTCTTTTCAAAAGTGTGGAAGAATGAGAAAACACATATGTATTTACTATACCTAATGGAAAGCTATGTGTGTGTGTGTATATATATATATATATACACACAGCTATGTATATTATATATAATGCATATTTTTCCCCCAAACATAACATATGGCACTACTTCTTTTGTATTTGTATGTTTATTCTTCATGAAGTTCTAAAAACTTTGGACAAATATAAATACCGGAAGAGCTATACCTAGAGAAAGCCATCACCTTTAGGATAAAGGAAGATAAACTATTTTATTATTGGTCCACTTTGCCATATTTATAATCTGTGAATTCATTATACCTCCCTTTAAATAATCTAAGGGCTCCTAAAAATTCTGGCTATAATGTACATAGTTAAAAGTCAAATGTGTTCCTACTGACACACTGTATATATAGAAATGCATTTCCTTGGGGGAGAATAGATTAAATGAAAATGCCCACAGAAGAAAGAGAAAATAATATTTATAAAGTTTAGGTAATTTTCAGAAACAGAAATACTATAACTCATACAAAATAAAGAAAAAATATTATGTTCACAGTCATACACTCCTACTAAATAGAACAGAAGAAGTCACTTTTAAATATTATTGTAGAGTTTTCTGCAAAGGGTATCATCTTGGGAAAGTCAGAACCAATAAAAAAGCAAACCAGAACCCCTAATTTTTTTAATGGCCTTAATTTTGTTCTGTACTTAAAAGATTTAAACTGATCTCAGGACACAAGTGAGGCAATTTCTAGCCAGAGGCAACAAAGCTCCCATAAATCTTTTCAAACAGCTCATAAACTGGCATGGCTACCAGGGGTGTGGTTTCAGTGAAAAGCTATAATGCTTTGAAAGCTAAACTTTACAACTAGGTGAACACTGTTTACGATGAGAAAACAAAACACATAATCCAGATTCTTTTCCGGCAAGACTACTCTATATTTCATGTTCTACTTGATTTATTATTAAGTTCATATATTTGGAATCCTTTAGCCATGAATATCTTTTACTCACAATAATATGACCATATACACAACAAATTTTGGGTAATTAAACTATGGAAGGCATTGCTTAATGGACAAAAAATAATTATATGAAAATAATGACAGGGTCAACCTCATGATATTAAACAGGAAACAACTGAACACCCTCTGCAGACAAAGAACTGGTCTCTGGAGAGGACACTTGTTCACAAAGTCCTTAAACTCATTCTTGTATTATAAAATAATATAGATATAGGATAAAGAAAAGTATTTTCCCAAATGGGGAGGGTACCAAAGTTGTCTGGTTTATGACCTCCCCCCATGCCCTCAGAACATGCTGATTTTTTAAGTGCTGGTTGATTTTTTCCAGGTTTGGGAGGGAGCAGGGAAAGGGTGTTGGATATGTTAGCATTAACCAGGCACCCTGAGGCTGTTCAGTAAGCAAATAACCAGCTCAACTGCTGATTGCGGAAAGACTGTGGTACTGATGGTTACTCATCACATGACCCTGTCCTAGGTAAATGATTTACACAGTAGACGGTCACCTCCTGGTCACACATTATATACCAAACTGCGAGGAACACAGGCCAACAATCTGTCTGACTTTCTACAGCAATTCCCATATACTTTCATAATCACTTAACTGAAAAAATGATTATAGATGTTTAATCACACACCTGGATCCACCTGCTTGGGGGTTCTTCGGAGTCCATTGGTCCGTTTCTGTACAGAAAGGTAAAACAAAGAACAACAAAGATTTCGTGTTATCAAATTGTATTATTTTGTGACACTTTGGAAGTCCAATGAATGTTGCACTTTTTCCATTTAACACTACGACATTTAAAATAGATAACCAACAAGGACCTACTGTATAGCACAGGGAACTCTGCTTAATACTCTGTAATGACTTGCATGGGAAAAGAATCTAAAAAAGAGTGGATATGTGTATATGTATAACTGATTCACTTTGCTGTACAGCAGAAACTAACACAACATTGCAAATCAACTATACTCCAAAAAAACTTTTTTTTAAAAGTATGACTAAATTTGATCAAAACACTTGGTTCTAAGGTTTCTTTTTATAATTTTTGTTTCTCTAATAAGTCTTCCACTTGAACAACACTGCATTTGATAAATCATTGATATAACACTATGGGAAAGAAATATCTTTTCATTCACCATCTCTGGCGATTATGACTCATTTTTTTAAGTCATAATGACTATAGGAATTATGAAAACAAAGCCCAGGCAGCCATTTTTGCTTAGAAAATGCTCCCAACGAAGAGTTTTGATCTCCAAAACTCTAACGCAGCTATTTTTGAGGCCTGACAGACGTGGAGAAAGTCAGTCCGAAAGACAGGGACTGGAGAAATTATACAACCTCCAAACAAAGATCTCAAGCTCTGACTTTAGCAAACACTTAAATGAGAATGGTGTTTTAATTATGGATCAGTGATATCTGAATATTTTAAGAAACAAAACAGCCATGCAGCTTGTGAACCATGAAAGTAAATTCTTATTATAGAAAAGGAATCCATAAGAAAAATTGTGCATTACAAAAATCATAGATAAGATGCAAAACAAAAGAGGTTTTAAATCTTTGAAAATGCCAGTTTACACATTCGATTTCACAAGCATTAAATTAATTCCTACCTAATAACTATGGTAATCTGACTAATTAATAAGAACTTGATTTTCACTTTTCGTTATATAACTGGATGAAATGTTCAGTCTGTAACTACCATATAATTCAGATACTCACAAAAGCAATTTTCTTTCTACATGTGTTGGGGTTTGTGCCTGTGTGTGGAGACTTGGTTTCATTCAGAGCAGACTTGGCTTTGACAAGCACACTTTAGCCATGGGTTTTTCTAGGGTTCTTCCTGTTGTTTTTATTCATAAGTTAAATGGGCCTCAAAACAGATGTCAGGGTTCTCAGGTAAAAGCAAATTGGAGAATTATTAAAAATATAAATTTTGTTTTTAACCCAACTACTTTTAAAATGGATTTGTGAAGGCCTAATATGATCATTAAATCAGCATTGAAGCTATACTGAACAAGGTGGATGGCTATACTGAAAAAAAAAAACAACCCTAGTATAAAGAGAGCGCTGTGAGTGAGGAGAAGAAAATATCACACTGGGCTTCTTAACAGCCAAGCACAAAACGGGGAAGCATGATGAGTTATAGGTTCATATCCAATAACTTGGAAGAAAACTGCTTTCAAAAAAGAAATCTTTTCTGTCTAAAACTTTATAAAATTTTTGGAGCTCTCTACATAAATGACAATATTTTCAACAGGAAAATATATAATGATGGATGTCTTGTGGCTATTTACCTCCTGCATTTTCCTCCACCTTCTTAATGTACAACAGAAGCTGTTTTTCTACTACTCTAACTCCTCTTACTATCACAGTGCTTGGAAGGCAAGAAAGAATTCAAACTTTGGGTCTTATTCCTACTAGCCCTAAACTAGTACTATTTAAAAACTATTAACTTAGAAAGTGTAAAAGGGAATTTCAGTTCAAGAGCAACTCCATATGACCCTGAAGTTAGGATTAAAATAGGGAACATGGTGCAATTATTAAGAGTATGGATTCTATATAATCTGACTGCATAAATTCAAATTCAGACCCTCCCTGTCACTTGACACCTGTTTGATTGGGAGCAAATTAGTTGAAGTCTCTGCCTGTTTTTTCATCTATAAAATGGGGATAATAATAGCACCTATTTCATAGCATTTGTGGTGAGAGTTAAATGAGTTAATTTATGTTAAATGCTTGGAACAGTTCCTGACACATAGTGAGGATTATTAAGTGATAGCTTATTATTATTGATATAATTGTCATTATTATTCATTTCATGATATTTTGAATGTTTAAACTCAGGTAAATGATACATTTTGCTACTAAAGTATTACCCTACTATTTATATTTTAGGTTTTTCCTCCTGAAAGTCATTGCAAATCAGTGATCCTGAAAACAAACATTTCTACAGGAAGAGTAGGCAGTGGAACAAACTATGATCTGGTGCATTTTAAAAAAGAGAGAAGCGACTTAGACCAAGTACATTGGAGAGCTTGAGATTTATTATACTTAAAAAGCACCCAAAAAGTATTTTATATTGTAAAAAATTTGGAAATGTTTAGCAGAACATATTTAAACAATGTTAAAGTGCAAATTTCACCTGTTATTCTATCATATCTTATCCAACATACTCCTCTCCCCCACCTATATTCTCAAAAGCCTGCGATAGAGCTGGACAAGATGCCGTCCCTAGCAGGGAGAGGAGGGCACATCCAGTTGCCACCCCTGGGAGCTCTCAGTTACAGCCCCATGAGATCCGACAATCAGTCTTCAGCACATTCTCAACTTCTTTGGTCTACTGAGAAGTAGGGGACGGGCGGGTGGGGACAACCAACCAACCTGATTTTATTTCTTGCTTCATTACCTATTACCTTGTCTTTCTCTAAAAGAAATGCCTTTATCGTCCAAGAATCTCTCTTCTTGCCTCTTTTAGGAGAAACCTAATTCTCTCTGTTGATTTTACCAACACAACGAGCAAAGTTTCATTTGCTATATGAAACTGGCTTTGGTTCCTCTACCTATTTTAAAAGCAGAACAACCTACGTTAAGGAATAGCTTTGAAGTAGATATATATTAAATAGATATGTGATGATAACCTTGCTTCCTGGAGCTAGAAGTGGCTTCTGAAGGTCCACTCCAGAATGGGAGGCAAGATGAACATCCCAGGTTAGGGAGGCCCAGGGCGATCCTGTGGCTATTGAGAACTGACCTACCTTGAGAATGAAGTGTGAAATTAAAAATTCACAATCATGGCCATTGACAGGGGAACAGAAGAGGACTACGAATTGGTACATGGAGAAAAAGAAGACCTCCAAGAGAGGGGGGAAAACATCACAGAGCTTACAAAAGGTCTTCATTTGTACTTCTGGGAAGACTCCTGAACATCATATAAGCATCTGCCTCAGAGAGTGAATATACCTTCCACAAAGTCTTGGTGGGGAGGTATGGAGTGAAAGATGTTTCTTAACATTCTTTTGCTATACTTCTCCTTTATGCTAAGCTAAAGTTTCCAAATAGGTTGGCCAGTATAAGATTTTACTATAATTATCCATCTAAAGTAGAGATTATTAGCAGAATCACACATTAAATAAAAATTACACTTTGTATAATCAGAAGTTAAGCAAGTCACTGAAGCCAGTCACTAAAATACTGATGCTGCATTTAAAAAAATCAATGTGAAAATTAATTCCTTTCAGAATAGGCTTACGTGTAATTTTTAAGAGTATAAAATGCCTGGAGAGAATTATTTTGTATCATTATTTTGTATCAGTGTGAAAATCATTAACCACTTCTTATTAGCACACTTTCTGTCTGTAAATACGCCCATTTCTCATTGCTTAAATAAAATCAAGTGAAATCATCTCGCCCAGGGCGGGGGTGGGGGGATACATGTATACCTTTATCTAAGAGGATAAAGGTAAAGTAATATTGAGTTAAAGTTCAAAGCTCTACGAGGAAATCTGTCTCAATTATCTAATAACAGAGTGAGAGTAAGAGAAAGAAGGCTACTTTCCAAGATCTTCATTGACACTGCTGGAAGAATCCTTACAGTCCTGATGAAAAATCTTACCTATTGACTAAACACTAAAAACAAGTTTATGTTAATTTATTTTAGCCCTAGCAGAACTCGCATGACCTATTTTTTAAATACTATTATCCTGTTATGCATTCCCTGAGCTAGATTCTAAAGTCTAAAATATAGTCAACTGATAACACTTAAAGGGTGCATGTGAATTTCCTCACATCACATTCTTGATACCCTGTATGTACAAATTATACGCTTATGCAAAAAAGTAAAAACAGTTACCTCTCGTTTGACATCTTGCTGTACTTTTCATTATTTTTACCAACTATATAAATGCCAGCCTATTAAAAACATACTAATACTATACTACTCTTAATGAGATATAATTGTCATGTGCTAAAATAATTGGACATAGAATGTTTTTTGTCATTCTTTTACTCTGAAATTCTCAGATTACTATATTTCTGGTTCATATAACTAATCACAGACATTTTACATTTTAATTTTCTTTGCTATGATTTTTTTTGGTGGTCAGGTATTATTTTTGGTTGACGCCCAAGGTACCGGTTGCCTGTAATCTGCTATATTTTTCATTCTTTCATATTTTCTTAAAAGAGCTTTATTCTTTTTTTTAAATCTTTATTAGAGTATAATTGCTTTACAATGGTATGTTAGCTTCTGCTTTATAACAAAGTGAATCAGTTATACATATACACATGTTCCCATATCTCAAGAGCTTTATTCTGAGAGGTGACAGGGATCTCGTACTTCTAAGCCATTAGACCTCAGACTCTGTGTGAAACCAAAAGGATATGTTATCAGATTTTGATTTCATCAATAAGACATGATATGAATCACATTTGTGCTCAAATGGAAAACTGGCAGAAACACGTAACCACATCCTTAGATGAAGAACCTTAGAACTTTTTAGTACTAGCGAATGTTGGGCAGTGACACTGTTTCATGATAGGGGACAGGTCTACTGACTTCCTGGGATGAGGGCCACCCTTCCTTCTGTCCTAGCAGGATCAGAGATTCATTCCAAGAGAACGCCTTCAGACGCATTAAGTTTTTATTTTTAATTACTTTTAAATTTTAATTAAAACATTAAAGTAACAAATAGGAAAACACATTTGCTGGAACAACTTTAGATGGTATAATGAGGCAGGAAGTCAGCTTGAACTTACAGTTGAGAGACTGAAAGCGATGTAGTGCATCATTTATTTGATTTATAAATTTTATAAAAGTGAATTGATTTGGTTATGTATTAAGTTTTATAAGCCTCAGGGTTTGTGGAATTCTGTAGCTGGGAACTAGGGAAAGGTACCCCCATATTAGTGCCACAACATTGCTACAATATTTATTTGAAATTTACCTGAATAAGTGAGTACCTAAGATTCTGAAATGTCCCATCTCACACACATTCTTAGATGAAATATTCACATTTTTCCTCTACCTAAGATCTTCAGATGGTATCTGAAAATTCCTCTGATTTACCCTGTGCATTTCACTCACAAGCACTTGATTGCTCACTCTAGCTGTTTTCTATCCATTTTAAAAGGCACATTTAACATTCTAGGAGTTCAAGCCTGCTTAAGTTAGCAAACAATTTGAAAAGCAAAAGTTATACAAAAAAAAATGTAAACGTTAACCTTACCTCGGATGGTTTGAGCGTCCCTTGTTCTGAAACAAATGTAAAAATTGGCATTGTCAGTTATTTTGTTTGGTTAGCAACCTTAACTTGTTCTCTGCAGCGTGGTAAAACACTACTGCTTTGTTTTCCTAACATATCTGTAATATATTTCCAGGGTCCCTCAGGCAGGGCTAGTAATTGTTTTGCAACCGGGTTCTCTTGCCTTATTGGCTTGTCAGGAAAGTGACTCATAGTACTAAATGACTTCTAGGTTATGCTTAACTTTTTCAATTGTTTATTAAGCAATTTCAATCCAACCACATAAAGGTCCTTGAAACAGGGACTTGCACTAAGTTTATGTGCAAAAGAGAAAGCTAGGTGGGAACATTTCTTTCAACACACCCAGTTTTAAGAATTAAACACAAATAATTTACAAACGTAGTACACTGACTATAACAATTGCAAACTTAACACATATAATTTGCACATGAATTTTTCTGCATTAAGGGGCTATTGCTTTTGGTTTTAATTTGGGGGGAATACAGTTTGATTTAAAGATGGAAATTTAAAAAGGACAGGATTCAATTCTAATGCTAATTTTCCTTTCATCTCAGTGTACCTGTCTGTAAATAGAAACAACAATCTCCATTACATTTCAGTTCCTGAAAATGACTAACAGTTAGGAAGGACCCTGCGATCTTCAAGTAAGTAACATGGCAGAGGGCAAAGGGTATCTCTGAAAGGAAATGCACACACTGCATGTGGAAAATGCTGGTGGTTAATATTTTGCTTCCTTTCCCCATATCCAGGAGCACCTATGCATGTTATAATTTCTCCAGACTGTGAAGGAAAACAACTCATCATTTGCACCTATGCCTATACTTTTCTCAACCAGAATGATCCTCTGAAGAAGGATCTGAGAAGAGAAGACACTGACAGAAATATCAGGAGAGAAAGGGCAGCTCTGTCAGCCTAAATGAACCTCTTATAGAGGTTCCAAGAAGCCTCACAACCAGAGTTCCAGGGGAAAAGTACCAGAACACCTTACTAGCTGTCACAGATTGTTTGACACAGGAAGACTGCCTGGGGCATGGAACAGGAGGTTTTGGGGCTTTTTGTTTTTTAAAGGACTATTCCTGATTAATGGAACTGAAGACGCATGAGCAAAAAGTCACCTTTCTGGAGAAAAGCAAAGCCTGCATTTCTTTGTCAATTTCAACCCTAACATACTAACTTTCATACGTAACTCTCTTCTACGAAGTCATTTTTACCAGGTCTGAAGTTGGCCTTTACAAAGGACAGAAAGGTATTTTCCTTTCCCTCTCTGCTAGAAATATGCAAAGTTGCAGAAGAAAGACTGCCTAAGAGAACTGGATTGGGGAGAGAATCTATGAAAGTACCATTCTGCTGGATACTGTGCCCAGACTTAGAACTCAGGTTAGGTGAACTTGGGTTCCTAACGGAACAGTTGTGATACCTGTTTCACTGGTTTGACCAGAAAGACCTATATGCCAGAAAAGCCCTACACTACTATCTTCTTCTACTGTTGAGTTAGAGAAAGAGCCTGAACTGGGAGTCACAATCTACAAGAAGCACCAAACAGGAGGGGAGTTTAAGTTTCCATCCAAGGAGACTGAGGAAAGCTTTGATATTTCCCCATGACCTCTAAAATGGGAAAACCTCAGATCCTTCATGGTCAGTGTTTAAAAATGAGTGTGCACCTTAATTTTAATTCAGAAGTATTTTTTTTTCCTGACTCTGCAGAGAAGTGTTTTTATGTCCTGGTGAAGTAGGTCTGTTGTAATATGCTTTAAATGTATTTTATTTTTGGCATAAAACCTATGATAGCCCACGTGGCAGTAGTTGGCACTCCACGTTCCAGGAGTGCTCTGGGTTTCCTCAGGAAGAGGAAACGATGGTATCTAAGGTGATGATCTAGCTATGCAGATACTTGCACCTCTTTACCCAGAAAACAGATCTGGGAACAGAAGCCCCTCATTTACAGGCCCTTCTTACGTTGTTGCTTAGTGCAAGCCGGCCAGCTCCCGGCATGAGTGAGCACTGACCACGGAACACAAGAGGCATGAATGCGACTGGCAAAGTGAGGAATAAACTAGACTCGGCTGACCACCTTACCCAACACTCTCTCCTTCATTTCTCCCACTGGCTGTTGTCTTCTGCTTTCTTTCTTTGCATCTCATCAAGCAACTCAGCTTTCCTCATAATTCTTATTGGATGTACCTGCTCTTCACAAAGCCTCCTCTGTGTAACCCAGATAGGAAAATGGAAAATGGGCTTTGTGCTGGATGCAACTCCAGCTCTGAGGACATGAGTCCTTGACTGGGGCTTACCCTTTCCTTGCCACTACTCCCTGTCCTCAGGGCCACCACATTCCCCCACCTTCTCCACTGCCACCCAGGAAAGAGGCCAATTTCTTCCATGGACTTGGCATCGAGCAGTTCACACTGTGATCTGCTCATGCTGGGCAAAGCAATAAATAATGGCTCTTGAAAGTCTGAGCTTTTATTTCCTCGTATTTCATGGCAAGGTTCTGTAAATATTCTGAGGATAGGGCAAAAGCCAAAGGACTAGAAATAACTCTTAGAATCTGTTCCGAGTTCAGAAATTTTTAGCCAGGCTCCTTTATTTATACTTTTGTACTTGTTCCAGGGGCCGTACCATCAGATTGATTGTCCCCGTTCCAAACACAATCTAAATTCTGATAACCATATTGACGCAACAACTTAAAACTTTCGTGAAACTAACAGTGATGAGAGAGCAGAAAACCCAACTGCAACACTGTTTCATACATTTTCAAAGTAAAATTCAGTTTTGGCTGGGAAAATAGAATAACAACCTCTTCTGATGAAGTATTCTATGGAAAAGTTGCTCTGATTTTGAAGTCTACAACACCATCCTTCATTTCCTCTTGATATACGCCCAAAACTACACTGGTGGGCACTTGGATCTCTAAAACACTCTTCGTGCGTCACAGCGCTGCATCAGGACTAGAATAATAAGGGCTGATGACTGTCAAATTTAGTTTGGCTGAATTCTGACCAAATAGAAAGCTTGCTGGTTGAGATCTGATGAAAAGGTCTCTCTCTCTTTTCTGTCTCTTTTTCTCCTGGGAACTTCCTTAGGATAGTAATTCAATTCTTCAAGTTTTCAAAAGTTTTTAATCCTCAACTTGTCTCTACCCTGCAGCCGATTTTTCAGGCTCCTATTGATCAAACTATAAAATGTTCTTACCCTTTCAAGAACCTTTCTAGGTGGTGACTCACAGGCCCTCGAGGTATTTACACCTTGCGTTCTTTCATCATGTCCCAACTGGTTCAATGTACTTCAGAGAAGTGCTGTTACTGAGGTGCTTGGAGTCTGAGCAGAACCCTATCTTCAATGCCGGCATAGGGTCAGTAGGCATATTTGTGTAAGACAAATGATTTTCACTGAGACTTTAGACTTATATCATATCATTCATTAATTAATTTTTTTTTTTGCGGTACGCGGGCCTCTCACTGCTGTGGCCTCTCCCGCTGCGGAGCACAGGTTCCGGACGCGCAGGCTCAGCGGCCATGGCTCACGGGCCTAGCCGCTCCGCGGCATGTGGGATCTTCCCGGACCGGGGCACGAACCTGTGTCCCCTGCATCGGCAGGCGGACTCTCAACCACTGTGCCACCAGGGAAGCCCTCATTAATTTTTATACATAAACTTCAGTCCTATTATATTTGTTTTCCAATACAAGCAACTCTCGATGCATACATTATCACACAATCTGCTTTGTCTCTTGTCTGAAGTTCTGTTTCTTAAGACTAAACAAATCGATGCCCATTCAGATCATTTGTCTTAAAAGGGGCCACAGAAAAGTAATTACCAGGAAAGCTTTTGAAGGTTTTTTGTCATCATGGCTAATATGCTATTTTTATGAAACATTAAAACTGAAAGACAGTTGGGCTGATCAAGTTTTGGAGGAAGTTACACAGTGCTGTGTTCACCTCTCAGATCTACAGCAATATTTTGGAGAAAAAAAAACAAAAAACTAATACTTGGAAAGAGGCTTTGATTTCAAATCTTTTCAGGAGCTCTAACAGGAATTCAACCATATAATAGTTTTCAGTTCACTTTAATAATTATTAATATATCATTAAACTGACCCAAATAATTAAATGGAAGGAATAATAACTACCCTTGAGTAAAAAATTGTCTTGATGAGTTAAAAAAGATAACTAATTTATATAAAAGGCTTTAAATAATGTTAAATAGAACCAAAGTTATTTTTTGGTTATGAAATCAATGATCAAGCTTCAGTTTATGTAAAAGTCATGTGATAAAATGCCTAATGGTGGAAGGATGAAATAAAATTATATTCTAAAAGTTCATCTCTTATGATAAAATACTGCAATACTATTTATAAAAGAGCCATTTCAGATGCCAATTTGGGGTGCAGGTCCTAGATAACAATCTTGCAGGTTTAAACCATTAGGATACCAAGGCAACTTCCTTCCAATTAGGAGTGGCTGCAGCACCTAGGAGCAGCAGCTGGCCTAGATAAAAGAGCGATTAAACAGATAAGTAAATGGGGATCTGCTTCTATTAAATATTAGAGCAGCTGAGCAGCTGAGCTGCTCCCACTAAAGGAAAAGATGCAATAAACCGAAGTCATCTGCTCCAGCAATATTTGCCTTCCAATGTTACTTTCTTTGTTTAAAATGAGAGGATGCAAAGCAAGCTATAATATTGATCGTCAAGGTAAGAAGGGGCCAAGAGGAGTTTAGCCATATATTACAGCAGGGAAAAACCACAAATGCCCCCAAAGGTTATAGTCTAGGACTAGACCTTCATGGTGGTGTACTGGGAGAAAGAAATGCCACTCTAGAATTATATTATCTTTGCAGTGACTGGCTGAGAAAGTGTCGCATAATGGAGTTCATAACTATGCATTATTAAGGTTGGAAAGTTTTGGCAGCACACTTCAGAGTCCGTGTACATGTTGATCGCTGAGGTTGCCATGGGGAATGTGAAGAAGTCAACTCAAGTTCAGCAAAAAAGAGAGTGGAATTGCCTGCTCTTTGTATCCATGCAAATCCTCAAATGTTAAGACATAAACTAATCACCAAACCTTCAAGTTTGTGTCCAAGTTGCATAGTTTGTCTTATAAATATATATATAAAAAAACCTTAAAGGACCTTTTATAACACTTGAAATGTACTTGAGTTAATAATCTGTCAGAGTCAAATATTAATAAGAATGAATTTCTTCATTCAGAAATGAACTGCATTTTTACCAAGTAATTATTATTTTGAGGATGAATGAAGACTAGACAAATTTCAGGGATATAGATCATGAAATATAAAAGGTTTCTGAACCCAGGGGAGACAACATCCAAAGAAGATGTAACTTCCACAAAAAAGAAGAGCTATTTCAAATGCTTAATGGTTAGTATTTTTACCACATTCAACACTATCAAGGATTGTATTTGGGTTGAAATATTCCTATTTAGGAAAAAGGAGTAACAACTTGAGATTAAGCACCTTGACTTTGGACTTGGTACTAAGGGATAGATACAAAAGATGAGAAACACATGCCCTACAGTGAAGGAGCATATACTCTGCAAGAGGAAATAAAAAGTGGCAGATGGAATTCCTTGGTGGTCCAGTGGTTAGGACACCTCACTTTCACTGCTGAGGGTCCGGGTTTGATCACTGGTCAGGGAACTAAGATCCCACAAGCCATGCAGCATGGCCAAAAAAATAAAGTAAAATAAAATGTTACAAACTTCCATTAAAACAAAAAAAAAGGTGATTAGAGGATGGTTATTCACAGTGCAAAACTCTTAAAAAAATAAAATAAAATAAAAAAGTGGCAGAGACAGTAGTGTTCCCCAAACAGTCCATGGGTTCCATTACTTGTCCAGCTCCCCTTACATAATTAAGTTGAGGCCACGTGACCAGTTTTAACCAATGAACTTCTGATGTTAGAAAATGGATTTGCTCACTTCCAGTCCATAGGTCTTAAGAGCAGCAAGCCCAGGAGCCATGTGTTGAATTCATAGTCACAAGATGGAACTAGCTTGGATCCCCAAGCCATCACTTAGAAGGGAAGAACCCAAAGCAAACAGGGCATGTGTGAAAATTAAACTTGTATGTGTTAAAGCCACTGGGGTTTTGGGTTTTTTAGTTACCACAACACAGCCTAACCTTGGCAAAGACATAAAACCTACACACAAACTAATCAGAGAACAATTTAATTCAGATGACTACTGGGTGGACAGGATAAGGTTAAATGATTGACAAAGAGCTTGGAGAGGAAGTAAAAGAAGGGTAGATATTGGAACTGTAGGGAGAAAAGGGAGCATATTTCAGGGAGGAGAAACACTAAGAGCCATGCAAGAATTCTAAAAATGGGACTGAATGGAAAGGGAGTAGATTTCTCCAGAAATAGAGGCATTTTTGTCATTAGGTGTTCCATGAGCCAGTTCATTTTCTTGCTACTTATTAACCTAACCCAAGTGTCCCTTGTCAAAGGCCTGATGATCAATGCTCAGGGCATGAACCTTAACTTGAATAAATACTAGAAAGGAATGCAAAGGTCTACTCAGGTTTCTATCTTTCGTTCTTAAAGTATCAGCCAGGGATTCAGATCAGGTTTTTATTCCACTTATCCCACAACCACTCGAGCTCTAGTCTCTACAAGGGTAGAACCAGAAACTGTCCAATCCCCCACAGCCTCCTGCTTCTGCTTCTAAGACTACAGTGATTTTCAGGACCCAGAAATCCTGGTACACCACAGTTCTACTCATTACTCTATTTGTCGGTCTGTCCACTCACTCATCTATCCATCATGGCTTCCCAGAGGTCAGAACATCAGTTCAGCATGATTCTTATCAGTGAGAGGCTCACCATCTAATTGAAGTTTGAACATTATTCTGTGAGGAATGGAAGGTATAGTGAACAAATAAGTGACACATCAGACTTGATTTTAATAAAGATCGTGTTGCAAATTGCATGGTGGAAATAAAATTAACAGCAGGGAGTTTGTAGCTGTCCAAACAAGAGACAATGAGCTTTTGTTTAATCTATAGCAATACCATATCAGTGGATATGGTATCTCTCTCCTAGGGAGACTTAGGAGGAGAACTAAGAAGAATAGGTAAGTGAATGAAGATAAAGGAGGCCGGTAAGTCAAGGCTGACACCCAGGTTTGGGTGAGTGTATGAATGGTAGACCTTTAACTAAGACAAGGAAGAGGAGGAAGTTGGTGGTGATGACTAATGAGGTTGGTTTTACATATGTGAAATTTGAGGTCACTGCAGGACACCTGCTAATGGATACATGAGAAGAAAATGGAAATTTGGAATCCAAAGTTCAGGAGAAAAGCCTTAAGTGGAAATGGAGTCTTATCTATCTGGGTTGCAGGTTATAGCTAATGCCCGAAAAATTAATCAGACATACAAAGGATGACCTGGGGGATGTGGTGGATGGTTAATTGTGCCAGATGGTCAAGAAAGGTCAAGTAGGGTAAGGCCTGCAATGTGATGACCAGTGGAAATGACAATTACAAGGTGGAGTGGAAGATTCTTTAGCCTTCATTTAGCTCCTGGGTTACTGTGTCATTTTGTACAACTAGTACCTCTTTGCCAACTGACTGCTCCCTTATCTATAAACCTGTCCAATGTTGAATGAAAATGCTCCACTTTCTGGAACTGTCTTCCACCCCAACTATCCAACGTTTATAACTACTTAGCCATTCCTGGTAGCCGTGGCTTTCTGGACCACAAGTGGACTTTTGACTCACACTGAGCCAACGGGAATCTCTTTTTGTCTGTTGAGAATATAGACTGTGTTAACCAACGAAGCCATAAAGCTCTGTAAAGGTGGGGTCAGTCATCTCAAATTACCGATGATTTCATTTTGTGGGGGAACCTGGATTCTATACGAATTTAAGTTTGCCTTAAACCAGTATTATTCACTTGCTTTAAATTTGGCCGTTGGGATGATTTTCCCCAAAGTCAAGTTCTCTCTCAAGTTCTCTCCTGCATACAAAAGTCCCATTCAAGTAAACTATATCTCTAGCC
Organism: Stenella coeruleoalba; assembly: GCF_951394435.1. Classification (NCBI taxonomy): domain Eukaryota; kingdom Metazoa; phylum Chordata; class Mammalia; order Artiodactyla; family Delphinidae; genus Stenella; species Stenella coeruleoalba. The sequence goes on from NC_137169.1 coordinate 94,318,876, forward strand.
TCTGATATATCATGTCCTTCCTCCTGCCCTCCTTCCTTACACCCGTTTTTCTCCAGTCATATCACTCATGGAAAGTTACCTTGCTGAACTCCTGCAGGCAATTACTCTTGGATGTTGAAATAAAGAACTGTGCAAAACTTAAACCAATATTGGGAATTGGGATTCTCTATAGGATAGGTAACAGCCCATAAAGTCTAGCTTGTCCATGTCCTCAAAATACTACCTATTTTACCACATTCATAACAGACCCACCAAGCTGAAACTCACACTCTACGCATGATCACTACCTACATCAGAGCGGGAAGGGGTGATGTTGAGGAGAGGGTATCATGACTTCCAACTTTCAGAGAGTATCTTTTTGGAAGTGAGGGACAGAAGGCTACTGATAGAGCTGTAATGGAAGTTCCTCTTCACTCTGAGGATAGATCCCTTTATTTCTAAGGGCTACCCATCAAATCTTAATCCAAAGGCAAAAAAGGGGAGCCTCCTTCATAACATTAATTAACTAACTACGAGCATTCAATGCTATCAGTCTCTTAAAAATCTTGAGCAGGAAAGGACAGAAAGAGGAGAGAGGATGAGAATGAGGACACAGCTGTGCAAAACATAAGGAGAATGGAGGACAACTAAGGATGCAAAGCAGAGAAATAATCAAGAGAGCAAGGGAATTACGTTCAAAACTCCAAGAAGCAAATTTAGCCAGAGGTTTAAAAAAACTATTTCTTGCTTTATAATGAATTAAATAAGAGTTTAGAGAACAATCCTACCTTTTGATGAATGAGTATAAGTAAGCATTATCTATAATCTGCAAAGCACTAACTGCTATTCTTATTTTCATACTCTTTCTGACTCAGTTTCCTCATCTTAAAATAAGAGGCCCTGGAGCTTAAGGTGTCTAAATTACTTCCAGCTATTAGACATTCCATGGGGAAAGGACAGGCATGGTCCCCAGAGATACCTGAATTTCTTGCAGCACATCCGAACATTTAAACCTAAAGACGTTTGGTAGTTACTAACTTAATTAAATTTAAAGTGTTTTTTGCTTTAAAACAAACAAACAAACACAGATTAGAATTTCTCTCTCTTTCACAGAGAAAGCCAAGCACTTGATTATGTACTTGGGTTAGGTACTATGCATTCGACACATCTGGCATGTATCATCACAGCTAGTTCACAGGACTGGTCGCCAACCCAGGGGTTAAGAACAAACTCAGGAGCTGGCTTGTCTGGATTTGAATTTTAGGTCTACTGATTAAGCAACTCAGACATGTTACTTATTTCTCTGTGCCTCAATTTCTCATCATTGCTAAGATAAAAATAGCAATAATACCAACTTTACAAAAAAGTTAAGTAACTGGGGGACTTCCCTGGGGGTCCAGTGGTTAAGACTCTGTGCTGCCAATGCAGGGGACACAGGTTCAATCTCTGGTCGGGCAACTAAGATCCCACATGCCATGCAGCACAGCCAAAAGATTGAAAGAAAAAAAAAAAAAGTTAAGTAACTGTGGACCAAAGTCACCCAGCTAGAAAATTGTGGAGCCTCATTCCAACCCGACCAAGACTCCAGAGCTGATAGGCTTTAATGCCTTCTCATGCTGTCTCCTTCCATAGAGCAACTCATGCACCAGAAGAAGACACTGAACCAATGACTCTGGAACAGACACTGGGAATATACCACTCTCGTATCTGGCTAGACCAGGAATTCCCAACTGTTTCCTACTGACTTGTGTGTAACGTAAAAATTTTAAGTCCTTTTAATGTCATTCTTGTCTATCACTTCAAAGTTTGGTGCTCACTAGTTTCTCTATACACATTTGCTCCACATCACAAAAACAACCAAAATGCAGATTAAAACCCATTCCTTTCAAAAACCGGCTTCTCATCATAACACCTTGGATGAAAATATTGAATTTTTATTGTGTCCAGGCACTTTGCTAGGCATAAACATTAATTCATATGATCCTCACAATAATCTTCTAAGTTCCATTTTTCAGATGAATAAATGAAATGTTTACATATTTTCCCCAAGCTCATGCAGCTAGCTAAGAGCAGAGCCAGATTTTCAATCATCTCTGCTTGACTCACAACCACTTTCCTACACTATTCCCTTTAGACTGAAAGAACCCTGCCAACTCTGGGGTCACTTTATACTCCTCAGAGACTGAAACTCATAAGACAGGGCTATGGGGGTTTATAAAAATCCATCCACCTACTGTGAGCAAGTAACATGTTAATTGTTCTCAAAGAGATTAAAGGACAGAACACATAAAGATGGAACCACAGAAATTTAAGTGATAAATTGTTTCAGGTAGGCGATTAAATAATAATAATAAATATATGTAATATTTCTTTTATATTTTATACCTTTGTAGATTGTTTCAGACCTTGAGAAACATTAGTAGGTGCTAATCTTGTCTCCTTTACCTAACAGCCCTTGAGCAAGTTGCATAAGCACGGTGACCTCCATCAGAAACTGGGAAGGGCTCTTTTGAGGACTGAACGAGTCCCTCTAGGAAAGGCCCGGCAGAGGCCCAGGCAGGGCAGGCACAGTGCAGGTGCTCAACTAATGTCGGGCTCTCTCTCCTTGCACTGCCCATGCCTGGCATCGACAATGGCTCGTGGGGCCCTGAAAATACATCTACAGAAGGAGCCGAGTGAGAGGAATGTGCTGTGATCTCAGTCCTCTAATAGGATTCACACCTTTTGTACGATTGCCTATTTTCTGAACTCAGCTCTGAAATGAGCTATTATCCTCTGTTTCACTCTTCTTCGTATTATCCAAAATAATTCAATGTCCACCTTTCCCTTTGGGAAAATCAAAGGTTGACGTGGCTACCTTCTGAACACAAGCTGTTAAAGATCCCTTTCTTCTTTTCAAAAAGTTTTACTGATTTTGAAAGGTCTTATTGATAAAACACAGAGCAACTCAGGGGAAAAGGACAAAGAGAAAGAAGAAGAAAGAGAAAGAATAAAGAGGCCAGAAAAGAAAGAGAAGGAAGAGAGCCCAAGAGGAGCAGACAGAGGCAAAAGGCTACTGAATGCATAATTGCCAACAGTTTTAGAAACTGGCTCAGGTCACAATCACGGAGCATTATTTTTAAAAACCAAGGGGAAAATATTTACACAAACTCCAAAGGATACGTGCTCTTTGTTAAATGCTGTAAAATGACAATGTATTCAATTCATGAATTAGTCTGTGTAATGTTTACCCCTGGCAGCATGAGCATTTCGGAGATGAATATTTAAGAGAAAAAAAGGAGAAATTCAAAAACCAAAGACAGAATTAAAGAACCATTTTGTTTTGCTTTGTTTGTACACCTCCATTTGTGTGTTTTGGCTGTATCTGTACAGTGTTGTTAAAAATTTAGGGGTTAGGGGTGGATGAAATGGGTGACATGGAACCTTCCAAGTCCCTCTTGAAGCCCTCAGCCTCCCAGGTATGTAGAAAAGTCACAAGAATTTCCAACAATTTCCTAATTGTGCTCATAAACGATAGTTTCAAAAGGCGATGTGTTATAATAAACATATATTATGAGTAAATTAAGCCTTAATTGTGTTTAGCAAGTTTTATGTTCTCATTAAAAGCAGAATCACAACAATAAACATGACTTACCAGCAGAATTAACTCTGCCGCAATTGTCTACTCTTCCCAAACATTCTTTGTGTGCTCTTGCACCACACTTAACACATAAATAGCCTTGATAAAATGTTCCCCTGCAAGGTAAAATTAGAGGGTGATAGGTTAAAAGGTGCCAAATTCTGCCTATAGGAAATCATTACTGCCAGAAAGCAAAACAAGAGAACACAGTGCTATGCAGTTCCCTTCAGCAGAGGGAGAGGACCTTCCTGGGTTCTGAAGGAACTGTCCAGGCACAAGGCCAAGGAAGGACCTGATGGATCCAAACTCGTAAGGCAATATCCCCACTTGAGAACATTTTGCTGGGACCTTAGCAAAGTCTGAAACATTTGGCAATTATACCAGTTCCTTTAAACTGAAAACCAGGATCACACAAACTTACCTCAGGAGCATCTGGCAGACTTTGCAGGATGTAACCCGGTTGAAGGTGTGCATCTTGAACTCATGGAAATTGGAGTCTGCATAGTCTGGCCTTATGTTGGACCTATACAAAGGGAAAAAAGTAACATCCTCAAGAAAGTTTCACAACAAAACCGCAGTCTAATTCATCAACATTACATTGGGTAGAGAGGTGATTCAGTCAAACAGGCTATTAAATATGCAGTGTTTTCTAAGCCAAAGTATGCTTTGCTTTAAAATATGCACCAAAATCTGGTTGTGTCAGAACCAGCAACTTGTAAAGATTGAAGCAACCTAATCCTCCTCAGCATTGAGTGTTCCCAGGGAACTTTACAGAATGGCCATGTAGGTCAACCTGTCAGGATATTCACACTGTGTGATCATTTCTTTTCTCTAGCCACATCACTGAAACAGAAACGAGCTGCAGGGGGCAGGAGGAAGGGGAAGAGGGTGTGCTGCATTTCCACAGGGTCCCTGTCCAAACAGGTATGTGGATTATGTAATGATCTGTAAAAGTGAATACAATTTTATAAAAAGTGTTGAAACAAAGCCTCAGTCTGATCATTAAAAACTTCCTCCTTAACAAACGGTCCACTTTCCTTGCAATCCAAAAACTAAGCAAAATTATTTTATCCTTTATATTATACACATATGCAAAAGAATACTAAGTATACTGCACAATGACATTCACTGTGTATTTACTCTGTGCCGATACTGTGATAAAAATATGATTTGTTCATTATATCTCACTTAACCTTCACACCAATCCTAACCGGTAGGCACTAATAATATCACTAGTTTACAAACAGGGGAACGGAGGCTTACATTAAAGTAAAGGAAATGGCAGAGTGGGAACTCCAACCCAGGTCTGTGCTCTTAGCCACCAAAGCTATACTGCAAGGAGGAATTCAACAATATTCACCTTCATATAATTAGATTTTCGTGTCTAATAGGCATGTTGGAAACTGTTAAGTTTAGTCATTTCCAGAGGATTTTTTTATGTTATTCTTAATTTGTCCATGTCACCAAAGAAAGCAGAAAAATTAGGAAAGGATAACTTAAAAACGAATACAGATCAGAGGTACACCTAGAAAGCGAAGATGATGTTCTCTGAGATGTTACAAGCAATTTGTGAGACTGTAGGAAAAGTTTGAGATACTGATGAGCTAGGATTTCCCCTTTTATAGAACACAGCAACTCTCAACCACATTGGCATAATGAAGCATGACACAGGCGGGCGACCAGGCATCAATCTCTGAGGTACCAGGAGAAGCCTTATGAAAAAACATTCACAAAGGCAATTGGAGTAGCAGGCAGTGTTGCAGAAGTGTCAGCAAGGTCAGCCTTCCAATCCATCTGCTGAATATGAGCGAGCTCAAAATGAAATCAAATATTAGTGCCATCTGGGATTTCTCTGCTCTGTGCTTCTGGTGACCTCACTTTTTAGGAAAATGTTCCACTGCATGCTGAAAAGCACGGCCGTTTCCATAGAGGCATTTTTTTTGTCACTGATGAAGAAGTAGAGTTCTGCTGCAGGAAGGGAAAAGGTGGGAAAAGATAATGATCTAGAAACAAAACTCTCTTCACATTGTTTAGAAAACATTTGATTCTTGAGTCCATATAGCCAGACGGGAAGGGCCATTGTCCATTTCTCTCTGAGCGTCAAGGTGATAGTCATAGAAGAATTGTCAAATAGCAGCTTCGGTCCCGGGAACTTGAAGAATTCATCACCCTGGAGTTTTAGAATAAAAGTGGGTCTCCTTCAGGCAGGAACTCAAGTAAATAGATACCAAATAGGTAAGAATTTAATTAATCTTAGAAGTCTGCCTGGGATATAGGTAGAACACCTTTCTCCTAGGGTCAACTCAAGTTGTGTGTGTGTGTGTGTGTGTGTGTGTGTGTGTATCATCATTTGTATTTAACACTTTCACCAACTAACTAGGAATAAGCTGACTTTTCAGAAGACAAGAGCTGAGAGGAAGATGACACTAAGAGGTTAAAAAGAAAAATCTTACATAAAGACAAAAACTCAGAAAATATTGTTAACAGTAGTTGCCGTAAGTTAAGTGAGACCTGAAGTAGTAGGGTAGAATGATAGAAAGGAACTGTTGGAAGTTTTTTTTTTTTTTTTTAACTAAAACTGCATATTATTTTAAAAATTTTAAATCAAACATTAAAGAATAAAAGTTAACTCTATGACCCTGCAACTGCTATTGAGACATTATAGAATATAAAAGCATAGTTGAGGGCAGGAATCTGAAATTAGACCACCTGGGCTTAAATCCTAACTTGCAAATCACTAGCAGGGTGACCTTGGGCAGGTTAGTAAGTATAAAACAGGAATACTAATAAAATCAAACTTGTAAAGGAAGGTAATTTATATAAAGTGCTTAGAACTTTGCCTAGCCCAGAGTTGGTATTCAGTGAGTCTTGGCTCTAATTTATAAATTGCTGATTCCAAATCCACATTAATAATGATGTGATCAGGATCATGCTTTATGAGTGGTGAAGAGTCCCTTGATAGTCTTGGGAATTTCTAGAGGGTCCCCATTCTCCTGGGAATTTCATTGCAGGAAGGTTGTTGTATGTTCAGTGTCCTTGGGACCAGGAATCCATACATAATGATTTAAGCACAATAAGAAATGGGGTTACTCAGGAGAGGACACATATGCAAAAAGCCCAGGGAATTAGATGAAGTCATATGAAGCACCAACTAAAGAGAAGAGAGACATCAATACACATGGAGATGCAAAAGTCAAACACAGTAAGTTGGCTAGATGGGAAGAGCTAGAAAGGCAGGTTGAAGGAGAAGAGGATAAAGAAACATCAGGTTTATAGATTTGGTAACACAAGGACAAAAATGATCAAAAGTAGAGTTTATTGCACACCTGTAATGTACCAGGCACATTAATTGACTCTTCATATATTTTTTCACATTTACTTCTCATAATAAACCTATAAGGTAGAGTCATTCATTCACTTCATATTTATTGAGCACCTACCATATACATAGGCTGTGAAGCAGGAACAGAAAGAAGAGCCCTTTAGCTGGAGCCTGGTGGGTGAAGAGGGGCAATGTAGGAGATGTGTAAGAGAGGTTGGCAGGGCCAAGGAAAGAGTTGATCTTACATAGGGATTGACCTCACATTTAGTTGACAAAAAAAAAAAATCTCTGGGGCTACTATGTAGAGAATTCCTTGAAGTGCAGCAAGAGTGGACATAGCAAGACCAATTATGGGGTTGAGTTGCCTGCAGATGAGAACTGAAGATCCAATATAAGTCAGCTCACTTGCTTGGTCATGCAGCTATACAGAAGGGATTCCATTTTCATAACCTGCTTTGATATACTACAGTTTACTTATGAGAACGTGAGTGGAATCTCATAGATTCCATTTCTTTTGCTTCATATAGGGCCCATTATTAATACAATTAATCAGTCAATCAAATATGTATAGAGCGAGGCACGTTGATCCTCTTAAGTCTCCTTATAACTACATGTTCTCCTCCAATTGCCCCCTCTTGTCACCTGGTTCCATGTGGGAGCCAAGATAAGGACTACACAGCTCGGCTCAGCCTAGGCATCCTCTTCATCCTGCAGATCTGCATTCCAACCGTTCCTCAGGCATCTCAAACGCAGCACATGCAACACTCAACTCCATACCTTTCCTAACATACTTGATTCTTTTTTTAAAAAATAGAAACCCTTGTGTCGAGGGCTGATTTTCAATAGATGACAGCAATGGAGCTGCTATGTATGAAACCCTGAAGCAACATATCTGATTCTAATCAAATTCTGATTTCAATCCATCACCATTCACCCTATCTTCCAGCCGAGAAACTCAAGAGTCATGATGAATTTTTCCCTTTCCCTGAAACCTTCCTACATATTCATTCTCTCTTAACCTCTCATGTTCCAATTTCTCCTTCCCTGACACTGTGACCAATTTCTATTGATTCAACCTTAAAAATACCTCCTCTAAAATGCAAGTTCCATTCTCTCTTCTCACTACCTAATTCAAGCCCTCAATCTCTCCTAACTAAATTGTGACAATGAACTTCTTAATTATTCCACCTCCTACTTTCTCTGCCTATTTAAGGCCATCTTCCATACTATTCCCAGAATCACCTTTAAAAATGAAAATATGATATGTCACTCACTCCTTTGAATATGTCCACTGGTTCCTATTGCCTACAGGGATAAAGTTAAAACTTCTAGCAATGGCATGCAAAGTGTATTAAGCTATAGCTTTATCTACCTCTCACCTGCCTCTTCTTTCCCAAAGACTCACAAGCCATACACTATAGACACACAGACCTTCTCACATTTCTCAAGCATATTCTTCTCATCCATAACCCTCGGTTTTGTAGTCCATTCATTCTAAATGTTTCCCCTAACTTACAACTGTTAATTTACCTAGTTACTCATTTAGGACCAGATTAAAAAATGTGACTCCTTTGATAATATCTTATTTGAGTCTGCATGATAAAGATAGTGATTATCATATCATCTAGATTTCCAAAGTACTTTTTCAGCCTTCTAGTGTAATACTACATTGTATTATAACCACTTACCATCTGCTTCCAACAACCAGAAAGCTGTTCTATGCTGTTTATGTTTATATTACCATGACCTAGCTCAGTGTTTCATATCTAATATATATTAAGTTGATATTATTGAATAAATAAATTAATTAACAAATATCCCTATCTATATACTAAGTATTCTTCTACTTAGAGGGAAAAGGACTGAAAAAAGAAAAAGCATAGTCATCACACCCTCAGAGAGTTGTCCACTGAATTAGAGAAACAAAAACAACCATGAAATAACGAAAATTTATAATTGAGGAGCAAAGAAATAAAGAGGGGAGATCAGTTAGTGGTTACATTAGTTAGAGAAAGTCAGTGGTATTTAGTAGATAAAGGAAAGGGGGAAAGTGATATAAGTTTTGGGGGAAAACAAGACTGAAAGTTCACAAGTGAATATCAAGTGTTCATAGAACAATGGACAGATCAGGGCATCATCTGTGACAGTGTGATGGTTAATTTTAAGTGTCAACTTGACTGGTCCGTGGGTTGCCCAAATTTTTGGTCAAACATCATCCTGGGTGTTTCTATGAAGGTATTTTTGGATGAAATTACACTTAAATCTGAGACTGAGTAAAGCAGATTGCCCTCCCTAATGTGAGTGGGGCTCATCCAATCAGTTGAAGGCCCAAATAAAATTAAAAGGCTGACCCTCCCTCAAGTGAGAGAGAATTCTTTCTGCCTGACCACCTTCGAACTGGGACATAGACTCTTTTTGCCTTCAGACTCAAACTGAAACAGTGGCTTTGCCTGGGTCTCAAGTCTTCAGGTCGAAGGACAAAACCACACCATCAGCTCTTCTGGTTCTCAGGCCTTTGAACTCATATGGACTATGCCTTTGGCTCTCCTGAGTCTCAGCTTACTGACTCACCCTAGAGATCTTGGGACTTACCAACCTCCCTAAGTGCATGACAATTCCTTATGACATATAATACACACACACATATACATACACAAACATACACACACACACACACACACACACACACATATATATATATATATATATATATATATATATATATATATATATATATATATACACACACCTTATTTGATCTGTTTCTCTGAAGAAACCTATTACAGAGATACTAGGAAATAATGTTAGGCAGGATTAGTGGGGCCAATTACCAAAGGAGGGTGTGGGAGCCACACCTAAGTTCAAATTTGTCAGCCTCCATAACATTTTCCTTGACACCCCAATGCCAACTTAATATGAATGACCTAGGCTTTCATTAACTTTGTACAACCCCTAAAAGAAATCACCACATAGCATTAAAAGTGCTTGTTTACATGTCCATCTCACTGCTGGCCTATGTGGTGATTGAGGGCAGGGGGCATGACTTCTCCTTTTTAACTTGGCTCACCTTTACAGCTATCAAACATTCGACTAGGAAAATAAGCTGCTAGACATTTATGGTTGATGGAAATCAGAAAAACATGCTTTTACTATAGCATTTACTTTACTTATTTTCAGAAGGTTGCTTTTGCCACATTATCAGATGGAAATTTGGATGGAGTACAAGAGAGATAAAGATATTTTTACTATGCCAAAAAAATTTTATCTCCCATATAAAAGCTGAAGAAAAACAATGATTAACTGAATTTCAATTAAATGTTGTAATTTATGTTTATTTACCTACATCCTCTCTTCCTTGTGAGAATATTTAATCTTTTTACAAGAACTAGAATGCAACTCATAGATACAAATATATTTCAGTAGTAAGTATGACAGGAGTTAGTTATAGTTATAGTCAGCTATTATTTTAAAAATTTATATATTTAAAATTAACATTCTTCTCAATTTTAACTATAAACTGATATCTTTTACTAATATAGTTTTAGAACACAGGAAGCAAATATTAGCAAAATAAAATAATGTACAATGATCATGACTAATTAGAGTGGAAGATGAGAATCAATTTATGACATCATATTATCTCATGCCCTGTCAATATTACCAACATTCAAATATTCAGTTCATATCTGGGTGCCCACTCCAACAGGAAAAAAAAAAAAAAATCACCATTATGGGCACTGTGACAATTATGCAAAACACAAAATAGTTTATTTCATCATACTGCATTAAAAGTTAGGTGAGAGAGCTGGCAGCATAAGTTGGTGCTTTGAAAAATACTTGTCTGAATGCAGCAGGCTTTTTTTTGCACCAAAAATACACAGAAAAGTAAAAATATATACACACATAGCTGTATGTGTAAATATTGCTGAAATTCAGAAAATATACATTTTGACAAACACATGCTGGGCATAAAATTACAGTTAACTGTCCCATAAGAAAATGCTGAGCAATCTTAATTTTTCTATGTATTATTCTATTAAATTATTTTATCTTCTATGACATCACAAGATGATGCATCTCACCTTGCATCCTTCTACTAACCTCTATTACTTAAAAGGCAGTAAATTACTATAAGCAATAATACTTAATCTTGTTTTCCACAGCAAGAATTAAAACTCATTTAAAATAATATGGATACTCTATTACCTTAGGGATACTTAGTTATATCATGTCTCACTTAAAATAAGTTTTTTTAGGGATTTCCCTCATGGTCCAGTGGTACAGAATCTGCCTTCCAATGCAGGGGATGTGGGTTCAATCCCTGTTCAGGGAACTAAGATCCCACATGCCACAGGGCCACTAAACCCACATGCCACAGCTACTGAGCTCGCGTGCCTCAACAAGAGAGCCCGCATGCTGCAAACTACAGAGCCCACACACCCTGGAGCCTACGTGCCATGACTAGAGAGAGAAAGCCTGCACACCACAACTAGAGAGAAGCCCGTGTGCTACAACTAGATAGAAGCCCGTGCACCGCAATGAAGAGCTCACACACCGCAATGAAAGATCCTACGTGCCTCAACGACGATCCCACATGCCTCTACTAAGACCTGACACAGCCCCACCCGCCAAAAATATAAAACAAAATAAATTTAAAAGTTTTCTGAATTTTAAAAAATTTTCTATGTATTATATATATGTGTATATATGTGTGTGTGTATATATATATATATATATATATATATATATAACAATTTCTCAGATTAATAAAGAACCAAAGAAAATGGATCATCTCAAAGGATGTCAAAAAAAGACATAAAATAAAATGTATCATGTGCTTCTGATGAAACTCTAAGTGAACTAGATGTTAGACTAGATGTTAAGGGATGTTTTCATAACACGATAAAGAATATTAAGCTAAAGACAACTGAAAACATATTTAAAACACTATCACAATCATGTTAAAGTTTCCTGAAGTCAACTATACTACTCGACATTTTTCTGGAAGAGCTGATCAATATAATATGACAAGAAAAATAAACGTGAGAGATAAATATTGTTAAAAAGTACACAGAATTATCCTTTGGAGGTGACATTATGAAGACTACTAGGAAAAGCCAAGAGAAGAAACTTAAAACTAATGAAACTAATAAGAGAAAAAGACATATCAGGTGGTGTCTGGAGAAATCCATCTGTAAGCTTCCAATGTTCTCCATCAGTAAAATGCAGTAACACGTGTGTAGTGTTTTTACCCAGCAAGATTCCTTGAGACTCATGGCTCAAGGATTTTTGGGGGGTTGGTTACACAGGCAAGATCAGCCACAATCATTAAAAACTCTCAGAAGGAAAGTAGGTGCCCATCATAAACCATTGTATTATTATTTATTTTTTTAATTTAGGCAGGCTAGCACAATGAAATTCAGTACCCCTGGCACACCAAATAACCTTACCACTTAGTACCATAGGGAAAGGGAACATTTCAAAACCCAAGTTCCCAGATGCCAATCAAGGTCTAAGCCTGAAAGCAGACTTTGCTAAAGACAGCAAACTCAAGCCTGCCATGTTAACTCTTTCCTGAACAAAAATGTGTAAGAAAAATCATAGCATGAAATGTTCAGGTTCTGGATGAATAAAATTTTAAAATTAACTGAGGGAAATAAAAAACATTCAAGTAAATAAAAGCTACATACCAAATTCCTGAATAAGAAGCTTGCATATTTTATTAAAAATACACTGTCTTTCCTCAAGTTAATTTATAAATTTAAAACGATTCCTTCCTCCCAAACCAACACATAGACACACACACAAACACAAATATACAATAAGAATTTTTTGAACTTGGCAAATGATTATAAAATTCAAGTGGAAGAATAAATATGTGAGAATAGTTGGAAAAGTTTTAAAACTATGATGAATTATTATAGGGGGTACGTGGTAAGCCATCATAACCTAAGAGATACTAAAATGTCTTCTAAAGTTAGCATTATTAAATCTGTATGGGGCCGATAACAAAACAAACAAAGATCAATAATAAAGCCCTCAAGGGGATCACACATGTGCAAAAACTCAGTATGCAATTTTTGTGGCAGTTTGTTCATTTATTTTTCCATTCAAAGAAAAAAAAAACTTAATATCTAATACCAGGCAGTGGGATATAATGATAAGCAAAAACAAGTAAAGTCCCTGCCTGTTTGGTGCTGGTAGGGAAAATAAATATCTAAATAACTCTACAAACAATTGTGAAACTGCAGGAGTGACAACTGTCACAAAGAAAGAGTGTATTATGAAAACTTACAATTTGGAATGTGACCTTATCTAACAATTATCACAGAAGGCTTTCCTACAGAAACAATGCTTGAGCTGACATCTAAAGATGATCAAGAATTCAGGCGATGAAAACGAAGAATGTTCCAGACAGAGGAAAGATAACAGATTATAAATACATTTTAGAAAGTACACTTCCAGCTTTTTGAAAATGTTAGGAAAGGACATTTCTATCACCCATTTTATAACAAAATTAAAATTTAGGTAATTAAAGATTTATATTATTTATTTGATATATATGTATTACATACCTGTGATGGGCCATGAATACTGCCAGCAATAAGGAATAATAAGATGGACAAAACCACTGCCCTCATGGAGCTTATTTAAATGTCAAATTTATCTATAAATCTATATTTAAATGTAAAATTTAGAGAGAAACCTGAAATTCGTTTTAAGCAAAAAACAAAAACATAAAAGTACTTGAAGAAAATACTGATGACTACTTACATAATCTTTAAAGGTAAAAAATAAAGATAGCTAGATTTATTTATTTGTAAAACCCCAAATTTTTCCTTGAATCAAAACCAGTAAAAATGAAAAGGAAAAGCAGGAAAATATCTGTAATTTTCATGATAAAAGATTAACGTCCTTGCAATATATAAATGCTCTTAAAATCTATAAGGAAAAAAAATGAACACTCTAAATGAAAAATTAGCAAAGAAATTAACAGGGCAATTTATTAAAAAAAAGAAATAAAAACAATTAATAAATACACAAAACATATTTAAGTGACTAGTAACCAAAAGAAATGCAAATTTAAATAAGATATCATTTCACATTAACAAACTGGCAAAAAAGAAAAAAGGAAAAGAAAAAAAGATAATACCTAGTGTAGATGAAGCTACAGAAATATCCCAAACCTTAAAGATGTATTAATCATATGACATAAAATTCTGCTTATTAGAAGTAATCATGAAGGGCTCATTACAACATATGTAATAATTAACATTGGAATTGATTTAATTAAAAATAAGGAACAAGGTAAATTATAGCATATCTATAGATGGAATATTACACAACAATTAGCAATGATAAAGTGAACATACATATTAACCAAGAAAGATATCTGCAATATATTAAAGGAGAACAACTTTATTCCAAACTATATCCAGAACTGTGATTAATATATGACATAACTGCTTGCTAACATACATAGTGAATAGGTAGAGGCATTATGAATTATGAATGATTTTTTAAAATTTAGAGTTATCTGTGTTTTCTAAAGATTTTACAGTGAATATACATTATTAAATTTATTCCTTACACCTACTGTTTCCAGAGACAAAAAAAAAAAAAAGCAAATACAACCATAACAATCCATAAAAGCTTTAAAGAGGTTAAGCAACTTGACTAAAATGCACAGGTAATAAGTCATTGAACAGGGTTTGAGTCAAAGATTTGTCTCAAAGCCTGTGTGTTTAATCACTATGCTAAAAATATCGCAAGGCAATTAAAAAGCAAAGACAAACTGAATGAAATGTTTGCAGCATATGTGAAAATATTCTTGATAGAAAAGAAGCCATTACAAATCAATGATAATACAATGATGAACTGACCCATAGAAAACTTGGCAAAGGATATGAACAAGGAATTCATAAAGAAAAACAACTCATTGACAAGCCTGTAATAAACTATTCAGCCTCATTAGTAAATGTAGAGACATGGGAAGGCTACAGTAGACACATTGTTTGGAAACTGTCATTCCTGGACCCTGATTGCTTTGCTCTTCCCTTCTCACCCCCCTCAGGGATGTGATCTTTGTGATGCTGCATTTAGTCTAAGAGCTCATTATTTGTAAATATTTCCATGAATGGAAAAGCACACAAACTGTTAGTGCTTCAACATGGAAGGCTAGCCCCAAGTATAGAAGGATAGTACTGCAGCATGAATTGAATGTTCTGGAACAGGCAAGATGCTGCCCCACGCAGACAAAGTGACTGATGGTTATGGGCCCAAGAAAAGCTAGTTAAACTATGGTGCATTTGTTCCTGCTCTATCTTCTGTCAATAAGACCCTCTATCCTTGACTAATTAAAAAGGATTCTATTCAGGCTTCTTGAGTGTGAGGGGTGGGATGGTTTTGGTTTTTGTTTGTTTGTTGTTGTTGTTTTTCCCCTGCTAAAACAGAACTCTTTAGAAAACCTTGGTTTTCAAAAAAATGAAAAATAAAACAATATATATTTTTTACAATAGTGAATAATTTTTAACAAGCTGTGTCCAATGATAAGGTACTGGACATATATATTGTGATACTTCTACATAATGGAAAAACAATCAGCCATTTAATCATATCGAAGAAGAGTTTTCACAAGAAAACATAAGTATAAATGTATTCTAGAGATAGTGTTTATGTACATATGTATATATGTATGTGTCTAACTGTATGTAAATATGTATCTCTGTTACCATAGAAAGGGATATAACACTTACAGGAAAAGAGGAATTAGAACCAAAATAGAGTCTCATAGCATCATGTAATGTGCCTTCATTGTACTTGTAACAATTTCCTTTTTTACATTTCTTTGTATGATTATTTGATTAATGCTTATCTTCCCCCCAAAGAATTTAAGCTCCATGAGGCTGGGGCTGTGTCAGATGTGCCCATTACTGTATCTCTGGCATCATGCAGGGTGCCTAACATACACAGGCATTCAACAAATGTGTTGATGTTTAATGGAGTATCAAAAGAAGATTAAATACATAAGAGTAAAATAAAGTTAGTATATAAAATGTATCCCAAAATATAATTGATTAATTGTTAAACATGTTACAAATTTACTGCTATACTTCCTAGCAACCAAAGCAAAGAGGAAAACAGGATCACTTGAAAGATAATTGTATAAATTTTCCTGGCACCAAAGTGTAAGAAAAATTGCTCTTATAGATTTTTATAAAAGGGACACTGTGTGAGATATATAGACAATGTCTTCAACAACATCCCTATAAATCAGTTGTACCCCTTCCCCTTCTAGCCCTTCTTGATATGAGTCAAGGGCATAATGCTGAAGTACTGCTCAGCAAAAGCAATTCTATGGGGGGTCTTTCAGGACCTATTCCATCTATGCATCATCACTTAACAGCCATCAGCTCCTCTAAAATTAGATACCAAGTTTGGCTAGTCAAATATTTTTCAAATTTAATAATTCCAAACGTGAAAATTATCTATAGATAAAACAAACATTTGTGCCAAATCTTCAAATACTAGACCTAGAGGTAGTAGTCCTTATAATTTAGAAGAAATTTCTGAAACAGATAAAAGGCTGTTATCTTAATTGACATTAGCTTATATAAATCAATTCTCTATGAGGACTGAAGACAGGTCAGATAAATACAGAAATCCCAGAGCTTAAAAAAGACCTGAAGTTCTTTGAAACAGAGACACCATTCCCCACACAGTCCCCCATATGCAGGACAGATCCCTGAGCTACCTGGGCAAAGGATCTCACTCAGTAGTGTCTCGTACACCATTAGAATCACCAAGTAAACGTTCAAGAGTGTCCCAATAGTGCATCCAGGTTGTTTTTTGTCAAGTTACAAGCACTTCTGAGGTCCCCAGTTCTGAATAAGCGTACTTCAACCAAGTAAAGTCTTAGCCAAAAATCAAAATAAGATCAATCATTTTTTACCTCAAATTTAGGTTTTCCTGTAAGATCCAACTTTAACAGTCTCATTAAACAGTGTTTTCTTTCCCCCTTCCTTTGTTAACATGAAAAATCCAGAATAAAATCCAAATATTTATTTTTAGAATATCCTACATTGTGAAATTAAAGCTACCAAACAGGTAATGGATAAATACAAAAGGCTTTATTCATAAAAAAAAATCTTTCAGTAAAGTATCCTAAATCCTTACCTGTTTTTTCATAATTTGTTCTCATAATACAGTAGCATACTAATGACACTGCTGGCTATTTGAAAGGGCACAAAAATGAAAAAGAAACAGGTCCTTCAAAAACCAAGTTAAAAAAACAGGGTTCAGAAGGGACATCTTCACCTATTTCTAAGGATTCATAAAAGGAATGAAAACAAAAAAGAGATTTATAAATCACATCCAAATCTTATTCTTTGTATTCCAAATCACGTACCATTTTTTATCTAGGGAAATTAATAAATACTTTCAAAATACCAATAAAAATAAGATAATGCTTGGCTCTGAAAAATAGTATTTTCTTATCTTCTATATATAGCACTTCTTTATCTCATTCAATGTTGACTTTATAGTCAATTTTAAATATACATCCATCACTGAATTTCTGTGACATCTCAAAGAAACTGTTGAATGAAATGTAAAGTAAGTTAAATCCATAATAAATTTAAAGTGGAAAAAATGTCAGACTACATATAATTTGGGTCTTTGTTATAAACTTGATGTGTGGCTTCTGGCACATAACATATTGATATCTTTCTATTTCTAGTCTTCTCACCAATCAAAGAACTCTATCTGTCATCCCTGCTATAGAAGGAAGGCTATGGTCCAGGACTGGGAGAAGGAAGAAGGGTCACCATTTTTGGATCCTTTTCTATTCATCATTCAGATTTCTTCTGAGGATAAAGTGAAAGCACATATATGTACAGCTTATTAAATTTTATTTATTAAATGTGAAAAGCGTTATACAAATGCTAGATGCTATATCTACTATTATTGTTAGTATTGTCATAAGTGACAAGGATATAGTGGAAAACCCTGAGGCCTCATAAAGATGGAACAAAATAAATGATGACCTACCCATCACCATATCCTGAATCAATGGGAATAAAGCTCTTATTGTATTAAAGAGTTAATAAGTATATTAAAACATTTTTTTATTTGTTCATACAGTCAAATTAACTAAGTGCCTATGATATGCCAGTCACTTTCTAACACTGGGAACACAATAGTGAATTTATCTCTCCCCAACCATCACGGACCTCCAGTTAATTTGGATTATCTTGCTTTACTTCAGTTCTTCCATTAAAATAGATTGTTTATGCTCTTGGCAGGCAGGGGTGGGGAGAGAGAGAGAGGGAGAAAGAGAGAGAAGGAGAGAGAGAGAGAGAGAGAAAAGCCATGCATCTCCCACTGTGTTAGCTATTCCATGTAAGGGATAGGTTCTAGAGAATTTGGATTTTCTCATTCTCTGGTCCAGTAAATCTGTAGCATAACTCAAACATTCAAGATAACACGGATTAGGAATGCTGAGTGGACACAGTAAATTTAAGTTCTTGTAGCACATTTTAAATTACGTCCGATAGTATGAAGTTTGCTGTTGAATTAATGTGTTCTAGAAGCATATGGGGATAGAGATGATACTGCTGTGAAGTAGTATTTGGAAACAACAGAAGGAAATCTGAAAGGTAATCTGACAAGCTTCACAAGAACTTCACCTTCAAATTCTATAATGATTATATATGAAAAAAACAGTTGTTATCAATACTCCCACTTTTGCATATAAAGCCTCTGTTTTACACTAAACTCCACGTGTAGAAGTTCAGGATAAGTTGAGCAGGATTTCAGTACAAATTTGTCATGAACTGAGGCTACTACCATTTATCAAAACCAAAAATCACTCTTCAGCAAAAGGAAGGTTGAAGGGTTAAATATACTTATTTTTTAAAAAAAAGCATATTTATCATTAACATTGCTGTGACATAACAGACAACTAATAAAGATTTTTAAAGTGGTTTGGTAATATTCTAGGCCTCATGGGACTTACAGGTTACAAAGATACTTGTCATCTCTAAGCTTGCCATAAAGTTGTGGAGACATGACTCACACATCGACCACTTGTAAAGAAGGTAAGAACTTGAGCAGTTACAGAACTAAACACAAGAACTAGAGACCAGAGGAGATAGAGTGTGAGAGGATGGGTAGCTACTGAGAGTCCCCATGCCAGAGCTGATGTAACTACAACTTTTATCAAAGTAGGGGAGGAGTAACTGGTGTTCAAAGATGTAAGCTGGGCAAAGCAGAGACTTGTTCAGGTGAACAGCTTGATGCCCAGAGTTCTCAAGTGGACAAGAGAACCATTTATGGGTTCATGCTTCCAGACTAAGTTCAGGCACAAAAAATTGAATCAGGGCATTAAAAAAAAAAAAAAACAACCAAGAAGGTAACAGAAGTCAAACAGACCTGGATGGAGGGGTGAGGGGGCAATGTGCCCCTTCAGCAGAATAATTAGAGTCAAATGACTGATCCCAAGGTACAGGCTGCTACTGTATGCCTTTTAAAGAATTTCCCAGAGCTGGTCAGGCGCTGCTAAAGGCTAACAGATGAGAACCACATGGCCAATGACCTTGACCAAGGTCTAGGACCTCTGGGAAGGTTTTAGCATTTGAGCTGGAAAGAATGGAGAAATTGCATTGAGAAGGCAAGGCATTCCAATGTCTAGAACTAAACCAGGGTTAGACAAAAGTGGGGAAAAGGCTGGATAGGTAAGGAAAACAGAGCCTTCAGAAGGTAGCAAACACTCCTGACCTTCAAGGAGAGAAACATAATGAAAGCTGTGCAGAGAAGCCTGAACCCAGCATCATTCTCCACTGTGAAGTATTAGACTGATCCTCTATTCCGGCCTTTCTGATGAATGTTTTGTTTTGTTTTGTTTTGTTTTTTCCTTTTTCCTTCAAAACGAATGACAGTAGAGAAACTCAGAGTAAAATATTCTGCAAAGCAACTTTTCTCACTATCCTTGTCAATGAACTTCAAATTGTCCTGTGATTTGTGATTCTTTATCCTACAGTCCCTATCCACTATAAAATAATTTAAATTCCCGAATGAGGCCTGAAGCACACAGAACATTAAAACTCAGGTGGCTACAGCCCAAACAAAAATCAGAACAGTCTCACTGGCTGGAAATAGATGCATGTGCCAGTCTACCTCGAAAAAAAGAACAACACAACCACCCTCCAAAAAGTATCAAGACACTCTAGCAAATGGACTCAATTTCAAAAAACATTTGGGGCTATTATGCTCTGGACAATACATAATAAAAATACAGTTAAACCCTTGAACTTACAGGGTTGCTTTGTGGGTAAAAGAGGACCTGCCTGAGCCAACAGAGCTCTCCAAGCCCCAACACTGGGTGAGGATCGAGGGTGCACAGCAGCATCAGGACACAGTTTCTTCCCTCAAGAGTTCCCCCACTGGGCCTCGCCTCGGCTCCCAGCCACAAGCATCACAGGCCCAAATTACCGCCACAAGCTCCGCTCAGCCCCAGACTTGTGCCACTGCCCTTCAGGGTTCTATCCCCACACAGACGGGCAGAGGTGAGCACCCTATAAAAACGCTGAAGCCCCCAGCTCAGCCCTCAAGTCAGTTCTCCATTGTGTGCCACCATCCTCCGTCTGGACCCCTCTTGCTTGTGTTGGTTTACACCTAGATTCTCCCTTTGGGCCTGGGCCCTCCACAGATTGCCAGCTCAATGAGAGAGTTAGCTTGGTTTTGATTTCTTTATACTCCCAGAGATTGCCTTTTGGCCTCACACATGAAAGCCTGTAGGAAATGACCGACCAGGCTCCCGGCCACTGTATGCCATCCTCTGGCCAGAACTCTGGCCTGTGTTCATCTGGAAGGAAAAACCCAAACTATCAGCATCAGCAACCTCTAAATGCTCAGGATCTGGATGCAGCATCACGGTAGCTGCTTTCAATATATTTTCTCATTTAACATCACAACAACGCTGTGAAGTAAGTATTATTAACTCCATTTGTAGATTATAAAACTGAGGCTCAGAGAGCTTAAATAATTTTTTGAGGCTCACCTAACTAGAAAATCTAAGCGTCATGATTCAAATGTTGTCCGGTGATTTCCAAAATTAATGCTTCCAACCTCTTTTTTACATGACTTCGAGTTCAACACAAGAGAGAAATTTTAGGGGTCTTGGTTTCTGGGACTTTCATCTGGCCCATCCCTGGGATCACAATCAGAAGAGCAGTGCCAGCCCATGAGAGAGTCCCCAGCAGGGCATGGCCCTCAGCTTAGGCTTGGGGTCACACCAAACCCACTGAGCTCAGCGCTCCAACCACAGGTGTTTGCATTCTTACCACCCCTCCCCAAACCCCAGGCCAATTCCCAGAAGGAGGCTTTCAGTATCACAAGGGGTTTCAGGGTGAAGGTTCCAGCTTGCAAGCTGAAGCTATGCTAGCCACAGGGCACCAAGCAGCTTAGTGGGTCAGCCCACAATTTAGCAGACCCAACCCTACCTTGAACCTGAGGGTGCACTGGTACAATTCAACACTGCTGTCAGCCACCCTACACAGAGGGGCTTATTCCTTTCTTACCCAAAAAAGAATTTGGGAGTGTGTCTCTCATTTTTCCCTCTTTCTGTTTGTGGCACCACCATGTTTCCAATGTTGTAAAGTAAGAACAAAAATATATCTAATCAACACAGAGCTGATGTAAAGGGTAAAAGAGTTAACACACATAAAGGGCCCTGCACTGAATAGACAGCCCAGAAACAAAGCCACATACCTATGGTCAATTAATCTTTCACAAAGGAGGCAAGAATATACAATGGGAAAAAGACAGTCTCTTCAGCAAGTGGTGCTGGGAAAGTTGGACGGCCACATGTAAATCAATGAAGTGAGAACACACCCTCTCACCACAAAATGGCTTAAAGACTTAAACGTAAGACATGACACCATAAAACTTCTAGAAGAGATCATAGACAAAACATTCTCTGACATAAATCATACCAATGTTTTCTTAGGTCAATCTCCCAAGGCAATAGAAACAAAAATAAATAAACGGGACCTAATCAAACTTACAAGATTCTCCACAGCAAAGGAAACCATAAACAAAATGAAAAGACAACCTACAGAATGGGAGAAAATATTTGCAAACGATGCAACTGACAAGGGTTTAATCTCCAAAATATACAAACAGCTCATACAACTCAACAACAACAAAAAAACAAACAATCCAATCCAACAATGGGCAGAAAACCTAAATAGACATTTCTCCAAAGAAGAAACATAAACGGCCAATAGGCACATGAAAAGATGCTCAACATCGCTAATTATTAGAGAAATGCAAATCAAAACTACAGTGAGGTACCACCTCACACCAGTCAGAATGGCCATCATTAAAAACTCTACAAAGAACAAATGTTAGAGAGGATGTGGAGAAAAGGGAACCCTCCTACAGTGCTGGTGGGAATGTAAGTTGGTACAGCCACTATGGAGAACAGTATGGAGGTTCCTCAGAAAATTAAAAATAGAGCTACCATATGATCCATCAATCCTACCCCTAGACATATATCCAGACAAAACTCTAATTCAAAAAGATACATGGACCCCTATGTTCATAGAAGCACTATTTACAATAGCCAGGACATGGAAACAACCTAAATATCCACTGACAGATGAATGGATAAAGAAGATGTGGTATATATATATATAATGGAATACTACTCAGCCATAAAAAAGAATGAAATAATGCCATTTGCAGCAACATGGATGAAACTAGAGATTATCATACTAAGTGAAGTAAGTCAGAAAGAAAGACAAATACCTTATCACTTTTATGTAGAATTTAAAATATGACACAAATGAACCTATCTATGAAACAGAAACAGACTCATGGAGATAGAGAACAGACTTGTGGTTGCCAAGGGTAAGCGAGGTTGGGGAAGGGATGGAGTGGGAGGTTGGGGTTAGCAGATGTAAGCTATTACATATAGAATCGATAAACAACAAGGTCCTACTTGTTGTTTAGCACAGAGAACTATATTCAATATCCTATGATAAACCACAGTGGAAGAGAATATTAAAAAAAGAGGGTATATATGTATAACTGAATCACTTTGCTATACAACAGAAATTAACACAACACTGTAAATCAATTATACTCCAATAAAAAAAGGGGGGGGTGTCTCTGTACTGTGCCTGACACATGATAAATCCAGAAGAAGTGGTAAATACTGTTATTTTATTTAAATGTTACAACAAACACTGTGAGGTAGATATGATGTCTCCATTTTGTGATTTCCTAACTGAGGCTCAGAAAAGTTCATGGCCAAGCTCATGAAGCTATTAATGGGCTGAGTTCTGATTTGACTCTTAAAGACTACCCAACCCTAAGGGATTTAGAAATTACTATGTAGGTTAGGAAGAGCAACTGAAATATCTTAAATCAGAAAATTACATCTCCAGCAGTAGTATCCTATCATAAGCTCAAAGGAGTCATTTATCTCACTTCAGCCCCAGCTCTAAATTATAATTCCTGGTCATGAATATCCTTCTTTCTTCCCCCCACTCCAAATCCTGTCTATCTCTGTAGTTTGGTCCTCACCTTTTCTTTAAGACTTTCCCAGATCACTGTAGCCCATATGATCTGTGCTTTATCTCAAATCATGTGAAACTTACACTTTATTGTTACTCAGACGCTCTAGTCATTCTTTTATTCAACAACTATTTATTAAATGCCTAATATATATCAAGCACTGTGCTGGGGAAAGAAAGTGCATGGCCCCTGGCCTAAAGGTCCTTTCAAACTAGGATGAAGATAAAGACATAAAAAAGAAGTACATCTAATAAAGTATTCCCCAAAGGTATAAGATATGGTGGCAAATAAAGAAGAGATTGGTTGATCCTATAGTACAGGTGCGGGTGGAAGAAGGCATGAGAGCATGAAAAGAGAGCAACTGCCTGAGATCTGAGTCTTGAAAGATGAAAAGGTGTTCCCTGGCAGACCTCAGGAGGGACTAGGTCCCAGGCCAGTAAAGAACACTGTGATCAAAGGCCTAGAGGAATAAAGGAGCCAAGCATGTTCCGGCAGCTCCCAGGAATTCAGTCTGCTTGCAGCACTGGATATGGTCAAAAACGAGGCTGGACCTGGGCACGAGCCAGACTGTAGATGCCATCTGTGCCTTCTCTGGGAATCTGATCTTTTTCTGTGGGCAGTGAGGGACCACTAAAGGACTGTACACAGATAACCAGATTATGTTTGCATGTTAGAAAGAAAACTGGCAGCCATGTTGTGGGGAGGTGGGAAGACAGGTGGGAAGACAGCTTTGGAGACCACTGCAACAGGCTAGGTAGAAGAGTCCGAAGATCTAAGCTAAGACAGTGACATCAGGAGTGAAAATAGGAGTCAAAATGAAAGATAAGTCCAACAAGAGAGAGGAATGCCATATTGGAAATGGGCAATTTAGAAAGGTCACCCTTGCAAAGCCCATTGGGAACTTGTAGGTGGCTATGCTGGCAGCCAGGAGACCAGTTAAGAGGCTAACGGTAGCTTAAAAGACATGATAGGGCTTCCCTGGTGGCGCAGTGGTTGAGAGTCCGCCTGCCGATGCAGGGGACACGGGTTCGTGCCCCGGTCCGGGAAGATCCCACATGCCACGGAGCGGCTGGGCCCGTGAGCCATGGCCGCTGAGCCTGCGCGTCCGGAGCCTGTGCTCCGCAACGGGAGAGGCCACAACAGTGAGAGGCCCGCGTACCGCAAAAAGAAAAGACATGATAAAGACTTCTCCATGTTTCCCCTCCTCTTGATTCCACATGACTGGTGTCATCACTGGGCAGGGTCTTAACCTCGCAAATGGTTTTCTGAATCAAAGGTGTCTGATACCTAAACTGAGCTTTTCTTATAGATGGTGAAAAGTAAATAGAAGTAAAGGACATAAAGTGAAGAAAAGCAGGGGAGGCAGAATGGAGTAAGCTGACAGGATCCTCAGGGTTTACTGGCTTCAGACCAAATGCTGGTCATACTGGGCAGATTTCAATAGCTAATCAGAGCCTGTTTCAACTATTTGGTTATCCCACAGGAATGTTTTCAGTCAACGACAATTTTTATTGACACGTTATTCCTTTTCCTTATAGTAACAAGATAACTATATTGTCCTGGGAAGGATGTACTTTTAAATAGCAATTCTGATAGACGAAGGCAAACACAAAACTCCTTTGAATTTAGGTTATTGCTGGACGAAAAAAAAAAATCTTTAATGAAAGATTTTAATATTATGCTATCAATATCCCTCTCTCAGAAATAAATGATGATGTGTGACAGCCTACCTTCAGGACAGTTGAAAAAAATCAATGATCTTTTTAAAATCTGAGCTCTGATATTTGCAAAGTGCTTTTGGTTCAGATGAGAAAAAGCAGTAGAGTAGTACACATTTAAATAGATAAATAAATCCATTTAAAAAAAAGAAAAAGAAGCTGCTCACAGAAGATAAACAAATCACTCCAAAGCAGATTTTATTAAACTCGACTCAGATCTGATCCTCACACGACGAGCCACAACTCTCCAGAAAGTCTCTCTGAGCTCTGATTGCAAAGGCACACAACACACATCCTTCCCACGGAGCAGTACTGACCGCTAACGGCCAGTTGGCTCACTTCAGTTTCCCCAGTTATGTCTCAGAACTGCCTTTGAAGAAGTCATTGAATAAAGTAATCAATCAATTCTCTATGTACTAATTCTCTGGCTTCTTGTGCTTTTAATATCAAAAAGCCTTCCTCAATAAAAACGAAGAGTAATCAAGTTTCCTGGATCATACACTATCTGTGCTTTTTGATCAAGGGTTCACAGCTAATTTCTTTGGCTTTGCAAGTTGATGTGTTCTACTGAATCAGCACAGACTATCAACCTGATTTCTTTATTGAGGTTTTGAGTGTAGGCAATGCCTTCATTTATAATTAAACTAATTACACTACTTTTGAGTATTACATTATCATCATTATAATTCCACAGATGGAACAAAGCCCACTTAGTGAATTTTCCTGATGGTTTACAGGATAAGTACGCAGAATTTAAAGTACATTATCATCGTTAGGGCATGAAAGCACCAATCTTCTCAGAGGGACCACATTATCATTGTCCAGTATGCGCATTCATGCACGTTCTTGGAAACACACACATATACACATACACACACACAGAGTAATAACGGTTTAATGTAATTTGGAGAAGCAGAAGAGAACAAGCACAAGAGGAAAATGTCATAACTGTTGTGCAGAAATAAGAGGATGAGATTCCACTATTATTTTTGTATCACAATTAGCTTCCACACTTCCCACACCTTCTTTTGCCTTTCACAAGCCTTCAACAAATTCAACAAAGAGACTGTACAGAGTCATACATAAGAGCGAATTTTCTAGTGGTGAAGGCAAAAAATAGATCACAAATATTCCTGTCTCCCTTTTAACTAGTGAATGAATTAAGTCCCAGAGAAGGAAAGAGTCTTGCCTGGGTCCCTTGGCAAAGTCAGTGGTTGGACTTGGATCCTGCCTTATCTATTTTCTCTTTGTCCAGCACTCTGAATTCCACCAAAATGTCCTCTCCTTTTGGTTCCTATTCTGTTTTTAGGATGATGAATATGATCTCCAAATTAATTCTCAGAATCTTTAAACCCTCATTACTATTCATCATTAACATTATCCTCAGATGCCTTACCTTTCCTCCAAATTATTAAAAATACTACTAAAGCATACTACTAAATTAATCATTAGGCATTTAACCTCTAAACACCTTTATGAAATCAGGTTTATTGGCAACTTTACATACATGTGAATTCTCACTTTCCAAATGAATTTAAAAACCAATTGCAAATAGTCTACTAATAAACAATTAAAATTAATATTTGACTATTTCCCCCAATCAGTCAGATATTCAGATTGTCAACCTACCTAGTATATTCAAAATGGCCAGCTAGCCATATTTTAAATTAAACATAAGCCCATGGGATCTAGCCTTTGTGGACTTTGCACGTTTAGACTTGTGTCAATATCAAGAGTCAATACAAACCTAATACTAAAACACTCAATCTCTTATGTTGAAATTTTATAAAACCAAGGCATCTCTTAAAGCATCAATACCCTTTTAGAATCATTTTTAAAACCCCAAATAAACTCAGTCTAAGGGGAGTTTCATTATAATTGAATATGGAATTGCAAGTTGGACTGTGCAACACATTAAACAATTAAACAAGCAAGAAGTTTAATTAAATTTCCAATTCACTTTGGGCTCACTCTGTCCTGCAATTATAATGTTTCATACTGGTGTCAAGTGTTCAGGAGTCAGAAGTGCCCTGATGAAAAGAAATCTGCAGTGTCAGTGGTGAGCAATGTATTAATGCCAAATAAACAGTGCGATAATGGGTCCCATTGCTGATATCCACTGGAGGATGGTTGAGTTTTCCTCTCTACCCCAAGTCCACAGCTCCCTAGATAGGGGATTCGCAGCTTTTCATGGTAAGGATATTGGGGAAAGAGGTAGACTCGCCCATTTTATGAAAAAGGAACCCGCTGATAGAAGGTTTGCCTTGGAAGAAGAAGAATCGCCAGGAATTAAAGGACTTGGGATCTAGTCTAGTTCCTCTGTTTGCTACTCCTGTGGTTTGGGGCAAGTACCTCTGTAGACAACGTTACCCCGGGTCCAAATGGATACAAATTCTGAAGCCATCCAGTACATAGACATTTAAAGAAAAAAAAAAAAAAACATAATCTGTTAATTGCTCTATCTATAAAATTGCTGAGGTTACAGGGTAATTGCGCCTGACTTCTGTGGTTCCAAATATATGGCTCTTTATTACACTGCCCTGAAGAAAAACCTTCACAAGGAAAGTCTCACGTCTATGTATTATGTACATACATAAATATGTATATGTAGAAATGTGCATAGGAGAAAAACACAAAACGTCCCTAAATCAGCTGAGGAAAAGGCTTAGCACAGAACTACTTATCAACCTGCACAAGTCTAATGCCACAAGTCAAAAGAATGCTGAGCTATATAACTAGATAAAAAAGTGTTTGCAAAACAAGAGACACTAATGCAAGCCTAGGGCTCAAAGTACAGAGTCATTATTGTCACCAAGCATCATTTTAATCTTGATACTTCCTATCTTGAAGGAGTTAGAACAGTTTCTAATTCATCATTCCTGGTCTCTGTGGTATGTGGAAAATCCATTAGGTTGCTCTACAGTGTTTCTTCTAGTAAATCAAAGCCCTGTAAAACAGTTTAGTTTTTTCTCAGTCTGAAAGATGTTTAGGTCATGATAATTAGAAAATGCAATTCAAACCCCGACCACAATTAAACAGGCGAGGAATAGTCTCGCCTTAGTAAACTGCGTATGACATCAGGTCTATTTTGTTATGTATGAAACACTAGTTCCAAGCCATCTAGTTTTAAAATGCATGGACAGCGACAGCTTTAATTTAAGATGCCGGTGTTCGATATGTCAAAGCTCAAATATTCTCTGAGAAGGAGCCTTAATGCATATATATTATTAATGTGCTATCAGAGAACAGATCCCTGAGTAGATTCTGACCAACGAGTCATTAGTCAAAGACTACATAAAGCAAATTTGGTGTACGATAATAGATGAGAGAATTTTATTTCTGGCTGCTCTTGCTATCCAGGGAGAAAAGAAACAAGGAAAAATACAGGAATTCTGCAGTTTAAGGTTGGAAGATAGAAAAACTGGGTTTAATAAAACATCAGGTTTATTCCTTACTAGTCATTGGGCAAGAAACTCTTTGGAGTAAAGAATGGGGAAGGCACATCCTGGGACATGGACCTGGTAGGCTGAAAGGAGCATGGCTGGGATCTCAACTCCATCATGAGCTGTGTGGCTCAGGCAGGTTACTTATATCTCTGTTCCTTAGTTTTCTTATTTGTACAAACAGAGATAACTGCCCCCCTCATGAGTTTTGGGAAGATTTACAAGACAAATATCAAAACCATATAGCATTGTGCTTGGAATAGAATGTTAATGTCAGAAAATGTTAATTCTCTTATGGGATCGATGCAAGGAAGGACTGAAAGAATAATAAATACAGAAGGTTTTTTTGTTTATTTACTCTAACAAACTTTGTTAAATAAGACAGCATTATTTTTTATGAATTTTTAAATTTATGGAGCCCATTAATTTAGGGCATTTGTGACTTTTGAAATTACCATCCTTTTTTTTTTTCAAAGGGCTGGCTGCTTTGTGTAGACAGTGATGTTACAAATATAAAGATGTGGATTGGACTAAACAATTAAACTAAACCCATTGACCACTGGAATATTCTAATCACTTCTGAGGCGGATAATCTGAGCTCCCAAATCTCAGTGTTTCCTCGGAGAAAGATGTTTAGAAGAAAGCCCGCTATTCTAATAAGCGACAGGTCAAACACATGGTCCAGATAACTTCAAATCTGGCTCTCCCCAGGAAGAAGAAGCTATTCAATGGTAGTCCAGTTTATCCTGAAGGAGAAAAATGACAGTGTTTTCACACTGCGTTCATACCTCCAGTGACTTATGTAACACACAGCCACTGCTACCTAAGTACTGGACGAAAACACACACACATATTGATTTAGAACTCAGCTTAATCCACCTTGAGAACTGGCCAGGGCTTAGTCTCAGACCCTGAGCCTTCTCCTCCCCAATTCTTTTACCTGTAAAAAGGGAATTTAAACTTTGAGACTAAAATCACATAATGCAAATGCCATCAAATCAAATAAAATCAAGTCTTTGCATAAATCATACTAGGCTCAATCCTATGATAAGGTGACCAGAAATCTTGCTATTAATTAACTTGTAAATTAAGACAATTTATTTTACTCTAAGGAAATTCTTTGAAGCCCAAATCATCCTTACTGTTAATAATAGTCAATGCTGTTTATTATTTGATTCCATCAAGATAACCAACTCTTACTGCATCACTAAAAAATAAGTAGAAAGTAATTAAGTTCTAAATTATATTTTTCATCGAGTGTATGAATACACTACACATGAATACCTCTTGCTTATAAAACAAACTGATGGAAACTTTCATCTCTGGAGAACAATAGTAGGTATTCTTGCTATAAATGAGACAGCGTGGTGCAGGGGAAAAGCTCTGGACTGAGATTCAAGACCAGTCTCTTTTTCACTTACTAAGTGAAACACACACACAAAATACTTAATCTCTTCTCTCTTTTCTGACTCTATGTTAAAGATAATATCTCCCTGGCTATCTCACAAAACTCCTTAAGAATCAAATAAGGTATTATCCAAAAACACTTTGGAAACTATAAAGTACCATATAAGAGTAAAGAATTATCCCTATATGATACCAGACTCTAAATGCTCTAACATGAAGGAATTAAAACCTGAAATCTTCCTTATAATACTCAGAATCAAAAAAAAAATTGTCATGCACAATTCAGTCAGAAGTCCCCAAACTGATTTCTGAACACCTTGAAAATTAAAATTGTCTCATTTACCTTTTTGTGGGAATGATAGCAGCGAGCATCATACCTTGCCTATAATATTAGACTGACATTAAACATTCAATTTACCCATACCTTTATCTGATCGGATTAGTATTCTACTCAACTAGTTAACGAAAGAATTCTCCCAAAGTTTCTCTTCATTTATTCAAAGGGAAAGTATGTTTAAAACATGGACTTGGAGAAGAGCTATTCTCAAATATCTGAAGGGTTACCATATAGGGGAAAGAGTTAAGATGTCCTATTTGGGCCCAAGGAGGGATGTTAGGAAGTTATACTTGCATAGACATGTTTCAATTCATTATAAGGAAGAATTCTCTACAGTCAAAGCTAAACAAAGATGGAGCAAATAATTCCAGAGGTAGTAAGTTCCTCATCACAAGAGGCACTCAAGCACAGGCTACAATTAGAAAGAAGTTGTAGGAAAGGCTCAGGTGTTGGAATAAAGGAACATTAAACACCTCTTCAGAGTGTTTATGAGTTCATAAAACATTACAGTTTTTTTAAGATCTTGATTATCACAAACTGGCATTCAGAATAAACGGGAGAAAAACCACCTTGAACAAATTAATTTTTCTGAATTACGTATCAGTGGTAAATGATATTTTTCCTAATTATTTTAAGCAAAAAGTGCACATACTTAACCTACAACAGCTTACTTTTCCTAAATTAAAAGGAAAAGGCTTCAGTGCAAATGCCTTCCTTAGATCCTCAGAGGGCCAATAACTCTTTACAAATTTGCCCGAGAGCGTCACATGCATTGGATTTTTCTATGTTCAAATGTCCAATTCCATTCTCCTTACATCAAAATAATGAGTGGTATAAACTATTTCATGTACCTTGCAATTTATCACTGTTTTGCATTGACATTATAATGCTGACTTGAAAATATAAGCCTTGTTAGAATGTAAACTCAGTGAGAGAAAAGAACTTGTCTTACTCATCATTATATTCTTAGTGCCTAGAATAGTTCCTGGGCATGTATGGGATGCTCAATACACAAAAAAATAAATGAATACAGATACATAATATTCAGTCTCATTCAGTAATTGTTTCAAGTATGACTTTCTTATCTCTTCAACCAGACTGCTACTGCTTACTATCCCATGAAGAAGAAAACTGAAGTTTCTCTCATTGTTCCCACTGTAAGGATGGCCAACCTTCAACTGCAGCTTATTTTGTATTGTGTAGCCCAAAGTAACAATGCCTGTGACCTAACAATTTCTTATCAAGAAATATCTTAAAAGTAGTACCTGTGACATTAACTGTAATATTAGGTTTAGACTTATAAATTAAAGCTTGCTTACTATTTTAGAATTCACTGATTATGTCATTTTCTTAGAGGAAACCATATATATAGTTGACTCACTACAACAAACGGTTCCAAAACAAACTATTCTTTGTGTTAACTTCTAAATAACCCAGACAAGCTGGAGAGAGCAGTGACCACAACTGCCCAGTTAAACTCTCCTGCTTGCACTGTCATATACGAAGAACACACACACACACACACACACACACACACACACACACAATGGATCAAAGGCTCTGTTATAAAAGCTCAGGGACACCAACACTAATTCAGCTGAATTTTATCTGCATTTATTTTTAACCAGAGTAATGCTTGTTTGCTGATGGAAGTTTTGATATCTATCCTTCATTCTTCCTTCTGCCTATGGCTTCTCCTTCCTTATAAGCATGCTCAGGAATGCCAGAAAAATGTCAAATAGGTATTAAATATAAGCTGAAAGAAAGGAGAGAGGTTGATCTCCACTAGGCAATAACAGAACAAGAATAGTATTTAATATTTACTAATGCTTTGTCATGCGTGAAATGCTTTTGCATGTTTCTGGATCAAACAGGCTACTGAAAAACTCCATTTTATGACAGCTGTGATTTTCCTGAGCACTGTCCCGTGTCCTACTTCCTTTTATTGCTGCCAGGAAACTGTGGTTTAGTTTCCTATACTGACTTAACTGCCAATTTTGAAAGGTTATAGACAATACATGAGATCCGGGGAGAGCTGTGCTGGCTTCAACTTGGGAGATTAACGTGAATAGGTCAGTAGCATGAGGCTCAGTGCAGCCTGGGGGGCGATGGATCGTGTCAGCATGGATTTCATATCCACAAACAAATTCTTCATATTATAAACTGGTAGTGAAATCCTTTAAAGGAGAATGAATAAAAGGTTGTTTTTAGAGTGAATAATTTCTCCCGAAAAACAAAAAAGCATGTGGGCAGACAAACTCAGAGATGCTTTATGGATTGATACTTTGGTAATTGTGCCTGTAAGGTTACCAGTTTCCAAGTAGACACTGATGGGCTTTGGACACTGAAAAAATGCCAAAGCAGGTGTCACTGTAGTCAAATGTCACCCCACACACACACAGCTCATCCAGGAAGGCTCACTCTTGGACCAACTCTTGACACCACCATAGCCTTCCTTCACCCCTTCTAATGTTCCTCAGTGTGCTCTCCAAAGACGGAATTTCAGAATAAACAACAGGCACAAGTGTCATTACTGGTAGGAAGAAAATGCTTCAAGAGCACAAAGAGCCATCACTGACTAGAAAACTATCCTTGCTGATGTGGTCGACTGTTGAGTAGAGACAAGTCTACCATGTTGTTGCTACTGGCCTGGATTCTTGGGGTCTCATAGTGCTTTCCAATAAACCCCATAATAAAACTTAATGAAACCAGATACCTGGATGGCATTTTTGATATTCAATTGGTCAGTACAAAATAATGCCAAATACATATAATTCATCCAGGTATTTTTGTTCTGGTTTTGGTGGAGTAGAGAACATTTTGAGGCTAAATCATCATGATGACCTAAACAGGAATTAGCGCTAGTGAGAAAATCACACTTCTACAAAAAGCCACAGCATGGCACCAGTAGAGCTGAGATCCTTTTGTGGCAACACATACTCACTACATTCCCTAGGCCTGAATCATCATCTCTCTGCTGTAAGACAAGGGTCGCTAACTACAGCCCACAGCCTATCTTACTGGAATATATCACACTCACTCATTTATGTATTATCTATGGTGGTATTCTTACTATGATAGACCTGAGTAGTTGTGACAGAGACCATAGGGTCCACAAGGCTGAAAATGTTTACTTTCTGGACCCTGTTCTAAGAGATGAAATTCACAGTCTCAACAGGTACTTATTTATATATTTGAGAAGATCCCAATGGATCTCCTAATGAAAAAAGCAAACAAGAGGAGGGAGAGGAAGGGAAAGGAAGAGGAGAGAGAAGCAGTAGTACCATTATCCTAGTAGTAGTGGCAGTAGTAGCCAGAGCAGCAGTAGTTTGGGCTTGCTATAGAATTCTCTGATTTAGCTTCATGTAGATAATGGGGGAATCTCCATCTAGGCAAAAATATAAATAAAGTCAGTCTATTTTTTTATTTATTTATGTACTTACTTATTTATTTATTTAGCTGTGCCAGGTCTTAGCTGCAGCACACAGGTCTTCATTGCCATGTACAGGATCTTTAGTTGCAGCATGTGAACCCTTAGTTGAGGCATGCATGTGGGATCTAGTTCCCTGACCAGGGATTGAACCTGGGCCCCCTGCATTGGGAGCATAGAGTCTTAGCCACTGGACCACCAGGAAAGTCTCATAAAGTCAGTCTTTTAAATTTGCACAATAGAATGTCAAATCTGTTGCCAAACCTTTGATATCATAAACATGGGTCTCTCATCAAACAACAACAAGGACCACTTCTCTTGAGACACTCACCAGATTTTTTAACCCTGAATTGATGGGTAACACAACACAGCTTTATCCCTCCAAATCCCGGGATGGCTAGGGGAGGCACCCTCTCTCTGGCCTGACTAGCCACCCCCAGAGGAGAAACAGTGAGGTCAGGTCCTGGTCCACTGCAGGGAGCAACATACGGTGGGGAGGGTCACACTCCAGGTGCCACTGAGGGTGTTAAGGAGACCAGGGAAATGGGAGAGGGAACAGGCACGTGAAATGAGTCTCCCTTGGACGCCCATCAGTATCACGACATGTAGACAGTGATTGGACTTCAAGGGCAAAACAGAGAAGAAGCAGAGCCGCTCTTCTGAGTCTGACAGGTGGAAAAAAATTGAGCAGGTCAGGAATCGGGAGTGTGGACAGAGAGAAATATGAGGAAGTAGGTGGTTTTGAGCATCTCAGACCTTAGAACCAGTCTAAGTTCTATATCCCCTACATCTTCTAGAGGCAAGAGGTCCACGATTTGCATATTGTTCTGTAGTTTTTAGCAGAAGTATAGATTAGATCAATATTACTTGAAAGAATCTAGGTGATGTGAAAATTAGCCATCCTGCTTGGTTTTCTAAGTTCATCTAAGCATCGAGTAAGACTGCCCAAAAGAAACATACATAGATGGACAAAAAGAAACATAACCTGGAAGCATCAGGTAGGTGTCTACAAAGATGCCTTTAAAAAATTGCAACAACCTCATTTTTGAGGAATAATTTAAGAAAAATAATAATATATGACATCAACTTCTAGAACTTCAAAAAAATCTAATGTTGCTCGTGGAGAACATGTTTTTCTGTATCTCTTACTTAAGGATCCACGTTATAAAGCCTTCTTATCATACTAGTGAAAGTTTCTTTCCCTCAAGGACTGTTGTATTATTTTGTGAGACAGTAAGAATTTCTTAATTCACCTTTTTTTTTAAATTGACCTTAGTGTCAGAAAACTTAGAGTAGAATTTCAGATTTATAATAAAAATATGATTATCTACTATGTGTCAGGCACTGTGCTAGGATTGATCATGCATGGGAATAGCATTGACAAGATCCCTGTCCTCCTGGTGTTTTTAGTCCACTGGGAGAATAGCCAAGAAATAGACAGCTAGATCTAATGGTAATGCCCTCAATCCAAGGGCCCAGGCAGCTCGGCCTTGGGGCATTAAAGGTATACACAGGGCAACCAAATAACCAAAAGGCAATTTTATTCTTTATTTAGCATTTCAAAGGACATCAAAAGGAATATAATTCAGAGTCTACAGAAATGCATTTCAAAAGTCCCTTTTCCCCTTTCCAAACCCCTCAGACCCCATAGCTATTCCAGAGCCTCACTCATACCAAAACCCAAAACTTTCTTTGCATTCCCAGACCCATGAAGCTTTCTTTTTCCCTTCTCCCAACATTATCTATGTATTCAATAGTTCAATTTAGCTTCTCTCCTAATAAGCAATAAAGAATCCTTACTCTTTTGGAGGAGAAAAGACAGGTAAAATAGAGTAGGCAAGTAATAGATTATCTTTAACGAGGAGGGGATTGTCGGGTCTCTAGAAGGCTATAAACACTAAACTTGGATAATTTTTGTCTGGCCATATAATTACAATTGTGAGAGAATACTAGGGAAGTGAGGTTACTCATTTAGCATAGTGGTCAGGAGAGATCTCTCTCACAAAGTGATATTTAAAGTCAAGATCAGTAGGATAAAGAACCAGCTACCCAAGGAGCAAAAGGAAAGACCATCTGGTAAGGAAAGCTCACGGTTGAATGCCTGAGGCCTGTGCATATTCTCCAAAAACTGAAATGCACTCAATCTAACTACGGCAAACAAGTGTGTGATGTGGCTGAAGAGATGGGTGGGATAAAACCATGCAGGGCCTTCTGAGGTCCTGGTAAGAATTTTGATATTATATGGAGTGCAGTAAATAGCCAACAAAGGGTCTTAAGTAGGGCAGGACACAGCAGATCACCCTGGATGCTTCTGGAAGAATGGAGGGGGCAGGGAATGCAGAAGCTAATCAGAGATGTGGAAGGCTTAAACCAGGGAGGTGAGGGTGAAGATTACAAGCAAGTGGTCAGATTTAATCTGCAGAGATTAGTGAGAAACTGATTCCATGTGGAGGGAAAAGGCAAATCTTGGCCCTCCATCTAATTACACTTGAATAGATGGGATTGGGAGGAAGAGACTATTTTCATAGAAATATCAAGAGTTCAGTCTTGAAATAAAATCCACTATATATTAACTGAACGCTATTATATTTAGAAGCTACAGTAATTAAATTCAATTGCAATAGCTCCCTCAGTGCTATATAGCCAGGGCTTCCAACAGTGTCTGGCAACAAAGCAAATGCTTAGTAAATATTGGGAGAATAAATGCAATTTCCTCTGATAATTACCCTTCTGGTATTCAGAATCTCTGAGAAATACCTTTAGATTAAAACAAATTATATTGGATAAAATATAATTTTATATTTTAAATGTGAAAAACATACTCTTTGCTTTCATATTCAAACTCCAGGAGGCGAATTCCAAGAAAACGTTCTTATCTAGTGGAGCCTGAGTCTACGGAGAATGCTTTGAAACATTGTTCTGTTTGACCTCTGATTATTTAAATTTTTCTTTTTAATTCTGTGGCATGTGTGCTTTCTATGGTGAGTGACCTCAAATTCCTTCTGGAAGTAAATGGGGAATAAATTAGAAAGCTACACTGTGGCTCAGATGAAACGTGATTTCTGAAGTTTCATGGCTGCATTCCCGCCCCTGCCTCACCCCACTTGGAGAGCGCTTCTTTTCAGGGGTTCATCCTAGGGAACGAAGCTCAGGGGCTGCCCCTCCAGATGACAAGGCAGCCTGGTCCCAGAGCCCCTCCCCAGCTCCAGAATTTCCATACTCCCTTTTCCTTGTCTTCTCCCCACTCCCACTAGTCTTAGCAGCTAACAATATATGCTGGGCTCGTATTTTAGCAGACGTTAATGGTCTCTATGCTATTTTTCCTTAGGTAAGCCATGTGGCACTGTTCCTGGCGTGTGGCACACAGTGAAGAAATCTTGGTGTGGTAATAATGGTATATGCATCTTCAAGGGGGCTTTCTTTATTCAAGGGAGTAAATATAAAATGTTAGAATTTCAAGAATTGGGTGAAGTCAGTCAGAAGAAATTCCAGGCAAAAGGGCCTTTCAGTTCCCTTCAATAAATACTACAGAGGCTGGTTCAAAACCTGCCACTTGCTACCATACGCAATGCTTTTCTGCCCCTGTTCTACTTTTTCTTTCTCTAACTTTTCCTTTTAAAAATCTTATTATTCTATTACTCAATCTCTTTATTTTACCCAACTCTGACTTATTTCTAGAAAACTTAAGGACACTGTCTGATCCTCCAGGTCCTAGTCACAGTGAAAAAAAGAAAAAAAGAAACCTGATTTCAGTTTCAGATAACAGGATTTGAGTCCAGGTGCTTATTTTAGCACCTTCCTGGTTAAAAAAATTGCTGGGAACTAAGATCCTGAACTCTATTGTAAATGTTATAGCACTGAACTTGTACAAATGTGCTGAAATACTCCTGCCATTGCTAGTTTCCTGAGCTATAAAATGGGTATGACGTGTTTATCAATTTAAATCTAACAGGAGAAAACATTAAAAACACTTGATTTAAGGGATTTGGGGGAAACACATCCATAGCTTCCTAACAATATTTTGAACATTGCTATGGGCAACGTTCACATCCACACTTTCCAACATCATTATGAAAACTAGCCTATGCTACTAAAATAACATTTGCCATCCTATTTCACAGATAACTAAATGGAATTGTGGGAAACAGGGACAAAAAGCCCTTTTGAAAATAAATAAGAATAAATGATGTGTATCAATTAGGCTTTTAAAGATATAAATATATTATTTAGAGTGGGATCCCCAGAACTATAGCTCTTGAACATTATTTGGCTCAAAGACTGTTCAAACAACCTCAGAGCAATCAGTCCTGCTACCACTTCTTCTCACAGGGAAAAAAGAAAAGAAGACATCCTTCTTCCTCCCCTATCCAAGTGGGTCACTGCTGCTTTTCTCTCTGTGAAGCCTTTCTTCCGGAGGTTTGCCAAGTTTATGTGATCCAATGCAGATAATGCTGGAAGTGGCTATGGCCAACGAAGGTCAGAGAATAGGGCTACTGAGTGGGGATGGGGGTGTGCTTGGGAAGGACAGAGGCTGAGATTTAGGTCACCTCTGGGGAGATCTGAGTTTACCGGATACTTACTGTTTATTGGTATTCATGCTTTTCTATGGTCCATTATAATAGTCTAAATTAAGAGCAGTATTCTAAACTCCTTAAAGGTGATTTGCAAGTTTTTTAAAATAAAAATGATCCAACCATCCTATAAACAGCAGAATTGCCATCTTCTGTAAATAGAACTGGCAAGCATTTCGTCAGTCTTAAAATATCACCTCCCTTGATTTCCTGCCCCCCTCCCACCCATGCCACCCTTTCCTTTTCAAAGGTCCTTAAAGCGACACTCCAGAATGCTCTAGGGGGACCTACAGGGCCCCTGTTAATGCCAAAGAGACCGGAAGAAGCTGGTCTGTGGCGAGACACAAGGCTTACTGTTTATCATGTATTGTCATGAATGCTGCAGGATTTCTCAGTCTTCTTTTTCTCTATGGCTTATAGACTAAGAGGACTTGAACTTTAAATAGTGGATAAAATAGCAAAATTTGAGCCATAGGCAAAGTCTTAAGCTTCAGGACTTAGATTATTCTACTTTCCTGAGCACAAGACAAGCAAGACCTGTCTCACAAAGCTGGAAGCAGGACTTTCCTGCGTAACAAGCTTCAAAAGAGAAAGGAGGAAATAAAATAATGGGATATTCTGATGCTCGAATAAAATCCGACTTTTATTTTGCCTAATTTTAATTTACATGCCATACATGGCATAATCCCTGCTTCAAGAAGCCCTCAACTTTGACTTTGAGCAATTCTCAAAAAAGGGTACTTCCACCCTCTCACCATCTGCATGGGCAAGTCAGTGGAACTCTAAAATACAAACAGAGTTTAATGGATGTTTAATGACATTGTTGAGGTGCTTGGATAAGGCTCAAAGATGAAGAACCCCACCCAGTTTCCCTGTGTGTGGTACAGCCATCTTTCCTGTGATGGAACAATTTAAAGCTACCCATACTCTTCCCTTATGTCTATACCTATAAGGCAGCGACTGATAGCTGCATACAGCTACCCATTTCTCCTTTCTTCCATAATAGGAGAACCTTGATTCGTAGCCAAGCATATTCCTGCCCAGAATGAAGATGGCATTTCTTGGCTCCCTTGTCAGATGTGGCCACATGACTAAGTTCTGGTCAGTATTATGTAACAGAAGTTGTAGCATTTCTGCAAAGAATCCTTAAAAATGAGGATCACCTTCTGCTGCCTAGAATGTAGATTATATAGCTAGAGCTCCAGCAGCTATCTCGGACAACATGTGACCAACCTTGAGGACAGAAGCCATGCTGACAATGGCAGAGCAGGAAGATCTGAGCCTGGGTTCCTGGCAATACCCCAGAGAGCCCAACCCACCCCTTGTCTACCTACCCCAGATTCTCTTCCATGAAAAAGAGAGATAAGCATGCATTTTGTTGAGTCTCTTGCATCCAGAGTTTAGCTGCTTGATTTATGGCAAGTGAACAGAATATTAAGTGATGCGCCTATCAATACAGTCCAAGGAGCCCACCCACTCTGGACAACAAATTTAACTTCCCTCCTCTGCAGAAATTCCTTCACTCATGTAAGGATCATATGAACAGAACCCGTAAGAAAATACCAGCCCGGCATCCTTCCCACAAGAGCAAAGGTGTGAGATCAGCTCTGCCTTTGCATATTATCAGCAACCCCAGCATCCTGTCACTCCAATCCCAACTGCTCAAGTCCAAATATTGCCTATCACTTGAAACCTCACTACAACAGCACACTAGGTTTATGCTATAGCCCACAATTCATCAGAGACTGGGTGGGCGGAGGTCACCGACTTCCTCACTTGTGACCCAAACCAAAAAGGTCCCTGTAGAATAGCCATTTTATGGATGCATACAACTACTAAGGTCTTTTAATTATTATAATCAATAACAATAAATTTTAAAAACTACAATAGTATACTGGAAGATGTCCTCTGAATTTATAAGTCCCTATAGGTATATTAGGATCCTAAATACAAAACAATATTAATAATAGTGATAACAACAGATACCTCTTACAATTCAATACCATATCATTGCTGTTGTACTATCTGGCCACCATTCTGCTTGACACATATATCTGGAATTCAAAATATCATTATCCCTATTTTAGAGGAGGAAACTGAGGCTCTGAGAGGTTAAACAAATTGGCTAAGACTATGCAGCCAGTCCATGGCAGGGGTTATTGCTGAACCCAGAATTGCCTATAAGCTTAAAACTATTTTAGCTGCACAATCGTATGTCTCCAAGTGTTAGAGAAAATAATCGAAGGAAAATCTCTATTTTTCTCCCCTCAGAACTACAATAAAATATTCTAATCCTATTTCCATTTTATATTAACATGAGCATTTCCAAAAACGAAGCAAAGGAGAAAGCAAACAAAAAATCTGATAGAATTTGTCTGCAAAAGATAAATAATGCTAGAATACATATGAAGCAAATCACAGAAGTGTTTTTTCTTAATTTCACCTTTTGCTAACAGTTTCAATTTCAGGGTGACCTATATGTTTCCATAACAAGGGTCATTATACACTTTTTAATCCATGAACCTCAAAACTGAAAAGAAACTCCTATAATGACATGTCCTTGTGTAATCACGTCTCTGTATGCATTCCTTTTCGAACATGTCTGATTTATTTCCCACCTCTTTGTTGAGTTTCCACTTTAATAAAAGGAAAAAACACTGAGAGAAGTCAAGCCCTGAAAGCATTCATTGAATACGTCAAGCAATTTACCCAGAATTCAAACAATAAATGAGTTAAAAACAAACAGGAGGAACAAATCAATCTTTCTATTAAAAATAAGATATTTGCATGTATGTATGTACGTGTGTGTATGTGTTTGGGAGTATTTCTACTTAATTTAAAGATATATATAAAACATGGCAATTACATTAAAAGTTTATCATTAGAATAATGAATATTTTCGGGGGCTGCTAAAAGCTAAAGAATTAAAATATGCCCATGAGAAGAAAGTCAAACAGAAGGTTAGAGCTCCCTCTTTCTTTTTCTTGAAGAAATTCACCAAAACATCTCTCCCAGGAGACCAAAGTTATCAAGCTGACAGCCTCGTAGCATAGCACTCATGCTCAGAGCAAAGTGTTTTCACAGCCTCTGTACACATGCTACAGATATTAGAGTATGTTTATTGGTAGTTCATTGTTCATAAGAAACTTATGCAGTAGAAAAAAGCACTTTTAAAAGTAGAAATACTCACAAAGCCATTTCAAACTGTTCCAGCCACTTTTTCTTTAAATCTTTTGTTTTGCAATAAAATTCTAACCCATTTTGTCCTTGGATATGGATGAGGTAGAAGCCATAAGACCACTGTTAAAATTAATATTCCTCAGGTTAATAGGTATCATTGATTAATAACATCATGTTTCCAAATTCACTAACACACCACCATAATCATCCACAAACCACCCATAACATTATCATCAGACAAACTGTGAACAATCAAGACCACTGTAGTCAACTTCATATCTAGAACAATTGCTATGCCAAGTGCATTTTGCTGCCTTGATCATTAGGGCATTAGAGGGGATCATTATCACCTGTGGCACTGTCCAATTATTTCTCACAAAGGCTTGCTTCTAATTAATCTCTAGAAACAAAAACACCTGGATGGATAAGCGGCCTCTCACATTAATGTATTAGCATACTTTCCTTGAATAGTCAAAGTTATGAGTAAATTACAGTTATTCATTTCCAAGAATTTACCTTTTTATTTTCCTTATCAGTTGTAGGATTGTTGGCTATTTTGTACTGCTGAAGATCTATTATTTCCTTCATTTCATAGTTATCACCTTTCCTTTTACATACAATCACTGCCAAATCAAATAAGAAGATATGCCTGAGAGAGAGAGAGAGAGAGAGAGAGATTTATTTAAACGGTTTGGAAGCATGTGTATTAATTCTTCTCAGATAAAATTTAATTTATCCAGTGAGTTAAAGACAAAGGTAGTGTGCACATCGAAAGAATGAACTGTGTGTCCTGGCACTGCCCTTTACTAAATGAATCACCCTGCTGTGCCTCAGTTTTCACAGTTAAAAAATAGGCAAAATTATAATGAGAACAATATGCACAATGCAGAGTTACTGTCAGGAACAATGAAGCCCTAAAGTGTTGTTCGTGAGCTAGTACTTTCTTTCTTCCAGTTTAAAAGCTAAACATTGATGGAATAATATTAATGACAACAATAGCAGTTAACTTCTACTGATATTACTAGGAGACAGACAGATTGTCTTGAGAAGC
This sequence comes from Stenella coeruleoalba, assembly GCF_951394435.1. NCBI lineage: Eukaryota > Metazoa > Chordata > Mammalia > Artiodactyla > Delphinidae > Stenella > Stenella coeruleoalba. Next base: position 94,361,514 of record NC_137169.1, read on the forward strand.
GTTCACCCCTTCCACAAAGATGACTCAATTTAAATCCCCAGGACCACCTCCTGAGGTACGTATTATTATCATATTCATTTTACTTGGGAGGAAGCTGAGGCTCAGAGAAGTTAGATGATTTTCTCAGGGTTACACTGGGATGCACAGCAGGATTCACTCTTGGGTCTACTTGTGGAACCTGCGCTTTTACCCTGTATGTTGCTCCTTGTGACTTAATGGACAACCTAAAACACAAATTGAGTGGTACATGACCCAAGTGTAAGCTAGAGAAATTATGGTTAAATTTACATGTTGATATTTCTCTTCTATCTTACTAAAAGCAATGTAATTGGGGGAAAAAAACAGACCTTATAATCCTATCATCCAATACCAATATTTGTATCTTTTCGAAAACTCTCAGTGATTAACATGCATACATTTTTTTAAAACAATAAGAAAGAGACATTCACGTAGCTCTATTACTTGCATCACTTTCAAAGCCTATTTTCCGGGAGAGGCTAAAAGGATGTGTGTCTCCAGGGAGCTACCTTTAGAGCCTGGGTATCAAGGTGGAAGCAAGAGCTGATGCTGCCCCCTACTGGTTGACTTTCTAGTTTCCAAAGTTTCCAGGAAATGGCCATTTCAACTAAATAAATCAGTTTACCACATAATTAGCTCAACTAATCTTTAAGGACTGCACCTACAAATTTCCCTCGAGAAAATCTCACTAAATGGCCTTCACTTGGACTTCCTTAGGACACGTTGTACCGTTTTTAGTTCTTTTAAAATGCATACCAAAAAATAAAATTAAACAATTGTGTTTTTATAGTAGCTGTCTATTATTGCTTTATTGCTACTCTCATCTTAATGTGTACTTTTTTTACTCTAGCTGACATTCTATATTTGTCTATTCCTTCTTAAGAACTCAAACTTAGGCAAATCAACAGATACCAGAACAAAGAGGGGAATACCTAACATATCTATATGAGAAATTAAAAAAACACAGATCGATCTGACCCCTTGTTTTTATTCCTTTATTTCACTCCTTTGTCCTGGAGGAACTGTTTTTAAGATTTTCGCAATCTCCTGATCCTAATAACTTATTTTGAAAATAAGTACCGATCCCTCTCACCTTTCTTGTTTTGTATGCTTGTCTAGAGTGGTTATTCGAATTTCACCATCTCCCTGAGGTCGTCCAAAAAGCAAAACTGGTTGGTTCTAAAATATAAAATGTGCATGTCTCAGTTTTTCATAATCACATAAAAACAGAAATTAACATTACTGAGGCTATTTGCTAGGCACAACTATCTTATAACAACTTTTATCATTTTACCTTTTAACACGCTTATTCTAAAAAGCTCAGGTCTGTACGATACACTTTCAAAAACAGCCTGTCCTTGGTCATCCCAGGAGGCATACTGAAGACATTAATTGATTTTACTTACACCTCTAACGGAGAAGTTAGCTACCAAAAGAGAGAATTAATTGGAAAAATGCAAATCACGAGGAAGTTACAACAACTAATATTTACTGAGCATCCACTGTGTGCTAGCCACTAGGTACAGGACAAAATGACATAGACTCCGCCCTCATGAAACATACTGCTCAGTGGGGGAGCAAATAGTCACAGAAGAATATAATTACAAACATGTGGTTGCCGTGATGGAAGAGCAGAGGAAGCATGCGTATCTGGGGGACCTAATTTGGTCTAGGGAGTCAAGGATGGCTTCCCTGAGCTAAGATCTTAAGAATGAAAATTTCTGACTGGATGATTAAAAATAATGAGTCATTTCCCCAGAGACAGAAAATAAAAAGTTTTAAGTATTTATGAACACCTACTCTACAAGGTGCTAAAGGAGAAGGAACTGACTGAAAATATCACGAACATCTATGAAATTACGTTCTAATAAAAAAAGATATGTAATGAATTAACTGTACTACAAGAAAGTATAAATGTAAATGTTTCTTATCTGTATTTTTTGCAGAAACAGAAAACTCCATCCTAAAACCCATATGGAATTGCAAGGGACCCTTAACAGGTAAAACGATCATAAAAAAGAACAGAGCTGGGATCTCACACTTCCTGATTTCAAAACTTATTACAAAACTATGGTAATCCAAACAGTGTAGAACTGGCATAAACACAGACTTCTAAACCAATGTAATACAACAGAACATCCAGAAATAAGCCTTCACATATATGGTCAAATGATTTTTGACAAGAGTGCCAAGACCAATTCAGTGGGGGATAGGAGAGCCTTTTTAACAAAGGGTGCTGGGGGAAACTGGATATGCACAGGCAGAAGAATGAGTTGGACCCTTACCTTATACTGTTTCCAAAAATTAACTCAAAATGGATCAAAGAGTTAAAACTACAAAACTTTCAGAAGAAAACATAGGGGAAAAGGTTTATGACATTGGATTCAGTAATGATTTTTTAGATAGGACACCAAAAGCACAGGCAACAAAAGAAAAGATCGATAAGGTGGACTTCATCAAAATTTAGAATTTTGCACAAAGAACACTATTAACAGAGTGAAAAGGCAACTCACAGAATGGTACAAAATATGTGCAAACAAAAATGTGGTAAGTATTGATATCCAATAATTCATAAAGACAGAAAGTAGAACGGTGGTTGCCAGGGGCTGGGAAGAAGGGGGAGTGAAGAGTTAGTGTTTAGTAGGTGGAGAGCTTCAGTCTTGCAGGATGAAAAGAGTTCTGGAGATGGATGGTGGTGACAGCTGCACAATATGAATGTATCTAACATCACAAAACTGTACACTTAAAAATGGCAAATTTAATATTTTATATATATTTTACCACAATATAAAAAAAATACAGCTGTCCAGGCAATGTGCTATGGAATTACAAAGAGAAGGAATTAGGGATTCTTTCAGATTAGGGAAAGAATTTTTTTTAAATTGGACCTTGAAGAAATTTGATAGGAAGTAATGAAAAAAGATATTCTAGGCTTTGACAAGATTATAATCAAAGGCAGAACTATAAACGCAGCTATGTGAAGAGGTAACCAGAGGCTACTGTGATTGGAAAGGTGGCAGATGAGGTCCTGAAAAGGGGAAGTAGCTGTATGTATGGAAAGAAAGACAGACCAAAGACGTTTCAGAGGAAGAAGCAATAAAATTGCTCTACCAAGAAAAGCATCTTAAATCTATTCATTTATCTGTTTTCTCTCCCCACAGCTTTATCCAAGCCTCCATCAACTCTCTTGAAACGACCTCAATGATTTTCTGACTGGTCTGCCTGATGAAAGGGTTTTCATGACACTTAAATCAGACTGTGAAACCCTCTGGTAAGAACCGTTCACTAGCTTCCTACTGCAATCACTACAAAATCCCAACTCAGCACCTTGCCCTCCAAGGCTGTGGTGTGTAGTTCTCCTGCCCCCACTCCCCCACTTCAGAGCCCACCCTTCTTCCTTTCACTCTCAATTTCCAGCCTCTCTTGTCTTGCTGCTCCTTGAACAGCCCTGGCTCTTTCCCATTTCAGGGCATCTCACTTGCTATGGCTTCTGCCGGGAATCTTCTCTCTGCAGACCTTTGTGCCACTGGCTTCTTCTCATCCTTCAGGTTCAGGTGACAAATGTCTCAGAAGGACTTTTTCTGAGCACCTTATCTAAACTAGGACTCCCCTCACTATCCTCTGTTGCAGCAACCTGTTCACAGCATTCATCTCAATAGAGAGAGCATTTTTAGACTCTCTTTTTACTGTCTCCTCAACCATGAGAACATGTTGTTCATAGTTACAGCCCCGGCCCCAAGCAAAACGTCTGGCACACAGCAGTCACCCAGTAAATATACATAAAATGAATAAATTAACGGGACTCCACCATGGTTACGTATGGGGGTGAGGGAAGGAAAAGAAAAAAAAAAATGGGACTGCTGCAGGGAGAGGCATCACAGTGTGATTAAAGTGACAGGGACAAGCAATGGCAGAAAGTCCCTGGACGATGATGTATCACAGGTGCCACTGAACGTTCATCCCCGTGGATGCTGCCAAACAGAAGTCGGAAAAAACCTAGAACAACAGAAACTTGAAGGTAAACTTTTTTTTTTTTTCAAAAACAACTGCTAGAACATCCCCCAATTTGTGGGTTAGGGGAGCTGGATGGAATGATAATTACATACCAAATTTTCTATAGATAGCTGAAATTGTTTAATTTCACGAAGGGTCTCATTATCTCTTTTCACTTCATTCACATATTGTGCCAAGTCCTAAAGAATAAAGAAAAGGGGAGAAAAAGAAGGCAAGATAAGATTAGACAAGAGATGAGCACTGTTTGAAAGAAAACATCATTAATTTCATTAATAGTAGAAAGTTACCACTATAACTTTTCAATGACAATAAAATGAATACCTAATCGAAGCTGCATCTCAAAAGCAATTTAAAACTGTCTGGAGTACAGCTGGGAAGACTGAAGCCTTGTCATTTACCACACCCCTGCGAAGAGTAAGGATCAAACACAGAAACAAACAAAATATGCTGCCATGCAGAGCAACAAAAAGGAAACCAGGTCGGGAGCGTGTAAATTCTGAACACTGACCTTGAGAGAATCACACTTGAACTTGGGTTAGAATAAGGGCAATCATGAAGGATTAGCCGGGAGAAAAAAGTAACTAAAAGTTAGACAATGAATCTAGCAGGGCTGTTGTCTGCATCCAGTTAAGCATCTCAGTTCCTGAGAGGGTTCAGTCAGGGAAGCCAGGTCAATTTCAAAGAGTTAATAAAGGGAAGTGAAGGAGAGGAGAGAAACCAGGGAGCGTGAAAATGAACTAAAGGGCACAAACAATGCTGGCCCTGTTTCTCCGTGTGCCTTCACCTATTTTAAAATGCCTTTTCTCAAATTTGAGGAAACATTAGCTAATCTTTCCATACTGTAACTAGCTATTTTTATGCTATGTGCTCCAGATTTTTCCTGTTTTCTGGGTTTTCTTTTTTCCCTACCCTCTTATATTTGTCTGCAACAGCAGGAACAGAACTCAGGCAAAAGCAGTTCCTAACTTTGTTCTAAATGAAAGCCCGACTTTTCATAGGATATATCTATAAACGATTTCTTTAAAAAGATTGGAAACTTGATATGATTTTTTTTTATAATAATAAATAATGATGGGCTGTTTCCTGACAGGGTACTAAAGTCAGCTAAACACAGAGCTAACACTGAAACTGGCACAAGGACACAGAGAAGTAATTATGCACTGCTCTGGGCAGAGTCACATTGGCATTTTGTTTTGACAACAAATATCTGTGTCTGTTTTAAGCTAGGGACAAATATTATTTCTTTCAAAAAGTCCGGCATAGCGTGGAAATCGGGGTTTTACAGATTCCCCAATATGATCAAAAAGCCTGCCTTCACCTACTTCTAGTGCTTGATTTTCAGATTTACCTGAAATAGAAACCCAGACTGATCACTTGTACTGGTGCACAGCATCCAAAAAGGTAAACCTGGCTGACATCCTCACTTGAGAAAAATAAGTCACACCAGTGTTCTGAAGTCATCAGCTAAACTGCTGCTTGCACAAGCCAATAGGTTTCTACTAGCAACCATAAAAAGAATGTGAAACAAAACCATTCTATTAAATCATTCCTGGTAGTTATGGAAATTGTCATACTTTCATAAATACTGAAAGTTATTTTAATATACCTCTTGGTTTTATGCTTTTGTCCAACAATTAAATCCATGCAAGGATACTGATTTCAGTTAAAAATATCCAGCTCTCCCCTCCAAAAACAAACCTATGCAAATACTTATAATAACATCTATTAGCGTATCATACATATGTATTAACAGTTTACATTCTATTGTTTTTAGGCAAGAATTAGAAATACAAACAAGTTAATGCTGCATTCGTCTAACCTTCATCGCATCAAGAGCCAGTTTCAAATTTGCCTTCTCCATAGGATCAGTGGTATGTTTGACCAGCTCCTATTTGGAAGATATATTTTAGTACTACTTCCATCAAATTAAAACCAACACATAAGAAAACATTTTACAAATAAACCATTTTTATCATTATTCTCACCATAATGTGATAAATCTGATTTAACTAGGCTCTGTTTTCATCAAAAATTTCAAACTGTTAAGAAGACCAAATAGATATCAAAAGGACATGAGACAATGGTCAGAAAGGTTTTCCTTTCAAAGTTGAACGTGAATTCTATCCCCCACCATCACACTGACACTCTTGCCAGATGTTAAGAAAGATTCCCCTCCTTGACAACTGAACTGATACTTTTTTCTTTTTTGGCTGTGCCACATGGCACGTGGAATCTTAGTTCCCCGACCAGGGATCGAACCCGCGCCCCCTGCATTGGCAGCGTGCAGTCTTACCCACTGGACCACCAGGGAAGTCCCTGAACTGATACTTTTCACTTGTTATCAAACTTGGCTTCTCTATGGCTTTGGATTCTGACAACTCCATCTCTCCTTTGGCCTCAGGGACATCAGGCTCTTCTGTTTGTTGTTGTTATTTTTGTTAGTTCATCTTAAATGTTGCCTATTCATTTGTCTTTCATACCTTCTTCTTTCTTTGCACCTTAGAAATGAGTTATTATTCCCTAGATTTTCACCTTAGTCTTCTGTTATCCTTACGTTACATACTCTGTGAATTCTATCACAACCATTGCCATAACATCGCCTATCATCTAATGTGACAGTCACCCTCAAATGAATGTGCTCAACCCAGAATTCACGCCTGAGTCCCAGACTCATATGTCCTATTAAATTGTTCTACCTGGGTTTCTCGCAAGCCCCTGAAATACAGCATGTCCACACTTCATGCACCTTCACCCGCACCCCTACTCTTGTTCCTGTTTATGTTTTACTGAATGAGGGCACCTCCATCACTTAAGCCAAAACCTCAAAGGTGCCCCTGACTCCTCCCTCTCTCTCACTATGTTCTGTTTGTGTTAACTTCGACCCCTCCCCTTGAAACCTCCTCCACTGGCACTACCTCGGTTCAAGTCCCTGCTCTCTTTCAAATGGGTGACTGTAATAGGCTTCTGATTCATCTTCTGACTTGCAGTCTTTCCTTGCTACAATCTAGTCCCTCGATTGACAGCAGAGTTAAATCTCTAAATGTAAATCAGATCCTGTTACTTAGACTTCTGGGAGGTTCACAAAAGCTTCAGGTTGTCACACATACCTCGTAGATGCTTCATGATCTGAATTCTGCAAACCTCTCCCAACTTCTCTCTCCACTTCCTCTCAGACAACCTATGCCCTACTTCTACTAAGTTAACTGCAATTCTCAAAATAACGTTCTAATATCTGATCCCATTAGGCATGATGTTTTCTCTCCTAGAAAGCCCTTGCTCTCTGATCCACCTGTCAAACCGTCATTCTTCCTTCAAAGCCCAACTCAAGAAATATTCCTCTGTGAAGCTTGTTATGACAGAGGCCTCTTCTCAAGCCATAATTAACTAAGTCTTTATTTGTACCACTTCTGTACCTTCTGCATACTTATCACGTCGTATTGTACTTGGCAGATTACATTTCATTTTCCCCAATAAAACAGTGGACTTTATCAGTGTGAGGGGGGCTGTTTTACATTGTTGAGAGACTCACACTGTATGCAGCTCATGGGATCCATTCAAAAATCTTTGCTGAGGGGCTTCCCTGGTGGCGCAGTGGTTAAGAATCCACCTGCCAATGCAGGGGACACAGGTTTGAGCCTTGGTCCGGGAAGATCCCACGTGCCGCGGAGCAACTAAGCCCGTGCGCCACAACTACTGAGCCTGCGCTCTAGAGCCCGAGTGCCACAATTACTGAAGCCCGAGTGCCTAGAGCCCATGCTCCACAACAAGAGAAGCCACTGCAATGAGAAGCCTGCGCACTGCAATGAAGAGTAGCCGCAACTAGAGAAAGCCCGCGTGCAACAAGGAAGACCCAATGCAGCCTAAAATAAATAAATTAAAAAAAAAATCTTTGCTGAATCCAATACCAGTGGTGTTTCTAGTTGTAAACAGAACCTACAGATATCAAATCTGTTAAGTATAATAAACTTGTCAGAGTGATACTCTTTTGTTTCTATTTTTACTTTTCCTCTATTAAATAATAACAGTATTCTCAAAGTTTCAAACCCCCCACTATAAAATATTTTAATTTTATAAATCCGTGATTTCAAATCACAAGGCATTTCAAAAATGATTTACCCACTAAAATACAGTAGTAAGTAGAAAATATTCAAATTCATACCATATTTATTTAACACATTTCTAAACAGTAGACAAATTAATTCTACTCTACACTATTTTGAAATGGAAAAACATTTCTAGAATTTTTATCTAAGTGTGGTATCCCAGATAAAACTTTTCCTATTTTAAAAAATCATCATGGAACTAAATATACTTTTGAAATTTAAAATATCAAACAACCCAAGAGAAATGAGCAGAAAAAGTTCACTGACTTTCCAAAAGGTAAGGTCATATTTTATACTTTTATAAGTCTGCTTAAAATCTTTTTTTTTAACATCTTTATTGGAGTATAATTGCTTTACAATGTTGTGTTAGTTTCTGCTGTATAACAAAGTGAATCAGCTATATGCATACATATATCCCCATATCCCTTCCCTCTTGCGTCTCCCTCCCACCCTCCCTATCCCATCCCTTTAGGTGGTCACGAAGCAGGGAGCTGATCTCCCTGTGCGATGCAGCTGCTTCCTACAGCTATCTATTTTATATTTGGTAGTGTATATATGTCCATGCCACTCTCTCACTTCGTCCCAGCTTACCCTTCCCCCTTGCCATGTCGTCAAGTCCATTCTCTACGTCTGCATCTTTATTCCTGTCCTGCCCCTAGGTTCATCAGAACCTTTTTTTTTTTTTTTAGATTCCATATGTATGTGTTAGCAAACGGTATTTGTTTTTTCTCTTTCTTACTTCACTCTGTATGACAGACTCTAGGTCCATCCACCTCACTACAAATAACTCAATTTCATTTCTTTTTATGGCTGAGTAATGAAGAAAATAGATATTTCTTGAAAACTGCAACTTTTAAACTCTTCAATCAATATTTGACTATACTAAAGTTACAAGATAAATTATTATCTTCTTTTGGACATGTTTTTAGTTTCATGATGTCTCAGAAATTGACTGCCTAAGTCTTCCTTATTATTTTTTCATAAAATGCAATTTGATTAAGCTGCTTTGAGTTTAGGTCTCATAAATGTTTTAACGCATTTGTAAGGAATAATCAGGGTTTGAATTTTTCTGATTTCTCAGTAGAAAATAGAAATGACTAATAATTTTGCAGTTACAGTTCAAGAAATTTAATATACAAGATGTATAAAGCACAGCAAACTCAGAATTATATTTCACATACAGGTAGCAGATCTTTTTAAAATGGCATTTCACAAGCATCAGCAAAGCTGATAGACTAATACAGTAAGACATTTCTTTGGAGCAGAACTAATGAGTCTCCTGGTACAGCTATCAAGTTAAATTTATAAGACTCTCCACCCTCATTAGAAGACTAACCGTGGAAACCATAAGCTTGGGGTTATAACAAGAATCACTTCAAAATAAATGCAGTCTTATTATAATTTATAGCAGAAAGTAACACAGAGTGTGACACAATTCTCTTTCGTTTATGGTTATAAGGCACAAATTCTAACACAATTAACCTGTCAAAATTCAAGTGTATTGCAACACTGAGATTCTAATAAATGATTACTGCTAATGACAGAAGACTTGGTTGAAGGGATATTTGTATTTGTTTTGCCTTGTTTTTAAATTTTTTAAATTTTTTTGGAGCCAGTTCTGTTTGAAAAACTCAAAATGTGACTGTGTGAAAGATACAGAATTATCTTTGCTTAAAAGGAAGAAACAATTTCCAGCTGTTTTGTTATTTCCCACTTAGCTATCCTCATAATTGAAAACTGTAAGGGGATAGGGCTCCAAACATAGTTTCTGCAGCTTAGTTGACCTTCATTAATATTGTGTTGAATTCATGAATGAACAAATAAACAAACAGTTTTAAATTACATACCTGAAGGAGAAGGTGATACTTTAAAACACGCTGCATAGGAACCACAAGCAAATCTCGAAGAGTAAATTTCCCATTATTTGCTCTTTTAGAACATTCCTAAAGAAATTTTTTAAAAATTGAACTGTTTTAGTTTTAGCAAAAGGAGTCATAATACAAACATTAAAGGATGCAAACGCCATAAGCAAAACTGCTATTATACAATAAATATTTTGCTATTTTCCTTAACAATCCTTCTTTCTTAAAACTAGGAAGTATCGTCAGTTAAAAACCAAAAGAAACAAACAAAACTTGTAGCATTTCAACTCTAAATAAGAATAAATATGTAGAACTATTTTACACATGAAAATTATTTTCTCTAGTGGTCCTCCAGCATTTTCCCCTCACTTACCACTTAACCTTTCACCAGTCTCCCCAAGCAGGCCTGTGGACCAGGCATCAAGAACAAGCCCCATTAATTAAACCCACTATGTTCCCTCCCCACCATCATGCCTTGGTTCATTCGGTTCTCTCCAACTGCCATGTGCTTGGACTAGTTCCCAGCAAAATTCATCATCCTCTTGAAGAACTATACTTCAAGGCTGTTAGTAATAGTCCCAATCAAAATTGTGCTGTCTCTCTGTGCCTTGTGGGTCTCTTAATTATTGTTGTATATGTATAATATCTTCCCCAATATATTATGTCTTTTATACCTCTTGAGAATCTGGTATTTACTGACTAAACATTTGTTGTAATGAATGAAATGGAATGATTGACTCCCAAAATTTGCTAAAGTATAAACCCACTACAGGATTCAAAGTTTTCAAAGCCTCAGATTTTATTTTTTTAATCTCACAATCTCCTTTCTTACAAGTTTATCAAAAAATAGCACTGACGGGTTCACTCTATTGACATTAACTAAGACTTTGAGGAAAGTACTTTGAATTTGCAGTGTCAGAGCCTGAATTTAAATCAAGTTTGGCAATTCTTGTCTGTGTGACCTTGAACAAATTGCTTTTCTGATCTTACTGTGTCTCAAATATTCATGGTATCATCCAAAAAAACAATAAGGTGTCACAAAGATATTTTTATTTGTGAGCAACCTAAGTCCAAAATCCTCAGACAATTACATAACCAAGACCAAGGAATTTTCCAGTTCATGGAAGGGGTTGTATTCAAGAAAATACTCTTTAGTTTCCCTTTTCCCCACACTTAGCTTTTCCAGCACATGGAAGGATATATTATATTATCAGAAGCTATAGAAACAAACACCATTAGCTCCAATGACCATATTGAGTTAATGAGTGCTTGACTACAGCTTTCAAACAAGAACTGGTGACACATCCTGACATGTTAGCTCACATCTTGTCAATTGCTGGGGTTCACTGGACAGATAACTATTTCAAATGATTTCTTGCTTCCACAGATTATAGCGAGTTCTGGATCATGGGTCTCAAATAGGAGGTCAAACTGTTAATATTATTGTAATGAATGGGTCTCATCTTCCCAGCTGCATTTTAAGTTCCTTGGAAATTGAGGTTGTATCTTACACTTCTTATGTTATGCCATCTTAACATAGTGTTAAGAACAGAAATGTTATACATTTAAAATTTACTTTGTTATGTTATGGAAGTCAGTGTAAAACTGTTGGGGAAAAAATTATTTCAAGTTCTAAGTTATAAGCTCAGGAAGTAAAGAAACTAACAGCGCTGGCATTAGCTACAATTAGGGGGCCGAGACTGAAGTGTAAAATGCTTATTAGTATTGAAAGCAAATAAAGGGTAGAAATGATCCTTCCAAACATCCAGTCAAGTGCTTAGCCTCAACTCCAATTCTAAGTGAAAAGAAAAGAAAATGTAATAGGGATGAGCCAGCTTAGAGAACAAGGTAAAGAGACTCTATTACCCTTCACCCCATGTTACTTTGGTTCTACAGTAGGGGTGAAAAAAAGACAAAAATCATCAAGAATAAAAATAACCACAAAAAGAAGACATGAAGGAGGCAGAGAGAAACCTAGTATAAGGCAGCTTTCCCTCCATCATGCTGGGACTTGCAGAAGACAGTTCCAGCAAAGACTATTTGTTGAGGGCTTATAGTAAGTATCTGGTTAAATACTTCCAAATCAGACCCACGGTTAACACAACCAGCATCACCTCACCCTGAGCCTTTCAAACTCAGTCTGAGGTTCTCTCTTTCCCTAAGACTTACAGTGACTACAGAAACTATAGAGTATGCTCACTGGGCAGGATTTTGACAGTGAGTCTGAAAGAAGGGAGAGTAACACGCATATAATGCTGAGAATATAATGCAGGTTTGATTGACCACTTTCTGACTCCTCTCTTGAACCAGAATTATATATCTTTATTAAAAAAAAAAAACTGCCTAAATGGTAGCTCTATTAGGAAGTCGTTGTGTACGTTGTTAACTTTTATCTTACCATCGTGTTTTTATTTGAGTCAAGGTGGCTTATAGTTCTAGACTTACGAGGCTCTGCTCTCCCAAGAGGAGCAGGGGCCCTTTAGGCTAACAAGGCTGTAAGGATGTCACTTAGTGGTGACTCAAACCATCTCCAGCCATAAGATCCGCATCATCAAGGGATTGTGAGAGGTAAGAAAGAAGGATCCATGATATAGAATTAGTACAGTTACTTGGTAGTCTGTTGATGTGCAAATTTTCTCACCAATAGCTCCCCTTTGTGGGAATTATTTTATTAAATCAGACCAGATACGCTAAACAGTGAAGGGGTTCTGCCTTGCAAATCATCTCCCTCTTCTTCTCTGTTCATCACCTGACCTCACTGCTAAACCCAACAAAGAGCAGCAAGGAGGATATGAGAGAGCCAACCAAGCCACACACAGAAGAGTTGACTATACATCTCTACCTGAAATTTAAGAAGATCCATACATATGGATAATATATTTGAGACGACAATTCATATAACATATAAATAATCGTTTTTCAAAAGATTTTTGAAAGTGCAGACTCTTCTTGTGTGTGTGTGGGGGGAAAGATGTACCAAAAAAATAAATGACCTAACACAGTTTCCAGACTTATTTTCCATTGTTACCATGTGCTCTATTCATACTAACCTACTTGCCATTTCTCAAACTTGCCTGATCCTTCTGGTCAAGACATACCAATTCTTCCAGAATGCCCTACATGGACTCTCATCTATCAAGACTCACCTCATTCTTCAGTGACCTAACTCAAATTCTCCCTCTTCAGATAAATCTTCCACAGTCTAACTATACTGAAGTGATCACTCAGTCTTACTCATGGAGCCCTGACTACGAGTGCTTATCACATACTACTTAATCTCATCATATGTGTGCCTGTCTTGCCTTCTTATGGGCAATATCCATGCCCTTTTTTAATTTTTTATTATTATTTTTATTATTATTATTTTTTAACATCTTTATTGGGGTATAATTACTTTACAATGGTGTGTTAGTTTCTGCTTTATAACAAAGTGAATCAGTTATACATATTCCATGCCCTTTTTATACGTTTTCCCCTAAATATCTTTTGGCCGTGTTATGCAGCATGTGGGATCTTATTTCCCCGACCAGGGATCGAACCCACGTCCCCTACACTGGAAGCACAGAGTCTTACCACTGGACCTCCAGGGAAGTCCCAATATCTTATATTTTTAGTAAACAGTTTACATCTACATACATATTATCTCACATACATCTTACTCATCCTGTACCTTTTACTACCCTGGGCAACTTACTCATGATCTCTCTGAACACTGGCTTTCTTAACCATAAGATAAAAAAATTAATTGTATGTATCTCACAAAGTCATGAGGATCTAATGAGATAAGACATGTAAAAAAGCCATAAATCTTCTGTCTCACTACTGTTATTATTACTGCCACATTATTATTTTATAGAGCTATATATTAAAATATTTTATGAAATTACACTTAGAATTCATAGAAATTTGCTGTTGCATAGATCATGAAAAGAATATGTTGGTTTTAGTTTATTTTACTCTGTCATAGACACACAAAAAATAAACAGGCACCTCTAATTTCAGTTTGACATCTTCTTTTGTCTTAGAAATGTAGTCTAAACTAGAGATGGCCAACTCCACTCCACTGCAGTACTGCCCATAAATAACCAACCTGAAAGGAAAAGAGAGAGAGGAAAAAATCTGAGGACAAAAAGGCAAGAATAAAGTGGAAGAGGAAATTCACCTATTTAAAACCACAATTAGGCATAACCAAAGCAAATCTCACTCGTCCTGCACCTCTTACTTTCCAGGTAACCCTGGGCAGATTACTCATAATTTCTCTGAACCTCAGCTTTCTCGTTTCTTTTTAAGACACACCACACATACAGTTATAGAATGAAAGTCACTCATATTTACAGGATTAAAAATGACTATTTTTAATTTCCAAATTTGAATGGGATTGATTCCATGCATGTTTTTATAGCAGGTAGATTTTACAAACTGGCTTAATGACTGTTAATATTGTTTGAGTGCATATAATAATCAAAAACAAAATTAAAAACTTCTCTTCAAGTTTCTATTAGAGACCAACTTTTACACTGTTCACGCTCACTCAGGAACAGTTTTATTTTCTACTACTGTTTCACTGTAATCACTACTTACAACTCTACTCATTAATAAACCTCCTACTCCCTCCCCCGTTTTAATTAAGAAAAATACATTATTTGAAAAGTGGGAATGAGAGGGCTGAGCTGTGCTGGCTGGGAGATAACTTATATTGCATGGGGTCTGAGCCTGCTTCGGGAAGGGTATCTCTGGGGTAATACCGATTTTTGCAAAGAGCCCGGTTAATTTATTGTTTCTTTTAGCCCTCTACTGGAAAACAAAAAAACTACTACATTAATATTTATCTAATGTTGATGTAAGCAATTAATTAGCTACTTCTTAGTACTAGGAACTATAGTGCTTGATTTTAAAAGAGAGCGCTCTATTTTAAGCAAAATTCCTTGGTACTTCTAATTTATGTGAATTGTTCAGAAGATTTTTTTCAAATTCAGAAAGGGAAACTGACGTTGGCTGTGAATGTAATACTCCAAAATACAGAATTATAAGGTATTAGAGTTGGAAAAAGCACTACGTACCAGATAATCTACCCCTAACATTTACAGATGGAAAAAAGGAGGCTCAGAGAGTTAAAATGACTTCCTGAAGTCTACAGGACTCAAGAGTGACAGAAACTGCACCTTCTGGTTTTCAATGCAAAAGTCTGAACCCTTCTTTTTTTCTTCCCTGATACACATATAGAGGTCAACCACTACCCAGAAATTAACTGTCCCATGTTCTAATTACTGCCCAGACAGTATCTTAATGAACGATAGTAATAGCTACTTATGAGCAATTTTAGTACTAACCCTCACTATAATTACAAACTAATAGCCACAAAATTTAAAATCCAAAAGTTACCTTTCCTTGTAGTTAATGAAAACTTGATACAAGTTCTGGTCGTTTTTATTTACAATGGAATCATGAATCTCTTGCATTAGGTTCCGATGAACTTTTACAAGTTCCTTAGAAAAGAAAACAGTGGCAAAGCAAATTAGGAATCTGAACCAAAAAAATCACCCGGAGCCCAGCATCCCTATTGCTGCCAGACTTGCCATTCAAGGATATGCTGAATACCCTCAATATATAAACCTGCTACCATCAGTAAAGAGGAAAAAAAGGAGGGGAAAGAAGAGAAAAGAGAGAAGGGGAAGGGGAGGGGAGGGGAGGGAGAGAGGGGGAGAAAGACAGGCCATGTTCACAGAAAATAGCAATTTCAGATCTGACTGTGGAAAAAGAAATTCGCTCTCTAGTTATTAAAGGGTAATTTATTCCTTGTATAAAAATATGTACAGTTCAGTTTCATCTTATAATCACTTTAAATTTTTAAATAAAACTATCCCAGTGCTTAATGTTTTACTGACAGGATAAAGTAATGATTCATGTCCTCGAGACATAAAAATGTAGATTTGTACTTTGGTCAATTAGTGGTGTCCTGGAGCTAAGCTAACAATAATCAGACTAAATTACTTGAAACCAGCCAACTAATGTCATAAATAAGCAGCAAATAAATTGTAGTAGGCAGTTTACTAGGGCAACTCAAAAGATAGAATTTCACATTTTTCCTGATAAGCAAGTAATTTTCGGTCAGACAGTAAAATACATGTCACAGCCAGGAAATGAGGAGATCCGAATCAAGGTGCCAATTCTCCCAGGATCTCTTCCCGTGTACCTTGGAGCACACATTGATGCAGGGCATGCCCTTCCTTAGGAGGTGCTAAGTGAAACATGAATATGTTGGCCCTGTCACTTTTCTGAGGAGCATGGAAAAGCTATTAGAATAAGGACTGTCAAATGCGTTCTAAGTTACAGTGAGCGTATTTAGGTGGTTTAAGATCCTCATCTTCCTAAAATGTGTGGTTTGTTTTATGCTAAATATTCATTTGATATTGGGATCTTTTTCTTCCTTCTACGTTACAAATCAATAAGAATGTCTTCATTTGGCCAAAATCAGGAACAAGGACAACATGCCATAGCTAAACTGGTGCAAAGCAACACTAAATATAAAGGAATCAAAATATTAGAGACTTTACAGGTGATACAAGCAAGCCGGTTCATAAAAGCTTATATACTGTATATAAGAGCGACATATTAAAACTGAGGGACTACCCTGATGGTCTAGTGGGTAAGACTCTGCACTCCAAATGCAGGGGGCCCGGGTCTGACCCCTGGTCGAGGAACTAGAGCCTGCATACATGCCGCAACTAGAAGTCCGCATGCCGCAACGAAGGTCCCGTGTGCCGCAACAAAGGTCCCGTGTGCCACAACGAAGACCCAGCACAGCCAAAATAAATAAATTAAATAAATAAATAAATATTAAAGGAAAAAAAGAAAAACTGAGGCCAGTTCTAGAGGTCTAAGAACTTGAATCTTGCCTAGCAAGACCTTACATGGTATTGCATTTGGCTTGCCTCTATGCTTTTGGGTACATATCCTTTTAGGACTGTCAGATAATAAGGTACCCTGAAATTTGAAATGCTATGTAAATGTGAAGAAAAGCTCCTCACATCTTACCATTAAAATAGACTGTTATATCGGGCTTCCCTGGTGGCGCAGTGGTTAAGAACCTGCCTGTCAATGCAGGGGACACAGGTTCGAGCCCTGGTCCAGGAAGATCAGGGGACACAGGTTTGAGCCCTGGTCCAGGAAGATCCCACATGTTGTGGAGCAACTAAGCCCATGTGCCACAACTACTGAGCCTGCGCTCTAGAGCCTGCAAGCCACAACTACTGAGCCCATGTGCCACAAGTACTGAAGCCCATGCGCCTAGAGCCCGTGCTCCACAACAAGAGAAGCCACCACAATGAGAAGCCTGGACACCGCAACGAAGAGTAGCCCCCGCTCGATGCAAATAGAGAAGGCCCACGCAGCAAAAAAAAACCCAACACAACAAAAAAAAATAAATAAGTAAATTTATTTTAAAAATAAAAGACTGTTATATCATAAAGAAGCAGTGTATTTCAGAAATGAGAGTTTAGGCTGATGCAACCAGAAGAAAACACCAAAAAGCAGAGGACAAGGAAGTGTAGGAATGGAGGGAAGTGAAGAAGACAGATGGAGCCAGGACAGTGTCTGTAAGATGGGGTTGGGGGGCTGAAAGAACAATAGAGCAGGCAATGGGGCAGAAGGGGATTCCCACAAGAGAAAGAGACCATAACACCAGGGATTAACTGAGACTACCTTGTTGTGACAAGCAGTTAAGTATAATACATCAACCTTATCCTTTTGCGTTCAGCATACATTCTGACTTTTGCTTGACAATAAGACTTACTAGTTATTTCCAGAAAATAAGACTATAAAAACTCAGGAGACAGAAAATTGGGTTAAAATTCTTTAAAAATATAATAGAATGTTCAAATAGGGACCCAATAAGAAAAGAGGATTTTATAGAAGTGTACCACAATTTTAGCTAGCATGTTTTTACTTACAGGAATGTTGATGAATACTGAATCAAATTCAGCTGCTGTCAGAAATCTTTTTAATGGTGCCATGAAATACTACCAGGAGAGAAGAGAGGGGTAATAATTAAGCACAACTTATCCTAATCTATATAATAGTTTTTCATCAATGAGCAATAAATATTACTGAAGTTAATCAGTATTATGAATACCAAGAAAAAAGCAGAAACTATTTTCTCTACCGTAAAGATTCTATATTTGAACAGAGATATGAAGACATAAATACAAGTTAATACATTTAAAATATAAAATAAAAGATTTGGGCTATAAATCCTTCTGAAAGTAAGAAAAAAAAGAAGAGAGAACACCACTGGCTGAACTGGCAACAAATGGCAACCTTCTGGAGATATGTTTGAGGACTAATTCAAAATATCCCTCAAATGCTCTGTGAAGATTCCAGATCCCTGAGACCAATAATTTGCATATACAATTTATGGATCATTCCCCTTCATTCTTTGAGAATTTTAGTTCCTGGCCTACCATATCTCTGTCCATTACTACTCCCATCTTCATTTTTGGTCGTATCAGTATCTGTGCAGATGGTCCTTCCAATAGCCTGGCCTCTCGGTTCCCTGAACTCCAATAATCTGTGCCCTATCCTAGCTCAGGTCCTCCTGTGGTCATAGCCCAAGACCCCATCATTACCAACAACTGCATATGCTCCACAGAATTAAGTTGAAGCAAGCAAGTCTCTGACCTCTACCCTCCTACCTTTATAGCTCATTTCTCCAAGGACTTCTCCAACCCACTGGGTCTGCCAATCCCCTGACCATCTCACTTCCCTCATGTCCACATTTCCCTTTTTACCCAGTTTACATTCCACGAGCCATCATCAGAATCACTGCCCTACAAGTACCCTTACCCTCTCTTCTTTCATTCTGGAAAAATGAAAACCCTGGTTAAATCTAGCTTGCCATATATTTTGTGCCTATACCTAAGAAGTTAAACAGAAGCTACACTGATAGCTAATTAAAAATATAATCACAAAACCCAAATGAGCCTGTAATGCTACATTATCCTAGTACATTTACCCTCTCGTTCTCCTAAACAACTCTTCCATGCCTTCATCTCTCTTTTTAAACTTCCAAAACTTTCTCCTGGTTCTCATTCTCCTAGCCTCCAAATGTGGAAGTCACCAGAGGTGACCTCAAACCTCTTCTCTATCAACATCCATTCCCTTGGTGATTCATCTAGTGCCATGGCTTTAAACACCACTGCATAATGATAATGGCCCAATCTATACACCCAACCTTTCCCCTGAATGTCAGACTCATACATCTAACTTCCTCCTCAATACATCCCCTTGGAAGCTAATAGGTATTACAAATTTAGTAAGTCCCAACAGACTCGTGATTCCTACACCTGTCCTTCTCCATCTCAGTCACCATCTTCACCATTTACACAGTTACTCATGCTAAAAACCTAGCATTGTTAGGAATTCCCACTGGGCAGTCCAGTGGTTAGGACTCTTGCACTTCCACTGCTGTGGGCCCAGGGTTCAATCCCTAGTCAGGGAACTAAGATCTCACAAACCGAGCCATGTGGCGTGGCCAAAAAAAACAAACAAACAAACAGACAAAAAAACAAGAACAGAAAACCAAGAATTCTTGATTGCTCTTTCCACACATCCTTTACCTAATCCATCATCAAATCCACTTGGCTCTACTTTCAAAATTTATTCAGAATCTGACCACTCCCTGCCACCTCAACCAATTCCACCATTTTCCATCCACTTAATTATTATGATATCCTTGTAACATTTTTCTCAATTTCCACCCTTGCCTGACAAGAGTCAGAATGATCTGTTAAAAACTTACATTAGATCCCATCACTTCTTCTACTCAAAACGCTCTAGCTTTTAGCCAGGTGCTCCTATATGTCCCCTGTGACCTGGGGGCTCACAAAGTCTCTGATCTCACTGCTCCACTGCACTCATTCTGCTTCAGCCTCCTGGGCTGTTGCTGTTCCCTGAAGCACACTGAACACTGTCCCACGTGAGGACCTTTCTCCCAGGGATTGTCCACTCTGGGATATTCGCATGGCTTACTCCCTCCATTCACAAAGCTCTCTGCTTAAATACGATCTGACCACAGAGGCCTTCCATTACCACTCTATAAAAGGTAACACCAGCCTCTCCCATCACTCACTACCCGCTTCCTCCGCCTTATTTTTCTTCAGAGAATTTATCACCACCTGGCATACTCATTTGCTTAAATTATAAACCCTCCCATGAGAGTGTCATGAGAACTAGAGCTTTGTTGTGTTGACTGCTATACCCCCAGTCCCTAGAATAGTGCCATTCACATACTAAGAAATCAGTAAATCATTGTGGGATGAGTAAATCTGCTTTGAGATCTTTAAACCCAAAGTTCTGCTGAAAATCAGGATATACAGACACTGTAGAAACACTGAGCCTAATGTATTAGCAAGGCAGTATTGGAGCATCAAGAATGATACCTAATGACTTACTTTTTCTATTGACTCCAATGTTTCTGTATATTTTTCCTCTGTCTGCTTGATTTCTGCTAGGCAGCAACTCCGTATGTCATTTTCTGGACATTTCTACGATTAGAATTTTCAAATTAACATTATTTAATCAAATTCATGTATTAATCTTTCCAGTAGAAGATAGAAATAAAAATTTTTGACTTTTTTAAGTGTTCCATTCTAATAAAACACATAACTGAAAGATATATTTAACTGCATTTGGGAAGGATCTTTGCTTTTTAAAAGAATTTGAACAAATGAAAAAGTTTTAGATAATTAAAAATATACTTTTGAGTATACTCTCTTTAAACTGAAACATCTATTTTAGTATAAATGTTACTGAATCTGGAGACATCATGAATGGTCTTATACAGTTTTCTTAATGTACAGCATACTTTATAAGTGCTGTAGAAATACTGGAAAAATCATAAAAGGATATTTGGTAAGTAAAAAATCTTAAAATATTTTTTCAAGAGTTAACATCTTGGTGTTTGGCTCTCTTACGGTTTAAGACTCTAGGCAGTAGAACATAGAGGAAGATCAAAGTTTTGGGGATCAGATAGAATTTGGTTCAAGAACCAGTTTTGCTGTTATTAGTTTGTCTAATCTCTCTGTGTCTTGGTTTTCTCATCTATAAAACAGAATTACAGTACCCAGCCCAAGGAGCTGTAAATGAGATAACCTGTGTAGCGTGCTTAACACCCTGAGGAATGCACAAGAAGGGCCCTGTGCGTTCAATCATCATCACTGCTCACCCTGGGCCACAGGAACAGCCCAGCACCGTAAGCTCAGTGAAGACGGTCCTTGGGAAAGACAATGAAGAATTTGCTGGTGCCCAAAGAAGTTGATAATTAAAGGGGTATGGCCGATACTCCATCACCTAAAACACTCTTAAACTGCTGCCACAGGCGTCCTGTCAGCTCGTGAAGTGGGTTAAAGCACACATTCATGACGTTTACTGAACACAGGCCAGCCAACTTGTTTCCATCCCACAGAAGCTACTGTCCCCTATGTGGGCA
This sequence comes from Stenella coeruleoalba, assembly GCF_951394435.1. Classification (NCBI taxonomy): domain Eukaryota; kingdom Metazoa; phylum Chordata; class Mammalia; order Artiodactyla; family Delphinidae; genus Stenella; species Stenella coeruleoalba. Next base: position 94,382,996 of record NC_137169.1, read on the forward strand.
CCGGACAACCCGCCGGCCCTTTATTAAATGCAAGAGGTCCAAGAGAGCTGAGCGAATTCATCAAAGCACCGAAGAAACCTAAAGTACCACCCAGCTGATGAAGAAAGTCTTTTGTGTAAAGAAAATGTTAATAAAAGCTTAAGCAACTGACCTTATTTTTCATTTCAAATTATATATGAGAAAATCATTCAAGGTAATTCTGAATGTTTTAGATATTTTAATGCAGATAAAGCTTTGTGGGCTGCTGTTGACTATGGCAACATCTGAAACTAAGTTCATAAAATAGTAAAAAATGCTAGGAGACCTATAATGAAACAAACGACAACAACAAAAATATCTCATATCAACCCCTAACAAACAGGAAGAAATATTCTTTAACCTATACTTTATGCCACATCAAACTTAAAGCTGATTTACCTGCTTTGCAAGAGATTTCCTTTCATAACAATGTAATTTCATGATCCCCTGAAATTATGTTCTATTGGCACTCTGCAATTATTTAGCTGTGTGGCATGCCGTTTACTTGTTAGACTTGATTTTCTTACTAGTAAACGGAGAGATTTAGACCAGAGACTTCCTATGGTTGTTCTGAACTGTAAAATGTCATGTTTACATGTCTCCAAATGCAGCAACACGTCATGGTTATACAGTTACAAGCAAGTAAACATAAAAAACAAACAAAAAAAAATCCCAGCAGAAGTTACATAAATAATTATTGTATTATAATTATGCTATTATTTTATAATTATAATTAATATACTTATAACATAAATATTATTTCATATTAATTATAATTATTGTATTCATTCATCTTTCAAATAATCACTTTCCTAATAAAATACTCAGAATAACAAGTCATGATTATAGAGTTATAAGCAAGATAAAAAAGAAAAACAACGATCCCAGCAGAAGTTACATAAATAATTATAACCATTGTATTAATTATAATTATGCTATTGTTTTATAATTATAATTAGTATAATTAAAACATAAATATTATTTTATTAATTATTATATTAATTAGTCCTTCCAATAATCACTTTCCTAATAAGATACTCAGAGTAACTTAAAAAACAGGCAAGTCAAAGTCCTACAGGCTGATGCACCTCCTCTGCCTTCATCAAGTCCTCGTACACTTCGCCACCTTCGTCTTCCCCATAAACACAGTCGTACAGACCCTCTTCATCTTCCACACGGGTTTCACTGAAGCAAAAGGTATAACATAAACGTCATTTTCTAGCATGCAGTAAATACAGTAGTTAGAAATAGCTTACTGGTTATCAACAGAAAATCCAGAGAGCAAATCAAATACAGTGGAAGGAGGCAAAGGTTTACATTACAGCTCTGCCCCTCCTAATAAGAACAAGGACAAACGACAACCACAGAATCTGACAACGATGGCAGTGCCCTAACCTCCACTGGGCGTTTACTACGCCTCTCTGCATGGGTTATCTCACCTGGTTTGCCCAGGTCCAGCATTAATTTTGTTATCAGGTAGGCACTGTTGTTTGGCCAATTCAAGTGACAAGGACTTTGAGAGAACACAATGTTCTTTGACTTGCCCAGGATAACACAGCTAATCAGACAGCAGAGCCAGGATTTAAAACCCAGTCTGTCTTACACACTGAGTGTTTTAACTGCTCTATCATACTACCTCCCATTTTTCATATGTCAAGACCTCAGTTTCATTACCTGTATTAAAGGGTATAATATGGAGAAGACACAGGAGTTGGGGAGGACCTAATATGTTATAAATAATCTTTATAAAGCAAAAATTTCTGCTGATTATAATTGTCAATATCTAATGCAATGGTTTTCAAACCATGTTCCTTCAAGGCCACTCAGAGGGTACCCACAGGTTTGATTCTTTCAGATTCTGCTTTTATCTGTTCTATTTGTATTTTGCTTAAAGAAATGGTCCCAAGGCCACAAGACGTTTTTAAAAGCCATTGAAATTCTTCTGCTGGTCTCCTGGCAGTGGAAAATAATCCCTATTTTTTTTTTAACATCTTTATTGGAGTATAATTGCTTTACAATGGTGTGTTAGCTTCCGCTTTATAACAAAGTGCATAGGTTTACAATCTCAAATGAAGGGTTAGGGAAAGATAAGCAGTCACTGTGGAAGCCTTCATGGAGACTTTAAAAATCGGGCCCTATTCAGTCAACACAGAAACAGCTGTTTCCACCTATCACCCATTCTGTTACTACTCCTTAAGATTTTCCTTTCAGTTCAAGAGTTCTAGAATTAGCTTCTATTAACTAATAATGCCAAAGAACTGAGATTAATAAATTTAGGTATGTTAGAAAGAAGCATTAATATCTCCCTGAAAAGAAATTCAACTCGTTCAGTACCGCCAGCCCTTAGCATTTCTCTTGGGCCTGTGCAGATAGAACATTATAAATTGACGTACAAAAATAAAAGCACTAACTATAAATGTCACTCTGCAACTCGGAGCATTTTTCAAAGTAGGTGCAATCACAAGGTTGTCTATGTTTGTCATGAAGAGTTATCTGGAGGCATTTGACAGAAATGAACTGTCAGACACCCAGAAGAAAGGAAGGTGCCTTAAAGGAGAACGCTCTGGTGGTGAGAGAAGTTTCAGAGAACCTGCTGTGAGAAAAATTCATTCCAGGATTACCTGTCCACCCATCCACCCACCTACCTGATTCTTAAACTAAGAACCTACTGATTGCCAGACTCACCAGTGCTAAGAATGCTAAGATCCAAGGGCTCTCCCATAGTCTAGTGTGGAAAACAGCACATAAACACATAATTCTATGAGTGCAGAGGGAAGAGTAAGAATAACTCTGACTAAGGAAGGCAGGGAAAGCTTCATGGAAGATACTACATCTGAACTGGATCTAGAGTGTATTTATTTATTCAATAGGTATTTGCTGAATAAATACTATGTTCCAGCAGATATAGCTGCAGACAAGGCAGACACAGTTTCCACCCTCCAGGGTGACACAATGAATGAGAAGAGGGGATGAGCATTCAAAGGACCCCAACCTGTGCGATGGCAGAGAGGTGTGCAGAAGCTGGCGACGTGAGGGGTGGAGTCCCGTCCAGTGGGACCAGGTGAGTGAGGGGAGCCCCAGAGGGAAGAGGTGAACCAATCTGAGAAGGGCCCTGCGCTCTGGGAGCTCAACCTTACCTGGGCATCTGAGGACCACAGTGGGTTATAGAGGGGTAGTGTGGAGGGTCAAGAAGCCAAGCAGGGAGATAGAGAAGCCAAGAAATGAAATGCTGTGGGTGAGAGGTAATGAGTACCATAACCAGGGTAAAGGCAGATGAGGAGAGAAACAGACTCAGGAGACCGTGTCAGCTACAACCAACCAGACTTGGGGACCAATCCGGATTAGGGAGAGGGGGGAGGACTGAAGGATGCTTTCAGCTCTGTACTCTGAAAAACTGGGGAGACGGTGAGTCTTATTGGCAGTTCCAGAATTTCCATACTGAGGGGCTTAGGCAGGCAGTCTCGCCTTAGGCAGTCCCGCCTGAGAACAGTGGGGCTGTTAAACTGGTTCGAGCACTTTCTATAACTCATCAAAGGGTAGGAAGGTCTGATGAGTTCATGAAGGAACTGAGATTAAAGAAATGATAAAGGAGTAGGTTCTGTATCAAAGGGGATCCTGTTCAGAAGGAAAACAGGCTGTGAAATCCTTTTCCTCCCTCAGACCCTCCAACCCCCACCCCCAAACCAACGAAAAAAAGCCAAAAAAACAAACAAAAAAATCACATCGTCTTTCTTAAGTCTTGCTATCGACTATTTTGCATGAGGGCAGAGGTACATATGTATAAATTCACACAGATTCTTCTCTAAGAATTGTAGGAGCGACACACACGCACCCACACACATTGCAACTGGGCTAGAACAGTTTGGGTTTTTGTTATTCAATCCCATACTAAAGCTGTTTTTCTTGCTAACAGTTTGGGCAGTAATCTCTGATTTGCACAAAATGAAGAAGGGAGAGAGGAAAAAGCTGTGATTCTTCAAATGGTCAATAAATCAACAGCAATCTATATTAGCTTTCCTGTGTCTGGGCAACCTAGATATGGTCCCGTCTGACACCCTGGTCATAAAGGTTGAAGGAGCAAGGACACTACCGTTTAGCCATCTTACACGCTCTCCATTCCATCCTGTGTCTCTTTCTCTCCACGTGAGGATAGAATGACTCCCCCTGCCTGGGGAGCAGACCAGTGTTTGTTCTGGGGCCCTCCCTTCAAGCGATTCACCCCCAGAGGTTAAAGGGAAGTCTGTGAGCCCACAGAGATCATAACAAAGCCAAGACTGAAAAGCAAACCCTCATAGCAAACTCAAAAGCAGGCATTTGCAGGAAACACACGACATTTGGACCTCCGACCACCTGGTGAAGAGGTGAAGCAGACTGCACCTCCCAGAGCATGTGAGTTGGCATCTCAGAGCAGCCAGTTCAGGGGCCCAAGTTTTCTCCAAACTTGCATCCTCACAGGATTTATCTTGGCATCAACAGAACAAGACGAGGGAAGACTATAAAAATGAGTAGGTGTAGGTGGGGAGTTAAGATAGAACGTCATCCTAGCACTGGAAATAATATTCTTTCTAAGACGACAAGGAATTCGATTATCTGATAAGTAATCTTATAGTCACTTTATGAAGATTGTAGCCAATTCAATGAGACAATCAGCAAGTACCTTGCTGAAGATTAGTGAGTTCTTGGAGATTTTAAGAAGAGATGAGAAACCATTCTTGATACACATGTGAAATACAAGACTTCGAGGCCCATCCAAAGGCAGCCTACTCTGGGAAGGGCTACCAGCCTTGCCGGTGGCTCCTGCTGAGAGCTCTCAGAGGAGCGAGGCCTCTGGGAATCAATGCAGTGAGTAAGAGCCTCCACGCTAGAATAAGAACTGCCTGGGTTCCAATCCAAAGACTACTATTACTTATGATCTTCAGGAAGTTATGATCTTCAATATGATCTTCAGCAAGTTACTTAGCTTTCAAGCCTCATTTTCTCATTTGTAAACTCTGGTGATACTAGGAACAACCTCATAATGTGGTGTTACATGAGAGACGCGTGTAACATGGTTAGGACAGAAACACGCACTCAGTAAGCTCCTATGAACTGATAGATGTCTCATGATAGCTCCAGCCTGAAGCATCATGCCTGGAAGACAGTAAGTGCTCAATGCAGCTTTGGCCTATTAATTCAGAAAACAGATACTTACTGAGGACCTACTAGACACTAGACACTGTCTGAAGTGCTAGGAAAAGAGCCAAGAACAAGGTCAAGTTCCTGACCTCATGCAGCAGGCCTTCTGATGAGGAGACGGACAAAAAGTGAGGCAAGCCGAGACTGCCTCAGGTAGAGGCGAGTACCGTAAAAACACAGAGCAAGGTGAGGGTGGCGGCAATTTTAGATAGAAAAGGCCTCGCTGGCAGAGCCATCTGAGCAAAGACTTGGATGGCGAGGGGTCAGCCACATGGGCAGAAGGGACAGCCAGTGTAAAAGTCCTAGGGCAAGAACAAGGTCCGTGTGCTGAGGTATTAGGATCGATCAGTGGATGAATTTCCACAGGATCTGAATCTCTCCTGGAGCAGAATCTATGTCTTCTTATAATTCTTTGCAAACATACCTGATCTTTGGCATCAGCTCCTTGAGGGGTGAGGATCAAGTTTTACCTTTATTTGTAATCTGCACAAGTCACTCAATCAGCAGAAGACAACCAGCTGCAAAGACCTTTAGCCTCTCCCAACTATTAAATGATACAGCCCCAAAGGATTCTCTCTTCAGAATCAACACCATCTAATGAAACATCCCTGAATAACTCCCACCCACACTGATCTCGTTCGTCCTTGAACTTACACAGCGAGCACTATCTGTCCTACAGGTCCGGTGGTAGATTCTATTAATACTCCTCTCGTTAATTGTCTGATTCCAGGTTTATCTACTACCTTTCCTATGCCTTTGAGAAACTTCCAAATGTTACTTCATTGCTGTGTTTCTTTACTCTCCATAGAGACTTGCACAATGCAAGGCACACAAGAGGAATTGAAAGCCAGTTGAAGTACATTTTCTCATGAAGCTTTCCATCAGGAGTCTGAGGTTAATTCTCACATGTCTTAATCACTAAGCCACGGTTCCCCTTCAGAGAGCTATTTTAACACCCACGGTTAAAATCCACAAAGGATGCAAAAATTGGCAGTGGTGTACTTTTGTTGAAAATGCTCAACATACTCTATTAAATCAGGCAGGCTTTTGTAGATGTCGTCATCATTAACGCTTTCTTCTGTCGGGAAGGGCCTAGGAGGGAGGGGAAAAAAAAGAGTGAATAGGCAAAAACTAGGCTGGACGTTTACCTCTCACGAAACACATACGCTCAGCTGCTGCCAAAGTGGTCAGATCAGTCACCATGTTTCACACGACTTCTGGGGCTTCTCCCAAAGTGCCTGGCTGTGGCTGTGTCAGGGTCCCCCAGAGGGAGGCATGGCACCTGCTACCTCAAATCACCTGCAGCGATCACGGCTGGTCACCACAGTCATGTGAGCAGTCGTGGACGTGCTGAGGTGCTCATCTGACCTCCCACCAGCCACACACCTGCAGCTCCCCAGCTCAGAGTGGGTCCTTGCCTTTAGCACCATTCAGATTCTTTGCACTTACAGAATCTGATCTGACAAATAACTTGGTAATTAGGTAACAACCATTCTAGCATGACTCAATTCACTAGTATAGATGAGAATTAGAAAACAAAAATGCCATGCCCTTTATATATGATCATTGACTCTGATATACTTTTCTACTCAGACCGTAAGTTGTGGGAGTTGTATTTTTTATTTTTCATCTATTGGACAAATAAGTCAAACAGGCCTCAAAAAGAGTACGATGTTTTCTTTGTCCCCTGCTCAGAGAAAATCACTTTAGTTTCTACCCTATTCCTAGCCATTGGCTTCCCTTGTCTGCTTCGTACTATGAACTTTATTCATAATACCAACATAATGCCCTAAATTTATGTCTAACAAAATCACAGTGATTATACTATAGTGCCAAAAGTTTTACCCTCTTTTACATGAAGTCAGCATGTCATATGTTCCATAAAAACAAGAGGATCCATCAAAATAAAAAATAAGCACTAGATAATTACTAAATAATTATATTTAGTATAGTGAAAACATTTTCACATTCGTTTATGTATTAACTTAGTACTTAAGACATCTGAGGAACATATATTTTTCAAATAAATTAAAATGTGTGAGAAATGCCAGTTTCAAAATCCTTTTTTAAATAAACTTTGACACATTTTATGATACTCTTATATACAAGTCTATTGTAGTAAAAAATTGAAATTATAAGTAAGAAGGAAAAAGTATAAGGAACAAGGAAAAAACTCTTCTATATATAGTTTCAGAACCAACAATATATAAATACATAAGGATAGAATCATGCTATTTCAAAATTTGCTGTTTGCATATAAAAAAATATATGTTGACATGGAAAGATAATCATGTATTGAAGAGAAAATGACAAGGTATGGAACATTTATCCGGCCTAGAGACTACTGTAGAAAGCTGCCAGACTCATGGCCCATTTCTGAGGAAGGGTCTGTGGGTGTCTTCCCCAAGATCACTGTGCTTTGTACCCAGGGACTGGGCTGTCATGCTCGGATCCTCTCTGTTTGAATCTGAATGTGAACAGAAAAATGGAAGCAACAGAAGAAGAGACCCAGGGTCACAGAGCCCCATAACGGCTGGAGACTGAATTATGGAGCCCTGAGGAAATCAGGTAAAAAATGAGATCCATTCCATTTCCATGTGACCTGGCTGTGTGGCTACTGAAACTGTTTTTCTGTATTTCTAACATTCCTAATAATACAACCTTCTGACTGACCTAACTTGAATATGCAGTATTTTAAACAGAAAAGGCCCGACACAACATAACACATCTACCTTTCCATATTTAACTGACTGCATAATGCTTCACTGCATGGAGAAGGTATAATTTAAACAATTTACAGTGAACCCTTGAACAACAAGGTATGAACTGCACATGTCCACTTATAAATGGATTTTTTTCAATAGTAAATACTACACGATCCACAGTTGGTTGCAACCACAGGTGCAGAGGAATTGAGGATGCAAAGGGCCGAATATAAGTTATACTTAAATTTTCAACTGTGTGGATGGTTGGTGCTCCTAATTCCCACGTTTTTCAAGGATCAACAGTACTTCCAAGTTTTTCACTTAGTTCCAAACTTTCAATACACCTTCTCGAACATATATTATTTTATACTTGTCTGATTATTTCTGAAACGCCTAGAAGTTGTGACTTATTGTTATGGCCTACAGGATATAAATGTACTGCAATATCTTTTTTTAAAATATCAATTTAATTAAGCATTTGTGTTTGTCTTAATGAATCACCTGTATAGGAATGTTAGAGGGAGTTAAAAGAAAGAACTGTATCAGTGACAGTCACCAGTGAGTTGAGAACGATGTTTAGCCAATGTGTCTTATTCAACGCTACGACTCAGTTCTTACTTGCTCGATAAATTTCAAATGTCTATTGAGCACTTATATACCCGGCCACTCTTCATGAATGAGATGTGGTCCCTGTATGCAAAGTGCTTTACACATAGTAGCCATTCAATAAACAATCACTTCATTGAACTGAACAGGACGTACGAACCACAGAGAAGCTAGCTTACCTGATTCCCGTGGCCAGCGCTACAGGTGTGCGAGAGAGTCGCGATAATGTTTCTATAACCTGAGAAAAGAGGAAAGGGCTCACTGGACGTGTATTTCAGAAAAAAATATTTTTTCTCAAAAACAGTAGTTTTACAATCCAATATTAACAATAGCAGTGGAAACGTAAGTTTGCAGGTGTCACCAAAGTGCAGAAAGGGAAGAGTTGTAACCGAGAAGTATATACACCTACCTATAATTTTGTCCCCTTCCTTAATTTTCTGACTCTACTTATAAGTTTGTCCCTTTCCTTAATTTTATGACTCTAAGCAGGTTACTAACCATGTGGTTTTCAGTTTCTTGATCAGTAAAAACAAGGAGTTAGGGTAATTCTAAAGTTCTCATGTCTCCCCTACTACATGATCTGAAAGACCCTGTAACGCCGCTCTGTCCAAAACAGTAGACACTAACCACACAGAGGCTATTTAAATTTAAATTAATTAAAATTTTAAAAGCAAAAAATCAGGTTCCTTAGTTGGACTAGCCATGTTGCATGTGCTCAGTAGCCCATGCGCCTAGTGGCTACGGCACTGGACGACACAGACATCAAACACTTCCGTTATCACAAAAAGTTCTATTGGACAGAACTGCTGTATAGCAAAGTGGTTCAGAGGGTGGGCTCTCCAGCCAGACCACGTCATGTGAGTTCTGATCCCGACTTCACCATTTATTAGCTGTATATCCGTATGCAAACTACTTAATTTCTCTGGGTCTCAGCTTTCTCTTCTGGCTACTGCCTATAATAATTAAGTTAGGTTATTAACAATCACTATCTTATTATGAGAATTAAAAAGATAATACATGTAAAGCATTTATATGGTAGCTATTCTTTATAATTGCCAACTTCAAGAAAATTACCTTATTCTAATTCTGAATATTTTCAGAAAAGGAATTTCCTAAATTACCCTTAATTATCTGTATCTGTTTCAAAAATTCTTCATAAAGGTCTTCAGTACCTAACCCTCGATGTGCCCTGCTAGATCTTTAGCGTTAGTACATAGCAACTGTACCCTTCCTTCCCACGTTTACACCTAACAGCATCTCTTTCAAAGACTTACTGAGGAAGCTAATGAGCTAAAATGTGTTTTTCTCATGAAACCTCTTTCTATGATAATAGATATAATTTGTCTTAAGTATCTAAACAAAACGTAAATACATTCTACTACAAGGCCTATTCACAATGAGAAAACAGAAAGAGAAAAGGTAAAAATCTATCTCTAGGTTGAGGTAGTCTTTGAATTCCCCAGTTCAAAGATGGAAATGTTTCCAGTACTAGGAGTCACATAAGGGTATTAGCCACACATATACTCATTTATCACCTAACTTCAGGAGGCAGTATATTGTTGTGGTTACAAACTCTGAACTGAGAACACCTGGATGAGCTAGGCCCACCTTCACCAGCCTCTATAAAATGTGGATAATAACAACTACCTAACTGCCTCACAGAGTTACTGAAAAATTAAATGACACGATGCCCATCAAATGCTTAACTCAACAAATGTGAACTGTTATTAATACATAAAATAAAATAATCATTACATACAAATGAAATTTAATCAATCGAAGGCCTTTATGCAATTTCTTTCTGGTTTAACCTTGCTGAAGAGCAAAAAACAACCTCCTAGGTAACACTTGATATCGATTAATATCCATAAGAAAGATAAAGCAACTTCAGTGAGTCTGTAAATTCAGAAGATCATGAACGAAATAATACATTTATCAAAATAAACTGATTCAAGATAAAAATAATCATCTGCTAAGTTTCCAAAAATATGCATTATTGAGTGAAAAGTCTAGCTATTGGAGGAGTCCAGGATAACCTGTGGAGTAATATTTAGACTGCTGAATTAACTACATTGTTGCATTCTAGCATGAGCCTTATCCTGATGTAGCACTGTTCTAAAGTTATGGGGTGAAGTCGGCTTCTAAATCGTTTTTTCACAGCAGTGTCACTACTCAATAACAAGAGAAATAGTACAGCATTAGTACTGCTGTGTGTTTTACTACTGCTATTATTTAACACAAATGTTAAAACACCAGAACTAGTCACAACCTGTCCCCGCCACACAAGACTATATGTAGTTTGATTTTTTTAATACAATTGTCCACCAGAGGGAGCGAGACAATAGTCTATCACTTCACTCCTGCATTGAATGTAAGTACAAACATTTCTGAAAATTAACATGCTGAAACCAACTGTTATTTACTTAAAAGGATTGTCTAGTCTATTCAATGATAGAAAAATAACATAAAGATAAAAGTTCAGTGGATGGGACTGAAGGATAATAGGTAGCATGTCTTAAAGTGAATCTCCCAGGGGACTATCACTCAGTTTTGTATCTATCTTATTGTACATCAAGTCCATCCATTAACTCAAGTTTAGCCAAAGCAAATAAGGACTGTTTGGTCAATGTAGTGTTTTTAGAACAGTGTGTATTCTATATAAAGGTGGAGTGTATCCGGATTTGGAATAGACAAGTACACAAATTAATGCCAGATTCTGAAGTCCTCTGTGTGGAGAATGACCTGCTGTTAGAAACATCCTTCAAGTATATTTACAAAAGAAAATAGCCCCAAGGGCGGTAAGAAGACTATTTGCCTTGAAATGTCTTAATTTCTAAATTGTTGCCTCAAATAACATGACATATGGACATTTACTCCCAGAAAGGGGGATAACAAGTTAGAATATTTGCAGGTTAATAGGCTGAAAACGAACGACTAAATCCACATCATGGATTTTCTTTCTCTACCTACATCCATCCCTTGTTTGATAAGAAGAATGGCATTTGCAAAGAAGTGAAAAAATTCCAGATAACAAGAATAAGAGTTACCGTGCGAGGAAGGTGGGAGAGGCGAGCAGGGCTTCTGTGTGTCTGCTTTAGAGGGGTGGGTTAGATCCCAGAATCTATGAAGGGTCATTGACAAGTTTAAGGAAGATAGCAGGGTCAAAACTGCATTTTTAGAAGATCACTCAGCAAAGTGAAGGACAGACCGGGGTAGGAGGACATGGGATACAGACAGGGACCAGGAGACCCACTGGGGGTGGGGGGGTTCTCAATCATCCAGGTGAGAAATGAGAGGTCTACAGGAGAGCTAGAGAAGAGGTGGAAATATGCGAAGTATTTAGGAACAGCGGCTGACACACCGTGGAGGCTGAGGAAGGAGGAAGAACCCGGGACCACCTGGGCCGGCTGTTACAGCGTAGAGGGGCCACAGTGCTCCGGGATGCTCCCGAGCAGGAAACCCTCGTCCTCGGTTCCCTCCAAACGCCTGACTACATTCATCCTTGTCTCGGCCAGACTGGTCCGCACCCAGAGCCTTCTCTGACCATCTCCCTCCTCCAGTCTGGGTTCTTTCTGTCCCTACAGGACCCTGGACATAACTCTGCGCTAGCACCTATCCCCTTATTCAAAATTTATCTGCTGTTTAAAATATTTCAAAAGGACTCGTGTTTATCTTTTCAATTGAAATAATGCAGAAATACATAAAAGTTGCCCACCCCCCCCCCCCACACACCCCTCTCTCACCTTCTGCCTAAAGGAGACCAGAGCTAAGAATCTGGTGTGACTCTTGCAGAATTGTTTTTTTCTTTTTCTTTATGATTATTATTTTAGGTAATGTGTTTCTGTTATACAGATTTCTCTACCAACGTGCTTTTGTCATTTACCAACATATCACGTATAGTGGTGTCAACACATACAGATCTTTATTCATTTTAATGAATTCATTCATTCATTTATTCATTTGAATGTTGTATCACATTCCAGTGTCTGTATATAACATAATGATTTAACGCTTCCCCTGCCAGTGAACTTTTTCAACATTTTGCTACAACAATGCTGCAATTACCATCCTTGCCAAATACCTTTTCAATTGTGTGCAGGTATTTCTATAGGAAGGATTCCTAGATGGGCTGACTAGGTATAACCATTGCTCTTCAATAAGTATGCACAAACTCGCATTACCCCCGAAGAGTGTGTAAGAATACAATAAGGCATTCTAATGACCTGTTTGTCTGTCTTTCCCATCCAACAATGGAAAATACCTTAAGGGCAGGGAAACTGCTTCTTCACTGTTCTATTCCCATCACTGCACTCACAGCCAGCCTCCAAACAACCACTTAACACAAAAATATTTGTTGCTCAAACAAATGAATGACTACCACTTACCCTGCAAAATTGTTGTGCGGATTAGTTATATGTGTAAAGATATGTAAAGAGTTTAGCCTGCCACAAGTGAGGAATGAATGAGTAATTGAAGAAGCCCATTATGAAAATTAAATATTAAGTATGAGAAACAGTTGCTTATCTCCTCAAACCTAGAGACAACGTACGCAGTGGCACGCCCCTCCCCATCAAAATTTTCCCCCTAATGATAATTTTTATTTAGCTTGGGCTCTTTATTTTTTCCATCCCCATTAGTCAGTTTAAAAGCCATGAAAGAAAAACAGTTTGCCACAACTGAATGGCAACACTGTACGCCAATAAAGCTACCCATTTTACCTCTTCTCTTCATGAGACCTTCTGGCTAATTCTCACCCTCTGCTTATCTGGCACATTAGTGCTGTTGATATCGTAGTTTGTGAGAAAAGCAAGTCAACCGTGCAGAAGCAGTTTGCCGTAGCTCCTTCCAAGGTCATGAGTTAAGGAAGCCATGGACATAGAGAAGAACTCAAGGAACCATGGGGACCAGCACACAGGTCTGTCAAGAAGTACTAATTAATTATGGCTTTACCTCCTTGAGCTCTCTACTCTGAAGTTGTATCTCTTAACTCTCTCCCTGAGCCAATGGGAAGGCTGTAAAGATTCCTGAACAGGGCTCTGGATTCAATAGGAGCTCCTGGGGAAGTGCTTCTTCCAGGAAGATAGGTTGAAAAAGGGCCATCAGGTGGCTTCAAGCTTGAGCCCCAAGCACCTGACAAGCTTGGCAGTTCAAGAACGGTCTGCAGCATTGCAGCACCACAGCACGAAGCTACCACCTAGCAGCTGAAGCTATGGGCAGGGATGCTGCATCATGGTTCCTACAGGCTCAGAGCAAGTGCCCTGTGGGTTCACGGAGGAAAAACCCAAACCCCAGAGGACGTAATCGGAAGTGTGGGCCTGGGGGTGCTGGGCTGAGTAATTCAGACAGGATAGGCCTGTAGACTAGACTGAGTGCAACCAGAAGCAACCCAGAGATCTGGTATTATGCAGGCATCTGATTCTCTGCCAGTGAGGCCTAACTCTAAATCCAACCAGATGGTGAGTTTCAGGCTAACAATATATCTCACTTTCTCCTAGGAAATCAACAGAACTCATTATCTTAATTTCCTTTGCAGTTCTAATCTCACACAGCAAATTACCCCATTAGGATACACTGCAGCTTAGTGTCATTTCTAGCAACATGTTTACATCTTTCCTAAAATAGCTGGTTGTTGCTTTGAATACTGTAGAAGGCTGTTGAAAAACATCCCTAGCACTCCTTCTGTGGGTAAAGCAAAGCAGTACAACTAGATAAGATGAATAAAACATTACTTCTGTATCAAGAAGATTATGAACTATGGGAAACTCATTTGCATTGTTCAGAAGAGTAGAGTATCTATATGGGTTTAAGTGGTCCAAATTACAGTTTGTGCAGACCTTGATACTGATCATAAATGCAAGAATTATTCTGTATGTATTATTCTGAGTCTTCAAAAGTAAAGCTCTATAGAGAAAAAGAACCTCTCTTTAGGAAAGTCATATACTAGACTGGTTAAGATGCAGGCTTAAGACTCAAATTTTCTGGACTCCCATCCCAGCTCCACCACTCACTAGCTGGGTAACCACAGAAGAATGTCCTGTACTTCTACTGCTATTTCCTAATGCCATTGTTGCCACCATCATCATTGGTAAAGTAAGATTTGGTCTTTGCAAAGCACTTCAGAAAACAACATGTGATGTCTACCTCAAGTTATCATAGGATACAAAGGAAAGCTTTCTAATGGCTGGGAATACATTTAATAAATTATGTTGTACATACGAGTACTTGATGGCTAGCGTTTGTTAATAGTTGCCAACAGTTGCTAAGCTTGTCTAATTGTAACACTATGCTTTTTAAAAATGAGGACTGTTGACAGTAAATGTTTTTCTTTTATTTAGCATTCATTTCCTGCTTCCGTGTAATTAATGTTTAATCAAAATAATCAAATAAAAAATATAAACTCCTGTCATACCAAAGTATGTCTAACAGGCTAAAAACAATTGCATTTGACCTTGCTACAGTGAATTTTAGTAAAAAACAAGCAAATGTTCCACGCCTAGTCTGTTCGTGAAGATATAACACTAATAACGACCAGAATCACATCCAGCTCATAAAAGAGCTCTAAGAACTGACAGTACAAAGAGATGGGCTCAGAGAAGCTTCGGCACACATCGCCCCACAGTCCCCATCCCCTCCACACCTCACTGCCTCAAATAAATATAAAAATCTATGTAACTAGAGTGTGTCTGTCATTTAACCACAATTTCAGGACAAGTCCTTTAGCTGAATCCCCATCCCCAACCATATGACAATCCCTCCCAACTCCATCCTCTACAGAAATTCTAGAGCCATCCCCACATTTTGTTCAAGTGATTCTTTGAGAGGCTGATGAAAGTTCTTGGTCCTTTCCTCAGAGGGAGGGAAAATAAAGACTGTTTATACTAATACACAGATACACATAGACATATAAGTATACATAATTCTGCATTTTATCTCAAGAAATCCAGGGACCTCTTGAAGACCATTCATGGATTTCCTAGATTCTCATTCCATCTCCTTCTTTGCCTATAATAAAACCAAGGCCCAGAAAAATTAACTAGCTTGTCCAAGGCCAAAGAACTGAGAGCAACAGAATTGGTACCAGAACCCAGGTCCCTTTTCCTCTACCCAGGCTACTGCTCTTTCCAACTCACCATCCTGCCCATGGATCTCCTGCGTTTACTCAGGGAACATCTGTGGAACACTCACTATGGGCTAGATACACCTGATAAACTCCATTTTGTTATACTGAGGATAGCAAAATGGAGACTATATAATTCCTACTCTCAAAAACCCACCATCTGTTGGGAAAGACCACAAGGGTGGATAGTGGAAACACAGACCTAGTATTACAAAGTGCGTCCATAGCCCAGAGGAGAGAGCAAGGCCAGCTGTCCCCCTCAGCCTGAAGAACAGTCAGAGAGGCTCAAAAGGGTCTTTAGAAGAGGTGACCCTGGGCTGCATCTTGAAGGGCAACAGGGAACTTCCCAGACTCTCTGCAGGTTATAAGAGGTCTGATGGGTGAGAACCATCATGCTCTGGTTTCACCTCCTCCCTCATCGCATGCTCCAGTGAGAACACTTGCCCCTTACTCTCTGAGAAGCTCTTTGTAGTTGCCATTTCCTGAATAATATTTTCCTTATTTGGTTGACGGTGAATAGTTTTCAGGTTCTAAGAGAGAGGTCACTAAGCAAAGCTTTTCTAAACCAAACAGACCAGCACTTGTATCATGAGGCACTTCAACACCATCGAGGTCTTGCTGTCTCTGCATTCTCGGCCTCCACACTCGTCCCCTGAAGACCCAAAATAGAGCATCTTTCCTTCAAACCTGTTTCTGCTCCCTATTCCCAATGAGCCCACGGTCTCACTCCTCTCCCTCACCTGCCCAGACAGCCAGGAAACTTTCTAGACAGGCACTTCTTCTTCATACCCCATCCTACCAATTCTCCCTTTTAAATGTATCTCAGATCCAACTCCTCTCTTCCTGTGCTCAGGTCCTCTCTATCTCTTGCCTCAATCACTGGAAAAGCCTTCCAATTCATCTCCATGCCTTCAATTTCACTTCCTTCATCTTCTACATGGCTACCACAGAGGCTGTATGACATTTCAAAACTGTCAATCTGGGCACACCACCATCACCACTCTGCCCACCTTAAAATTCTTAAATGTTAGCCTTCGTGCAGAGATCAGATTATTTAGCAGGACACTCAGAGCCTTCAATTGATTGGATCTGCTCCCCACCCGCTTCCAGCCTTCCCCTGCCACCAACTCTCCCCACATCTCCTGTTCAACCCCATACAACCACCTTGCCTGCTGTGCCCCAGACAGACTCTAGAATTTACTCCATACATGTAAATTCTACCAGATCAAAACATTCTTTTTACTAAAATTCACAGAGGTGGTTTCAAAATGAACACTTTCATACTAAAGAGCAGGCAGGGAAAAAGCAAACTGGTACCAGCAGTGCTAATTTTCTCACACCAAGTAAAAAGAAGTTGCAATTTTTCTTCCACACTGTTCTAACCATCCCCTGGGTCCAAATACCAAAGCAGATGAAACCTGAAATTCATCAGTGCAGAGTTAGGTGTCTGGAAGCACAACTCTCTAGTTAGACATCAGAACAAACATAAATACTGCTTCTCCTAAATTTACACTGGTCTGTGAGGATGTGTTGAAGTTAGTACACCATAAAGGATTCAACTTTTTGTAGGCAACTAAAAAGAAATACTTTAGCTTGAAAACATAATCATATTTGCAAATCATTCCCTGCCTTTACGTAGAGTAGAGATACAATCTACAAAATTCACGTGGCGCTTTTAATATCTTCACTACTACAAAAGGAAATCTAGTTGTGGGCCCTGTAGGTAAACACTGATTACTCACTGTACAATTATAGTAATGACTCTAGCTCAGCACTTGAGGTGGTAGCAGTGTTATTACCAGCTCACTAAGAACCCACTGTGGCTTTCACACAACTCACTTTAAACAGATGTGTCCTATGTGTTAGCATCAGGCCAGAGGACAGGTTGTTTATGAGACCAGAAATAGACTGGGGGAGTTCTATGTGACTTAAGGGACTTGGAAAATAGAATGAATTTTCAAAGCTGCCTACAAATCATTCAGCTGGGTCAAAGTTAACATATTTTCCAAACCCAGCTCACTTTCAAAGTCACGCAGAGATCTCTGCTTCCTGCATGCTGCCCCCATGGCTATTCCCACTTTAAAGGCTGAAATCACATGGAGTGCAGGAACAAACAGGCAATGCCAGGAAGACAGATCCAATGGTGGAGTAGAACATGTCCCTTTCTGCCAGCCTGGAGATGCTCCATCTTTAGTCCCTACCGTGAGACTGCTCACAGAGCAGAAGGAAATGTCTGCAAAAGTTATTCTCATATTTCAAATCATCTAATAGAAATTGCACCTTGGACCACAGGACTAGGAGAACAAAATGACGGCCCTTAAAATGTGTCTTTGTTCTGGCTGGTCTGGTAACGCTGGTCATTTCATACCGCTTGGAAATGCTCGTTTTCATACGTGCTTGAGCAATTAAAAAGCAGGTAAACTCATTCTTTATTATGTAAGAAACAGTTTCTAGACCAGAGCTGACCATTAGAAATATGTGAGCCACACACATAACTTTAAAATTCTAAGAAGCTACATTAGAAAAAATAAAGACAGGTGAAATTAACTTTAATCTTATACCTTATTTAATTCAATGTATTTATAATAGCATCATTTCAATATGTAATCGATAAAAAACAAGACATTTATATTGTTTTATTTTTTTATTCTAAATCTTCAAGATCTGGTGTGTATCTTATAGCACATCTAATTCAACCAAGGCATATTCGAGCGCTCAAGAGCCACATGGAGTGAATGGCTATAGAGTAGACAGCCCAGGTCCAGACAAAACCCTTCCGAGCGCTCACAGCATACAGGAAAAGGAGTCAGATCCGTAGTGAAGAAAAGGTTGGGCCGAACCTTTCATTTTACAGATGCAGGTGGTAGCTACAAGTGGCACGGCCCCCTCGAACTCCACAGCTCCATGTGCTTGAAAGAGAGCCAGAGCCTACACATCTGGACGCCCAGGGTCCGTTTTAGTAGAACCAGCGGAGTGCTAAAGAGACCCTGAAAGGGAGTGGGGAGCCCCCGGGGGAGGAGGAAACTGCCCCTCCCCACAAGCCTTCTCTATTTCACATTTCCCCGCCATCTATAAGTGCCAATTGTTTGATCATTCTCTCCACCTGCCAATCTGACGGTCACCCACCAGGACATTCATCACCTATCCCAGGCCAGCCTTGGCCCCGCAGACACGCGCTGAAAGCTGGTCAAGTCCTCTGCGCCCAATGTGCTCGCAGTGGGGTTGGGAGACAGACAAGGAAATAATCACAAAGATCCAGGTAAGGCATTACACAGGTGGTAACAGTTGTGGAGGGATGATGTACAGGGCTTGTAAGAGCAGAAGGACAGACAGTCTTTGTCTAAGACTTCAGGGGATGCTTCTCTGAGGAACGGACATGGAAGTTGAGATCTGAATTTCTAATGAGGTTTTTAAAATTTTTGTTGGAGTATAGTTGACTTACAATGTTGTATTAGTTTCAGGTGTACAGTAAAGTGAGTCAGTTATACATATACATGTACCCACTCTCTTTTAGATTCTTTTGAGCAGACGCTCCATTCCAGCATTTTTCACACAAAAGCATTAATGTGTTTAGTATGTGCTATAGCTTGAATGTTTGCATCCCCCCAAAATTAATATTTTGAAACCTAATCCCCAATGTGACGGTACTGGGCTGTGAGGCCTTTGGGAAGTGACTGGGTCATGAAGGCTAATGGGATTGGTGCCCTTCTGAAAGAGACCCCAGAGAGCTCATACCCCACTTCCACCATGGGAAGACACAGCGAAAAGACATCTATGAACCAGGTAGCAGTGCATACCAGACACTGAATCAGCTGGCACCTTGATCTTGGACTTCCCAGCCTCCAGAACTGTAAGAAATAAATTTCTGTTGTTTAAAGCACCCGGTCTCTGGTATTTTGTCATAACAGCCTAAATGGACTAAGAAAATGTCTAGCATCATTCCTTCTTTCCATTTATTTCTAACCCTATTTCTTCTTGTTCTTTCTCCCAAACAGGGAAGGTCACTGAGTTCCAGAGATCAATAAACTCACCGAGTCTGTGAGCCGGTGCGACTGTGATGAGAATGGGCTCCCAAATATCTGCCTCCGACAAGGGCTTCTCCCCTCTGACCTGACCGCATTTATCAGACTTGACAAGTTACAGTACAATTTCCCAGGCATCCTGAGGCGGGTTCGATCCAGGCTGCCAATGGCCATGTAGAAGTTAGGACTGCATTTGATAGGCCACAGAGTTAAGCAAGGTGTTTAAGGAGGACGGTAACATGTTCAGATTTGTTTTCTAGGATAACTGTAACTGTGCTGGCTGTTCAACAGATTAACTGAAAGAGAAACACACTCGTAGAATGGAGACTAGAGAAGAGAGACAACTCCAAGTTCAGGTGACAAAGCACACAGCATGGCCCGGGGCACTATGATGTGAAGGAGGGAATACATTCAAGGGCATTTCAGAATATATTCAAGTAAGGTAAGACAGCTACACAAATGTGATTCTCAGATGGCTAAGACCCATGTTTTCCAACACTGGCTGAAAGTCAGAAACAGCTGAGGAGCTTTTAAAAAACACCTATATCCACGCCTTGCTTTCATAAAATATGACTCAGTCTGCAGTGGGGGTCCAGCATCAGGAGTTTTAAAAAGCTTCCCAGGTGATTATAATATATAGCCAGGGATGAAAACCACTAGCTTGGATACTAGAACAGCTTTTTGAATCCCTAAAGTCAAGCAGAAACAGTATGTTTTTTAATCTTTAATTTAGCAAATAAGTATTAAGTGCTTAAGATAGGCACTAAATTACGTGTTTAGGTTTATTTACTCCCATAAAATCTGAGTTATGTGATTTTCTTATTTTAATACAGTAAGAACCCTCTAAGGGTCAGAAGTGGAATGATTTCTAGGAACATGATAAGCCAATAGCAGAACCTAGATTTGAACCCAGATCTGAATACTCAGATCTGCTAAAAGCAGACGATGCTGCCATTACCTTTAGAGTTGGGCCTTTGATTGTCATCTGACTTATAGTGTTCCATAATTTGCAGATATCTTGATCCCCAAGGAGTGTAACCACCTCAAAAGCTAAACCATGCTCCATGTTCCACTGAACCCTCAGCTGTGTCTAACACCATGTGAACAACGGTAGCATCTAAACTCACCTGCTACTAAATTCACCATCACACTGCTGAAGCAAGGGTGGGCTATCTTTTCCTTATTTTGCCAAAACAGAAACCTTGACTATATTTTCACAGAAAACCTTTTTCAGGGTTACAATACACAAAGTATTATGGAAATATAAATCCTGTATATTCATAGCATAAAACAATTCCTTTAATAGTGTAGTTCAAATTCATATGGAAATATAAACATGTCATAACAGTAACTTCCTGCATCTTTTTGTCTGAACAATAAACAAACAGGAAACATATACTATTAAAGTAACCACCTACAAAAGCCCATGTAAATTTCAACAAGTAACAAAGACATTAATATTTACTAAACAAGGGCTGCCTCATTATGCAGTCATGCTAACTGCTTATGAAAATTTATTAGTACATTTGCTCTGTAACATTTAGGTACTAATTCATGTATAATAAAATGTCCAAGAAAACGTGTATGATCATAATTAATTCTAAGTTATTTCCATATCTTATTTGTTTGAAACTCAGAGAGCAGAGTTTAGCTGCAGAAATAATTAATTTATATGTAAAATTTTCTCGTACTGTCAAATTGAACACAAGAGGAGCAGTTAACACAGCAGAACCCACTTAGAAGGGTCTGACTGTTCAAAGCTAGAGCCCATGGGCTCATGTTCCTCCATCTGGTTGGTAATTAAGTAGACTGTAAGGAAACATAGTATTCTATTTTCTCTAAGGGTTATTTCTCTGTTTAGAAGTATAAATATTTATATGGATTTAAAGTTAACCTCATCTAAACAAAAATAACACTGGTAAACAACTGAGTGCTATTATATATTATATATATTTACACGCACACATACACACCCATAGATGCCAATCTTTATGCTGAGCACTTTATTAAATGCTCACAACCACCTTATGAAGAAGATAACGTCATCATCTTCATTTGAGAGAAAGCTAAACTGAGGAACAGAGAGGTTAAAGAGGCCATACTCCAGAGGCAGCGAGCAGTAAAGCCAACAGCTGCACACAAGTGATCTGACCCAGAATGTGTGCTCTCTTGATCACTACACATGCTGCCTCCCATATGAAAGTACGGATGATACATGGTTTGGGAGCTACAAAGAGGTGAAAGACACTGTCCTCGTGGTCCAGAAGCAAGAGCTCTGCCTGTTGGAACTAAGCAAGCCCACACACGCTCAGACCCACATGCTGGAAACTAAAACCATGAAAATCAAGACAGCTCGTGATTACTGCTAGATAAATGGTAGAGCCAACTAGGGAAGGTGCCTGTGCTATAACTCACCACCCTTTCCATATTTGTCATAACTTCTCACATTTGAAATATTACATATCTGTTTATTATCTGTCTCCCTGAACTAGAGTATAAGCTCCATGAGAGCAGGGGGTGTGTCAGCCCTGTTCCCAGCAGTATTTACGGCCCCTAGAAACCACAGAGCTCACAGATGCTCAATAACTATATCTGAACAAGGGAAGGACTGAGGAGCACCCACAAATAGAAGCACAATAGAAGGAGATGGATTCACGATGGGGGATTTTGAAATAGGACTGAAGAGGCTAGCTGGAAGCACATGGTATTAAATGTTAGGCTAAGGGCTTCCCTGGTGGCGCCGTGGTTGGGAGTCCGCCCGCCAATGCGGGGGACGCGGGTTCGTGCTCCAGTCCAGGAGGATCCCGCATGCCGCGGAGCAGCTGGGCCCGTGGGCCATGGCCGCTGGACCTGCGCATCCGGAGCCTGTGCTCCGCGATGGGAGGGGCCGCAGCAGTGGGGGGCCCGCGTACCGCAAAAAAAAAAAAAAAAAAAAAAAGTTAGGCTAAGGAGGCTGTTTATTTATGGGGAGCTAATAAAGATTTCTGAGCTGGAGAATGAACTGTCAGAAAGCAGTATGTTGGGCTTCCCCCGTGACACAGTGGTTAAGAATCGCCTGCCGGTGCGGGGGACACGGGTTCGAGCCCTGGTCCGGGAAGATGCCAGGTGCTGCGGAGCAACTGGGCCCATGTGCCACAACTACTGAGCCGGCGCTCTAGAGCCCGCGAGCCACAACTACTGAGCCTGCATGCCACAACTACTGAAGCCCACGGGCCTAGAGCCCATGCTCCGCAACAAGAGAAGGCACCGCAATGAGAAGCCCACGCACCGCAATGAAGAGTAGCTCCCACTCGCCGCAACTAGAGAAAGCCTGCATGCAGCAACGAAAACCCAACGCAGCCAAAAATAAAAATAAATAAATTTATTTAAAAAAAAAAAAGCAGTAGTTAAGAATACTAATCTGGTAGCTGTACAAGACAGTTCGGAGGAAGGAGCCTGAACCTCGGAAGTTGTTTCAACACTCGCCTAGCTCTGAATTGATTACAGAGTGAGCTTGGGAGGTAGCAGAGGAAATGAATATGGTAAGTGTTATGAAAAAGGGATCAACCCAACTTGTGCACTGGATACACAGAACCCCAGAGAAGCAAGTCTAGCTTGAGCAAACTTCAGAAAATCTGATCTGACTCTAGTTCATTACAATGTAGAAGATGCACTAGAGAAAGGATTAAATCCAGGCATTTTTTAGAAATATGATTCTATTCCAGTAGGGGACAAAGATAGCTCTGGTTGACAAAAGCTGAAATAGCTGACCCAGAACTGTCTTGAATCTCAGAGACCCATGTGACTGGGACATTTCACATCAGGGCTGCTGACCTGAACCTGTGTTAGGCTGGATTCACAAATCTGGGGCTGGCCCAGAAGTAGCCTGACTCCTACTGAGGGATTTGCGTGTGTGTGTGTGTGTGTGTGTGTGTGTGTGTTTTCCCTTCATCTTACTTTTCCTTTTTAGCCTTTGCTGAGGATCATTTGCAAACATGGTATGCTGTTTTCCTTCCCACCTAAATTACATTGGATTTAATCAGCTTTTTGAAATTCACTTGCACTATGATCTAAGGAAAAAAGCTGAAGATTAACTTGTGTTTTTATTATTTAATTTCACTTTGAGATGTCATCTCTATTTCATTCCAGGTGTTTGCTGCTGTCCTCTTTAGGAATAACTTTAGCTGAATTACTTAAATAGCTATTTTTGAAGTAGTACAACAATATCTGCTGCTTTAGAATTCTGTTATCTGTGGCTTTTAAACCCTGAAAGGGATTTTACTTTAGGAGCCCTGGAAGACTTCTCTTTCTGGAACTTGGATACTTTGCAATGAGCAAGGAGTACTTTTTAGTCATTAGCTCCTCTGAGTGTATGTGGTTAATCCAGGATAATCTGAATTTTCCTTAGAATCTGAGTATTTACCAAGAACTGGCACAGAGAAAATAATCCTCTCAAAGGCTGTAGAAATGGAGCTCAGCCCTGATGGGCAACATGATACCAGTGAGCATGCAGGGCCGCGCTCTGGTGGTCCTGGTCCCAATTTTTCCTCTGATGCAGTTTTACATTTGGTATTTTGTTTGCACTTAACCTCAGATAAAGTATTTCACCTGGAAGAATGGGTACAGTTTACTTACAGGACAAAAAAGAGAGGAAGAAAGAAAGTCAATAAAGTTCACAATTCTTTCACCAGAGTTATTTGGGAGTCATCAGCCCTCTCTTCTGAAGCTGTTTCTCAGATACTCTTTCTAGTCTCTTTTGAAAAGAGACTCAGACATGGAATATACCAGAGACACACTGCCTAGCAGCCGGACAGTGCTTGGGTTCCCCTGCCAAGCAGGTTTGCCTCCTGGCAGTACCCAGCAATGGAACAGAACTCCCAAGTGAGAAAATAGTCATATACAGAGGACATTATTGAGATAACTCATGTCTAAATAACTTAATAAATTATATCCTTTAAACCCTTGCCATGATGGCATCCTTCACATATCGGTTGTGCTGTATCAAAATCCCTAGGCCACATTAGTAAAATTCCTTGAATGGAACCAGGCTGGATCTACCCTGTATTGGCTTCTATGCAATGATAGATTGTACTCTGATAATAATAGAATGTTTCTGTTTTAATACTGTTGTCCTTTTTCTTTTTATAAGCTTCTGTCTTAAACGTCCCCCCAAAATGAATATCCAGTCAAAATATGGCATATTTAAGAGGTTTTGAAATCTGAATCATCTTTTACGGTTATTTCTCCCAGAGAATACTTGATAGCACCCTAAATCAAGAGGACAAAACCCTAGAGTGGCAGCCCAGACTCAAACATTTATATCCAGTTATAAAAATTTGCTTAAGTCATGGGTCTTTTAATACTATACAGAGAGGAAACCTGAGCTGATACAAAGAGCCCTCAATGAAGTAGAACATTCAGATCCTTACACTTTGTCCAAAGGGACATTTTGAATGGGATGTTTCAAAGCAGCTGTTTTGATGAGGCCCGGTCAAAGAGCTGTGCCTATTAGGAAGTAATGAACAGAAAGATACTTCTGACCCCATCAAACCCCTGATCCCTGTGCTGATCTTTACCTCATTCCTAACTCCCAGCCCATCAGAATCCAACTCTCAGAACTGAAGATGGGGTAAAAGTTCAAGAATGAGGCAACTGATCACTTGATTTAAAACAAACAAAAAGAGGCTTCCCTGGTGGCGCAATGGTTGGGAGTCCGCCTGCCGATGCAGGGGACGCGGGTTCGTGCCCCGGTCTGGGAAGATCCCACATGCTGTGGAGCGGCTGGGCCCGTGACCCATGGCCGCTGAGCCTGCGCGGCCGGAGCCTGTGGTACGCAACGGGAGAAGCCACAACAGCGAGAGGCCTGCGTACCGCAAAAAAAAAAAAAAACAAAAAAAAAACAGGACAGCTTCATATTATTTTTTTCAGGCCACATAAGTCCCTAATATCAAATGGTTTATCAAAGTGGTTCCTAGGATGTGAGGGCGATCTGGCTGCGACATCTGTCACCCCATTGATCGCCAGGGTTGATTCGGCTGATCTGGCTGGCTAGGCGGGTGTCCCCTTCCTCCCTCACCGCTCCATGTGCGTCCCTCCCGAAGCTGCGCGCTCGGTCGAAGAGGACGACCTTCCCCGATAGAGGAGGACCGTTCTTCGGTCAAGGGTATAGGAGTAGCTGCGCTCCCCTGCTAGAACCTCCAAACAAGCTCTCAAAGTGGCTCCTACACAATGGCTTTGTTAATATGACTGCCTCAAAACATCATGCCAAGAGAATAGGACTCCACAGAGATTTGGATTCTGGTTCCAGCCATGACTTGATGTGAGACCATTCTCAGACCATGTGGTTTCTCTGGGCCGCAGGCCCTCATCTCTAAAATGACGGGCAATTTGGATCTCTAACCTCAACTCTACCCATCTAAGCTGCCACAGCCCCACCTGCTAACAGTGAGCCAACAGTGGCACAATCTTGCCACTTTTTTTTTTTTTGAAGTATAACTGATTTACAATATTGTGTTAATTTCCGGTATACAGCAAAGTGATTCAGTTATATTTTTTTCAGATTCTTTTCCATTATAGGTTATTACAAGATATTGAGTATAGTTCCCTGTGCCATATAGTAAATCCTTGTTGCTTATCGATTTTATAAATAGTGGTGTGTATCTGTTAATCCCATATTCCTAATTTATCCCTCCTCACCTTCCTTCCCCCTTTGGTAACCATAAATTTGTTTTCTATGTCTGTTGTCATTTATTCTTTTATGGATCAGTTCTCTTAGAAACAAGACATGTATATTGGTGCAGTGTACTGGACTGTTCATAAATGTTATATAATTTGAGGCAAACGATTCAGTGGAAAGGCTCTATATTTTTTCTACTAAATATATATAAATACTAGAATCCCTCAATATATGATGGGTACAATTTTTTGAACCCTTAACCCATTTAAAGAGCATACGAATCTGGTTTCGATCTAAATAAGGATCAAAGTTTTATAAGAGAGCACATTATACGTGAATGTAAAAAAATACAAAATCAATTCCTGGGAATCATGGCAGAGTCAATATTTTTTGTAGTAGTCTGATAAGTGGAGTTTGAAAAATAGACATATACTGTTGCTTGTTTTTTAAAAAGTATAGTTATGCAAATTTACCACATAGCAACCTTCTTTACATCATAAGTGTACACTGATTAACAATTTTTGCCGCCAGTATATTTGATTCATTTTTCTTACCTTCTCCTCCACAAAATATTAAATAGTTTGATTCAATCACATTTATCTGCTTTTTGGTTCTGATGAGTAAAATAACTTTGAAAGATAAGTGGAAATTTATATATAGTATGACTCTGAGGTAGGATAATAAAAGTCTTAAAAATACTGAAATGCACAAAAAGGCACTAATTATATTATGATTATTATTAGCTACCATTTTTCAGAGCTAACTGTGTGCCAGGAACTCTACAAAAAACTGTGAGGTGGGAATTATGCCAACTTTACATAGTAGGAAACAGTATCAGAGAAATTACATAGCTGTCTAACAACCAGTGGAACTCACACCCAGCCACTTTAGCTTCCTTATAACACCAGTTTGCCCTACAGTAATTCTCAACTGGAGAAGCTACTATTTTATTGGTTTTCACTTCATCCTTCACCTAACATATATGTATTGAGCATCTGCACATGCCACGAATTCCAGTAGGTACCAGGGATAGAAAGAAGTTAGTGATGCATCTCTTTCCTCAAGGAATTCCCAATAATGTGGAAAAGAGAGAGACATGTAAACCAACCCTGCAATCAAATGTGAAGTGCTGTGAACAAGGTACTCACAGGGCTCCAAAAAGCACGAGTCAAGACCACCTGGATCTATGGGTCAGGGGAGGCATTCCAGTGAGTTACAGTGGAATAGAGTTTTAAAAAATGATTAGAGATTTGCTATGCGAGCAGCAGTGGACAATGACACTCAAGACAGAAAAACAGCAAAGACATAAAAGAGCACAGAACTTTTGAACGACGTTATGTCTCAATAACTGCATTATTTCTAGGTTGGGGTAAAAGTGAATGGAGAATGAGTGGGGAAATACCATGTTAAAAAGAATTTTAAATCTTTGCCTTTATATAGCACAGTAGTTCCCAAACCTTATCCTCCATCAGTATCACCTGGAGGACTTGTTAAAATACAGATGCTGGGCTTCACGTCCAGAGTTTCCAATTCAGCAGACCTAGGTGAAGCCTGAAAATTTGCATTTCCAACAAGTTCTAAGATGCCACAGATTGTCAGACTAAGGATCACACTTTAAGACCACTGATATAGAGAAATAAGCCATGAAGAGATTAATTCAAGAACACAGTATTTTTTAAAGTTATTCCCTTTAGTCCTCTGGTATCCCCTAAATGTTAATCTAAAAAAGTTCTTGATTTAAAAACTGAAAAGTAACTATATACAGGTCTACTTGATGTAAACAGTCTTGCAGAAGGAACACAAACCAACAGAGGAATAAGGAATTGCATTTTTTTGGCGTTCACTCCAATCCTACCTTCTAAAGTGAGGTTGTGTGAGAAGGTCTCTTGCCTTCCCACTGCTCTATCAAGAGGAAGAGGCCTGTGTAGAAATAGGAGAGGGTCCTCTCAGACCTGTACTGCACCAAGGTGGGCCCCTGCCCCCATGCTTCTCATCCAACCCCCAGCCAAATGTTGCCTGTGCGTCCAATAAACAGGATGTTCAAGGGCATACATTGCACTGTCAACAACAGTGGCTATCTGGGGAGTGGAGCTGCTATGCATTTCGCTGTTGCATTTATGTATGTATGTATGTATGCATATATGTATCTATGTATGTATGTTGCCCCGGGTCTTAGTTGCGGCATGCAGGATCTTTCGTTGCGGTGTGCGGACTGTTGCAACATGCATGCAGGATCTAC
The DNA here is from genome assembly GCF_951394435.1 of Stenella coeruleoalba. Lineage (NCBI taxonomy): Eukaryota > Metazoa > Chordata > Mammalia > Artiodactyla > Delphinidae > Stenella > Stenella coeruleoalba. The sequence continues at coordinate 94,411,533 of NC_137169.1, forward strand.
TTCCCCGACCAGGGATCGAAGCCGGGACCCCTGCATTGGGAGCTCGGAGTCTTACCCCTGGACCACCAGGGATGTCCCTACTTTTATTGTTTAACATTTCTATATTGTTTGAAGGTTTATTAATAGGTGTACATAAACTTATTCGAAAAAAAATTTTTTTAATACAAAGATGTTTTCAGGATTGTACAACAAACAGAAATGGTTTTCAAACTCTCTTACTGCTCTGTGGTGCCAGTCCTTGGTTCAAATAAAATATTGTCAGAAGCCCAAAACTTAAAACTGATAAAAGAAGAGCTGGTCAGGAAAACGTGATACTCTAGAGGTGAAAGACCCAAAACTTCTTTGAGGAACAACCACCTTATTGTTTCTCGAGATAATTACAGTACTTTGAAAGAGTACTTTTCATTTAGCTATGTAAGGCCTGGATTTTACTTTAAGTTATGTCATGTTTGTACCTTATACAATCTATTGGCTTGTGTTGAAAAATCAATTAATCATTCAAAATTTCCTGATTCAAAATCAGTTTCCTTATTTGTCTTTTCTGTTTCTGATGTTCACTCAACAAAAAAAGAAAACAAAGATGTCAGGTTCTGTCAGGTTGAAAAAAAATCTAAAACTGTAATAACACAAATATAACTTTCATTGTTTTCTATTTAATTTTTTTAGATCCAAATTTGTTAGAACGGTAACTGAACTAAGTATAAAACAAGTTACACACACACACAAACGTGGGGGAAGTTTGTCTGGCATAAATATAGACTAATATGTAAATTAATATAGTAACTTACTTTCCACTAATAATGACTTCTTTCTATTTTCAGTCCTTGAAGGTAGGAACATACTTTGGAATATTTGGCACAATTTAACTTGCTGTGAAAACACTAGTATTTCTCATTTGAATCCTACATGATAAAGCATGGCAAACAATTCTAACTACTCGTTATATTTTTTCTCCAAATGAGGTTTCTCTCACTCTAACATTGTAGAGCAAACCTGATATAACCACAAATGTGATGAAGTGCGGTGGATTTTTTTTCTACTGTTCAGCAGCATCATTCAAAAAATAGCTACTGTAAAGCCACTGAAACTCTTGGTTTCTAGGTGTCAAAATGATCACTTCGAATCAGAGTACTTTTCCAACACAGATTATTTCAGTGCAAATGCTACTGCTTTCTTCTCCATCCTTTCTCAAATAGATATATGAAAGGGGAGGACTAGAAACTATAGTAACTCTCTTTCCATTACAGTCAAGACTCAATGTTTATTAGAACTTAACTCTATTGCTTTTCTCCTTATATAGTGGAGACTGTTACTAATCTCTATACTAAAAGATAATCTGATTTGTCCTCTGCTCTTACATATTGAAACAGGGTTTTTAAAGAGAATCACATGAGATCTGATTATGCAGCACCGATTTGATCCCACATAACAACCCTGCTCCTCCAAGGGACAAGCCAGAAGGAGGTCAGGGTAATGGTGCTGGAGGGCCACTGCACAGGGCCTTGTACACTGTGCACATAGTAAACCAAGAAGCGCATCCCCTAGCGATGAACAGTGCATAACTGGCTTGATAGCCTAGACCCACTACTCTTCACACCCACTCCTACTATCTGCCTGCCTAAGCTCGGCAAAAGCCCAAGACCAATGCCGGCGATCCATGTAAAACCTCGGCCTTTTGACTTTGCCTTGAAAAAGCATTAAATGTAATTTAACTTTAAAGAAATGTTTCTTTAAAGGCAGTAAAAAATGTTTGTTGGATTTTCTTTTTCCTCTTTTGTAGGGAATGTGGCAATATATTTCAGTGTCCACGTCCTGGATCCAGGGGAACAAAAATTGAGCAATGTTATTGTTCCCCTAAAGAAACTTATGCGTTTACAAATAAGGAGCAAGCGTGGGGATTTAATAATTGACAGAAATGTAATGCTCAGATGATCAGGCAAGACATAATTTTGGCTATTTTCACACACTTGAACGATGATGACTGATTTCAGAATCTAAATACTTGTTTAGAAAAATGCTTTCAACATACATATTTAATTAGGTCTCAAAATGGAGATAATTTACACAGTGTCCTGGGAGGCTTAGCTGACACAGGATTTCTGAAAGTTTTGACGCTAAAATGTCCATCTTTAGTATGAATATGGGACACATATGGGCTAAGCAACGTTAATGCTTAGCTTAGATAACGCTCATAAACCAGGGCCAGTATTGAACACAGGAATCACAAACATGAATAAAGAGAACATGCACTCTAGGCCTGCTAGACCTATGAAGAAAGAAAGTGCTTTTAATGAAAAGTGATTAGGAAGGAAGGAAGGAGGGAGGGAGGGAGGAAGGGAAGAAGGAAGGAATGAAAAGTGATCAGAAGAGACAAAAGCAGTGAACGCACACCAAATAGCAAATTCTAAAAAGCCACATCCTTTTTCAAATTGCTTTTAAAACTCTATAAACATGATTTTCCTACACTATAATATTTTTGTTGGCATATTTTTTTTCATGACTATCGGAAAAAGGAAATTATGCTAAGTGTAAAAACTGAGAAATATTCTGTCACTTTAATTAAATGGGAGGTCACTTTTGGGCCTTGCTCTCACACCTCACAGTGAAGACACTTCATGATCCAAATCAGCTGCCCCTACGAGTCATCCTCAATTCCAAGACACTGTGACACAGGTCACAGGAAACTCTAGATCTGTTCCAATTTCAGATGTCGCCCCAATGACCCAGAGCACACCTTATATTTTTATACATACATATATATATATATATAGAAAATGATTGTCTTAGGGCTACACAGTATACTATAGAGGAAGAGGTTACAATGCATTTAATCAACATCGTACTGTTGAACACATGAGGTTTTCCCCCCAACTTAACACAATTACAAACAATGAAAAGAAGAAAACTTTTGAATCTAAATATTTGTCCATGTGTCTAATTATTTCCTGATAATTATTCCTAGAAGTGAAGTTTCTGGGCCAAAGGGGATGAACATTTTTAAAGTTCCGGATGTATACTGCTAAACCATAGAGGGTTTCTTTTTTTATAACTTCCCTACAAATAAGCTATTCCAAACTGCTCACAAGGCTAAGTGGAACTTGCCCAAAAGGAAGGGGATTGTTGTATTATTCAATTGTGCCTTTGATCCTTGAGAAGCATTCTGAGGTGCTCCTGTGATTTTTCTCCCCCCTAAAGCGATTCTAGTGTTATTCTTGGCCACCGAAAAATAAGCAAAACCATACAGTTCCTTTCTTAGAACTATTTCCTGAAGGTTTCCTTTGTCCACTGTCAATTCAGCAATGTTTGGTGGTGGAGTCATTACCATAATTAGACACCACCTAAGAGTCTGGGAAATTGACACTACCTAACTTCCAATGAAAAGAAGAACATGGAATGAATGAAACATTTAACACATTCAACAAGGAAGATTACATTTCTAGGCAGAAAAGAGCATTGTTGTATCAGCACTAGGTCTTTAGTCCCTGAATGGTAACATGGCATCGGCATCACCTGGGTTCCTGGGATCCTTAACACATCTCTAATTTATAGACAAGTCAAATCACAAATATTTTATGAGCATTTACAATACGCAAGATCCTGTTTCTAAGTATTATGAAGGAAACAAAAAAAATCTATAAACCAAGGAGCTTATAACTTAGGGTAGGGGACCAGAAAATTACATTCAAAATGCATTAAAAGAGAGGAGAAGATATTTAAACATTCCAAAACAATACATAAAAGTCACAAAGCAAAGGCACTAATTTGTGCAATTACCATAGATGACAATCTTTTTGTGGACACATTTTGTTTTATCTAATACATTAGAATACCAACTTTGTGATCAGGTTACAATTCTTTCCAAATAACCCCAACATTATGAAATTAAGAATGACAGAAACGATTAACAAAACATCTTTTTATTTCTATACATTAAGGCAAAGAAAACTATTTGTATTCAGTGATTTGAATTTTTCAGAGAAACACTGTTAGAAAGATTTTAAGAACACTTAAGTTACAGCATAATTTACTGTTACTAGAAGATGACATGTCACAGTAAAAACAACACCTTCTCAATTGCAAAACATTTCTAGAAGCTTATATTTTTATAAAGACCGTATTTTCTGAAATAATTTCTCCCCTTTTAACAAACATTTTGCCACACAAGAAAAAGGTGATAAAATTCTGCTGACAGGACAAATTCTAGAGATTCCGACAGCAGCAGCCTGGACCGGGATTCTCAGCCCCAAACCTAAGCTCCAGCCTTTGGGAGTCTGGTAGCAGACGCTAGAGAGAGATGGGCGGTCCTGCTCTGACAGGGAAGCTCATGCCTCCCTATCAGCCTGCTTCCTACACTTTCAGAGCCGCAGAACAGAAGAGAAATACACAGAAAGAGGTGGCAGGGGAGCTGCATGTTTTCTTCTCAGAACCAGAAGAGAAGGACACTCTTGCGTAGAGAACTGCGCTTGTCAGACTTTCCAGTTACACTTTCAATTTCACATACTCTATTTGCATCTCTAACTAAAGAAATTATGACCGTTTTATAAATTGGTATAACCCCAGGAAATTTTACAATTTCATGAAAATTCATAAAATAGTCTCATTTGAATGTTGCTTTAATCATTATATTTACATGACAAGACTAAAATGTGTTTTCTTATAATTTGGGTTTTTTCAGTTAGTAAATCTATGGGATAGTTTATTTTCTTTTCCTCCATACTTCAGCTGGACAATTTTATCTTTCTGTCACCAAATAGGTAATCATGTTACAGTGAAGCTCCCAAACACATTTTTTCCATTCATCCGGATGTCCTGAGATCACCCCACAGTGAACAGTAAGAAGACAGCAGGAAAATGGGTGAAAAACAGGAACATTAGGCAAGAGGACCAGACGTCAGGGAAGGAAGATGGACAATAAGGGAAAGGTAGCATGAGAACCACCAGGACAAAAGAAAAGTAAAATTAAAAAAAAAAAAAAGGAAAACATGTAAAAGGCCCAAAAGTAATTTTAAGAAACAGGAAATAAGAAACTTAATAAAAAATAGTATTCTCAAAAGGTCTTTTCATTTCAGGAACATGTGTATAATTCAACTGTTAAAAGCCCCTTCCTGACACATGAACGTGTTCTGAATGAACAATTTAACTTTCGTCTAAGACAGACACTGAAGGCCACATAAAGAAGTTGAAAGAAATAAAATTGACAAGGTTTGGGGTTTGACTTTGTTATTGTTTTTCCTTTTTAAATCTCCTTTCATGCTCAGGAAACAAGGTCTTAATTATTCTAAAGCTGTTTGGAAGGTGAACAAATATCGTGAAGTGACACGCCAAGGCTCATTCTCTGCCTTACACTCACAGATGACCTGGACAGAGAAAGAAGGGGCCTGACAGTCAGACCCACACTGGATGTGATACTGAGCATGATTACTCACCTGCACAAATGAAGAAGTAGGCTGACATTTTATTTAAAAATAGGATGACACTTTGGGAAAGCCTCATATAAAAAGAAAAGTAGAGAAAAAGCTGGCCAGGCATCAATACTAAGTAAGAGAGAACTGGCTGAATACAATCTGATTTGTAAAAAAAAAAATCAATTACTTCCTCACCATACACCAGAGAAATTCTAGGTCATTAAAGATTTTTCAAACATGTTTACCATAAGATTAAAAATATCTCATGATGGGGAGAAATCATATGGAACATTTCAACAGATTAGAATTCATAAAAATGTAAAACTATTACATGGTAATATAATCATAAACAAAAGCAAACATATTAAAGACAAACAGTTAATGCTTTTTTCTAACCAAACTCTTACAAATCAATATGAAAACTATTAACAACCACAAAGAAAAATGGAAAAGAGCAAATCCAAGGAAAAGAAATATGATGGCTGTTAACATACTATGAATCAGAGCTCCTCTGAGAAATGTCTTTTGACTTCTAAAAGAGATTTCTATGAAACAAGAATAATTCACAGATTAGATAATTTGGACAGAAATTTTTATTTTGTTTTAAGGTTTTTCAAGTTGCAACAAGAAGGCATGAGCTCACATCATTTTCTACAAGTGGACAAATTCACCACACTACGCTTCACACCAAAATGCTTGCCATTATAAGAAGCCATTAGTATTACCTCTTCCTCTGGAAGCAAACACAAAATTTAAAATGGCAAGTACAAAAGTAAACAAAATCACATAGTCTTAGAATATTACATTAAAACTATTAAAATTGTACCATTTACAAAAGTTTAGAGGGAGGCACAGCTCTACAAGTCTGGCTTGCAGGACGGTATTTAGCACAATAGCTGAATACACTAAATTACAGTTCTGTCAGATGCTGCATAAATAGGATCTGTGCACAGTGAATAACAATCCCAATGTAAAGATGCCCCAAGGAAATACAGAAAGTGGGAAATCCTATAATAGATACAAGGAAAAATCCTAGGAAAAATAACCTGTCAACTCCTTTGTTTGTTACATGTATTTTATTACCTAAAATACCCTGACAACTGCTGTGCTTTTTCTGTATTATTTCTTACACAGATTTCCAAAGAGTAGGAATAGTGGACGTTAATACTATGTACCTAGTCAATATGAGACGTGAGCAGTTGCAGCTCAGGTTATATATACAGCACTATTTTTAATGTACTCAGCATAAACTTCCGTATGGAAAATCACATGCACAGAGCTCAGAAGTCCAAGCAATGATTGATCCAGAACTGTTAAATCAGATTCCTTTCCTCCAATATCATTAAAAAAATATAACACTAACTAGAACATACATCCAAGGTTATATATTTCCCATTCAATTCATCATTAGTCAAGAATCTGTTATGAATCTAACACCAAGAATAGAATAAACATAAGTACATGTCATGGTTCTTCCCGTTAAGACTTGGGGTGGGGGGCAGGGAGGGATATAAGAATATGAGAATTAAAAACACTTGATGAAATTAGAAATGCTACTAAATAATAAACTATGAACTACAGATTATAAATATATAAGTAGCAAAGAAAGAAAGATCAATAAGAAAGTCTGGGGCTTCCCTGGTGGCGCAGTGGTTGAGAGTCCGCCTGCCGATGCAGGGGACACAGGTTCGTGCCCCAGTCCGGGAGGATCCCACATGCTGCAGAGCGGCTGGGCCCGTGAGCCATGGCCGCTGAGCCTGCGCATCCGGAGCCTGTGCTCCGCAACGGGAGAGGCCACAACAGTGAGAGGCCCGCGTACCGAAAAAAAAAAAAGAAAGTCTGGAATGATACGGGGACTTCACAGAAAAGGAGAAACAAACTATACTCAAGAAAAGGTAGAATCTAGACATTTGAAAGATCAGGTATCACACCCTAGACAGGAGACAGCATCAGCAAGAGCAAACTTCCTCTCTGATACTCTCTTTCATCAGCCACTAACGGGATGCAAATCAGAAATGATCCACATTAGCAATTCACTTATTAAAGGTCACTGACTCCTGAATCAGCCAATGGTTAACCATAATAATTCTGAGCAATGAAGAGGGATGATGAAAACAGCACTATGGAATAGTATTCTGGCAGGAATCTGCAGAATGGATCCAAGAGAAGAAACTGGTATTGGAAAGACCAGGGAAAGAGATTATGGGGAAAATCCAAACTCAAGGTCTTGAAGACCCAGCCTACAGTGATGCCCCAGTAATAGAGAGGAAGTGGTAGACCTGAACCTGACTTAAAGCATCAGTAGAATTTGGTGATAATTGGTTCCAGATGAGGAATAAGAGAGAATGCCAAAGTTTCTACCCCAAGAGAATGAAAAAAACCTATCTCAGTTTTCTTCTTATAAAAATGAGAAAACTTACTCTATAAATTACTCATAATCTAAACATGATTAGATGCCACTGTGTCTATCTGTCATTCTCTTTGGCTACTGTGTATCTGAATCATCTTCCTATGTTTGAAGAACACCTGCCTATCTTAGGAGGACGAGCCCACCTCCTACTCTATGAATAAAAATGCCCCATACTCACACCTCAGCCTCCACTGCAGCTATGGCCTGGGCTCATGACCTACTTTCTGCCAGGGAAATACACTAGCCCCAGACTCTGACTAGGAAGTTTAGAAAAATAAAAAAACAAGACATGTAGACATACTGTCATGTCAACTGGTGGCAGCATCTAACTCAGGGTTCCAGCAGCAGTGGCTGGAGTCCAGGACAACCATCAAGTTGCATGGACAGTGTCCCTGGCCAACTCATCACCAGGCAAGTTCAATGGTACGATTTTAGGGACAAATCCTGGCTGCCTGCTTCTAAGGCCCTCCCAGAGATTCTGTGAACCACTCAACGCACTTTAACTGACTTCCTTTTTTATTTAAGCCAGCCAGAGTCTGCTTCTGTGGCTTATAAGTAGGAATTCTGATTGACAGAGATGCTAATGAAAATAGCCTGTGAAACAGTAGTAAAAGTGCTTTTAAGAAGATGGGATATTTGGAATGAAGTTCAAGCACTGTCTGCCAATAATCAGGGCACTCTCTGTTTAAGATACAGATACTATACCTCCAAAACCTTCCAAAGCCCTGGCCTCTTCCACAGGCACACATAGGCACGTATTCCATTGCCTGACAGAGAGGCGATATGATGTACTGACAAAAGAACATGGGCTTTAGAATCTGATGAACCTATGCTCAAGTAATGACTTGAATATCTGGTGACAGAGTAACTTTGGGCAAGTAACTTCCCTCCTCTGAGCCTGTTTTCTCATATATAAATTTGAAATAACTATGTTAATTCCACAAAGTGGTTGCTGGGATTGGATGAGATAGTTGATGCAAAAGCCCTCACCAAGTAGATAGCGGTACTCAATTAAATAACTGTCAGTCTCTTAATTGATTTATACTGGCCACACGCAGACTTTCAGTTTCACAATCCTGTCCTGACCCAGGTTATACAATCTCATCTCTGCCCCTGATTCTGCAAACCTCCCAGAACTGTACCATCAGTCACTTAGAAACTTCACTCCAACGCCAAATGGGCCTATCTGTTGGGACTCTCTGATATTTAGGCTTAACATTTTTTCTGCTGGCTCATTTACTTTGGCCTGCTTTGAGTCATAAGAACATCAACCTGGCAGCTCAAGTGTCTAAAGTAATATATTCTCATTTTAGATCATTTGGAAAGCACAGAGAAGTGTACAAAAGAAGAAATATCACAAAACGTTTAGATTTGGAAGAAACCTAAAAGAATGATCCTTCAAACCCTCTTATTTTTTGAAATGAGCCAACTGGAGCACAGAGAGGCTCAAAGGATGGTTCCAAGTTCACAGGGACCATCATTTCATACATAGCAAACTTGTACTGAGCATCTCTAGGTGGCAGCATCGGTGACCAGGGCCAGAGCCCACTCTTTAGCTCTCCTGACTCCGTTGCGATATCCACTCCATGTCCAGAGGCTGAGGCTGCCCACCTCCCACCAAACCGCCACAGCAAGAGCCCTTCAACAACAGCTGCTAACTCCTGAAGAGAGAGGAGGATTCCCAGGGCAGAGAAGGGCATTTGGTGCAGAGGCAGGGGCACAACCAGAGGTGTGCGGCGTGCCAGCGCACAGTAGGTCCACAGACAGTGAACCAGCAGGCACAGAAAGGCCCGTGTGCCAGAAAAGACAAGACATGGAAGTGGCCAAGCCAGTCAGGTCAGGCCAGACTATGGAGACCCTTCAAGGCTGCTTTAGAGACTGTGAGCCTTTTCCTCTGAAGCAGGAGGAGACGTCAAAGGCTCAGGAAGAGCAGAGGAGAGGCAGGATCAGAGCTGGGTTTCAAAACTACCCCAGTTGGAGGGGACACAGAGGGAATGAAGGAAGGTCGGGGAAGTGACCACCAGCAGCCCAGGTAGCAGAAGAGGATGCCCCTCCACAGGCCAAGGTTGAGGAGATGGTGGCGGAAGAACGCTTCTCCAGTAGCTGGCAGAACACAAGAGGGCACTGACAACAGGACAGGGCAATCTCTCTCAGAGATCCCAAGACTCTACAGCTGTGCCACGGGCACACACTGAAGAAGAGAAAGGGGAAAAGGAAAAGGCAAAAAATCTCTGAGATTAGCAAATGGCTTTCAGAGAAGAAAAATGCAACTGACTAATCTGAGTTCACTCTCTAGACTCAACTTCACAATTTCATCTGGCAACTGATGACTTAAGTGACCAGATCCCCAAGGGCCAACCCCACAAGCTCTAGACACCACTCACATGGAGGCGATTAATTCAGAAAGGATAACAGGTATACCCTTGTCATTAAATGGCACAGGGGGACTCCTGACCAGGCCGACTGTTCTGATGAGGTTGCCACCTGGGCCAGGTTTTAGGGGATGAGGGGAGCAGAGCAGGGCCGTCTGGACCTTGTGGTAGAAGCAACCCTCTCCCAGAGCTGATGTGAAAGCCACAACGACTCAGCAGCTCATGGCAGCACCCAAAGGCAGGTCTCCCAGAGGAAAGACTATCTGCCTTCCTGTTCAATCTCATAGTCTCCATGGGCCCAACACCAGTCAATCAGGATCCATCTGGAACGCGGCTGCATTCTCTCAGATGTATTCTCCTCAATTAAATTTAGTGGGAATGCACCCAGGGCAATTTTTACCATAAAACGCCAATCGTGCTTTCAGGAATAATGACTCAGGAATCACACAAACACAAGTTTATTTGTTTCCTTTAAAGGAAGGAAGAAAGACTAGATAAACAGTAGGATACGTCCTATATTGGTATTATCTAGAACAGTTAACATAATGTACTAGAACTATATATACCACCAGAGATTTATCTCAAAAACGTTTTTTTAAAAAACCTGATTTGTGTCATTTATGTAAATAATATATGTAGGTAAAACGCACAACTAGCATAAAAGTAGTTATGAGTATATACACAAGTAATATATAATATATAATTATATAATATATAATAAAAGTACAAAATATATAATAAAAGTACAAAATAATATCACACAGGTGAAGGCTGAGGACATTCCCATGAAGCCAGGTCTCCAGGCAGCCGATTATGTAGTCTCCCTCTAGATCCCTGACTCTTGCCATTTCACGCTCATCATTAGGCGAAAATTAAAAAGGCATTTACTCCATAGGCCTCAACTCAAGTACCTGACTTCCCTGAGAATTTTGATTCTTTTAGTCAAAAGACATATGGAGTTTTGTTCAATTAAATTTTATGACATCAAAACTGTTTTAAATCACTTATTACTGTGTAGATTTTTTCTGTTTGTTGTATTAGTGATTTTTTTATAGAAATGAAACTGATTTACCATATTATATTAGCTTCAGATATATAGTATAATGACTCAATATTTTTATAGATTATACTCCACTTACACTTATTACAAAATAATGCCTATATATCCCTGTACTGTACAATATATCCTAGTGATCTCTGTTTTTAACTCAAGTTTGGGAGGGAAAAGAGGCTATAAATTTTTCTGAAACTTTGATATAGGGCTCCAGCTGAAAGAGCAAAACATACTTCATCAGAGAAACTAAATATATATATATATATTTTTAAATTTATTTATTTTTGGCTGTGTTGGGTCTTCGTTTCTGTGCGTGGGTTTTCTCTAGTTGTGGCGAGCAGGGGCCACTCTTCATCGCGGTGCGTGGGCCTCTCACTATCGCGGCCTCTCTTGTTGCGGAGCACAGGCTCCAGACGTGCAGGCTCAGTAGTTGTGGCTCACGGGCTTATTTGCTCCACGGCATGTGGGATCTTCCCAGACCAGGGCTCAAACCCGTGTCCCCTGCACTGGCAGGCAGATTCTCAACGACTGCACCACCAGGGAAGCCCGAAACTAAATATCTTCTCTTTAACAATTTAACTTTCTTTCTCCTTCAAAATGTATTACTGTCAACTTCCTACAAAGAGGGACTACTTTTTCTCTTGGTATCACACAGATTAAATATATATAGATATCCAACTCTCGGGAAAGAGAGAAGAAAAATCATAGGTAGTATGGAAGCGTTAGCTGTATATGTGACATATTTTTATACAGAAAAGAAAGTGACATGAAACAAATAAATGTAGTGTTTCTTAAATCTTGGTGGTGAGAATATGGATGTCTCAAATTGTACTTTTCAGAGTAATGGAAATATATCATTTTTAAGTTTTAAGTAGAAAAATACGAGGGTGGGGGAATTTGTTACATATATATACTGCCCAAGTACTTCCTCCAAACTGTTTTATCATCACAGAAGTATGGTAAGTGTAGGATTAAACTCTATGGCAACACTTTCAACAACTGCCTTGTCCTTTTCTCAAGTCTGGGGTTGCCAGACAAAAATATCTGACCTTCATTTCTCTGATAACCAATTTTTAAAAATCTTTCTAATCCAAAATACTTAGAAGAAAAAACAGTGGTCTAGGCCCTTTTTAATTTACAATGAGGAGCATATGTTACTTAACACCTATGTAACAGAAGGAAAACAACGCAAACTTCCTAATGACTTAGATAACTAAAAGAATAAAAAAGCAGTTAGTATAAATCCACTGTCTTGTGTAAGTCATGCTTTGGGAGATACCTCTTTGACTGATAAGCTGTCTCTGGAGAAATACAATATAAAGAAACAAATTTCGGGACTTCCCTAGTGGCGCAGTGGCTAAGAATCCTCACGCCATTGCAGGGTACACAGGTTCGAGCCCTTGTCTGGGAAGATCCCACATGCCACGGAGCAAATAAGCCCGTGCACCACAACTATTGAGCCCGCGCACCTAGAGTCTGTGCTCCACAGCAAGAGAAGCCACCGCGATGAGAAGCCCACACAACGCAATGAAGAGTAGCCCCCGTTCACCCAACTAGAGAAAGCCTGTGATCAGCAACAAAGACCCAACGTAGCCAAAAATAAATAAAATAAATAAATTTTTTAAAAAAAGAAACAAATTTCTACTTTAGACTTGCTATGGATGAAGATATGACAGAAGCATTACTAATCACAGCATTCAAGTTTCCTAAAATAATCATTTCTGATGCAAATCAAAACTACAATGAGGTATCACCTCACACCAGTCAGAATAGCCATCATCAAAAAGCTACAGATAATGAATGCTGGAGAGGGTGTGGAGAAAAGAGAACCCTCCTACACTGTTGGTGGGAATGTAAATTGGTGCAGCCACTATAGAGAACAGTATGGAGGTTGCTTAAAAAACTAGAAACAGAGTTACCACATGATCTAGCAATCCCACTCCTGGGCATATACCTGGAGAAAACTCTAATTCAAAAAGATACATGCACCTCTATGTTCATAGCAGCATTACTTACAATTGCCAAGACATGGAAGCAACCTAAATGTCCATTAACAGATGAATAGATAAAGATGTGGTGTGTATATACATACAATGGAATACTACTCAGCCATAAAAAAGAATGAAATAATGTTGTTTGCAGCAACATATATAGACCTGGAGATTATAATACTAAGTGAAGTAAGTCAGACAAAGAAAGGCAAATACCACTTATATGTGGAATCTAAAAAAATTAGACAAATGAAATTATTTACAAAACAGAAACAGACTCACAGACATAGAAAACAAACTTATGATTACGGAAGAGGAAAGGGTAAGGGAATAAATTAGTAATTTGGGATTAACAGATATATATTACTATATATAAAATAAACAATGAGGACCTACTGTATAGCACAAGGAACTGTATTTAACATCTTGTAATAACCTATAATGGAAAAGAATCTGAAAAAGAATACATATATATGTGTGTGTGTGTGTGTGTGTGTATACATATGTGTGTATGCATATATATCTGAATGACTTTGCTGTACACCTGAAACTAATACAACATTGTAAATCAACTATACTTCAATAAAAGAATAATAATCATTTCTGTTATTACATTTTTAGAACACAAAGTTGTGAAGACAAAGTGCTTTCAGACACCTGAAGAGAAATACAAATGTTAGAGCATGTGTATTCACTGATTTGACAAATAAGCACAAATTGCCAGGAAGTGTGAGAAGCACTAAAATATGAAGAAGAATAAGAAAGACAATGTCCCATTCTAATGAAGCCAACATGGGAAGGAAACTTCATAAACAAAAATATAAAACAATTATAGATTGGTGCTACAAAGAAAACTTTTCTCCGTGCTCGGTCAGTCAAGGATGGAAACCCCATCTCAGCTAGACAGGGCCTTCCTGAAGAGATGACATGTGAAGTCTGACATAAGAGAAGGGGCTAGCCAGGTAAAGATTGGAGAGGAATGTTCCAGGAAGAAGACCAGCAAGTGAAAAGACCTAGAGTTGGGAGAGTGTAATTGGTGTACACTAGGAGACAGCAGACAACCTACATGTCCACAGAATGGATGAGAGGGAGTAAGACGAGGTTGAAGGGATATGCAGGGGTCAGTTCACCCAAGGAAAAGCCACTGAAGAGCTTCCAGCCAGGGAGAGCACAGCCTGAGATATAGTTTTAGAAGATCATGTTGGCTGCCTTATGGAAATGGATTGGAGGAAGTCATGAGCAGAAGTAGGAAATGCAAAGTTAAGAGGCTACTGCAGTAGTCCAAGCAAAAGATGATAATTAGCTTGGACTAAGGTGGTAGTAAAAGAGACTCATTCCTTCTACAATAAGTATCTTTTGAAGACCTACTGTGTAGTAGCACTATTATAGGTGGTAGAGATATAGTGAAGAGTCAGGCTAACAAGGTCCTTGTTCTTGTTAAGATGACATTCTCAAAGAAGAAGATGAAAAAAAAAGTAAACAAATAAACCACAAAATTTTAGATGGTAAGATGCTTTGAAGACAAAAAAGAATACCAGGTGGAAGTGATGGGAAGGACTATGTGTATGGGGAATCCATAGAGACTATTTAGCCTGGGAAGTCAAGAAAGGTAATCTTTTACTGAGATCTGATTGATGAGAAAGTGCCCAGAAGTACAAAGGAGATGGAGAAAGGTGTGTGGACCGGAATACTGCCTGCCATTCCGGTAAACAAAGTGCTGCCTGCCATTCCAGGAAATAAGGATCAAAACATCAGCCACTGCAGCCACCCACCTCCCCACTCTGAGGGGGAATCAGGATAGAGAAATCAGGAAGCATTACATGCTTTGGGTACTGGCCCTAGGCAATTAAAATGCATATCTACAGAATAATTTCAATGACCCCAGAGTCTTGCACCTTCCCATACACAGAAAAGCTCTAAAATCATCAACTATGATGATCAACTTGATGATCAAATCATCAAGATGTCTGTTTTTGTGATTAGCAATAACCTTTCAATGTTCAACTACATGGTTTTTTCCCCAGAAAAACAACCAACCAACCAACCCCCCTATATATCCTTACCTCTTTAGAGCAGTTCCCCAGAGCGATCTAGGAGCTGCCTACCGGCCTTAGAGTCCTCAGTCAGGTCCCCAAATAAAACTTAGCTCACAGCTTTTAGGCAGTGCATTTTTTCTTCAGTCAAGAGGTGGAACCAATTCAAGATGAATTTTGCAGATAGAGTCAGCCACACTGGCTTACATGAGTGGTGAGAGAAATAAATGAATCAGAATAATGCCCAGGATTATGATTTTTAGAAACGGTAGATAATGGTACCATCTTCTAAGATGAAAGACTGGGGGAAAAGAATCCATAGGAATTTTGGAATTAAGCGTTCAATTTTGGACATAGTAACTTTGAGATCATATGAGATACACATTGTATGTGAGTCTGGAGGTTAGAAAGAGCCCTAGGCTAGAGACAAAAATTGGGGAGAATCTTTATAGAGATGGTAAGTGAAGCCATGGGAATGGATAAAACTGCCCAACTGGGCTGTGTGGCATGAAGAAAGGACAGGGCTTAGAATAAGGCTTGAGGAACTCCAAATTTTAGAGATCAAGCAGTGGAAGAGAAGCCAAGTAGAGAGGCAGAGGAATGGTGGGTGGGATAGAGGAAAGCCGAGAGAATGTCTGCTATGGACTAAGTGTTTGTGTCCCCTCAAAATTCTTCTTTTGAAGCCCAACCTCCAGCACGGCTGTGTGGCTGTATTTGGAGATGGGGCCTCGAAGTAAGTAATTAAGGTTAAATGAAATCTAAGGGTGAGGCCCTGATAGAACAGGATTAGTGCCTTTAGAAGAAGAGACACCAGAGAGCTCCCACTCCCCCACCCCTGTTTCTGTAAATAAAGTTTTATTGGAACAAAGCCATGATCATTCAATTATGTACTGTTTATGGCAGCTTTCCTATTACAGTGGAAGATCTGAATAACTGCAACATAGACTACATGGCCCAAAAAGCCTAAAATATTTGCTAACTTATCCTTTACAGAAAAAGTCTGCTGACCTGTGATCTAGATAATTTGCAAAAGGGCAGGGCTGCCACATAGAGATCTGTCAGTCTAGAACAGCTGTGTAGTGAGTAGCATCAATCCTATCACCAGTAATGGGTATTTATTGCATCTTCATGTGACTTTTCTGTAAGCTGTAAAGGTTTCTAAAATAAACTGATGAAAGTGGGGAGGAATAACAATGAAATAACAGATAAAAAGAAAACTGAGAATCCATACAAATACTCTTTAACAAATATGATGACTAATTCCAAAGACAGTACCCTAGTGGGAATAAATTTCTACAGCCTATTCCTCCTTAGTAGACCAAGGAAGAAGGAAATGTAGGAACACTCATGATAACAGAAAAATCTAGCAGTTTTTCATTCCCATATGAATAAAGATAACTACTCTCCTACAGAAATCTTCCCATTCTATCAAATTGGTCTACTGTCCTACCCACAAACACTTTGACTCTTCCTATCTCAATGCCTTTGCCCAAATAGAATTCTTTTATCTCCCATCAAAATAAAACAGCTTCTCTCAAAATGTCTACCAGTCTAAATCTCGGTCACCTTAAATGTCACCTGCTACCTGAATCTCTCTCCCTGTTCTTGGCCAAGGCTGACTTTCCCTTCTGGGACTTAGGTAATCTCATCTTTCTCAGGACACTTATCAAACATTGCTTTACAATGTTGTCAGTTATATCCATCCCTTCACAACCAGGTTATAACAGGCAAGCTAGAGGGAAGGAATCATTTCTTGTAACGTTTTCTATCCCTTACAGCAACAATAATAGATGAAATGCCTAAAGACATATATCTTCTTGAGGTTAATGGTAACAAGATCTCTAGCTATAAATATTTACCTTGTTATTGTCTTAAGGTTAGTAAGTTTAACTTGATGAATTTTATTGGTGTGAAATGTTAAGTATTTTCAACTGTTATTGTAACACACATGTTTAAGGCTAAATATTTCTCTCTCTTTACACTACTGCTTACTAGCCTTAGAGAGTCATTAACCCTTCTCAGTTTCATTTGTAAATAGAGATAATAAGAATATGAGCCCTTCTGCCTAATAGTTCACAGTGGGGCTCAATGCAATAATTTAAGTGTAAGTGTTCAGAAAAACTGAAAACACCATTTAAGATGTAAGGACGTTTTTATCATTATTGCTCTAGCGTGCTGCAACTCTGCAAACAGCCCACTGATTGATGTTATACGAATGCTTCTCAGGAAGAATGTCGTTCCAATCTTGGTGAGAAATCAAGGGCTTTTCCGGGCACTTAAGCTTTATGATACTCAACAGACAGGTCAACTGATCATTATAGCCAAAGAGCTCTCACAAAAGGCCTTATTACAGAGGCTATGAAGGTGAAGTCTTTTTTTTTTTGGAAGGTGAAGTCTTTGAGATCATGTCTGCCTGCATTAATCAAATTGATTTTCCTGATAAGGTCTGAAACCAATACTAATATAAAAAAGGAAACAAATGGAAAATAAATGGCACAATGCTAGCCTGAGTCTATATTTTTTTGAATAAGTAACGGTATCTAAGCACAAAATATTCACATTTTTCTAGTTTTCTGTATTAAAACTATTCAAGTTTTCATTGCAACTACCATTTGCTCTATAAATCTTTTAAAAATCTTTAGTAAAAATTAATTCATTAATGACCTAAAACTTAATATACTACAATTTCTCATATATAACCTCTCATATTTTTTGTCTTCTCTCCAATATTTTAATATAAATATATTTTTAGTTGTATCTAGTCTTTTCCTACTCTGAATCATCCATGATGACATTCAGTCAAGGCTGCTCTAAGCAAAATAAAATTTGCTGTGACTAAGCCAGAGGTAAAAAGAAAGAACTGCTTGCCACAGGTAGGAACGGACAAAAAAGCACTATTTGACACTTACTCGTCTCGCCTTCCTTTAAACCCCTCCTTCTGTTCTCCAGGTGTGAGTTTATAGAACTAACCTACAAATGAAGTTAGCACTTCCTGCACTTCACATTTTTAAACTGTCATCACACTGATCATTTCGATTCCATGAAGGAATGTGAGTGGGATCCAGTACATCCAGCTGCATTTATACCTGGCTGCAAAATCACACTTGAGAAATAATGATTAAAGAATTGGTTGATATCTGGAGAGAAATCTCTAGGAAGTAGATGAGCACTGCTCCCAGCTGCCCAAATCAGTCAGGATCAAAGAACTCTTCTTACCTGATCAAGGTCACAGCCACAGAATCCTTTTCAACAATGTTCCATAGAGCTCTTGCCAGAAGATCATATTTGGCAGATGAGTTGAAACATATTGGAAGTCCCTGGATTAGATTTTCTGAGGGATATGTCCTTGCCCTCATCCAATCTTAGATTTTTTTTTATCATTGATTTTATTTGAGATACCCTTATTAGTTCCATCAAGACTAATTTTTTTTTAAGGACCTTAGTGGGAAGTCAGAATCAAAAATTTTTAAAAAGCCAAAAGAAAAAACATTTTTAATATCTTGAATTTATTTTACATTTATTCATGGCCAGTCCTCATTCTAGACTAACTCGGGGCTTTAGACTGATTCGGAAAGGTGCCTATGAACTGTATATACATCCACAGATTATCTGGGATATGGGAGTCAAGACAGGAATAGATTGGACACAACCCAAGACAGGAGGACACAACCCAAGACAGGCAGTCACCAACTTCTGGGTACTCCGGGCAGAGTTTTAGATACTCCTGAATCAAAATGGTTTTGGTGAGCTTGAAGAACTAAACAGTGCAGCAAGATTGATTCTGCTATTTAGTTTCTCTCTGGAGCATCTGGTGCTTACACATTAGTCCTCAAGCACTTTCTGAGGGGCTCCCATTCATCCATTCCTGGGTTACATCTTGGGGAAGAATAGCAAAGTGGTTTCTGCCTTTCAGGAGTACATAATTTGGTGATATAGCGCTTACCACCTGAGTAAAGACCTAGACTGTAAGGCACAGGTCTGGGATCTAGACTTGGTTTTATTCTTAACGTGGTGAGTACATTAGTTTTCCATGACTGGTATAACAAATTACCACAAACTTAGTGACTTAACCCAGATTTATTATTACATTTCTGTAGCTCAGAAATTCAACATGGGTCTCACTGGACTGAGTTAAAAGTGTCAGCAGGGCAGTGGCCTTTGCTAGAGGCTCTAGTGGAGAATCCATTTCCTCATCATTTCCAGCTTCTAGTGGCTCAAGGCCCTCTTCCTACATCTTCAAAGCCAGCAATGTTGCATCTCTCTCTGACCCAGATGGGAAAGATTCTTTGCTCTTAAGAAGCCACGTGATTATATTGGGTCCACCAAATAGCACAAGATATCTCCCCATCTCAAGGTCCTTAACTTAATCACATCTGCAAAATCCCTTTTGCCGTGTAAGAGAACATCTTCACAGTTTCCAGGAATTAGGACATAGACAACTTTAAGAGGCCATTATTCTGCCTACCACCCTAAGCAGCCTTGAAAACAGAAGTTTACCTCTCAGTGATAGACCTGCAGAATGAGAGATGTGGACTATACCAGTTCCAAAGCTCCTTTCAGCCCTATTTTACACAGGCGTGTCCATTTGAAGAATTCTAACAAGCAGCTTCTCACATCACAAATTACAGATGCTGGAGACCAGCAGGCACACTGCTCTCCCTTCTAGCCATGATCCATCTGCCATGATGAGCCAATTACACAGAGAAATGTTAGTAAGACAGACTGAATGATTTGTGAAAAGGATGACAATAGGACAATTATAAATCTACTGCTAGTCTCCACAGCAAATGAAAGAGGGTGATAGCTCTGCCTACTACAGCACTGTGTTTTAAATCAGGGTTGACTCCTTGTGTGATACTGTCAAAGTCAAACAATTGTCCCTCAACCATCTGTTCCCATTATTTACATAGCCTTTCTGTGGTCTCCTCTCCTAGCTGCATACTGCTAGCAAGCCACATAAAAAAACAAAGTCACTTCATGCTTTACATTAAAGTGTTTCAGAATTAATTCTGAACATAAAATCTAGGAGCAAGGTTTATCTATACCAACTCATTTTTACCTCAAGTGCAAAGTACACCGTTAAGTACTAAGAGTATTTTAGTTTCTTGGTGGGCATTTCCTTTACAGAAACCACAGTCCTGTACAGCATTTCCTGTAAAATAACCACATCTTTTTTTTTTCTCAAAATGAGGACATTTGGCAGTTGAAGTTGCAGTTTCCTACCAAAGTTTTCTCTACTTACTGTAGCCCAGTATACCACCTAAAACGTCGACTGCACATATAAGAACAAAATTAGAAATGTTTAAATCTTGATTTTTAAACCTTAAAAAACAAAATCTTCATAATGCCAAAGTATGGCTTAAAATTTTTTCTAATATAATTATGGAATGTGTTTAATGTCAAAATAGATCACGGTCTTTCTCCGTATCATTTAATCAGAACAAACGAGGGGCCTGTCACACAGCCCTTGTGAATGAGATTTAAGGATCTCAGAGTTAAGAGATCTGCTATTTCACACACTCTGTACATGTTTTATTCCATTTAAAGAACTAAAATTTAAGTGAAACTGTATATGGAAGCACTCCTTGTTAATGTAGGAAAACTACTTGTAACTCCTTCAGCAAAGATAACAGCCTCCTTTCAAGGGAAGTTCCTCTTGATCGTGGATGCAGCTTCAGGAGGACCGTCCTACAGGACAGGAACATAAAGCCGGGAAAAGCTAGATAGCCCTCACGTTCAAAATGAATACTGGGCACATTAAAACTGCACTTCTCACCACCTTCTACATTTTATTATATAGACTCATCTGTAAGGTTGCTGAAATACCTGCATAGATAAATTTAAAAGTATATGCAAATATATTTAAAAGTTTCAAGTATCAACCAGAAAATAGCTAATCAGATAATCTGTGATAGATTTTAAAAAGCAAAGAGAAAGAAAAAATAAAAGCTGTACCCGAATATCAAGAGAGGGAAGGTACAGGAGTACTAAAAGGATAATGGCAAGATTATATTTAGGAAGAGTTTAAAAAGTGGCTTTCTTCCATAAGTGTGATGGAGAAAACATCTAGAATTTAAGAGAAACAATTACTGATTAGAGGACTGGGGGGATTTCCCAGGTCTTACCTTGAATTTTAAACCTCACAGTTCATTATTTTTGAGTGGGTTAAATTTAGTATTAAAATGTCCTTTCTTCTAATAAGCTAGACTCATGTGGCTTTTGCTCCTTCCAACTTTTAAAACTCAGTGGTATTTCTGCCATGGTCAGAGAAGTCTGACAAACAGAAGCTCCAGAACCCCGTGTTTCACAAGCACACAAGAACATTCACTGTTTTGTAAATAAGATCAAATTAAATAAACACTCCTTTAAGTAGTCTAAGAAAACTGCAAATCCAAGTAAGGAAGGCTTACTTTGAGGTTATATCTTTATTAATTCAAAACTAGTTTATCTCAAAACTAGTGGTAGTAACTTTCACTTAAAATCTTCACTCAATAGAAGTAAAGCTCAAATGTAGGAACGGACCACAATATTTCTAATAAGAACTTGCTAAAATAGTGGGTAGATGGTAGAAAGAATTTAGGATTTCTTTTTTTTTTTGAAGAATATTAGTACTTCTTTTCAGTATATAGTCTTTTAAAGTATTCTTATGAATAATATTGATACACGGAAAACAATATGTGGAAAATGTTTTAAAAATTATATATGAAATCCATCTCAGTAATACCAATTTGATATTAGCAATGTGAGATGACTGGAAATGAGTGAATTGAGACTGTTTCAGTATTATTTATGAGAAAGGGGTTGGCTACAAAAATTGAAATGCAACAGAGCAAAGATAAGCAGAGCTCATATGCAAATAAACACTAATAATTAGAAATTATCTTTCCATATTTATTACAAAGTTTATTCCCAATATTTTCCTTTCAGGCTGGTCTTTCTTTTCCCTATTCCAAATCGTATCTGACCTTAGTAGCTCATCTCAAGCTTTACTCCATCTATAAACTCTTACATAATTTACTCCCCTCCCCTTTATTTTCAGCCCTTTGGGTCATGCTATCCATTTGGGTACTTGGATATATTTTTCCTCACACATTTATGAGTATGCTTCATCCACAATGAGAACTTAAACTTGTTCAGAGCAGAGCTTATACTTTAAATCTCTATTTTTAGGGTATTCTGGCCCCCAACATCATGTTGGTATAGGAGGCCCCAATACACGAGAAATAGATTTAGATTGGTTTTAGAAATATTTTCATGTAGGCACAGCAACAACCAAACTTTTATCCACAACTCAGTGGGCGGTTCTGCGGAGTTTAGGTATGTAAAATTCCCCCGCGCTGGAAAAGCTCCTTGAGGAACCTTGACCAAGCACTGATGTGAAACCTAAACCAGAGCCTTGCCTATAACATCTGTTCAGTCCTGAAGAGCTTGCTGAATGGGATCACAGGACTGATTTAAAACAACCAGTATGAGGCTGGAGGCAAAGGCAGTCATCCAGGTATGAAGTAAAGTAGGTCTGATCTGGCAAGTAGCCGTGAAAGCGGGGTAAAGGGGCAACAAGGGTGCAGACTAAATCTGGGGGTACGTGTGTGATCCCGTGATATAATAAAAAATATATATGTGGCCTTCATTCCCAGTTCCTGGCACAGAGCTCTTAAAACCCTTGTAATTTTCTGAGTGAAAGCGATGATAGGAACATCTTTGTTACAATATTTGGTCTTTGACCCCTGGTCCTGACAGAGCTTCTTAATCCCTTGGAATTTCACAAGTGACAAGAGCACCTTTTGTGCTGATGAGGTAACTCTTGTTGGGCCCCTGGATAGCTTCGGAATGGGGGCTGGTTGCCAGAAAGACCAAATTTTGATTAGAAGCTTGGAACTTCCAGCTCCACCCTCAAACTTAAGGAAGGGGAGAGGGCTGGAGAGTGAGTTTTTAATCAATCATGCCTACGTGGTGAAACCTCCATAGAATGCCCTAACGGTGGGGTTCAGGGCTCAAAGAGCTTCTGGGTTGGTGACACATCCACATGTCAGGAGGGTGGCACATCCCACTCCACAGGAACAGAAGCTCCTGTGCTCAGGACCCTGCCAGACCTTGCCCTATGTACTTCATCTGGCAATGCATTTGTAGCCTTTATAATGTCCTTTATAATAAACCAGTAACAGTAAATAAAGTGTTTCCCTGAATTCTGTACCTAGAAAATTATCAAACTTGAGGAGGGAGTTGTGGAAACCCTTGATTCTGTAGCCAAATTGGACAGGAGTGTGGGCATCCAATTCTTGCAATTGGTATCTAAAGTGGGAGCAGTCTTGTGGGACTGAGCCCTTGACCTGTGGGGTCTGCGTTAACTCTGGGTAGTTGGTAGTTTAGTGTTGGAAGTGAACTGAATTGTACAACATCCAGTTGGTGTCAACAGTGAGAGAATTTGTTGGTGTGGTGGGGGAATAAAAGTGAAGCCTACCTATTTGAGGTCGTAAGTGCTAAGAGTAAAAACAACTCAGAAAGAGCAACACAAGAATGGGCAGGGGAAAGTTACTAACCCTCCCTGGACAGCTCCCTCCTCTGGAAAATTACATCAGAATTTAAGATGTCTCAGGTCTCCCTCAGCTTCTAAATCCAATGCCTGAGGAGGCAGAAAGGCTCACTGTGATCTTGTAAGTGCCAAGAGTGTCACTAGAGCATCAGCAGAGCTGTGTGAATTAGAACAACAGAAGCACCTTCAAAGATGACCAGAACCCACAGGTCTGGTCATTAATCTCTGAAAATTAACTAGTAAGCCTAGTGGCAATCTGAGAGGCAATCCCACCAAGGGTCCTCTGTTTTATCATGGCAGCATTTTCAACTTCACAGTTTTTCATTTTTATCTGAATTTTTGTATATAAGAATTTACAAAGCAAACCTTAAAGTTTTTTTTTAAATAAACTCTTTCAACTGACCAATCCACAGGATGTAACACAATGGGTGTCTTTAACACCTTGCTAGAAATAGCTTGCCTTGCCTCTATCTTCCAGCTAATTTAAATTTTCTAGAAGGTGTTTTATGGTCCAATGTTCATTTTCAAGCCACAGCAATTTTAAAACAAAAAATCATAGAAAATATAAGTCCCTGAAATTATACTCAGAAAATAACATAACTAAGTCATTATGTGAATGCTTTCATGTCCCTTTTCTGGTTTGTAGAAGATATATGAATTATTTTCAGCACCCACAGAAAGTTTTTTTAATTAAATAATTACTGAGAATATCAGTCTTAATAAGAGAGCCTCATATGTGATGTCTAACTAAAAATAAAACAAACACTAAAGGGAACTTTTCCAAATCTAAAATGTTATGGTTCTATGATCAGACCTGAAGCCTGGCTTTAAAAGAATCAGCTCAGTTCCTGATTACATATGCCTGACTACCCAATGGAAAACACAAATAGAAACAAACTGACATACTTTTCATTCTATTAACAGAGCCAGCAGCTTCCAAAAGCTGAGTTTACAATCGTCACTGCTAAATGATTGGTGTCTGCTGTACTCTTCCATTTTGTGAGTTTGCAGTTTTCACTATTAAAAGGTTTTTAAAAGTTTGATATGAAAGTGAAAACCTAATGAGAAAGGCACAGAACTTTTCAGTATCTAGCAAATGATAGGAAAAAAATCATGTAGATAGAATTGCATTAACATTTACATTAGGAGGGCCTACTAAGAATACAAGCGAAGGTTAGACAGAGACCCTTCATGTGAATTAAAATTATTTTAATTATCAAATAGATATGCAAATTGGCTTATAGCAATGACAATTTGCAGAAAACCAGAGTTAGGCAAAGAGCTAGAATATCAAAATTAATTTATTGTCATTAATGGAAATAAAATACAATTCCAATTGCAAATCAGGTTTCTAATACCATAAATTCATTTGATTAATTTACACAGAATGAAAAACTCTCAAATAATTATTCAAAACAAAAACATTCCAAAATTCCTAGGTGGGGGAAAAAGAAGCAACTTTTGCCCTTGAATAGTCTAAGATCCAATGTGCTTAATAGTTGGAAGAAACCTGACAAAAGACAAAAAAAATCCTTAGCAAAGTTCCAATTTCTTACATCCTCTCTTTATCCTACAACTAGACATTACAAACTCCTATTCATCTAAAACTAAACTCAGACCCAAATAGAATTTTCTTTTATCAGTTTAGCTCAACACACATTTAGTGCCAGTTATATTCCAGGCACCATATTAAGTACAAAGATGAATTTAAGACCCTGGAGGAACTGGAGTTCATTGCTGATGATGTTCATATCTGTGCCCAGGTTTGATTTTGGCTGGACCTTCAGTGACATGATTCAAGGTCTGATCTATTTCTAGGTCTGTTTATATAATGCACAGACAGCACAATGCTTCTATTCGAAATGATACTTTATGAACATTTGTACTGCTATGAAATACTATGATAGGGTTCAAGATAAGGGTTCAACACATCTGTACTATGAACCTATGGCATGTCCAACTCTGTTAATGTTCAGAACACAAAAGGAAAAACGGTGAGGTTCTTCTCCTCCACCAATCCCAGTGTCATTAAAGCTCTCCCAATTTTGCCCATCTGGACCATTCCTACCTCCTTTAGAGCTCATTTCTGGCATTAACTAGCCTAGAAATCCCTTGCTAGCCAGACAAAGTAAGCTCTACTTCCTTTTGGATTCCTTAGCATTCTGTAAACCTCTATTATCACTTTTGCATCTTCTCTTTCACAAACAAGATCTTGAGCTCCTTGAGAACAGAAACTGATCCTTCATTATATTTTGCCAATATCTGGCACTGAACTTAAGACTAGGGAGCCCTCAGTAAATATTGAAAGAATAGATAAATCAATTAATTAGGGTTTTTAATAACTGTGATAGTACTTGGGCACTGTAATCACTATGCAAATATTATCCATTACAAAATATTTAACATTATATAGTATCACCATTTACATAGTGATAATAGTATAAAACACTATCACTTTAATTTTAAATAGCAATAAAGCTGCATGGGAAAGAAATAGAGAACATGAAAAAGTAAGAAAGTTAAATCCCTAGTTATTATGTTAGTCAATAGGTATTTTTTTAATTAGTAAATTAAAAATACCAATGTAAATATATTATTTAAAGATACAATGGTAAATACAAAAAGGCATAGGTAAAAATAGTTACTTTTGAAGAGTAGGATAAGGTGAGGGAGAGTGGCACAAAGGACTAATGCTTTTTTTAAGTTTTTGAGTTTTTAAAATATAATAGGTACCATTTTGATAATCTAAAAATTTGTTAAATTTTCTAATGAAGATCATAGAAGTCATTCTACAAATATCACTCACATACATAGAAGCCTAGTTCAAGTTCCCCTTGATATGTAAAACAGAAACTACATTACCTTAAATATAGTTACCATTTCAAATTTATTATTTATTGAGACTGTCTTGTCGTCTTCCCACTGAGAATCATATGCATTAAAAGTTAACCCAGAACCTAATATATTCAACAGTCTGACTTCTGAGTAGATTCCAGAATGCCCAGAATTAATTTCATAGTAACCTCTGTACTTAGCAATTAAGTAGTTCATATGGAAGTCTATCATCAAATATTAAAGAAAAATAATGAAGAGGCTAATTTCTATGAATTCAGCCATCCAACTGAAATTCCCTACTGTTCTTAGTGCTTGACCTAACATGAAATCAGGTAATAAAACCCAGCAATGTATGACAGCATTTCCTGGTTTGTTAAAGAAATACAACGTTTAGACTCCAAGGATGTTTCTACCAGCACAGGGAATCTATGAAATTTAATATTCAATAAACATCAAACATATTACATGTACATAGTACATGCCATATATTGGGGGAAAATTCAAAAGCTGGAGTTAGACCAATATTACTATGCAGTTGCATTGCCTATTATCTCTTTTTCTACACTTTCTCACTTATAACTGAAACCAGGAAATTCTTTTTTAAGTTTTATTTATGTACGTTTAATACTTACCTACCAATATTCTATATTTATTCATTCCAAAAGCTCACACTCTTTTGCAAAGTAAGTAAGTTCTGAATATTCAGGAATCAATTATAGAATATGTTTATTACTTGTAGTCAGTGCCCATTTACCACCTGGCCAACATTTTGCAGCCCCATTGAGCCATAGTGAAATTTACATCATTCCACTGTCCTTGTTATTTTGAAACTAGCAAAGGTCTGGTGAGCCACTCAGATGACAATGATGGCTTCAGAAAGGGTGCTAGAATTATCCGTGGATTTTAATTAATTGTCCCACTTCAGCTCTTCTCTGACTACTATGAATAACGAATCATTGGCTATGAAAATACTTATTTACAAGCAGTTTTATTCATCATGTTCACACCTTAGGTTTATTTCACACATGAAACAGTATCAGATTTCAACAAACCATAATGAACTTTTGGTTCTTTTTCAAAAGTAAAACATATTCAGTGTGGAGATTTTTAAAACTATAGGGAAATGTACTGAAGAACAATTTTTAAACACTTGTAATACCATGGCCCGGGGTTATAATTACAGTCAACATTTTGGTATAAACTCTTTTTGTTCTTTCACTATGAATTTGTGTGTGGGCATGTACAAACCCATTTTAAAATGGCATCATTATGTACCTACTCAAAACAAGCAGCTTTTAAAGGGAAATAAATGCATGTCACACCCATCTATGACTCAAACGCCACATTTTCTCATTGTAAATGTCTTTAGTGTGCAGTGCCTCTGATATTATCAAGTAAAAAATTAGCCCCTTTAGGGAATGGCACTCATACTTTTAAACCACTGGACCCCATGTAATGCTCTGAAGCAGCAGTTTTTAAAGTGTTCCATTGCAGAAAGTCAGTAAGGACACAGTACTATCAAATAACTTTTTCTTACTGACATTTACAGAATATCCATCCAATGATAGCAGAATATACATTCTTCCCAAGCTCACATGGAGCTTGACCACATTTTGAGCCATGAAACATACCTTAACAAATTTTAAAGAAAAGAAAGTATACAAAGTATGTTCTCAGATAACACGGTAATTATACTAGATATCAATAACAGAAAGATAGCTGGAAAACTCCCAGATATCTGGAAATCTGACAAAATATTTATAAATAACCCATGGAAGTCATCTCAAGTAAAATTTAAAATATTTTAACTACATGAAAATGAAACTACAATTTATCGCAATTTGTGGAATGTAGCAAACACAGGCTTAAAGGAAAACTTTATAGCATGGAATGCATATACTAGAAGAAAAGAAAGATCTAAAATCAATAACCTAGGCTTTCACCTAAGGAACTAGAGAAAGAAGCG
The DNA here is from genome assembly GCF_951394435.1 of Stenella coeruleoalba. Classification (NCBI taxonomy): domain Eukaryota; kingdom Metazoa; phylum Chordata; class Mammalia; order Artiodactyla; family Delphinidae; genus Stenella; species Stenella coeruleoalba. Next base: position 94,440,132 of record NC_137169.1, read on the forward strand.
CAATTTAAGCCTGAGCAAGGAGAATAACAGAAATAATAAAAATTAGAGCAGAAATCAATTAAATTGAAAACAGAAAATCAATAGAGAAAATCAACAAAAGGCTGGTTCTTTGAAAAGCGCAGTAAAACTGATAAACCTCTAGCTAGGCTAACCAAAAAAAAAAAAAGAGAGAGAGAGAGAGAGAAGACACAAATTACCAATATCAGAAATGAAGGAGAGGCCATTACTACTGATCTGATCAACATTAAAAGGATAATAAAGTAATACCATGAACAACAGTATACCCACAGATTTGACAACTTAAATGAAAGGGACCAAGTCCTTGAAAGACATAAATGACAAAACTCACACAAGGAGAAACAGATAATATTAATAGTTCTCTATCAGCTAAAGAAATTGAACCACTAATTAATAATCTTCTGAAAAGAAAACACTAGGCCCACATGGTTTCACTAGTGAATTCTACGAATTTAAGGAAGAAATACCAATTTTCCACAACGTCTTCCACATGATAGAAGCAGCGAAAACACTTCCAAAAGTGTCCCATTGAAAGTTGTAAATATTTTGCTGTTAAGGAAGTAGGTGTGACTGTTTTAAATTCAACCCATGAAAAGCTGCTGCTTCAGTACAGTACACTAGAAGGCATTGGGGTTACTTTTTGCTTCCTATGAAACTCTGTATATTTTAAGGATGTTGTACAAGACCTTTTTTGATTGGCAGCACTTAAAGACATAAGGTACTGAAAGACTAGACCAGCAGCCCCCAACCTTTTTGGCACCAGGGACTGGTTTCATGGAAGACAATTTATCCACTGACTGGGGTCGGGGTGGGGGGGGATGGTTTTGGGATGATTCAAGTGCATTACGTTTATTGTGCACTTTATTTCTATTACTATTACATTGTAATATATAATGAAATAATTATACAACTCACCATAATGCAGAATCAGTGGGAGCCCTGAGCTTGTTTTCACTTGCCACTTACTGATAGGGTTTTGACATGAGTCTGCAAGCAATTGATTTATTATGGTCTCTGTGCAGTCAGACCTCTCTGCTAATGATAATCTGTATTTGCAGCTGCTCCCCAGCACTAGCAACACCACCTCAGTTCCACCTCAGATCACCAGGCATTAGGTTCTCATAAGGAGCACGCAACCTAGATCCTCCGCATGCGCATTTCACGGTAGAGTTCGCGCTCTTCTGAGAATCCAGTGCTGTCACTTATCTGACAGGAGGCAGAGCTCAGGCAGTAATGCGAGCGACGGGGAGCAGCCATAAATACAGATGGAGCTTCACTCACTCACCCGCCGCTCACCTCCTGCTGTGCGGCCCGGTTCCTAACAGGCCATGGACTGGTACCAGCCTGTTGCCCGGGGGTTGGGGACCCCTGAACTAGACTATCAAAGAATGTGAGCACTGGGTCCCTTTTCTCTACAGTTCTCATACTTTGACAGATATTCACTTTTCTCTCAACCATAAATGCTGCTGCATTCCAGGGTACTTGACCATTGGCACATATGCCAAGTGTCTTGCTTTGATGACATTTCATTGTCTATTCATATTTCATAGGGTTTCTATAAGCCATCAGCAAAATGCTCCTAAGTTAAAGTTCTTTACAGCAGGTCCCAAGGACAGCTAAAGAAGTAGCAAAAGTTGAGTCAGGGTTCTGGTCAGGGCAGAATGGGAAAAGGGCATCTAAGAATAGAGAATATGTACAAAGAAATAGGAGAAAGCCCTGAATGTATTTTAAAAAATCAAACTGTCCAGTTGGCAAGAGCACAGGATACAAATATAACACATTACAGATATCCCTAAAAGCTACTGTGAAGAAATATAAGCCACTGGAAGGAACTGAAAATTCTGAGCAAGGAACTCACATATTCAGAGATGCTTTTTAACATTCATGTGGCAGTCATTTGTCAAATGGCTTTAAGAGAAAGGCTGGAGGCAGAGAAATGATGACGAGGCTACCATAATGGTCTTGACTACAGGAACTGAAGGCTAGAGTAACTCTGTGGTAGTGTGGTGGGGAAGAGTGTGGGTACCAAAGGAAGACCATATAGGATGATGATAATGATGATGGGAGTATCTGTGTACACGGCAGCAGTGAATTCTACATGTCTTAAATCTTTCATTCACACTATCAGGAAATACTAGGCACCTTCTATGTGCCGGGGACTGTTCTAAGATGTAGTGACATAGCAGTGAATACAACAAAGTTCTTGCCCTAAAAGAGCTAACATTCTTGTGTGTGTGTATGTGTGTGTGTGTGTGCGTGTGTGCGTGTGTGTGTGTGTGTGTGTGCTGGGAACAAGGGGGTGCTAAAGAAAGACAAACAATTTTTAAAGTATATATGATATGTCAGATGTAACAGGAATTACGGAGAAAACTAAAGCAATGTAAAGGGCATAGGAATTGTCAGAAGGGTGAGGGGAAATGGTAGAGGTTGCTATTTTGTTTCAAATGTTCAGAGAAGCCAGATGTAATGAGGACATTTAAACAGAGACCTAAAGGAAGTGAGGAAAAAAACCCTTTTCCACTACACCCCTATTGTGGTAAACTTATTTCAGAACTAAAAGAAAAGTACCAGTAATGTTTGGCTACAGACCAAACTAAAATTATGCTCCAATTTAAAATGGGTATCATTAACATATAAAATCACAAAATAAAAGCATTACATAGGGCATTTTTTACCTGGGCCAACAGGTATAAATATATTGCCACATATAGGAATACATTTTAGGTGTCAAGTATTATTTTTATCCATTACACTAAAATGACGAGATGACTATCCCTGTCTCTAAATCAGAACTGAACACTTGAAATGTCCAATACTACTGAACACTTGAAATGAGGCTAAGCTGAACTGAGATGCGCTATAAGTACAAATGCAAACAGAACAAGAAAATGAAGAATGTAAAATATCTCATCAATACTTTCTATATGATTGCATGCTGAAATAATACTTTGGATGAACTGGATTAAATAAAATATACTATTAAAATTAAATTGACCCATTGCTTTGCTTTTTTAATATGGTGACTAGAAAATTTTAAATTACACACACAGCTTGCATTTGTGGCTTGTTTTTCTGTCAAATAGCCCTGTTCCAGACAGTTTCATTACTTATTACTCAACTTTTCTATACTTATGTTGCTCACGCAGCAAATCACTTAAAAACAAACATCAACTTAGCAAGAATATGAAAATCAGAGAACACTGAAAAACAATTTCTAGAAAATATTTCTTTTTCTTAATATGTGTATTGTCTACCCACTACCTCCCTCTTCTTCCAAAAACGAACCCCTCTTCTTTCAGACATTGTTATAAACATTTAGTCCAGAGGAAGCTATCAGGAAATACTAGGCACCTTCTGTGTTCCGGGGACTGTTCTAAGATGCAGTGATACAGCAACCAAGAGGAGGCTACCAAGTTCTAAATTAGTTCAACACCCTGGACATAGGTGAGTGGCCAAAGAAGGGAGTGGGGGGATGGGACGGCAGAACCAAAGTACCCTACACTGTTGGCCACAGCTGAGTGGTCTGGGTGGATAGCTGACCCAAACTGGGCCAATTACAGCCTTTCCCACTGATTTTTAGTCTTCCTGAATCATTTCGTTTTAGTTGTGTCTCTGGTATACAGCATACAGTTGGGTCTTTCTTCGTGAATCAAATTGTAAGTATTTTCGGTATTTTTACCCAGAGAGCACACGTTCTCTTTGGCAGTAGTTTCACATTAACCTCAGGCCCAATCTTCTGTCTTGAGGTTTTTCTTTTTTTGTTGTTTTTAATCATTCTTGTTCATGGCAACGGTCTGACGCAAGAATATGAGAGACAGCTTAATGAGATTTGGGTGGGTTTTTTTTTTTTTTTTCTTTTGCTTAGAGTTAATTTGAAATTTGGGTATCCTCAATCCTTGTGGTGTTATTTTTTCTTCTTGTTGCTCTGTATTGTTTGGAGGACCTATTGGGAGAGGGCACAGACTCAGGCAGCTGGTATTATCTATGTATCTAGAAGTTTTTCCCACTGATTTTTTTTATAACTGCAGCTGAGAAAAAGTCTTCCAAAGGGAGAAGCTGTGAAATACTAAGGTCAAGATCTACCAGTGGCCATCTACCATGTTGAAGAATCTAGTCAACAATGAGAGCTAAAGCCAGCATACTGAGAAAAAGTATACATAAAAGACAGTGAGAGAGAGAATGGTATTTGAATTCCTGGCTCCAGTTATTCCTGAAGCCCATCTCTCTACTCCCCAGTGGTTTGGTTGTTGCAATTTATAGTGGAATCTATGAGTCAATAAATTCTCCACATTAATGTTCTGAGATCAGCATTACAGCCCCTAACAGCTCTGGAGTCAAACAACTTGGATTCGAATCCTGGCTCTAAGACTTGCTATCCTAAGTTGCCTTTAACCTCTTTGTGCCTCGGTTTTCTCATATATAAAATGGGAACAATAAGAGTACCTACCTAATAAAGCTGTTATTAGGATTTGACAGGATAATATATGTGAAGCCCTTAAAATAATACAACTGCATATAGTTAATGTTTAAAAAACTTTAGCTCTTAGTACTAACAATAACTCAAATTAGACTGCTTTCATTTACAACTTTAAGATTCCTCACTAATCCAATACAGAGTTAGACTACTGTCCCTCAGAATTATTTTTTGGTACGGGAAAAAGATAAATTTGTGTATACACGTTTTGAAGGAGGTGGTTCCATTAACTAGCAATCTGCTGCAAGAATGAAGAGGCATATCTGCAGCAATGTGGATGGACCTAGAGATTGTCATACTGAGTGAAGTCAGACAGAGAAAGACAAATATCATATGATACTGCTTATATGTAGAATCTACAAAAAGGCTACAAGTGAACTTATCTACAAAACAGAAATAGAGATACAGATGTAGAAAATACTTATGGTTACCAGGGGGGACGGGGAGGTGGAGGGATAAATTGGAAGACTGGGGTTGACATATACACACTACTATATATAAAATAGATAACTAATAAAGACCTGCTGTATAGCACAGGGAATTCTACTCAACCCTCTGTAATGGCCTACATAGGAAAAGAATCTAAAAACGAGTGGATATATGTATAACAGATTCACTTTGCTATACACCTGAAACTAACACAACATTATAAATCAACTATACCCCAATGAAAATAAAAAAAACAAAAAAAAAGAATGAAGAGGCATATTCAAACCTCCACACTAGTAAGGAGGAGATGCAGAAAGGGTTAGGTAATAGAAAGCCAAGCCTCATCCCACGTTGTCTGCACCAAATTTCTTCACCCCCCTCTCTTGCCATGGTGTTATTCTGAACTGATAAATTCAAACACTGGCAAACATATTGTTGGAGGAGCCTTGTGTCCTGTGAATTGTGGTAACTAATCCTAGGGTGAAACATACCCCTACAGAGGGTGGAGATTTCCACCGTGGAGGTTGAAAGAAGAGGATTCTTCCTGGAAGAGGGAGAAGAGAAAAGAACTTCAACAAAGGAACAGGCTGGGAACTGAGGAGTATTTATGATGGGACTGTCTTTAAAAAGGTTTCAATTTTTATTAAAGTTTTCCTTTTTTGAACTTGGAGAATTATCAGATTGATCAACCATTTTTTAAGATTTTTCTTCCTAACTACAATTCTTTCCTGTTATCTACAAACATCTAACAAAGTCTATCACAAATATATTTCCTTTTGGATAGCTGTACAGTAGGAGACCAGGTAAAGATACCCTTGGCATACACAGCAACAGAACTTGGAGAAGAATTCTCCTAGAATTCTAGGTAGTGACCAGCAGCACAAGCAGAAAGGGACCAAGGTGCATCTGGGAACAAGGTAGAGCTGGATGAAGTAGAGAAGTAGCTGTCACATGGAAACTGAACAGACCTTCATTCCCAAAGCTACAGGAAGGAGACTGGGGATGGGGTGGGTGCTGACTTTGGCTACCATGCATTTTCAATCATCGGTATCATCTGGCCTTGAATAGGGCCATTTTTCTAAAATGGTCATTCCCATATCTATTCAGTTTTACTTCAATTATAACGACTAGCCCACCTTAACTATAAAAACACACACACACAAAAGCCAATTTTATGTTTCAGTAGTGAATTTTTATTTTGCCTTTAATTTTAAATGTTCTTGCCAATTAACTTGGAAAGCATTTTATTCATTTTAGATTTAGGCTCAGGGTAAGATATTTGTTTGCAAGAGAAAAAAGTCACAATACACCCTATACTTGTTAAGAGTTCTTTAAATAAACAGGAAGTCAAAGGAAACAGAAGTGCTCCCACAGGATGCTGTCCCCAAAGGGAACAGGCTCTGAAAAATAATTCCTCCCAAATCAGGATGTTGCTGGAACTAAACAGATAATAGATGAGTGTTTTTTAAATGTATCTAATGTCACCATTAGGTAACATCAGCTAAATGACTTTCAACAAATACATGAATCTACCCACTCACAAAATGAGTAATCAAATCAATATAGTATTTTCATATAATATTCGGAGAAATTGCTTCCATTTTACTCATTTGCTGGTTTAAAAAACAAACAAACAGTTTTTCAATAGTTTCAGGTTTAACTAGATACCATAAAATAGAAATTTGATATTCAATTACACTACAATGAATTTTTTCTTTTTTTAAATCCGTAACTCTCAACGAGGAGGAGCTGACTGCTGGAAAGGCTGTGCCTGAGGGGGCACAAATGAATTATTATACCTCCAACCAGGGATTCTGGTGCTAAGCAACTAATGCCAGAGGAATGACTACCAGAGGTGTGAACTGTTCATTAAAATGAAACTGAGAACTGCACCTATACCTTTAATAAAAATTTCTTATAGGAATATAGGAAATGTTTCTCCCCATAAGAATAATGAAATTTCCTGATTTTTTACCTCTCTTTTTTGTTCCTTTCTAAGACTACACAATCTTCCAAAAAATAATTTGAATTCAGTCATTTTTCTAAAAGACTTTTCAAAATCTTCTTGTGTTTTTGAAAACATTTTTCTTTCTTACTAAACAAAGTAAGACATATTCATTGTAGGCAATTTGTAAAATATAGGGAAAAAACCACCTGTAATCTAACTACTTAAAAATAAAAACAGTTAACATTTTGGTAAACTTCCTTCCAGGTATATACATATGATCTCAGTAAAACTGGGATCATAGTCTACATGCTGTTTTATAATCTACTTTTCTTTAATATATTGTGAGGGAGTTTTAAAAATATTATTCTATTATTCTACCAAAATATTAAATGGCTGCAGAGTACTCCATTGCATATACTTTTGAAAACTCATTTAACAAATTCTCTTATATGGAATGGCTATTGAGTTACTTCCATTTTTTTATAACAAATTATTAAATTAATATTGTGTCTATCAACCAATATCAATATCTAAATATGAGACTTTATGAATATATATTTCCTTAAATTATTAATAGTATAGCTATTAAGTCAAATACAATTCTAAGGTTTTGTATATAACATGAGAAATCCTGACCAAAAATGATGTACCAGAAACCACTCCGTACATGATAGAAAAAAAGAACATTTTGACTCCAGGACAAGATGGTGACACAGGAGTCTCCTGAATTTCACTCCTCCCATAGATGCACCAAATATACACCTATACACAGAGCAACTCCCTCTAAGAGAAATTCAGAAAAGAGCTGAGTGATTCCTATAAATTGGGTGACCGAGAAAATACTCAAACAGAAACAGGTAGGAAAGGCTGAGATACACTCTCACTATAAACCCCACCCCTGACATAGCACGATACAATCAGAAGGAAACCCCCACTCCATTCTCCCTGACGAGTAAGTGGCTTGGATCTCACATCTAGCACCCCAATTTTTGAGGGATGCTCCCCAAATCACCTAGCTCTGAAAGCCAACAAGGCTTGCGTTCATGAGTCCCACAGAACCGTAGCAAACAAAATAGCTGTTGGTAACAAGTGCACCAGCACTTCCCACAGCCGTCCTCCCAGGACTCAGAACAGAGAGAGCAAACAAAAGTACCCATCTCATAGTCCTTCCCTGAAAGAAGTCTGAGTGTATACTTTACAAGCTGCTGCCTCAGAGTCCAGCTTCTAAACATCATGCATCTAGGTGCCAGAGCCCAAAAGAGACAGTAGGCACCTCGCCCATGTTCTCCCTCCAGCTCACTCCAACACTAAAACCAAGTCACCAGTACCTCCCTGGAAGGAACTTGTCCACACATCTACCACCCCAACTTTTACAGCTGCCACCCAAGACACAGGCCCCCAAATCACCTAGCTCTGAAAGCCAACAGGGCTTTCATTCACAAGTCCCACAGGACTAAAGTACTCAATGCAGCCATTTTTTAAAAGACACAAAAATATCACCCCTGGCTATACATGCTGGCTCAGCAAGCAAAAATGCCCAACTCCTAATTTCTCCCTGAAAGGGGTTTGACTGCATACTTTCCAACTGTAGCCTGAGGATCTAGATTCTAATTAGCCTGCACCTAGGTGCTGTGATCCTCCCCTTAGGGACAATGACAGACCTTACAACACCCTCAACTACTGTGAACCACCTAAGAACAAAGAGAGCAACTTGAACAATCACAAAGGTTTGAGAGGCAATCAGAAGCTTTGGCCAGGCTGATTGATGAGGTTCATCTCCTGTAGAGACCACTCTGTCAAGCCTAGGAAAGGAAGCTATTTTATCTAATGTGCAGAAACCAACACAGAGAGTCAAGAAAAATAAATAAACAAAGAACCATGTTCCAAACAAAAGAACAAGATAAATATCAAGAAACTGATCTTAATAAAAAAGAGATAAATGATTTACCTGATAAGATTCAAAATAAGAGTCATGAAGATGCTCACAGAGGTAAGGAGAGCAATGCATGAACGGAAATGAGACTTCAACAAAGAGACAGAAAATATTTAAAAGTACCAAGCAGAGGGCTTCCCTGGTGGTGCAGTGGTTGAGAGTCCACCTGCCGATGCAGGGGACACGGGCTCATGCCCCGGTCCGGGAAGATCCCACATGCCGCAGAGCGGCTGGGCCTGTGAGCCATGGCCACTGAGCCTGTGCGTCCGGAGCCTGTGCTCCACAACAGGAGAGGCCACAACAGTGAGAGGTCCACGTACTGCAAAAAAAAAAAAAAAAAAAACAAAAACGACCAAGCAGAAATCATAGAGCTGAAGAATACAAAACTGAACTGAAAAGTACAATAGAGAGGTTCAACAGCAGACTAGACAAAGTAGCAGAAAAGATAAGCAAACTTGAAGATAGGGCAGTGGAACTCACAACCAGAGCAGCCAAATGAAAAAAGGGTGAAAAAGAATGAAGACAGCTTAAGGGACCTATGGCACAACATCAAGTGGTCCAACATTCGTGTTATAGGAATCCCAGAAGAAGAAAGAGAGAAAGTGGCAGAAAACTTATTTGAAGAAATAATGGCTGAAAACTTCCCTAACCTGGGGAAGGAAACAAATATCCAGATTCAGGAACCCCAGAGAGTTCCAAACAGGATGAACTCAAAGACAGCCATACCAAGTTACTTTATAATTAAACAAAAAGAGAATTTTAACAACAGCAAGTGAAAAGCAAATTGTTATGAACAAGGGAATACCAATAAGACTATGAGCAGATAATTCAGCAGAAACTTTACAAGCCAGAGGTAGCAGTAGTATATATTCAAAGTTCTGGGGGAGAAAAACTGCCAACCAAGAATACTCTACCCTGCAAAGCTGTCCTTCAGAATTAAAGGAAAGATAAAAGAGTTCCCAGATAAACAAAAGCCGAAGTAGTTCATCACCATTAGACCAGCCTTAAAAGAAACTTTAAAGAGAGTTCTTCAAGATGAAACAAAAAGATGCTAATTACTAACATGAAAATATATGAAAGTATAAAACTCAATAGTAAAGTCTATAGTTACCTTGAGAATACGCTAATATTCTAATAGTGATGGGAAAATCACTTATAACTCTAATATACAGTTAAAAGACTAAGTATTAAAATTAACTACAATAGTATTTTTTAACAGATACACAATATAAAAATATGTAAATTATAACATTAAAAACATAAAATGTGAGGGAGGGAGCTTAAAAATGTAAGGATTTTTTATGTGTTGTATGTGTCCAAAGTTAAGTTGTTGTCAGCTTAATATAGACTGTTAGAACTATAAGATGTTATATGAAAGCCTCTGGTAACCACAAAGAAAAACCTATAATAGATACACAGGGATAAAGGAACCAAATAAAGGAAAGACAGGAATCAAAGCATACCACTACAGAAAACCATCAAATCACAAAAAAAAAAAAAAAAGAGCAAGGAAGGGCATAAGAAACTACAAAACAACCAGAAAACAATTAACAAAATGGCAAGAGTAACTCCTTACATATAAATAATTATTTTAAATGTAAATGGATTAAGTTCTCCAATCAAAAGACAGAAAGTGGCTAAGTGGATTAAAAAAAAAAATCCAACTATATGCTGCCTACAAGAGACTCACTTCAGCTTTAAAGACACACATAGACTGAATATGAAGAGATAGAAAAAGATGTTCCATTCAAATGTAAACAAAAAGAAAGCTGAAGTAGATTTACTTGTATCAGACAAAATAGCCAAAAACTGTAACAAAAGACAAACAAAGCCATTAAATAATAAAGGGATTGATTCGTCAAAAGGATATAACAATTGTAAGTATTTATGCACCCGACATTGGAACACCTAAATATATAAAGTAAGTATTAACAGATCTGAAGGAAGAAATAGACAGCAATACAACAATAGTATAAGGGACTTCAATATATACTTTCAATAATGAATGGATCATCCAAACAGAAGAAAGTGTATTCTCCCACTCTTGGATGGAATGTTCTGTATGTATCCTTTAGTTTCACTAACTTAACATGTAGTTTATGTCCAATGTTGCTTTGTTAATCAAGATCAGGAACAAGACAAGAATGCCCACTGTCACCACTTTTATTCAAAATACTGCTGGAAGTCCTAGTCAGATCAATCAGTTAAGAAAAAGAAATAAAAGGCATCCAAATTGGAAAGGAAGAAGTAAATTTGTTTCTGTTTGCAGATGACATGGTATTATATATAGAAAATCCTTAAAACACCAATAAAAAACAGAACTAATAAATGAATTTAGTAAAGTTGCAGGATACAAAATCAATATGGAAAAAATCAGTTGCATTTTTTCTTTTAATTCATTTATTTATTTACTTTTGGCTGTGTTGGGTCTTTGTTGCTGCATGCGGGCTTTCTCTAGTTGCGGCGAGTGGGGGCTACTCTTTGTTGTGGTGCATGGGCTCTAGACACATGGGCTTCAGTAGTTGTGGCACGCAGGCTCAGTAGTTGTGGCTCACGGGCTCTAGAGTGCAGGCTCAGTAGTTGTGGTGCACGGGCTTAGGTGCTCCACGGCATGTGGGATCTTCCCGGACCAGGGCTCAAACCCGTGTCCCCTGCATTGGCAGGCAGATTCTTAACCACTGCACCACCAGGGAAGTCCTACATTTTTATATACTAACAATAAACCACTGGAAAGATGAATTTTTAAAAAATCCCATTTACAATTGCTTCAAAAAATAAAATACTTAAGGATAAATTTACCCACGGAAGTAAAAGATCTGTACAATTAAAAATATAAAACACTGGTGAAATAAATTGAAAAAGAAATAAATTGAAAATGTTCATGTTCATGGATTAAAAGAATACTGTTAAACTGTCCATACTATCCAAAGCAATCTACATATTCAATGCAATTCCTATCAAAATACAAATGGCATTCTTACGGGAAAAAAAAAAAAAACTCCTAAAATTTGTATAGAACTACAAAAGACCTGAATAGCTAAATGCAACCTTGAGACAGAAGAATAAAACTGGAGGCATCACTCGTCCTCATTTCAAACTATATTACAAAGCTATAATAATCAAAACAGTATGGTACTGGCATAAAAGCAGACACAAAGAACAGTGGAACAAAATAGAGAGATCAGAAATAAAGCCATGCATATTTGGTCAATTAATTTTCAACAAAGGAGGCAAAAATATGAAATGGAGAAAGGCTAATATCTTTAATAAGTGGTCCTGGGGAAATGGGATAGCCATGTGCCAAAAGAATGAAACTGGACCCCTATCTTACACCATTCACAAAATTCAACTCCAAATGGACTAAAGATGTGAACATAAGACCTGATAGCACAAAACTCCTAGGAGAAAACATAGGGACAAAGCTCCTTGACATTGGTCTGGCAACAATTTCTTGGAATGAGGTCAAAAGCAAAGGCAACAAAACAAAAAATAAACAAGTGGGATTACATCAACCTCTCTCTCTCTTTCACTCTCTAATATATATAAACACACACGACACTCTCTCTATACATAAATATTTATAAAATATAAATATAATAAAATTATACATATATTTATATAAATAAAAATACTTATAAATGTATATATAATAAATAAGAAGGACAGAAACAGAGATGGGGTGGGGCTAGGGTTACAAAGGAATATTTTTCAACCTTAAAATAGAAGGAAATGCTTCCATTTGCAACAACATGAATGAATCTGGAGGGAGTATGCTAAGTAAAATGAACCAGACAAAGAAAGACAAATACTACATGGCATCACTTATTTGTGGAATCTGGAGGGGAAAAAAGAAAAAAAAAGGAAAATAAAAAGTCAAACTCATGAAATCAGAGAGTACAATAGTGGTTACCAGGGGGTGGAGTTGGTGGGGGACAGAGGGAGAAGCTGGTAAAGGGGTACAAACTCAGTTCTTAGATGAATTAAATTAGGTTTAAGGATCTAGTGTATAACACAGAGATTATATTTAATAACAGAATATTTTATAATTGAAATTTGCTAAGAGTAGAACTTAAGTGTTCTCAGCAAAAAAAAGGAAATATGTGTGGTGAAAATGTGTTTACTTGATGGTGAGAATCCTTTTGTGGTGTACATGTATATAAAATCATGTTGTACACTTGAAATATATTACAATTATATTTGTCAATTACACCTGAATTTTTAAAAAAAGAATACATACATAAATGCTATGAAAAGAATATTGGATCACCAATATTTCACTCCACCTTTGTCAATTCTCAGTATTTCCATTTGGTACTAAAGATTTGGTAATCTTCCTCATGGACAAAAATTAAGCCTTGTAGTTTGTTCTTTATACTTGTGTTTGTTTTTCCCATGATTTTCAACAACTTTCAGGATTTTTATTGGTCATTTGTGTTAATAAATATATGCACGTGAGTGTGGTTCTATGTGAATGAGAACTGGCTGCATCCTTGGAGCATTCTTCTTTTGACTTTTTCATTTGTATATTGACGAAAGCAGTGGTTAAGAGCTTGTGTTCTGGAATCTGACCACATGTATCGAAACCCCTGCTCTACCACTTATTAGTTGCATGGCCATGGCAAGTTACCCAACCATCATTTGTAAAACTGAAATAATAAGGTAGCTAGAAGTATTAAATTCAATAACCTATGCTGGAATACAGGAGGAGAAACATGTTTTCTATTGTAATCTATATTTACTCTTTACAAAAAATAAAACTTTTAACACTGTATTTGCCCTAAGTATCACATGTTGTCAGAGTCTGCTATATATGCCTTTTATTTGGGGGTACTTTAGAGGCTCATAAGTTTTCTTAAATTATACAGGAAAACCTATCAATGTTTTTATTTGAGTTCCTGTTATCACACTTAGAAAGGTCTTTACCATCTCATGTGCAGGGAAAAAAAAAATCATCTATATTGCAGCCAGTTCTTTTAATATGTCATTAAAAACAAAAAACAGTTATTCTTTATGACAAAGAGGACACCAAAAACATCCAAGAGAATAGCCAGAGAAACAATAAAAAACTGACTAAAAGATAATCAGGAACAGTGAAGTTATACAACATTCTTATTTCTAAATATAATCCTATATTAGGGCTAACTCTACAATGTGATTAAAGTAAGAGAAGAAACACAATCTTTCAACTCCCTCATTAAAAAGTAACTAAAGAGGCGGAGTCAAGATGGCTGTGTGGGAAGATGCAGAGTTAGCACCTCCCCACACCTAGGGTGCCTGCCAGCCACTGGTGGGGAACTCTAACGCCCAAGGAGATGGGAAGAACCCCAAAATGAACTGGTAGGATGTAGAGGGACGGAGGCGGGGAGGAGAAGTGGAGGCCAGACAGGATCAGAGCCGTGAAGCCAGGGAAATCAGGAGAGACAGGTGGGAGGGACTCTCTGGGAGGAGCGGGAGAGGAGCGGAGGGCCATCACCTGGCCCACTTGGGCCGGGGAGACTGCTGAGCTCCCAGGACGATCCCCTGCCCTCCAAAGCCTCCTGTAGGCCACATGGGTCCTTGGGGACATAGGAGGGAGGCTGGTGAGATCAGGAGAGGCAGGCAGGAGGGGCCCTCCCAGACCAGAGGAGCAGAAGAGGAGGGCATCTGCCCCGCCCATCGGAGCCCAGGAAGCCTGCTGAGTTCCCAGGTGAGGTCCCCTGACCTCTGAAACCAGGGGTTGGGGGCACGCCTGGGCGCCTTCTGTTCCTTGAGCCTAAGCCCTACCCCCACAGCTCCCAAGGCCTTTTCCAGCCCTGTGGGTCTTAAGCATTGGCCCTGCCCACCACCGAAACCTAACCCTTGCTTAGGCCATGCCCTCCACAACCGAGTCCTTCCCCTCCCATTTAAAATTTTTTTTTTTCTTTTCCCTCCTCCTCTTCTTTACTATTGTGGTACTGATGTACCTTCTGGTTGTTGATTCATCTATATTTTTATTGTTATATTCTTTCTAACATATCTGTTAGTTTCCTAGTCTAATTATATTTTTTACTTTGTTATTGTTCTCTTTTTTTGGCCATGCCACATGGCTTGAGGGATCTTTGTTCATGAGACCAGAGTAGGGGTGAAGCTCCTGCGGTGAGAGCTCTGAGTCTGTACCACTGGACTGACAGAGAACCTCAGACCCCAGGGAATATTCACTGGAGTGAGGTCTCACGGAGTTCCTCATCTCAGCACCAAGACCCAGCTCTACAAAATAACCTACAAACTCCAGTGTTGGAAGCCTCAGGCCAAACAACCAGTAAGACAGGAACACAATCCCGCTCATTAAAAAAAAAAAAAAAAAAGGAGACAGCAAAAAAATATGTCACAGATGAAGGAGCAAAGTAAAAACCTACAAGACCAAATAAATGAAGAGGAAATAGGCAATCTACCTAAAAATGAAATCAGAGTAATGATAGTAAAGATGATCCACAATCTCAGAAATAGAATGGAGGCACAGATTGAGAAAACACAAGAAATCCTTAACAAAGATACAGAAGAACTAAAGAACAAACAAACAGAGCTAAACAACATAATAAGTGAAATGAAAAATACACTAGAAGGAATCAAAAACAGAATAACTGAGGCAGAAAAACGAATAAGTGAGCTGGAAGACAAAATGATGGAAATAACTGCCGAGGAGCAGAATAAAGAAAAAAGAATGAAAAGAATTGAAGACAATCTCAGAGAACTCTGAGACAACACTAAATGCACCAACATTCAAATTATAGGGGTCCCAGAAGAAGAGAAATAGAAAGGGTCTGAGAAAATATTTGAAGATACTATAGTTGAAAACTTCCTTAACATGGGAAAGGAAATAGTCACCCAAGTCCAGGAAGCATAGAGAGTCCCATACAGAATAAAACACGTGAAGACACATATTAATCAAACTAGCAAAAATTAAATTCAAAGAAAAAATATTAAAAGCAGCAAGGTAAAAACAAAAAATAACATACAAAGGAATCCCCATAAGGTTATCTGCTGAATTTTGAGTGGAAACTCTGCAGGCCAGAAGGGAGTGGCAGGATATACTTAAAGTGATAAAAGAGAACAACCTACAACCAAGATAACTCTACCCAGCTAGGATCTCACTGAGATTCGATGGAGAAGTCAAAAGCTTTTCACACAAGCAAAAGCCAAGAAAATTCAGCACCACCAAACCAGCTTTGCAACAAATGCTAAAGAAACTTCTCAAAGTGGGAAACACAAGAGAAGGAAAGGACTCACAAAAACAAACTCAAAACAATTCAAAAAATGGCAATAGGAATATACATATCAATAATAACCTTGAATGTAAATGGATTAAATGCCCGAACCATAAGATAGACTAGCTGAATAGATACAAAAAAAAGACCCATATCTATGCTGTTTACAAGAGACCCACTTCAGACCTAGGGACACATACAGACTGAAAGTGAGGGGATGGGAAAAGATATTCCATGCAAATGGAAATCAAAAGAAAGCTGGAGTAGCAATTCTCATATCAGACAAAACAGACTTTAAAACAAAGACTATTACAAGAGACAAAGAAGGACACTACATAATGATCAAGGGATCAATCCAAGAAGAAGATATAACAATTGTAAATATTTATGCACCCAACATAGGAGCACCTCAATACATAACGCAATTGCTAACAACCATGAAAAGAGAAATTGACAGTAATGCATTAATAGTAAGGGACTTTAACACCCCACTTACACCAATGGAGAGATCATCCAAACAGAAAATAAATAAGGAAACACAAGCTTTATATGACACAACAGACCAGATAGATCTGGTTAATATTTATAGAACATTCCACCCAAAAGTGGCAGAATACACTTTCTTCTCAAGTGCACATGGAACATTCTCCAGGACAGATCACATCTTGGGCCACAAATCAAGCCTTGGAAAATTTAAGAAAATTGAAATCGTACCAAGCATCTATTCTGACCACAACTATGAGATTGGAAATCAATTACAGGAAAAAAAACGTAAAAAACAAAAACCACGGAGGCTAAACAGTGCTCTACTAGATAACCAAGAGATCACTGAAGAAATCAAAGAAGAAATTTAAAAATACACAGAAAAAAATGACAACAAAAACACGACAACCCAAAACCTATGGAATGCAGCAAAAGCAGTTCTAAGAGGGAAATTTATAGCAATTCAATCTCACCTCAAGAAATAAGAAAAATCTCAAATAAACAATCTAACCATACACTTAAAACAAATAGAGAAAGAAGAACAAAGAAAACCCAAAGTGAGCAGAAGGAAAGAAATCATAAAGATCAGATAAGAAATAAATGAAAAAGAAATGAAGGAAACGATAGCAAAGGTCAATAAAACTAAAAGCTGGTTCTTTGAGAATTTAAACAAAATTGATAAACTCTTAGCCAGACTCATCAAGAAAAAAAGGGAGAGGACACAAATCAATAAAATTACAAATGAAAAAGGAGAAATCACAACTGACACTGCAGAAATACAAAGGACTATGAGAGATTACCACAAGCAATTATATGCAAATAAAATGGACAACCTGGAAGAACTGCACAAATTCTTGGACAGTTACAAATTTCCAAGACTGAACCAGGAAGAATTAGAAAATATAAACAGACCTATCACAAGTAATGAAATTGAAACCCTAATTTAAAATCTTCCAACAAACAGAAGTCCAGGATCAGATGGCTTCACAGGTGAACTCTATCAAACAATTGGAGAAGAGCTAACACCGGATCCTTCTCAAACTCTTCCAAAAAATTGCAGAGGGAGAAACACTCCCAAATTCATTCTACGAAGCCACCATCATCCTGATTCCAAAACCAGAAAAAGATATCACAAAAAGAGAAAATTATAGACCAATATCACTGATAAACATAGATGCAAAAATTATGAACAAAACACTAGCAAACAGAATCCAACAGCACATTAAAAGGATCATACACCATGATCAAGTGGGATTTATCCCAGGGATGCAAGGATCCTTCAACATATGCAAATGAATCAATGTGATACACCATATTAACAAATTGAAGGATAAAAACCATATGATAACCTCAATAGATGCAGAAAAAGCTTTTGACAAAATTCAACACCCACTTATGATAAAAACTCTCCAGAAAATGGGCGTAGAGGGAACCTACCTCAACAAAATAAATGCCATATATGACAAACCCACAGCAAACATCATTCTGAATGGTGAAAAACTGAAAGCATTTCCTCTAAGATCAGGAACAAGACAAAGATGTCCACTCTCACCACTATTATTCAACATAGTTTTGGAAGTCCAAGCCATGGCAATCAGAGAAAGAAATCAAAGATGACATAAACAGATGGAGAAATATACCATGTTCTTGGATTGGAAGAATCAATATTGTGAAAATGACTACACTACCCAAAGCAATCTACAGATTCAGTGCAATCCCTCT
The DNA here is from genome assembly GCF_951394435.1 of Stenella coeruleoalba. Lineage (NCBI taxonomy): Eukaryota > Metazoa > Chordata > Mammalia > Artiodactyla > Delphinidae > Stenella > Stenella coeruleoalba. The sequence continues at coordinate 94,458,362 of NC_137169.1, forward strand.
TGAACTACCAATGGCGTTCTTCACAGAATTAGAGCAAAAAATTTTACAATTCATATATAAACACAAAAGACCCCAAATAGCCAAAGCAATCTTGAGAAAAAAAAACGGAGTTGGAGGAATCAGGTTCCCCAACTTCAAACTATACCACAAAGCTACAGTAATCAAGACAGTATGGTACTGGCACAAAAACAGAAATATAGATCAGTGGTACTGGATAGAGTGCCCAGAGATAAACCCATGCACATATGGGCACCTAATTTACAACAAAGGAGGCAAGAACATGCAATGGAGAAAAGACAGCCTCTTCAATAAGTGGTGCTGGGAAAACTGGACAACTACATGTAAAAGAATGAAATTAGAACACTCCCTAACACCATACACAAAAATAAACTCCAAATGCATTAAAGACTTAAATCTAAGCCCAGACAATATAAAACTCTTAGAGGAAAACATAGGAAAAACACATTTTGACATAAACCACAGCAAAACCTTTTTTGACCTACCTCCTAGATAATGGAAATAAAATAAAAAATAAACAAATGGGACTTAATTACATTTAAAAGCTTTTGTACATCAAAGGAAACCATAAACAAGACAAAAAGACAATCCTCAGAATGGGAGAAAAATATTTGCAAATGAAACGACAAAGGATTAATCTCCAAAACGTACAAACAGCTCATGCAGCTCAATATCCAAAAAAAACAAACAATCCAGTTAAAAAATGGGCAGAAGACCTAAATAGACATTTCACCAAAGAAGACATATAGATGGCCAAGAGGCACATTAAAAGATGCTCAACATCACTAATTATTAGAGAAATGAGAATCAAAACTACAATGAGGTATCACCTCACAGCAGTCAGAATGTCCATTATCAAAAAATCTAGAAACAATAAATGCTGGAAAGGGTGTGGTGAAAAGCGAACCCCTTGCACTGTTGGTGGGAATGTAAATTGATACAACCACTATGAAAACAGTATGGAGGTTCCTTAAAAAACCAAAAATAGAATTACCACATGACCCAGCAATCCCAGTACTGGGAATATACCCTGAGAAAACCATAATTCAAAAAGAGACATGCACCACAATGTTCACTGTAGCACTATTTACAATAGCCAGGACATGGAAGCAACCTAAGTGTCCATCAACAAATGAATGGATAAGGAAGATGTGGCGCATATATACAATGGAATATTACTCAGCCATAAAAAGAAACAAAATTGAGTTATTTGTAGTGAGGTGGATGGACCTAGAGTCCGTCACACAGAATGGAGTAAGTCAGAAACAGAAAAACAAATACCGTATGCTAATGCATATATATGGACTCTAAAAAAACAAAAATTGGTACCGATGAACCTAGTTGCAGGGCAGGAATAAAGAGGGAGACATAGAGAATGGACTTGATGACATGGGGTGAGAGGGTGAAGTTGGGGTGAAGTGAGTGTAGCATCAACATATATATACTACTGAATGTAAAACAGTTGGCTGGTGGGAAGAGGCAGCATAGCACAGAGAGATCGGCTCGGTGTTCTGCGATGACATAGAGGGGTGGGATAGGGAGGATGGAAGGGAGGCTCAAGAGGGATGGGATATGGGGACATGTGTATGTATATGGCTGATTCACTTTGTTGTGCAACAGAAACTAATACAGTCTTGTGAAGCAATTACACTCCAATAAAGATCTATTAAAAACAAAAACAAAAAAAGTTCCACAGATGCAATGGTCACTTATGAGTTAAATTTCTATGTGTTTAACAGCTACTCTTGTACTCAGATGAGGCTGTAAAGCGTGGGGGTGACTGTAAAATATTTTTATCCAAACTAGCCCACCACTAAGAATGAAGGCAGTATTAATGATGCTGGGTTAAAGGCATAAACCAAGTTCACCCTGGGCAAACACAGATGTATGGTTACCTACCATCATGTCAGTGAAGATCCTCGCCTTTGGCTCTTTCCACAAATGGCTTCAACAATAAACAATTCTCTTGTTTTCCATGAATTTTACAATCCTATGGTTATGTTGCTGGAATCTATTCCAGTCAATATATTCACTCACTGTCTCCACGAGCTCATCTACCACTCACTTTTCATCCTCCTGCAACTGGGTCTTCTGCCACCCCCAGTCAACTGCAACTGTCCTAACAGTGGTCTAGTTGCTGCTAAATCTAACGGCATTTCTCTGCAATTTTTCTGCAACATGTGATTATAGTGACTTCTCTACCCATCTTGAAAACATCTTCTCCCTGCCATAGAGGATCATGAATATTGATGTAAGTGCCTCATCTCTCAGGTGTGTGAGAGTGAAAAAGGTTGAGAACTACTGGAAAATGATGTGAAAGTGTAACACTAACTTCTGTAACAAACAAACCCCCAAATTTCAGTGTTTTAACATGTTGAAAGCTTATTTTTGTTCACATAATAATCCGAGTGTTCCTGGTCAGCAGGCAGCCTTCCCCTACATAATGATTCAGGGATCCTGTATCCATACATTCTGTGGGTTCCCCATCCTCTAAGGCCTCAAGGACCTCTATGTTCAGTTGGTAGATGGGAAAAAGCAAACACACGTGGAGGATGGCAGTTAGAAAGATTTTACGGGCCAGGCCTCGAGATGGTAAATATTACTTCTACCCACATACATGCAGTCACATGGCCACACTGAACTGCCACGGAGGCTGGGAAATGCCATATAGCTATGTGCCCAAAAGAAGAAACAGGTTTGGTGAATAGCATGACAGTGTCTGTCACAAAGAAGGCTTTTCATGAAATCCACAGTATTTTAAAACTCCATTTATACGGTAAATTCCTTAAAAGCAGGAGCAGGGATTGTGTTATTGCTAGAACCTACACCAAATCTTTGTGTTTCAGCCATGCCTGACTTCCTTGTTATGACTGGTAGGTGACTCACCATAAATCTAACTGCTGAGGAACCTAAAGAAAAATAATTCATCCTAATGACAATATAACCAGAAAGAAAAAAAAGCGGACTCAAGAGCAGGTCTCCCACACACAGAGGGAGGAGGTCCCACAATAGCATAACGTGCTCACTTGTTCCTTCGTCTCTACTGTAGGGACATCTGCTGATCCCAGAGAGGGCACAGACTACAAGAGAGGGGAAAAGTGGAGAGCACTGAGAAGGGCAGTATCCTTCCACTTCTGCCCACAATAATACAGTGTGGCTCTGCTGCCCTGAGGGATTCCAATGGCCCAGCTGGGCCTCCAAGGCTTCACTGGTGGTATCCCTCAGCCTTTCCTGACAGGAACCACAGAGGCACCTAGGGAACAATGGAAGAAGAGCCTAGAGCATCTTCTGGAGCATCAGCTGATCCCGAGCACACTCACAGCAAGCTCACAGGTGACACTGATGATACCAGGTGGAGCAGCTAAGGAGCGAGATGACAGACACAGAAAACCTTGTAATCAACTACAAGAATGGCCACGAATTCTTCCCCATGTTTTGGTAATCAACAAACAGTCTGAGAATTATCTTTCTAAAATCACATGCTAAAGCGACAAGACTACTAAACTAAAATATTCAATAATCTGAACAAGATTAGCCTAGATGATTTTTAAATGCTTAATAGGGAAAAACTATCACTTTCAAATTCTCCACTTGATCAAGGGAAATAGAATTAAGTACAGGGAACATCTATAAACTTATGTCATTACCTTTCCCTGCAACCATGACGTTTATCTTCAAAAAATAATAAATCATCATTAGATTTGCTCTTAATAGATCTGCTCAAAGACTGTGACACAATTACATGGAACAGAAAGCTATCAATTTATTTGCATGTGATTTTGATATATTTGCGTAAGATTTCAAAGACCTATAACATATTCTTTATTGGTTTTCAGGGTTTGTTTCAATACCACCCTTTGAAGCAGAGTAATATTTTGATACTTGCAAAATATGTGCTGTTAAAAAGAATGCCAGATATGGACTACTTTGGGTGTTACCACTGGTGAACATGGGGAACAGCAAAAAATGTTTTCCACAGTTCTTATCCTAAATTCCTATATTAGAATATTTTTTCTTTTCCAGAAAAAAAAAGCTTAGAAGAAAACTTAACTCCCTATCTTTGACTCTACAAATCATTATTCTTGAGGGAATTAAAATCTGGTAGGGCAGACATAATATTAAGCAGTAATTACAAATGTATATTCATTTATCAAAAGAGCAATAAAATTTCACAAAGAATCAGGGAGATGAATACAGACCTTATGTTAATTAATACACACAGCTTCTTAAAAGCAAGCCCAATTTATGATAATTTGGATTTCCAAATAAAGAAGCAACACTAAATTTTTGTTGACTAGCCAAGAAATAATGTAACAAATGAGAAGGCAAACAATCATAAGAGACAGAACTGGAGAACTCTTTATTACACCAAACCCAGGTCTCCTGACTAATTCCAAGATTTTATTTTTCTATTACACAAAGAGAAGCAATACTGTTACTGTTTCCAAGTTCCCCTCTATGTTAAAGGAAAACCACACTTGCTACAACATATACTCATTTGGTTCTAGTTTTACACCCCCCCAAAAAAAGGCATGTAGAAAATATGAACTATACAAAGATGATATGAACATCGTCTACACTGACAGCCCTCATTTTAAAACAATCATCTTTTCTTCATAAGCCATCTAGAGCCAAAATATTATGTTAAACCACACAAACTGCAATTTTCGTCAAATATTAGCAATTTCATATGGTTCAGGCTATATATAATATACTTCAAGATGGGTTATGAATTATGGCTACTGGTTATTACTGAGCAATCAGTAGTAAACATTTTATGCATTTTATGTTTTCATCACTCACGTATTTGGTTCCTCAGAGAAGTTAAATGTATAACTTTGATCTCAAATTGATGCAAATACAAACTGTAGTGGAAAGAGAGGTTTCTCTAAGAGGGAAGTTTATAGCAATACAAGCCTACCTCAAGAAACAAGAAAAATCTCAAATAAACAATCTAACCTTATACCTAAAGGAACTAGAGAAAGAAGAACAAACAAAACCCAAAGTTAGTGGAAGGAAAGAAATCATAAAGATCAGAGCAGAAATAAATGAAATAGAAACAGAGAAAACAATGGCAAAGGTCAATAACACTAAAAGCTGGTTCTTTGAGAAGATAAACAAAATTGATAAACCTTTAGCCAGACTCAACAAGAAAAATAGGGAGAGGACTCAAATCAATAAAATTAGAAATGAAAAAGGAGAAGTTGCAACAGACACTGCAGAAATGTAAAGCATCCTAAGAGACTACTACAAGCAACTCTATGCCAATAAAATGGACAATCTGGAAGAAATGGACAAATTCTTAGAAAGGTATAACCTTCCAAGACTGAACCAGGAAGAAACAGAAAATATGAACAGACCAATCACACGTAATGAAATTGAAACTGCGATTAAAAATCTTCCAAAAACAAAGGTAGCTGCTGCTGCTAATTTTTAAATAAGCATATATATATATATATATATGTGTGTGTGTGTGTAACTGAATCACTTTGCTGTACACTTGAAACTAACACAACATCTTTAATTAACTATACTTCAATTTTTAAAAAAACTAAAAAAAAAAAATCATCTATATTTTGAACCTAATGAGTTGAACCTGCAGAAGGGGTATTGGAAGGCCTCTGCCAGGGATTCGTGTTGGCCATAACATGTATGTTTTGAAGGTGAAGCTTGGGTTGTAACGGTTTTTAAGAAGGCACCTGGGGACTTCCCTGGTAGCACAGTGGTTAAGAATCCACCTGCCAATGCAGGGGGCATGGGTTCGAGCCCTGGTCTGGGAAGATCCTACATGCCACAGAGCAACTAAGCCTATGAGCCACAACTACCGAGCCGGCGTGCCACAACTACTGAGGCCACACGCCTAGAGCCTGTGCTCCACAACAAGAGAAGCCACCTCAATGAGAAGCCCATGCACCACTACGAACAGTAGCCCCTGCTCTCCGCAACTAAAGAAAGCCCATGTGCAGCAACGAAGACACAACGCAGCAAAAAATAAATTAATTTTTTTAAAAAAGAAAGAAAAAAATAAGTCATAATAAAATAGAAGAATTATAACAATATACTATAATAAAAATTATGCGAATGCGGGAAAAAAAAGAAAGGTTTCATTTTAGGATAGAGGAACAATATGTAAATATACAAAAAGAACTGCCTCTGTCCAATTAATTATGTTTAAACATATATTTCATCAATAACATTTTTCTAGCACACATTCACATGTCAGGCATTATAGTAAAGACCTTACATACAACATTATCTGTTTTAATCTTCTCAGAAACTGTACAAAGTAGATAAATTGGTTTTCTTGGTTAATTAGCTGATATCATTGCTGAAATCCTGCTTGCCTTCATATTTTAATCACCCTATATGCCTATATTCACTTAGATCAAATTTGTATTTCACTGATATAAATATATGCACTAAAGAGGAGCTATATACGAAGGTAAAGATTGCCTTGTTATTATTAAATTGCTAATGTGTTACTTTTATTCTTTTCTCACACACCCCCAAAAAAGCGTATCTCCTTTGACATGTAATAATAAATTAGCATCATCCCTATTGTTTTACTATTCTTATTAGAAATCCTAAATAATAATCCCTAAACTAGGGATTTTGTTGAATCTTTTAAAAGTTAGTAACATATTTTCCATCATAATGAATAGTGAAGGTTTAGGAACAGGAAGATATCAAGTGTAGAAGAGTTTATATTTCAGTACTTTTTCAACTGCTGTTTCATTGCTGTAAAGCTTCTTGCGGGTATTTTGTGGGGTTTTTTTTTTTTTTTTGGCACATCTGGGCATTGTGGTATTTTTTTTTTTCTGCAACAAAACTAAAATCTTTTTTCATGAATTATTCAAAATGAATGCAGAAGGAAAGGGGGGAAATTACTGACTGACTGTGCTTGATTCTCATCTCAGAAAAAGTGTTTACCAAACACTGTGCTGCACTTCCTAAAGGCAGAATGAAGAATGCTTTCCAGATTCCTTTTAGATCAGCTGGTACTAGAGACAGAAAGAATGTCAAATAAGATTGTATGGATTACATGGGAATTTTTCATGGAAAAGAAAAGGATATAACTATTACATTATATCACTGACAAGACTCAAAGTAGGAATAGGTTTTATGTATTTAACAAATGATGTGTAATAACACAGGAAGACAAAGGGTTATCCTGAATAAACTACAAGTACACTGGCCCTATAATGAAGAAGATATGCTTATAAAATTTTATGACTTTTTGTTTGTTTGGTTTTGGTTTTGTTTTTGGTTGGTTGGTTTTGGCTACACCGCACAGCATGTGGAACTTCCCCAACCAGGGATTGAACCCATGCCCCCTGCAGTGGAAGCATGGAGTGTTAACCACCGGATAACCAAGGAAGTCCAAAATTTTATGACTTAAATTTTGGTAATTCTTGTCAATGTAGTAACTCACTCTTAATATAACAACAATAAAATTTAAATTAAAGGGGGGAAATCCACCCAGTTATAAGAAAATCCCCTTGTTTCCATTTCTTTGCTACTAAGGGGATAAGACTAAAACATGACCTTTATTTTGAGACTGACATATGGTACCACTGACATATAAGTTCTTCCTAAGAACTATTCTATTCTCCTCTAATCTAGTCCTCAAAATTATTGCTTTTGAAATTTTAATACATTCCTTAAAACAAAAATCTAAGAAAAATTTAAATATAATACCATGCAAGGAAAAATAAAAACAGTGAAACCTCTCTATCAGAATTTCCTGGAATTGTGAGCCATACATAATAATATTTGGGTCAACTCTCCATGGAAATAAAATCCCATGGGTAGGAATATGACATCCAACTCTCTAAATGTTCTTGATAGTATAGGATTCTTTCACGCAGGGCTGTATAAGAACACTGACATTTTTGACAAGGTCAGAATGGCTTAAATCCTTTCTAGATAATATTTTTTGAGCCAGATAAAAATCTTAGAACTCAAGTGCCCATGACTCTCTCAAGGATTCTTGAGTTTCCTGACAAAAGAACATGTTTTACCAATCAATCTATTTGTCTACAACAGTATATTCACTGTACTTGAAACTCTATATAAAAATATATTGAATAATGCCGGATGGTTGTTTCAGAGCTTGGTACATAATAGCAGTCCTAAAATACTTGCAAGTTGTTTACCATTATTGGACTTAAGTTATTTGATTCTAACGAAAACATTTACTGAGCCCCTCCTTTAGTGAATGCAGCCAAGGCTTTTAAAAATGCCCTAGATTACAGAAAACTCAAGCCTGACTCTCAATCAAAAAAAGAACAGTAGTTTTAGTCCAATAAAAACCCATCAGAAATGATCATCACCTTTGGTAGGTTATCAGAAAATTAAACACAAAACAAAATATGTATAAAACTGAAGAAAACATTTTTCTTTAAGAGACAACAACCAAATACATTGATTCAATCCTGGTTCAAAGAAACCAGCTATAGAAGATATTTTAGGGGTAACTGTTGAAATCTGAGTATAGTCCAGATATAATAAGAGATATGGTCTAGTGGTATCAGGGAAGTATTATTCATATTATGTGCAATAAAGATTATTATGGCTACATAGGAAATAGCCTTATAAAGCTTGAAATATTTAGGAGACAAATGCATGATGGTTACCTCTAATTTTCTTTGAAATGGTTCAGGAAAAATAGGAAATTATGTTTATATAATAATACTAGAAGAAGCAAATATGGTCAAATGTTAACAACTTTTGAAAAGTGGATATATGAGTGTGATCACTGTAGTGGTCTTTCTATTGATACATTTCTGTGTGTATGATTATCTCCTTAATATATATTTTTTTAATTCATGGGCTTATTCTGTTTTTTTCCAAATTCCACCAGGCACAAAGGTTTAAGGCCAATTCAAAAGCTCACTTTTTTCATTTATTGGGTTTTTTCCTTGACTTCAGGACAGCTGAGAGATAAATGCAATCCTCAAACTAGTCGGTATGATGACAGTGTCCCTTCCTCAAAAGAGCTTCTAATCTCTTTCAATTTTCAATGTTTTAATCTTTAACTGCTCTGTTTTATATGTGTTGCCATGGTAAGGTGTCTCAAATTATTCTTAAACGTGAGCAGGTTATAAACAAAAAGGAAGGAATTGAGGATATTATGCTTATTTCATTTAAAGAAGAAAAGACAGAGGAGCATGAAAACAATGTTAACGTATTGGAAGGATTTTTCTACAGATTCACGTATTTGAAGGATTTTCCTACAGAATATTTATAAATTAATTCTATGCTGCTCCAGGATCAATAACTAGAAAATGTAGGTAGACTATGATTTATCATTAGTGATGATTTTCTAAATAGTTCATTATCTATAACTGGAATTGTTGCTTCTTAGGGAATTTCTGGGCCTTCACTTGGAACTTTCCAAATACTGTACAAGGGAGTAAAACTATGGACCCAAAACAGTATAGGAAAAAGGATATATGTGTTTGATTGCTTATTTATCTACCTAAATATCTATTTTCTTATGAAAATCTTAGGGGCAGTCTACTGACCAAAATCCAAGTTACAACAAACATGAAAAACCCTTAGTGATCTTTTGGAAAACAAATGCTAATTAATATCATCTCCCTTTTATCATATTTTGTAGTAGTTTCACTACAATGCTCTGAAATTTTCAACTACTAGTTCCCTAAGAAATTGTACATCATCATCTGGCAGTAATAAATAAACATTCATCTGCTGTTTCCTCCCCAAAACTGAATAGGCTATTAGAAAAACATCAGCAGGGATTTAGCAAAGGAATGTTAAACTTCATAGACAGAGTTAATTCTAATCTGAATCTGGCCTTCTATGCAACTTTTCTTTTTATTACTTTACCCAATCCAATGCCAATGCTATCAATCATCATCAAAACTTGACCTAGACAAACCAATAAAAATGGTGCACTATATCCTCCCATATCATAATACCACCATTCTAAGGTGATCATTGTCTAAGATGAATTATGAGTAGGCAGCTACTTTAAAAAGACAACTTCAAGAGTAGAAATTACCTACAAGGTACCTGCCCACTCAGAAGCAGCAAGCACGATCCTATACCCTTTACACAGAAACGTAAGAAGAAAGTAGCAAGATAAAGCCTTCCTAGGGTCACGAAGCACATTTAGTATGAAACTGACTGTGTGCACACACGCACACAGTTCCAGGGGAATACTCCAGAAGATTTAAATGCCATTCATTCATTCTAACCCGATGATTTTTGACTGCTCTACGCCCTGGCTTGTCCCGACACTATGAGTCCTCAGACACTATGTTGATTCAGCAGGACTTTTCACACACAGAGGGCATGAGGATGGGCACTGAGGCAAACCAGAGAAAGGCCCCTAGTCCATCAATAGTTCTCCAATGCAGTCCTCCGAAGACACAGGTGCTTTAGGTGGAAAACAAGTGACTCAGATACTAAACTATCCGGAGGAAGCTTGTGTGGCCGGACTCCACACAGCTGCAGTGACTGCCAAGCACTGTTCCCTATTGTTTTCTGGGGCCCGTCATGCTCCTGAGGCGCACTTCCTCCGCTAACCCTGTGCAGACAAGAGCATTCATCCTGCTCCACCCACACGCTCTGCTCCCTGGGCCGGGAAAGCAAATGCCAGCACTCCTTTATTCCTACAGATGTGCGTAAGCCATTAAAAAAAACCAGCGAGAAGTAAAGATGGAAAGTGACATTCTCCTTTTCTAGAAGATCCTGTTGAGAAGAAATACACAGGCTCAATAGTTGAGGACTAAAGGCCAAGGGTTTTGCATCACTGCTGCTTGTACAGGCTATTATGATATCATGCACTGGGGTTAACCAATTCTCCTTGTGGAATTCTCAACTGTCATACTCACAATAACAATTTGTTTGAAAGCAAATTAGACTCAATGAACTCCATATGTAACTTGGAAAAACTGTACCCGACCTTTAAACCAATGTGACAGGGTTAAGGATCCCAGAACACAGCTGAGATGGGACATGGCTCAACAGCTAAGCTAGGAATAAGAATGTGAATACTAATCTGCGTGTATTTGCCACAGCCTTGGAAATGCGGACACTTTTCCTAGAAAGCTTGCTATTACAAAAAATTCAATTTTTAAAAGAAATCATGAAGCCAAAAAAAAAGGTTTTTAAGTGTTCTACCAGAGACTAAGCCTCCCCTAGATAATCAGCAAGTGAAAAAAACATCAAAAGTGAAATACAGGGAAAATTTAGAATGGTCAAATATAGTAAAAAAAAAAAAAAAAAAAAGACCTTTGAAAAATAAGACAGACAAAATACCTACTGGGTTGCAAAATATATCTACAGAAAGTTAGTTAGAAATGCCATTAGAATTCTTTTGCATTAAACCCACACATATACAGTAAGTTACAGCTGCACCTGCTCCATTATTTCCCCCTTGCAGTGAACTCTACTTCCCCTCCAGTCATCCAGGAGCAGCTCAGGAGTCAATGTTCTCTCTTCTCTATCCTTACCCGTTCATGGGTCACATCACTTCCTAAACATCACAAAGCTCTCAAACTCTGGCCCATCTTGCTGTCACTCTAGTAAAGGTCTGCATACTTTTCAACCACACTGCTTGGGTCTCACATCTGCTCTTCCAACCGCTGCCATTACAACCATCCAGTACAGCCTCCCCCGTCAACTGACGGAATGCTTGGCTCAAGTGCACAGTGGGTCATCTCTTGTCTCTCTGCTAAAACCACTCACTCGCCCTTCATCAGAATCAATGCACACCCTTCAAGACTCAAGAGCCCTCCCACCATGGCCCCAATCTCTGTGGGACCTCGAGATGCAGCTCACCCCAGTTGCATCTTAACTCACGCTAGGATGACTCTCTGCAGAATCCCAAACATTCCAGATGGATTCCCCCTTCTATATCTGCCTACTTAACGGCCCCTCAATCTAGAAGATGCTTCCCCACTTCTGCTTGGAAGCAGCGCAGTAAAATCATTAAGACTGTGGCCTCTGAAGTTAGACATTGACTCAGATCCATGCTCCATCACCTACAAGCTATGATTTTTTCTTATATTTCTGAGCCTGTTTCTTTGGCCATAAAATGGAGATAAGTACCAACATCATAGGGTTCCTGTGAGGATAGAGTACAATGGTAATAAAAGAACATGGCACTGGTAAGTGCCTAATAAATAAGAGTCAGCAGCAGTGCCTCCTATTTTTTTTGCCTAGATGAAGCATGAGGATAAACTCTAAGGCGCCTTCCTTAACCACACTGAGGATGAGCTGATCCCTTTCCTTGACTTCCTCCACACCATCTTTTGTCAATTACTGCATTTAGCATGTCATATTGTAATAATTTATTTAATTACTTATATAATCTGCAGTGTGGGGGCATTCCTTAAAAAGGATTAAAAGGGCTTCCCTGGTGGCGCAGTGGTTGAGAGTCCGCCTGCCGATGCAGGGGACACGGGTTCGTATCCCGTTCCGGGAAGATCCCACATGCCGCGGTGCGGCTGGGCCCGTGAGCCATGGCCGCTGAGCCTGCGCGTCCGGGGCCTGTGCTCTGCAACGGGAGAGGCCACAACAGTGAGAGGCCCGCATACCGCCAAAAAAAAAAAAAAAAGGATTAAAAGCATGCCAAATACATGCTGAGTAGTACACACAGTCTTATTCCTTTACCTTGCTACTTTGGTTTAAAAGCCTCTTCAAAAAAGCTTAAATTATGAGTATGATTATAATTTTTGTGACTGAATTAAAAAAGAAAAAAAGCTTAAATTACATATAAACAACATTAACTAAAAGTATAATGAGGTTCAGGTATGTCATCATGTGATAGAAATTGCAATGTCTAGCTATACAGTACTTAATATATGCAAAATAAAAATCATGAATTATGTTTATGCATACACTTATAAGCATAAGGTTCATTAAATAAGTTACTACAGACAACATGTTTGTAGATACATATACTTTATCTTGGTATATCTATTAACCCATATCTGTGTGAATATTTACATGTATATTAGGAATCTAATAGAGAGAACTTAAAAAAAAAAAAAAACCTACCCCAAAGATTCAGTCTTAGTTTCAGGAGGAACCCTGGAGACAGCAAAGACAAGGTGAGTTTCAATTCTCAAACTAGGTTTCCATTTCTGGAAATAACATTCTTATAGCAATACAAAGAGAGGATGCAAAATCAAAGCAATATTTTTTTATCATGCTTTTATCTCTTTATAACGTCTTTATCTCTCCAAATCACATGTACAGTTAAGTCTTCATAACTCTCAAAATTTTAAAGGAATGTCAATATTATTGAAAATAAAGTAGACCTTAGCAAAAAAAAAAAAAATCCTAAGCTTAGGTGTTTTCAGAGAGGATTACACAACTAAGAACTATCAAAGCAAAACATTACTTTATGAAATACTATGTGTACATATTCTTTTACCAATAAGTGGCATTTTAGAATTAGGAGGGATTTTAGATTTGACAAAATGTCAAGTTAAAGGACCATCCCAAAGGGTTCTGCTGGAAGAGGTGGGACCAGAATCTAGTTAAAATGTGCTTTACAAGTTATGTAAAACTCAGTGTGAATAAATAGGCAGTAGTACTGGTATCCTTCTCCCAGTGGGTCTCCAGTACTTCAAAGGGGTCCTTCGTTCCACCCTAATGTGGCTTTTGTAACCAAGCAGGACTCTATGGGGCCTTCCCAGGACAGACCCCTCCCCCATATCCTCTGCTTTAGCCCCTCTGTGAAGTACTTAGATAATATAATGGTAACTGATGCACATTTCCTGAGTAGTTTTACAGATGCAAAAACCCCACCAAATGGAAGACATTAACTACTTGATGACCATGAGCATGTAGCCCCTAAGCCTACCGGGGCCTAATGGGTGATAATGTCAACCCCTCTCACACAGCCCTGTTACCTTACCATCAACCAGTCAGAGAATTGTGCACAAACCCTGGGACTCCCCTCCCTCACCTTGCCTTTAAAAATGCTTTCCTGAATCCCACCAAGGAGTCCCCGGTGTTCTGAGGACTAGCTGCCTGGACTCCTCCCTTGGTGCCCTGCAATAAACACTGCACTTTCCTTCACCACAACCAGGTGTCCGTAGAGTGAGTTTATTGCAGGCAGGTGAGCAGACCGAAGTTTGGTTCGGTAACAACTTCCTCCAGTCGTTCATCATTTTACTGTTTATTTCCTTAATGGCACTTATCACTGGGTGTAATTATCTTATTTATTTATGTTTTACTTGTTTTGTTTCCTGAACTTAAACAGCATCTTGAGGGAAGGGGACTACCTGTCCACAGTGGTTAAGCAGCACTGGCCATGAAACCATACTCCTTCAGATGGGACTCGAACCCTCAGTCTCTGACTTAGGACAGGACTCAAACCCAGGTGCGCCTCAGTTGGGACTCAAACCCACAATCTTCCAACTGAAACTGAAACCACACAACTCAGATGGGACTTGAACCCATGTGCCAGGACTCGAACCCATTTTCGCCTCAGTTGGGACTCAAACCCACAATCTTCCAACTGAAACTGAAACCACACAACTCAGATGGGACTTGAACCCATGTGCCAGGACTGGAACCCAGCCAGAACCCAGACTGTGGGACTTGAACCCACGGTCTTTTAATTGAGATCACACACCTGGTCTCAGGATTTAATGAAGTTCAGGTTCTTCACATCTCAAAGAATTCAGTGACAGACAAAGTGATAGGTAAGAAGTGGATTTATTTAGAAAGATACACATTCCATAGACAGAATGTGGTCCGTCTCAAAAGGCGAGAACGGCCTTGGGAGAAACACACTCCACAGACAGAGTGTGGGCCATCTCAGAAGGTGAGAGGCCCCAAAATATGATGTGGTTAGTTTTTATGGGCTGGGTAATTTCATAAGCTAATCAGTGGAAGGATTATTCCAACTATTTGGGGAAGGGGCGGAGATTTCCAGGAATTGGGTCACCGCCCACTTTTATGCCTTTTGGTTGGCTTCAGATATGTCATGGCACTGGTGGGTGTGTCATTTAGATGCTAATGTATTACAATGAGCATATGAGGAGGCTCAAGGTCCACTGGAAATCGAATCTTCCACCATCTTAGACCTAGTTGGTTCCAACCAGTTTTTGTCATGTCCTATGACTATGTCATTCTTTTAAAGGTTGTGCCCTGCCCCCTTCCCTCCTGTTTCAAAACCACACAGCTTGTCTCAGGACTTAAGGAAGCTCAGGTTCTTTGTGCCTCGGCACAGGAGGAATCAGGCGAGAGACAAAGTGATAGGCAAGAAGTGGATTTATTAATACCCTTTGTAAAGAGGTTGCAGGAAAACGGGGCATGAGAAGATGATCATGTCCCAGGTCTCACGTGAACCCCTGGGACAGGCACCAAGTGAGGGTCCTTGGCTTCGCACAGGAAAGAAATCATGAGTGAGCCACAGTAAAGTGAAAGCAGAGATACACATTCCATAGGCAGGATGCGGTCTGTCTCAGGAGGTGAGGGCCCTGAGGTGTGGCAATTTTTATGGGCTGGGTAATTTCACAGGCTAATGCGTGGGAGGATTATTGCAACTATTTTGGGGAAAGGGCAGGGATTTCCAGGAATTGGGCTACCACCCAGTTTTTGGCCTTTTATGGGCAGCCTTGGAAATATCTTGGCACCTGCGGGTGTGTCATGTAGCTAATGTATTACAATGAGTGTATAATGAGGCTCCATCCTCCGCCACCTTGGGCTGAGTAGGTTCTAACCAGTTTTTGTTGTGTCCTCAGTGACTGTGGCATTCTTTTAGTGGTTGTGCCCTGCCCCCTTCCCTCCTGTCTTAGGCACATGCCCAGCAGAGGAAGCATGCAACCATTTGCAGAATGAAGGAAACGATGGGTGAATTGCTCAGGAGAAGTTACCACTGACTGAGCCTCTGCCAGACACTGTGGCAACTGCTTTACCATAGGATGTGATCCACACTCCTCACTACAATCCTGTGAGGTAGGGATCGTCATTGGGGCCATCATACAGATCAAAACATGGAGGCTCTGAGAAGCTGAGCAGCCTTGCTCCCACATAGGGAGCTATGGGCAGGGAAGGCGAAACCCAGGTGAAGGTGAAACCTGAGATCAAAGTCTCAGGAGCGGAGGAAGAGAGCCTGTTTAATGTGCCAAGGCCACACATCTGTAGGACACAGAAGGAGGACGAAGGTCCAGCTAGAACGAAGGGAATGGGCAGGAACAAGTCAGCAGAGTCAGCCCAGGAGGGTTCAGTACATCCAAGAACCAACTAAAGCCCAAGCTCTGGATAAAGTGGTGTGTGTGTATGTGATCTTTAAGTCACTGGAGATGAGGGGGTGAGGGATAGGGAGAGGAAGGGGCATCCAGGCAAAGAAAACAGTATTAATAAATATTAATCTGGAGAATGACGACAACATAGATAATTTGGTGGGACTGAAACAAGGAGGGTGATGGAGCTAGGAAAGCAAGACAAGGAGCCCGATCATGAATAACCTTGTGTGGCTTGAAAAGGGTTTGGATTTTATTCTGTTATAAGCAACAGAGATCCACTATCAAGTTTTAAACATCTGAGCAACACGATCAGCTTTGCATTTTTGCAATATTACTCCGAAAATGAGTTTGGAGTGATTCAAACCTGAAGTCAGATTTGGGAGACATTTCAATAACCCTTGTGATGGGGGCCTTAACTGTTTACTTTCTGGTAGAGTGAACAAAGGAACAGCTTTACCCAAATAGAAATGGGTTTGAAGAGGAAAAAAAAAAGTAGTCCAGTTTTATACACAGTGAGTTTGATGTGATCATGGGATATCTAAATTGCTACTCACATACACATATGAGAAATCCTAGATTAATTAAAAGTTTAACTGTTTTCCTCACTTCAGGACTTTTCAGTGCCTTCATCATGCTATATCCCGTAGGTAGAGGGAGGATGTAACGTGCAGTGTTTACCAAACTTATCTGAACAAGAATATTTTCTCCAGACTATTAACATTTCTCAGGACAATGGGGTTGCTTAGGAAATGCTGTTCTAGAAGTTTTCAACTGTATTAAAATTAGAGAACAGTGACATTTTTTTTGAACTGTCTCAAAAGCAGTTAGAAAGCAGACCAAAAAATGAGCCTGAATAATCACTAAGGTGTAAAGAATGAGCCTTGCATGGCTCAGCTTCTTAACGTGGTAAGAGTGGGGAAATCTGCCTAGTATTAAGGACCCCTGTGAAATATACTATCAAAGAGAGTGAAATCGATGTAGAGATTGCTTAAAAAGTCAGCTCTGTCCAAAAGCAAAGGAGAAGAATACTGCTAATGACACAGAAATTGTCTTAACAGCCAACTAGACATACACATTAGGGAAGGCTAGAAGCTGTTTCCTGGGTCTCAGCTTAAATAGACACAAATGAGGCCCTGGCACAAGCTTTCTTTGTTCAGGAAGGAATCCATGGAGAGCTCTCCCTTAGTTATGTAAATATAGGCAAGCCACCTACTGCTCAGCAGGGGAAAGTAAAGGAGGCCTTTGTGGGTGGACAGAGGTTGACTCTTCACAGTATCCCTGCTAGGCTGTCTGCTGGAGGCTGAAAGTTGGCTGATTTGCAGGGCAAGTCCAGGGCCGCCTTGGACGAAAGACCAGAGATCCCGAATGCTGCTCTGAGAATGAAAGTTGGTACCCCTGTGGGGGCTGCCTAAGGAGGCCCTGACCCTAGATCACTGGCAGGAAAGGATATCAGGAGCTCCTAGACAGAATTCGCTACACAGCTAGAGAAATTTGGCCTGGCCAGGCTCAATGCTGAGGCTAAAATGCTGTGGGGAAGGCGGGAAGTAGGCTTGGGTAGTGTGGGGCTAAACGGGGCACGCCAGTATCAGAGCTGTCAAAGGCACCACCAAGCAGGGCCCGTCTTCACTAGCACCAGGCTAGTGGGCCATCGACTGGAGGTCGAGCTTCTCATGGTGCTTCGAAGCAAGACTGAGTAGGGCCCAAATGACCGCAAAAGCCCCAGAGACTCCTGAATAATTTAGGATGGGAAATATTTTCAGAGAGAAATGTCAAACTTCTAAAAAGAGTAGGAGATCAAACAAATAATTATAAAAAAAATACCAAATGATTCATGCTGGGTACCTAGGGATATGAGAAAAAATGTTTCTAATTGTTGATCAACGTTCATGCGGTAGCCAATAAGGATCTTTCAAACCATGCCACGGTGAGGTCCCTGAGGCCACCCATGCCCAAGAAAAGCTCAGGAGCCTTTGGTTGGGAGCGTTTTCTTATAACCAGGAAAGCCCAGGTAGATTGCCAAGAGATATACAGGTAGTAGGAAATCATTACAGATGTTCAAGTATCTAGTTTCACTGTGTTGGGATGCAACGAAATGCACTTTGGAGGGTGCACTTCCCAATATACACATAGGACTGGAAGCGGGGAATGAGGATATGGAGATTACCCAGTCATCCAGGTATAAGTGCTGAGGAGCTGGCCTGGGGTATTAGTACACACTGAGCAGGAAGAGGTCCTTGTACCCTTCTTTCTACATGTACCCTGAGGTGTACAATTCAGGCTGGGAAGGGTGAAAAAGTGGAAACACATAAAGGACACATCCCGAGTAAATACTCTCATAAGACATGATAAGGCATTACAGATAAGACAGAAATTGAAGAAAGGAAGCCCTATTCATTTCCAGGTGAAGGATTTAGCAGCCTCTTTAAGTCTTTTTACCCTGAAGTTTTAAGGCAATCTTCAAATCATTCTGTAGGGTCCAAATATATATACTCAGCTGGGGGCCTCAGGAAGAAGTGAGTTCTCATCTGCAGAGGCATGCATGCCCATTTTCTTGACCCTGTAGAGCACAGACAAACATGGGAAGGATGCCTGATGACTCAGAGCCTCTTCCAAATCTGAAGAGTATCTATGATACTCCTTGGGTCAAAGGTAAGGAAGAGAAAGCATTTACCACGAAGCTCGATGGCCCTTCTATGTAATTATTTACATGCTGCAAAACAGAGATGTTCTATGACTCTGCGTATCTCCTCTTCTGTATATGACAGAAGATGGAGACACTACAGAATGGTTTCCAAGTTGTGTGGAACGTTGGTAACAGAAGAAAGGTTAACCTATCTACACAACTGAAATCATGTGATGGACAAAACCAGGTGACTCACTTAGATTTCTCTCACTACTGGTTGGAAAAAGTAAGGAAAACTGGCCTGAGGAAGAAGAAAAGGAAGACTGTCTTGGTTCATGTCACAGAAAAATTCACAGATACATGTATTTGGCTTTGGGCAGAGCATGAGTCCAGCCTCACATGATACCACTAGGATCCTTCTCAGCTCTGCTCTCACTGAACTGGGTCTGTTTTGAAACTACATGTGGTTCCCAGATGGCCCTAGCCCCTCCAAGGCTCGTATCCACACAGTTCCATGGCAGGTGGAGAGCAAAAACAAAACTGGCCCTGCCAATGTCTTAAACCATCATACAGGTCCTGAGTGACCTGCCCCATCCCCGAACTCATCACTATGTCCAAGGGGATGGGATATTATAATTGATTAAACCACCCAAACTGGGCTTCCCTGGTGGCACAGTCGTTGAGAGTCCGCCTGCCGATGCAGGGGACGTGGGTTCGTGCCCCGGTCCGGGAGGATCCCACATGCCGCAGAGCAGCTGGGCCCGTGGGCCATGGCCGCTGGGCCTGCGCGTCCGGAGCCTGTGCTCCGCGACGGGACAGGCCACAACAGTGAGAGGCCCGTGTACTGCAAAAAAAAAAAAGAAAAAAGAACCACCCAAATTACATGATTGGCAAAGGGAAAAGGGTGCTTTCTCAAAGGAGATCCAATGTCACAGAAGGAGGGAGAAAGACAGCTATGCAGGATAAAATAGATTAACGCTGTAGCACAGTAGAAAGAACAAAGTTTATTTCCCAAGCTTGCTCCTCCAATATCATTAGTTCTTGCATTCAATTCAAAATTCAACTCCTATGTTTACCACTGAACCGGAAGCCCATTAACACCAGTAGTTATAGTTGTAATAATAGTAACAATAAGAGTGAGAACAGCTAATATTTACCAAGTACTACACACTTTGGACCTGGATACTCTTTTTAAGCACTTTACATACATCATTTCATTTCTCACCTAACCTCAATTTATAGATGAGGAAACTGAAGCTCAAAGAGATTAAGTAGCTTGCGCAAGATCACATGCCATAAGGAGTGCAAACTGCAATCCAACTCGGAAACCATGTTCTTATTCTTAGCCAAAACACGACACCACCTTCTCAATTAATGTTCTTACCTGAATCCTTGAGCCACACCTTAGCCAATGCTCTGAATTCCTTTAGACAGTGCTTGTCCTGAACCTGAACACATAGAAACTATCCTACTGCTACTAATACCAGCTGGAACTACCTTCAGCCAGTTGTGATTCTCTTTGATTCAAGAAAACATATCACCTTACACTTGTCAGGTGCTTTACAACACTTGAAACAACAGACGTGACATCTGTGGGTAGCGGGAAGTAGGCCCTTATGTCCACCTAGAGCTGCCAGGGGAAGGAACTGACTTCATCACTCATCTGCACAGCAGCAGCAGCCTGATTTCTGTTACTCACTAGAAATGTTCTCATTAAAGAAAAATCCCATGTGTTTCTGCACTGTAAGTGTGCCAACAGACAGCTCAGCAGGAAATGTTTCCAAACAACAAAAGTGTTAATCAGAAAATGACAATCTGAACAGAGGAACGGAAAATCCTTTATATGCAGCATGAAAGTGCGCAAATTTACAGATCTTGTTGCAACGTAAAAAGTAATTAATAATTTCTAACATTCCTGGGGGGAAAGGATTTTTTTTTAATTATATTTCTCAAGCAGAGAGGTCAACTAATAAGATTTTACTTTTTGTTCTTGTTGTTACTAGAAAGCCAGAAAAGGATCCATCTTTTTGAAAAGTTAGAAAGTAATGATTTTTCAGCATCACACAAAAACATAAACCCAAAGGCAGAGAGAGGCGGTAAAGGCTCTTAAAAGGGCACTTAAGCTCCTCCCACCTCAGAGCAGGGAGAAGACTCAGCAGGCTGAGGCCAGGACTCCACCTCTGGCGGGAACCTTATTCAGCATAGTTGACCCTTCAACAACAGAGGGCGGGAAGGTGTTGGGGGCACAGATCCTCCCCACAGTCAAAAATCCGTGTATAATTTAGTCGGCCCTCCATATATAAGGTTCCTCAGTATTCACAGTTCTGCATCTGCAGAGTCAACCAACCACGGATCGTGTAGTATTTATTGAAAAAATATCTGCTGTAAGTGGACCCACACAGCTCAAACCCCCATTGTTCAAGGGGGCCAACTGTATTTAACAATCCTGAGAGTCAGACTTAACCTCAAGGCCTCTCTCTGCTGACTCCTGAATGAGTTCAAGTTACTAAACTCATTCTCCATCCCTGCGTGATTTTTAACCAAAGTACAGAAAGTGTTCAGAACTATTCTAATTTTTGTTGCCATATGAGTTTGAATTAAAATCAATACCCTATTTTCAGTGGGTAAAGAGCTCAATACTAGAAATTAAAGTTAACACTGAAAGGCAAAATTATCATAAGCCCTTTTAGAGCACCCAAGATGTGTGCTCTTCATTATCTCATTAGTGAAAAGGAAAATTATCATTCATTCGTGTTAACACACGCAGTATCCTAAATATAACTCATGCAGTATCCTAAATCTTTCCTCTCTTTCTAAAGATAAAGTATAATTAGATTCCAAGTGACAGATCACTTGTGCTTTTTAATTTCATATGTTCCTTTGGTGTTTCTCCTGTGAGTTCATCCTTTTCCCTGAGCAAGCATCCACACAGGAGTGAGGTCCAAAACGTAGGCAGCGGACAAGAAAAGCAGAGGGCTGGGAAGTCAGAAGCCCTGAGCGCCAGATCCTGCTCCATCCCCAAGCAAGGAGAACTTGAAGTCACCACTTAACCTCCCCACCTCCCAGTTTCCTCATCTGAAAACTGGGAACACTTGCTTCCTTCCTTCACAAGACTATTATGAGAATCAAATGAGGTCAGTGATCTGAAACACTCTCCAAGCTTCAAAATGCTAAAAAAAAATTAGATACTGTTATTGCAATTAATATATTCCTAGGTGAAATGGTACCAAGTATACATGGATCCTAGATTTACTATTTGTATGAATTAAGACAGGGAGCAGACAGAGATATTTTTCATTTTAAATTAATTGAAAAAATTTAATTACACCTCAAGGAACAGAGAGAAACTAACCTGTCTACATCCTGCTAAAATTGATATTCACAATCCCAGAAATTACTTAGTCTCTAAATTAGCAACCTACTCATTTTTTTTAACTTAAAAATGTTAAACTGGGGCTTCCCTGGTGGCGCAGTGGTTGAGAGTCCGCCTGCCGATGCAGGGGACACGGGTTCGTGCCCCGGTCCGGGAAGATCCCACATGCCGCGGAGCGGCTGGGCCCATGAGCCATGGCCGCTGAGCTCACGGGTCCGGAGCCTGTGCTCCGCAACGGGAGAGGCCACAACAGTGAGAGGCCCGCGTACCGCAAAAAAAAAAAAAAAGTTAAACTGCATGAATTGTCCAAGATCCATCACTTACAATCTAGGATTTGTAAATGGGGACAATACTAGAACCTACATGGTAGGACTGATAAAAGAATTGAGTCAATACTTGCAAAGCACTTAGGCCCATGCTGGTCCAGGGTACTGGCTACGGGAATGTTTGCTCTGTTGTGCAGCAGTGGAGAGCCAGTCAAATCTGGGGTCAAACCACTGCTCCAATCTCTACTAGATATGTGGATTTCAGACACAGGTTTGCTTATCTGTACAAGGAGGAAAATAATACTGGTACGTACACCTTGTAGGGTTGTTATAAGGATTAAAAAATATATTTGAAGATTGAAAAGATATCTGCTACATCAAAAGGGTTCAATAAGTGGTGGCATTGGTGGTTTGGCTTAGAGATTATGCTTAGTAGCAATAATACTGGTAAATTATGGAACAGCCCCTTAAATTCTTTAATTTTCAGTTGTTCATTTAGGTCAAATACAGTTCGGAAGAGATAGCTGCACCAATCTTGTCAGTAGCAAAAATGTATGTAATTTTAAAGTGATAAATATAGGATCAAGTTCTATCCGCAATCCCAGGTTTAATTCTGTTTCAGACCTACCACTGCCAAAATATTTTAAGAAGCCAGAACTATGATTACCCATGAGAAGCATACGGTTAATTCCTTTATATTCAACTTTCTATAACCTCAACTCTCCTACAAAGCTTCCACTGCAGGAAGCTAGCATGCAATGTTATTCCACTAAAACAAAGCCATGCATTTCTAAACACTTTTTATGACTTCACAGTCTTAACACCATTTTGTGCGAATTCGAACAAAAAAAAAAATGAAGAACTTTTTGAAAAGCTTTAAAAAGTCAAGACTTTTCATTTTTTCATTTCCCCAAAAGAGACGGAGGAAATAAAGGAAAATCAAAGAAGATTTTTTTTAAAAACTAGGAGGAAAGGTCAAAGAACAGCAAAAGATATCTTTATAAGCTATTAAGGCATTTTTCTGGGCCAACAGCTTAGAGGACTGTCCACCTCACCTGGGATTCTCTCTGATTGTTCTTTGTCTTCATGGCTTCACTTCATGGCCATAGACAAATGTGCCACCACTTCTTTACAAGGAGGCTTGGTTTTCAGTTCCTTGTAACTATCACCATATGCTATCCTCCATCACTTTTTTGGACCTCAAGACAACTAAATCACAGCTGGCCAGAGAAAGAGGAATCCTAAAAACCATATCTTTATACCCATTTCCTTTTGTACAGACTTCTAAGCGGGAAGGTGGTCTGATGATGCAGAAGACTGCTGAAGTCCAGATCACGAAGTGACCAAGAGCGAACCCACGCCTTCTTTCTCCCTGGGTAGGTTGGCTTCCCCATACTTGCTGCATGTCAGCATCAAATTTTTTACATTTCTGTTTCAAGTTTGTGTTATCTATTCCCATTGTCAAGCAAACTAATCCATGGTTTGCTTTTTATTTTATAATAAAAATATTACACTTAGAGGGGTGGGATAGGGTGGGTGGGAGGGAGGCTCAAGAGGGAGGGGATATGGGGATATACGTATGCATATGGCTGATTTACTTTGTTATATAACAGAAACTAACACAGCATTGTGAAGCAATTATACTCCAATAAAGATGTATAATAAAAAATATTACATCTTAAAAATCAAATGAAGTGTCACTCTCAAACAGCCTTTTGATGAGATACTAGCCCCTGAATTATCAGAGTAAGAGCAAACTTCTCAAGATCTTTTAGGTTTTTCCCTGCTTATTTTCATAATGCAATTATGACATCAGGGGTTACCTAACTGCCTGACTCTTTTATGGCTTCTCAGACACAAGAAGTTTAACTTTATGCCCAATCACTTCAAAACAAATGCATGTAACTTTTAAAAGCTTGATTTCTATCTTTTTACTTTTGATTCTTTTGAAAGGAAGTCACCTATTATACACAAGTGCCTGGTGTACATATAAGTAATAAGAGCAAACATTAAAACCAATTTACATGTGACAAATATCATTGAAATCTAACAATCTAACATATATCTGCTGAAATCCAAGCAATAGGAGTTACTCAACAATCTCAAACATTTCAGCGATTTCATGTGTTCTGCAAGTCACCTACCCAAATGCCAAAACAGGCAACAGAACATTCTCAACTTCCAAAAATTAGAGGCCTTTCAGGTTTGGAGAAGACTGGAGGGAAAGAATACTGGTCCTCAGTCATGACAGCCCAACGAACTATCTAAAAGATGGGAAATAGTAGTCCTGCCCTCCGAGATAACCAACAGGAAAAGTTACCTCTGGATAAAAAAACTCCCCTTATACTGCTTTAATTTAAAAAAATAATAATTCCAATCTCATTTGGACAGTTGTTGCTATTATTTTTTTGGCTAAGCCACCTACATGTAAAATTTAACTACATAATGCAGATACCACTTCAGTCACATGTCCTACTTCAAGATAAGAAACAACAGTTATTTGATAAAATGTTCTTGAGTTTAAAAATACATAAAAAATAAAATGTAATTACCTTTCCAAAGTCACGGACATCAAACAAGTCAAACGCCTCAAAGAGTTCACTCTTTCTCATTCCAAACGTCTCGCAACAGGCCGTGAGGAATGTCCTTATGTTCTTCAAACAGAGAAACTGAGGAATGGGAAACAGCTATTAGTATATAGCGAATCATTCTGAATGCTACCTATCCTCTGTCACGCCCAGAATGCTGGGGAAATGCCAACGAAGAATCCATCCACTTTTCAGGTTGTTTTCAATTACTCCTTCATCAGTACTTAAATGATTACCCACTCTCTCCCAGGCACCAGTGACACAGCTGTGAACAAGCAGACGGAAGTCTGCCCTCAGGATACTTACATCCTAATAAAAGGAGACAGACAAGAACAAACTCAGCAACAAAAACAAAAAAGTAAATATTTTTATTTTCATATGGTGATAAGTGCAATAGAGAAAAATAAAGCCAGGAGGAGGGATCAGGAGTGCTGGGTGAGGTGTGGGGAGCTTCAGCAAGATGGTTAGAGAAGGTGTCAGTGAGAAGGGGACAGATAAGCAGAAGAGATTTCAAGGTGGTAAAGAACCAACCATGCAGAATTACAGGACAGAGTATTCAGACTAAAGCAGCAACCCATGCCAAGGACCTGAGGCAGAAGTTTCTGAGGTTACGTCTGAGGAAGGGGCCAATGTGGGTAGAGCAGAGTGGATGACAAGGAGCAAGGCAGGAAGTGAGCTGGAAAGGCAATGAGGTCAGATGATGAATGACCCTGTTGGACAGGCTTTTACTCTAAATGAGATGGGAAGTCATTGGAGGCCTTGGGAGAGAGTCTGATATTTTAAAAGTTTTGTTTTTCTTTCTTTAAAAAAAATTTTATTGAGGTATAGTTGATTTAAAAACTATACGTCAATAAAGTTTCAGGTGTACAACATAGTGATTCAAAATTTTTATAGATTATACTCCATTTAAAGTTAAAAAAATACTGGCTGTATTCTGTGTGCTATACAAGATATCCTTGCAGCTTATTTTTTTTCTAATAATACTTAACTCTGTATTAAAAATACTACTATTTCAACAAATGATCAACATAAAACATTTAAATGAAATTAGTTTTAGTACTAAATCTTTGAAATCTAGTATACATTTTACACTTAACAGCATATCTCAATTCAGACTAGCCCCATTTCAAGTGTTCCATAGCCATACGTGGCTAGTTGCTGTCATACTGGACAGCACAGTCCTAGAGTTTCAAGTGCAGGTTTGTAAACAGGTCCCTCTCACATATACAAAATATGCACAGACATAGCAAGTTCAAACTTTTAGCTGAGCTTTTAAGGCCCTCTATAACGTGCCCCACCATTGCAGTCAGGCTGTTCTCCTTGTTGGTGCTCGTTAGTCCGTGTTCATTCCTGCCTCTATGCTTGAACTTTGTCGTTCCTCTAGCCAATAAGCCTCTCTCTTTTCCGTTTTCTATTCTAACTCCCAGCCCAGCTACAGTTCCATCTCCTTCTGGACTGCAACAGTTCCTACTGCTCTTTCTTCAGAGCTTCTTTTTTGTTGTTGTTGTTGTTGTTTTGTTTTATTTTTTGAATATAGATCAAAAGGGGCTGGAGCAAGACTAGAGACAGTAATACCAGACAGGAAGCTATTACAATAATCTGGGTGAGAGACAGCCATGGGAAGTCCAGGTGTTCAATTTTGACTCTTAAATTTGAGATGCCTATTAGTCATCCAATGGGACACAGGGCAGCAGACAGCTGGATATACAAGTCTGGAGTTCAGGACACAGGTGTGTACTCCAGACTTAAATCTGAGAGTCTTTAGAGTATAGAAAACATTTTTAACCATGATGTTATCTGAGATGACTTTGGGAGAAAGAAGAGGGGAGGAGGGGACCTGGGGCCAGGTCATCTTAGATCAGGAAAAAAGGAGGAGCCCACAAAGGGGCAGAGAAAGAGGAACCAGTAAGGAAGGAGAACAACCAAGTGAACATGTTTTTCCTGAAGCCAAGTAAAGAAGGTGTTTCTAGGAAGAAGGGATGATAAGCTGTGTCAGCTGCTGCTGCTACTCAAATAAGATTTTGACCAGGTGCTGTCCTGGGAATCTGGCTGTGTGAAGGTTATGGGTGCACCTTGACAAAAGCAGGTTCCATGTGGAGGGTGGGGGTGGGGAAAGGCTAAGCAGAGCAGCTTCAAGAGACAATGGGAAGAGAGAAAGTAAAGATAGAATATAGATTCTTAGGAGTTTTGCTGCAAAAGGGAACAGAGGATTGAGGAGGTAGTCAGAGAGAAAGAGGTCAAGGAAGGCCTTTTTAACAATGGAAGCTGTTACAACATGTTTCTATTGTGACAGGAATAACTTGATAGAGGGGAAAGATGGTCACGCAAGGGAGAGGGACAGTCGCCCAAAGGAAGTCCTTGAGTGGGCAAAGGAGAAGAGTCTGATGCTCAAGCAGAGAAACTGACCTTGAAGAACATGCTCAGCTCATCGATACTAACAGGGACAAGGGGGAAGGCAGACGCTATCACAACTTAGACAACCAACAGAATTTACTTTCAGTATCTAAAATGCAGATCCACCTACGCATAGTACACACATATCCTGAAAGTGAATTTTGGAAATAGTAGTTGCAATGGCACACGTAAAAATAAAATTATTAACCTCCAATAAGTGAGAGATCTATTAGCTAATTATTGCATCTTTGCCTTTTTTTTTTTTTTAAAGCACTGTCAATATTTTATTTTGTTGTTCTGTTTTCCATCTTGGTTTGTTTTTTAATTTGCAGAAAGCACATTTTACTTCTTCCACTTTGGAAAAATTCAGATTTTTCATGGCCTTAACGCAGACATAGTTTTACCCTTTACAGGAATCCTTCTTGAGGCTTAAGTATTTCAGGAGGGGTTAAAACCACAGGGGAAGCATCATAAACCCTTTGAAGTACAAAGGCAGCAGCCAAACTGCACATACAGTTACTGCTTTCATTTTAAAAAATTCATAAGAGACCTTTACAACACGGAACCACTCTACATGTAGCTCTTTCACATAGAATTGCTTATTTACAGATTAAAAGCCTTGCATTCTGCCAAGATAGACAATAATTACTCTCTTGGGGATTATGCAACATCTCTCTTGCAATATTTTTTACATAATTAAGTGCCCAACTCATAGCTCACCAAGGAACAAAGCATAATTGCACATGCTACCCTCTGAAGATTTCACACTAAACTCAAATTTTCCCCTGTATAGGAAAAACTACAGTAGACCTCCATTCAAGTGCTTTGATCATTAATTCAAAAAAGTATCATTACTGAAAGTAAAAAAAAAGAAAGAAATGTTGTCATTACTGTATGCATACAAGAGATGATTTAAAAACAGAACTTTCCTTCACTTCTGGAACCAATCTTAACCTTATTCGCCCCTTAACTAATTCAATTCTATTTAATTCCACAAATATTTACTGGATTTGAAGAACATCACTGGTATGCTCTCGCATTTCCAGGCAATCATCAAGTTTGGTCACCCCTTTATTTATGTATTTTTTCAGTCAACAGGTTTTGAATGCCTACAATGTTCCAGACACTGGAAATGCTAAAAATGAGTAAGACAAGCTTCTCTATTAATCACAGTTGAAAATTTTCATAGCTTTCCCAAAATTGGCTAATAACACTAGGATCACACTTCCCTTAATGGCTCTGTGCTAGTACAGGAACAGAGTTGAGGGATGGAGGGAGTGGGCCCTAATGCCATCACAGAAGCCCTGGACAGAGCTGGACCTGTCAACCTGTCTGCCCACCTACCATCAGACTTTTGCTTTGTTTTCCTTACGTTGAACTTTCTCTTTTTCCAGTTTATTTTCTAAAATTTCAAACCAAAAGAAAAGTAGAAAGAATAGTACAATGAACACTCCATTTACACAACAACTGTAACATACTGCCATATGGGTTTCTGTGTGCCAACCATATCTCTATATATTTATAAAACTTCATATATGAAAGTAAGTTCAGACACCATAGCACTTCACTCCTAAATAACTCAACATGCATCTCCTAGGAATGAGGATATTTTCCTAAATACCTACAACACCATTACCACCCCGAGAAGATAAACAACAATTCCATATTATTTCATATCCATTCCATGTCCAAATTTCATCAGTTGCCTACCCCATGTCTTTTTTACACTATCCCACCCATCCACACCCAATCTAGGGATCAATTCCGTTTTACCCATTATATTTGGTTGCTTAATTTTGCAGTATCTTTTAATCTAAAAACACTGCTGCCTTTTTTTTTTTTTAATGACACTGTCTTTTGGAAGAGTCCAGACCTAGGTATCTTATAGAATGTCCCGCATTTGGCATTTGTCAGATTATTTCCTCATGGTGTCATTAAACTTATTTCCCCATCACTTATATTTCCTATGAACCAAAGCTAGGTCAAGATACAAGTTAAACAATTTTGGAAAAAATATTTTATACTGTGAACTTCATAGTCCATCATATCAGAAGATACAAAATTTAGGGTAACCCATTATTATTGATGCTAGGCTTGATTACTTGGTTAAGATGGTTATTGTCACATCTCTTTATTGTAAAGGTACATGTTCCCCTTTACATTAATAAAGTCTGGGGGTGATAATTTGTTACCATGTGGCTGTCCTATTTCCCAATAATTTTTCACCATAGACTTAGCATCCACTGATAACCCTTGCTTTGATTATTCCATTTGGGACTGCAAAATTCTATCATTCCTTCCACATTTATTAGCTGGTATTCTCACCTAAAGACAAGCTTCCCCTGCCCTCCACCCTCCTTTTTTAATCTTTGTTTGTGTAATAATTAATTGCCATCATTATTCTTTTTGATGTTCATATTGTCCCAAATTTGGCCACTGGGGGTCTCTTCTGCGACCTTTTGATGACTCCATTAGTCTTTGTTTTCTTACATCAAGCTGTCCCAGGCCACGTCATATTTTCTCTGCCCAAGTTCTGTAATCAGCCATTTCTCCAAACAGTTCCATTTCAATTTATATGGTAAATAGTAGTATTTAGAAAACAAAGGCTGAGTATCAGACTACTCGCAAATGACATGAGACAATTATATTAAATGAACCAGTAACTCCACCCTTTGCTTAAGCAATCTATCACTTGCAACAGAAAGAGTTAATGTAAACAAGAATGGCCTAATTGATCTTCAAAATACCTCTCCAAATCCTATCATCTTCTTTATGGAATACCTAATAAGCAAACTCTTATCTCACTTTGTTAAGAAAGAGAAAACTTGAATTCACTGAAGAATGGTGAACAGAGAGTTTCTTTCCGCCTAGGGATGTTGTTGGTGTTTTGACAAGCTGATAGTCCTTTGTAGCATCCACAGTAGCTTAAAACCTTCGGTATTCAGACCCGATGCACAAAGACAGATATACCTCATTATTTCAGTTCATAACCATACCTTACGTTTGACCAAAAATTATATAACTTTGCTAAATCACCTAGTTGATTTATAAGAGAGAACTTTAGGATTTTTTAGAATTTAGGATTAGGATTTTAAAAACCAGAATTAAATAACTCTAGGATTTTTTAAATATTAAATATATCCACACATGATAGTTACCAAAATCAAGGACACACAAAAGGTCGAAATAGCATTTTCTCTCTTAACAAATATTAATGAGTTGCCTTTTGTGTATCCAGGATACACAAAAGGTCTAAATAGCATTTTCTCTCTTAACATATTAATGAGTTGCCTTTTATGAAGTTTCATAAAACGTCATAAAACATCGCCCCCCTCAATTGGGTACTCATTTATTTATTTATTTATTTCATGCTGTCAACCAGTGCTTGGCAGTAAGTTGTTTTTCCTTTTTTAAATTTTTATTTATTTATTTATTTATTTATTATTTTTATTTATTTATTTTTTGGCTGCATTAGGTCTTCATTACTGCACGCAGGCTTTCTTTAGCTGCGTTAAGCGGGGGCTACTCTTCATTGTGGTGCGCGAGCTTCCCATTGTGGTGGCTTCTCTTGTTATGAAGCACAAGCTCTAGGCACGTGGGCTTCAGTACTTACGGCATGTGGGCTCAGTAATTGTGGCTCGTGGGCTCTAGAGCACAAGCTCAGCAGTTGTGGCGCACGGGCTTAGTTGCTCCAAGGCATGTGGGATCTTCCCGGACCAGGGATAGAACCTGTGTCCCCTGCATTGGCGGGCAGATTCTTAACCACTGCGCCACCAGGGAAGCCTGGTTAATTGAATGAAACTGCCAAGAACTGGGTATTCTTAAAAAAAAAAAAAAATATGACCCAAACTCTGCCCTCAAAAGAGATATTGTAGTCCAGCAAAGCGTACAGACAAGTGAACACGGAGTTACATAACAACATGGCAAATGCTATGAAGACGGCATTCAAAGGTCCCTCGGGAGTCCTGGAGTATCAGAGACAGCCTTCTGGAGTAAGTGATCAAGGATGACTCCCACTCACTGCAGGGTGAGTGGGAGTCAGCCACAAAAAGAGGGAGAGTGGTTGATGTTCAGGGAGCAGAAGGGAAAGTGCCAGACTTGGGGTGTGAGGGTGTCCAGGTAAACGGCACAGGATGGCACGAGGGTGAGACAAGACAGAGAATGGACTGGGGGGGGGCGGGGGAAGGGGTTCAGAATGGACACAACCCTCTGGGGGGCAGTGAGAGCAGGACTGGACAGGGGAGCTGGGACTTACTGAGCAAGCCCAAGGGATGTGGGCTTTATCCTAGAAGAAACATTGAGGTTTTTAAATAGGAGAGTTGGAATTCTCAGTTTTGCATTGTATGACTACTGTAGTCATTTTTGAGTGTTTGCTATGTACCAAGCTCTATGCTAAATGTTTATGTCTTTTCATCCTCACAACACCTCAATCAGGAAAGTTTTATTTTTTTTCTTTCGTATATACAGAGGCTTAGACATTTACCCAACTTTACATAACTGCATATGCCAAAGTAATGGAGTCATAATTCAAGTCCAGACATTCTGGCTACAGAGCCTATATCCTTATGGACTCTGTTATACTAGCTCCATTTTGAAGTGTGCAGAATTAACCGCTTTTCTTTTCTCTTTATTAAGGAGATTATTTGGAGTAGATAAGACAAGAATAGGATGCTGTCATATTCACTTAAGGAAAAAAATCATGGTGATTTGGACTAGGAGGGTAGAAGGAGAAAGGGAAAGAACTCTATAAGGTAATATGGAAAGGAAATACCTGGTAACTGATTGAATATGGGTGGGGTGAAGGGAGTGAGGGAGAAAAGAAGAATTAAGAAGCATACCCAGAGCTCTGTCCTGAACACTGCAAGGACACTGGGGGTGTTCCCTGAAAATGGTAACTTAGCAAGTTAGGGAACAGGGTATGTGGAAAGGGGCCACAAATTGAGTCAATTAATTCTTGTCTTTATCTGAAAAGGCCTGGTAAGGAGACACTCCACAGCCTCTGTCTCAGGTATATCCAGTAACAATAACACATTCTAATATAGCCCACAGTCTTCAGCCACCATGCTCACCCTCTCTGCTCCTTCAGAAATTCATCAACAGCTTGCTTATTTATTACGGGTTGAAAAGCACTCAATAAAGACGCAGAAAACCTTCAAAGAAGAAAGCTTAACACGTTCAAGGTCTGAGACACCCTGAAAATTATACATCAGGCCAGAGCTCTCTAGATTAGAAAATGTTTCATAACCAAATAGCTATCACAACAGAAGAAGCTAATTGGCTTTTCATGGCCCTGCCTCTTAATCTTAGCACTTCAATGCTAGTGATACTGATGTTACAGAAAGGAAACATTTAAAGGTCAGGCTGCTAAAGTTCACTATAAAATGCTTAAAAACTCTCTTTTCCCTCTACTCCTTTTATAAAGTATATGGTTTCCTTTCCCTCTATGTGTGTAGAAACCATTTTGACTTTTCTCAACAATATGAATGCAAACAGGATCGCTTCCCTTTTTTATTTGAAAGAATAAACATGTACTTCTCTAAAATTGTTGGCAATAATGGTCTAAAGTTAACTGAGGCTACGTAACAGGAAAAACCTCCACAGCTTAGGAAATGAGTTATTTCCATCTCAGCTGAGAAATGGTATCTTGTGGGAAGGTCGACAATTTCTAATACAGCTTCACAACCCTGCAGACGTGCTGACTTACTATAATTTTTATAGGAACCACCAACAGCCAGGCTGTCAGATAAAGAAGTCTTCAGAGTCTCATTTCGTGGTGGGCCACTCATCTCATTTGAAGGAAAGTCTCTGAATTTGAGATTTTGGCATAATTCAAATTATGAGTGGCCATTAACAGGCTGATTGACAGTTTTGAAGGCACAGAAGAGACCACGATGAAGCTCATCAACAAATATTAAGGTACAAGGAGAGCTTTCCTTCTTAGCTGAGCCTCTGTGTAGACTTACTCAAGCCTCTGCCTAGTACCCCTGTCAGATTCTAACTCCTCCTAACTGCTCACCTTTTGTAGAACTAGCAGGCAGGAAGGCATGGAAGGGAAATATTAAGAAATCAAGTTTCTCCCCTTACTGGGGTTTTCTACCTCTATCCCTTTTGCCATATCTTCCCCTCTCCCTCTACATCTGTCTTTTAAAATTAGGTCAGCTAAATCTTACATCTTTTGGAAATTTTTTTTTAAAAAGAAAGAAAAGAAGAATAATTTTTATTTGTATGAGGACCTCATTTGTCTCTTTCGCTTGTGAGTTAGTAGGTCCCCATAGAAGAGGCATCATCACCATTGTTCTATGAAGAAATCATATCTACAGATGCCTTCTGAATAATTATAAAATAATTATGCTGAACTCAGCATCAATTCAGGACTGCACAATATCTTGAGTTTTCATCTTGGTCCTATTATTACAAATACAAGAAGAGCTTAAAGGACACTCAGGAAGAAGACCAGAAATGGAGAAGGACCTTTTCTTAGCTCCAATTTTGCACTCAAGTCCCTAAACTAAAACTGCCATATTTTCAGTAAACTAAAAGCCAATATTTCCACTTTGATTATTGTCCAGGCTGCAATTAATTTTTAGAGGATAAAATTTTTTTAATCAAAAATATAATAATTTAATAACGTAAATTTACAGGGTTTTTTTTTTTGGATTCTCACAAAAATTCTTTATGATAGAGTAGATACAATTCTTATTTTATGCACAAAGAAATTATTACTTAAAGAAGTGAATTGACTATCCCAATATATAAACAGCACGTGTCAGCATACAGACTTTTTTTTGAATTTTTGAATTTTATTTTATTTTTTTATACAGCAGTTTCTTATTAGTTATCCATTTTATACACATCAGTGTATACATGTCAATCCCAATATCCCAATTCATCACACCACCACCTCCACCCCCCCCCCGCCGCTTTCCCCCCTTGGTGTCCATACATTTGTTCCCTACATCTGTGTCTCAACTTCTGCCTTTCAAACTGGTTCATCTGTACCATTTTTCTAAGTTCCACATATATGTGATAATATACTATACTTGTTTTTCTCCTTCTGGCTTACTTCACTCTGTATGACAGTCTCTAGATCCATCCACGTCTCAACAAATGACTCAATTTCGTTCCTTCTTATGGCTGAGTAATATTCCATTGTATATATGTACCACATCTTCTTTATCCATTCATCTGTTGATGGGCATTTAGGTTGCTTCCATAACCTGGCTATTGTAAATAGTGCTGCAATGAACATTACGGTACATGACTCTTTTGAATTATGGTTCTCCATAATTCCCAGGGTTATATACCCAGTAGTGGGATTGCTGGGTCATATGGTAATTCTATTTTTAGTTTTTTAAGGAACCTCCATACTGTTCTCCATAGTGGTTGTATCAATTTACATTCCCACCAACAGTGCAAGAGGGTTCCCTTTTCTCCACACCCTCTCCAGCATTTGCTGTTTGTAGATTTTCCGATGATTCCCATTCTAACTGGTGTGATGTCTTTATTGTAGTTCTGATTTGCATTTCTCTAATAATTAGTGATGTTGAGCAGCTTTTCATGTGCTTCTTGGCCATCTGTATGTCTTCTTTGGAGAAATGTCTATTTAGGTCTTCTGCCCATTTTTGGACTGGTTTGTTTGCTTTTTTAATATTGAGCTGCATGAGCTGTTTATATATTTTGAAGATTAATCCTTTGTCCACTGATTCGTTTGCAAATATTTTCTCCCATTCTGAGGGTTGTCTTTTTGTCTTGTTTATGGTTTCCTTTGCTGTGCAAAAGCTTTTAAGTTTCATTAGGTCCCATTTGTTTATTTTTGTTTTTATTTCCATTACTCTAGGAGGTGGATGCAAAAATACCTTGCTGTGATTTATGCCAAAGAGTGTTCTTCCTATGTTTTCCTCTAAGAGTTTTATAGTGTCTGGTCTTAAGTTTAGGTCTCTAATCCATTTTGAGTTTATTTTTGTGTATGGTGCTAGGGAGTGTTCTAATTTCATTCTTTTACATGTAGCTCTCCAGTTTTCCCAGCACCAGTTATTGAAGAGACTGTCTTTTCTCCACTATATATCCTTGCCTCCTTTGTCATAGATTAGTTGACCATAGGTGCGTGGGTTTATCTCTGGGCTTTCTATCTTGTTCCATTGATCTATGTTTCTGTTTTTGTGCCAGTACCATATTGTCTTGATTACTGTAGCTTTGTAGTATAATATGAAGTCAGGGAGTCTGATTCCTCCAGCTCCGCTTTTTTCCCTCAAGACTGCTTTGGCTATTCAGGGTCTTTTGTGTCTCCATACAAATTTTAAGATTTTTTTGTTCTGGCTCTGTAAAAACTGCCATTGGTAATTTGATAGGGATTGCATTGAATCTGTAGATTGCTTTGGGTAGTATGGTCATTTTCACAATATTGATTCTTCCAATCCAAGAACATGGTATATCTCTCCATGTGTTGGTATCAGCCTCAATTTCCATCATCAGTGTCTTATAGTTTTCTGCATACAGGTCTTTTGTCTCTCTAGGTAGGTTTATTCCTAGGTATTTTATTCTTTTTGTTGCAATGGTAAATGGGAGTGTTTCCTTAATTTCTCTTTCTGATTTTTCATCATTAGTATATAGGAATGCAAGAGATTTCTGTGCATTAGTTTTGTATCCTGCTACTTTACCAAATTCATTGATTAGCTCTAGTAGTTTTCTGGTGGCATCTTTAGGATTCTCTATGTATAGTATCATGTCATCTGCAAACAGTGACAGTTTTACTTCTTCTTTTCGAATCTGTATTCCTTTTATTTCTTTTTCTTCTCTGATTGCCATGGCTTGGACTTCCAAAACTATGTTGAATAATAGTGGTGAGAGTGGACATCCTTGTCTTGTTCCTGATCTTAGAGGAAATGCTTTCAGTTTTTCACCGTTCAGAATGATGTTTGCTGTGGGTTTGTCGTATATGGCCTTTATTATGTTGAGGTAGGTTCCCTCTATGCCCACTTTCTGGAGAGTTTTTACCATAAATGGGTGTTGAATTTTGTCAAAAGCTTTTTCTGCATCTATTGAGATGATCATATGGTATTTCTTCTTCAATTTGTTAATATGGTGTATCACATTGATTGATTTGCATATACTGAAGAATCCCTGCATCCCAGGGATAAATCCCACTTGATCATGGTTCATGATCCTTTAATGTGTTGTTGGATTGTTTGCTAGTATTTTGTTGAGGATTTTTGCATCTATATTCATCAGTGATATTGGTCTGTAATTTTCTTTTTTTGTAGTATCTTTGTCTGGTTTTGGTAGCAGGGTGATGGTGGCCTCATAGAATTAGTTTGGGAGTGTTCCTTCCTCTGCAATTTTCTGGAAGAGTTTGAGAAGGATGGGTGTTAGCTCTTCTCTAAATGTTTGATAGAACTCACCTGTGAAGCCATCTGGTCCTGGACTTTTGTTTGCTGGAAGATTTTTAATCACAGTTTCAATTTCAGTGCTTGTGACTGGTCTGTTCATATTTTCTATTTCTTCTTGGTTCAGTCTTAGAAGGTTATAACTTTCTAAGAATTTGTCCATTTCTTCCAGGTTGTCCATTTTATTGGCATAGAGTTGCTTGTAGTAGTCTCTTAGGATGCTTTGTATTTCTGCGGTGTCTGTTGTAGCTTCTCCTTTTTCACTTTTAATTTTACTGATTTGAGTCCTCTCCCTCTTTTCCTTGATAAGTCTGATTAATTGTTTATCAATTTCATTTATCTTCTCAAAGAACCAGCTTTTAGTTTTATTGATCTTTGCTACTGTTTTGTTTCTATTTCATTTATTTCTGCTCTGATCTTTATGATTTCTTTCCTTCTGCTAACTGGGTTTTGTTTCTTCTTCTTTCCCTAGTTCCTTTAGGTGTAAGTTTAGATTGTTTATTTGAATTTTTTCTTGTTTCTTGAGGTAGGCTTGTATAGCTATAAACTTCCCTCTTAGAACTGCCTTTGCTGCATCCCATAGGTTTTGGGTCGTCGTGTTTTCATTGTCATTTGTCTCTAGGTATTTTTTGATTTCCTCTTTGATTTCTTCAGTGATCTCTTGGTTATTTAGTAACGTATTGTTTAGCCTCCATGTGTTTGTGTTTTTTACATTTTTTTCCGCGTAATTCATTTCTAGTCTCATAGCGTTGTGGTCAGAAAAGATGCTTGATATGATTTCAATTTTCTTAAATTTACTGAGGCTTGATTTCTGACCCAAGATGTGATCTATCCTGAAGAATGTTCTGTGAGCACTTGAGAAGAAAGTGTAATCTGCTGTTTTTGGACAGAATGTCCTATAAATATCAATTAAATCTATCTGGTCTACTGTGTCGTTTAAAGCTTGTGTTTCCTTATTAATTTTCTGTTTGGATGATCTCTCCATTGGTGTAAGCGAGGTGTTAAAGTCCCCCACTATTACTGTGTTACAGTCAATTTCCTCTTTTATAGCTGTTAGCAGTTGCCTTATGTATTGGGGTGCTCCTGTGTTGGGTGCGTATATATTTATAATTGTTATCTCTTCTTTTTGGTTTGATCCCCTTGATCATTATGTAGTGTCCTTCCTTGTCTCTTGTAACATTCTTTATTTTAAACTCTATTTTATCTGATATGAGTATTGCTACTCCAGTTTTCTTTTGATTTCCATTTGCATGGAATATCTTTTTCCATCCCCTCACTTTCAGTCTGTATGTGTCCCTAGGTCTGAAGTGGGTCTCTTGTAGACAGCATATATATGGGTCTTGTTTTTGTATCCATTCAGCAAGCCTGTGTCTTTTGGTTGGAGCATTTAATCCATTCACATTTAAGGTAATTATCGATATGTATGTTCCTATGACGATTTTCTTAATTGTTCTGGGTTTGTTTTTGTAGGTCCTTTTCTTCTCTTGTGTTTCCCACTTAGAGAAGTTCCTTTAGCATTTGTTGCACAGCTGTTTTGGTGGTGCTGAATTCTCTTAGCTGTTGCTTGTCTGTAAACCTTTTGATTTCTCCTTTGAATCTGAATGAGATCCTTGCTGGGTAATCTTGGTTGTAGATTCTTCCCTTTCATCACTTTAAGTATATCATGCCACTCCCTTCTGGCTTGTAGAGTTTCTGCTGAGAAATCAGCTGTTAACCTTATGGGGGTTCCCTTGTATGTTATTTGTCATTTTTCCCTTGCTGCTTTCAATAATTTTTCTTTGTCTTTAATTTTTGCCAATTTGATTACTATGTGTCTTGGTTTGTTTCTCCTTGGGTTTATCCTGTATGGGACTCTCTGTGCTTCCTGGACTTGGGTGGCTATTTCCTTTCCCATGTTAAGGAAGTTTTCGACTATAATCTCTTCAAATATTTTCTCAGGTCCTTTCTCTCTCTCTTCTCCTTCTGGGACCCCTATAGTGTGAATGTTGTTGCGTTTAATGTTGTCCCAGAGGTCTCTTAGGCTGTCTTCATTGCTTTTCATTCTTTTTTCTTTATTCTGTTCTGCAGCAGTGAATTCCACAATTCTGTCTTCCAGGTCACTTATCCGTTCTTCTGCCTCAGTTATTCTGCTATTGATTCCGTCTAGTGTAGTTTTCATTTCAGTTTTTGTATTGTTCATCTCTGTTTGTTTGTTCTTTAATTCATCTAGGTCTTTGTTAAACATTTCTTGCATCTTCTCCATCTTTGCCTCCATTCTTTTTCCGAGGTCCTGGATCATCTTCACTATCATTATTCTGAATTCTTTTTCTGGAAGGTTGCCTATCTCCACTTCATTTAGTTGTTTTTCTGGGGTTTTATCTTGTTCCTTCATCTGGTGCATAGCCCTCTGCCTTTTCATCTTGTCTATCTTCCTGTGAATGTCAGTTGTTTTTTTTTTTTCATTTTCTCCAATGATGAGGCACTTTTATGGATTATATGTAAATACTGAAATGATTAAGCTCATATGTGTAGTGCTAAGTTGTAAAAACACGTGCATCCTACATACCCTGTAGCACCTGGTTCACACCTGTGATAATAAGTATCTTGACTATATCTGTTTGCCCAACTATTGCTACATGAAATAAACATTTTTGAGATCAGAGACTACATTTATTTCACCTATGTATCCCCACAGCTTTTATAACAGAAACATTTTTTAATAAATTGATGCATGAATGATGATGCAGTTTATCTGCATAAAAGAATAAATAATCATCATTCCTTGGTAGCCAGCAAACTCATATTGAAATTTTACATTAAACTGTCACCGTATCCTCTTACTTACATGTTAATATATCAATATATCTTCATTATTAAATTACCTCAAAGCCTTTTTAGAAGTTAGTGATGTTCATAATTATAAATAAAATAAACACTTTAAATTATTAAGCAGTTTTGTTCATAAGCATCATCTGGGTGGCCAGCCCAGATGATGGTGTATAATTCAGTGGTGGCCTGCTAACTGATTTTCAAACAGCATCTTTAATCCTCCTTATGTTTTTCTAGTCTTTGCACTAGAAAACTGAATGGCTGGGAAGTACAGAGGTCAAAATTAGCCTATTTTACTGTGTTCATTAACCTGCTAATGAAAGCAATACCTGCTATGGCCTTTAATAAGAAAAAGTAACACTCAACCACATTGTTACCTGGAACACAGCTAGTCTAAAGCACATTAAAAATGGCCCAATCCACATTCCAGAGAAGCCTGGCTTACAAGGTTCCCTATTGTGGGTACAGAAAAACAGGTATTTCTTTCTGCAGGGGCCACTAAGTGACAGTAGAACGCAATAGCTAAACGTCAGAATTTTGATATTGGTAGGAGTAGTCACAGCAATAGTACCAGTGACAGCAATACCATTAGAATGGAAGTCGTGGTTGTGGTAGGAGTAGCAGTGATGGTGGAATCAGCTGCACAGCCAAGGAAGCCACTCCCTGTGAAGCAGGGAGTGAGAGCCACCATGACTGGGTTACCCCAGAAGGCAGGCAGCTGAGGTGGGTCCTCACTAGAAACAACACTCAAAATGAGGAAAAGTCCTATGGTACACAAATTTGTGCTGCTTTTGGAGATGAGCCTTGGAAATCCATTAATCCAGAGAATG
The DNA here is from genome assembly GCF_951394435.1 of Stenella coeruleoalba. Classification (NCBI taxonomy): domain Eukaryota; kingdom Metazoa; phylum Chordata; class Mammalia; order Artiodactyla; family Delphinidae; genus Stenella; species Stenella coeruleoalba. The sequence goes on from NC_137169.1 coordinate 94,498,883, forward strand.
GGAATAAAGTTTAGTGTGAGTCTGATCTAAAAGAAAAAAAGAGGTGTATGCAAACAGAAACAAGGAGGTCTGACTGCAAACACCTCACCTCATGCATCACCCTGTACAGACAGCCACCTGGGGAGGCAGCCACAGAACTCCCCACATTTCACCCAAGAACAACTGAGGAGTCCCCACCTCCCTACTCTCTGTGCCTGGACCCATTGCTGCCTGCACACCACCCCGTGCTCCCCAGCACGGCCAGAGCAGGACTGAGTAGCGGGAGACACCAAAGGGAAGGAAAGAGTGGAGGGGCAAATGAGCCTGTGTCTCTCCCTCCTCATTCCCTCTACCCTTGATTCCATGGACTGGGTCCTATCATAATTGCCACTTACGGATGAGGTGACTGAGGCACGGAGAGTAAAATAATTGGCTCTAGGGCACATGGTCAGTAAGTCAGAGAGGAAGTTTCACAGCCATGTTGCTGGCTCCAAAGACCACACCTCTAACAACTATGATAGTCTGTCTCCTACGTAGCAGACTCTGCCCCAAGCCAGGGAGCTGGCAGCCACAAATCCTACCCTCCAAGGGAGGACAGTCCCGTGAAAGAGAGAAACGAATGCACAGAAAGTGCACTGCAATCCCAGTGTAGTAAGTCCAGAGGCAAGCACTGGGTTAGTGAGAGCACAAGGGAATTGCTCCATCCAGGGAAGGAGGCAGGTTGAGATTCATTCCTCCAAGGAAGTGGCTGAGCTGAGTGTCAGAGGATGAACAAAAGGTCATGAGAAACCATATGGTGAGAAGCAAAGGCCTGGCCTTTTGGAGGAAATGCAGAAACTCACATGGCCTCCACAGTGAGTGCAGGCAAGAGAGCACAAGAGATGAATGAGGCTGGAAAAGTCGGCCAACACCAGATCCCAACTGGAACTCAGAACTCATCTCTCCAAAAGCACAAGGCAGTGTTTCACAATAATGCCTATGACTCTACAAACAGTGAGTGTAAACATGTATGCCCCAGGTGTGGCACTAAGCACATCTGTGAAGAATCTCAGTTAATATACAACAACCCTATGAGGAAGACACTATTATTCCATTCTATCCATAAGGCATTAAGAAAAAGTAAATAACCCAAGGTCCTGGTAGCTGAGAAGTAACAGAACCAGATCCAAGCCCTGCCAGGATTCTTTCCTGCCAAGCTGTGTCGTCTCCATGGAGCATGGGTGTGGGGAAGCTCTACAGCAGGATTAGGACCTGACTACAGGTGCCTATGACTTAAACAGACTTGGGGTCTGCCCTAAGGAAAGCCTAGGAAGACATCACTCCACAGGAAAATATTACAGCCACTTCAACTATTGGACTTCCTTTATTCTCCTTTGCCCCCAAAGATTTAAGAAATCTAAGAGGACTGAGCTAAGATGGGTTCTGTACAGTGGATGATTTCCAAAAATGCTTTTGTCTTCCTATGAATCTCATTCACCTAGGTTTATATAGACTTGTACTTTCTACCTTCAATTCTGCCCATGCTGGAAACTCTGTCACACTGTTCCCCGCAGTTCACTCCCCCTAACACACATCCCAGAGATCATACTTTTATATTTGCCACTGCACTGCACCAGGATTCAGTATAAACTAAAATTTTTAAAAAACAAAAAACAAACCCAAACTTGGGGAAAACTTTAAAAAAAGAGGATTTTTTTTAAAAAATACAACAAAAACATACACCTGAAAACATTACACTAACAAATGTTCTACCAGTTACATTTTTTCAAAAGCAAGAAAATAAGTTCAATTTGCCTTCGTTAAATACAAGCTATTAAGTTAAACTAGAAACAGACAGCATATTTGTTAGTGATTTTTTTTTTTAAACATCTTGGCCGTGACCAGGGATTGAACTCAAGCCATGGCAGTGAAAGTGCTGAATCCCAACCACTAGGCCACCAGGGAACTCCTCTGTTAGTGCTTTTTCATGAGTCTAAGAAAACTCTTCTTGGAGGTGTGCCCACAATGCAAGGCTCTGGACCAAATCCACACCTTGGTCAATGTCAGAGCAGCGGCCTGGGGCCCCACCCTTCACTACGGAGGCTCCTTAAGCCCAGCCAGTGAGCAGCAATCACCGTGACTGCCAAGCAGCATATTTCAGGAAAGCTCTGGGAAGCCGGTTTCTAATTGGATCCCTTTGATCATCGACTGAATTTAGTACAGTTGACCCTTGAACAACACGGGTTGGAACCATGCGGGTCCACTTACACAGGGATTTTTTTCAATAGTAAATACTACAATACCGTACAATTCGTAGTTGGTTGAATCCAAGGATGTGGAGGAACCTCAGATACAGAGGAACCCTGCGATACAGAGGAGGTTTCCATATGGGAGGACCCTCGGATAAGGAGAGCCGACTAGAAGTTATACGTGGATTTTGACTGCGGGTAGGGTCAGCGCCCCAACCCCTAAACTGTTCAAGGGCCAACTGAACTTTTTTTTTGGCTATAGTGACCTACCAAGAGAATGTTGTTAAAACAGCAATATCAAGTACACTCTTATCAATAAATTTAGTTTGAGAAAACCTAACTTCTAACATTCTGTCCTTCTACTGCCACAATAAATGCCTCCCAAATCCTCATATTGGAATATCCAAATTACATCTCTCATACTGCCTTTCACAAAGAAGATTTTTTTAAATACTTTACCAGCCTCATGTCTTCATTTTCAGTCCAAAACCCTTGCTGTTCACATAAAGCCAGGGCCACAAGATGCCCCAATGCACACACCACCCACTCAGATACTTGGGTTTATCAGACACTTGGCTTTCTGATGTCTCCTGACCCCACTTTGTTTGACCTCCTTACCAAAATGACATACATTTATATTTTTCCAGCACACCTTTAATTTTTTCAGTTCATTTTCTGCTCTGTCATTTCTTTGTGTTACAATGAAGTGGGCAAGTCACATTGTTAAATTTGAAATAATTATTAATTTTATAAAATACCAGATTATCTGGGCTCTAGCCAGTCTGTTAACCTCAAAATTTTGGGAGGCTTTTTTTGTAAAATATCCTTAGGAGTACACTTAACTAGAATACTGTGTTAATTCCTGTATATAAAGTATATATAATAAAATGATTGATGGCTGCTTTATAACTTCAGCAACATTATTATACCTACTGGCATAACGAAGTAATACGGAGAACATTGTTATTAACCATATACTGTCGTATCAACTTTGTTGAAAGAAGTCATCTGTGGTGCGACTAAAAATGAAGTGTGACACACTTCCCCAAGTAATTTCAACTTCAGAAAACAGAGGCAGTTTAGAGAAAAGACTTTTCTCTAAATGTTTAAACTGCCATTCAGATCTGCAGCACGTTTAGCTCTAGACTAAGCAACCTACTCCCCTTCTTCCCTCACTCCAAAGGAGAACATCACTTTCTTTTTTCTTAGTGCCTTTCAGTAGGCTTCTTCTGCACACTGAACAACTTTGAACAAATCTGAATAACTGAATAACTTTGGAACAAAATTATTCTCATATAGATCACTGGGGTTTGTTTGTATTTTTTTGCCAAATTACATTCTATTTTCTGCCCACATTTCTAACCTCTCTAATTGTTATTCTATCTGCATATTAGAATAACAATTAGAATAGAATAAATTATTCTATCCCACACCCCCTCCCAATTTAGCATCATCCCCAAATTTTATGCAAACTGTATGTATCACTTCTGATTTTATTACTTGACAGAGAGACGTCTTTATGATTTATGCTTCAGGTTTTAGCTCTGCCCACGATTTCACAATATATTTTATTAAAATAAAATTGTAGTTTTTTCTGAGTTAAATAAGGGTACGTAGAATTTGCACTGAAATCACGGTATTATCAAGGACTGAACTACAGGTCAGATTTTGATCTGACTTATAAACGTTATCTGTATGCTTACCACACACATGCACACACATGAATTTTTTTTTTCCAGTAAATACTACTACTTCTATATAATACTTCCTTCTGGAAGTATTAACCAAGTAGAATACTTAACCAAGAAGAAATACATCCTAATTAAGTACAGAAAACGCTCCTTGGTCTTTCCTTTTTCCCACCTTTTTCTTAGCTTCCCGGTAAACTTTTCACCTCTAAATCCAGGAGATTTGTACTCTGTTTAGAAAACCTGTTAATCAAACAATCGCTAATACTTCTCACCACACCTTTCCTGAGCTCAATACCAAATTAACAGTGTTTTATTTCCAGGGGCAATAGAAAAATCTAAAAGGAAAAAATAAATGGATGTATTAACCCAAGTTGTTAATTCCCACAGCCGGATACCTTTAGTCTTCCTTTTTTGAGTCAAATCTCCCACTGAACTTCTGCAAACTCAAATCTGCCCCCAACTTAGCCTTTTTCCTACCAAAGAATTAAAAATACTTTCAGGTCATACAATTTGAACAGACTGTACTACATCACTCTAGAACTGTCTTCTCTCTAAATAGATGTTCATTGGTTGTTTCTTCAGCAGTAGTTACCCACTGTCACCCTAATCTTATAAGGCAGTTGTGGACCGGCTTTTTGTTTTTGTTTTAATTTTATTTTTTATCTAACACCAATTGAAATGCTATTGCATGATTTTTGAATAGTCATCTGTAAATATAGTTCCCTCTGCCTCAAATGGCATTTCCATAGGAGGACCGCTGTCCTGATTTACCAAGCCCTATTGTCCTGCTACAATTATTGATAATATTCCTATCATTTAAAAAAAGTTGTTTGTACAATAAATTACATCACCATTCCTCTTCTTCCTCTTCCTAGAACATCCCTCACCCTTCACAACACAGCATTCATGTGTTAAGGCTTCCCTGGCAACTCCAGGGAGAGCTGGTCATTCTCTCTTCTTGTTACATCACTTTCATCATATATCTTTCATAAAGTGTACCATATTGTATAGTAACAAGATTTGATTTTTTATTCATTATTATATGTCCCAAACACAGACTAACACAGTGCAAGTGTTGTATATGTATACACACACATACACACATATACAGGAATACACACATTCATTCATACACACGCACACAATATACACACACAATAGACACTGGATACAAAAGGGAATAAGAACTAGGAACAAAGTACCTGGATGTAAGTCCTGGCTCTGCCATCAAGAATTATGTGGTTGTAAGGAAGTCATTTAGTGTAATGATTAAGAAAGGGTTCAGAGGTCAGAAAGTCCTGCACTCAAATGACCCATCCACTGGCCAAGTGAACTTCGGAAACTTACTTGACTTCTCTAAGCTCCTGAGTTTAAATTGTAGACAAATTCTGTCTTCCTCATAGGACTGTACTTATTTTAGTGAAATTATGCATGTTAAGCATAATTTTAGTAAGTATTCCTAAATATAGCTTATTGCTTTTTATAATAAAGTGATATGCCAATAAAATAAAATACATTCCTAATTTTATATGATTAATATGTCATTATGGAATACCATTGTTAGCAGAATTATCATTATTAGGTAATCACTTAACCCATATGAGTCTTGGTTTCTCCATTTATAAAATGGGGATAATCATACTTCCCTACAGGTCTGTTGTATTAGGTGAGATAATCTATGAGAAATCTAAGTTCATTAATTCATTTCATTCATTAAGCACTGACTGAGTGCCTAAGCGTGAGGCATCATTAAAGACAGGCTGATGCCAAAGACACAAGGCTGATACAAGGATATATGCCAAAGACAGAAGAGAAGATAGACAAGCCCCTTCTCCCAGGGAGTTCACAGTCCAAGGATTACCACTTAACCTTAAGGAGTTGTAGAAATGTAAGCATCATTACTATTCTCTTCACTTTCCTATAAACTTCCTTTCTCTGATGTTCCTGGTTCTCTCTCTCTCTTTCTCGCTCTCTCCCTCCCCCCCTGTCTCTCTCTCTCTTTTTTTTTCAATTTCTTCAACCAACTTCTCTTACTATCTGAATTTAGGCAATATTTAAAATGTTACTTAATTTGTGCAAAAAAAAAAAAGGGACAAAAAGTGAGTTATGAAATCAGTAGGGGACAGACTACTATCTATCTATCTATATATATATATATATATATATATATAAAGACTGCAATAAACGCACTGAATTAATACACATTCATTAAAAATGATAAGGATCCCATGAAATTCTTTTGTGAATGAATATTTTTTCCTTGGATTTCTTCAAATCAAGTATTAGGCTTGGTCATTTCATACTCAGGCTCTTGAGCTTAAAGAAGGCAAAGATACTCTTTTCTTGGCCTAGTTTTTCCCCATTCCTATACCTATTTTATTTTTCCAGATTTATTAAGATATAACTGATGTAACTTTGTGTAAGTCTAACATGTACAACATGGCAATTTGATACACTTACATATTGCAAAATGATTACTACCACCATAAAGTTAGCTAACACTTCCATCATGTCACATAATTACCATTTCTTTTTTTGTCCTATACCCATTTTAAGAGTCAGCATTAGTATTCCAAGATTAGCTTTACTTGTCTCTTTCCCAGGTGCCTGCCTGCATGTCATTTAGGACTAGGCTAAGTGCTATGTGGGCTCTAGTCCATGGCTAATAAAAAGGATCTTCCAGATGATTCTGGATGGAAACAAGAATAGTTCAACCAAAACCAGGAAGTGCAAAAATTTTTTAATGTATTTATAGTAAAAAAAAAAAAACTTGGTCAAGTTGCTAAAAGCTCAAGTGTCACCCTACAAATAATACTCATGTGTCAGATGTTCGTACTGTCGGTTATCCTGTCACTGAACATTTTCATTTTTAGCACTGTAATTTTCTTTTAGAACATATTCTGTAAGACTCTATTTAAAAATTCAAAATAATTTTTCTATTAATATTTTGCTAGACTAAATGCTTCTTTTTAAAGTTTGATTTTTATATGTCTAGAAAAACACTTTTCCCATGAGTAGTCATCTCCAACTTTATAATAAAAATCACAAGGTAAAAGAGTGTTTGCTTAAATGTAATCTATTTTTGCAGAACCCATGTGTTCTTCTGGGAAAGGTTATCTGGAACCTCTTTTTAAAAGATCAAATGCCAAATATGGCATTCTTCTGATTCACCATATCCAACTTTTTTCCTAAGTAGGTGTCTATATGCATTAATATTCCCCCACAAGATCATAAAACGACAAAGTTCCCACATGACATAAATGTCAAGGCGTGTCATCTGCTATTGTAAAAATAATGCAGGAATCAGAATAATATTAGTAGAACTAAGGTTTATACAGGTCTTACACTTCATGCCAGGCACTATTCTAAGCATCAGTGTGTGCACACCCACACATACACACTCCTCCAATCCTCCCATTAATTCTTGAGTTAACTATCCCCATTTTACAGATGAAGAAACAGAGGCAAAGAAACGTTAAACTCTTGTCCGAAGTCACACAGTCAATAAGTAAAGGGAGCAAGGGTTTAAACTGAGGCAGCATGCCTTCAAAACTACTACTCTAACCACCACATTATTCTAACGGCACAGGAAAGAAAACTTTAGGTGCTTGCCCAGTTTACTGACTTCTGTATACTCTTAAAAGACTTATAATAATAAAAAGAGTAACCTTATTTACATTCTATTGAATAGTAATCTCATTGATTGTGTGTCCTATTTGCTCAAAAATCAGTTATGTATAGACTTTTGCATACTTCTGCACAACTGTTAAATTTTATATCTAGTAAACATGAATCACACAGAAATATAAGAACTATTCTTATTGTGCATATGAGGCTCACAGGAATTTACCCACGAAGTGATTCAGCAGAGGAGTGCTGCTGCATAGAGAGGAGTGTAGTAAAGTGACACTGGAAGTGTCATGCATTTGCTCCAGCGGGGATCCATTCTCACCTGGGACTCCATATAGGAAGTGACTCTCCCTGTCAGAGCAGGGGCCTCACACTCCCTCCTCCCCCTTGGCCACAGCACATGCAGGACTCTGATTCCACCAGGACAGCACAGACACATAATGTTCAGGTCAGGAAGCCAGAGAACTGCAGAACCACAGAGCCATTTCTATAAACTATTAGGAGGCAAACTGCATTTGGCACCAGATACCAGATATAAATCAAGTGCTAAAAAGAAATCAATTGAGAAAGCTCTCTCTCCACTTAGAGACTTAGACTTCACTTGAACATGTCCTTAAACTGGCCTTTGGAAAAAGACAAGCATGCAGAGTGCCCCCAACCCTGTCTCCACTCAAGAACTATGTGCCTCATCCAATATCATCAGAATCACCACTGCCTTTACTCATCAAATTAACTGCATAGCAGCCAATATTACCAATTTGATGTCTTAAATGCTGTGTATATTCTCTCTATTTAGTGTACCGCTTTTATTGTTCAATGTTAGTCAATGGAAAAAAAAAAAAACTTACATAAAACTTTAAGGTATTTACTCACAAATTTGCTCCCATTTAATTTTTATTTACTATAAAGTCCTTTAGTTCCTCAAGTATAAAATCTCCTACCACAAAGAAACTTATGAACCCAAGCCTAATATACTAGAATGGGGGGGGGGGTGGTATTGGGGGCATGTGCTTCTATATGGTGTTTGTAATCTTACCTTTAAAAAAGCTGGTATTCAGTTATTAGTCAGGGATACAATCTCTAAAAAATTATGTTTATGAGAATATCAGATTCTATTTATAACCCCTTTCCAGACCTATAACCCACTGTTTTTTATTATGTATTAGAGAGGGAATATGATGCACTTGCAACTTAGTCTACAATTTAGGCCATACATGAGACTAAAGAGTTTGACTCTTTTTAAGAGTTTGACTCTAAATATTGATCAGATCCTCAAAAAGCCCCTCCCGAGAAATGGACAGGAAAAGAAATTTACTCTGTACAAGACACTGCTTGGCACTCAACAGATATAAGAGGGAAAAAAACAGACTGACCCAAAGAAATCTAAAACCTTCTGAAAGGCTTAAACCAGTACACAGAGTGCCATAACACAAGGAACAGGAAGCAGCCATTACAGCTGCCCATAGTGCTAAAGACCCAAAGCCACTGCCACAGCACCGAGAATTCCCACAGCGGAGGCTGGTGGTGTTTCTGCATCTCTGTTGCCTAGAGAGACACAATGATTCATATATGTTTAATGAACTAAATTAATAAATGCTTTTGACTATTTCACCAACAACATAAGGAAAGAGAACTGTGTCTTAAAGATCAGCTTTTCTTTGCAGGGGAAACCCAAAGAATCGGAAAAGCAGAGAAAGGGGAAAAAAAAAAAAAAAGCAGAGAAAGAACAAGGAGAGGCAGATATGAGGAGCAACAGGGGAGGGAGCAGCCGCAACGTGGACGGCAGGGGCGTGGGGACGGCAGGGGCCACGTGGACGGCAGGGGCGTGGGGACGGCAGGGGCGTGTGGAAAGCCGAGGAAGCCGATACCCGAGGAAAGAGAGGAGGTGAGGCAGGAAGGGGCTACCCGCACAGCGACAAGGATCCCACAGTCCCAACTACGTCCGGAGGCCTTTATCCTACTGGACAGCAAGTCACATCATTCAACCTCGTGCCGCACATCATGGGCACACATCCTGCTTATTGCACAACAGCTCATAAGTGCAAATCGTGGTGGGTCCTCAGAACTGCTTATCTGAGCCCTCCTGGTGGTACTTCTAGCATTAGGAGACTATACCCTTCCCACGTTGATGGTGTTAGAATCACTCCTCTCTTTTATAAAATGAAGGTGACAGAAGACAATAAGACATTTTCTATGATTTTATAACTGCCATTCCTTGCTACAATTGTCTCCCCAGCGTTTTCCCCACACTGGTCAATAAAATCCAGCTTCTCAGAACCACTTTTGTATGCCACATTTTAGAAATTTTTTTTCATTAAAAGGAAAAAGAGAAGTTTAAAATATGAGTAAGTAGAACCTTACCTAACTTGGAAACTATTAGGTATTATGTTTTATTCCCAAGTGATTTTATAGATAAAAGACACTTTATTATTCTTGTGAATAAAGAATGTCAGTAGAATTTGGAAAAAACTGATAAAATCACTGACATTATTAAGTTTAAAAAGCAAAAAAGCAGATAAAACTCAACACCTGTAGAATGACCCCATTTTGTAAAATATGTGTAGGTGGGTGTGAGCATGTGAACACACATACATAACACATGCATATATACATGTAAACTTGTGTGGAAGTACCTACAATAAATTCGATAATGGTTACCTCTGGGTAGTAAGACTTCATTTTACCTCCACTTTCCTCATAAATAGAAATCACTTTTATAAGTAGATGTATTCTTCAACTACAAGTTTGAAAAATAAAGCTGTTTTAACTTTGGAAAAATAATTATATGAGAAAAAAATAACATGAGAAAATAATATTTATCATCAACTCCCTGAAGAAATAGTGAGTTTCCGCCATGGCCAGTGGCCTTCTGAGTGAAGCATGGTTCTTCTCCCCTATATGCCAAGCCTGGTAGACAAGCATCTCTTTATAAGTGCATTTAATACATCAGTTTACACTAATAATGAAAAGACGACTTTCCTAAAATAAAGATTTCAACCTCTAGGGTCCCTGCAGGGCAGTAGGAAACAGTCAGCAGATTCCTGGCTTATTATGTTTTATTATACTTAACAACTCAAATACTTCACAGCACTGGGAATTTTGTTGGTATTTAAAATATATCTCCTGTAGGGCTTCCCTGGTGGCGCAGTGGTTGAGAGTCCGCCTGCCGATGCAGGGGACACGGGTTCGTGCCCCGGTCCAGGAGGATCCCACATGCCGCGGAGCAGCTAGGCCCGTGAGTCATGGCCGCTGATCCTTCGCGTCCGGAGCCTGTGCTCCGCAACGGGAGAGGCCACAACAGTGAGAGGCCCGCGTACCGCAAAAAAAAAAAAAAAAAAAAAATATATATATATATATATATATATATATATAAAATATATATATATCTCCTGTAAAACACATCTACAGAAAACACATCTTCCATAAATATCTAAATAAAATGTGCATGCACTGGATTATATATTATACATGAATACAAATAACTGAATGTTATATTTGGATGTGTCCTGTAAAGAAGAAACAAGCACTAAACACCTTTTAAACTATTCTATACAGTGTAGATCAATTTGAAAAGTCCTTTGAGTAATGGGAAGATTCTTCATCCTATCACAAAATTAACAAATCAGCATTTCAGTCTGAGAAAGGAAGATACTCAGGCCATCTATGAACAAATACCCTCTGAGTACTGAGGATGCAGAGATGAACCAGATGCAAGGCCTACCCTCAAGGAGCTTATTATCCATCAGGGAAACAAACACACAAACAAATACAAGTTCAATATGATGGTTCAAGTAATATGATGAAGATGATGGAAGTATGTACATGGTTCTCTAAGGGCACAGAGAACAGAATGATTATTCTACCTAGAAGGGAGGGGTCAGAAAAGTTTCCTAGAGAACTTTTTCAATGCAATTATTATTTCTCACAAATGAATTATGATGGCATCTATTTCTTTCACTAAGGGCTCAGAGAGAGTGTCAAGGGCACAGTCACATAGATATAGTAACACAAAGAGCCTAGAGGTGAGCTGACGGAGGTAAGTAGCCATCCAGTCACGTCATTCGCTCCGTGTCATTTTTGAGCACTTAAGTTCTGTGAAGGTACTGAGTAAGGCATGGTTCCCTCCTCAAGAACTGTACAGCCCACTGGAGGAGAGACACGGGGACAAATCATCACAATACAATTCGGTAAGGGCTATAATAGGGGTGTGTTCTCAGCTATGGGAATACAGGAGATGACAGTTAATTACACAGTGAGAGTTCAGGGAAGGCTGAAGAAACGAGCAGCCATGCTTGAGCTCTGAGGACAGGAAAGAGTTCACCCAGTGAACTTTCTGAGGCAGTAGGATGTATCGTATCAGGGCTGAACAACGTCCTTTGTACTGTTACTTCATCATCCTTAGCTCATTCTAGGAAATAGGTATTGTTCCCATTTTCTAGGTGAGGTACATGTGGTTAGACAGGTGAAGTAACCTGTCCAAAGCCAAACTAATACTAACAGGTGAGGCTGGGTTATGAAAGCAGATCAAAATTCTTACTTGGCTCCTTTGGCTTTTCCCAAACAGGTAAGCAGAAAACGTAAGGCTTACTTATCTTGACTGGTTTCAACCTGATCTCTTCAGGAATCTCCTTTAGGTCTTTCAACAGTTCTTTCTCCATAAAATTTCTATTTCTTCTATAGGTTCATACATTTTCAGCATACTTATTATATATATCAGCAGGCATTTGTAACTCACTAAAATTATCTCTACTTCCTCCACTTTTCCAGAAACTCAAACCTGCTCCAGACACACTGCAAAGTAAAACTCAACTCTTGATATTTCCAATAACTGAAACAGTTATCTATGGATAGACATCCATTTGTTTCATAGCATATAAGCTACAGCACTTAGGCAACCCACTAAAAATTAACAAGGTATGTGAAGGGAAAACATGATACAGTGTAGTCACAAAGTAACACTAGCTACAGGTTATGCACAGGAGGTGAAAGTTATCTGAATGTCCCCACCACTGCATGCAAATTTTATATTTTCCCTATGTTTTTCTGGGAAAAAATGTCTGTGCTACTGGTTGGAAGTCATAAGTGCAATATCTAAAAGTTGTTTTTAGGTCTTCACCATTAATAGGTAGAGATGAGAAGTTTTCTTTTCCACACAAACAGTGAAATGTCACACCTCATAAAGCCTACACACTGAATCAGACCCACTTCCAATCTGTTGTCAAGACAAGCCTCTAAACTGTGAGAGTGTAAGAGTTAATGTTACAGAATGACCACCGCCTCTAAATCACAACTAAAGACTGCTAAAATAAGCAGTGTGATTGACACTATTTTTCTAAATGGCCTTATAAAAGATCTTCTGAAACAGCTATCTTCACCATGACATGAAGAAAAGTTGACAGTTAACAGAGGTTACAACATCACAGTAGGGACTTTGGGGCCTCTGTGAACTTACCAGGCTTATATCTTGCACACAACTATTTATGTTGTTGTTGTGTGATTAAACTCCCAGGAAAATGGTCCACAAGTTCTCTATTCACTCAGTCTCATGTCGTTAATAAATTTTTTCTGCCTTGTGTGTTTTAAGTAAATACAATTTCTATAAAGCCATCTGCTTTATAGCAGAGACTCAGTAATAACTGTGTCACCCACTTACACATAAAATCAAACTGCCAATAAAATTCGTGATGCTGTACTTAATAAAGATTACTAGACTGTAAATACATGTAAGTCAGACCACCAGGGGAAAGTATGACTATAAAAACTGATGATATGACAAGAGAAAGATCATTTATATTGACTGGGCACCCAGGCAATATATCTGACAATTTACCTGGGTTATTACACAGCACTTGGGGGCAAGTAATATCCAGTCTCTCTCCCATGATCTACTAGCTATAAAATTATTGATCTATGGGTCCCAGGATATTTTACATTTTCAAAAAAACTCACAGGAATACTCCACATCTTTCATATACTGCATGCACTACTGGCTCAAATTAGTATGCAGTTCCAACACTAGATCACACTGCATTCCTTTCAATGACACATCTTTGTGAAGCTGGATATTCAGCAGTTGCTGTGATTTAAAAAAAATAATACAGTTGACCCTTAAACAAAGCGGGGGTTAGGGACACGGACTCTCAGTGCAGTGGAAAGTCAGATTATTACTTTAGAGTCAGCCTTATGTAACTGTGGTTCCACATCAGTGCATTCAACCAACCACAGATCGTATAGTCCTGTAGCATGTACTTAGAGAAAAATGATCTGCATATAAGTGGTCTCACACAATTCAAACCTGTGTTGTTTGAACGGCAACTGTGCAGCACATCAGTGAGTTTGGAACAGGAAACGAGGATATAGTGATGTGTAACCTTATTCCAAGATTTGAGAAGCTGTGTAGTGACCAACAGGCATACACATCCCATAGCAAGTAATTGTGAGTATATACGAAATAAAATTTATTTTTCCTTTCAATTTATGTGTATTCTTTCTTTTCAAACAACTGTGAAGTTGTCTAGAGCTAACTACTTAAAAACAAAAATGCTAGGGTTTTTTGTTTTGTTGTTGTTTTGACCTAAGGGTGAAATGGAAAAAAAAAAAATCACAGACACTAAATGTGCTGTAAACTGAGAAAGTCTGAGAACCTCTGCTGTAGATGGATTCTAACCTTTCAAGCCAAAGGACAGGAGGCTGAACTGAGGGTCTCTCGAGGGTTACCTAGTTTTCTGAGCTAAGTTTCTAAACTGATTGACAGAAAGGCCACCTGTGACTGAATGTACACCATCATTTCACATTATCAGTGTAATGGATGACAACGTAGCTGTTACCATGTTTCCCACCCTTACATTGACTTTGCCCATTATCCATTCTGTGCCACTTGTCTAAATACGACGATTAATATGATGTATAATTTTTCTTTCACATTCAGGAAGAATAAATTACATTTCTTTTTGGTAACAGCCCATCTCCCACCTTTTCAACAACTGCCACGCATAGAAGTACTGCTAGACAATAAGCACACAAAGGGGTTTAGGTGAATTTCCTCTGTAGTATGCATTTAATCTGTAAGTAGACTGTTAAGATTTCCTCTTGTTTTCTACACATTTGAGGTCCTACATGTTCAAACCTTCAAGAAAATATTTATGACATTTTCCTAAAATTTATGAAATTATGCCAAGTACACATCAACTGCCATGAGATTATAAATCTTATTATATAGAAGGCAGTAGGATGCCAATGAAATTAAAATTAAGAAAACAACCTTCACTAACATATTTGTAGAATCTCCTGAAATGAGGCAACTTGCTTATATATAGTCATACTCGTGTTTGCCGAACCAAATAAAGAACTTATTAATAATTTCCCAGCCAGAGATACTGATATTATCGTACTAAGGGATAAATCCCAATGGCTAACATATCTGCATTACTAAACTAGTCTTAGGTTAACTGTAAAGGCAGAACTGATATGAAATCATCTACTAGTGTAAAACAGTTTCACTGACCAGGCAGAGCTAAAGGTGATCGATCGCCTTCCTTCTCAACAAGGTCAGGTGATACACAAAAAGGAAAGACAAGTCAAAATTAACGTGTGGAAATGTGCTGTTAAGGAAAAAAAAAAAAGAGAGAGAGAGGTAGCAGGATATTTGATTTTTAAA
This sequence comes from Stenella coeruleoalba, assembly GCF_951394435.1. NCBI lineage: Eukaryota > Metazoa > Chordata > Mammalia > Artiodactyla > Delphinidae > Stenella > Stenella coeruleoalba. The sequence goes on from NC_137169.1 coordinate 94,514,068, forward strand.
ATATCTGAGCAGTTGGTCTAGAAGAAAAAGCACCTTAGGTCTTTCAGAAGAAAACCAGCATCCCCAAAAGGATTCTTCTGACAGCAGGAAATGTCTGCAGCTGTATCAAAGGTTTGAGCAAATAATGTTTGAAGTAATGAATGGAAAACAAAGTCTGTGAACAACAAATACCATCTTTTCCAGAGATGTGTTACTCACTCCCAAAGACTTCCTAATCAGCCCCCAATGTGATGCCCAGGGATGAAAGCAGAAAGGAATATGCGTTAATGATGAGGGCTTTGGAGGCAGAAAGGCCCTGGTATGACCTCCAGCTCTGTTACTTACAAGCTGTGGGGTGCCAGGCAAATGGTAAAATCTCTCTAACCTCTAATGGAAATTATAACAACACCAATCTTACAGGGTGGTGTGAAGGGGGCAGTCACCTCACAAACTTACCGCAGAGGCTAGAGCAGAGCCTGCATCTTTAGGACCATCTCACAGCTTCAACTAGAAAGTGAAAAAACTGATTCCCCTCCTTTAAGTTTGTTCAAAAACTCCATCTACCAGAAATTCCTATCTTAACATCCCCCTGCCATCTCAAACTAAGCATAGCTAAAACTGAACTAACATTTCATGAGACCCAACACCTCCATTTATGTTAAAAAAGGAAATTGGGGGCTTCCCTGGTGGCGCAGTAGTTGGGAGTCCGCCTGCCGATGCAGGGGACGCAGGTTCGTGCCCTGGTCCGGGAAGATCCCACATGCCGCGGAGCAGCTGGGCCCGTGAGCCATGGCCGCTGAGCCTGCGCGTCCGGAGCCTGTGCTCCGCAACGGGAGAGGCCACAACAGTGAGAGGCCACAACAGTAAGAGGCCCGCGTAACACCAAAAAAAAAAAAAAAAAAAAGGGAAATTGATTTGCCTCACCCTCCCACCCTTATGACCTTAAAATCATTCTCAACCTCCTTGTGCTCTCAGTCACACCCAAGCCATCACCAGATCCTCCTGACCCTTTGTATCTGCCTCATGCTACTCCTTTGCTTTCCACCCCTGTTCCCCCGTCGCCCTGCAGCGGGATCCTCTACTCCTTTCACTATCAGCCTCTGCTTTTGGCTTCTTCTCAGCTAACCTATCTCAACTGGAACTGTAGATAACACGTTTCACTTACAACTTTCTGTCACACAATACTTTCCTCTTTCTTCTACAAAATCAGTTCCAATAAGAACTTGTGGTGCCGTCTCCACTCGGGGCCACTGAACGGACACTGCCCACCCACATGGCCCCTTCGTGTGAATCAGAAAAGGCACCCTTCCTTCCTCATGATACTTTATTTCCATCTGCTAGAAAAATTAGCTGAAGTACTGATTTCATTTAAGAATGCCAGATTACTGCTGTACACCGAGATGTTGCTCTAAATAAGTGCTAAAGTGTGATGCAATTGAATGACGAGCAGCAGGTGTGACGGCCATCATGTACCATCATACACAATGTGGTGTCCTTGTTTCCTTGGTTCTTTTCTAGTACTGACCCCCATCCCTGTGTCATCCACACTCTCCAACTGAAACAAAATTCACCGATGACATCCCAATTGCCAAATATGATGGCTGAATTTTTATTTCTTTTCTTACTTGACTGCTGTATAATTTTGCATTGTGATCACTGTAATTTTCCACTTTCTCCTGGATTTCTTCCTACCCCTCTGACAACTGTGTCACAGTTTCACTTACTGTCTTCTGCCCTTTCTGCAATATAAATGTCACACCTCAGGGTTCCATCCTTGCCCTTTTTATCATATATACAACCTCGGTCATGACTTCAGTGACTCCCAGAGAAGCCCAGGTGTCCCATCTATATTCCCTACTGATACTGCCTATTACAATTTCCCTCTAATATATACCAGAATAGTGAAGTCACTATTCTCGACATCTCCTAAGCTAGAAAGATCAGAGACACTTCAAGTTCAGTCTGTACTTATTCACTCAAGAAATATCTGAGTGTGTACTGTATACCAAGATGATGTTCCAGACACTTCGAATATATCAATGAACCAAAAATGGATAAAAGAACAATTCCTCTACCATCACGAAACATTAATTTTACTAGGGGGTAGATAAGAGAAGCAGACAATAATAAACATGCTAATTAAATGTAATATAATTATTCATTATATTCAATATTTATAGATAATGTTACAGCATGGTAATATGGGGGTAAAGGAAACATTTTTACATTGGGTGCACAGGTAAGCCTCATCATAGAGATGATATTTGAGTGAAGGCTTGAAGTGGGCATGAGAGTTGAGCACATGAATATCTGGGGAACGAGCATTAGAGGCAGAAGGAATAGCCAATACAAAAGCCTTAAGGCAGGAATCTGCCTGGGATATTCAAGGAACATCAAGGAACCAGAGCAGGTGGAGCAGACAGACTACCTACATAAAAACTGTCACAAAATATACACAAATCTGTGATGGGAACAAGCCCCTTGAAATGGAGTGCCTCGTGTACTGCATGACCTGGTATGTCAGCCTTACCCAGAATTCCTCCTCTCCTCACTGTCTCAGGTCAACCCTCACTTTATATACCACTTTCTCAATGAGGCATCCCAACCCCAAATCATGGCCATCATCAAATTCTCTACACTCCTGTTTGCACATGGTTAACCACTGCTTAACACATATAAATACATGCTACCATCTATTTATATGCGTTTTTTCTTTCTAGATATAGCCTTGATTATATTTCTGACTAGACTGAAAACTGCTATAGAGCAATACCTACCAAAGTGCCTTGTATATAGTAGTCTTATAATAACTGTTCATTGAGATGCTAAAGGTCCCTGACATTTAAAAATAAAATTCCAGAATACTTTTTGATAAATCAAACTTTATATCCACACCCAGATAACAATCCACTGAGCCAAGATACCACGATGATAAAGAAAATACTTTAAAAGGCATATTTACAAAGTACATTGATTTTTTCAGTTGATTCCATTTTATTGATTTCATGAAATAACTTAATCATTCATATTTCACTTCAGATAATAAATGGGTTTGATATTGCTTTCTAAGATACAAAATCTTTAATCTTCCTAATAAAATTAAATCTTTTAAAAAAAAAGAAACAAAAATAAAGTATTCCCTTCTAATAAAGATACACGTAAAAATCAAAAGACCAGTAAATATATTCAAAGTCAAGCTTGGCTACCCATGTAAATACTAGATAAAAGCTGGTACTGTAGAGCTGATTTAAACACAAGTGAAGAATCTATTGAAGACCAGAGTTCCACCAGAATGTTGAGATTACCAATTCAATTTTGTGATACAATTTTATGATACTGTTCCTATATATCATAAAAGGAAATCTCCTATAACAGAATCTGACCATTTTCTGATCACCTTAAGTCTTACCACCAATGATGAAGTGCTTATTCCTAGTGGATCCATTGATGATCCCCCCAGAAAGGCTTAGAGAGAGACCTTCCGGCAACCCCTGCCCATCAGAGCCACTTCCAGCAATGCAGAGGGCTTGTGATTGTAACCAGAAGTCACAACTCAGCCAAGGCTTCTTAATCACAGGATGGCTTCCTGAGGCCTCCTGTCTTGCTGCTGGAAATGGCCAGCAAGGAACACATGTCAAAGTGAGCTCTACAACTGGGACATCTCGTCTAAAACGACGGAGGTTAAGTCTAAATACTGAGCAGCCAGCTCAGGACCCTTAATGAATGTCTTCTGTTTGTTTGTTTTTAATGACCCCAAAAGAAAGGACAGAGGGAGGGAGGAAGACAAAGGCAGAAATACCCGAATATGTGACATGGTGTCTACGGTCTATGGGAGCTGCTTAGACAGTTATTCCTTATGGTAGGAATTATTGTAATCATAACTCTAAACTGCTATTTAAATGACAAACATCCTACATATCACTTACAACAAAACATGTAAGACATGCATTTAGGGTTTCTTAATTTGTGCAAAATCTGGTATCTATCAAAGCAACATGACAAGCCAGAGGCTTCTAAATAATCCTATAAAATAAAAATAAAAATAATTTTTAAGAAAGCTAAAGGAAACCATCAACATTGCCCTCTACCTCTGGGCAGGCCTATGCAGCTATTCAAAACCAAATGGTGCTTATTTTACGGTTAATGTTTGGGGTTTTTTTTAACATCTTTATTGGAGTTTAATTGCTTTACAATGCTATGTTAGTTTCTGCTATATAACAACGTGAATCAGCTATATGTATACATACATCCCCATATCCCCACCCTCTTGCGTCTCCCTCCCACCCCTCCTATCCCACCCCTCTAGGTGGGCTCAAAGCACCGAGCTGTTATTTAAGCAAAATATTATCTGAACTATTTGAGCTCACTCCTAGCTTATCAACTTTAGCAATTTCCTAATTTAAAGCTTAAATCAATTTTGTTACAGTTAAAAATGATTTCTTTTTCTACTAATGTGACAGAGAAGCACTATTAATTTTTGTATAGGTATCAAACTTTAATAGTCTTAAAAATTATTATGTGATTTCTTTCTTTACCTAAAAGGTCTTCTGCTCTATACCTTAAATAATACTTTTGTCCTTTCTCGGCACGCAAATTAGCAAATAACAGGCCATGTTGGGATCAATACCCTCTCACCACACACACACACACACACACACACACACACACACACACACACACACACACACAGAGTCATGCAGTAGAAACATCAATGTAGTTCTTAGGGAGCCAAGAAAATTCACAATTAGAAAATACTAGTATTCACTCTCTATAATTAACATTTGTAAAATACTTTTATGAATTCAGATGTCAAACGTAATTCATAAAATGGAAAGTTGTCATTATCACGCCAACCAAATAGAGAATCCCACACTAGGTGTGCCATCCCAGGAGTCTTCATCCATCCTAATCTCTCCAGGGCAGAAAGAGAGCAAAACTGGACCCACGTCCTCGGACCCACATCTTTATTAAACTCCAATAAAGATGTTAAAGATGTTTACACAAGGCGTAAAATACCCCCAATGAATGCTCTGAGCGCCAAGATGAGTCACAAGCCACATCCATAACTACTTAGCTGGCGTTTGTGGAGAGCTCACCAAGTGCTTTATGTCTGATTACCTAAGTAGATATTCATAGTAACTTTATGAGGAAGATAACATTTTCCCCATTTGACAGATAGGGGAACTAAAGCTTAGAAAGTGAAGCAACTGGCCCAAGATCACATAGCTTTCAGAACAGTGCTGAGTTTTGAAACTTCACAATCTGGTTTTATTTGCAGTTTCATTTTTGCTGTTGCTTTAAACAAATTACCAACACTGTAAAATTATAGAACATAATTTTTAACCTCACAGCACTTTTGCATTTAATTTTGCTCTTAACCACCATACATATTCCCTATCTCTGCCCTTGAAATGCTCAGAGGACCATGCTCTTAGGAAATATGAACATAATGCCCAGGGCCAGTGAGCTGTTCATGGGCCTATAGAAAATATCTAAGGCTGAGGGGGGAAAAAATATAGTGTCTCAAAATTATTGAAAGAAAATTTCCTAACTGAACTTAATAAATGTTTGCCTTAAATGTCATAAATGTCACAGGTTCTAATGACAATTGCTCAATTTAGCATTCAAGAAAGTTTAGTTAATTTTGAAAACAGTTTTTAAGTTTAACTCTTCTTACTCTAAAAGAATCCCCAGGGACTTCCCTGGTGGCGCAGTGGTTAAGAATCTGCCTGCCAATGCAGGGGACACGGGTTCGAGCCCTGGTCCGGGAAGATCCCACATACCACGAAGCAATTAAGACTGTGCACCACAACTACTGAGCCTGCACTCTAGAGCCCGCAAGCCACAACTACCAAAGCCCGTGCACCTAGAGCCCATGCTCTGCAACAAGAGAAGCCACAATGAGAAGCACGCACACTGCAATGAAGAGTAGCCCCCACTCACTGCAACTAGAGAAAGCCCGCGCGTAGCAACGAAGACCCAATGCAGCCCAAAATAAATTAAATAAATTTAAATAAATAAAAGAATCCCTAAATACACATAATGATCATGGAGAATTACAGCCAACTGTAAATTAAATGTGTTATTTATAGCTAAATTAATAATCAAACCCACAATTATTATTAACATTTACTGAGCAGTTACTAGATACAGGCACTATGCCTGCTTTCTTCATGGAGTTGTGAGGATTACATGAATTCTTTCATTTAATCCTCACAACTCCATGATGAAAGCATGGTTATCATCAGTTTGCAGATGAGGAAATGAACTTGCAGAGATTAAGTGGAATGCCCAAGATCACACTGGTGTCAGTGGAATTTTTATCCAGGCCTATCTAATTCCAAAGCCTTACCAATACCCAAACTAAATCCTTCTTTGCACCATTAAGAAACAAGCAAAACTCAACATCCTCCCTGGGTCATCAGCTATTAAAACACTTACAGGAACATAGATCACAAAGCCCCCTCTCTCAGATGCTGAGGAAGGCAACCACATATATTTCACTCCAAGAAGAAAGCTTTCATACTACCCTTCAGAATTTAGTAACTCAATCCATATAAAATGTTATATACTATTTGTTTTCTCTAAGCTACATGATTAGAAGCCCCAGATTAGCACTTCTGTAGTGGCAGCTGACAGCAAGGGAAAAGTTAGAAGTACAGTAACCGAAGGTCACAGTATAGACCCTGATTCCAGAAAAAAGTCAAACTCAATTTACTATATTGTCTTTAAATCACAATAAATTTAAACATATGCAATACTAAAAAGTTTTCATCTCAAGTTTCAAAATTTCTTAATGTTGGCTTTTGAAGGATAGGCTTTGAGTCACATGAAATTTTCTTAGGCAGAATCTCTGACTACTTAACACCAGACAAATAACAACATTACTCAACTGCTTATTGCCCTAAAAATAAAGCAGATTCTCTTTTTCTCCCAACTTCTACAACACAGCGGCAGCACACAAAAATATAATTCATCATCATCAGTTACAGTTAAGGTTTTTAACAGATTTTTCTGATTATAAAAGGAACATGAGCAAAGCACATAGAAGCTTGAAAATATAAAGAAATGCAAATTAGAAAATAAAAGTTACCTATAATGCTACTAACATTAACATCTATATCTGTATATTATAGTTTTTAGTCTTTCTTGTTCTTGTGAGCTATATATAAAACATAAGCTTAATATAAGTAACTTGCAGACAAAGAAATAAGGAGTTGAACACAGGGGGCAAATTCAAGATTACAGTGGCTCACCCAGGTAGAAATTTCTAATGAAATAAACATGCTGTGCCTCCCACGAACACCAATGCAGGAAAATTGATTCTGAAGGCTCTGTAGCAAGGGTACTCTCTGAAAACTGCTTACACCATTTTTAAGTCCTCAAAATGGTTACGATAAATAAATAAAACTTATATCTAATAATTTAAAGGTACATTTGATTTCTTCATTATAGTTTAAGGAGAAAATGTTCTATTATGCGTCTTGGAACAATAGGCCACCACAGAGATAGCTGCTGTAGCTAGAAAAGTGACACTCTTTATCAGCCTGGTGAGAATTAACTGTTAGCAGCCTGGTCAAGTGAGAATGAAACTGGTTCTGTTATAAATAGTCAACCAACGGAGACGTAATACCAAGGAGGGAATAAAGCAAAACCTCCTATCAGCCTGAGTTTAAACACTCTCTAACCCACAAATTTAGCATAGACAATTGGACGGGTCCTATAGATTCCTCTGTTCTTCGATTTTATTATCTAGAAGCAAATGCTACATATTTACTGCAAACAGCACTAGTTTAGACAAAAAGGTAGTGAATGTTGATAAGAGGTAACAAGTGCCATGATATAGTAATAAGATAAAGCAGCCTCACTGGGACTAAACAATTGGGGAGTTTAGAAGAAGTTTTGTTTTGTTTTCCACTATTTTTCTATGAAGAATGAAAGCTCTGTGAAATCTGTGGAATATACTGAAATCATACCTAAAACGACCACGTTCTAAAAAGCAAATGTTTCACAAAAACCTTTTTTTTGACACAGAAATAACAACCTGTAGGACAGAACGATATTTTCAAAAGAGAATCAACCCATCAATTTAAATAAATAAAACTATTGATTTTTGTTTGTTAGTTTTCTAATTCTTTTAAAACCTCAAGTTTTAGTGAATTCCTTGGTGGTCTCGTGGTGATGACTCCGAGCTTCCACTGCCGGGGGCACAGGTTTGATCTCTGGTCAAGGAACTAAGATCCTGCATGCCACAAGACGCAGCCAAAAAACAAAACAAAATAAACCCACGCACACACATAACACTTTGGGTTTAAAAATGCATAAGGAAATACCACCAAGAGCAGATAGTGACTAATATTTAATATTCGTAACACAGAAAAATTTCCGCAAAAATCCATACCTAAAACTTAAGGGCTTATCCTCTGATTTTCCAATAGATCTTGGAAAATAAAATCCCAAGAACATTAAAAAGCATGTGTTGGGCTTCCCTGGTGGCGCAGTGGTTGAGAATCCGCCTGCCAATGCAGGGGACACGGGTTCGTGCCCTGGTCTGGGAAGATCCCACAGGCCGCAGAGCGGCTGGGCCCGTGAGCCATGGCCGCTGAGCCTGCGCGTCTGCAGCCTGTGCTCCGCAACGGGAGAGCCCACAACAGTGAGAGGCCCGTGTACCGCAAAAAAAAAAAAAAAAAAAGCATGTGTTGAGAGTGAACAGGACCTCGGGATTCTAACCTGCTGGGACAAACTGTAGAGAGAAAAATCAAAAAGTGCTGCCACCTGAGGTCCAGATTCCAAACCAATCTTTCTGGCTGTTCAAGCTCCACTACTCTCCCCCTTGTCTCATCTCTCACATCACTAATATTAACCACCATAGACCTTAGGTCAAATTTTGCTTCTTATTTTGTTAAAATTGTATCTTCCCCAAATATCCACTAGCTCCTCCAGGGCAGGGACTAGATATCTGCATCCACACTGAGAATGATACCAAAGGGTCCCTCCCAAAGTACCAAGTCCATACTGGGCAATTGCACACTTGGTTGACCATCAGGAACCGAGGCTCTCTAGCAGACTCCCTTGTGAAAAGGTCGCCTCAACTACTCAGCTCCATCTGAACTGAAAAACCGCTACCACACTTTCCATGGCACCAAAACCACTCAGTACAGTGGCATTATGTTTAGAATCAAGTCAGTATGCCTCTTTCTCATTTCTCTCCAGGGCTAAAATGAAGACTTCAATCTCATGTTTATCTACCTCTAAGCTAACCTATTACAATTTCTTCTCCCGTAGGTTTGTTAAAAACTATAAATAGATTATATCCCCTCAAGAACACAGACTTAAGACTGTCTTTTCTTTGCAGAGTCTACACTGTCTACAGAAATCCATGCTTATATTTAATATTTTAAAAAGTTAATCATTTAAAAAATGCTTTTGGCAACTGACTGTACAAACCAAAAGCAAAGGAAATGTTTAAGATGAATTTCACAACCTATATTCCCTCAGACAGACATCAGAAGGCCACAGATCAGCTTCAGTGGGAACCACCCAGTTTGATGGTCCTTTGGCATTTCCTTGTGCCCAGGTGTATAAAAAACCAAGAGTATAAAAATGAAATTACACTGCTAACCACCCGTAGAAATAGCAACAAAATGTTAAATGCTACAAATTTTAATCAGATAACTAGAAAAACGTTTTCCTATCCTGCAGCAAAAACTCAATTCATGAGACAAAAGAAAGGAACTGCATTTGACCTTAAAAGTACTGGTAAATTTCCTAGGCTAGAACCCCTGCCCCAGATGATCAGGATTGTTTTTTTGTTTCTGTTTTGTTTGTTTTGTTTTGTTAATCATTCATGAAATACATGAGAGCACAAAAGGGTCTCTTTCTCAAAATAATGATATGTGAATTCTCTAGCCCAAAGCTGTCAAGGTGGTTATCCACCAACCTATTCACAGTAACCCTCAACCTAAGTAGAGTTAATAGTTAAGAAAGCACTAACAAAAAGTTTATAACTGTCACAACTAAATTTTTTCTATTATAATTTTTAAGACTTCAGATTGTTTTATACATAATAACTACAGATGTCTATACACATACGTACAGAGAGATGATGATGATGACGATGATGATGATGAAGATGATAGAGGAAGAGAAGACAGATAAATACAAACATTGGTAATTTTTATAATTACCATAAATATTGGTAATCTTATGATTACCATATAGCTAATTGATAGTGAAACTCTAGCAGTAGAAAACCAACTTGATTGTGCCAGCAGAGCCAGACAGATCAGAAGTACGTGCACGGAAATATTCAAAGGGCAGCTGACACGAGAACCTCAATTTTATGTTGCAACAGTGATGTGCAATTAAGGATCCTGGGCCCAGCCCTCTGGAGCTTGCAGCCCAGTTGCTCCAGTCCCTCCTGTGTGCACTGGACTCACATGAGCTGTCTTCGGGTCCCAGCTCCAGCTATCTGCTATACAGGCAAAATATTTGCGCCCTAGTGCTATCACCCCACAATGAGGATAAAATGATCCCTCCCCCATAAAATTACTGTGAGGATTAAGTGAGCTAATAGGCACATGAAAACACTCTGTAACTCTTCATGTGCACAACACAAATGGGATGCGTCTCTGTTTTACTAGAGAAGACTGTCTCCTCCGGCCACCTTTCTCCAGGATGCCAAAATGTTTGGAAAACACTGAGGCTTTCAGATATAAGTAGGTAGTACAAACTATAATTAAAGTTACTTCAACCAACATTTAAGCACTTCGTAGGCATGGCCATATGTCTAGCACTGTGCTAGACACTGTGGGAGACAGAAAAAAAACAAAAGCAAAAGCAGGATTTAGTCCTTTAACTCCAGAAATTGAAAGTATCACTAGTGAAACAAAACCAGTATATGTGAAATAGCAACAAAGCATAGAGGCCAGCACGGGACTAAGGGGCTAAACTTGCAGGTGGGACTTACTTCCGAACCTAAAAGGAAGGGAAATGTTTTTAATTTTAACTGACAAAAAGTTTACAGAAGGCATTCCAGCAGGGAGCTGGATTCTAAACACAGGTATAAAGGCAGGAATGTATCTGTGGGTCTGATTAGGGATTGTCTTAAGTAGCGAGTGGCAAAGGGGCAGAAATTCTTCAGACTATGGGGGACCCAGACACCAAGAAAAAATTTTAAACTTAATCCAACAGGCCTAAAATGAAGATCAAATAGATCTAAAGGTCACACAAAAATATCGCCATGGAAAATTTTGCCTGTGGTAAGAGTCGCAAAGGCAAAGAGGCTGAGGCTGATTGGGAAAGTTTAATGAGATGCAAAACCTCAATCAGCAATAGGCTCATTTTCAAATCTAAATTCCTTGCCCCATTTTATTTTTATTTATTTAACCTCTTTATTGGAGTATAATTGCTTTACAATGTTGTGTTAGTTTCTGCTGTATAACAAAGTAAATCAGCTATATGCATACGTATATCCCCATATCCCCTCCCTCTTCCTTGCCCCATTTTAAAATGGAAACCCCAAAACGCATGAGTGGAAAGAAACAGATGTGATTTTTGATAAGCCAGGATAGACGTAAGGTGTGACCGTCACTGCACGTGGCTTACCAGGCTGGAGGCAGCACACGTTTCAGGAGTAGCATCTGGAGATCAGACAGAGGCAGGTTCCAATCCTATGTGAACCTAAATAAATTACTGGACCTCTCTGTTCCTCAGTGCCCTCATCTCTAGAGTGAAACTGTACATCTTCCAGGGCTATTTTGAGGTTTAAGTTAGAAAAAAAACTTCTGGAAACTTTCAGCAGCATATAAATGGTAATTAAAGAATTAAATTGAGCACATTTTGTGAGTTGATGAGGACTCTGAGGACAAGGGCTGTGTTTTATTCTCCAGTGCAAACCCAGCACCTAGCTCAGTCTCTCACATCTACAGGAAAGCAACACATCTTACGTTATTGAAGGAGTGTCAAATTTAATGCAATGCATTTTTGGTGAGCACCCATTATGTTCTGTGCACGGAGTAGGTCCTGGGTCTAGAGTGGTGAAGAAAACAGAAAGAGCTTCTGCCCTCACAGAGCCTGTGGTCTAGTGAGGAAGACAGGCACTATGTAAGTAATTACAACCCACAGGATGAATCAAAACAAGAAGCACAGGGCTGTGGAAGTCTAGAGCAATGAGGGGAGCATTTAACCTAGTCTACAAGGTCAGAGAGGAGCAAGTAACAGTCATCAATTACTTCTATCATTTCCCAGAGTAACAAAAGCTATTAAAAATTAACTGCCTATTGATTTAAATATAGCTTTTTTTTTTTCAAATATTGATTTGGACAACACGTTAAAGGGGGGAGGGGGAGGCTGTCCAAAAAAGTTAGATGGAAGAAAAAGGTTTCCATGTAAGTTCAAGTGACATCAAATGTATCCTACCTACCATACATAGGAGTAACAAAAGCACAGTGTTCACCCACAATCAACTTTTTACCAGAAAAACCACAATTACTATAAGCAATCTTCCTGTGTAGTTATAGATCTTTCTTCAAAGGGAACCCGTTCCTAAAGCATAAAGATGTATGAATCTCCCTTATTTCAAATACATTCCAAGTAATGCTTCTGATTTTGAAGCTGTAGTTTTAAAACTCAAGCCATGAATGTGACCCTCCAAAATTAACCAGTATTTGAGTTCCTCCTCTGTGTAAAACGTCAATAAGACATTAAAGAAAATATTAAAAGCCTTAAAATAATACCCAACTATCAAGAAATTTACAATCCATTGAGAAAAAGAAATACTACAGGAGTTCAATAAATAAATGCAAACTACAAAGATAACACAGGACATGATCCCCTGTCAACTCTGATACAAATCCAAGTTCCAGGGAAGCCTCAGTCTTTGTCTTTTTTGTTCACTGGTGCATGCAAGCACCTAGAACAGCATGTCTCAGCAGCCAGTAAGTGAGTGAGTGAGTGAGTGAGCGAATGAAATTCATGGATTAAGCAGGGAGAGCAATGTCACAAGAAAGGGTTCAGGAAAAATTTCACGGGAAAGAAGAATCAGTGGCCTTAAATGATAGGGAATCTAGACAGAAAAAAAAAAGGTCGGGGTGGGGGTAGAGGAGAGTGTCCAGCACTAAGACAAGTTGAAGAGATGGAAAGTGTGAAACTGTGACTAGAAATTCATGCAGAGGAGTCCAAAATACGGCCAGAAATGTTGGTGAGGATCAGACTGTCCAAAAATTTAAACGTCAAATTGAAGTGTACAGACTTGACCACCGTAGCTACAGAAGGTCATCACGGTTTCTTGAGAGGAGGACAGTGTGATCACCATCTGCCCATTGGTAGAGTCCTGCGTGGGTGGGAGTGGGCGGCACCACTGCAGTCATTCACGCTAGAGCTGAGAACACGGACTAAGTAGGACAGAAGCAGCCTGACTGGAAACAATGGGAAAGATCAGAAATGCTAACAATCCTCCCATGACTCACTGGAAATCACAGCTGTCGGGAGACAACTTACTCAGCATTTACCATGTGTCACATGTACCGCACTGAGCACTTTCATGCATATTTTGACATAATTCGCAAAAACAACTGCAAGGTGATAAGAATTTTATAATAAGAAAACTAAGATTCAGGGCTTCCCTGGTGGCACAGTGGTTGAGAGTCCGCCTGCCAATGCAAGGGACACGGGTTTGTGCACCGGTCCGGGAGGATCCCACATGCCGCGGAGCGGCTGGGCCCGTGAGCCGTGGCCGCTGAGCCTGCGCGTCCGGAGCCTGTGCTCCGCAGCGGAAGAGGCCACGACAGTGAGAGGCCCGCGTACCGCAAAAAAAAAAAAAAAGAAAGAAAAAAGAAAGAAAGAAAGAAAACTGAGATTCAAGGAAATTAAGTAAGTGTGAGGAGTCTGGCTGTGGTCTCCCTCACAGCTCACTGATCTGAACCAATATGCTCTCTAAGTTAGGAAGGGGTACCAGAGATTTTTTTTAAATATGAGGTATTATTTTTAAATCCAAGTGACTAAGAGAAAGATGATACCATCTCTAAAAACAGAGAACACAAGAAGGACACTGAGATTCAGACACATCATGTTTGGGGTTACATTAGACAGCTAAGGAGAATTGTCCAGCAGGCACTTGAGAATGAAGATCAAAGATGGAAGAACTTATTAGGGCTGGGATGTATAGATCCAAGAATTAACTTTTAAACAGTAGTAATGGAATAACATTCAATTATTTCGTCAATAAATATTTTGTGAGCACCTTTCCTATGCCAAGCACAAAACTAACTTTGGGAGGTAAGTAAAACTAAAAGTTTCTGCTCTCATGTAGCTTAAGCGGCTAAAAGAAGGGAGTTAATGAGACCTGAATACACAGAGTATAAATTACCTTTGGGGAGCATCTACATGCAGTGATGGGAAAGACGGCACGGGAAGAAGAGGACACCAGACTGGAAAGTAAAATAGTACAGAGTGAGAGGAAAAACCCAGTCCCGTGATTTCAACAAAGCAGGGGAAATAGAAGCCACAGTGCAGGTGACAATGATTTTAGTAACAGCAGACCTGGTAAATGGGACTATGGAACTCAGAAGGTCTTGCTGCAAACCTGAGTGGACGTATAAAAATCCTTAGCTTTCTGTGAGAATATAATGTTTCAAAAATGTAAGCCTATATTGTTAAAAACCAAACCAGGGTACACAAAGAAGAGGAAGCTAAGGATAAAAGATACAAGACACAGAAGAAACAAAGTATATTTTTGTGCATTCCATTTCAGAAGTATTTTCTCAGTGTATCTGAATTAAAGTAACTGGATATTTTCATAGAAAAAAGAAACTACTCCATGAAAACAAGCCATAAAGTAAAAAGTTCTTTTAAGGCATATTTTTAAATGTATTTCCACTGTTTCATGTACCATATGCAGAAATATTATATCAAAAATATAACTCAAAGTATCCATATCTACTAAGAAACTAGACACAGTTTCACTCAAGTTATTCTCCACTTTATGCTTTAGTTACAATTTATAGAAATAATAAACCATTAGTTATTGGCTATACATTTATATTTCAGTAAAAAATCGCTGACTTGAAATATACTCTATATTTGTCCTAGAAAATGAAACATTTACCTTTAGATGACAATATATTAAATTTTTATTGAACAGTAATGTATTTTTGTAGAGAAAATTTAGTAAAACTATTGCTTAAATCAAATTCACTCCGGAATTATTATACTACTAATCAATTTAAACATAAAATTTCATTCTTAGAGGAATAGAATATAAAACATATTGAATCTAGAGTAATGCTATTACGTGGCTCCAATGAACCTATTTTAATGATATTTCCATGTAGCAGATCAATTCTAAGAGTTTATCTTTTAGCCTATTCTTAATATAAGTTGAGAAGTTGTCTATAATCCTGGGTAAATCAGACACCTTGAAGTACAAAATGCCTAAGAAATTATCTTTTCTAACCCCATTGTGTTAAAGATAAGAAACCAAGACGAGGGGAGGTTAAACGGCTTTCCCAAGTTGACAAACCTGATTTTAGATGGATGGATGGATAGATGGATAGATAGAGAGGGGAAGATATACATTATGCATGTATTTCCTTTACATATTATGACATACTTTATATACATATTTTAAAACAGTTATACAAAAAATAATAATAAAATAAAAGTTATACATATAAACATAATTAACATGTTTATACACAAACATATAGAATGCTTATTTCCATAAATATGTGAAACAGTTTAACATTTAAATCAGCTTACCATATTAAACTATATAGTACCTTAATGAGAACAGACATAAAATTGAGAAACAGAATAAATGTTCCAGAAACAGAACTCAGAAAACAGAAATATTTGATATATAATAACGGTAACCTAAAGAGAAAAAAAAAAATCAGTGAGGGAAGAAACTGACCCTGTTTTGATCAGTTAAGACAGCTTATTTATGAAATAATTCCTTGAAATCATTTGAATAAGGGTGGGGGGTTCACTGATAATCTTTTCTTTAATAATGCCTGGTCTTATCTCATATTGCAGAAGTAGCTGTAAGGTCTTTAACTTGCATTTAAACCAGACAGGAAACCGCCATGCTTTCTTTTCAGAACACTTTGTATGAAAACTTCTTCAAGATCTACAGCTAAGGGAAAGGGGATGCCCTGCTGAATCTCAGGAACATGGTAAAATAAGAACAGTATGGTTACAACGTTAGCATTGAAGGGATTTATTCAACTGAGGTTCATTTAACAGTTGAAACACTAGATAAAATGCACAGGAGTTCACCACTACCACCAATGACAAAGGTATAAATGTGGCCACCCACTATGAAAACTTTGGGACAAATAGGCACAAAACTCTTTTCCACTAAGTAATGAGTAAAAAAGTGCTATTAAAAAACAAGCAAATAAGCCATACCTGGGAGAACTGTTCAGCTATAAATCAACATTGCCTTGATACCATTTAAGGATAGTAAACATGTCCACCAACTATTGCCTTGGAAGGAGAGACAGCATTCTGCGCATCTAAAAAGCTATGGTGATCTTTAAAAATTGATATATCTCTGGATAATCTACTTTTAAAACATAAAAAATTCTGCCCAACTAGTTGAACTCTCCAAACTATTTCTCTTTGATTAAGAAGCTCCCCCACCTACCCCTTATGTTTTACCATAAAATGATTTTATGTGTTTTTAAAGAAATGATTTATTTTAATTTTTAAAGTGAATGCAAAGAAAATGCAAACATTTCCCTCTCCTCTAGTCAGAAGAAATCCTTTTACTGAATTTCCCCGCGAGTTGTTTGTACCTCTTACAGTGATGATCATATGTTCCCTTTATGATTGTGCGTGTGTGCATGTGTGTGCCTTTATTTCCCTTCCAGCTTTTAAATTAGCTGAGAACAGATGAGAGCCTTATCTACATTTTCTGCTCCACACAATATCTTACATCGTATTGTACATACATATAAATAGCATAAAATGCTTATTATATCTTTGAATTAATATTTTATTCTGTACAGATACCATCACAAAACTTTTTAGCTGGCTTCCATCTCCACTGCAATTCACCTTCACACTGTTCCTTAAAGGATTATTCTAAAACAAAACTCCAATTATATTATTCCCCTACTTAAAATCCTTCAGTGGCATCTAAAGGATGAAGTTCAGAGACACGCCACATATTGCTATCACAATTCCATCTCCTCTCTTAACATTGCCACAGAGGAACCACAGCCTGGTCTTAGGAAGCATACGTCATTCCTCTATGCCTTTGCTCTCTCGTCCTAGTCTACCAGGCACATTCTTACATATCAACACTTAACTCCAATCTTCAAAGTTCATCATGCACTCTCCTCAAACACACTGCATATTACTATGCTTGTGCCTGTCCTATAGCACTTCTCATATTGCACAGAGCAGGAAACTGGGAAGGTAAATATGGCTTTTTCTCCCCTGAAGTTACAAGAAGGTCATTAGGTGATGAAAAGTTAGAAACCATCTGCAAGAATGTTTGCCTAAATCCCAGAATTAAGCATATGACCTGGCACCAACAAAATTCTAGAAGATAGTAGGAAAGTTTATTCTACTCAAGCATGGAACCTGCCTGACAACTGAACCACCACACTATAACCAGTCATCACTTCGGGATGCATTTCCTAACCTCGACAAAGCACCCGGGCTGTGTGGGGGTGGGGGAGGGGGGGAGGCGGATCTTAAATGGAAATTATGATGGTAAATGCTCTGTAAACACATAAAATAATTTCTTTAACTTTCCAAATATTTAGTTTCTCAAGTAAAATTATCTACTCTAACATGCTAGAAGAATTTGCAAATAGGAAGGCATTGTATTTATGGTTTTGATTTTCTTAATCTACAAAAACCAGGTGTTAAAAGCATAAAAAAATAGAAATATCACTGCTGTTCCTCGCTACAACACCAGTTAACAATGCAAAACCATAAACTATTTATTTAACAACTTAGCTTTTCGTGTGTAAACCAGCCTTCTACCTCGCTCACAAACATGACCCATAGAATAAAGACTAAGTTCTTCTGAGGAGGTTCAGTACTTAAGAAATGCACGGATTAGATTATTTATCTTCTTGATCTGTCAAAATTGCATTTGGGAGGACCATTTCTTCATACATCACATCATCCCCCACTCCAGACAGAGGGCTAACCATTCCCTCCACTGGGCTACCACTCGGCCTCACACAGACCTCGTGTCCCAATATCAGGTTGTATCATAATACATGTTTACACATCTAATTGCCAAAAACAAAAATGAAAAAACCTCTATGGGGGTAGAAATTATGTCTTTTCTTTGTATCTCAGGATCCAGAAAAAAAAAAAAAAAAAAACTTAATTTACCCAGGCAGTAGGACATCAAGGGATATTTTGAGGCAAATTTTACTAAACTAAGTTAAAAACTGAAACTGTATTATCTAACAGAAGTCACCATATGCTGAGCACATTGTGAGATTTTTGTTGTCTTTCACCTTTTAAAGATGTATATGGATATCTATACAAGATATACTGTATATAATTAAATATATTGGCCTCATTTTTTGTTCTTACAATATAGCCTAGAAAATCGTGATTTTTCTAAGCATCACTATCAATTTAATTTTTAAGAATATTGAGAAAAAATTTTATATCATGCCTATTTTAAGACTGAATAACCATGCCTAAATAACAAACTATTAAAAATTCTGAGCACATAAAGAATTTTGATTATTACTAAATGACAAAAGTCAGCTTAATAACGAGTTTTACCTTCCAGTCAATATTATGACAAAAACTATTAACTTACAAAACATTTTTTTAATGTTTTCTGATTCTCTGGATGGCTGACAGGTCTCTAACGGCATGAAAGTTGCCTTATCAGCAAAGAGGAATTTTGTCTCCCGGCTATCTTTCAGTTTTTGCCAACTTCTCAACATCTTATCACCAAAAATATCTATGGCATTTGAATTTCTGATCATGAGTGTACAATATACACTAAGAAAATCTAAGAAGCTGTAAAAGCTCATATATGACCGCGTTCATTTTATTGACAGCAGCTATGAATAGTGCCTTCATACCTATTTGGAAAGTCGAGGCTATGGTGAAACTGTTGATCCTGTTCCTTTATAGATTCCATGGGGGTGGGAGGAATAGGACCATATGTTCCTTAAGAATACTTGTTGCATTAAATATTAAATAGTATTTAAGAACAGAAGGAAAATTGAGAAGAATAGTTGGAGAAACCTTGGCAAATGCTGTGTGGGACAGTAATACATCTAGAGTTATATGACAAAGCCACTCCTAATTCTATACCCAACAGAAAGATGTACATATGTCCACTAAATTACATGTACAGGATGTTCAAAGCAGTATTTGTAACACCAAAATTTGGAAACAGTAAAATGGATACATTGTGGTATATTCATAATATGAAAAAATTGTGCTACAGGAACAATGTGGATAAATCTCAAAACATAATATTGAGCAGAAGATGCCAGACATAAAAGAGTACATTATGTATGATTCTATTAATATAAAGTTTAAAATAAGAAACAAGAAAAACTACAGTGTTGAAAGTGAAAATACTAAGGGGACAAAAGTCCCCTTATTACCAGCACCCCTTAGGATTCTGGGGTGCTGGTAATATTCTATGCTAATCATAGAGGTGAGTTTGTGAAAATTCAGTAAGCTCTATACTTATATACAGAAAAGTGCACAAATCATATTACACTTTAATAAAAAATTGAATTTGTACTCCCATGTTCATAGCATTATTTGTAATGGTCAAAAGGTAAAAGCGGGCTTCCCTGGTGGTGCAGTGGTTGAGAGTCTGCCTGCCAATGCAGGGGATACGGGTTCGTGCCCCAGTCTGGGAAGATCCCACATGCTGCGGAGCAGCTGAGCCCATGAGCCATGGCCGCTGAGCCTGTGCATCTGGAGCCTGTGCTCCGCAATGCGAGAGGCCACAACAGTGAGAGGCCCATGTACCGCCAAGAAAAAAAAAAAAAAAAAAAGGTAAAAGCAACCCATGCCCATCAGCAAATAGATAAACAAAATGTGGTACATATACACAATTGAATATAATTTGGTCTTAAAAAAGAAGGAAATTCTGACACATGCTACCTGTGGATATAAGGATAAACTTTGAAGGGTAAGCCAATCACAAAAAGACAATTACTGTCTTTTATATAAGGTACCTAGAGCAGTCAAATTCAAAGGGACAAAAATAGAATGGTAGTTTCCAGGGCCTGAGGGAGGGGGAATGAGGAGTTTTTGTCTCATGAATACAAAGTTTCAGTGCTGCAAGATGAAAAGAGTTCCGGAGCTGCACCGTGATAGTAGTTGCATGACAATGTAGATATAGTTAATGCCATAAGACTGTACACTTAAAAATAGTTAAAATGGTAAGTTTTATGCTATATATCTTGTACCACTATTTTTAAAAACTGATGTAAAAAAATAGTTCCCAGAGTCAATAAGGGGTCCCTATTGGCTAAACATAGGACAGTTAGAGTATCAAAAAGAATAATGACTACATTGATGAAAACACATTTAATAGATAAAAACCCACTAATTCAGAATGAGACTAAAAACAAAATAGAAAGAAGCCCCATCCCTACCTCAACCCCAAAAGAATTCATTGGTCATTACTGGAAATAACTAGGGTACCAACTTCATACTCTGAAAATTGGGAATCAAAGGGAAAGAACTATTTTTTCCCGTCTTTCCCATATAAATTACACTTCAGAGTTACCAAATACCTAAGATAATTAAAGAAGGCTCTTCTTTCCTTCCTGAAATATGCCAGTCAAAAAATGTAGAAGAAATAATGACAATTTTTTAAACACACAACTTCACAAATCAATAAAATAATTGTTTTAGGCGAAGATTAATAATCCATGACACAGCTGATGAAAAGGTGATAGAAAACTTCACATTGAAAGCATGAGGCTGCCACCACCTGAAACCACTGATCAATCTTAGCATGTCTATAAGTGGGGAAACTAGACCTTATTTGTCCATTGAGACGATTTAAAGTGAAGTGCACTGCACCATCTTTGCAAAAACAGGGGAACATCAATCTATTCAAACCTTTGGAGCTAATATTCAGTTTAAAAGAATTCTAGTGAATAGAGGAACAAGTCAATGACACCGTGAAGAGGCAAAACAACAAACCCAGAATGCAGGATGCTGTACAAGTGACCAGGTGTATTTCTCATGTCACCTGCTTGGAGAAAAGGACCACTCTAGAGTAAGAGACTTAGGACATGTAAAATCCAAATGCAAAGTGTAGATCTTATTTGAATACTGATTTGGGACAGACTAAATGTTAAAAAAAAAAAAAAAATTGAGACAATCTAAGAAATCTGAATCCAGACCATATGCTAGATTATACTGAGACACTGTTCATGTTAGATGTGATAATGGCATTCTGGCTAGTTAAGAAAATGCTCCAATGTTTAAAAGATGCATATCAAAGCATGAAAGGACTAAAATGACATGACTTAGGCCAAAAAAAACAAAAAAACAAAAGGCATGTCATTGAAGCACATATGGTAACCCTGGTAATTGTTGAATCCAGGTGATGTGTTGTAGGAGTTCATACTCTTCCCTCTTTGTATATGTTTGAAATTTTTCATTAGAAATAATTTTAGATTTTTCAGTTGATACAGACTATGCTTACATATATACTTCAGATTGCCTATGGATATTAAAACAAAAAATTAAAACATTCTAATAAAGAACTGTAGTCAGATACCCCTTCATGTTATAAATAAGGAAACTTATTTATAAAAGCCCAAAGAGCTTAACTGATCTGCTGAAAATCCTAAAACTATCAGTGATAATCAACACCTGAACAACTAACATTACACCACAGAAGCCTGAATTCCATGTCTCAGATTTGAGGGGTTGGTAAAGGAAAAAAGGGATGAATTCTCAGTAATTTAACTCTCATACTATTTTAATTACAAATCTGTACTTTTGAACATTAAGCACTGTCCACGTGTAATTCATTTGAGAAACAGCTCTACTTATACATTAATCTTTATGTTTTTATATTAATATTATAAATCTATCACATGCTCAAATATTTTTCTCACGTCCAACTACTATAGCACATGGACGGCTGTGATGCTCACTCAGGCAACAAGAACCTGCATGGCACACTGTACTGGGCATTCCCGGTGCCTAAACTGTGCCTTCCTCCATTTCAGTGACCTATGCCACAGTGACCTATGGTTCATTTACTCTACCTGCCATTATTTTATGTGCTAGTGATGACTAACTCTTCATAACAACTAACAAAGACATGCAAATTGTAGTACTAGAAAATGCCCCACAAGTGCCAAAGTATTAAGACATAACTTTTCAGGAGTTCAAAGCAAATGACGATGTAGCTGAAGACACTGTGATTTGGTGAGCTGTGAACCATCACAGACGGACTGGCAGAAGGTCTCTGCAAGGGAGGGAGGGAGGGAAGTTCGCATAGACAGAACCTGAAAAATATTCAGAGACATGGCAGACTTGAGGCGATTTGAAAGGAAACAAAACAGTAACCATGAAGTATGCTTTGGGAAACCCAGCTCTACAAAGAGTATGCTGTGAAGACTTGTAAAGTACTCTGTGGTGGGGCTGAATGACGGCCCCCAAAGACACCCCCATCCTAATCTCTAGAACCTATGAACACAACCTTATGGTAAAAGGGGTTTTGCAGACATGATTAAATTAAGGATCCTGAGTTGGAGAAATTATCCTGGATTATCTGAGTGGGTCTTAAATGCAATCACAAGTGTCCTTATAAAAGAGAGGCAGAGTGATATCTGACCACAGAAGAGAAGGCGAATGTGAGGATGGAAGCAGAGATTGAAGTGATGTACTCTGAAGGTGGAGAAGGGTGTCACAGGGCAAACAGTAGAGGTGGCCACTGGAAATTGAAGGCGGCAAGGAAATGGATTCTACCCTTGGAGCCTCTAGAAGGAACTAGCCCTGCCGTCATCTTGTCATTAGCCCAGTGAAAGTGATTCCAGACTTCTGGCTTCCAGAACTGTAAGATGATAAATCTGGATTGTTTTAAGCCAATAAGTTTGTAGCAATTTGTTACAGCAGCAACAGGAAACTAATATACTCCAATGATGAGGAACATATCCCCACAATAAATAGAATATGACTGTATAAAAGAAATTTATAACAAAGTAATGAAAAGTATATGAATATATTTTAAAACCTCTTAATATTTTGAAGCTTAAATGAAAATAGTATCAACAGTTTTTTTCCAGAGTGTTTATTTGGGGTGGGGTGACGTGTTTTGTTTGTTGTCTTGATTTGTTTATACTACTCACGTTTGAGAGAGCCTAAGAGGCTTGTTTTGCTCGTAGTGGTATTTCACTAAAAGACAGTCTTTATCTAGAAACTACTTGGTTCTCCTCTACTTTCATCAGCAAAGAACATCTTGGACCCATGGTTCTTTAAAATCTGCTCGTAAAATTCTTGGACCCATGGTTCTTTAAAATCTGCTCGTAAAATTCTGAATACGAATGTCCTCAGAGTCAGTTCCCATTAATTAGCTCACTTCCAAATGTAGGGACTATTAAAAGGGGGGAGAAAATGAAGGCTCATCTACCCATTTCCTGCAATCGCATTTGCAACACTTTAAATTTTAACTGATGCATATAATTTGAATCTCATTCTTTGATAAATGTGGAAAAAAATAAAGCATATTATCAGTAAATAAAGAAATGTTCCTGTACACACTGCTATATTTAAAATAGGTAACCAACAAGGACCTACTGTATAGCACAGGCAACTCTGCTCAATACTCTGTAATAACCTAAATGGGAAAAGAATTTGAAAAAGAATAGATACATGTATATGTATAACTGAATCACTTTGCTGTACACCTGAAACTAACACATTGTTAATCAACTATACTCCAATATTAAATAATTTTTTTTAATTAAAAAGAAAAGTTCCTTCAGTCATAGGTAAGAGGAGTATACACATTACATTTTCTTCTTTGACCCTTAGCAGAAACCTGGTTCACAACAGTGATAGGATTAAAATATGACAGCACCACCACTGGTCTCAGGGCTGCCCTGTTTGAATGGCAAATACAAAATGGTTTTTGACGTTATCATTATGACCGTACTCGGACGGCCCTATTTATTAATTTCAATTCAAGAAACTTGGATTTACTCAAGGAAATTTCGAAAGGGATTTATATGCTTATCTTGGGACAATAACAACGCCACGGTTTATTTCATTTTAAAAATAGAGATACCTTTCTAAACTAGTAAGGATAAACTCTTGTCATTCTGTGAAATGGCTACATATAAATGTTGCAAAACTCCAGACTTTCCCAGACATCCTCTCTAGGACAGAAACAGATATACCTCTATTGAGCTTAAAATCATAAATTCTTTTAGGTGATAGGAAAGAATCCTGAAAAAATGTTCATCTGGACCAAAACCCTGAGAACAGAAGAGAATATTTTCCCATTCCTTCTTGCCCTACAAAAGCACAAACAGAGCTAAACAGATTCCATATCTTTCATACGTGGAATTATTTTTCTGAGCCATTACCACTGAGTCATAGAAACAATTACTTAAGAATTTCTGATTATTTCAGGCAAAGACGAGTCCCCAGGAGGAATGGCTCATAAGAAAAGTATAGTTCTAACCAAAAAGTCAAAAAGCTCTGTTAAAAACTATACCCATCTTACACAACAAAAACAACAAAAAAGTCCTGTAAGGCTCAAGATGGAGATTTCGAAGTTCCTGGTCTTAGCATCAGGACAGACCCATTGTTAGCTCTTGCGAGTAGTGTATGATATTGCATTTAGGCAGAGACAAGTTCTTAGCCCAGGCCCCAAATCTCTATGGGCAACATTCTGTTACTGATTACTTGAATATATGGTTTACAAAATTCAAATTCCAGTGGTCTCACCAAAAAAAAAAAAAAAACTCTGCATCCCAAAAGAAAGAAAACCTGCATCTCCAAAACAAGTTGTGATGAAAACTTAACCACTTAAATTATATGCTGTATTTAGAATTTCCAAGTATTACATTCAGAAAATTTCAGACTACATACATCCTCTCTGGGGAATTTTATAAATCACTGGGTTATTATTAAGACAAAGCCGTATGCTAAACAAAACATAGCTGTGCACCAAGGCATGTGAGAGGAGAAGTACTGCAAGAAAGAAACTCCTAAAAAAACCTAACTACAAGGATATCTATAGCTTTGAATAGATCACAGGAGGGTGAAAACTTCCCAGGGCACTTAGTTTGTCTAAGAACCCATCACACACTAGTAATAACAGCTTTTAAATTTCTTCAATCCCTTTCCTCCACACAATATATTTACCTCTCATAGATTAAGCTAATTGATGGAGCCAGGTTACAGTTGGCAAATATTTCTGTGAGCCAATTCGTCAAGGAGAATGTTGGAAGGATTCTATTTTCAAGATAAATCCCTAAGGTTTTCTCCTTGGGCAACAACAGCTGCACAATTCAAGTTTCCTACAGCTCCCCAAAGCAAAGCAGTTGCTTGTAATTCATTCATTCATTTTAAAGCAATTATGTCAAACGTGATTTGATTCCATCCAAGTCAAACACTGAGCTCCTCCTAAGATAAAAACCCTAGAAAAACAAAGAACTTACACTTCAAGCAACAGCTAAATACAGTGATGAGGTTTAGGAAAGATGTAAACATAATTCTACAGGAGTAAAGAGAAGCAGCAGCATCTACTGTGCAAAGACCACAGTAGTCTCTGCTACAACGTTTGGGGCAGCAAAATACTCAAGGAATAAAGGAAAAAGAGAAGCAAGGGTCTGACAAATACATAAATCTGGTCCCCAATCACAGAAATTAGGATACATTTCCTCATCAGAATAATGAGGAGAAACATTTCATCCATTCATCCACTCACTCACTGCAGTTACAGAAATGAATAAGAAATCACCTGTGCCCTCAAGAAGTTCACAGCCCAGCTGCGGAGAGATAGTTAGGGTGTGGTAAATGCTATGACAAAGAAGGTATGCTAGGGGAGCAGAGAGAAGAGGTACCTAAAACTGCGTGACATCAACCAAGGCCATCACCTGTTATGAGTTCTGAAGGCATGGTCTGGGAGTTAACCAGCATATCTGAAGGGGAAGATGTTCCTTTCATAAGAGTGGCATATGCAGGGACAAGGAATGAAGGATAACATGGCCTATTCAGGCCAAGGTCTGATGGAAGAGACAGGTGTTGGGGAGGGAGGCGAGTGATGAACCCAGTAATGTAGGCAGGGCTTTGTTGAGTTAAAATATTGGGTTGGCCAAAAGGTTCGTGCGGTATTTTCCTTAAGATAGCTCTAGTAGCACTTAATTGTCTTTAAATTCATTCAAAACAATTTTGTTGGATTGTATGTGACAGCTGTCATAACAGCATGAATTTTTTAAAAAAAAAACTTATCAAAATTGGTGAATTTTTGTGTAGGCACTTAATACTGAAGATGGAAGGAAAAAAGCAACATTTTCAGGATATTATGCTTTATTATTTGAAGAAAGATAAAAATGCAACTGAAATGCAAAAAAAAGATTTGTGTATATGGAGAAGGTGCTGTGACTGATAGAACATGTCAAAAGTGGTTTGCAAAGTTTCGTGCTAGGGATTTCTCGCTGAACGATGCTCCACGGTCGGGTAGGCCAGTTGAAGTTGATAGCAATCAAATTGAGACATTAATTGAGAACAGTCAACATTATACCATGCAGGAGATAGCCGACACACTCAAAATATCCAAATTAAGTGCTGAAAATCATTTGCACCAGCTTGGTTATGTTAATCGCTTTGATGTTTGGGTTCCACATAAGTTAAGCAAAAAAAAACATTCTTGACCGTATTTCCGCATGCGATTCTCTACTTATGCATAATGAAAATGTTCCGTTTTTCAAACAAATTGTGACGGGCGATGAAAAGTGGATACTGTACAACAATGTGGAACGGAAGAGATCACGGGGCCAGTGAAATGAACCACCACCAACCACACCAAAGGCCGGTCTTCATCCAAAGAAGGTGATGTTGTGTATATGGTGGGATTGGAAGGGAGTCCTCTATTATGAACTCCTTCCGGAAAACCAAACGATTAATTCCAACAAGTACTGCTCCCAGTTAGACCAACTGAAAGCAGCACTCGACGAAAAGCGTCCAGAATTAGTCAACAGAAAACACAAAATCTTCCATCAGGATTACGCAAGACCACAGGTTTCTTTGACGACCAGGCAAAAGCTGCTACAGCTTGGCTGGGAAGTTCGGATTTATCCACCATATTCACCAGACATTGCACCTTCAGATTTCCATTTATTTAGGTCTTTACAAAATTCTCTTAATGGAAAAAAATTCAATTCCCTGGAAGACTGTGAAAGGCACCTGGAACAGTTCTTTGCTCAAAAAGATAAAAAGTTTTGGGAAGATGGAATTATGAAGTTGACTGAAAAATGGCAGAAGGTAGTGGAACAAAAGGGTGAATACGTTGTTCAATAAAGTTCTTGGTGAAAATGAAAAATGTATCTTTTATTTTTACTTAAAAACTGAAGACACTTTTTGGCCAACCCAATATTTGGGATATTATCCTGAGGATACTGAAATGTTTCACTCAAGAAATATCAAAACACAGGGACTTCCCTGGTGGTCCAGTGGTTAAGAATCTGCCTTCCAAAGCAGGAGATGCGGGTTCCATCCCTGGTCAGGGAACTAAGATCACACATGCCGTGGGGCAACTAAGCCCGCACGCCACAATTAGAGAGAAGCCCAGGGCAGACAAAATTTTTTAAAATAAATAAAAGAAAAAAAAGAAATATCAAAAAACATGAATGTTTTAAGAAATGTCACTGTACCCAGAGTGTAGAGCACCAAGAAGCAGGAAGACCACGTGAGAAAAGAAATAAGTCTCTGAACTACAGCAACATCAGAGAAGCAGAGACATCAAAAAGGTGAAATATCTGAACTCTGTTGTTGTTAAATCTGAAGCAAGTTGACTGATAAAGGAGAGTTTTGTTTTTTCAAAACAAAACTGTGAGAGTCGAGGGCACATTTATGTCCATTTTGGAAACAATATAATTCTGTAATTTGGGGGGAAAAATGAGTGAAGGAGATAATTAAAGTTCCTGGATTGGAAGAATATTTTTAATGTGAAATGCTAAATAAAATATCCTGAAAGTACACAAATATTTTTTAAATACTTGGAAAATAAACTGGAAAATAATCAACAAATGCCTTAATGCAACTTACATTTATGAATAGTACTGGAAAACCCCTATGACTTATATTTGAGGAAACTGCGTTTGGCCAACGAAAAATTCTGTATTTAATATATGAGTTAATTGTGCATAGCATTAGAATAGGATTAGATTAGAACCAAAAGGTAAATCAGATTCCAGGTCAGATTTTTAGACTATAAAAAGAGATCTAGGGCTTCCCTGGTGGCGCAGTGGTTGAGAGTCTGCCTGCCGATGCAGGGGACACGGGTTCGTGCCCCGGTCTGGGAGGATCCCACATGCTGCGGAGCAGCTGGGCCCATGAGACATGGCCGCTGAGCCTGCGCGTCCGGAGCCCGTGCTCTGCAACGGGAGAGGCCGCAACAGCGAGAGGCCCGCGTACCGCAAAAACAACAACAACAACAACAACAAAAGAGATCTAGATTCTAACACTAACCAATTTTTCTTAGAGAATTTTTAAAAATAGGACAATCTGGAGAAACAGCAGTGACACTATATGCAAATTACTATCCTCCATTTAGCTTTACTTTGCAACTTGTGCTTTTGGTCATTTCATTCACTTGCTTAATTGACTGTAAGGACACCAAAACTGGTCAAGGGAGTCACGAATGAGTCACAGCTCACGTCCTGGAGCAGCCACAAGCCTGACTGTGGCTCACTGCACCAAGCCTGAATTTCAAGTTGAAGAAGAATGTTGGGGGGAAAAACGGCAAGGGCTGCCAAGGATGCCAAAGAAATTGTTGGGAGAACAAGGACATCTTGAGAGCAGGCTTCCCCGCACATACTTTTCCAGGTCGGAATTTATGGGCTTACACCTCATCCCTAACCAGAGACAAGATATACCTGCATCCAATCTGCTCCTTTCCCAACTGATGTTGTGACTTCACACAGGGTCATTTGTTAAAGGGAAAAGACGAGTAAGAGTGCATTCCTGATGCTGCCTTCCTAATGCCGCCTTCCTAATGCCGCCAATCAGACTTGCAAACACTGTGTGAAATGGGAGGACCAGAGTGACTACCCAGACTGCCACACCTCACAAACAGGTGGGTGCACATGGGACCCACAAGATCACAGTATTTGGAGATATGAAAAACAGATATCACAAAATATATATGATGATTTATTTAGAAAGGAAAAAAACAAAACACCACCACCATAGAGGTTACTTCCTATAGAGGCAGGGATGAAACCAGTGCGTGACAAATTGATTCCTTCCACGCTGACTCAGGAACGCTCCTGCCTTTGTACGTAAGTGTGGCTAGTGACTGCAGCAGCTATAAACATAGCACAGAAGTTTTTCTTCACACATCCACATCTGCTTGCCCAGTACTAATATGTCATGTCCTTCCTGCTGGACTCTACCATTTCTTCTCAAGGACAAGGACCATGTAATTCTTAAACTTACACCGCTGGCATCCTCTACCATTTGAATTAAGCAAAATGCCTCCAACAAATGTATGTTGAATGGGAAAGGAGTGGAAAAAGCCTACAACTGTTTCTTGGCTGTTTACCTCCCAACCACCACGCTAACACAATGCTGAAGAACATATAGCATTATCCCACTTTCAAGCATTACAGACAAAACGCTTTTTAAGTTCACCATAAGGTTTCCAGGGGCCAATCCAACAATTTCGTAAAATGTTAAGACACTCAGGTTGAGGCTCACAGTCCCAATCGTTAATACAATATAAGTATGATATTAACACCCGTATAGGTATATATAAGCCTCAATTTAACAAAAAATTTTAAATATAGTCCATTAAAGTCTCTAGTCTTTAGAATTTCTAAATTCTACATTTTCCCAATAAGGGAATACATTTTTCCAATAAGGTTAAGGTGGTCATGCTCTTAGGCCAGCAGCCAGGAGCCCTCACTTCAAAATGAAGAAACTGAAAAGTGAAATCATTTTGGCTTTACTTCCTTGCTTTTCAACGTGATAAAATGCACTCATCACATCAGAGCATGACTGCCGACTTCTTGGCATGTCTGGTGTGGACCTAAGCCCTAACCCTCATGGGAAGCCAGGGAGGGGGGATCCTTAGGGCTATAACCATTCCAGACTCCTCAAATATGAACAGACTGGGGAAGGGGGTGAGAAGAATGAAAATAGGGAAACAATGATGCTAAAGAAGAGGGAGAGATCCTGAATCAGAAGACCAGCCAACCAACTTAAAGAGATGCCTCTCCCTTCTATACTTCAGGCACAGGGCCAAGGGAACCCCTGCCCAAGGGAGGCTGAGGAGGGAAAGAGCTGCCAGATGGGACCACAAAGGCCAGAGGCAAGAGGCCCTCTGGGATCTACTAAGGGAATCTACTAAAATGTCAGGAATAGTTGTGGATACATAGGGTGAATTCCCAGAAGACTGAAATATATGTCCCGCAGAAGCAGGGGTATAGACAGGAAAGGGGGAAGAACAAGAGAAAGGGAAGAGGAAGCAGACATGGAGGGAAGAGAAATTCTTGCATCTGAAGTAGTGAGTTCGAGCCTGGGACATAATTAGGATATGAGAACAATTCAGATATGCCCAGTCCAGGATTAGCCGTCCTATTCCTCAATGTTTCCTGTTTGGATAAGCCCAGAGCACCTGTATGCTATAATCTCCTACCGCTGAACCCATAACATATTCAAATTCCTTCATGCCTCCAAATAGATATGTAGCTTTGATTACCTCAAGGGCTCCCAATGTACTGTGCATTTAATAAGTACTTACAGAAGAACAATGACCAAAAAAGAAAGAAAGAGGATGATGTATTGTCCCTTGTGTAAAATGATGCTCCTTTAGTATGCTCTCAGTAATTCTGCAAGTGAACTTGTATGTTTTATCACTGAGTAGTCAAATAAGCTGATTACGATGTTAAGCACCGCCCTGTCAAAAGAAAAAAAAAAAACAGCAGGGAGGAGGGAAGGATGGATACTTTTGGTTCCCTTTATTGCTTTTACAGGTCATTTATATCCACTATATTACATCACGTATATATTTTAATTATATATGGGCACAATCATTCTTCCTAAAAGATCTTTCCTCCCCAGATGCCAATCACCTCCGTCTTTTATAATTTCAAATTTGGCTTAAATGTCCCTACCACAGTGACACCACAAGAATGCCCCCTAACCTTTCAGCCTCAAATGCTCAAACATGAAGAACTTAGGGCAATCAATAAATAACACTCTTTGTCTTCATCTGAATTTAGAACTGAATAAGCGGTAAATGCCTGAGTCAGAGATAGAGACAAAAAAGTTAGCTTTTTATTCTTTAAAACTTCATTATTATCTCAAGTCTCTGTATGCCCCTACTTTTAAATAGCCTAAAGCATTACAAGTGACTAGCCCACACCCATCCCATTTTAAAAGAAGTCAAACCTCAGGCCTGGGCGCAGCTATCCCAAGCAAAATGTTCCCAGAACCCAGTACTCGATATAATCCAGACCCATTCAACTGCTTCCAAAGACAATGGTAGAAACTCCAGGGCATCCGAGAGATGGAGGCGAGAGATGGCAGGTCAACAAGAAGAGCACGATTTTTGCCAAGATGTCTGTAATACTAGGCCAATTTTCCAGAGCTTAACACTCAATTAGAGAACAAGTATCCACGGATGGATAAATGTGGTATACACATGAGAAGCATTATTACTTAGCCTTAAAAAGGAAGGAAATTCTTATAAATGTTATCACAGGGATGAACTTTGATAATATTAAGCTAATTAAAATAAGTCAGTTACAAAAGAACAAATACTGGATGATCCTACTTATATGAGGTACCTAGAGTAGGCAAATTCATAAACGATAGTTGCCAGGGGTTAGGGGGAGGCTATTGCTTAATGGGAACAAAGGAGCTTCAACTGGGGAAGATGAAAAGGTTCTGGAGATGGTTGCACAATGATGTGAATGTACGTTAATGCCACAGAACTGTACCATTAAACATGGTTTAAAAAGTCAATCTTTGATGTGTCTTTTACCACAATTCTAAAAAAAGCTCAGCTCAGAAATCTCCAAAAGCCTGCTAATTTTGGCCCAATACATTAGCACACAGAGGTAAAAATCCAACTAGGCACCTTCTTCTAAGAGAGTGGCATTGAGGTGCCTTCTTTAAAAACTTAGAGATGTGCAATTGTGGCAGCCCCAGGTCCCTCAGGCCTTAACTGTGGAATCTTTCTTTCCCAACTTGCATGTCCAAAGCTTCTTAGCTGCACTTGCTCTTTGAGCCCCCCTTTTCTGGCACTCACATAGTGAATGAATGCAGGCTCTGCCTAGTACCATCAGCATCTCCACAATCTTTTATAAGCAAGAATGTTTAGCCCTGAGCCACAGCATCTGCTGCAACTGCCTTTTCTGTGTAATTGCTTCGGGCTGTGATAAGTGCTTCCTAAGGAAGATGGTCTTTTTCCCTACATTTCTTCCAACTCAACTTCAGCAGATTCCAACACTCTTGGAGGTCTGTAAGGAGCTACATCTTTGCATGGGCATCTCAAGGCACTAGAGTTCCTACACATTTTAATGATCAGGTCCTCAGTACTTTTCTTTCTTTCCTTTTTTTTTTTGCCAAAAGTAAGGCCTATCCCTCTTACTTAATTTATCTCTGCTGATCCCATTTTCTTTTGAGAAGGACTCAGAGGCCAATCCCTTCCCTTCTCTTCCACTTTAGAGCTGTTGGGTAGAAATGAACAGTTTACTTCTCAAATTAGATAATCCGAGCCAGGGGATACTCCCATCAGGCCACTCCAGCCTAGAACATGCTTCATGTCTCCCATGCCTTTCTTTAGAATCGTAACTGTAACTTGTAAAGAACCTGAGCTGGAGCCTTCAGGGCACAGGTGATACTTGCTGGCCCGATTGAAGTAGCTCCCTCACCTTGAGACTCACTTAATGAACTCTTCAGTATTTTGTGCTTCCCTCTCAAATGCAAATTTTCTGTAACCACTAGGTTTTACTATCCCAGAGCCACCACCACAAGGCTTTAAACACAACAGAAGAAGATGCCCCCTCAGGGGCATAAGTAAAACCTGGCCTGGATCCACAGTGAAAAGAAAGTCAGTTGCATTTCATCATCTACTAGCAAAAATCTTTATGCAGTACACAAAATGCAAAACCACACCCAGCTCTGAGCCATGACAATCTAGTTTCCAGCTGTTCCTACTTCAGATTCTAGCTGAATCTTTAAAGGGGCACTTCGTAATATTTTCTGGATCTTTGTGGAAACCTTTCATAAATTGTCCCATATGGACCTATATTTCTACAGGCCCATTACCCTTTCTAATTGTTGCTGTTAGGGTGAATCTCCTTTCCTTTTTGTACCTGTCTATCCGGTCTTAAGACCTCACCTTTCCCTTCATTTCTCCCATTAAGATGTGAACCTCTCTCCTAGCTTAATTAGTCCTTTCAGTCTACCATTGCTCCTTTTCTGATAAGATCAAGCATATGTTTCAAACCACTCTAGTACCTCCTTGATTTCCTAAGAAAACCTGACCTCTAAAATCTGAGCGTTGCAGGCACAGGACTTTGTAATCATCATTTTAGCGTTTGGCTTTGCAATAATTTCACTGACTCATTGGTCTAGCTAAACCCAAGAATGTAGCATATGCTTAAGTAAGGATGTTCCTCTTCTTCTGTATTTGCTTCTTAAAAAAATCTACAACTCTTCTATAGGTGAAGCCACAGTTCTAGGATCCAATGGTGGGAACTTAAGTAACAAACCCAGAGCAAATCTAAGTCATGTTTCACAGAGCAAAGGAACTTATTATGAGTGTCAGAGCACGGCTTCTGTCCCGCTAGGCACTGTGTGCCTCGGCTCCCTCCAGGGCTGTCTCTGAGGCCTGCCCAGCTGCAGAGATAGCGCTTTCCTGATCTGCTGGAGCTGGGTGGGTAGGTCAGTTAAGGTTGGTCATAGGATAGGTGGTCTATTAAGATCTTAGATAAACAACAAAAAATTACCTATGATTAGTCCCTCCAGGGCCTTCCTCTGTTTGGCCTGGAATGAAAGTAACTGAATGTGATGAGGCCAATTTATCACTTCCTACCTTAGCCTCATTCTCACAATTCAAAGGAGGAACCTCACATAACAGCACCCTTGAAATTTTATCATTTTTGCAATTTGAACTCCTGGCCTGCAGCTTTGACTGAAACACAGTAAAAGCAGCAAGTGCTATTCCACCTGAAATAACTAAAAAGATCCAGCCCCTTCCCTGGCCTCACCTGCAACAGAAATCCAAGCTGAACCCGCAAAAAAACCCAAAGTACACACAAGTGCCTCAGCTCACCCAAACAGCCCAGTGAGGTTCACTGCATCCTGCACTTGCTAAGGCCTAAAGCCCCGTGACAAACAGCTGTCTGGTGAAGTCATTTGCCTGTGGGCTAAGCCATCACAAGCTTCACAGTCCCTCAAAGGCAAAGCAATAAATGTTCCCCTTTCCTGTTGAGTGAGAAACTTAATGAGCAATAGATAAAACAGATACAGAAATGAGATGAATATGTGAACTTTTTATTGATAAAAGCTAATATATATTGGAAAGTGTGGCTTAGGGATGCTGGTTCTCCTCTTGTTCCCCTCGCCCTCCAAAAAATACTGTAAGCCTCCCCCTGGACATAACCTGCTCTGCTTAGCCTACCTTATGAATGAGAATAGACCAGAAAACCATCATCCTCTTTGCAAGTAAGTAGGTCTCAAAAAAGAAGATCCAGAAGAGGTTGAGCTGCATGTACACAGGTACTACTCTAACACTATAACAGATGTTTTTCCACAGGGAAACAAAGGACGGGGAGAGAGCTTATCCTCCAAAATAGACCTCTCTTATCCCTTGAACTCTGTTACACCTTCAGTGCCTAATCAGAGTTGTGAATATAGTACAAGTTCAATAAATCCAGAGAATGAACTCTACTTCTGAACGAACAAAATGCAGTTTTGCACTTGCGGAAGTGAACGGCATAATATAAAATAGTTTGCACTTCTGGGAAATGCAAGCCAAAATGGTTGGAGGTCTCAAGTGCAAAGAAATGGACCGAGTATAATCTAATCTCTTAGGAATGCTCAGCATCGCCATCGAGTCCTTCTGCTGTTTGTCTGGCTCAGGACGGTTCTGTGCCTGGCCTCGATGGCTCAGGTGATGTTATTACAGGTCTTGGATGAACAGTGTTGGCGAAGGTGGAAGACTGCTAGATGCTAAACTATGCTTGACACCAGAATGTCCCCTCTTCTCTTCAGACTTGCCCTCATGAACATGAAATATTATACAAGAAAAAAGCAAGCAAGATCTCAACTACCAGATATATTCAAGTTTTTAAAAGGTCCTTGGAAAACACCTAGACATTTAATTTCACAGAGCAATTTGAAATCACAAATGCTTTTTAACAAATTATACCCAAAATTATTTTCTCCTGTGTTTATTGCTAATAGTAAGTTACTACATATTTAGTTATTTATACATTCCTAAAGATTTACTGAGTTCTCCATGCTGGGCACTGTGCTGGTCCTCAGAATGCAGCAGTGAATAACATCTCAGTGGGCCCTGCCACCATAAGGCTTAGGTCTAGCAGGAAAATCGGTCCTGAAGCAAATATCTCCGCCAATGATGAGCTGTATAAAAGGAGAATTTAAAAACCAAGAAACAAAACAAGATGGCAAGTCTCAAGTCTAGAAGAAAAAAAGCGGGGTGACAAATTCTGGCAATGGAAAAACACCCAACATGGCTGCAGCAGAAGGAGCAAGAGAGAGGGAAACTGAGGCTGGAGAGGACGGCAGGGTCAGATCACAAAGGGCCCTATTCAGGATTTTGGATTTCACCCTCAGAGTACTGGAAGCTTTCTAGGAGTGCTAAAAGGGTTCACATGATCAGATTTATGTTTTGTTTTTAAGACTGAAGATGCAGTTGGGAGAACACACTGGCATAAGGTATATACCAGTTCAGGGGAGGCAGAGGTCCAGGTGAGAAATGATTGAGTTGGGGAGGAGCACAAATGGGCTTAAGACCGACAGTGAAGGCTGAGCACGAAACACCTTGCACCAACTAAGTACCTGACAGTTATTGTGAGGTAGCTACTTATAACCCAGGTTACAGATGAGCAAACAGACTTAGTAAGGTTAAGTAATTTGCTCATTCAGCAAATAAGTGGCTGAGATATGAATCAAATCGAAACGACACCAGAGTCCTTGTTTTTAACCAAGACTTTGGAAATTTGCCCTTCTTTGTCCATTAAAAATATTTCTCTACAAACTGTCTGCCAGTATGTAACAAGAGCTGCAAAAATGTTTATATCCTTTGACCTGGAAACTTCCCTTTGGAAAATAAAACTGAAGGAAATCATCTGTACAAGGGCATTTATAATCATGCTATCTATAAAAGAGAAGAACTGTAAGTAACCCAAGTGACTAATTATATAAACAGGGAGCATATTAAGAAGAAAGACTCGTCATCATGTTCACAGCTACATACTACTCCATCATCACTTCTTATGTGATCCTGAGAAATTACTCAGTCTTTTCTAAAATATTCAGCTGTAATGATTAAGTTCTCTTAATGAAGCTCTCAACCACCTAGGGAAACTTGCATTAATAATACTAACCACAGTTGTATTTAGTGGAGGAATTGTTATTACCGCTCTCTGATTATGAGTTTATAACGCGCAAAGCTCTGAGGCAGGAATCTGTCATACGTTACCTCATCTAATCGTAGCAACTTACAGCATGGACGGTGCTGCTCTCAGCAGGCAGCTGAGGGAACAGAGAGGCGAAAGACCTGCCCTAGATCATACAGTTAATTAGTAGCACATCCAAAACCGGAACTCTAAAGCCCGTGTCTTCTTCCCTATACAATGTCACGCCCTGGTTATCAGAGAAAGTGGAGGTTCAGATAAACTGAGCAAACTGAGGCTCAGAGATCACAAAGCTAGGTAGTGATAGAACCAGATTTTGAATGTAGGTCTCCCAATTCCAGGTAGAGTGTTGTTTTTCTACTTGTGTCACAGTTGTCACATATGAGATCACCAACAGATAGATAAAATTATGTAAATTACATCACTTTAAAGCTACAATACTCTAAAGCTTAGATTCAACTGGCCTAAATAAAACATCTGCAGGGCTTCCCTGGTGGCGCAGTGGTTGAGAGTCTGCCTGCCGATGCAGGGGACATGGGTTTGTGCCACGGTCCGGGAAGATCCCACATGCCGCGGAGCGGCTGGGCCCGTGAGCCATGGCTGCTGAGCCTGCACGTCCGGAGCCTGTGCTCCGCAACGGGAGAGACCACAACAGTGAGAGGCCCGCGT
Source organism: Stenella coeruleoalba (assembly GCF_951394435.1). Taxonomy (NCBI): domain Eukaryota; kingdom Metazoa; phylum Chordata; class Mammalia; order Artiodactyla; family Delphinidae; genus Stenella; species Stenella coeruleoalba. The sequence continues at coordinate 94,551,549 of NC_137169.1, forward strand.
ACCGCAAAAAAAAAAAAAAAAAAAAAAAATCTGCAGAAAGATAGAATATTACAGAAAAGAAAAATTTGCCAAAGACCAACAAAAGATTATCTATCCAAAAGAACTGTGGGAAAAGCCCTATATCATGAAAAGATTAGATGGGGTGGGAGACAAAGGGCCTCCCATTACTACTAAGTGCCTACTGTGTCCTAGTCCTGTGCTAGATATTTTGCCATCAGAGTTCACTTGCTCTTCCCACCACTCTGTGAAGATTAGGAAGAATTCTATTTCACAAGCAAGAAAACTAAGATGGTGGCAGATGAAGGGATTTGTCCACAATCACTCAGCCAGTGGGGTATGATTTGAACCCAGGCCAGTCCGATGCTAAAGTCCACATTTTTTCAATATACCACACTGCCTTCCACTGCAACACGACTGGCAGAATTATATTTTCTGCATCCTTTGATTAAAATGAAGCACACAATAATATCTGGCATTCTTGTCCAAACAATATTAAGGCTAATGTTAGGGATTCATTAAATAGTCACTCAACAGCCATTCATAGGAGCACTCACTCTGTGCCAGGTATGAGCTAGGAACATAAAGTTGAACAAATGGTCCCAAATTTCATGCAACTCTAGGAGAAATAACATGTCTTGGTGTCGCCATTAAGGATCATTCATATTCTTGGGAGTGTGGGACACATTTGTGTCATCTGGTTTGAAATGGCAAAATATCAAGCTCTCTTAGGAACTGAGTGATTCTGGATGGCTAAGTTTCTGGATAGCTGAGAATTTACTCTGTTAAGCAACAGATCTTCGATTTCACAATTTTTATTGCTTAATCATTTCTCAATGCTTTGTCAATTCTCCCAGGGCATTCTGAGCTCCAAAGTCTAAGATCTTATAATCCCCATTCTCAGTGATTCCCCTTTACTATCATAGCCAATGGATGGATGGGTAGATAGATGGATGGGAGAGAATAAGGTCTTTATAACAAGTATTTCACATGAGAAATTCTGAACTCAAGCACTTTCCAATCTTTCTTAAAGAGTTCTTTAAATTTGTTTGTTTGTTTTTAAGGAACAACACGATTTAAACTTCTCTTGAGGGTTGGGTCATTTTTAGCATTCTGTTATGAGAAAAATAATGTGCTATGATTCAGAAAACCAAGTAACCTTGGGCAAATCATTGCATATATTAGGAACCTTAGACTGCTCATTTTTAAAATGAAGGAGCTGAGCTAGAATTCTCTGAGGACTTTTCCAGCTCCATAATTGTATAACTCTTTGAACAATAAAATTAGTTACTATAATGGTCGATTCAAACAAAACTGTCCTTCTCCAGAGCCTTGTGCTGTATGTGAATTCGTTTGGCTGTGTTCTCCGCAGTCCGAGATTAACATGGTTTTGAGTTCTTGAGTCCAGGATTTATAGTTTTTACTATTGCCAACCTAACTTTCAGCTCTCCCGCTTTCTCATTTTAACTTGTAACCTGTAATCTCCTTCAACTTAAAAAAACAAAAAACAAACAAAAAACAGGCTTAATGAAAAGGAATGGAACCTACATTTATGAGTACCTTCCAAGTGACAAAATATACATTACTTCAATTAATTTAATCTGTATAACACTGCAGATAGGTATTATCTCATTTAATAAATGTGGAAATCCAAGATCAGAGTTGTCCAAGACTGTCAGTGGCAGAGCTAGGAGTCAAAGCCAGGTTGATGTATCCAAGGCCCACAGTGCTGTGTAGTAGAACAGGGAGTAAATTAAAAGTCCTCAGCCTTGAAGTCAGAATCTAGGAACTCTAACGGTTACATAAACTAAGCTTAGCTTATTGCATTTACATGAAGTTTAAGACATTCATTTTATCTCTTTTTTGTAGAGAAGGGCTTTATTTTTTTTTAAATAGTAAGTGCTATTTTTCTAAGCACTTTTTTACTTAGCTTATTTTATATAAAACCCAGGAGGGCTTTAGGTAGTTATCAAATGGGCAAGGATGCCAAAAAGCTTAGTGCTAGCTAGGTAAGAAATTAATTTATATGTATTATTAAAACTGGTGAATCATGTATTAAACATTGAAGGGAAAAAATTAAACCCTTTACCAAATTTTACTACTTTTCTCTTAACTAAGGTCATTAAATATAATTATATATTTGAAAAGACTGAAAACTCAGTAAGGTTTAACTATCAGGGCTGCTGCATAAGTAACGCTCAAGAATCCAGCTTCATGTTTTAGAATCTACTGGGATGGAACTTTTAAACAGCAATTATGTCACATTCTTTCCTTAAACAGTGTCTCTGGAAGCACCCAAATCTTTTCATGTTGGCGCTCATTCTGAGCTCCAGAAATCTCAGTTCTTGCTTCCCCCTCACTGCGGATGAATAGCTGTATTCTACTGAATCTCCAAGTACAGTTTATGGGCAAATGAAAGACTCTATTGCCAAGTACTCTGTCATCATAAATAATCTGAAGTCAAGCATTTCTTGTGAGGCTGCCTATGAACTAAGTTAACTAAATTTCTCTAGCCAACAAATACTTTCTCATATTTGCAGGTCAAATGCCAGGGAATTTAATAATCTTCTGCTGAATCTACACTTTGGAGTATCAATAAGTGATGGATAATTCTAGATCCACGTTCCTTTGTTGTCAGGCCCCACATATACGATTAAGTGAATGTTGCACTAATTGAATGATAACATTACCATAAAAGAAAAGGCTTACTAAAATAAGCAGACACTATGAGCTGGTTGCCAGGGGGCACATGCAGCCTCAGACCTGCTGGGAACTGATAAAAATGGCTTGAGAGCTTCTGGTTTGTTCAGTGGATGTTCACTAAGTCACACCCCTGGGCTCTGCAGACCACAATCCAAAAGAAGTACTGCTAGTGCACAGAGTTGAACTTCTCAGAATCAGTGTTTTCATAACACCTGGTTGCCTCTGGGATTTTCATTGATTAAATATTCCCTTCAAGACCCCTTGGTAGTCAGAAGGTCAAAAAATGTACAAATGTAACTTGTAAAGTTTGCAACAGTCGCTCCCTCTCATGACAGTAATAATGGTCACCATCATGGGTAGTGGATGAGATAGACTGAGGCCAAGTCCAAACTCAGGAGGGCTGGGTGGTAATAATGAGAACCAGGTGAACTTGCAGGGACTGGGGCAGAGTCAGGGACTCAGGGAGTGTGGCTTTAGAGGGTTGGCATCTGAGGGAGGGAATGAGAGGAAGCCAAAAAGACATGAGGCATGGCAAAGAGGTGAGAAAAACAGCATGAGGCTACAGTGAAGCTGGACAGTAAAAACAGGCTGGTGTGCTGACGTTGACAGCTCTCTTCAGCTCACACGCAAGAACAGGAAAGACTGTGGAGAAGGGTGCTCCAGCCTGGCCCATCTGAGGTCACAGAAGGTGAAGGGGATTGGGGGTGAAAGTGGAATAGCTGACCGCACAGATCCAGACAGGACTTTGGAGTATACAGCCAAGGACAAAAGGACCAGGGAAGGAGGAGATGTCAATCAACAGAAGGGCACAGGGAGGATAAGGAAAGGTTCTGACAGGTGGGAGGCAGAGGTGGCAAGCCAGGAGGTTAGAGGCAGAGTGAGAAGGCCTCCAGCTCTCCGTGCTTTACTTTACGTGCCCTTTACTTTACTAAGCAGTCTGACTCTGTAGTCTCTGCTCCCTCAGCTTTTAAGATATTCAAGAGAATAGGCCATCCTCTGATGCTCCAGGCCACACACCAGGCAGATGTAATTGAACATCTTCACGGCCAAATGCCAACGGTACAGCCCTACTCCAGTACTAACGTTATCAGTGCTCAGAATAACTGCCTTCTTTGGGGACATCACCGAAGTCTGAATGTCTCTGTACATCCTCCGTCTCACACACACTCTCCCCACCTAGTTTTCTTTCACAAACCTTCTTCCTCTCTAGTAACCACTCATGTCTGTCCTCTTCCGGGTCTCATCTCTCTCACCCAGCTGCGTGCACTTTTGCACCGGCCTTGCATCATCCAGTGACTTCCTTTCTCATTCTTGCAAAAGCCTCGCTCCAGGGTCAAATCTGCTTTCTCCCAGCCCCTCAAAAGCAGAAACTCCGTGTCATGTATCTTTCTGCTTTCAGTGCCTCGCACGGAAGAGGAGGTACTAGACAAAGGTCTATGGAAAGGAGAGCTATACCATGGGCCAGGCACACACATAATCCATTCTGTGTTGTTAATGCCATGCCCTGAACATCAGCAAATTAACAATGCATCCAAAAAAGCATCACCCACCTACCCAACATTTGCCACGCCCATCACTCTAACTCAAGTCTCCCTTCCCATCCCCGCGTTTTATAAGGGCATGTCTGAGGTAAAATCCGTGCTGTGTAGCCTAAAAGCAACACAGGGTCAGGGGTTGAGTTTTATTCACCTTTGAATCCTCAGCATCTACTACAAAGCCCAATATTTAGCAGACAAATGGATAATTTGATGAATCAATCAACCATATGCACAAATTTCCATGAAAACAGAACCAAGCAGAAAGCAGAAGAGCTTTGAAACTACCAAAAATCCAATAAGCCACAAACTAGATAATCAGACTCTAAAATAACTGAAATCTGGTTTCATTATTTTAGATGTTTCTATTTTAAATACAGCAAACTTCAGTGCAAAATAATAATGTCATTTTACATTTGCAGAACAGGCCTTGCTTTCTCCAAGCATGTTCCCAGTCATTTGCTCATGCAATTCACCATCTATCAGCTGAGCTTGGTAGCAGGAATGGGAAACTTCACTGAATTTAGAATTAGGACAATTGGACTCAAGTCCTGTCTTTACCACTTCCTATCCATGACCTTGAGAAAAGTCCTTTAGCCAGTGCACATCTCAGCTTCCTTCTCTGTAGAGCAGAGATAAGACCTTGTTCTTCCTGCCTCTTATGAGGATCAAGGAGGTGGGGGGAGAAGGAAGGAAATAAAATCTTGCCGAATACCTACTATGCCCAGGCATTTTACATATATTATTGAATTCTCACCACATCCTGCAAAGTAGATTTTACTATTTCTTGCCTATTATAGGAGGAAACTGAGACTCAGCAAGGAAACTAACAATTCTATGACCTTGGGAAAGTTAAGTACCAGAGCTGGGATTTAAACATTTCTGGCTTGTCCCAAAGCTCTCCTCATGAAAGGTGATGCCTCCTAGCGGGGGAAGGGTAAGCTGGGACGAAGTGAGAGAGTGGCATGGACATATATACACCACCAAATGTAAAATAGCTAGCTAGTGGGAAGAAGCCGCATAGCACAGGGAGATCAGCTCAGGTGCTCTGTGACCACCTAGAGGGGTGGGATAGGGAGGGTGGGAGGGAGACGCAAGAGGGAGGGGATATGGGAATATATGTATACATAGAGCTGATTCACTTTGTTATACAGCAGAAACTAACACAACATTGTAAAGTAATTATACTCCAATAGAGATGTTAATAAAAAAGGTAATACCTCCTAAGTGAGATCTAAATATGTGTAAAAAATTTAGCTGCTTTTTAGCACATTGCCGTATATGTAAGTATTTTCTATCATTGCTGTAAGTATGGAAGGTGGAGACAAAGAGAAGCAGGTATTTGCTAAGGTCACATGTCAGGGACAGAGCTGGGACTAGAACCTGGGTCTCCTGACTCCTGGCCTGAAGTCTTTCCATTAAACCACACCCCCAGGAAAAGGCTCCTGACTTAGTGGGCACAGAGGCATGATGCTTGTTTATTCAGGCCAGCTGTTCCAGACCTATTTTAAGACAAGCACTTTGAAAATCATGGAAGGTGAGTATCAAGTGTTTCATTAAATATTCCATATTAATTGACCCTTTAGGGCACTCCCCTGTGAGCAGCATATGCTGCCGGCTTCCTGTTAAGCAAACCACTCAAAAGCTGACTACACGTCTTGCAACACGTATTTTGAAAGCACATTCAGACAGCAGCATAAAATACAATTCTAAAATAGATTTTCCATGAAATTCAGAAGTAGCTGCTTCCTTCACTTTTCATGGTTCTGTCCTGTAAATGCTTGAGACGGGGAAAGGCAGAATGTGAATTTGTGACTGTCCTTAATATCATTCAGGGTCTGTGTTAACGGGGAAAAAAGAGTGGGATATAGCATTCCAATTAACAGCTAACAATAGATGCCTGTGAATTTACAAGAAGAATGATTATAATACATAAAAGAAAAAAAAAGACAATCACTTGAAAACATGCCATTTAAAACAATGGTGTTCCTGTTGCCCAGGGAAATGCAAGCAGTCCTGACCCCGCTCAAGAGTAGGGCATTAAACTATGTGCTCGAGACCAGCTGTCACGAAGCACAGTGTTAAAAGGCCGAAAGGGACCAGCATACACTCATTTTCTCCTTTCCTTGCGTTAACTTTCCTTCGTTTTTCTATCTGCTTTTTTCCTTTCCCCACTGCATACCTGTCAAAAGCCTATCTCCCATTTCATACTGATTCGTGTGATCAATGTGTATGAAACCGTCCAGTTGGTACATTCAATACCCTAAACCAAAATTATTACTCAGTATCCAACTCAGTGTGGAGGTGCTATAATCAACAGCTCCAAAACCAATGACAGCGTTCCTCCACAGGAATGCCCCGAGAGCAAGAGAGTGAAAAGAAAAGTCCTCACAGTTCACATTCAGATATGCCAACAGCCTTGTGGATGGGAACTCAGTTCGCTATAAATGTGTTAATTCTCATCTTGCCTCTACCACTACTTGTCAGTACAAGTTACTAACTCCTCTTAGCCTTGGAGAGTAGCGCGGGGATGAATATCAGTGCCCGTCTCATGGTGTTGTGATGACTGGATGACATAATGCAAGGAAGGTGTTAACACACTGCCTGGAGTGTTTCTGCAGAAACAGTAGTAATAATTGTAGTAAAAGTAGTAAACATTTATTGAGCATTTGTTATGTGCCAAGCATAGGGATAATTAGCTCATTTAGTCCTCACAACCACTGCAGGAGGTAGGTTCTTTTATCACGCCTGCTTTTGAGATATAAAGAAGTTGAAGAACAGACAGGTTCAGGCACTTTCTGGAAGGCACTCAGGTGGTAAGTAGCAGAGTAATGTTATCTGCTATTATTAGTAATGCCACTTAAAGAACAGATGTTTTGGGTTTTTAATGACATAGTACTTAGCACATCTTATTAAATTTTATATAGGTGTGTTTGACAAGGTAGTAAACTAAGAGTTATCATTTTCAGTAAGTTTCATTAATGCCTACTTATGTATGTATGTTTCGTATGAGTCCCTGGGTCAGATTCTAGAGACGTATATAAATGAAAAAGCCTATGATAGCCTCAAGCAGGTCACAGCCTGGAAGAGAGAGGTAAGAAAAAGACTGCAAAACAGTGTACGGAATGCTGCCCTCCACCCACCTACACTATACAGCGTGGCACAAAGTAGTAAGTGATCAGCTACACCTGCGGAAGGAATTAGGCAGCCCTCACTGCAAAGGGCCCTTGAACCAAGTCTTCCTTCAGACTAATGAGAAAGGACCCTTCAAGTAGAGAAATAGGCAAACGCAATAGCAGCATAGTTCATTTGAGAAGCCACGAAAAGGTCAGGAGCACACAGTTGAAAGAGCTTTGAGACATGAAGCAGGACCAGCCCATGGGTCCCTGAAATGCTTACCAAGGAGCTTGGATTTTATCCCATGGTCCATGGGAACAGTTATAAGGAGGTTATGCTGACCTGCCCCAGTAGTTCAGGTCAAACTTTAGAAGTCCTTAGTCACTCTCCTTCATACCCAACGCTCATCAGCAAGTCTTTGTGGCTCTACCTTGAAAATGTATCCCGTGCATGCAAACAAAAAGATCCAGGAGAGAACGGAAGATGTAGGAAAGCACAGAGATAGAGTGAAGGAGGAACTGGCCTTTGCTAGGAGCATTGATAATTCACCCACAGAAGAGGACAGAAAGCATCCTCTACGGGCAAGATGCGGGAAGGTGGGCGCCTGAGGAAGCTCTCCTCTGACTGTGTCTGTTTTCTCGGTGGAATAGGAAGCAAGATCACCAGTTGAGAGGGAGAATGAAGATGCAGGTTCAAGAAGAAAAGGTACCAGACAGGCATCTGGGAGAGTCAGAAATTGAATGGTCTAGGGCAGTTTTCAAATTGGTCTCAGTACCCCTTTACACTCCTAAAAAATTAATGAGTAAGAATCCTCAGCAGCTTTTCTTTATAGGGGTTATATCTACCAACACCTAATATACTAGAATTCTAAAATGAGAAATCTTTAAAACATACACAAACACACAATCACAGGTCAGCAGCATGTAGCTTTGGGAAAACTCCACTATACGCTCGTGGGAAAGGAAGAGTGAGAAAAGGCAAACAGTGTCTTAATAATATTTTTAAAAGAATGTGCGACCTTAGGGAACCCCTAAAAGCATTTTAGGGACTATCAGAGGCCCCCAGATCACACTTTAAGAATGTCTGGTCTAGAGACAGGTACTCAGATGGCTGGGTTGCCTGAGGCGCCCACCTGAGGTTAGGGATCGTGAATTTAAAGTGAGAGCACTCAGGTGGTATGGGTTTTCCTCCGCCCGTCAGGTTCAGCAGCTGAACTGCAGGCAGGGAGTAAGTAGAGAGTTGGATTTAACCAGGGTTATATTTTACCCAAATGAGTATCACCAACCAAGAGAAGCTAAGGAAGTAACTATAATGACTGTGGTATTTAAGCTGAGTAGGAGGGAAATGAAGACACGAAGGCAGTGAAGAGGTGGTGGGACCAACAGTTCAAAAGATTGTTGAATTTTAGGTATTAGTAGAATAATCCAGAAAGGAAGGATTAGTAAGAGAGTAGGATGCTTGAAACAGAATACGGAAGGTAACTAGTAACAACTTCAAACTCAACATCCAAAACTGATAGTGCCCCTTCCCTTTGACATCTGTACCTCCTCTCTATTCCCCTAGTCACCCAAGCCTGAAACCTGAGGCTCATCCTCGATACTTTCCACTAGTTCTGCACCTAAGAGGTCCCAAAGTCTGGTGCATTACAACTCTTCATTCTCTCTCATCTTTCTCATTCCTTCCTATGCTTCCACTCCCACCCCTTCTCTGGCCTCGCATCCACTGGCCTCCTCCTCCCCTAACTGAGCTTCAGCAGGAGTCTTTCTCATGCCCAGCTCCACCCCATCCAATTCATCCTTCACTCTGCTGTCGCTGAACTTTCCACAGTGAACTCTGATCACGTGATTCTCATCCCTCCATCCAAGCAGTCACTGTAACCACAGAGGTGGGGGCATAAAACAGGCAGATATAGGCTGTCACCATGAACATGCGGTCCATCAGGGTATGAAAAGGAGGTAACGCCACAGTGTCATGAGATGATACAGGGAAGAGGATACGAAAAAAGGCAACGAAGGAGAAAACTCTAAAATTCTTAAGGTATGTTTAAAGAGAAGCCAGCAAAGGAAGCTGAGAAGGAATACAAAAGGTACAAGAGGGACTTCCTGGTGGTCCAGTGGTTAAGAATCCGCCTTCCAATGCAGGGGGATGCGGGGTCGATCCCTGGTTGGGGAATTAAGATCCCACAGGCCGCAGGACAACTAAGCCAGCGTGCCGCTACTACTGAGCCCGCATGCCGCAACGAAGATCCCACGTGCTGCAACTAAGACCCCACGCAGCCAAATAAATAAATAAATAAATATTTAAAAGGTACGAGAGAACCAGGAGAGTATAGTGTGATGACAGTTAAGAGTTTCAGGACGGAAGGAAAAGTCAATAATGTAAATTGCCCCTGTGAGTTTAAGAAAAATAATCTAAAAAGAGTATGTTGTATTTGAAAGTTAGGAAATCAGTGGTGATCTAGACTGGATCAATCCTATCTGCATTACAAACATGATATAATTTTCCCCATCTTAAAAAAAAAGGCACTTGCTCATTTTGTCCACTCTGACAACCATGGGATTGCACCTCACCAATAAAGTTTCAGCACTTCAATCCTTTACCCCAGGCTCTGGTTCCTGGAGAGCCCAGGTTAAGCCATCAAGTATGCAGACAGAACAAGTGCTTAAGATGCCTGAGCTACTTCACAGGAAAAGATCTTGATCGGTGTCAAGTTTAAATTTATGCTGGCCAAGAGAATAATCCAACAAATGGCAAAAAGGTTACTGACTCCTGAGAAGAAAGGTTAAATAATGACATTATTTTCTGAACTGACTGGCTAAAAATATAACTGGCACACCACTCTTTTTGGACAATGACAGCCTTTTTTCTCTCTTCTGTATAACCCAGTAATCTTCACACAGCAGTACCTGGGGCGGGGGTGGGGGGAGGGGGGAGGATGCAGACACGCATTTGGGAAGCACACCTTAATGCTAAAACTCATATAATAATAGTTTTAAAATAATGTACAGTTATGTATAGCAGAAATAAAGCTCTCTTTAACTTTAAGAAGTAGTAACAGCAATGAAAACCCAACTGTGTGTTAGGAGCTTGGAAGGAAATCCTGGGAACAAAAGTGATGAATTCTTTTAGAAATGCTGCATCACCAACACATGGTGCTCCGCGGAAAATACGCATTAAATATATTTCATTTATATTTTCTTATATACATACATATTTTTCCCACACATATACATATATACAAGTGTGCCATATGACAAAATTTGTCTAAATCTTAAAAGAGTTCTTATAATCGGTATTAAATAAAAATTCTGTATGATAAGAAAACCCTCTTGATCTCTTTTCCCCTACTAGCCACTACCCCATTTATCTGCTCTCTCCACAGCAAAATCACCCCCTAACACATGTCTATACTCGTGGTCTAGATCCTCTCCCATTCGCCCATCACACACCAAATCTGTTTTTGCCAAGGTCACCAAAGAACTTCATATTGCTTAATACAATATTCTATCTTCAATCTTTTTCCACTTGAAGAGCAGCATTTGACGTGTCTAATCACTCCTTCTAGAAACACTTTATTCACCCGGTTTGCTAGAACCATACTCTGTTGACTTCTCTCCTTCCCCGTGGCCATTCCCTCCCAACTCCTTACAGGTTCCCATCTCTCTACCCTTGACACGTGGGCAGGCCCCATGGCTCACGCGTCTGATCTTTTCTTCCTACACTACTCCCTAGGTGATATCATCCAGTGCTGAGATTTTAAATACCACCTACACCCTGATGACTGCAAACCTTTCCTCTCCCATCTCCAATTTCTCCAGCTGCCTGCTCAGCATCTAGATGCCTGCTGGGCATTTCAGACATAACTAGCTCCAGACTGTCCTCCCCCTCTCCCTACCCCCAACCCCCAAAGCTCTTCTTCCTCCCATCTTCTCCATCTCAGTAAATGGCAACTCCATCAGTTCAATTCCTCAGGCCAGAAACCCTGGATTCATTCCTGGCTCCTCTCTTCTTCTCATACTGCTCATCTGATTCCATCAATAAACCCTGGCTGGCTTTATCTTCAAAATATACCTGGGGTTGGATCCCTTCTCACCACCTGCCCTGCTATCACTCTGGTCAGAGCCGCCATCACCACTTGCCCGAATGATGGCCTTAGCCTGACTCTTCCATCCTGGCTGCTCTGTGGTCTATTCTCAACATAGCAGCCAGAGTGACCCTGTTGAAAAGGTAAGTCAAGCCACGTGATTCCTATTTCACCCAGGGTGAACGTCCTTACAATGGCCCACAAGTCCTAAAAATCTGGCCCCCATTTTCCCTCTCACCTCATCCCTACGACCCCTTCCCACACTCACTGTCCTCCAGCCCACTGGCCTCTGGCTGTTCCTTCAGTTTACCCACCATTTAATTACCTCAAGACCTTGGTGTTCCCTCTGCCAGGAATTTTCTTCTTCCAAACATCCACATTCCTGCCTCCTCTCACTCCCTTCAGGTCCTGCTCAATTGGCATTTCCTGAGAGAAGCCTTTCTTGACTACCTTCCATAAAATCAAATCACATTTCCCTCTAGTCCCTTACCCAGGTCCATCTCTCTTCACAGCACATCACATTCTACAGCCATTTATTTATTTATTGTCCCCCACTAAAATATAAGTCCTTTTAGGGCAGGGACTCCATTGAGTTTGTTTACTGCTCCATGCCAGTGCCTACAACAGTGCCTGACACATAGTAGGAAAAAACATTTGTTCAAGGATCCCTTGAAACCTGAATAAGTCATTTTAAGAAAATTCGAAGTTTACCTACATGGTACATAGTGGTCAGTAAATTTATCAAATGTGTTATTCCCATCCTATGACATAATATAAAGCAAAATTTAAAATTACAAAATAGTAAGATTAAGCTAATTTCATTGATGATACATCCATGGTTAATTATAGGCATTTATGGAGAACTTCTTAACCACCAAAAGTGACATCAAGCCCACAACCCACAGTCTTCCACGTTGCACCCCCAGTACAACCAGCACAGGGAGGCTCTTCTCTTCCAATGTCATGTATGTGCTTGGTATCCTAGCTAGAACACTGTTTTAGATGAAAAATAAATCTGTCTACTATACACAGAGACCAGATTTCACGGATTGTGTGGATTTTCATGGATCATCTGGGTTTTATTTCATTTTTTTCTTTATAATAAAAGGAATATGTTAAATGTGTAACTAAATGTGATTAGTGTTTACCACCTTAACTGATAAAAACAAATCTAAATCAGGGTTACAAAAAAAAGGACCTATTTTGAACTAAAGAAGATTGTCCTCTTACCAACATAGCAAGACCCAAAAAAAGGCTGATGTCCAAAAAGAACAATTACTAAGTAAGAGAATCGGGGTCCCATTTCTAATTTTATTTTGGAGGACAATTGATTAACTTAAGACTCCAAGATTCAAACCTAAAATTGTTTAATTATTTGCAGGGTTATTATTTTTTAATACAAACAAGGCAGAAGGCTAACAGAGTGGAATAAATCCCACTCATTGGAGGTACACACTCTTATTAAAAGAGGCTATTCATAGCCTCTTTCTGAAAACTTAAAAACAATAAGACATCTATACGCTAAAATTTTTTGTGTCAACATCTGTTCATAACAGTCTCAAATACCACAAAACTCTGAAGTGAGAGCCTCCAGTTTTTTCCTGGCTCAGAAGATCAGGTGCTAAAAGGAAATCGTTTATTTCAAGTTATTATCTTCAACAGAACCTAAGCTGCATGGACAGAATGAGTCGTCGACATGGGAAAAGCCACACATACTAGTAATGACAGCTCTAAATTCAGAAGAGTAAAGTCTGCTGGGGCGTATGTCAGGGTTTCACTGGGTTATTAGGTTATTCACTATATAGTATGGATAGAGCTCATGGCACAGAAGCCTTATAACCGGAAGCAGCCAGAACCTTCACCAAGAAAGATATGAGTAGTCAGAGGCAGAAATAGAGATGTCAGCCCAAAGGAACTTGTAGACCTTGCAACCGTTTTAAAATTTTGATTATAACCTATTACTCTTAATGTGACAATAGCAGAAAAAAAATGTCTTAAGTAATTATGCTAATAGTGAACACCTATTAAGTGCATGGTATCTGCTGGTCACTGTAGGCATGTTAAATACATCAATGAAGTATTTAATGAAAACATGCACTAAATCTCATTTAAGGATTTAAGGACAACCTCTATAATACAAGCTCACCTGTCCAGCACTCAGCTGTTCAGAAACCTTCTCTCTCTGCAATGTGGCCAAGAATCAAGAAGGCAACAAAAAGAGACATCACCATATTCAGGTACTAACTTTCCACGGTTCACCTGTGGGAGAAGCCCGCACTCGCAGAAAATTACTGCATTGAATTTGGAACCAGAAAGCTTAGGGTTAAGAGCCCAAAAGCACAACAGCCTAAGGAAGGTCATTCAGCTGTTTAGTTCATTATAACCTGGTGGCTTATATGATAGAGCAGTGTAATAATTCCTTTAGGGCAAGGATCCTGAGGTGTTCATTGTGGTACTCCCAGTAGGGAATAGAGTTCTTAGAGCAGCATATGTGCTCAATTTTCATTAATGATGCTTATAATGACAATCCTTTGTCAACAAAATGATTAAATTACATCTACTATATTCTACAAGGGGAAGAAAGAGCAAAAAGAATTTGAAAAAAATTTCATCCATTGTTACAATTCAAGTAAAGGTTAGAAGCTTGAAATAGGGAGATGCTCAGCTGTCCAGAATACTTCATTATTGAGAACAACTTACTGAACAGCCCCTAAGGGTTCCGGGCAACTGAAGTTTCAGGACATGAGCACAGTACTGTACTCCCTGCTGGTGGGCCAAGGCATCCTGAGGCCGTAGGCCAGGTGGAAAATGGGAATCTGCAGACTGGATAATCACCTGCAGCTTCCTACAGAACTCTGTTGAGAGCGGCAACTCCCAGCTTAATGGAAATGTCTGTTAAACCCTTGGGCAGGATATCCTGAATTGGGACAACACTTAAGTGGTCCGTAGAGTTAGCAGTCACCACCCAGGCTCATGGGAGAGTACGAAATAAATTATCTCACTTCTAAAACCATATGGCTCTCACCACTTAACAAGCCTGTTCTTTCTTGGGGACCACTAATCAGCAGGTTGAAGGTAGACAGGCAAGGGATGCAGAATTTGAGGTGCAGAGAAGCCCTGATGAAACGCTGACATCAAGAAGAGAGGAATGTGTGTGCCCTAACTTTAGAAACATAGTTATTCGTTATATAAAGTCAGTTCCGCTGTAAAAGGCACTGTTCTGGTTGCTAAATAGCTGAGGCTCTGTATCATTCAGGATTAGTGGTAAAGTGTGTCATGGAAGGGACTGTTTCCTCTCCCTTGTAAGTTGAAAGTGGTTTTTTACATTCTGAAAGAGAAAACAGATGTATTGACTTGTGTTTAACAGCTTTCTGCATGCAAACTTTCTGACGGGACCAAGAAACTACCATTCCACTGAGTTGAGACTTTTGAGTTTACTCTAGGGTGCACACAGCCTTCCGGAGTTGCATTTTTTTAACCCCTCAAAGAGGCACCTCCAGGAAAGGCTCCAGACACAGGAGCCAAGAGTGCACCACACCACCTGAGCAACCACCAAATGAAGGAAAGCGGAATCTGGAGCGAAACTTCTCGTTTCCTGTCGCTGCTGGGAGAGACTAGACTTGCTCCTTCTCACGTGGCTTAAGCCTAGCTATAAACCCAACCATGTAGCTTGCCAGCTGGCCACAAGCTCAGGGGGCTTTCGGGGCAGCCGCCTTGTTGTGCTCCCTTTTCCGCCCTTTGGTCAGTGTCATTCCTGTACAGATAACGGTACCGGAACGCCCTCCACTTCCTAGAGTCCTCTTTATGTCATGGTTCCGCTTTCAAGAAAACATGGGGACGAAACGCAAAGCAAAAGAACAGACTAAAGGCAAAATTATCCCCATCAGCTCCTTTCATGCCTCTCCACCGTTACTATAAAAGAGATGGATCAAATTCCTTTCGTTGCCTCCCGCCACACACACGCGCGCGCACACACACACACACACACAGGTAGGTGCAGGGCACCCTAAAACAGCTTGTTCCCGCCTCACAGAAAGCCCTTACGAAATCCTCATACCGTCTCAGGACGCAGGGCCCTAGCCTTCAGCTAAAGAGCTAAACCATCTCAAGCCAAGGTACAAGAAGCCGAAGTGGTCCGCAAAGCAGAAGGCTGCGAGGCAGGGGAAACCGAACGCACCTAGATGTTTGCATTTACACAAAGAAATTACCCGGCTGATTAATGCGATTTGCCGGCTGGAGGCGGAGGCGCCCGCGCCGGCCTCCTTACCTGGGACATCTGCGGCCTCAGGTTGATCTCCTTCAGGTTGATGGAGTGCGCCCGGAGGTTGTTGAGCAGCTGGCAGAGCAGGACTCCATCGCGGAGGGTCTGAGCCAGGTCGAACACCTGCGCCGAGTCCCAGGTCACCCGGTGGTTGGCGGGCAGCACCTTGCAGTGGATGAGCCACAGCGCGCACTGCTTCCACGGCTCCATGCCCGACGGCTCCGGGACGCTGCCGGGCAGGGGCAGGCGGCGAGGATGCAGCGGCGGCCGCCGCGGTTCCTCCGCCTCCCCGACGCCAGCCGCGGTCGGCCCGTTTCCTGCAACTGTACGACTGTGCGAGAGAGCAGAAGCCGCGGCAGGCGGACGGGGTGCCCCGCGCGGGTCTTGGTTCCGGTCTCGGCCCGGGTCCACCGCCGCCCGACCGCCGCTGCAAGCGAGTCCCGCGCGCTCTTCGTGCGCCCCGGCCGGCTCGGCGGCGGCGACCGAGCACAGGCTTCCTACTCGCGAGCCCGGCGCCGGGCGACTGAGCATGCCCAGCGCGCCGGCCAGTCTCGCTGCCGTCTGCGAATCCCCAGAGGCGCGGGTGGGAGAGCGCGCGCCGCCCTGGCCTGGGGTCGGCGGCCCGGGCGGGGAAGGGGAGGGGAGGGGAGAGGGGCGGTGGCGGCCAAGGGGATCCCAGGGCCCCCGCCTACCACGAGCCCTCAGGTTGGCGGAGCTCACCCAGCTCCAGGCGCCCGGGGATCTTCTCTCCGGACGCCTCCCCGGTTTGGGGAGAGCGCGTCTGAACAATGTAGTCCGGTGGGGGCTCCTGTTAGGACCTCCTAAACGGCAATGACAGTTTTTAAAGGGCCCGAGAGGTGCCAAGGATTAATTGGGGCATCCGTACTCCCCAGAGAAATGGAAAGAAAAAAAAAAAAAAGGCAAAGGGCATGTTGAGAACGCAACGCTTAAAGTTACAGATATCTTTACCCCCTCACCCCCTTCCACCTTCTAAATTCTCTTCCCACAGATAGTTCCTGTTCCTCCAAGTTAGTTGCTCGTAAAGATGTTTTGGCACCTTAAAGTGAGTGTGTGGAGACGCCTGCTGAAACCCTTCCCCGCACCCCCCCCCCCCCACAAGCCTATTTCGACGCGAGGTGTTTTTCACTTAGAGATAGTTTCCTTCTGCCCTCTCAGGCTCGGAACTGTTCGGCGTCGCAGTCCGAGCCCTTCAGCTGACAGCCCAAAAACCTGCCGGGGAGAAATAGGCCTGTGAAACGCCCACGGAGCCACGGCGGCCACACTGCGCATGCGCCGGCGACGGGTCCGGGTTTGAGCGCAATTAATCTCAGTCCTCAGCTGCACCGGTTGCGCTAAGCTTTGGGACCCTTAGTGGAACATGACCCCAGAACTCTAGTGCTGGCTGAGCAGCGCATTCTCATTTCTTCAATCTGGGGGGGGGACTCCTAACTGCCCCTTTTACTCCCACTGCCCCTCAAAACCAAAAATAGTGTTTAAATTATTTATCGCAAAATATTGCCACATTGAACTCTTGCTGCTCTCTGTAAATGTGGTCCTGGGTCACCGTTTAGAGATATATTCTTTTAAATTTTGAAAATAAAAATAAAATATGAAATCACTTGGGATTTTAGATCATTTTTTATTGTACTATAACATTACTGTAGCTCAAATTTTCTATTGTGAACCATATTAATCTTATAAGCAGGTCAAAATGTTATTTTTAAAAGTATATCTGATCTGTTAAGCACAGAGGCTGCGTCCTTTCCCACTAGCCTGTGACAAGCTAGCACACTGTGTACAGTGAGCATTAAACAATAAATCAGCCTGAGGATTTCCTTTCCTCACGCTGATCCTTCCCCAGCAACTTCCTCGTGTTCAAACCAGATTGCATCAATGGTACAATGTTTCCTAACCTGTAATTTTGGCAAATAAATCATACAAAACTTTTTTGCTGTACACCTGAAACAAGCAGCATTGTAAGTCAACTATACTCCAATATAAAATAAAAATTAAATTTAAAAAATAAAATAAACTTTACATATGATCTTTAGAAACAAAATCTAACACAACTGAATCACTATGTAATACAAGGTCCTGTATAAAGAGAAATCAAATTAGCAAAGAAGTTTCATAAAAAAGGAAGGAATAGTCAACAAAAATATAAATTTTGTTTCAGGTAGCATCAGATCACCTTTGGGGGTTGTAGGACACTTCCAAAGCCCAAATGATATATATCAGGAGGCAGATCTGGGTTTAGAGTCTGAGCATGGCAAGTTTCTAGCAACATGACCTGGGGAAAATGATCTAATTCCTCTAACCTTCAGTTTCCACATATGTAAAATGGGAAAAATAATATTCACCTCATAGTGTTGGTGTGAGGATCAAATGATACAGTGCCTTGCTATTCAAGATGCAGTTTATGGACTGACAGCATCACCCAGGAGCTTGTTAGAAATGTAGACTCTTGGGTCCTACCTCCACACTGAATGAATCAAAACCTACATTTTAAAAAGATCCCCAGGTGACATATATTTACACTAAAGTCTGAGAAGCACTGATATAATGCCAGGATATGTGATGCCTATCACTTAGTGAGAACTCTATAAACATTAATCAATAGCTTTTAGTTCACAAAAAGGCAGCAATGACCTACTAAATTCTATTTAACTTTTTATAATTTATATATATTACATATGACATATAATATATACATTAAAAATACAACTTCAAAACATAATATCTCTCAAGTACAGTAAGCCAGAGAGTGGAGAGAAGGGCAACAGGAAAATATAAGGAAGGCCTAGAAGAGAAGGAGGCTGGTGGAAGTGCAGGCATCTTCAAGTAAACAAGGAGCTCAGTGGCAAAAGTTGAGTCATGTGCAAGACAGTGTCAGAAATTCATATGAGAACAAAAATGGCAATGGGCTTTTTTGAGCTGTCATCTGTGGTCCTTCCCTTAAAACCTTACAACCTAATGACAATGATAAGTTGAGTGATAGGGTACTAAGTTCTGTCAGTGGTACCTCCTTGTCATTCCAGGGCCCCAGTGTTCCAATGAAAGCCATTCTTGCACACATGACATGAGACTCAGGACACAGTGGTCCCACTGCCCTGCAGGCCTATGTGAGCACCTGAAGCACATCCACACTCTACCATTTCCTGAATGCCAAGCCCTCTATTGAGCGCTTCACGTATATTATCTGCAAGTTAGAGGAAATCACCACCACCACCACCATAGATGAAGAACCAAGATCAAAGGCATTGATCACCTTGCTCCCGGTTACAAAGCTCAGTAACAGCCTGAGTTGCATTGGCCTCCACAGCTATGCTGTTTCTGTTCGAAACTGCTGCCCATCGTAATAATTACCCTAGCAAGTTTAATTACTGGTTGAAATGTCTTTCTCCCTGCTAGACTGAAACACCTTGAAGGCAGGAGCAATAACTTATTCATCTTCAAATTCCCAGAACCAGCCCTGGTGCTTGGTACACCACAAGCACTCAGTAAATATTAGTCGAGGGAGTAAATGAATGAACAAATGAGCTATGTTGCCCGTTTTTACTCCTTCGGTTCTCTCTTCCTGGTAGAGCAAAAAGATCAGGAATTATTCACACCGGTATTTATTTCACCAGGTATCAGGGCCCCATGAAAGGAAGGTCCGTTGCTTCCTGTGTGTCTCGTTAGCATTTCTGGACCCTCCAGCATAGCAGGCAACCTGCTCCTCTCCAGCATGGCTCTGCGGTTTGGATCATTGCCTCCGCCCTACACTTTATACAAAAGGGAAATGTGATGGGTGGCAACCCGAGCTGCAGGAAAGACAATAAATGATGGATGTCACATTCTAGGTCTCTTTCCATGTTCAAAATTACACCATAATCAGAAAAGTAAGGATTAGAAAATTCACTAGATTATGCCTCAGTCCTAATGTACCAAATGACTGAAGTAAAGCTGGTGAGCGCCACGTAAATCCACTGTTCGCTAGAATCTGTGTTGTCGCTCAGTCCTTACTATTTTTTCTTCTTATTCTTTCAACTCCTAAGTTTAGAAAAGCACTAAGATTTATCTACCACCAAGAAATTGAGAAACCCAAATTTCTTATTCCTTATTTATTTCTTAATTTATGACACAAAAGAGGTACATCATTTTGAAGCATATTGAAGATAAATCAGTATAGGAAAGAATTAAAAACACAAAAAAATAAATATTGTATACTGCAAACTGAAATCCACTTCTCTGTCTGTTAGGTTAATTTTCTTCAACTACAATCAAATGTTGGTTGGTTTCACATAAACATTAGGGATGCAGGCTTTAAGTTTCTAGTAATTTGATACTGCTTTAAATGTGAGAGAGTGGCATTGACATATATACACTACCAAATATAAAATAGCTAGTGGGAAGCAGCCGCATAGCACAGGCAGATCAGCTAGGTGCTTTGTGACCTAGAGGGGTGGGATAGGGAAGGAGGGAGGGAGACGCAAGAGGGAGGGGATATGCGGATATATGTATACATATAGCTGATTCACTTTGTTATACAGCAGAAACTAACACAACATTGTAAAGCAATCATACTCCAATAAAGATGTTTTAAAAAATAAAAACTGATGCAACAAAAATGAATAAATAAATAAATACCACAAAGCCGTTGTGAAGACAGAATGGGGGTAGATTGGGATTTCTATAACAATCATTCTTTTAATAAATGTTCCCAATTCAGTGTGAACTTAAAGATTTTTAGGTACAACTGAGCAGGATCTTTTTAGGATCTCAGGATATTTTTTCTCTTCTGACCTGTTTAAGTCCTGATAGTAATAAGAACAACAACAATGAAAATAATGTCCCTTTTCAAGATGTCACTTAGAATCTAACAAAATAAATTTACGAGAAATAATTTATGACACAAACAGCTTCCAAAGAAGCAGCTTACAAAGGGCCATAAGAACATGACCCTAAGTCTTTTTGTTACAAGGGATGGACTAATTAGGTAACTAATGTGCAAATAAATGAAAATACAACTGTTCCCCCTTTCTCTGCGGGACACACACACACACACACACAAAATGAGGCTCCAAAGGTTTAATTCACCAAGTTAATTGCACCTCAGCTGGGTCTTCTCAGAATCTGGTTCAATTAAACATGCTGTACCCCTCAAGCTCTGCTTAGACATTCATCCATTGTTAAACATTAGCTGTGACTCATGTACACATTATGTTTTAAAGATGACTGAGAAGGTCGAACTTACAGGGAAAAGCTAAATAGTTATGTATTCCTGTGAGTAACTAAAGGTCTTAATCTAATTTGGGAAACATTTCAATTTCATTTGCATGTTGATATAAACAAACTGTCAAAGAGAGAGCTCTTCACACCGCGATGGTGAATATTAAAATCCAATGTAAGGAAACTTTTGTGGGAAGTCCTTGGAGCTCCTGTTTCCAAATTCTATGCATATCTCAATCATTATACTAAGTTCCTTGCAGAATAATTATCTTTGTCTGACACCACAACTACCACCATCTTCCCTGTACCCGCACCATGACCCTCCTGTGAGCTCCTTGGGAACAGGGATTGTATTTAATTCATGTCACATCTCCAATGTCTAGCACCTAGTAGGGGATAGAGGGAGGGAGGGAAGAAAGGAGGGAGAGAGGGAGAGAGGGAGGGAGGGATGAATGAGATGAAGAAGATGCAAATCATACAATGATAGTGATGCTGGGAGAGGAGCGCAGCAAGGCTAAAGTTCCCTTTACCATTTCCACATTTCACCCAGATTTATTCCTGCCGCCAACAATGTCCTTAGGAAAATAAAGCAATTCTGCAGGACTGATTGGCTTTATCCATGTGAAGAGAGTACAGAAGTATTAAAAAGCCCTCTGGTTTTTGTTTAAATTTTCTTTAACAATTGAAATCCATTATCACACAACTGAAAACTCCCTGGAAAAGTTAACGTTTAGTTAAATTCATACCTCATGCCTGAGAGCAGATAACAACAACAGCTATTATTTACTGAGATATTATGAGCACTGACAGCTAGCTATTGAACATTCTGTGCATTGTTTTGTTTGATTCTCAACGTCTCTGAGGTAAGTACAATTATTTACCTCATTTCAGGGATGAGGAAACTCAGGCTAAGAAAGCTCAACTATCTTTCCTAAACGCAAGCAGCCAGTAAGTGGCAGAACCAGCATTGGAGCCCAAGCACCCTAATGCCAAGATCCACACGTGATCGACACATCCACACATGATGCCATTCTGCCTCCCTGGAGATTTATCCAGAGAGATTCCCAAGAGCAGACTGCAATGAGATGGCTTTATACATAACCAACTTTAGATGCTCCACACCTGTGCAAACTCATGACTAAAGTACAGTTTTAATATTTACATAAATGACATTCCCCCCCCTACTGCTATTCAGCTATCAGGAAAAGAATCTAAGTCTGTTTGGTAAAGGAATGTTATTTTAAATCTTTGTTTTTATTCTTAAATATTCTATTTTTTTATTTTTAAAATGTTAAGCATTCCATTTATTCTTTTCTACTATAACCCTTTTGTTTTATTTTGTTGTGTTTTGTTATGCTTCAGACTAACATCAGGTTTTGAAACACTGTGGTTTAGAAAACCTGTAGGTATCTTTTTTGATCATCAGACTCATTTTGACAAGACGGGAGTGATTTAATAAAGAGGTTAACCAGCTTTTCTGGGAACTGACATGAGAATGCTAAAAAGCACCAAAATAGGGACTTTCCTGGTGGCGCAGTGGTTAAGAATCCGCCTGCCAGTGCAGGTGGCGCAGTGGTTAAGAATCCGCCTGCCAGTGCCTCCAGCCCTTGTCCCGGAAGATCCCACATGCCGCGGAGCAACTAAGCCCCTGCGCCACAACTATTGCAGCCTGCGTGCCTAGAGCCCGTGTTCCACAACAAAGAGAAGCCACCGCAATGAGAAGCCCGCGCACCATAACAAAGGGTAGCCCCCGCGCGCCGCAACTAGAGAAAGCCGGCACACAGACACGAAGACCCAACGTAGCCAATAAATAAATGAATAAATAAATTTATTAAAAAAATAAAAAGCACCAAAATGGAAACCTAACTGCCTTATTAACTTCACACATGTGCACACACAGACATTCTCACATTCATGTATTTGTAGACAGTTTACGTTCCATTCTGTAATCGTGGCATTAGGTTACCTATAAAATCATAATCTGGTTTTTATTGCCCAAACACAAAAGGGAGACACCGGCAGCACTAAAAGAACACCATATCTGATCAGAATGAAAACACAATAATTACTTCTGTTTCAAACTGTTTGGTTTGTTGCTGGCTATAACTTTTAAGTTGTTCTTACAGAAAGTTCCTAGATTTAGGAAATAACTCATGTGTTCTGCTAACTTTGTTTTCACCCCTCGCTGACATATTTCAGGAATTAAAATTCAGGGCTGTTTAGATCAGAGCATAGTGTTGAAAGAACAGTAATAATTCAGATTATTTTAAAGAGAGAAGAGGATGAAATTGGTAGACCTGAAGAAAATAGGACAAGTACTTTTTTGTATATTTTAAATGTCATTACAATATAGGAAGAACAATCATTTCCAAAAAAAGGGTGGAGGGGGGATTACTGTCCATTACCAAAAAACAAAAACAAAAACCCTGCCAATATATCAAATCTGATTTTCCTACCACATTTAAAAATATTTAGCACTTTCTAAGTGCAAAAACACTCTTTTGAATTTTATGTGAGAATACAGAATAAAAGTGACACAGGGTTCCATACTAAATCTCTGTGAAAATTTAGTTAACACTACAAGGCAAGGATATTATAGTTGGCACAGAGACCCCAGATTTTTCTGTGCAGTGCTGTTTTCATATTTAATATCAACTGCTTATAGTGGTTGAAACTAGAGTAAACTTATGAACACGTACCGAGCTAGGATTGCTAGATAAACCAAACACAGAATACATTTTTCTTGAGGTCTGCCGTAGGCCTAGAAGAGCAGCCAGCTAAATGAAGTCTATTATCTTCTAGAATCCTGCTATCTCCACCTTTATGTCCCTTTCCCTCTGTCTACTTAATCACTCTAAGTAACAGGAGCCAGGAATAACTTCTGGGGTGCCCCCAGGCCCAAAAATGTTGACACCTGCAATTCGATGAAGCAAAAAGAGTTGATGGCATTAATTAAAAACTCGGAAGTGTTGAAAATCCTGACTAATCAAGGTAATTCACAACAAACCCCCCTCCTCCTGTATCAGCACTCATCTCCCAAGCTACCCTGCTTCAGCACTAAATGGTTCAGATTTCTCATAATACAATGGGAGAGGGGTGGGTGCTGGCCACTGGGGAAGATGAGTGATCAATACCAGCACAAGGGCTATGGTCTCCCAACCTCTCTCCATCACACTGATGGGGAATTGAGTTACTTGAATCAAAGTGAATGAGATTTTGCTGCTCGCTGCCTATCAGTGCCTTTCATTTTGATCTGTCTTTTATTTGAAAGTGCCTGGGAAGATGTGGTCACTGGCTGAAATTTCTCTTTCTAGCTGCGTGCTGTGATCTGTATGTGGATGCTGGATGACTGTGACCCTGCACCTCCACTGAAGCTACCAGTTCAATTTTTAGGAAAAGGAAGAGGAGTCATTCTGCTGACCCAAAGCCAGTGGGTCTCCAGCACTGGAATGAGGATGAACAGAAAGGTCTTTCCTCACTACCACATCCGGTTTAGACATTTTATGGCAGATATCTGCCTCATAATTGCTTTTTCATTCTCATTACATCTCTCACATTCAGAGATTAAAAGTTCTTTAGCAACTCCTTTTAGAGTATATACGAAAGTGGCAATAGTTTCTTTATAGATTAAAAAGTGTTTACCTCTGAAGAGCCAGAAACTAGTATCAGTGAAGAAAGACTCATGTATCTCTTACATAATAATCTATTTTTGAAATCAGATTTAACTACCCTTTTTCACTTCCCTGCATTTAAAGATAGAGATAATATTTTGCTGCTTGCGAAAACAGATTCAAAGGAGATATAGGTTTAAAGATATTGTCTATGTTTGATCTGTCTTTCCCTCTAGTTTTTCTACCTGGAAGTTCTCCACAGTATTCTCAGACTCTGCAGATAAACTGGAGAAGCCCCTAGCCCTGAATTCCACTTCTTCAAAGGATCTTTCAGGAATGAGCTAAGCAATGGTCAATTTGCAGCTGGATTTAAATCTAAACTGGCATCTCATTCAAGTTACACACCGTGGCAAACCAGAGCAGTTGTTCAATTAGCGTTGCCTGTGGACTCAGTTCCTACAGCTATATAAGCCTTGCTATGCTTCGTGGCCACAAAATGTGGCTCTAACCTAAGCCAGATCTGTAGCCTATGCATATGATGAGTGGGTGGGAGGGTTCAGTTAGGCTGAGGCATCTTTCTCTGCCCGCATCAGACTCTGGTAAGCCCAGGTAAAGGCTGCCTCCTCAGAGGACCCGCCCTGGTAATCAGTGACAACCTCATCCTTGCCTCACCACCACCACCATTCACCCATCCCCACCAGTGTCATTTCTACCTTGTCTTGTGGTTGGTTTTAAGAGGAGTCCTTAAGGAAATACAGTGTCTAGTTCATCTGGGAATTCCCAAGAACCCACTAAATATTTATTGAATGAATGAACAAGTGAATAAGTGGTCTCGGACCTATTATTATAGACAGTTCTACCTCTAGTCTTAAGCTACAAAAAGTTTTCATGTTATTTCCAGCGTTCTTGTGCATATTTAACCTTCTGTTGCCTAGATTTTACATTATTGAAACAGTTTTCTCTAAAAAATTTGGAGAAGAGTGTAAGAAGAAGTCTAGAAGGAGTAAAGTGAAGGTTTAGGGGGTAGTACTGGCTGAAGATAGAGGACAAATATAGCTCAGAAATGGCATGATTCATCCAATTAAAAAACAAAATTACTCCAAAAGTGCTAAAGAAGATAAACTACCTAGTGCAATTGTGGTGGTAAATGTTATCTATTTAGTTATTAATAAGCAATTACTATAAACAAAAATGTCATTAAAATAAAAATATGCTTAGAGAAGTCTCAGAATTCTTTTTCAATAAGCCTAAATCATACTTCATTCTAGAAGGGGTAGTTTGTTTGTTTTTCAAAGCGATTTTCTCCATAATGGCTGAACTATACATGATTTGTGTGAGAGAAATAAGCTCTTCCAGCTGTTGAAAATTAGCTTAGTCGCCAGTCTAGTGAGACCGTCCATGAAATACCCTGATTATTGACAATTTGTTATCTCTGAGCTCTTTAAATTAAATATGGTTGCAGTTCATTCCAAGAAGAGGTCAAATCACTTAGCAGAGCATAAAGAAGAGAGGATGTGTCAGTACTACTCTTAATCAAATTCTTTCACTTTTTAAATTCTTTTTATTCTTGGTGTTGGTTGCCTAAATTCACCTTCAGGGTTATAAATGGTCATTGGCCATTTATCAGAACAGGAGTCCTTCTTGAAGGGTGCAGGATTCTGGGTTGTTTTTTTTTAAATAAATTTATTTATTTGTTTTTGACTGTGTTGGGTCTTCGTTGCTGCGCACGGGATTCCTCTAGTTGTGGCGAGCGGGGGCTACTCTTCGTCATGGTGCACGGGCTTCTCATTGCAGTGGCTTCTCTTGTTGCGGAGCATGGGCTGTAGGCCCGTGGGCTTCAGTAGTTGCGGCATGCAGGGCTCAGTAGTTGTGGCACACGGGCTTAGTTGCTCTGCGGCATGTGGGATCTTCCCAGACCAGGGCTCAAACCCGTGTCCCCTGCACTGGCAGACAGATTCTTAACCACTGCGCTACCAGGGAGGTCTCAGGATTCTGTTACTTTAAACATATACTGGGCCTCTGATTTTGAGCCATGAACTGAACTACATGTTTTACACATCTTATTTCACTTACAGTAGATCTGTGGAGAAGATGTTGTGTCCCAATTTTACAGGTCAGGAAAAAGGTTCAGAGAGAGCAATGTTGACAATAGCCTGACTATAAAAAACAAGATTCCTGAATCTCACCTCAAACCACTAAATCAGAATTTATGGGGCATATCTAGGAATCTATTGAATCCGAATTTCTGCATTTTTTACTAGTGCTCCAGGGTGATGATGATGACCATTTATTATGAAAATTTTCAAACCTATATAGAAGTAGAAAGAACTTTTACTAAACCCCCGTGTACTCATCACCAGTTTCAACAGTTATCAACCAAAGGAGTATCTTTTCAGTTGTTCAGATTTTGCTCTGTGATGCTATAATTTCTATGTCTATTGAATGAAATATCCAGGTGATTCTTTAAAATAATAAAATTTGAGAACCTGTGGGGTTTCCTGACTTTCTCATTGTCACTTAGCCGGGGAGCAGCTGAGCTGGGAAGCAAATCCAAAATACGCAGCTCCAAATAGGGTTTGCTTTCCATTAAACCATAGCTGTGTTCATCAAGTCCAGAAATATTTATTGAGCTCCTTTATATTCATACGGCACCAGGCTGAGGACTAAAACGTGTATAAAGAAATAAATGTATAGTATTGTTTTTTTAACGTGTATAACGGAGAAGATGAAATAGACAAATTTAATAGCTAAATATTTCAAAATGTCCTGTGACCAGAAAAGCAGCATAGATAATAAGCCTATTCATGAATCAGAAAGTGGAAGATCAAAGAAGAATGAAACCATTTAAAAGTCTTTATAGAAGAGGTTAAGACTTGACTTAAACCCTCAGCAAGAAAAGACTTCACAACTGAAGAGTAATATGAGCAAAAACATAGTATTCAAAACAAACAAATTATTTCTGGAGGACTAAGGAAAAAGAAAAGGGGCTGGCTGGACCAGAGGGATCATATCAGGAGGCAGTACTGGATTGTCTGAGGGGCCAGATCTTGGAGGTTCTCAAAGGCAAGATAGAATAGGGGGAACAAGAAGACACTGGGAATTTTTGAATAGGAGAGAAATATGGTCAAAGTGGGAATTCAGGAAGAAAACTCTGGCCGCAGTATGTTTGGAAAAGATAAACTGTGGAATCTGGGTGACCAGACAAGAACTTATTGCACTGAATTGGGCATAAGATGAAAAGAATCAAGACTTGAGAGTGGCTGTGGAGCATTTTATAGAGTCAGCTGAACTTGGTGGGGACAACATGAAGGGAAGAGTTAAGAAGGATTCTGAGGTTTCGTAACTGGGTAGTTAGAAGAACTGAGGAATATCAAAATGAGTTTTACTGAAGACATCAGAAGATAGGAGATTAGTGTTTGGGTGAGAATTAGGATGGGAATATTATGGTTGAGAGTCATCAGCATAGGGAATAGTTGAAACAGAGATAGATAGGAAATCAAGGGAACGGCTCACTGGAAACTTATAATGGGATTCAGGAGACTGCTCACACTGAGGGAAGGAGAGAAAAAGAAAAGCTAGAGAAGAAATCGTTAGTGGCACTATGGACGTCCCAGTGGGGCTGTCACTGAATTACCGCAATCCAGGTCAGTGTCCACTGAAGGACTACTTCAACATTAGTTCCTGTGAGGTTGCCCATTATAAAACTGCCCCTGACTGGTGCTAAGTGAGTAGAAAGCCCTGCTGTATAGCTTCTGTAGTGACTTCCAGATAATCAGTTAGGGCCAACCCTCATTCAATAGATCTGACTTACAGAGCATTCAAAATGTCGTTTAAAATTTGGACTGTAGAAGATAAAAGAAATTAGCAAAAAATAATCGAAGCAGCTCAATGGTAAACTATACATGTTTCAGAAAATATTCACTTAGGCCTATTCCATAGGTGTCTTACAGGTGTGGTCTTGTTGAGCCATAATCCCTCCTCCCCCACAATGAGGAGATCTACAATAGAGGTAGCATTTCAATTCTGCTTTAGGAGTTTATTTTACTTATCTGAGTCCATTTGTTCCCCTTCTAGGATTCCAAATTGGTCTGTGACAATTAAGTCATTTATTAAGTAAGTATTTATTGATCACCTATCTTTTCTAATGCTGGAGATCCCATGGTAAATGAGACAGACAAAATCTTTATCTTCATAGAGTTTACAGTCTCCCTCTGACTTTGCTCAATGACTAATGATCTACGAGTATACTCATCCAGAATAAAGCAGACTTCCTAACTGTATCAATTGCATGTGCTTTTGCTGCCTTTGCCTTTTGGGCTATGCATATATTTGAACTCTGATTTCACATTTGAACTCAAAGCTGTACTTTCTCCTCTACCTGCTAAGAACAGCATCAGACCTTCTGATTGTGAAGGCGTCCACATTCAGTTAAATTGCCACAGGGCCAGTGACATATCCCCAGTCCCCTGAATAGCCTCTCTTTCTGCTAATACCAAAGACACTGACTACTCCTGATCCCCCATTGCTATTACACCTCAGTGTTCAACCCTCATTCCCAAGTCCTCGTGACCCTTGTAGTTCTAATGCTGTCACCTGCTGAAACAAATAGTCTTACCCTGTGAGGCCTCAGTACGGTGCTACTAGGAAGAGTGACACCTGCCACCAAGAAACAGTCTTCCCCCATTTGTACCTCTCTCTAAACCCTTGGCAAATTCTGAGCCCGTAAAAGAAAATTTAAAATCAATGATTCTGACTACAAGCAGCACAAAAAATACTTTACTTCTTTCTTTCCTCCAATATCCAAGTTGCACTGTATCTCAGAGATCAAGATAGAAGAGAATTTCAAGAAGGATGGGGTGACAGACTCAGAGAACTGGGCCCAATTTTGGCAGGGCTCTCTGGTGCCATCTTGCACTTTCCCACCCATATATTAGAAGCAAGAGCAAATCACTTTATAGGCTCTTTTAAAAAACCAAACAAGTTTTGTCACTTTTAATTAAATGGATTGTATTTAACCAGGAAAATTACTTTTTTCAAGAAAAATGCAGTACTTAAAAGGATATCTACTTAGCAGATAAAAACTACTGTATATAAAATAAACAACAAGTTCCTACTGTATAGCACGGGGAATTATATTCAATATCTTGTAATAAAATATAATGGAAAAGAATCTGAAAAAGAATATATACATATTCTTATTCACATATACATATGTGAAGCACTTGCTGTATACCAGCAACTAACACAACATCGTAAATCAACTATATTTCAATTAAAAACATAATTTTTTTATAAAAAGGATATCTACCCAGCCTTGCTAATACATTAAAAGAGAATGTTTCACTTTAGTGAGAATACATTTTTAATCATATCCTTTTAGAAACAAGCATTTCTATTTTTTCCTAATCATATATGAGCTAATATTTTCACCTCTCATTTAGGAAGCTTCCCTGCTTAAGTTATCCAGACAGCTTTTATATTATTTTCTTCTAAATGACATTGATTATAAAATTATAAAGAATTTTTCTAATTAACACATGGTAAATTAAATCAATCCTGAAAAAATTTTCTGAAAAAAAGCGTATTATTTTATGCTACAAAAATAACAGGACCAAAATCCAAGTTAAATAATTCTCAAATGAATTGTTTCAAAAGGAACATATTTCCTCTTAAGATGCACCCATGAAAAGTAAATTGTTTGCTTTGCTGAGGCTCCCAAGGGAAAAGGACTGTCCACAGACATGAGGTTTATCATTGGAAAGAAATGCTGTTCTACATTTGAAGCTTTGTTCTTTTTCTAAGTTTGGAGGAGGCTCAGAAGCTTAAATCTTTAATTAAAAATTTATATGGCAATTGTTACTACCTTATTTCAGTTTTCTTTTTCTCTTATCTTTCATGAATTTTGTATGATGAGGAAACAACCCCTCTGCTATTAAAAAATGCTTTTAACAAGAGAGCGATGTTATCAGCTACAAGAGGAAGGGATCAAATGATAGATTTAATTTCAGTGTAGAAAGGAGAGTTTCCCTCAATGGTCAAGAAAAGAAATACATTTAAAAACACACAATCAAATTTGTAGTTCTCATGGCTTTACAACAATTAGGCTCCCATGAAATTCTCACATGAAAACATGAATATGTTTTCATGTGAGAATTTATAAAGTTCACAGCGTGAGGTAAAAAAGGTTTTTCCTTCCCATAAAGAAAAATCAGTGCCCAAATTCCCATCAACACACGCTAAATGAAAACTTTCATGTTAATATGGACTATCTTATCTTGATTTATTTTAGCATAGAACTTGTAACTTCAATTAAATATGGAATACATATTAAATTATGAAGTGTTTTAAACCCTGAGGCTTCTATGTAGAAGTAATAAATAAATCCTGTAGAGCCACATTACACATTGCTATCCTCTGACTCTATCTCAAAAGAGAAAATGTATCAGAAATTCAACAGAGGGTTATAAAGAATTATCAGGATATAGAGAAAATCATTCATTAGCATACTCTCTAAATAAAAGTGAATGTTTTTACAGTTTCTAGGTGAATAACTATCAATTCTTAATAAAATAACTACCAATTCTTAATAAAACTGCATGCATAATATCTGAATCTCTGGAAATGAAAAGAAAAATGCTCTTCCTTCAAAATAAACTGGTTTCAATCAATATCCATCCAAATCTGCTAACTTCTGAGAACAAACTTTAACACAGCTGACATCCTTTTTCTACATTAGGAGAAACTGTAAGCTCAGAATCATCATCTGCACCCTTCTTCTGCCTTCCCCACCAAGAAATGATCTGGTAAGTTTCTCCCAAAGTGACTCCTCTTCTCAGCTTCCCATTTCAGTCACATAGCTGATCATGACTTCAGAAAGTACGGTCCTGAATGCCTCATATGCCTCACACACAGACCAGCCACATGGCATCCATTTACTAAAGCAATGCTGTAAATTCTAGCAACTGTCAGCCAATCTGTAGAAGATCAATATCACGGCAACACTCTAGACCAATGGTGGACAACAGGGTTCTAGCCCTAACTCCTCCACATCTGCCCACATGACCTGGGACAATCTCCTGGGTCTTGGTTTTCCTTGTCCTATTGATTAAATGAACTGGACTCAATTATTTCCAAAGTCCCTTCCAACTCAAAATTCTGATTCTAAAGGCACCCACACTCCCTCCCAGTCCATCAGACTCAAAAACATGAGATTTAACTACATTGTTTTCATCTAAATTATCATCAAGCATCTTTTGGTTGGTTGGTTGGTTGGTTTTTCATCTTACTTGGACTTTATCCTCTTAGGCATGCTCCATAACCTTGTTGACTCATTCTTCCCATGTTTCATATCCACTTCTCAACATCTTTCCTAACTCTGAATCTTCAGGGGTTCCCTATAGCCTATCCTATTAAAGATTCTTAATGAGATGATAATATGCTACATTTTGAGAAATAATTCAGCTCCAACTCATCAATACAATCTTATTCTCCAATACAGCAGAGACCATCGGCTCATCTCATCTCCAGCCTTTCATTTGCCATGGTCTCTCATCTTGAAAATACTCCATTCCCACTCCCAAATCTAGCTTGTTAGAATTCATATAAAATATGTATAAATTCCTACATATTTTTGAAATTCTTCACCCAGGTACTCAAGACCTGCTGCTTTCAGCTAGGGCGAGGTAGCATAGCACAGTGGTTACGAGTGCCTTGGCTGAAGTCACATTGCTTACATCCAACTCCTGGGTCTGCCACTTGCCAGTTCTGTAACTTCAGATATGTGACATAACCCCTCTGTACTTTGGTCCATACAGTGGGGATACATTAATACCTACTGGATTGAGTTGCGGTGAGGCTAACAAGTTAATATGTGTAAAGCACCTGGAACAGTGCTAGGCACACAGTAGGTATTCTAAAAGTGTTTGCAATCACTATTACACCAGACCCCTGTAGCATGCTTGGTCAGGAACATATATTTAGGCGTGTATATTTAAACTGTCATCTGCTGCTCACTTCTCTTTCTCTCGACTAATTATAAAGAGAAGAGGAGAGCAAGAGGGATGCTACTGTCTCCACGGGCACAGAGTACTGTTCAAACTTCCAGTATCCACAACCAGAGAGAGAAGTATGAAACTACAGAGGAAAGCTGTAACGATGATTAAAGGGTTGGAAAGTGATGATTACAAGGAAAGACTAAAGAGCAAGGACTAGTCATCCCCAAAATGGAACATTAAGGTTATTTAAATAAAGGTCTTTAGAATACAAAGGGCCCTTGAAACCTCACTGGGAATTGTTTGCTGTCCATTTTCAACTTCCCTATATTTCGTCCTTCCTTTCCCTCCCCGTGACTGCGTTCCTGCCAGGTCTCATTCTGTCCCTCTACCCTGGCTTACCTCAACCATGTGCCAGATACACATATGCATTATGCTCACTACTATTCTGGAAGGTGGATTTCATTAAGCTTTTTATTGGAGCTTGATGATTAAAAAGATTGCCCACTGTGCCAGTAAGTAGCAGAACCAGAATTTAAACACAGCTCTGTCTGATGCTAACACCCAAGGTTGGCCCGCAACACACACCATGACTCCTATTTCTCCTTATAATTCCTGCTGCCTTATGCCTACCACTCCTCCCAACTCTTCCAGCTTTGCACAGTAATAGGCACATAAAAAAAATATTCACTAAGAACTTGCTGCTTCAGAAGAAAGTACTGAGAGTTTTAAATACTGCAATAATTCAAGAAATGGGGAAATCTTTTTTTTGAATAATTAAGATTAATACATTAACTAATTAGTTAATTGGCTCTCCAGTGTGTAAGCTGGATTAAGAGTCTAACAGGAAAGCATCTGTCTTGACAACTTTCCGAGTGCTTTTTGGAACCAAAGCTTTTTATGTTCATAGAAAATCCAAGTTGTAGAAAATTCTTTAGCCAATAAAATACAATGGCTGAAAATGACACCAATTTAGAAAACCACATGAACTCTACCAGGGGTTGATAGAGATAATTAATCAAGAAATTTAAAATCGAAGCATTTTAATCCCCTTAACACAAACAAGAGAAAATTGATGAACAAGTTGTTTATGCTAACCACTCATGCAAAGGCGAGTGGGTCTGTGAACTATAGAACTTGCTCAGTAAATCAAATCTTTATAACCTTTGCCCAAGTTTCAGGAAAATCTACATAACAATTACAGAAGATCACCCATCTGAAAATGTTCCACTATTTCATTTAATGACCACAAAATAAAAAATCTTGATACTCTTTTACGATATGTGAAATCTGTTCTGAGTCTACGAACGTCTTTATATTTAAAAGAAGCAAGCAAACATCCCAATACAGGAGGTTGAGATAAAATGAAAAGCTTCCTTTATTCCATCAATATATGTTGATTTGATCCTTTGACCTTCCTTAAAACTGAAATTAAATTAAACATGCACTGTATAAACTCAGGAGAAATGTAGCAGGCACTACAGATCTGACCCTGTTAAAAGATTTTCTTTGAGTGGAACATAAAACAAGTTAGAACCATTTTATTGTCATAAAATCAATAGTGAAAAGAAACCCAACAATGTCTTTTACTACTGTAGCTCTCAAATATTTTTCTCCTGTATAATTATTTAAATCTAATTTTACAAAAGCAATATATAATCAATCCAGACAGTTTAAAAATATATATAATATACATAAACAGGAATTTCATCTCCAAAAGACCTTTAACATTTTGGTGTGCATTCTTTTCATTTTTTCTAATGATATATATATATTTAAAAAAATAAAAGTGCCCACTTACTGTACATGCTATTTTAGAACATTTTTTCACTTAGCACTCTGTTAAGGTTTTCTCATATTTATATAATCTATTATTTGTTTTATAAACTCCCTTTATGCATTTAATACGATATACACCAGTAGTTGTATTTTGTATTTTTAATGTATGTGAATAAGTCAATAAGTTGTTTAGAAACACAATTAGCTATCCAGCACCAAGATATTCTGGTTATTTATAGCCATGTTATCTTGCTCTTAGATCCAAGGGTATCCAGCTTTAAGCAAATCCACATAACATGAGATGGAAAAAAAAAATTGTATAGTCAACTAGAAGGAAAATACTTTTTAGGTAGAGCAGGCCAGCCTGGAGCGAGAGCACACATGGAAGCCACACATCATATATCTAAATATTTAAAAGTTTTAAATCAAACTAACAAACTGTTGAATCAAATATGTTCTACCTTGACAAAAGTACTTTCAAAATCATCTGAGAGTCAGGTGAGAATGAAGAACTCAGACCAAACATGGAGGTACAGGGAGATGAGCCTGGCCCCTGTCCATCACCCATAGCCTATGGGCCACTTCTCCTTCTCTTCACATCCCCGGCTCTGTCCCACCCCACCAGGCACTCACACACAAGCGTGTGGACAACTCAGTTCTGTCTACAACTCTGCCCACAACTACTGTCCCTTGGCCACACATCAGGCCTGGGAGTGTGCCCTCAGCAGCACGTCAGCCCTCAAGAAGAGAGGAAGGGCGAGGGGAAGAGCGCTGTGCAGGCCTTTGGAAGCAAGCTGGAGGGAGAAGTGGCAGGCAATTTGAGGATCTTAGGTACCAAAAGCACAGTGTAAAAGAGGGGTGTGCAGATTCCCAGGGGAGACATCCCCTAGCCCTGTGAATTCTTGCTCTTGATGTGTACGTTTGGGGTGTAGGGTATGGAATGCAGACCCAGGGTCAGCCTTCTACAGCACAGGGCCCAAGGCAGGGGCCTCTTCTGCCTGTGTCTGAGGGCAGTAGCAGGGCAAGCCCACTTTTTGAGGGTTTTTTTTTTGACAAGCTCATTTGAAGTAGATATTAAGACCGTGAAGGACAAAGTCTGGGGAGAGAAGATCTAAAAGAGGGAGAATAGTTAAAAGTCTGAAGGCAGAGCCCATGTGATTAAATGCTAAATAACAAAACCTTCTGTTACTCATGAAACAATTATTGGTAATGGGAATTTTTGCACCAAGATGGAAAACCATGAGAGTTTGAACCTAGTTAACTTAGGGTTATATTAGATTGACACACAGAATGGGCGAAGATGAAATAAGCTCTCTGGAACTTTCAAACACCCTAAAGAAATCTCTGGACTCTCAAAGACCATGAAAATAGTTGGCCATGGGAGGGAGAATGTTAAATTGATATATGCTGACTTAATGAGGGACAGAGACATGCCAAGTGACATCTTGGTAATATCTATATGAAAATTTGCATTAGAATAAAAAAACTATGAGTGCTTTTTCACTTTGTAAATACAATCATTCTGTGATTATTTTTAATGGAATGGTTTAGTACTTTTAAATGATTACATTTTAAAAATGAGGGTGACAAAATAAACATTTATTTTCTTTTCTTTTTTAACATTTTTATTGAAGTATAGTTGTTTACAATGTTGTGTTAGTTTCTGCTGTATAACAAAGTGAATCAGCTATACGTATACATATATCCCCATATCCCCTCCCTCTTGCGTGTCCCTCCCACCCTCCCTATCCCACCCCTCTAGGTGGTCACAAAGCACCCGAGCTGATCTCCCTGTGCTATGCGGCTTCTTCCCACTAGCTTTTACATTTGGTGGTATATATATGTCCATGCCACTCTCTCACTTCATCCCAGCGTACACTTCCCCCTCCCCATGTCCTCAAGTCCATTCTCTACATCAGCATCTTTATAACTGTCCTGCCCCTATGATCATCTAAACCAGTTTTTTTCCTTAGATGCCATATATATGCGTTAGCATACAGTATTTGTTTTTCTCTTTCTTACTTCACTCTGTATGACAGACTCTAGGTCCATCCACCTGACTACAAATAACTCAATTTCGTTTCTTTTTATGGCTGAGTAATATTCCATTGTATATATGTGCCATATCTTCTTTATCTATTCATCTGTTGACAGACACTTAGGTTACTTCCATGTCCTGGCTATTGTAAATAGCGCTGCAATGAACATTGTGGTACATGACTCTTTTTGAATTACGGTTTTCTCAGGGTATATGCCCAGTAGTGGGATTGCTGGGTCATATGGTAGTTCTATTTTTAGTTTTTTAAGGAAACTCCAAACTGTTCTCCATAGTGGCTTTATCACATTACATTCCCACCAACTGTGCAAGAGGGTTCCCTTTTCTCCATACCCTCTCCAGCATTTACTGTTTGTAGGTTTTTTGATGATGGCTACTCTGACTGGTGACAGGTGATACCTCATTGTAGTTTTGATGTGCATTTCTCTAATGATTAGTGAGGTTGAGCATCCTTTCATGTGTTTGTTGGCAATCTGTATATCTTCTTTGGAGAAATGTCTATTTAGATCTTCTGCCCATTTTTGAATTGGGTTGTTTGTTTTTTTGATATTGAGCTGCATGAGTTGCTTATAAATTTTGGAGATTAATCCTTTGTCAGTTGCTTCATTTGCAAATATTTTCTCCCATTCTGAGGGTTGTCTTTTGGTCTTGTTCATGGTTTCCTTTGCTATGCAAAACTTTTAAGTTTCATTAGGTCCCATTTGTTTATTTTTGTTTTTATTTCCATTTCTCTAGGAGGTGGGTCAAAAAGGATCTTGCTGTGATTTATGTCATGGAGGGTTCTGGCTATGCTTTCCTCTAAGAGTTTTATGGGATCTGGCCTTACATTTAGGTCTTTAATCCATTTTGAGTTTATTTTTTGTATGGTATTAGAGAGTGTTCTAATTTCATTCTTTTACATGTAACTGTCCAGTTTTCCCAGCACCACTTATTGAAGACGCTGTCTTTTCTCCATTGTATATTCTTGCCTCCCTTATCAAAGATAAGGTGACCATATGTGCATGGGTTTATCTCTGGGCTTTCTATCCTGTTCCATTGATCTATATTTCTGTTTTTGTGCCAGTACCATACTGTCTTGATTACTGTATTTGTAGTATAGTCTGAAGTCCAGGAGCCTGATTCCTCCAGCTCCGTTTTTATTTCTCAAGATTGCTTTGGCTATTGGGGGTCTTTTGTGTTTCAAAAAATTTGTGAAATTTTTTGTTCTTTTTCTGTGAAAAATGCCATTGGTAGTTTGATAGGGATTGCACTGAATCTGTAGATTGCTTTGGTAGTATAGTCATTTTCACATGTTGATTCTTCCATTCCAAGAACATGGTATATCTCTCCATCTGTTTGTATCGTCTTTAATTTCTTTCATCAGTGTCTTATAGTTTACTGCATACAGGTCTTTTGTCTCCTTAGGTAAGCTTATTCCTAGGTATTTTATTCTTTTGGTTGCAGTGGTAAATGGGAGTGTTTTCTTAATTTCTCTTTCAGATTTTTCATCATTAGTGTATAGGAATGCCAGAGATTTCTGTGCATTAATTTTGTATTCTGCTACTTTACCAAATTCATTGATTAGCTGTAGTAGTTTTCTGGTAGCATCTTTAGGATTCTCTATGTATAGTATCATGTCATTGCAAACAGTGACAATTTTACTTCTTCTTCCCAATTTGGATTCCTTTTATTTCTTTCCCTTCTCTGATTGTTGTGGCTAAAACTCCCAAAACTATGTTGAATAATAGCGGTGAGACTGGGCATCCTTGCCTTCTTCCTGATTTTAGAGGAAATGGTTTCAGTTTTTCACCATTGAGAACAATGTTGGCTGTGGGTTTGACATATATGGCCTTTATAATGTTGAGCTAAGTTCCCTCTATTTCTACTTTCTGGAGAGTTTTTATCACAAATGGTGTTGAATTTTGTCAAAAGCTTTTTCTGCATCTATTGAGATTATCATATGGTTTTATGCTTCAGATTGTTAATATGGTGTATCACATTGATTGATTTGCATATATTGAAAAATCCTTGCATTCCTGGGATAAACCCCACTTGATCATGGTGTATGATCCTTTTAATGTGCTGTTGGATTCTGTTTGCTAGTATTTTGTTGAGGATTTTTGCATCTATGTTCATCAGTGATATTGGCCTGTAGTTTTCTTTCTTTGTGACATCTTTGTCTGGTTTTGGTATCAGAGGGATGGTGGTCTCGTAGAATGAGTTTGGGAGTGTTCCTCCCTCTGCTATATTTTGTAAGAGTTTGAGAAGGATAGGTGTTAGCTCTTCTCTAAATGATAGAATTCACCTGTGAAACTATCTGGACCTGGGCTTTTGCTTGTTGGAAAATTTTTAATCACAGTTTCAATTCCAGTGCTTGTGACTGTCCTCTTTATATTTTCTATTTCTTCCTGGTTCAGTCTCAGAAGGTTGTGCTTTTCTACAAATTTGTCCAGTTCTTCCAGATTGTCCACTTTATTGGCATATAGTTGCTTGTTGTAATCTCTCATGATCCTTTGTCTTTCTGCAGTGTCAGTTGTTACTTCTCCTTTTTCATTTCTAAGTCTATTGATTTGAGTCTTCTCCCTTTTTTTCTTGTTGAGTCTGGCTAATGGTTTATCAATTTTGTTTATCTTTTTAAAGAACCAGTTTTTAGGGGTTTTTTTTTTTTTTTTTTTTTTTTTTTTGCGGTATGCAGGCCTCTCACTGTTGTGGCCTCTCCCCTTGCGGAGCACAGGCTCTGGACATGCAGGCTCAGCGGCCATGGCTCATGGGCCCAGCCACTTCACAGCATGTGGGATCCTCCCGGACTGGGGCATGAACCAGCGTCCCCTGCACTGGCAGACGGACTCTCAACCACTGCGCCACCAGGGAATCCCAGTTTTTTTGATCTTTGCTATTGTTTCCTTCATTTCTTTTTCATTTATTTCTTCTCTGATCATTATGATTCCTTTCCTTCTTCTAACTTTGGTTTTTTTTGTTCTTCTTTCTCTAATTGCTTTAGGTTTAAGGTTAGGTTGTTTATGTGAGATGTTTCTTGTTTCTTGAGGTAGGATTGTACTGCTACAAACTTCCCTCTTAGACCTGTTTTTCCATAGTTTTTAGGTCCTCGTGTTTTCATTGTCTTTGTTTCTAGGTATTTTTTGATTTCCTCTTTGATTACTTCTGTGATCTCTTGGTTATTTAGAAGCATATTGTTTAGCCACAATGTGTTTTTATTTTTTACAGATTTTTTCCTGTAATTGATATCTAGCCTCATAGCATTGTGGTCAGAAAAGATACTTGATATGATTTCAATTTTCTTAAATTTACCAAGGTTTGTTTTGTGACTCAAGATATGATCTATCCAGGAGAATATTCCATGAACACTTGAGAAGAAAGTGTATTCTGTTGTTTTTGGATGGAATGTCCTATAAATATCAATTAAGTCCATGTTGTTTAATGTGTCATTTAAAGCTTGTGTTTCCTTATTCATTTTCATTTTGGATGATCTGTCCATTGGTGAAAGTGAGGTGTTAAAGTCCCCTACTATGAATGTGTTACTGTCAATTTCCCCTTTTATGGCTGTTAGCATTTGCCTTATGTATTGAGGTGCTCCTATGTTTGTTGCATCTAGAGAATTTTTAATTTTATTTATTGTATTGTTCATCATTGTTGGTTTGTTCTTTAGTTCCTCCAAGTCCTTTAAATGTTTTCTGTATTTTCTCCGTTCTATTTCCAGATTTTGGATCATCTTTATTATCATGACTCTGAATTATTTTTCAGGTAGACTGCCTATTTCCTCTTCATTTGTTTGGTTTGGTGGGGTTTTACCTTTCTCCTTCATCTGCTGTGTGTTTCTCTGTCTTCTCATTTAGCTTAACTTACTGTGTTTGGGGTCTCCTTTTCACAGGCTGCAGGTTCATAGTTCCTGTTGTTTTTGGTGTCTGCCACCAGTGGGTAAGGTTGGTTCAATGGCTTCTGTAGGCTTCCTGGTGGACCGTACTGGTGCCTGTGTTCTGGTGGGTAGGACTGGATCTTGTCTTTCTGGTGGGCAGGGCTGTGTCCAGTGGTATGTTTTGGGGTGCCTGTGAACTTATTTTGATTTTAGGCCTCTCTTCTAATGGGTGGTGTTGTGATCCTGTCGTGCTAGTTGTTTGGCATGGGGCGTCCGGCACTGGAGCTTTCTGGCCGTTGGGTGGAGCTGGGTCTTAGTGTTGAGATGGAGCTCTCTAGGAGAACTCCTGTCGATTGATATTACGTGGGGCAGGGGGCCTTTGGTTGTCCAATGTCCTGAACGCAGTTCTCTCACCTCAGAGCCCCAGGCCTGACAGCAGGCCGAAGCACCAAGATGCTATCAGCCACATGGTTCAGAAGAAAAGCGATAAAATAAGAAAAATAAAATAACTTAAAAAAAGAAATAAATTTTAAAAAAGAAATAAAATAAAATCAATTTACTTAAATAAAAATATTATTAAAATTTTAAAATTAAAACATAATAAAAATAAAAGGAGAACAAAAGGAGAACCAAAGTGATAAACAAATCCACCAATGATAACAACCGCTAAAAACTATACTAAGATAAACATAAAAATCAGAAACAAGTCAGTTGCAGACAGCAAACCCCAAGTCTACAGTTGCTCCCAAAGTTTACCAACTCAATTTTGGGTTGATTCATTGTCTATTTGGTATTCCACAGATGCAGGGTACCTCAAGTTGATTGTGGGGATTTAATTCACTGTTCCTGAGGCTGCACGGAGAGACTGTGCTTTCCCTTCTTTGTGCGCACAGCTCCTGGGGTTCAGCTTTGGTTTTGGCTCCACCTCTGCGAGTAGGTTGCCCTCAGGCATCTGTTCCTGCCCAAACAGGAAGGGGTTAAAGCAGCAGCTGATTAGGGGGCTCTGGCTCACTCAGGCCGGCAGGAGGGAGGGGTACGGAATGCGAGGGGAGCCTGTGGCAGCCAAGGCTACCACGATGTTGCAACAGCCTGAGGCATGCCATGTGTTCTCCCAGGGAATTTGTCCCTGGATCATGGGACCCTGGCTGTGGTGGGCTGCAGGGGATCCTGGGGGGGAGCATGTGGATACTGACCTGTGCTTGCACACAGGCTTCTTGGTGGCTGCAGCAGCAGCGTTAGCGTTTCATGCCCGTCTCTGGGGTCTGAACTGATAGGCGTGGCTCACGCCCGTCTCTGGAGCTTGTTTAGGCTTGCTTCTGTGGGCAGACAGGGAAGGAATCCTCTCTTCTCATGCACCCCGAAACAATGGTCTCTTGCCTCTTAGGCAGGTCCAGACTTTTTCTCGGACTCCCTCCCGGCTAGCTGTGGCACACTAGCCCCCTTTAGGCTGTGTTCACACAGCTAACCCCAGTCCTTTCCCTGGGATCCAACCTCCAAAGCCCGAGCCTCAGCTCCCAGCCCCGCCCACCCTGGCAGGTGAGCAGACAAGCCTCTCTGGCTGGTGAGTGCTGGTCGGTTCCAATCCTCTGTGCAGGAATCTCTCCACTTTGCCCTCTGCACCCCTGTTGCTGCGCTCTCCTCTATGGCTCCGTAGCTTCCACCCTGCCCACCCCTATCTCTGCCAATGAAGGGGCTTCCTAGTGTGTGGAAACTTTTCCTCCTTCACAGCTCCCTCCAGAGGTGCAGGTCCCGTCCCTATTCTTTTGTCTCTGTTTTTTCTTTTCTCTTTTGCTCTACCCAGGTAGGTGGGGAGTTTCTTGCCTTTTGGAAAGTCTGAGGTCTTCTGCCAGCGTTCAGTAGGTGTTCTGTAGGAGTTGTTCCACATGTAGATGTATTTTTGATGTATTTGTGGGAAGGAAGGCGATCTCCACGTCTTACTCCTCCACCATCTTGAAAGTCCCTCCAATAAACATATTTCTAAAAGGATATGTAGAAAGTCAGAGTCAGAGATAAACAAGGCTCTGAATTCCCTTGTGCTATACAAAATCTGTAACTTACTCTCCCTCTCCCCCTTTAGGACACCAGAATTTTGCAGTTGATGCTAAAGTTTTCAAATAAATTTCAAGAAGCAGTTTTCAAGATTTAACACCAATGTAAAAACCATCTACATTTTCATGTAATGAGCTATCTGTTTCTAACAAGTTTTAGGGGCACTCTTTCCTTTCACAGAGCAGAGCAGTAAGACACAGAATGATGGGTTAGCTCCACACAGAGAAGTGGGAAGCACAATGTATTCTTCACTTCCTTTAATGTACCTTGTGTTTTTAGCCATAATAGACCTGACTTCTATAGTAACAATGGCTGGGGCTTGTTCCCATTAGTTTCTGGGCCTACAACCATAGCTCCTATGAGAGAGCTCTTCAGAAATATTAGTTATTACCCAAAGAAAAATGTGGGAGACATCAAACCCTTCCTAGTCAAGACATCTTCTCAATTCAAGTACTGTCGTCAGTAGTTTTCAGTCCTGACAATGACTTTAGATCCTTTATGACCTCTATGAATTTATGTTGACTCTATTTTTGCTAAACCACTTCCCATTATGATCATTCAAATTCACTGAGCATCTGCTGTGTGTCAAGGCTCATTATCTAGTCAGGGAGACAACCCAAATGCATGATTATAAACAACAGAGCACCAGGGTAGAGGTAAAGCCAATTGCTACAGAAGCACAGAGCAAGGGAGGGACCAGCTGCCTGTGATGGGATAGGTGAACAGGTGGGGAGAGAAGGTTTCACCTGGTGGAAAAGTAGGTGGACAGGCATTATAAGAATAAAACAGCACAGGGCTTCCCTGTGGCACAGTGGTTAAGTATCCACCTGCAAAAGCAGGGGACACAGGTTTGAGCCCTGGTCCAGGAAGGTCCCACATGCCGTGGAGCAACAAAGTCCGTGCGTCACAACTACTGAGCCTGTGCTCTAGAGCCCGTGAGCCACAACTACTGAGCTGCATCCCACAACTACTGAAGCCTGCACGCCTAGAGCCTGTGCTTTGCAACAAGAGAAGCCACCGCAATGAGAAGCCCGTGCACCGCAATGAAGAGTAGTCCCCACTCATCTCAACTAGAGAAAGCCCGCACACAGCAACAGAGACCCAACACAGCCAAAAATAAATAAAAATTTAAAAAAGAAAAATAAAACAGTACACACAAAAACTCAGAGGCCTAAATGTACTCAACAAACTCAGAGACCAGTAAGTTTTGTGGAGGGGCCAATATATTGTGTGTATGAAGTGAGGGAAAAGGATTGTGTGAAGCTAACGGTTGGAGGTGAGGACAGAAGACAGACAGAGCCAGACTGTAAAAGGTCTGCAGAGGAATCGAGAGCCTCACTAGAAAGCTGTCCTCAAAGCCCACACCTAACAGGTGAAATCACCTTACAGTGAGATTCTTTTCACATCTTGCCAATGAGACCCAATCTGCCAATGAGTAAAATTCAAAGTTTATGCTGAATTTTTTTCTCTAAGGAATTGTGTTAGAACATGATTCCGTAGCCCTCTCAGAGGAGCCAATGGACTGCAGACTGTTTCTAAGACCTTGCAGTGCCTGGCTGCACAGAGGAAGAAAGCTGAACACACCAAACTCTTACAAAGACCTTTGTATAACTAACCTGGGAACACAGGGAACCACGTGATAACAGAGATGGAGAGGCCCACGGGAGATCCTGGGAGAGATTTCGGGAAAGGCAGTCGCCTGGTAGGTTTTTTTTTAGCATAAGGCCATATGTGCCCAAGGCACAATTACTAATACAAACAGCGAGAATGTACGTGGGCACTCCT
The DNA here is from genome assembly GCF_951394435.1 of Stenella coeruleoalba. Lineage (NCBI taxonomy): Eukaryota > Metazoa > Chordata > Mammalia > Artiodactyla > Delphinidae > Stenella > Stenella coeruleoalba. The sequence continues at coordinate 94,595,581 of NC_137169.1, forward strand.
GAGGGATGTAGAGGTTCAGCCCTAAGTACGTCAGTCTAAACATCTGAAAGCTGCCCAAGCTAACAGGATACAAACACCCTCTGCCTGCAGCCTTGGAGCCCGTGGGTTCTTACACGTCCTGCTCTGTTACACACATAGCGGAACACAGATGCCACTGTGCGGCTCCACCAGCAATCCAAATATTCAAATACGAAAGTTTGAGTAAAAACCATAACTCATTGGCAACTTTCATTTTTAGAGAAAATTGTTTATTTTTACTGCCCAAGTTGAAGTCTAGGCTATAAAAAACTAAAACTAAGAAAATCTTTCATAGTAATGTCTAGAGATGCTTTCGAAGGTGACAAAGGAAGCTTCATTTTCCTTTGGTGGATGTTTGCTATTCGTGCCTGAGCAGCATTCGCTTTCCCTTCTAACGACTACTTTAGGGGCATATCCTACACTCCATGGCACACAGTCTTGGTGGATGGTCAATAAAGGTGTCTTACCAAGGGTACGTGGGTCCAGCTAGACCAGTCTCCTTCCCAAAAGGGAAAAGGGAAATATTTAGTAGAGTGACAGAGAGCAAGGAGTGGTTGGAGTTTTCACCCTTCCTCTCTCTTTCCTCTTCCTCTCGCCAACTCTTTCTCTAGGGTCCCCCCGCCCGCCCCTCTGACTCTCTCCCTCATTTTCATTGTGTTAAGTTAACCAGGTTTGGTCTCTTGCTTGCAACTAAAGAATCCTAAAGAATACATTGCAGTTCACACATCTCAGTAATATTGTGAATCTAATGTAATGATCAGAAGGGCAACCACAAGGGAAAGACAGACAAGGGAAACTTGGACATTGAGTTTATAGCTTTATAGAAAGTTCACTAGAATTTCCAACTTGCTTCAAAATGGTATGAGGGGAGGAGGTGGTGAAGGTGTGGAATGGAAAATCTACAGGCATGAGCCAACAGAGGCTCTCTCGGGTGCTAATCCAGGTTCTGAGAAGCATCTCGGGCAAGGCACGGCAGTCACGTGACTCAGGACAGTACCATTGACCAGCCAAGTCACCACCAACACTAAGGTAAGGGCAGCAGCAAGAAGGCAGAGTTCACCCACCGTGGCAGCATTATGGAATTATTCAGGGCGATACCAGTTGGAGGAGGCAGAGCCCCCTGGAGCAACCAGCCAGAGCCCCCGGGAAAGGCATACAGTACTTGCTGCAGTAAGTGCAGAAGCTGAGGGCTGCTTGCTCAGCCATGGCAGGAGCCTTCCTGTCATCTCTGACCTAGTGTCCCCACTGGTAATTTTTCCAGAAAATGCAAGAGTTCCCAGGGCAGTGCAGGTGCCTCAGAGGCTCTTCTAGACCACTGCTCTTGCCCTCCGGTGGCTGGCGAGAAACCCGGACCTCAGTACTCTTCCATTTCATCTACAGTTTGCATATTCGGACCCACAAAGAGCAGGATGTCCCAGTACCTCACATTCTAGAGTCTTTGTCTCTAAGGAAGAGTAATAGGCATGAGGACCAGAACACAAACCCTGCATCCTCTGCCATAGCTGTACAGTCCAGAGGAGCACGACAGCCATCTCTCAGGGTTGTTCTGAGGATAAATGAGATGCTGTATATCACTCATTTAGCCCAGAGACCCACACACAGTAAGTGCTCAACAATGCGAGGGAAAGTGGCAGCTAAACACTCACTGACGAAACCAGGAGCAGCTCCAACTCCTTCACTGTTGCTTTCAAAGTCCTATTACACATTGTGCGTAAGAAAAAAAGCCTGCTACTGTGTCCTGCACTCCCCGCGACCATCAAGTGGCCCTAGAAGACTTCACTGCAGGTGGAGGGGTCAGGAGGGGGTTTGGCTCTTGCTTCAAGAGGGGGGAAGGGGAGCATCTGGCAGCAAAGTCCCTTGAGGCCAAGTGGCAGCTGATTCACACAAATGGCATTTGGATTGAGGTGGAAGGAATAAGAGAGGAGACTGCCCCTGCCTCCCGGAAACTGGCCCCTCTCTCATCATCACAGCTGCCATCTTTCATCACCCAGGCCTCCCCCAGATGTGGCAGCCAACCCGCTCACAGAATCCCCTCCCACGCCAGGAACATGTTGAGACATTGCTGCCTGCCCAGCGCTCTTCAGAGCTGTGCTCTGGTCCCTTGCATAAGAGACAGAGAGCAACAGCAGAAGACATGGGGGGGTTGGAGGAGGATTAATAATTGTGTTTTTAACGCAGCTGGACAAAAAAATACGTTTGACATTTAGGTAGTCTGAATATTAGGATAAGAGAAAGTGCCCTTTGAGAAGACAAGGATCCATGTTCACAGAGAAAAATCAATAGTTGTAACAACTAACAATGCAGAAAGACAAAATCCCTGCACTTGTACAATTGCTTCCAGTGAGCCATGGCTGGGACAGTGTTGGCTCCAGAATCAGTGAGACAGTGATATTTATGATGGACACAGTGAGAATTAATTGGTTTCATTCAAAGTCACACTATAACTATAGAGAAAAACCCTAAACTTTATTTGGGTATTTGCACTACATTTTTTTAAATGTAGAAACTTCCAAATATTTTTTCTATGTTTATGTCCAGTTGTTTTACATCAGTAAAATCCCACTTGGGAATTGTTCTACCATTACACTGTCCCTTTGGAAATGGTCCATGGGAAATCAGTGATGCTGAATTCCCATTTCACTCTAAAAAGTTCCCTGGAGGAACTTAAAGCTCTCATTTCCAGTGGCTTCATACCTGAACTCCAATAACAATGTTCGCATATGATGCATAGATTTTTTTTAAGTGCTGTTATTTACTAAGAGTCCCATATCCTGTGCTAAGCATTATAAGCATTGTCTAATTTTGTAGATTATAAAAAGGAGGCTCAGAGAGGTTAACATTGCAGAGCGGAAGAGCTGGGACTCAAATCTGCCCTAGTTTTTTACAATTGTTATGTGACCTTGATAGAACTAGAAGAACATGTTTCACAGCCCCAGTTTTTGTATTACTGTCTCTATGTCCACAGTAACTGGCATATATTGTGTGCTCAATAAATCTTTAGTCTTCGTCATTGGTTTTACTTCTATTAGGATACACCTGAACTTCACCTCCTCTTAGTGTATTCCATCTCAAGCTAACCAAAGAAAGCACTCAACATCTGTAGTTAGTTCTCTCTCTAGAATTCTAGGAGTAAGATTAGAGTATAAAATAGGAGTTAAACAAAAACATAAAATGAACTTTTTGATAGATTACTGAAAGAAGTAATTTGAATTCACATTGGTGTTTTGTTGTTATAGATTTCTTCACAGCTTTTCAGTATTCTCAAAGTCAAGAAGGGTAAAGGATGAAGGGAAATAAACTGAATTACTAAGGATGCAACCTTAATGGGAAGAACCAGATGGTCTAGATGGACCACAAGTGAGTGGAACTCAGGTGCCAGCCATCTAGGTATCCATCCACGTAGTTGCACTTTCTCATCCCAGATGCCAACACGGGTATCAGAGATTCTCTCCACTTCATCCCTGCCCACACCCCATGGCAATCCTGTGAGGATAGAAATCTTGTCAGCCCCATTTTACAGATGAGATCACTAACTTAAAGGAGTCAAGCAGTTTACCTAAGACCACAGAGCCACTGAGTGGCAGAGCTGGGTTACGATCAGTTACCTCTGAGATCTTAAGACTTTTAACTAATACTCTGTTTCCAGCAAAACCTTAGCCTGTTAAAAAAAAAGTTACCCTTCAGGAACCTTCCTGGCTGAGATGGGTAATGACCTACAGAGACTGCATTTCTGATACAAATCAAACCTAGGCTGAAGGAGACAAAGCAAGGGCCTAAAACAATGATTCATTGCCTACCTTGTGAAAGATGATGGTAATTCTAGGTCAAAGTCGAATGAACGGATGTCCGCATACCAATTAGCACTGCCAGGCACCTCGGCTGGCAGGCTTGGCAGACCAGCTCTGGATCGTCATAGAAACGGACTCCTCTCTCTCCTTCAGAGGAATCCACTCAGCTGATCCAGGACAGAGCAGGCTTCTGCCAAGGACTCCCCTTCTCCCCCAAGCTGGAATCCTGCCCCTCCAACATCTCCCCAGAGAGAAGCAACTCACAGAGGGAAGGTCACAAGAAGATGGGAGAGTTGTGCCTGTTAGTAACAATACACTTCACCCTTCATTTCATTTAGTTGCTTTAAAACTTGAACTGGCAGCTCACAATTGCCCCCAAGGGCAGCGTCTCAAGTCCGCTAATGAAAATTTAAGTAGAATCAACTTAGCTCAGTATATCCCATTCTGTAAGAGTCATCATTTGTAGTCAAGAATGACAGTATTAATGGAACTAAAACTATATCCCATTAACATTTCATCTTATCTCTATAAATGTCTAAGAGTCTTCCTGATTCTCTTAAAATTTTTTCACCAAGCAATGCTAATCTAATTAGCACTCGGGCCATTAGTTATATATGTTATCATATATAACTAAAATTATATCTTTACTATCATTTATAGTATATGGCATTACTTTATAAATCTACCTTCTCTTTTACTGGGAAGATTAAGTGAAGGAACCAAAATATATAGAATGCCTAGCATGAACTGAGCATTTGATTTAATCTGCACAACTCTATGAGAAATTTCTTATTATCTCCATTGTATATGAAAAAAAATGAGATTCAGAGACATTAAATAACCAGATCTTCATCTTACAGACAGTGTGTAGAGCTGGGATTCAAAGCCAGGCCTGTTTGACTCCAAAACATCTGTTCTTTCTGCTACAAAATTTCACATATACTTATTTATAAATTTATTTTATTTTTTATTTATTTTTGGCCGTGTTGGGTCTTTGCTGCTGCACGTGGGCTATCTCTAGTTGTGGTGAGCGGGGACTACTCTTCGTTGCAGTGCGCGGGCTTCTCATTGCGGTGGCTTCCCTTGTTGTGGAGCACAGGTTCTAGGCGTGCAGGCTTCAGTAGTTGTGGTGCGCGGGCTCAGCAGCCATGGCTTGCGGGCTCTAGAGCAAAGGCTCAGTAGTTGTGGCACATGGGCTTAGTTGCTCCGCGGCATGTGGGATCTTCCCAGACCAGGGCTTGAACCTCTGTCCCCTGCATTGGCAGGTGGATTCTTAACCACTGCACCACCAGGGAAGCCCCACATATATTTATTTTACTTTGCATGCATCTACATCTGGGGTTACTCTGCAATACATAAATTATAGAAAAATTCCAAAATTTAAACTAGTTGGAACCCAATTAATTAGAATTTTGAATTACATGATTACTCCTCTTCCATCCCCCAATCCTTTGCTACCATCTCATACTAGATGTGTAGGAATAATAATTAAATAGTGACAGAACAACTAGGACCTATGATTGTTTTTAATCCTTAAGGTATGTCATGAGGTAATACAATATTTAGCTCAACTTCCTAAACCTATTTTATTACACCGTTATGCAGGCATTGCTGAAATGAGCCCAAGGCATTGTGAAATTCTAATTATTTTTAAAAATTTTAATTGGAGAATAGTTGATTTACAATGTCGTGTTAGCTTCTGCTGTACAGAAAAGTGAATCTGTTATACATAAGCATATATCCAGTCTTTTTAGATTCTTTTCCCATATAGTCCATTGCAGAGTATTGAGTAGAGTTCCCTGTGCTATACAGTAGGTCCTTATTAGTTATCTATTTTATATATAGTAGTGTGTATGTCAATCCCAATCTCCCAATTTATCCACCCTGGTATGGTTACCCCCTGGTAACCATAAGTTTGTTTTCTACATCTGTGATGCTATTTCTGTTTTGTAAGTAAGTTCATTTGTACCATTTTCTTAGATTCCATATATAAGCAATATCATATGATATTTATCTTTCTCTGTCTGACTTACTTCACTCAGTATGACAATCTCTAAGTCCATCCAGGTTTCTGCAAATGGCATTATTTCATTCTTTTTTGTGGCAGAGTAATATTCCATTGTATACATGTACCACATCTTCTTTATCCATTCCTCTGTCGATGGACATTTAGGTTGCTTCCATGTCTTGGCTATTGTAAATAGTGCTGCAATGACTATTGGGGTGCCGTATCTTTTCAAACTGTAGTTTTCTTACCCAGCAAGATTCTAAATTATTGAAGAAAGATTCAGTTAAGTTCAGAATATACTACTTAGGCAGTGAAATGGAATTTCCCAAAGTTTTGGTAGAAAGCTGAAAGGAGTAATTTGGGGGGGGCCAGGGGGCTATCTAGAAAATTCCATGACACAGTTCCTTGATCAACTAGCCTATGTAGTTAGATACATTTTAAAAGAAATCCTCATTTTCTTACAAAGGCCTAAATTTTACCATGTAGATGAGAACAAGTGCCATTGGGCGATGAGGCAAAAATGACCAGGTTCAAATCCCAGTTCCATCCCTAGTCAGCCTTTGGACAACTGGCAAGGCTTAAATCTTTGGACATCAGATTCCCCATCAATGAAATAATGAGTTAGAATAAGATGATCTCTAAGTATCCATACAGGGGTATGCATTCTTTCATTCAGTAAATATAAGTCTTTTTATAAACAGAATGTTCCAGTGTTTGATGATACCATCTTGACATTATCACTACCATCAACATTACATAGTTATATTTTAGGCACCTGCCATATTAGCCATAATGAATACAAAGAAATGACTGAGTCCTTTCCAAGGAGATCATGAGGGGAACCATGGTGTATACAACTGCAGAGGGTAGCCCAAGGAAAGTTCCAGTGGTTGGTATGGGGGGGGAAGCATTACAGGATTTTCCAAGAATTATTGAAATTTCTTTTTTTAAAAAATACATTTGTTTATTCATTTTTGGCTGCATTGGGTCTTTGTTGCATGCAGTCTTTTCTCTCTAGTTGTGGCGAACGGGAGATACTCCTCGTTGCGGTGCGCGGACTTCTCATTGCGGTGGCTTCTCTTGTTGCGGAGCACAGGCTCTAGACACGCAGGCTTCAGTAGATGTGGCATGCAGGCTCAGTAGATGTGGCTCACGGGCTCTAGAGTGCAGGCTCAGTATTTGTGGTGCACGGGCTTAGTTGCTCTGTGGCATGTTGGATCTTCCCGGACCAGGGCTTGAACCTTAGTCCCTGCATTGGCAGGTGGATTCTTAAACAATGAGCCGCCAGGGAAGTCCTAAATTTCTTTCATTATTTTAGGAGTTACCCTAAGACGAAGGTGATGATCTATGGAGGACTCCTTAGCCTCCACATTGGACATGGGTTTGTATTTGACATTTCCTCTGCATTTTGCCCTCATCATGAAAAGCACATGTACCCAGAACAATAACTAAATGCAATCAAAGACAAATGGTTACGTGCACATAGAGAGTCTTCACAGGAAAATGTGAACAATTACATAGCGAATATTCATACACCATATTTGCCTTCAGTGTGGCGTTCTAGTAAATGCCTGCTCTGTGCTTGGTGCTGAGAGGGCTATAGAGGTAGAAAAGAAAAGACCCTGACCCCTAGGACCTCACTATTTCCTCAAGAAGACAAAAATGTACACAATTCCAATAGGTATGATGACAGCGGCACTAACAATAATGCTTCTGGACGGTCAAAAGGAGAGATCTAATGTTACTTGAAGACTTCTCAGAAAAGATAGGACTTTATCTGAGCTCTCAATAAAGAGGACTTTGCAGAGTGATGTGTGTAAGTATGTGTACAAAAGTAAGAAGGCCTATTCTTTCAAGTCACAGCAATCTGTGCCAAGATCCTTCTGGGCCAGAATAAGTAAAGCCATATGACTGCAGCATTAGGGGCTTGAGGGAGTTAGTGGAAGTCTAAATGAAAATTCACAGGGCTTCCTCCCAGTACTGAGTAGCAACTAAGAGCATGAGATCTAGAGCCAGACTTCCCAAGTGTGAATCCTGGCTCTAGGTGACCCTGGGCAAGTTACTTAGCCTTTCTGTTCTGTTGCAAGTATTAAATGACTTAACATGTGGAAGTGCTTAAGCCTGCCTGGCACTTAGTAAGGGCCGCAGAAATGTTTGTTATTCAATATGCAACGAGGAGTCGCCAGAGGTAATGAAATTAGCATCTGAGCTAAGTGGTCTACTTACATAGTTATCCTTGTTGTGCAGTGGCTGCATTAAGGAGCTGAAAAAGGAGTTTGTGGTTGTAATTGCGTTGCAAAGTTCAGAGGAAAATATATTTAATCCATATAACTATTAATGATAGCCCTTCAGCCCTGGAAGCTCTCTGCCTGTTCAGATTCCAAAGACATACCATGGAGGGTGTTTCACATTCTCAGAATCTCCCGGGATTTGGAGGGGACGTTTCCTTGCATTAAAACAGTCAGGGTAGGCACTTGCTTTAATATGAAATGACTGTCCTATTTCTTATTCACTCTTTCATTATTTTTATTATGTTTTGCTTAGAAAATACTAGTGTATGGGAAAATAAAGATTATGGCTCATAGTAAAGAATGTAGAATAGCCAGATCGGCACACATGATTCTTTTAAGAGATGCAAAGGACATTTTCCTCCTAGGAGAACCAGGAGCTTAAAGGGGTTCTAGAGACTGTGTGTATTAATTATAAAGACTAATCTTTGTTTCTCTGCTCTGTTGCTCACAGGTGACCAACCTTAAGAAGAAAAGTCATTGTTACAAACAGCAAGAAAAGAGAAGTTAAAGTTAGAATTGTCTTAGAAGACTCCAAAAATGTGATTTTCCCTTTTTTTGAGGGATAGTAAATGCAGGTATTAAAATTCATGAAGGTTATTCCTTTAGAAAATTCTGGATCAAAATCTTATTACTCTCATCATTGCATTTTCAGCAAGCATTGAATTTCTAGATTACATAAGTTTTATGTAATGAAACTCCACTCAAAGACCTGCAGGTTGAAGAAAAATAAGTAGGGCAGCATTTCTATTCCATGTGCTGAAGGAGGGCTGGAAAAGGAAGCAAAGAAGCATCACCCTGCAGGAACTGCAGCAAGGCAGTATGACCTAGTTGTAGACTCAAACACCTGGCATTCTAGTCCAGTTTTGCTACAATCTGGGCCACATCATTTACTAACCTCCCTGGGTCTGGTTTTCTTTCTCTGTTGAATTGTACATTAATGCCAGAGATAATCCCACCTAAAGTAGTCAGGAATGGTGTTTCTCTCTCTCTCTCTCTCTCTCTCTCTCTTTCTGTCTCATTGCTATTTTGCTTCATAAAGGCTCAAACTAGGAAGATGTTAGGTTTTATGTACACATTTATGAATATATGCATACATTTATGTGATGAAGCTGTATCATACATAATGATCATATATATCATTAGCATATATATATATATATATATATATATATATCATACATAATCATTTTGTAGATCTTTAAAACTCATGCCCTTGGGACTTCCCTAGTGGAACAGTGATTAAGAATCCGCCTGCCAATGCAGGGGACACGGGTTCGAGCCCTGGCCCGAGAAGATCCCACATACCGCGGGGCAACTAAGCCTGTGCACCACAACTACTGAACCTGTGCTCTAGAGCCCGCAAACCACAACTACTGAGCCTGCGCGCCACAACTACTGAAGTCCGCGCGCCTAGAGCCACGCAATGAGAAACCCGCGCACTGCAACGAAGAGTAGCCCCCGCTCACCGCAACTAGAGAAAGCCCACACGCGGCAACAAAGACCAAATGCGGCCATAAATAAACAAACAAATAAACAAATTTAAAACTCATGCTCCCTCTACGCAATGCTATTGTCTAAATGTTGAGGAAAGATCATTTTACTTCCGTGGGATATTGATGGGATGATAGGAACCAGCCCCTTTCACTTCGTGGGTTACTTTCCAAAAAACGCCATTCATGTACATCAAGGGGGCTTTTTTCCAAAGAGTCTGCTTAGGGAGATACAACGTCTCCCTGTTTCCTGGGGTCCTCCTGCTCCATGAGCTCCTCATCAGCAGTGGTTCTCAAAGCGTACTTTCTGGACCAGCAGAGTCAGCATCAGCATCCCCTGAGAACTTGTTAGAAATGCAACTTCTCAGACCTCACTCCAGATCTATGGAGTCAGAACCTGTGGGGGTGAGGCCCAGAAACCTGTGTTTTCACAGGCCTCCTGGCTGATTCTTATGGATGCCAAAGTTGAGAATCTTCGCCTTATAGTATAGAAACGCGCAGTCAGCCATTTCAGAAATACCAGAAACGATTACGGTGGAATAGCAATCTGCTGGTACAAACCATATGCCAAGTAGGTTATTACGGTGAGATCTCTTCAAATGTTATTGTGGTATCCTCCATTTAAAACCAAAATTTTAATATGATTTTATTCATAGTTTTATTTCATTTCTTAAATCAAGAAACATTTATTGAGCCATACCATGTGCCAAGCAGTGGGGAATTTAGATGAAAAAGAACTAGTCCCTGTACTTATCAACTCATACTCCACTAATAATCCAGAATTATACGACCACTATTTATTGAACACTTACTATGTGCTCTTTGCAAATGAGATACTAAGTAAGGCAATCCTTTGAGGTTTTTACCGCCATTACAGGAAAGGAGATAGTCTTAGTGAGGTTAGCAAACTTGCCCAAAGTTGGGAAATTATTTTTTTGTGGAAATTTTCAAACATACAGAAAAGTTGAAAGAATATTGCAAGGATGAAAGCCTTCACTTAGATTCACCCCTAAATACACCATCATGTACGTATCTTCCAAGTCAGCCTTCTACGTAAGCACAGCACTACCATCAGATCCAAAAAGCTTATTACTAATACAATAGTATGACTCATAATCCCCACTTGGTCCGGAAATATCCTCGATAGCTGGGGAATTTTCCCCCCAAATATATTTCAGTCAAAGATCATGCATTGCTTTGGTTATCATGTTTCTTCAGTTTGTTTCCTTTAATCTAGAATAGTCCTCCTGTTTGTTTTTCTTAATCTTTCATGACGTTGACATTTTTACACAGCCTAGGCCAGTTGTTTAGGAGAATGCCCTACAGTTTTGGACCTGGCTGATTATTTCCTTATATTAGTGAGAATTTTACATACATAATGTTGTATACTTCATTTTATATCACATCAGGTGCCTAATATCAGTTTGGACCAATGCTGGACATGCTAATTTAGATCCCTTGGTTAAATGCATGTCCAGCAAATATCTCCATTGCAAAAGTACATTTTTCCCATTGTAATTTTTAAGTGCAGGATGATGTTTTCAAACACTATATTCTGTCCCCCAGAAACATTTTATGCAGTAGTTTCACTATCCATTGATGATGCTCGTCTGAATCATTTATTTTATTGTTGGTGCAAAACAGAGATTTTTCCTAATTCTATAACTTCTTCTAAAATCTTCAGCTGTCATTCTGGAAGAAAGACACAACTTTCTCTTTCTACTTTTGCATATTCTTTGGAGCATTGCTATGGAACAACTGATTCTTTTTTTAAAATCAATATATTATAATTTAATACCATAATAATAATAATTATTATTTTTATTATTTTTTTTGCGGTACACGGGCCTCTCACTGTTGTGGCCTCTCCCGTTGCGGAGCACAGGCTCTGGACGCGCAGGCTCAGTGGCCATGGCTCACGGGCCCAGCCGCTCCGCAGCACGTGGGATCTTCCCAGACCAGGGCACGAACCCGCGCCTCCCACATCAGCAGGCGGACTCTCAACCACTGTGCCACCAGGGAAGCCCCCCATAATTATTTTTTTAATGTGCAAATGTTTTCCAAATTGGGATTCCCATAGGGACCATTTCTCCAAGGAATTCTGGTTCCTTTTTTTTAAGTTCCCCGACCAGGGATTGAACCCAGGTCCTCAGCAGTGAAAGCATTAAGTCCTAACCACTGGATCACCAGAAAATTCCCTCTGGCTCCCTTTAATAGGCAATAGTGTTTAGAAATCAACATGTAAGAGCCACAGCTGGAATTTGAACCCAGACCATGAGACTCTGGAGCTGAGCCCTTAATACTGTACTTTGTGACTAGAATTAAGTGTAATATCCTCTAATAACTGAGGTACACAAAAGACGCTTTGGGAATATAGAGGACGACGTGGAGTGAAGGAAAGAGAGGGTTAGGCAGGGCAGGTTTGCCTTGTTCATCCACCTTTACTGTTATTTCCATGCTGATGTCAGAGCTATTTCATTTAACCGCCTGGCCACTATAGAAACAGTCTTTATTATCTGGGCCCTAAGTCTATTCTGAGTTTTGGTTTTTCTGTATTTCACCCTAGTCACACAAATCTCTGGAAAACTGCTTCTTTCTGGGGCATTCAGAAAAGGCCGGAAGCAACTCTTCTCTCCCTCATTCCACTCCTGCCCCTCCCTTCACACTGATTCACTCATTCTTGACTTCCTCGTTTCCTCCAAGAATATAAAGTGTGTTCCCTAAGTAATTCTCTTTCTCCAGAATCATCATTTGGGAGCTTCTAACTCCTGCCCTCCTTGTAATAGATGCCTCCAGACCTCACTGTCTCAGCACAAGGGTTAGTATAGAATTTTAGCATGCTTAAAACCCAATTTTATATCACATAATATCACTTACATGTGGAATCTAAAACAATGATACAAATGAACATATTTACAAAACAGAAATAGACTCACAGAAAACAAACTCATGGTTACCAAAGGGAAAGTAGGGGGAGGATAAATTAGGAGTTTGGGATTAATAGATACACACTAATATATATAAAATAAACAAAAAGGTCTTACTGTAAAACACAGGGAACTATATTCAATATCTTATAATAACCTATAATGGAAAAGAATCTGAAAAATAATATGTATTATATATATCTGAATCACTTTGCTGTACATCTGAAACGAACATAACATTGTAAATCAACTATACTTTAATTTTTTAAAAAACCAATATTATATACTCATTACCCTGTCTCATGAGGGAGTAATTTTTACTACCTTGGACAAGTTTAAATTTGCAAAACGAGGGAGAGAGGAGAAAATGGGCACCTTAGCTTTAACATCAGGCCAGATTTCCTTAAAAGGGCAGCAAAAGCAAGCCAGCTGAGCGCTCACCTGGACTGCAGCAACTGAATATACACAGCCTGGGTTAGTTTGGACATTTCTAGATGGAGCTTCTCCCCAGGCATCCTTCATTTTATACTGTGTTACATTTCTTTGTTCCTATTACTGCTGCTGCTGCTATCAGTAATGAAATTAATAATAACATTTTGGCCTTTTCAGCCATCTCAAATTTCTGTCCATTTTAACCCACAGGAGAGATGGCCAACCTGCAACACTGCAGTTGAATAGTAATTAAGTGATCTTGCAGTGGCACAAAGGAAAGAATCAAGGGTCTGTTTAAAACCATTCCCTTAGATCTATTCCAGATAGGAATCAATAAAGCATCCCTGCTTAGGGTCGCAAATTGGCCTGGAAGATAGACCCCCAACTGCAAGCCTCATGGCCTCCCCTGAAGCACTCCAGACCAGATCTCTCTCTGTCTGCTGACAAACTCCGATAGCCAGGCTAACCCATTATTCACTCTTAACCTGTTTTTTTTGCTGTTGCTTGACCATGAGCCAAGCAAAATGAACATTCCTGTGGTGGGCTTGGGAGCTGCCCCACTCCAGACTGTGCTTTCCCACAGGCCGAGAGAGGCTTTGAAGCTGGCCTCCTCTCTGCTTTGCCCAAAGGTGGGGAATCACATGGGGAGGAGCAGAGATCAGCCAGCGCTGAGTCACGCAGTCCTTCAGTTCAGGTGACACTCAGGAAGGGCCTCGCCTATTGGCCTCATGACTGAGCAGAATGACTTGGCCAACTCCTTGCGCTTCAAAAGAGGTCAGACATCATGCGAGAGCCTTTTTGCTGTATTTCTAGGGTAAAGAGTTCAGTCATACTTTAACATAAGAATGTCCATCCTTGGCTTCCCTGGTGGCGCAGTGGTTGCGAGTCCGCCTGCTGATGCAGGGGACACGGGTTCGTGCCCCGGTCTGGGAAGATCCCACCTGCCGCGGAGCGGCTGGGCCCATGAGCCATGGCCACTGAGCCTGCGCGTCCAGAGCCTGTGCTCCGCAGTGGGAGAGGCCACAACAGCGAGAGGCCCATGTACCGTTAAAAGAAAAAAAAAAGAATGTCCATCCTTTTGCCTGTATGCGCTGAGCTGAGAGAGTGCCCCAGTGCAAGGCTTTAGAAATGTTTTGCAAACTCAACTCAGTTTACCAATGATTAGTTACAGGACATAAACTCATATACAGTCAGGATTCAATACAAAGAGCGCAAGAGTGAATGGATGGATAAAAGAACAAGTGAAGTTAGAACACCAAATGAGGGAAAGGAATAAATGAACTGAGACTCAACAACTGTCAAGGAATCTGGATTTTAGTCCTGGCTCTGTTTCTTCCTGACCTCTCGTTTAACTACTCGGTCATCAACAGCCCCATCTAAAAAACGGCTCAGGGGGACGATTGTTGGCATCTCGTCCAGCTATAAGTGGTTTATTATTTAACTTGTGTACATACACAGGTTAATAATAAAAAAATCAAACCAGTTATAATTCATAGCTATCAGTAATATTCAACAGCTTCTGAATAAGCAGGAATCCAAGAGCAACCAAAGTTGAATTATTCCACATGTTTAGTGAATTGTGAATTTGAGTTTTGATTCTGTCCCAGGGTTAAGTAGCTCAATCTTTGTGACACATGCCATCACCTATAAATATTCTAGACACATATACTCCCAAACTAAAGTATTCAGAAAACATAGCAGAAAGAGTATATTACTTACTCCAGGGTTACACTACTGTTCCAGGATGGCCACAGACGCGCTCTTCAAAACTGGTTCCTATTGGAAGACTCCAACACTGGAGGAAATAATGAGTTTGAGTCAGTTTAGTTAACTAAAGGTCTTCTAATTAATCAACAATTAAAAGAGTGCCAAAGTTAGTATGAATCCTTAAGATTACTCAGACGTATGGTCTTTCTACTGCTATCATAATTTAGAAACATGCTGTACTTGCTACTTCTGGTTATTCTTTTTCCTCTACTCTTATTAATATAAATCACTCCGGAAGCTGACATTTCAAAGAAGTTGAGGATAAAAACATCTTCAGGGTACCCAAAATGATCATCAGTCTGTAAAGTGGACCTGGGACTCCCTCACATCTCCCAAGTGATATTTTCTTCTTCCAAGCTGCCCTACATGTAATTAAACTATGAGGGCAGAAGGGCCATCGGCATCAAATGCACAACGTTTCTTGGCACACACAGTTCCAATGGAAATCCACGCAGTTATTGAGAGGGATTAAGAAATGGTCTTCAGGGTCAAATGTCTCCAGCATTTATTGTAATAAGAGTGATATTTTAGCAAATATTAAACTGGCAAATTTTACCTCTTCCAAAATGTTTCACTTCATCCACTTTTGACATCAAGTCATAAAAGACCCAGGGAAGAATACAGCAGGCATGCTAAAGGAATTTAGACATTCTCTCTATGTCCAAGCAAGGCCTTGTCAGAAAATGTTTTAAATTCCTCTAAGATATCAAGAACCAAACCTGGAAAACCTAGATCATAGGGTTTCTCCAGTCATGTTTAGGATTCTTCTCCACAAAAGCTTAACCACAAAACTGCAGTTGGACAAAAGGAGGCCATGAAGTAGAGGAAGAAAAAGAGAAGCCCTTCCCTCCTAGTGATTGGAGGATGGTGGTTGGATGAGGGAAGGCAGTTAGGGATGGGAGACCTGGACAATATGGAAAAAACAATAAAACATATATTCTTTGATTCAGTCTGTGTTAAAATTAAAAGACTGAAATAAGAGTGATATTTAATGAAAAAACATAGGGAAAAGAATCCTTTTGTCATACACACTTTAAGCTCTCAACGTAGTGTGTTAGCTGTATTCTCAGAAGTTAACGAATAGAATACTAAGCAATACTTGCCTCCCATGCCTATAGGAGCAGAGGGAACAAAGAGCCCTTTTAAGAGACTAGGTAGGGCTTCCCTGGTGGCGCAGTGGTTGAGAGTCTGCCTGCCGATGCAGGGGACACGGGTTCGTGCCCCGGTCCGGGAAGATCCCACATGCCGCAGAGCGGCTGGGCCCGTGAGCCATGGCCGCTGAGCCTGCGTGGCTGGAGCCTGTGCTCCGCAACAGGAGAGGCCATAACAGTGCGAGGCCCGTGTACCGCAAAAAAAAAAAAAAAAGAGAGACTAGGCAGGTGAGGAAAAAATGTGAATTTGAACAAACTCCATCACCTGTTATGTTTGTGGAGAAGCAAGAGGTCTTTCGTTTAATCCTCTAGGAATGAACCCTCTACTGCAAAGCACATGATAACCACAAATTTGTAAAACATATTGTGTATAGGTGCTCATTATAAGAAACAAAAGTTGTTCATTTAAACTGTAAATGTAATCACCATCTTGTGCCAACTGACATACCATTATGTAAATTGTGTAGATTCTTTTGTAACTGAGAGAGCTCCAGACTCCCTAGTCTAACTTTTCCTTTGCAGATTGAATGAATAAATGTTGCTTCTAGAGGTTTCCAGTCTTAATAAATGTGAAGTTCTGTTCTCTTACCATGGTGCATTTGTAGAATAAACCACCTAGTCCAGGGGGTCAGATGGAGGATATGGAAGAAACTCAGAAGGTGGACCTCAAGAGCTGGGGTGAGGTCAACCAGCAGGAACTGAGTACAGACCCTGACAGAGGAGAACAGGAGTACCTATGAATCCACTGGCCTCGAACATTTGCACCAGATATCAGGAGAGGGCCAAGTCAACCTAACCCCAGGGCACCCCAACTACCCTCTCTGCTACCCTAAGTTTACATAAATCACTGCACACCTGCAAATGTACCCAAGTGTCATCTGTCTTGCACTTACCCGCCTTCAAAGAGGAGGTAGAAGTGAAAATATGACTAAGTAAGCAATCATTGCATAGAGGAAGACTGAAGATTACCTAAAGGGCTGCTTACATCTTTGGTTCAGGCTAAATTTAAAACCATTGAGGACCGTTTTCCCCCTGCTCCACAGTGAGTGGGGATCACCAGGAAGACTCGATCAGTTATAGATAAAAGAAAGAAAATATATTTACTTTGCAGTTGTAGAGTGAGTGAATTTGCAACTTTGCTAAACTGCCTATGAAATTAGACAGACAACAGCGATGACTCTGATTTAAGGAGCACCCGTGAAGCCTCATCTTCCCCCCAAATCACTGCTCTTAGCTTGCTACAGGGTAAGTCAACTTCTCCTTCTCCTGGCCTGAAACTCCAAACTTTTCAGTAGGTAACAAAGGTAGATGTATTAAGTGCAGATGTTATTGAAAATGAATCTTGAGGGTGAGAATAAGCTCAATTAGTTAATCTGAAATTAATTCAGAATTGTTATCCTTCTCGTTTCTGTGAACCATGCCCTAGAGGAATAAGATATAAGGAGGGCAATGAGTAAACATCGTTGAACACCTAATACGCACCAAATGCTGTCCAATAGAACTTCCTGTGATGGTAGGAGTGATCTATATCTGCATTGTCCAATATGGTAGTCACTAGCCACATGTGGCTTTTGATCATTTGAAATGTAGCTAGAGTGACTGAGGAAATAAATTTCAATTCTAATTAATTTAAATAGCCATGTGTGGCTAGTAACTATTGCATTGGACAGGTTTATATAAATGTTATATAAGGTTTGGAATGTTTATATAAATGTTAAAGTATTTGAGGCTCTAAAGCTTTAAGAAATTCAGGACATGGGAAATATATTAACTTCAATCTCTGGTATTTGAAAATCAAAGCAAAGATTAAGTGTAAATCAAAACTGGTGCCCACTTCCCAGTGTGCATAAGGCTAGTTCTGAGCTAAAGTACCAACACCCATATTTTGAGAAACAAATATTTAGGGAAATTGTATGTATTACATTCTCCCTTTGAATTCTGGTTATGAATGTTAATGGGCTGAAGTTCTGTTCCTGAAATCGCTTATAAAATGCTTGGGGGGCAGTAAAATACTGCAAGTAGCAAAAAGATGCTTTTGCTTCTGAGTTTCAAACATTTCCTGTCTTTTTCTTACCCCCATGGGCTTATTTTTTTAATTGTTCCTTTGCTTTTATTTCTCAGAAACTAGATGTTGAGAAATTAAATAAGAAAAGCCAAGCATATAAATTTTTCTATATAGCTTCATGCAGCTCAAACAATGAAGAGGCATTTTGACTACCACCTACTTAGCCACAATGCTCAGCTATCCTCGAGACTGTATTTTACAGTCTTAATGACTCTGAAGCTTTACAGTTTAGATTTGGATTTGATAAGGAAAATAGGCACATGAGAATGTTAGCATCATGCTTGATAGGCTAGAATATTAGGAGGGGAATATGCAACAATAGGGCTGGTATATTTCCTCCCTATATATATATTTTTAACATCTTTATTGGAGTATAATTGCTTTGCAATGGTGTGTTATTTTCTGCTTTATAACAAAGTGAAGCTCCCTATATATTTAAATTGAGAACCAAAAATTGAAGTAAAAAGGTAAAATAGGAATAAGTACACTTGAGAAACAATAGTGCATATGCTCCCCAGTATATAATATTGACTATTCAATTAAAACAATCAAAAGAGCTTCACTGATCAGCAAGAGGAATTAGCAAAACAAATACATATAAAACAATAACTGCTCTGTCCATCATTTGGGAACGCAGTTGGGTGATGGCCTCAATTAGTTAGAAACGCTGTAATTTGGCATTTGATGTTTACTCCATCTGTCAGGTTCTGGGAAAATTTCTTTAAGTATAGATGGAGAAATTATTCTAAATGATTGTCAGCACAAAAAGGCATCTGAAATACATTTCTCACTGTCTGGAGAACTTGGCTCAGCACAGATTCCAGGGTTATAAATAGGATCATCAGCATATCCTTGACAAGAGTATATCAGGAATCTTAGCAAAGATGGGGAGTTTTCATTGTCTTATGCAGCACAATTACCAGCTCCATCTACGAGTTGGTTGTACCCTACATCGCAGGCAACTGCATCTTACCCAGGCACACTCGCTCAGCATCCATTCCCGATATTCATAACATACTTCTAGTCAAGACTCTGGTGAAATGATTCGGGCAGTAGGTAGGTTGATTTGGTGCCAAACTTAATGGATTTTGAAGGCTGAGATGTGGGGGAAACACACACACACGCACACAAACGTACTAACACATTTTACAAAGGAACTCTAGTAGCTAAATATTTATTTATTTAAAATGCTCATAATACCACCTTATTCTGAATGTGTTCATGCTGCCCTAAAGTTCAAGAATAATAAAAGTAAAGGTTTGTTTTAAATTCTTTTCAAAATATGTAAACGTTCAAAGTACTTACTAAAGACTGATCTACTCGATTACTCCTTAGATATTCAATTTAAAGGGTATAAGCATAGACTGGATAAAAGAGGGTGGAAGACATCAAGGGAACCTAACTGCCCCATTTGTGACCTCTAACAGTGTGCATGTTCGATTCCATTTACTTTGATAAGTAACACATGCTGTCACCCTAGACACTTAAATGCAACCGATGGCAGAATTGATAAATAAATTTTAAAAGGTAACTCTTTTGGAAAAAAGTGAATAAAATACCTCTGGATAACTTAAGAGAACTTTAAAAATGGACTTAACAAATTTTAAAGATATTTTAAAAGAAATCACAAGTAAATATTATACAAAATGGTGTACTAAAACTTTTGGAAAACAATGAAATTGATGATTTCCTGGAAAAATTGAAATCAAAATAGACCCAAATTTATTAATCCAATGAATAGACTCAAAAAAAAGTTCTTGATTCTTAGTTAATAATCAAGAAATAAAGAGAAAGTTTCTAATATTTATCTTTCAAACAACTTCAGCACTCTAGGACCATACCAGTGTGTTAAAAATTATGATTACATTTAATAGTTACATTTATTAGGCACTTACTATCTGCTTGAGATGCACTAAGTGACTTACATGCCTTATCTCTTCAATCCTCACAACAACCTTAAGATAGGAATTGTGTTTTCCGAGTTTTATAAAAAAAAAGAAGAAACTGAGGCCTAGAGCGAGCTTATAAAACTAGTATAAGCCTGATCCAGGGTTCAATCACAAGGTACAGAAAATGTCTTAATAGATAAATTATTCCACAACATGGAAACAAATGAAAAGCTATAAAATCATTGGATGAAGTACAAAAGCCTGAAAAGAACAGTATGAGAAAGAAAACTACAGACAAGTCTCACTCATGACTATAAATGTATGACTCATACAAAATACTAACAAACTGAATTCCAGTGTATTTTTTCCAACTTTATTGAGGTATAATTGGCAAATAAAAATTGTATATATTTACAGTGTACAATGTAATGTTTTGATATATGTGTATACTGTGAAATGATTACCACAAGAAAACTGACATATCCATCATGTCAAATAGTTATCTTGTGTGTGTGTGTGCATGTGTGTGTGTGTGAGTATGTGAGTATGTGGGTTGAGAACATTTAAGGCCTACTCACTTAGCAAATTTCAAGTATACAGTATGGAATTATTAACAGTAGTCACCATGCTATACATTAGATCTCCAGAACTTATTCAACCTGCATAACAGAAACTTTCCATTTCCCCCAACCTCTAGCTGCTGGTAACCACAATTCTACTTGCTGCTTCTAAAAGCTTGACTCTTTTAGATTCCAAATATAAGTGAAATCATGCAATATTTGTCTTTCTGTGCCAGGCTTATGTCACTTAGCATGTCCTTCAAGTTCATCCATGTTGTCGCAAATGACAGGATTTCTTTCTTTTGCGTTGCTGAATAATATTCCATTGTACATATACACCACCTTTTCTTTATCTGTGCATCAGATCTTGTACACTTAAATTAATTCTACATCTGACTATTGTGAATAATGCTATAATATCTCTCTGAGACACTGATTTCACTTTCTCCAGATATAAACCCAGACATGGGATTGTTGGATTATATGGTAGTTCTATTTTTGATTTTTTGAGGAACTTGATCATGTTTTTCATAACAGCTGTACTAGTTTGCATTCCCACCAACAAGGGTCCCACCAACAAGAGTGACAAGGGTTCCTCTCTTCTACATCTTCGCTGACATTTGTTATTTTGTGTCATTTTGATAACAGCCATTCATACATGTATGAGGTGACACCTCACATGGTTTTAATTTGCATTTCCCTGATAATTAGTGATATTGGGCATTTTTTCATATACCTATTGGTCATTTGTATGTCTTCCTTTGAAAAATGTCTATTCAGGTCCTTTGCCCACTTTTAATAAGGTTATTTGTTTTCTTGCTATTGAGTTGTTTGAGTTCCTTATATATTTTGGATATTAACTCCTTACCAGATGTATGGTTTATAAACAATTTCTTCCATTCTATAGGTTTTCTCTTCACTCTGTTGTGTCCTTTGCTGGGAAGAAGATTTGATTCAATGTGATTTGTCCATTTTTGCTTTTCTTGCCTGTGCTTTTTGTGTCATATCTAAAAAAAATCATTGCTTTCACCAATGTTTTCTTCTAGTAGTTTTATAGTTTCAGGTGTTATATTTAAGTCTTTAATACACTTAGATTTGATTTGTATAATGGTATGAAATAACAGCTCAATTTCATTCTTATGCATGTGGATATCCACTTTTCCCAAAACTATTTATTAAAGAGGCTGTCCTTTCCCCATTGTGTGTTTTTGGCACCTTTGTTGAAGAACAATTGACCATAAATGTATGGATTTATTTCCGGCTCTCTATTCTGTTCAGTTGGTCTATATGTTTGCTGTTTTGATTACTATAGATTTGTAGTATAATTTGAAATCACATACTGAAATGCCTCCAGTTTTTTCTTTTTGATGATGATTGCTTTGGTTAGAATTGTTTTTCTATTTCTGTGAAAAATGCCATTGAAATTTTAATAGAGATTGAGTTGCATCTGTAGATCACTTTGGGTAGATTACTACAGACATTTTACAATAATTAGTCTTCCAATTCATGAACATGGAATTCCTTTCCATTTATTTGTGTCTTCTTCAGTTTCTTTCATCAGTATCTCATAGCTTTCAGTGTGCAGATATTTCATCTCCTTGATTATATTTATTCCTTAGTATTTTATTGTTTTTGATGCCATTATGAATGGGATTGTTTTCTTAACTTCTTTTTTTATAGTTTATTTTTAGAGTATAGAAATGCAACTGATTTTTGTATATTGCTTTTGTATCCTGTGAATTTACTGAATTTGTTTGTTGGTTCTAACAGTTTTTTTTGGTGGAGTTTTGAGGTTTGTTTGGTTTATTTCATAAATCCTGTCATCTGCAAACAGAGATAATTTTAATTCTTCCTTTCTAATTTGGATGGCTTTTTTTCTTGCCTAGGTGCTTGGGCTAGGACTTCCAGTACTATATTTAATAGAAGTGGTGAGAGTGTCTTATTCTTGATCTTAGAGAAAAAACTTTCAGCTTATCACCATTGACCATGATGTTCGCTGTGGCCTGTCACATGTGGCCTTTATTATGCTGAGGTACCTTCCTTCTATACCTAATTTGTTGAGAGATTTTATCATAAATAGATAGTGAATTTTGTCAAATGCTTTTTCTTCATCTACTGAGATGATGATTTAATTTTTAGCCTTCTTTCTGCTAATGTGGTGTATCACATTCATTGATTTGTGCATGTTGAACTCTCCTTGCATCCCGGGAATAACTTCCATTTGATCATGGTGTATGATCCTTTTAATGTGCTGTTGAATTTGGCTTGATACTAAAATATTGAGGATTCTTTACATCAGCATTCATTAGGGATATTGGCCTGCAATTTTCTTTTCTTGTACTGTCCTTGTCTGGCTTTGCTGTCAGAGTAATGCTGGCCTCATAAAATAAGTTTGGAAGTATTCCCTTTTCTTCTATTTTTTGGAAGAGTTTGAGGAAAAATGTTATTAATTCTTTACATGTTTGGCAGAATGCACTGGTGGGGCCATCATCTTGGGCTTTTCTTTGTTGGAAAATTTGTTGTTACTGATTCAATCTCTTTACTTGTTATTGTTCTGTTCAGATTTTTTATTTCTTCTTGATTCAGTCTTAGTAGGTTTTTATATTTCTAGGAATTTATCCATCTCTTCCAGGTTGTCCAATTTGTTGATGTTTAATTGACCATAGTACTGTCTTATGATCCTTTGTATTTCTGTTGTATCAATTATAACATCTCCTCTTTCATTTATAATTTTATTTATTTAAGTCTTCTCTTTTTTATTCTTAGTTAGTTTGGCAAAATGTTTGTCAATTTTGTTTAACTTTTCAAAATCCAACCTCTAGGTTTGTTGATCTTTTCTACTTTTTTTTAGTCTCTATTTTATTTTTTCCACTCTGATCTTTATTATTTCCTTTTTTTTGCTAACTTTGTGCTTAGGTTATTCTTCTTTTTCTGGTTCTTTGAGGTGTAATGTTAGGTTATTTATTTGAGATCTTTCCTTTATTCTTAATGTAGGTGCCTATTGCTGTACATTTCCCTCTTAGAACTGATTTTGCTGTATCCCACAAGTTTGGGTATGTTGTGTTTCCATTTTCATTTGTCTCAAGGTATTTTTTTATTCCCATTTTGATTTCTTCTACCAATTGGTTGTTCTGGAGTGAACTGTTTAATTTCCACGTTTGAAATTTTCCAATTTTCCTCCTGTTATTGATTTCTAGTTTCATACCATTGTGGTCATAAAAGATACTTGGTATGATTTCAACCTTTTTAATTTGGTAAGACTTGTTTTGTAGCCTAACATATACTCTGTCATGGAGAATGTTCCATGCATATGTGAAAACAATGTGTATTCTGCTGCTGTTGGATGGATGTTCTGTATATATCTGCTACATCCATTTGGTCTATAGTGTTCAAGTCCACTGTTTCCATATTGATTTTCTGTCTGGATAATCTTTCCATTGTTGAAAATGAGGTATTGGAGTTCCCTATGATTATTGTATTACTGTTTATTTCACCCTTTAGTTCCATTAATATTTGCATTATATTTTTAGGTGCTCCAATATTCGGTGCATATGTATTTACAATTGTTATATCCTCTTGATGAATTAACCCTTTTGTTATTATTTAATGACCTTCTTTGTATCTTGACTCTTGACTTAGTCTATTTTATCTAAGTATAGGCATTCCTGTTCTCTCTCTCTCTCTTTTATTTTTAATGCATAGTATATGTTTTTCCATCTCTCCATTTATGTGTGTCCTTAAAGCTAAAGTGAGTCTCTTGAGAAATATATATTGGATCCCATTTTTTAAATCCATTCAGCTATTCTATGTCCTTTCATTGAATATTTTAATACATTTACGTTTAAAGTAATTATTAATAGGAAAGACACAGACATAGAGAATGGACTTGAGGACAGGGGGAGTGGGAAGGCTAAGCTGGGATGAAGTCAGAGCATGGCATGGACATATATACACTACCAAATGTAAAATAGCTACTGGGAAGCAGCCGCATAGCACAGGCAGATCAGCTCAGTGCTTTGTGACCACCTAGAGGGGTGGGATAGGAAGTGTGGGAGGGAGATGCAAGAGGGAGGGGATATGGGGATATATGTATACATATAGCTGATTCACTTTCTTATAAAGCAGAAACTAACACACCATTGTAAAGCAATTATACTCCATTAAAGATGTTAAAAAAAGTAATTATTGATAGGTAAGTACTTCTTACTGCCAATTTCTTAATTGTTTTCTGTTTTCTAGATCCTTTATTCCTCTTTAGCTGTCTTCCTTTGTGATTAGATGATTTTTTGGTAGTGGTATGCTTTGATTGCTTTCTCCTTATCTTTTGTATATCTTCTACAGGTTTTCCTTTGTGATTACCATGAGGCTTACATAAAACATCTCATAGTTATAACAGTCTATTTTAAGTTGATAACAACTTAATTTTGATTATATACAAAAAGGCTACACTTTAATTTTTCTCCCCCCATATTTTGTTATTGATGTCAAAATATGTATCTTTTATATATCATATATCTGTTAACAAATTATTGTAACTATAGTTATTTTAAATAATTTGGTCTTTTAACTTTTTACATTAGAGTTAAAAGGAATTTATGCACTGCCATTACAGTATTAGAGTATTCTGAATTTGAAAATATTCTTACCTTTACAGTGAGTTTTATACTTTCATACTGTTTTTATATTGTTAGTGTCTTTTCATTTCAATTTGAAGAATTTCCTTTAGCATCTCTCATAAGGTAGCTCTCATGGTAATGAAACTCAAATGAATTAATGTTTACCTGATATCTGAACAAGGAATAACTATCCAAGTGCAAAACTAATAAAAGGAATGATAAAAGGAGGGTGACAAGCAAAATTGTTTGACAAGCAAAAGTTCAAAATGAAGTTTTGACAAGCAAAACTTCAAAATGGCTGAGTAATATTCCATTGTATATATGTGTGTGTGTTTGTGTGTGTGTGTGTGTGTGTGTGTGTATACCACATATTCTTTATCCATAGAAAAGAGTGAAATTCTGCCATTTGCAGCAGTGTGGATGGACCTAGACAATATTATGCTTAGTGAAATAAGTCAGACAGAGAAAGACAAATACTGTATGATATCACTTATATATGGAATCTTAAAAATAATACAAACAAATGTATATGTAAAACAGAAACAGATTCACTGATATAGAAAACAAACTAGTGGTTACCAGTGGGGAGAGGGAGGGGTGAGGGGCAAGTTAGGGCTATGCGATTAAGACACACAAACTACTCTGTATAAAATAGATAAGCAACAAGGATATATTGTATAGCACAGGGAATTATAGCCATTATTTTGTAATAAGTTTTAATGGAGTATAATCTATAAAAATACTGAAACACTATGTTGTACACCTGAAGCTAATATAATATTGTAAATCAACTGTACTTCAATTTTAAAAATTCAAAACATTAGCAAATCAAAGATTATTATAAAACAAATGATACACAAAACAAGCTGAAAAAAAATGGCAAAGTAGTAGCTAAAGGGAAAATATTCTTACATTAAACACTTCATCCGAATTGAAAATAAAAAGCATAAAACCGGGCTTCCCTGGTGGCACAGTGGTTGAGAGTCTGCCTGCCAATGCAGGGGACATGGGTTCGTGCCCCGGTCTGGGAAGATCCCACATGCCGCAGAGCGGCTAGGCCCGTGAGCCATGGCCACTGAGCCTGCGCGTCCGGAGCCTGTGCTCCGCAACGGGAGAGGCCACAGCAGTGAGAGGCCCGTGTACCGCAAAAACAAAAACAAACAAACAAAAAAAACATAAAACCATTACAGAAGATGAACAAAGAATAGAAATAGACAATTAACAAAAGAGAAATTTTAATATGTATCAAAGAAACAAAAAAATCTCACATAGAAGTAAAAATTTAAACATTAGTAAGATTTTGTTTTAGCTTATTGAATTATCAAAATAATACTAATTCTGATGAGACTACAATGAAACAGAAGCTACATACACTGCTAATGAAAGTGTGTATAATTTATCCAAAAGCCATTTGGCAATATAATATGAAGAGTCTTAAAAATGTTTATATATTTTGACCCAATAATTCCAGACCTGAGCTTAAAATTCAGGCAAAACTTTATGTATAAGGATAATACATTTAGCATTATTTATGACAGTCAAAAATTGGAAATAACCTAAATATCAACCACTAGAAATTGGTTATGTCACATCCATATGGTGCAGCTCTTAAAAATCATGTTCTTGGAAATATTTATCAACACCCAAAATCTTCACACTACTAAATTTATGTTCGTACTATAGAATGTTCATACTATATATTTAGGAAAAGACTAAAAATAAATCACCTAGATTCTCATAAGATAAATATCAATTAAATCAATTTAAATATTATGGATAATTTTTAATAAAATGAAAACAACCTTCTGTTGTTTTTAAAATGGAATATAAAATATGTACAAAAAATGCAAAGAAAGATGGTAAACAAATTTATAGTCTCTAGCTACACACAGATCAAGCAACAATCCAAACAGCTTGGGATGCCAGCTAGCCAAGGAAAAGGCCAAGGGGACACAGTTATCCGTGTGAGGAACAGGTGAGGAGTTTGAATCCAGGAAGTGAAATATTAAAGATAGATACAGGACCGCTGCTGAAGAACCGCCTGACGTCAGGGCAAAGGGCATCTGGGCTAGCAGTTCCTAATATACTATTTCCTGTAAGGGCAAGAATTAGGGTCTGTGTGGGGCTAAGTCTGAATTTGCAGCTGTTTGAAGAATGAGAGAACCGATACTGGATAAGACAAAAAAAAAAAGAGGTCTAACATTGCAGGTGGTTCCTGACATATATAGAAAGCAAGCTTTGAACAAAAGGCTTGAAGTTTCAGCTGAGCGAAGAGAGAGAGAATTATTGATACCACAACAGTTCAACAAACCTTCTAGTGCAGCCAAGTAAATCAGCACAGCTCAGGATCAGAATGAATCAAGCCAGGAGCCCCATAAAATAAACAGATGGTCTGAACTAGACTCACAGAACTGGCTCCGTGAGGCTCCAGGCTCAAGGATGCACTTCAGGCTGGTGAATGGAGTGTGTCGACAGAGGGACTACAGATTGGCTTCTTTTTCAATCAATAGAATAACTTTTAAATGCTATCTTATTGCTACCTTTGAATGTCTAGTGCCATGACAGCTACCAGTCCCCTCATGTCCAATTGCCTAACAGATGGGGAAAATCAGCTTATTTCTCCTGCTGCATTACCCCAAACAAGCTTCCAACAGTTTACTTTGGAATCAACCAGAAATGAATGGTTTACCTACGTTTTGCTCAATCTTTTGAAAGAAAGATGGAAAGGAAAATTTCTGTTAAGAATTGCTGCCTAATGCTTTCTTCAGCCCCACAATACAGAGACTGAATTGATTTTTTCCACCACATTTAAGTTCTTTCTATACCACAGAATTTTTTTTTTTTTATACCACAGAATTTTAAAATGCATCTTTGATACACTACACATTCAGGAGGTGGAGGAGGAGGTGGGCAGCTCGTTTATCCTGAGGATGGTTTAAGAGGTTCGTGGTATTATGCTTTCGGGAGTTTAACCCTTGGAGCAATTGCATTCAGTTGCTCTTCTGCAAACACATCAGATGGTTGATTTCCCTTTTACACGACCATTTATAGCATTCCTTTCTCCCCCTTATGGAAAGATTTTTCAAGTTTCTTATGCCTAGAAAGTAACAGGCATCCTAGGTAAAGTTCCAGGAAATGACTTGCCTTGGATTTCCAGATGCACAGATAGCGCTGAGCAAAGACAGCAGGATTCTTGGGGTTGGATTACCCCAGGGGATGCTACACCCACCCCCATTCCCACCCCCAACACCCAGAAGCTTGTTTTTAGAAGGAAGTGATTGGCTTTAACCTTACTGATGATTGACTCAGTAATGTAGAATATATGGTTACACCTAATATTAAGACCTTACTGAGCAGTGGAGAAAACTGTAGTAACATAAAGCTTCAAAGGTAAATTACTGCCTCAGATTTACTAAGAGCTCATTGTGTATATAGAACTAGCGTGGAAGGTGCCTTAAACAGCCACAGTCTCTTTCTGTGCCCAAAGCCGAATTGAAACCAAATTAAATAAATGTGGGCATTCAACATTTAATAGGGAGTTCTGCCAAGAATTGGAGTTAGAACACCTAAAAGCCTCCCATGAAGGGAGTATTTCTTTAACTAAGAGGCTGAGGTATCCATAACACCTAAAATTGGCTTCTTAGTCTTTGAAATATCAGCAGCTCCCCCAATGAGCACTCATAATGAGCCAGCTGTCTACCTCTATTGATTTACCAGCACCTGTACAAGAACTTGAGTTACGTACCCCAATTATGATCAAGGGTGATAACTGTCATATCTAGTGACCCAATGTAATAGCCACAAAGTTTCTGGAAATTTCCACAGAGGAGGAAGAATTTCATTTTCTCCCTGATAAATGGGAACATATAGGTAATTATGAACTCCCCAGAAGCACTGTCTTCAGGTTCAAAACTTCCAACCTTCTACTTGTTACATTACTAATTCACAATAACATAATTCTGAGTTAAGAAGTATAAAGCACTAGTCTTTGTAGTACTTTAGAGTCATAATACAGAATAAGGAAGCACAGGGTGGTTTTCTATCTTTCCAAGTCATTTTCTAAAAATATTCATGCATTCACTTCACAAGTATTTATTAAGCCAGGGACTACTTTAGTTGGTAGAAACAAAATAGTAAACAAAAGAGACAAAAACCCTAGCCCTTATAAAACTTATATTCTGAGGGGATTTGGTGGGTGTTATTTATTCAATTGATTACAGCATATACCTTTTCCAAAGTGCATTTACTACTCAAAGCACAAGTCAAAAATACGAAAATTATCATTGCTAGCATTATAAGGGGCAGTGCTCACCAGATCCTTCAACATGGGACCAGAATTGCTGTTAACAAATGGCATGAACTTAGGTATTCTTCTTCACGTTATATAAATGGGCCTTTTAACTTGGAATTTTATTTCCCAGTTTCCCTCCTGGGAAAGTGGGAGCCCATACTGGACCTGAAACATCAGAGTTTCTGGGTCAAAAATAGGTACATTTTCAGGTTTTTAATACATAGTACAAAATGTCCCTTTAGAAAGTCTGAGTCAATTTGCCCTTCTAGCAGCAATGCATAAGTACTCATTTCACCAACATATACACCCTTGTCAGTACTGGATGTTTTTTACTGGATCTTTTTCAATGTCACAGATGAAAACTATCATACGGTTATCATAATTTGCATGTAGCATGGACAGTTGTTGTACATAGGCTTAGCTGTTGGAATAATCAGTGAGTGAGCTCTGAAGATCTCCAATGTGATTGTTTTCCCTTAGCATAGTCTTGAGTCTTATAAACTTCATGTCTTTCTGAGAAAGTGGGGCACCTTTGTTGAGTTATAAAGAACTCCTAGACATGCCCAGCGTTCAATGCCTAAGTTCCTAAACCATCCAATCTTGCTCCATGTACCCTCTGGCCCACCTTGGCAATGAAATTCATCAAGATTCATTTGGTTGCAAGTGAAGGAAACTAAACTCTATCTTATGCAAGGAAAAAGAAAAGGTATTGGCTCAACTGTGAAGCCAAGAGGTAGATCTAGCATGGTTGGGTCCAGCTCTAACGATGTCAGTTCATATTTATTCTCTCTCTCTCTTCCCCCTCCCTGCCCTTTCCTCCACTTGTCTCTGCTGTTCTTTATTCTTTCTGCTCTCCCAGGCTCCCCTGCCAGGTCCCACAGAGATATTCAAAGGAGAACACTGGCCTGATTTAGGTGTATGGCTATTCCCGAGCCAACAAATTTGCCCAACCTGAGACATCTGCCCATCTCTATGGGTTTTGAATAGGGGGCATGGGGTAGGGAAGAGATACATTCTAATTAACAGCTTTACTCATACTATGTGGAGGGAAGGAGGAGTTCACCAAAGGAAGTAGAAGAAGGAGATGGCAAAGCTCATCGGACAGACGAAAACTACAGTTACCACTGTTCACTGTAGTTACCAACCTTGTGTTCACATTATGCCCTGTCAATACACATACCCTGAATCATGCCACCATGTTTCCCCTGGCCCCTGATCTTTGCTTTCTTTTTTTCTGGCTTGTCACACTTTGTGCATCCCCCTCAACTTGGGCTGTCCATGGATGCCAACCATCAGGGTAACATCCCTTCTAGATCAACTATCTCAGCTTATGACGGAGGCTTATAAATTCTATCCTTTTCACTCCAGTCAACAACAGCAAATTAGAGTAAGAGATACAACCTTGATAAAGTAGCAGTTTCTCTGGCTTCTAAATGTCCATCCTTCATCAAATACCTGCCAGGATTTTGAGGCAACAGTGTGGGAGAATGCCAGGTTGGGGGAGATTGGGTTTGTTCAGGGCTGTGACGTGGCTGATTAAGCTATGGGCCCTGGGGGTTGGGAGGTGGAGGGAAGAAGAAAAGTGAGTAGAAGGGAAGGGGGATGGAGAGAGATCAGTAGACTATGAGCTTCCCTGATGGTAGCTCGGATTGCCTCTCTGCCATAGACCCACTCCAGCAGGAGCCCAGGATACTCTGCCCTCAAATTCCCAAACAGAGCCCTCCTGCTGAGTTGGTTCTCCACTTTCAGCGCTGCTCCCAGAAATAATCCTTCTCCAGAAGCCCAACACAGCCACGTTGGCTGAGCAGGTCATTGTAGGCAGGTTTCTGTCATCTTCATTACCATAAACAGATTTGACTGGTCTTTGAAAAGACATTTTATCACTTAGTAGAATGTTTATTACCATTTTAGTATTTACTGTATTTGCTTGACTCCATTTCCTTACTCTCACGTCTATGTTTTCCTCCGTTATTTTTATCCTTTTAAATGGGGAACAAGAAAGAGACATATTCCCAAGTTAAGGCCACACTGCAAAGGAGGGAAGCTGGACGCCCCTTCTCTGGTTTCTTCTTTTCTCAACAGCCACACCTCCTCCACCCATCCGACCCTTCCGGTCAGTCTCTGCAGTGGGCCTGTCAGCACCTGTCAGTCAGCCAGTCACTCAACAAACGCTGTGCCAAGGTTGGGATTTCAGGAGTAACCTCAGCTCATACTTATGGGGGATTCTCTTTCTTTCACAGGGTGACTCTTTGACGTTAAAGACCCACCTCTGGAGAACAACAATGATCGTATTATTTGTATCTTACAAATGTGGAAACTGAGATACAGAAAAGTTCAAAAACTTGTCTAAATCACAAAACTAGTAAAGGGTATTTAGACCAGGCTTGTTTTCAAATCTCCTGCTCTTTCTTTTCACTGAACAGTGCAGTCTCTATAAATATGCAAGTTCACTGGGGGTGGGTTGCATTTGACATGGGCCAAGATTTTCAATCCTTTGTTTATTTCTTTCTGGATATTCTGTCTGCAATTCTGATACTGGATGAACCTCTCTTCCTGGTTGAGAGTGGATAATTGAGAATAGCTCTCAAGTCTCAAGATCTAGAAATAAAACAATCCATAGCAATTTTCCAGTATTACCCTTTAAGTTACACATAGATATGCATGAGTCATAGAAACAATTTAAAGAAATAGTAAACTAAAAAATTTAGAAAAGGTCAATAGAAAGAGCCCTGCATTAGAAGTTAATAGAGCTAGGTTTAATTCTTAGTTCTATCATTAACAAGGTATGTTGGGCAATTTATTTTATTACCTCTTAAGTCCTGGGTTGCAAAAAAAAAAAAGAGATATTTAAATTAGATTCTCTCTAATACGTCCTTCCAGCTCTAAAATTCTGTGAACCAGATACATACTTTATGAAATTTATCTTTCATTTCCCCTTTTCTCCTCTGAGGAGAGACTTTTGACTTTTTCTCACTTAAGGTACCTGGGATGTTGAAAGGCCCCCAAAGTTAAGAAGCCATTTTCTTCCACGGGATCTCTAACTGCCCCTGTCAATCACCTGCAAATCCAAGTTAACCTCTATCCCTTGTTCCACTGTCACTGACACGCAGAAGTGCTCCCACCCCAGCAGCAGTCACTGCCCTCAGAATATCAGGCTGAGCACGGGCTCTGAATCAGGTACACTCTGATCCCCACAGAGCTGCAAGATTAACATGTCTAGAAGAATTTGGCTCTCCACTCTACCACTCCGCCTCTTCCTGGGAGACTGGGAGGAGATTAGAAAGAACATGGATGAAGCCTGTGGGGACACTGTAGGTGCCTAGCAAGTGGCAATTTTTCCTTTCCTGATAAAGGGCCCTAATCTTTGGGTTTAGGAGTCTCCCTTTCATGAAGTCTTTCCTAACAACAGTAAAATTTAATCAAAAGCTAGAGGTTTTTTCGCTCCTCATTTTCATCAGATATTTCCACGTAAACTATCATGACACTTAAAACATAATATGGAGCAGTTAAATTAACCCAGACTTGACCAGTCGTGTCCAAACGTGAGCACGCTTGGGTTCAACACTCCACTGGGAAAAGATGGCCACCATCTGTAAAACAAATTTCTTGACTCTCTTAACTTGGGTGCTCATCAGAAGAATGAATTGGTTTTAGGTGTAAAAAGGCTAAGGTGTAAGAGACAGT
The DNA here is from genome assembly GCF_951394435.1 of Stenella coeruleoalba. NCBI lineage: Eukaryota > Metazoa > Chordata > Mammalia > Artiodactyla > Delphinidae > Stenella > Stenella coeruleoalba. Next base: position 94,628,558 of record NC_137169.1, read on the forward strand.
TTGCCTGAAGTCATAAGAGTCAGCTTTCAAAGCTCTGAATCAGACCTCCTTATTCATGTCTGCTGTTGTCTCTGCCCAAATCCATTGGCTTCGCATCTAGCAAATTCCTTTCATATGGCCTCAGTGCTACAAAATTTAGGCACAAAGACCCTCGCTTTAACATATCTAAGTGGATGGGTCCCATGCCCATTCCCCCAGGACCCTGCCCTCGGCATAGGAAAATGAGCGTGGGCTAATCTGAAAAACCAAGCATGAAGCCACAGATGATGCTAAGGGCTTCTCTTCCCATCCAGTTATTTGAGTGTACTTCAGCTTGGTCAACTCAGGGCCCTTTGACATGCAGTTTCCTCTGTCTAGAATGCCTCCTTTTCCCCCAGCCTGGGCACTCCAATTTAGCCTCCAGGTCTCAGATGTCATTACCTTCTGGAAGCCTGCCTGAATCCCTTAAGTCTGGGTCAGATCCCCTGTGATCCCCCAATGCCCTGGCTTATACCTTTTACAGCATGTATTACTCTGTGTTGCACCTGTCTAGACGTACACTGTCCAAAGGAAGTTTCTACAATGATAGAAAGCTTCTATATCTGCACTGTCCAAAATGGTAGCCACCAGCCACGTATGACTATTGGGACACTTGGAATGTGGTTAGTAGGACTGAGTAAATAAATTTTAACTTATTTAAATTTAATTAATTGTTAATAGCCACATGTAGCTAGTGATTGCCATACTGGACTATGCCAGTCTAGACCTTATGTCTCTTAAACATGAGGGGTGTGTATCATTCACCTTTGAATCCTTGGTACTTTGCTGAGAGCCAGACAATCAATAGGGGCTGGATAAATATTTGTGGAATAACTGAATTTAGCAGAAAAACCTGTTTTGTTGTTTCACCAAAAGAGCTTTCACAGTGGGACCTCTAGGCCAGGCAAAAAGAAAGAGGTGCCTTGATTGACAAGGAGGAAACTTTTAAAGGGCAAATGAGATTGTCACCCAGAAGCACTTCTAGGCAAAATTCTGAAGGATGAGGGTGCCATTGGTGTCTCCCTCTTCCTCTCTCAGTGCCCTTTATCCCCCTCTTAGGGTGTGTCACCCTAAGCTCCTAGTCTCCCAAGGCCAGTCCAGTGCCTCCTGCCTACCCGAGCCCTCACACAGATGCATTCCAGGGTCAGTGAGAGTATCTGGTTGCAACTGGCAGAAGCCAACTCAGGCTCACTTAGGCAAAACAGAACAAAACAAAACAAAAACCTAGAGGGATATGGGTTAATTCACATAACTGAAGAAGAGTGGGAGACTTGGACTTCAGAATAGACAGGAACCAGAGCAACTCTAAGAATCCTGGTGACAGGTCCTAATGAAGAGTCTCTGGAGAGAGTAGCCCTTGGGATGATGGGATCCAACTGTTTCTTTTCATCTCTCCCAGGATTAAAATCTATGAAGGGTATATTTGATTGGCCTGGCCTTGGACAGGAAAAGGCAGGCACCCTGATGGACTCTTGCCAGACATAAATCCCATAAGAGGCAGTGGTTCCCCCAAAGCAAAATCAGAGTGCTCAAACTAGAATAGATGCTGGCAGGCAAAAATGATAGATGTCCATGAGAACTTCCACTGCGACTAGTACGTCATAGCCATGTGTTTCCAGATCTTTCTTTTCCTGTTTCATCTTCATCTCACCCCTAGCCTGGTCCACCCAATAAGACCCAAACATCCATTATCTCAATTCCCCTTAGTTCATGGTGTTGAAAAGTTTGCCTGTCAAGTCTTTAACAAACTTTTTTTCTAGAACACTTATGGCTGAAAAATTAATCAGGGTGCTACCAAAACAAAGATTACTTTCATTTTAAGAAAGATTCTCTTTAAAACTGAGAGTGATATAAGACTATCAGACACTGTTCAGGGCCAGGAGGAGAAAGATTTGCAGGGGGAGGGGCTCTCAGACCTGTCTTTCAAATCCAGCACTTGGTCTGCAAATAGGTTTTGTCCTGGTTCTCACTTTCTTCATTTCCTCACTCTAAGGGGGGAAAAGAATCATCTGCAACTACTTCTGCAAAGATAATAGCTACAAATATTGTGTGCATGTGTATGTGTGCGCATGCGCGTGCAATACAGCATACAGTTTATATGTAAAAGATTCTACACTTGTATTTAAATATTTGTAATCCATTGGTGAGAATGGTTGGTCAATCTTAGGTAGCCATCACCAGGAGAGGGGCCTGAGAAGATTTAAGGGAAAATCCAAAAAGGAAGTGACATATGAAGGACTAGAACAGCTCTGCCATGTCCCTGGTCTCTGCTTTATCAGGCTAAAACACTCCTTCCTTGAGGTCTGGAGCCCTCAAACTTAAGAAACAATGCCCCGAATAAAATAGTGCCTGGAGCAGGAATGCCCACCCAGGTCTCTACTGAAAGTAGAAGGGTCATTCCCTGTAGAAAATGGTTCTCCACACTGTGACCAAGGTGATGGCTGACAATTAACAACAACATTAGCTGCTGGCTTCACTATCCCAGCACTGGAATAGAGAAGCAGCAGAGAAGGAAAGTTCCACAGAAGCCGATGATAAGAACAGATTTATTACTGTTCTTTTTAAAAGAATTAGCAAATATTTTAAAATTTGTTTAAACATCTAATATAGTAAAATGAACAGACATAACCTACAAAAAATAAAAAACAAACAACAAAAGAACTCACCAGACCAACAGATTTGCTCACACATTCCCTGAGGATAATGTAAACCCAGCTGTTTAGTCTCTGGCTGGGTGGCCAAGCCTCTCTCTCCTACCCACAATTGTTCCAGCTGTCAATTATGGCCCATGAGTCACCACTGCAGAGAGATAAGCATCCTGCTACAAAGACAACCCCAAGTGTCATCCTGCGAATGCTTATTGTTTTTTTCTCACACCACAAATGTTCCTCTTGGCTCCTTCCATCTGGCATTTCAGCACCTGAAAAGTTTCAAACTTGGAGTGTCATCCACATCTAGTTTTTGAGAGCTTTGAATCTCTTTGGAGGCTTCTGAATCTCATGATGCAGGGAAATCATCACAAACACCAGTGATCATTGCACATTAGTCAATGAGCCCTACTATGGATAAAGCCCTGTGTTATGGTGGCCATACAAACAGTATGGTACCCAGCATTGTAATGTAGCAGGAAGAGATGAAGAAAGTTAATAGAATTACATAGCAAATGAGGATTAAATGAAAAATAAATATCTTATATACTATAGAAATGTAAACAGAGACAGATATCACTCAAGATAAAGTTATTGAGGGAAGGAAGGAGAGTAGACAAAAGAAGAAGGGACATGACATACCTTAAAATATACTGTGGCATGGATGACTCACGAAAACATCATGCTGAGTGAAAGAAGCCAGTCACACATGTTGTATGATTTATAGGAAATGTCCAGAATAAGAAAATTCATAGAAACAGAAAGTAATTAGTGGTTTCCAGAGCCTGGGGTGAGGGAGGAAATGGAGAGTGACTGCTAATGGGAATGGGTTTCTTTTAGGGGGGTGATGAAAATAGTCTACAATTAGATTGTAATCATAATTGAAAATTAGATTGTGGTGATGGTTGTGAATATACTAAAAAACATTGAACTGTACACTTTAAATGGGTGAATTATATGGTATGTGAAATACATGTCAACAAAGCTGTCTAAAAAAATATTCTGGGAAATTTTAAAAAAAATAAATAAACTTTTGATAATTCAAATTGTTTTTGTACTATTCCTTTCATTATTCTAAAAATCAGCTACCAAGAAAAATTAAATTCATCACAATTTTATTTTACATTCTGTCATCCAGAGCTAGGACAGGTCTCCAGAGCTGCCCACAGTGTCTGGGCACACACAGCACAGCTGCCAGTGCTACAAGCTGTCCCTTCTAGCCCATAACACTCACTTTCTTCATTCTCTCACTAACATCCAAGAAATCATGTGCCTGCAATGCTCTAAGTCTTGAGGAGATAGTGCTGAGTGAGAGACAAGGTCCCTGGTGACTCAGAGCTTTAATTTCAGTAAGACAGGTGAGGAGAGGTAAAAGTTGTTGAACCGTCCCTGGGAACCTGAGGTATAGAGAGCAGCTCTGGAAAGATTTTAACCTGAAAACATTCACTAAGCCCATGAGTTGGATTTTGGTCTCCCACTGCTGTCTTCTGCTATGGACTGAATGTTTGTATCTCCCTAGAATCCATGCTGAGACCCTAATTCTTAATGGGGGAGTGTTTGGAGATGGGCCTTTGGGAGAGTAGCCTCACAGACTGCATGACCTAGTTTTATGTTTCCCCAGAGGTCATTAACTCCACCTTGCTGATCACTTAGTTTAGATCTTGAGATTCATACATTTAATTTTCTTTTAACTCTAAAGTCCCTTAAATTTGAAGAAGCCATATATACACAGTACTATTATAAAACACATAACTAACAAGGACCTACTGTATAGTACAGGAAACTCTACTCAATATCTTGTAATAACCTATAAAGGAAAGGAATCTGAAAAAGAATATATATATATGTATATATATATATCTGAATCACTTTGCTGTACACCTGAAACTAACACAACATTGTGACCCAAATATACTTCAATTAAAAAAATTCTTGAAGGAAGCCTTAAGCTACGTAAATATACTTTCTTCTAACTTGATAGAATTTTGCAATCTTTCATGTTTTTTTGATGACACAACTCTTATCAATATTTAAAATGATATTCCACTGAATTGTGGATACCTCAGATGGCTCTGTCTGACTGTTAAACCATATGAGGTTGTTTTACCACCAAGTTAAAAGGGCAAAAATGTCAATGGTATGTACATGTTGGGAGGCACATGGAGTAGTGGCTGGGCGCAGACCCTGGAACCTAGCTGAATGGGTTTGGATTCAGCTTTGCCTTTTACTGGTTATATCATCTTGGGCAGTTTATTTAACACCTCTCTGCATCACTTTTCCCATCTGAAAAACGGGGTTGCTGTAAGGAAATGAATGAGCCTACATGTGTTTTTACCGTCTTTGAGCACCACTCTTAACTCCTTTTGGGCCCTCCCTTTGCTCCAACTACCTCTCCAGTGACCGATTCCCTTCAGGCTTGACCAGCTTCACCCAGGAGCACCTTGACAGCACCTCACTCCCAGAAGTCCTTGCATACTGTTGCTTCCTGCCCCAGAGCTTCTCTGATGTTCCAGTGGAGAACACCCATGGGAACCCACTCTGAACTGGTATGTATACAATCTAGAAGTTCAGGGGAGGCTCACACTTGATCTGAGAGGGAAAGGAATCATGGACAAATGCCACCCCTTTCCGTGGGCCAACAGTCTTGGGAAGCATCTTATAAGGCTTCCTGCAGAGGGCCAGTTACCCATGGTGGTCACCTACTCCATAAGGCATCCTCGTATTGTGTTTCCCTCCTTCTGTATTTCATTGGCCTTTGTCCCTCACTCCTACTCGCTGGGATAATTTCCCAAATAAGCTACCTATATGCAAGTCTTTGGCTCAGCTCAGCTTTGGGGGAATCCAAGTTAGGACCACATGTAAAGTGCTTAACACAGTGCCTGGCTCATGGTAAGCCCTACATAAGGACTAGCTACTACTCTTTTGCAAGGGAGTAATTGTCATGCTGGGCCATAAAATTTAAGCTGGGTTAGGTAGGAAGTGAGGAAATGATAGAGATGATAGAAAGTGAAAAATTGTGGGGTCAGTGAATTGAATATCACATAAGATATTGAGGTATGAGTAATAGAGCAAGTGAGTGGAGGTGGTCAGAGAGTGAGATTCTGGAAATCAACATTTCAAGGTGGTACAGTTATTGATAGTAACATAGTCTAGAATACAACCATGGAAATGGGTGGCTGAGGGGTGAGGGAAGAAGAGATCTTGAGAGGCAAAGAGGTCAGTGGCTCCGAGGCCATGGTATTTATCTACATATGAATGAGAAAGCTATCACTGCAACAGTACTGTATAACAAAACACCTCACAACTCGATGACTGCACCATCCCTGAGCACTTAGCATCATGGCCTTAGTTCATAGGCCTGCAGATCAACAGCTGGCTAATCTGGGCTGGCTCCAGCCTGCTAGTGTGTTGGGTTTTGTTCAAGTTGGCCGCAAATATATTTGTTCTGGGATCCAGGCTGAAGGGTCTCTAGTGACTTGGGGCGTGTTCATCTCACGCAGATCATCACAGCAAGAGCCAAGCCAAACCCTGTCGGCATTTTCACCACAAAATTACATTGGCCCAGGTAGGTTGCATGGTGCCAAACTCACCACCAAAAGTTCAGGAACGAGAGTCAATACTTGCTGAAGGATAATCCAAACTATCGCAACATAGATGCTGCAGTTGCCGAGAATGGTGGTGTGAGGAGTGGGGAGGAGGAGGACAGTGAACCAGGGGCGAGTAAGCACACTTTTCCTCCCTACACGCCCATTCAAATGCATTTCATGGAGCTATATATTTTCCCTACCCCCTTTTGAAATCTTAGGCACACATTTTTCAGTTACTATTAAATAACAGAGTCTTCTGTTTGCTTTTAACTGCAAGAAGTTTGAGTTTTAGTCATTAACATGTCCAATTCTGTGTAATAATCAAAAAACCACATTTTATTCAAAATTCAAGTTTCTCCCCTACCCAATTTAGACCTTTGGAAGGTGGGAAGCCTGCAGCAAGACTGGGGGCAGGGAGTGGCTTCCTTACGTCTCCGCCTCCCATTCACACTCACTCAGATGGCTGGTTCATGCAGGATTGAAGAGGTGGCAAGAACAGAGAGGGAGATGGGAGGCAAGCAGGGCGCAGCCTGACTGCGCTGGTGAAATTGACATTGGTTTCCTCTGACCATAGTGGATGTTTAAATCGACTGGTATTGACAAATGTCCAAAGTTGTCTCTTTCTGGGACATGCTAGTGGTTTCTTCAGAGACATCCCTATCTCTTGTTTCCTGGGATTTCTCAGTCAGTTTCTTTATGGAAAGTTGTTCCTCCTCCAGCAGTTGCTTACAAGTCCCCTCTGAGCCTCTAGTTTTACTCCACACTGACTCTCTCTGTTGGGGTCCTGCTGCCTTGCACATTTAGGCTTCTTGGTCACAAGTCCAGCACCAGGCTCAGTACCCCCAGAGACTCCAGGGGACACAGCTCAAACTCCCTGAGTGGTTTCCTTGAAGCTCTTCTCACTAGGCTTAAAGAGACGGGAATCACTCTCACCCTCACTCCATGGGGGAGACTGAAACCCACAGCACACTAAAAATTCTCTCCAAAAAGCATTCTCCCTCTAATCTCCTACTCCTTTCTCAGAGCTGGATGGTCATCTGAGGGTGCACACCCAGTTCTCAATCCTCCCGCTTGGGTAATCTAGTACCTTACTTCGGTATGTGAAGCAATTGCCTCCAGTATCTCGGAGTCTCATTTTAATGTCATGAGCATTTAATGCTCATGAATGTAGGAGAGTCATTGAGAAGTCACAAATGGAGTGCAAAGTGGGTACAGACAAGATTTCCACTCTGCAGAATCAGGACTTCAGAAGAGAACTGATTCTTCCCCTTAGAATTCTTTCCCTGGATTCTTAGTCATTGGATTCCTGCAGGAGCAATCAGAAAAGAAGTATATGGGGTTACAACTTACCTGCTCATACCAGAAAATGTAGAAGGCACTTTTATCGTTTGCCAGTGGAAGATTCACTAAGATTTGAGCTGCAGGAGCTCAGAGGAAGAACTATAATGAAAGTTCTGAGTCGTGAGACAGTAAAGACAAGGACTCTGCAGGTCACCTTGAAAAGAAGGGGAAACTCAGAGCCCACATAATTTATATATAGAAAACCAGAAATCTAGATCCCACATGAAGTGAAAAATCAGGGCCAGCATGTGGGAAAACTGTAGAGTGAGAGAAGTTCAGTTTTCAGGGTACACCCACCTCCCCTTTCTGAGGTCAACCCTCTCTTACTTCCCTGCACTCAGGAAGCTCTTCATTTTGGGGAAGGTAAGTCTCTTTCAAGATGGGGGCAGTGGGGGGGAGAATTTAGGAGGTTGGGATTAGCAGATACACACTACTATATATAAGATAGATAAACAACAAGAACCTACTGTATAGCACAGGGAACTATATTCAGTATCTTGTAATAACCTATAATGGAACAATTTGAAAAAGAATATATATATATGTGTGTGTATATATATATATATATATATATATATATATATATATAACTTTTCTGTACACCTGAAATTAATACATCATTGTAAATCAACTATACTTCAAAAAAAAAAAAAAAAGTCAGGTGATAACCCTAAAGGTACCACTCCATCCAAAGCCACTACACTGACAAGGTCAAAGGCAGAATCAAAACAATGGGAGTCATCAAAGGGATTTAAGCAAAGTCAAGACATGGTCATATTTACATTTCCAAATGATTACCCTGGTTCTAGTGTGGAGGAATTCAGGAATCAATGAGAGGTGGAGAAAGGGACTTCATAGTTCAAACCATGTGTAAGTTGAATTGTATGTGCTTTTGAGAACAAATATATGATGATATCCACAAAGTGACTGCAAAACAAAACAAAGTCATGGGATACTTGGATTTTAAATTGTTCATACCACATTTGTAAGAGCAGGTATGATGTCCTGTTTGTGCTCGAACACTTGGTATCTAGTCTAGTGTCTGATGCATGGCAGCTGCTAAAGGATGTTTGTGAAATTGAACACGTGGAATAATCAGAAAATATTGAACACATGGAATAATACAGTACAAAACACATGGAATAATACAGTAAAAAAGAAAAGTTCGAGGTGGTGTTTCTTGAAATGTTCCTCTGATGAGCTGCTATATTTGCTCTTTTCTGACGGCGAGAGTTATTGTTTACGTAGTTTCCCCTTTTGCTTTGGCTGCCAGTGAGCTTAGAGTCAACTATTTTAGCCCTCAGGCTCAGTATATTTGCTTCCTTCTCTTTTTGAAGGGTCTCAATAGTTCTTCCTATTTTATGCACCTTATAATATCCCTTTATATAATTTTGGAAAGGAGGCAGGGTACCAATGAATCATATCTCTGCCTATGTT